>NC_090924.1:1261347114-1262597114 GCF_040938575.1 Ambystoma mexicanum
TAGAACAAACCTACTACGCCTCTTTGGCGTAATACCTCGCCTGAACAAACTCACAACAAAAGATATTGCTCTGATAACCTTCAAAGACGACCGGAACCTGGATAAGATCGTCATAGAGCTCCCAGACCAAAATAACCAAGAACTCATCATATCAACAAGAAAACAACTACACAAATTAGGCTTCTCATGCTGGGCATCAACATCCTCAAGAATACCAAGCAAACCAAAAGACAAAGCAACCACAAGGTATGAAGAACTACACATTGAACAGAGGAATCAAAAACAGACAACTGACGATAGATACTCAAATCGTGCCTCAAAAGAAGCAGACTCAGATAGAATTAACAAACCCAACAGAACTAGCTTTGAAACTCCCTCATCAGACACTGCATCTACAGAATACTCTATAAGAAGCCAACATCCAGACAGATATGCCGATGCAATCAGAAGAATCTATGACTACGAAAACACCCTCTCAGATACAGAATCTACAGAATACTCAATGAGCTCAAACTCATAACAATTAATGAACCATAGATTCAATTGGTCATTGTGCTCGTGGAACACCAGAGGCAATTTACATCTATTCACGGACACAACCGCTGAATTAGAGCAATATCATTTCATATGCCTTCAAGAAACCTGGCTCAGCGACCCACCGGCATGCGATGGCTTTATCACATTCCTAAACCCAGCTATCGTACAAAAACAAGGAAGACCTGCTTCAGGCTTACTCACCCTGATCAAGATAAACCCATACATCAGAGTAATACTCTCCGAGAATATAAACCCTTGGACGCAACTGACCATAATAACATCCACAAAACACCAGCAAAAGCGAGAAGACAAAAACAACTCAACAATCCTAATTCTAAACCTCTACTGGAACCCGCTAGCAATATCTACAAACACGTTCCTAGATGGAGTCTTCATTTCGATTGACGAGGCCTTAGCTAAATACCCGTTATCAGAAACAATAATCTGTGGCGATCTGAACATCAAGTTATACGATAAAAACGGTAGCCTCTTAAAGCACTCACAATTATCACCAAATGCAAAGAGATGGATAAAAGAAACCACAACGCGGAACCTACTCCTTCTAAGCCAAGGGAACACTTTGAATTCCTATACACCCACATGGAGCAGAGGTTCGTCCCATGCAATCATCGATTATATATTCCTATCTGAAAACCTTCACCATTCAGTTACAAACGCACAGACGATATCAACGGACAAGAGCGATCACAACCAACTTACCGCACACTCAGAAGCGAAACCAGAAAAAACAGTGACAGCACTACCACCTCCTCCATTAGAACTAAATGGAACAACTACAAGACTGAGAATCCCGCAAGCCTCCTCAACCTCATTGCCGGAACAATTCCATCAGGCAAGACTGGCAAATGATATAAAAATCGACTATGAATGGATACTAATCCCATTCCAACAAACCAGAAAAAATCGTCCGCAGAAAGACCACCGACATTTCTACAACCAGGAAATTGCCGAAAGGAAAAAAGACCTAAACCGAATAATACGACAGCTAAAGAAAACTCCAGCTCCCGACACTTCACACCAGATCAAAACCCTGAAAAACAATCATCGAAACTGGATCAAATCGCAAAAAAGTCTCATTCAACAAGCGGATGCTGAACAAATACTGAAAAGCCACAAATCCCACAATACCAAAGAACTTTGGAACCTACTCAATGACAATCAACAAAAACAGCATAAACTCATAGCTAATGTAACCCAAGAAAAATGGATAACGCATTTTACTACCATTTACGCACTACGAGAAACAGCTCATCAGAATACACAAACTACAGCAGACTCAACATGGAAAGTACAAGCAGAATTTGAAGACTTCATCTGCCTGATTAACAAACTCAACACTTCTAGAGCACCAGGCCCAGATGGACTATCTAATGCCATGATCAAGGAAGATCCAACCGCTTGGGCAACCCTTCTATGCCATATTACAACCCTGATCAATAAACTGCATAGAATACCTAACTCCTGGAGAACAGCAGTAATCGTACCAATCCACAAACAAGGCCCTAAAGAAGACCCTCAAAACTTCCGTCCGATCGCCCTGCTCGATCCGCTAGGAAAACTATTTGCAACAATATTATTAAACCAACTCACTGCGTGGGCCACAAAAAACAACAAATTCTCGACCAGACAAACAGGATTTACAGCCAATGTTGGAACAAACCTCAACCTGGTATTACTCCAAGTAATCAAACATGAAGCTATCAACTCCAACTCGGCAATCTACGCAGCATTTATTGACCTAAAAATGGCCTTCGACTCAATCTCGCGAGAAAAATTATGGTCGAAACTTAGAACATGGAACTGCCCAACCGACATCCTAGAACCGATCATTCTACTATATTCAAAAACCACGATAAAAGTCAGATTGTCGAGACAAGGAACTACAACACCCGCCATACCAACAGAAAACGGACTCAAACAAGGCTGTCCACTTGCAGCGACACTCTACAACCTCTACACTGCTGACATTGAAGACCATCTAAAATCAGACAAAACTAATCCCCCCAAAATCAACTCGATCCCAGTCCCAGTCATGGCATATGCCGATGACATCGTGATACTAGACAAAACACCGACTGGGTTACAAACAACACTGGCAGACTTAAGCCAGTACATGAAAAAAAATGAATTAATGATCAATACGGGAAAAACAAAGATAATGACCCTAACCAAATCACTAAAAAAAAAAAGAATAAACCAACGTACATTCATGATAGACAACGTCGAACTAGAAAATGTTACTGAGTTTAAATACCTTGGGATCACAATAAACCAGTCTAAATCAGAAGAGCAGTGGCTGGACAAAATCGAACAAACATCCCAAACGCTATCAAGACAAGGCTGCCTCCTTCACAGAAAATACGGCAAATTCTCCTTCAAGCCAATTATCTCCTACTACAGACACAAATACATCCCGATTCTCACCTATGGTACCGAAGCAATGCTAAACGCTCAGAGAGTCAACTGGACAAAATATGAAGCGACTTTCTGGCGCAAAGTCCTTCGCCTCCCACAAACATTTCCAATGCCAAGAATACGTTATGAATTGGCAACTCAATCAATTGAATCAGTCGTACAGTGGAAAAGACTAGACATCTTTCGCAAAATATTGACAGACGGGAAAACCCCAGCAATTCAAATACTGCGACATAAAGAAAATACCTTCAACACGACAATACTGCAAAAATGGAAAGCCACAATGAGAAAAGAAATGGTTAGTGAAAATATCACAGAAGAATTACTTACACTTCGTCCACAACACGCAAAAACAAAACTGCTACATAATGATTGGATAAAGACCATTCAACAAAAAAATACCTACAAACAGAACTTACACTGTACAAAAGACAACAGGAGAATCCATGAACCACCGGCCTACCTGCAAACCTTTCCAGACCCAACCATTCGAACAACATTTTTGAAAATCCGCCTAAACATTCTCCCTACAAAAGCACACCTAGCTACAAGAAGACAAATCAAAAAGGAAGACAACTACTGCAGGTTCTGCAAAGACCAAAAAATCGAGGAAACCATATTCCACCTCGTCATGGAATGTAATGCACTCGCGCCACAACGCAAAGAATTTGGTGCCTTTTATCAACTCTCATCGATACAAATGTGTACGCAAGAAAGATGGACCGCTCTACTCAGCGGCCACAACAACAAGTACACTTACACAATTGCCCTCTTTTTATCTTCTATACTCGAACTGGACAAACAATTTTTTTAAAAAAAAGGATCCAACTTAACTATACGATGAAAAAGTTTTCAAATAAACTACAGCATCAAAAAAAAAAAAAAAAAAAAAAAAAAAATAAGGATAAAAAATATGGTGGAATCGGTAGAAGACAGACTTAAAAGAGGCAGTGCAGCAAGTTTTCAAGGACATCCTGGATGCGAGGGAAGATGAAGAAGTCCCAATTGATAGGATACACTGAGTGGGCCCAATGAGAACAGGGGAACCAGGAACCCGCCCTCGCGACATCCTAGCAGCGCTCACTTCCTATTTCCAAAAAGAACAGATCCTCCAAAAGGTGAGGACATTGGACCATATACACATGAATGGTGAGGACATCCAATTATATCAAGATTTGGTGCAGTCGACCCTACAGAAACGCCGGAGATGGGCCCAGTGGTAACAGAACTAGAAGCCAAACAAATAAGGTACAAATGGACATTTCCATTCGGATTGCTATTCCCATTGGAAGGGAAGCAACAAAGGCTAACGACCTGTGAAGAAGTGATACAGATAATGGGGATACAGGATCGAGAAGGAGACAACCAAGAAATGAACAGAGGAAGACTGGCTTCGAAGAGAACACCATGGGAATGGACAACGAGCGATAGAAGGGCGCGGCGTCCTTCGAAAAAGAAATAGAACAGGCGCGATTGAACTAAGAACACACTCTGAAGTAGGAACCTTGTCCTGGTCGGAGCCACCACCCCGACCATCAGAGACCACACTGGGAGCGAGCTTTCCATACTGTCTCAGGTGCCAGGAAGGGGGGAGGGAGAGGCCTGGGGACGGCTATTGGAACCCAGAGGGTTTAGGACACCCTAAAAGTTATCCCTGAGGTTACAGAGGGCATGGCACAGAGAGCCTTACGCCCGAGCGATCATAGAAACCAGAGTCCTCATCAGGGCAGTTTAGGGAGTGGGGGGGGGACCCTCACAAGTTGGGGGATGCAGAGTTTGGGGGGCGGGGGTACCTGAAAGAAACTCACACACACAACAATAAAACAGGAAATACAAAGAGGTATTCAACCACCCAGGACAGGATTGGGATAAAAATACTAACTTATAATATCAGAAGTTTGAATTCCCCGGTAAAAAGGAAAAAAAGTCAAACACTTCGTAAAACAGGGGAAATTTGATATTATAAGTTCCAGGAAACACATATTAAAGGGCAGGATAGCAGAAAGGTGCGACTGAAAGGGTACAACGAAATACTCCAGGCTAATGCACAAGAGAAAAGAGCGGGGGTGCTGATTGCATTTCAGGACTCCCTAAACGCACAGATACTTAACACAGAAGCAGACAAGCAGGGGAAGATACCTCTTTGTGAACGCGAAGTTAGAAGGGTCTCCCCTTACATTAGCGGCACTATACGCCCCCAACACGGGACAAGAAGGATTCCTCAAGGATACACTAGACACATTAGAACACTTCGCCACAGTGGTGGTGCTGGGCAGGGATTTTAACATTGCATGGGACCCTAGAGTAGACAGATTGGGACCTAGACAGCAGGTCCAGGGATCCCCATCAAAAAACCTACGACAGAAAATTAGTAATCTATCTTTGGAAGATGTCTGCCGAAAACATAAACGGACGACAAAAAGGCTTCACATATTTTTCCACACGTCCACAATACCATGTCAAGAATAGATTACCTATGGGTTTCGTCAGGACTCCTGGGGAAGATTCAACAATCAGAGATAGGCTCAATCTCGCTCCATGCTCCACTCTGGGCAGATCTCTCACTAGCACACGGCCATTCAGGGCTATGGAGGTGGAGACTCCCATCGGAAATAATCCGGGATCCAGTTTTGGGTAATACACTCAGGGAACATATAACAGAATATTTTGCATGCAATAACCTCCCAGAGACTTCCAGGGAAACACTATGGGAATACAAAGGTAGCGGGCGCCCCTCTCTCGAAAGAACAGACATGATAACCTGTTCAGTGGTTATTAACCACTTGAGAGTTCGCAGCCACTGCTTTTACTCACTGTGCCTTTCACAGATGGGAAATATCCATTTGCATATCAGTCTTTGTCCTGCCCAGGGGCAGTCCAGCACCGAAATGCAATGGCAATTCCAACCTGAACGAGAGTACCACCAGCAACCCCATACACGTGTTTCACCCTTGTTGGGGATCATCAGTGAGGTGAAGCTGATGCCTCTCTAAGCACAGTGAGAGGGAGACCACGTCTGGTTGCCCCCAGGAGACCTAGGGTTACCAATCCCAGGTTCCTTGAAAAATAGTTTTACAAAGGTAGCGGGCGCCCCTCTCTCGAAAGAACAGACATGATAACCTGTTCAGTGGTTATTAACCACTTGAGAGTTCGCAGCCACTGCTTTTACTCACTGTGCCTTTCACAGATGGGAAATATCCATTTGCATATCAGTCTTTGTCCTGCCCAGGGGCAGTCCAGCACCGAAATGCAATGGCAATTCCAACCTGAACGAGAGTACCACCAGCAACCCCATACACGTGTTTCACCCTTGTTGGGGATCATCAGTGAGGTGAAGCTGATGCCTCTCTAAGCACAGTGAGAGGGAGACCACGTCTGGTTGCCCCCAGGAGACCTAGGGTTACCAATCCCAGGTTCCTTGAAAAATAGTTTTACAAAGGTAGCGGGCGCCCCTCTCTCGAAAGAACAGACATGATAACCTGTTCAGTGGTTATTAACCACTTGAGAGTTCGCAGCCACTGCTTTTACTCACTGTGCCTTTCACAGATGGGAAATATCCATTTGCATATCAGTCTTTGTCCTGCCCAGGGGCAGTCCAGCACCGAAATGCAATGGCAATTCCAACCTGAACGAGAGTACCACCAGCAACCCCATACACGTGTTTCACCCTTGTTGGGGATCATCAGTGAGGTGAAGCTGATGCCTCTCTAAGCACAGTGAGAGGGAGACCACGTCTGGTTGCCCCCAGGAGACCTAGGGTTACCAATCCCAGGTTCCTTGAAAAATAGTTTTACAAAGGTAGCGGGCGCCCCTCTCTCGAAAGAACAGACATGATAACCTGTTCAGTGGTTATTAACCACTTGAGAGTTCGCAGCCACTGCTTTTACTCACTGTGCCTTTCACAGATGGGAAATATCCATTTGCATATCAGTCTTTGTCCTGCCCAGGGGCAGTCCAGCACCGAAATGCAATGGCAATTCCAACCTGAACGAGAGTACCACCAGCAACCCCATACACGTGTTTCACCCTTGTTGGGGATCATCAGTGAGGTGAAGCTGATGCCTCTCTAAGCACAGTGAGAGGGAGACCACGTCTGGTTGCCCCCAGGAGACCTAGGGTTACCAATCCCAGGTTCCTTGAAAAATAGTTTTACAAAGGTAGCGGGCGCCCCTCTCTCGAAAGAACAGACATGATAACCTGTTCAGTGGTTATTAACCACTTGAGAGTTCGCAGCCACTGCTTTTACTCACTGTGCCTTTCACAGATGGGAAATATCCATTTGCATATCAGTCTTTGTCCTGCCCAGGGGCAGTCCAGCACCGAAATGCAATGGCAATTCCAACCTGAACGAGAGTACCACCAGCAACCCCATACACGTGTTTCACCCTTGTTGGGGATCATCAGTGAGGTGAAGCTGATGCCTCTCTAAGCACAGTGAGAGGGAGACCACGTCTGGTTGCCCCCAGGAGACCTAGGGTTACCAATCCCAGGTTCCTTGAAAAATAGTTTTACAAAGGTAGCGGGCGCCCCTCTCTCGAAAGAACAGACATGATAACCTGTTCAGTGGTTATTAACCACTTGAGAGTTCGCAGCCACTGCTTTTACTCACTGTGCCTTTCACAGATGGGAAATATCCATTTGCATATCAGTCTTTGTCCTGCCCAGGGGCAGTCCAGCACCGAAATGCAATGGCAATTCCAACCTGAACGAGAGTACCACCAGCAACCCCATACACGTGTTTCACCCTTGTTGGGGATCATCAGTGAGGTGAAGCTGATGCCTCTCTAAGCACAGTGAGAGGGAGACCACGTCTGGTTGCCCCCAGGAGACCTAGGGTTACCAATCCCAGGTTCCTTGAAAAATAGTTTTACAAAGGTAGCGGGCGCCCCTCTCTCGAAAGAACAGACATGATAACCTGTTCAGTGGTTATTAACCACTTGAGAGTTCGCAGCCACTGCTTTTACTCACTGTGCCTTTCACAGATGGGAAATATCCATTTGCATATCAGTCTTTGTCCTGCCCAGGGGCAGTCCAGCACCGAAATGCAATGGCAATTCCAACCTGAACGAGAGTACCACCAGCAACCCCATACACGTGTTTCACCCTTGTTGGGGATCATCAGTGAGGTGAAGCTGATGCCTCTCTAAGCACAGTGAGAGGGAGACCACGTCTGGTTGCCCCCAGGAGACCTAGGGTTACCAATCCCAGGTTCCTTGAAAAATAGTTTTACAAAGGTAGCGGGCGCCCCTCTCTCGAAAGAACAGACATGATAACCTGTTCAGTGGTTATTAACCACTTGAGAGTTCGCAGCCACTGCTTTTACTCACTGTGCCTTTCACAGATGGGAAATATCCATTTGCATATCAGTCTTTGTCCTGCCCAGGGGCAGTCCAGCACCGAAATGCAATGGCAATTCCAACCTGAACGAGAGTACCACCAGCAACCCCATACACGTGTTTCACCCTTGTTGGGGATCATCAGTGAGGTGAAGCTGATGCCTCTCTAAGCACAGTGAGAGGGAGACCACGTCTGGTTGCCCCCAGGAGACCTAGGGTTACCAATCCCAGGTTCCTTGAAAAATAGTTTTACAAAGGTAGCGGGCGCCCCTCTCTCGAAAGAACAGACATGATAACCTGTTCAGTGGTTATTAACCACTTGAGAGTTCGCAGCCACTGCTTTTACTCACTGTGCCTTTCACAGATGGGAAATATCCATTTGCATATCAGTCTTTGTCCTGCCCAGGGGCAGTCCAGCACCGAAATGCAATGGCAATTCCAACCTGAACGAGAGTACCACCAGCAACCCCATACACGTGTTTCACCCTTGTTGGGGATCATCAGTGAGGTGAAGCTGATGCCTCTCTAAGCACAGTGAGAGGGAGACCACGTCTGGTTGCCCCCAGGAGACCTAGGGTTACCAATCCCAGGTTCCTTGAAAAATAGTTTTACAAAGGTAGCGGGCGCCCCTCTCTCGAAAGAACAGACATGATAACCTGTTCAGTGGTTATTAACCACTTGAGAGTTCGCAGCCACTGCTTTTACTCACTGTGCCTTTCACAGATGGGAAATATCCATTTGCATATCAGTCTTTGTCCTGCCCAGGGGCAGTCCAGCACCGAAATGCAATGGCAATTCCAACCTGAACGAGAGTACCACCAGCAACCCCATACACGTGTTTCACCCTTGTTGGGGATCATCAGTGAGGTGAAGCTGATGCCTCTCTAAGCACAGTGAGAGGGAGACCACGTCTGGTTGCCCCCAGGAGACCTAGGGTTACCAATCCCAGGTTCCTTGAAAAATAGTTTTACAAAGGTAGCGGGCGCCCCTCTCTCGAAAGAACAGACATGATAACCTGTTCAGTGGTTATTAACCACTTGAGAGTTCGCAGCCACTGCTTTTACTCACTGTGCCTTTCACAGATGGGAAATATCCATTTGCATATCAGTCTTTGTCCTGCCCAGGGGCAGTCCAGCACCGAAATGCAATGGCAATTCCAACCTGAACGAGAGTACCACCAGCAACCCCATACACGTGTTTCACCCTTGTTGGGGATCATCAGTGAGGTGAAGCTGATGCCTCTCTAAGCACAGTGAGAGGGAGACCACGTCTGGTTGCCCCCAGGAGACCTAGGGTTACCAATCCCAGGTTCCTTGAAAAATAGTTTTACAAAGGTAGCGGGCGCCCCTCTCTCGAAAGAACAGACATGATAACCTGTTCAGTGGTTATTAACCACTTGAGAGTCCTGGGCAGGACAAGGACTGATATGCAAATGGATATTTCCCATCTGTGAAAGGCACAGTGAGTAAAAGCGGTGGCTGCGAACTCTCAAGTGGTTAATAACCACTGAACAGGTTATCATGTCTGTTCTTGCGAGAGAGGGGCGCCCGCTACCTTTGTAAAACACTATGGGAAGCCTTCAAGTCAGTGACAAGGGGACACCTCATAGCGCTCAAAACACAAAGGGAGAAACAGATCTGCCATTGGGAAAAAGAGCTAGAGGCGAAAATATGCGCAATCCAAGCAGAAATCATGCAGAAACCATCCTCTAAATTACAAAAGGCATTAAGACACGTCCAAGGGCAGCTGGAATCCCTTCGGACCAAGAAAGCGGAGAGAGACCTGCTACATATGAAACATTGGTACAATATAAAGGTAAATAGAGCTGACTAACTCTTGGCCAGGCAATTGAAAGAAAAAAGGCAGATCCAGGCAGTAAAGGCACTAACAGATTAACGTCTGATATTGGGGACATATTTAAGCAATTTTAGCAGAACCTCTACACCTCGGATTACCCCGATGAGGAGTTGCAAAAGTCCCATCTAGACGGGCTCCTCCTCCCAGTAATATCGGAAGAGGAAAAGCAACAACTAGACTCGACATCACGGTGGAAGAGGTAAGTAGGCCGATTCGGGACCTCCCTAGGAACAAAGCCCCAGGACCGGATGGCTACTCTGCACAATTTTTATAAGACGTATAGGGACATACTAGCCCCAGTCCTTACAGAATTGTTTAATACATTTAATGGAAAGGGTAATATTACCCAGTCTATGACGAGGCAAAAATATTGGTCTTCCACAAGCTGGGAAAGCATCCGCAACTTCCAAGCTCATATCGCACGGTAGCGCTAATTAAGGTAGACGCAAAGTTATATACCAAAATTCTAACTAATAGACTTGCGCAAATTCTCCCGAAGCTGATCCACCAGGACCAATCCAGGTTTGTCCCGAACAGACAAACTCACGATAACATCAGATGAGTAATCCATCTGGTGGAAAAAACAGGGATAACTCAATCCGTAGCCATAGTACTGGCTCTCGATGCAGAAAAAGCATCTGACCGCGTCGAGTGGTTGCTTCTCTTCCATATACTGCGAAAAATGGGCATGGGGGAACCTTCATAGAAATGATACGGGCCAACTATAACTCCCCAACAATACGCGTAGCAGTGAACGGAGGGTTGTCGGAGAAAGTACAGATTGAGAGAGGGACCAAACAAGGGTGCCCACTATCACCCCTCCAATATGCAATATTTTTGGAGCCCCTACTGGCACGTATAAGAGACATGCCAGAAATAAAAGGCATATATATGGCAGGGCACACTCCTAAAATCACTGCATATGCGGATGACATATTGGTGGCCCTGGGAGACCCAGAAAAGTCGCTCCCGATCCTCATGCAGGAGATTGAGACAAACGGATCCCTTTCGGGGTTAAAAATCAACAGATAAAAATCAGAAATCTTGATACATGCGGGGAATAGAACACATATCCAATCAGTAGCATCAGCCTTACAATTGAAGGTGGCGAAAAGTGGGGTCAAGTATCTGGGGATCATACTGACAGGGAGGATAGACATACTATATGCCCAAAATTATCCCCAACTGCTAGATAAAATCAAACAGGATGTAACGAGATGGAACCCATTATCAATATCATGGTGGGGCCGGATAACGACGGTAAAGATGACTATCTTACCTAGACTCATGTATCTGTTGCAGGCTTTACCGATAAGAGTCCCTTCTTCCTTTTTTAAATCCCTGATGAAAATAATCACAGCATACATATGGCAGAAAAAGACCCCCAGAGTATCTAATGCAGTCCTCACTGCACAGAGAAAGGACAGAGATTGCGCCTTCCCGCACTATGAAGCTGCCCAACTATGGGTGCTGAAAGAATGGATACTGGATAGGTCACAGAAAATGTGGGCATCACAAGACAGAGCATTAGCGGCAACACCCACCCGACACCTCCTTTGGCTAGGAAAACAATATAGACACCCTAACGTTCAAATCAGTAAGATTATGAAAGCAACGTTAAGTATTTGGGATAACGCCACACAAAAAGAAACACTAACCAAAGACCCAGCTCCCTTTATGCCCTTATTTAAAAACCCAGAATTTCCGCCAGGAATGGAGAAAGGGTCATTCCAGAAGTGGGAAGAGGCCAATTGTAAAATGGTCGGGGACATGTATCAGGAGCAACAGATAAAATCTTTTGAGCACTGCACAACACAGCTCGGTCTGAAGGCCAACGACAGATACAAATATGAGCAATTACACCACTGGTTGAGCACCGCACGGAACAAAAACACAGCGACAAAGGAGCAGACACCACTCAAAACACATATCATGACACACACAGGCACAAAAATGGTTGTCTCGAACACCTAAAAGTGTATAAACGCCCAAGTTGAAGGCGTCAAATGGAAATACATAAAAAGATGGGAGAGGACACTTAAAAGGCACGGTCCCAAAGGAACGCTGGGAATACATTGGGGGGGCTATACCCAAGCTCACGAGAGCCATACAGACTAGAGAAATGTGGATGAAAGTACTCATACAATGACACTATACGCCAGAAAGACTCCACACTATGTAAAGAAACTCCCCAAATAAATGCTGGAGGGATTGCAGAGGGGAGGGAGACTGGTGGCACTGCCCGGCCCAACAGCAATACTGGGTAGACGTAAAAACTCAAATGCAGACAATGTTCCCAAACATCGGGAGCCTAGGGGAAGAAGTGTGGTTATACGGGCTCTGGGATCCGCAGAATAAACATCTAACCAAGACACAGAAATGCAACTTTATGGGATTATTGATAGGGGCATGGTTGGAAATAGCTCAAAAATGGAAACACAAACACCCACATATGGCAATTGACTGGACACGAAGAGTCTGGTCACATATTGCCATGGAAAACATAACGTATAATATCCAAGGGGAACATCAAAAATTTAGAGCAGACTGGGGCATGGCCCTGGACTTTCTTCAAAGCGACTACATGGAACAATGGTGCCCGCATAAAATAAAGATACTGGACTTGTTCAATTAGAGGAAAGAAGGAGATATCTCAAAGTGCAGAGACACTTACGGTGAACTTTCCGGTGGGGGTGGGGGTTAAGGGAATGTTTATGTTGGACAAGGACACAATCCTATGTTGTATTGAAATCAATAAAATTATTGTTTAAAAAAAAAAGGCAGCCTACTGGTTCAAAACAACAAACAAAAGTTCATTCAGTGCTCTTGCACTTGGGCCATTGCTCTTCGCCCCTAGGATCGCCCTCTGCCAGACTCGGATCCTCCTTGCAAAATGGGCCTCCCTCTGTCGGGTTCACTATTGCCTTTCAAATACAGCTCGTAAGATTCAGGAGCCTTGATGTCTTGATGCCAAATATACAGTTTTACTCCACTTTATCTGAATGCAGGATTTCCTCACCTATCTTTCTTTCGGCCTCCCTCTGTCGGGTTCACACTTAACTTATTTGACAGTTCACAATCTCATCGGAAAGCGGGGTTCCCTTCTCCTAGCTTTCTCTCAACCATGAGTCAGAGACTTTCGATTGTACAAAGGATTTGACGTGACCTTTGCAGGACCACTCCGATATCTCACGTCGCCTTCTCCTAGAGCCTTCTGGTACTTGCAGTTTTCAACAAAAAAAAGGCACCAGCGAGAGTCCTTCAAATGAGCACTACTGTAGTGCCTAGCCACTCTGCAGCTGGCCCTACACTGGGCTTTTACAAAAGTTCAAACACACACAACTTCTTTGTTCCAATTTTCTGCGTTCTTCTAATGTTGCAACTTGCAACCTTGGGCTCAACACACGTCAGTTTGCTATCAGCTTCCTCTGACACACAGGCTGTGTTGAACACGTTGGCTTGTCTTGCCTCTGGAGTCAAGGACGGTAGCACGGTAGCCAGCACGTCTCCCCGCCTGTGCTATCAATGCGGGAGGCCCCTGTGCACTGTTGACATCTGTTCCTCCATACGCCAGCTGTAACTTCCGGTCTTATGTTTTCCCTCTCTGAGGCTTTGTGGGTCTAAGTTGAAAAGGGCAAGGCCAGTTCCTCCTTTGTGCTCCTTCCAGGTCTCACTGCCTTTCTCCTCCTCCATTTGAACTGTCGTTCCGGTACAGCTGTGTCCTTGTGCGTTCAACCTTACTTGCAGTGTGCTTTCGTGCTCCACCTTTTATCCCTGTAGGGAAGGTAAAGGGCTGTCAGGTGTGCGTGGTTGTTGTCAATTGTCTGACTCTGCCTGAACCGTTTGTTGGGACATGTCAAGTAAACGGCTCTGGTGTTAGTCCGTTGTCTGTTACGGTGTAAGAAAGTGTTTGCGTTGGAAAAGGGAGCGAGGGATAGATTTTTAAAATATCCAACATAGTTGGATGGGAAAAAGAGGTTTAAGGGAATGGAGTACAGCGTCTCGCCCATCAGTGTCCCACTTCCACTCCCCTCAAGACCCCCATCCAGGTGATCTTCCCCCACTGGTTCCTCCCCCAGAAACTGGATCCAATAGCGATGGCCGTGTCCTGGCCACCTGTATGACAGATCCCCTCTTTACCAACAACTTTGTGCCAGCTACTGTCCCTCTTCCCACTTTTACTTCTACCCTCTCCCTTCCCATATCTTGGGTCTCTTGCCCACATCCTTTCCTGTCACTTCTCTCTCCTTAAACCTCAATAAATGTATCCAAACCTCCTCCACTCCAGTGATTTTCTTCATCTCTAGTTCCGATTGTCCCTCTCCACCCGTTCTCCCTCTCAACCTCATTCTCTATGCCCCCCAATACACTTCTCTGGATGTTACTCATCGTTCGGCCGACATTGATCCTTATATGTCTCCCTTTTTTGCCTTCCTCGTCCACTTCAATGCTTTTCACCCAACCTCCTCCTCTTTAGAGATTACACTCTTCTCATCTTCCTCCACATATGTGTCTTTGCTTTCCTACTCTGATCCTTATCCAACCCTTCCGCTTCCTCATCATCCACTGTATTTCTCTGCCCAGGCCATTCCACTCTTCTCCTTGCACTTTCTCTCCTCCTTGCTTCCTGCCCTCTCTGGCTTTCCTTCTTTATCCTACTGAATCACCACCTTGCGCCTGCTCTTTCTTCATACACAAAAACCCTCACTCAGCATACAGATCCAAAGTCTTCATACACCAAACCATGTTCAGCTGTGCAGGTTGGTGAGCTGAGCATGGATCTCCAAATTCAAATTCTTTATTGCAGTTGAGCCGCACAGCTTTGCACAGAGCCACAGGCCAAACCCTCATAAGAGTCATCTGCCACCCTGCGTGTGAAATCTACACTGGTCAGGCTGTGACTGGTTCTCCATACAACAGCTGTCAATCTGTTGTTCCATGTCTCATCCATGCCCAGTAGTGTCCCTTCTATAAGCTCACGCGCCCAAGCCCAAGTTCAGTTGGCAATTGTACTACGAACATTCCGCATATCAAACAATTGGTCAATGTTTGGTTGTCTTAGACTGCAGGTCCACGCACTCCCTTTTTTCCATGCAGGACCCTGCCATTGTCAGTAGTTCTCTGTTCCATCATTTATAGAATAGCTAGCACCTTGCACCAAGCCCTGGAGTACAGTTGTTGGCTGATAAGGCACATTTTCTTCTGATAAGTGCCAATCTCCAAGCAGAGTGACGACATGTTTGACTTTTAGGGACAAGCGAGTGACCATTTTGGGATAGATATATGAATTTTGGGACAACAGGAAAGAGGTTTTGTGGGATTTGTTGGCAACCTTGGCAAAGGGTCAGGAAGACTTGCCAGAAGGGGACAAACTCCTTTAACTGTAGGGCATATGAGGTACAAATGGTATGCTGATGGTGAGAGGGTCATCAAGGTATTTTCCCAACTAGCCTTAGCCCGAGAATTAGGACATCCCTCTCAACCCCATCAAGTGGCTCTGCCAGAGCCTTGTATTCCACACTGTTGCACTGGGGAACCCTTCTCCTGGGTCTCCATTCCTGACAGCGTCCTCACTTCCACTATCTTAAGGTCCCCCACGGTTGAATGAAATAGTGCATTTTTCGCTGTGGATTCTCGGTTTGCTGCCTTCTGAATCCACATCACAAAGCGGGTGGCCAGCCACCCTAGTCACCACAGTCCCACAATGAAGCTGAAAATGTAGGACTTTGTTACACCGCCCCCTCAACAGGCATCGCTACAGATCCATATGCACTGTTTTTGCTCCATCCCCCAACAGCTATGTACAGTTCTCTGTTGCCTCTTTGGGCTATGTCACCCCCTTCAAAAATAACATCAAATAAAAAATAAAGGTTATCTTCAAGAGCATATTTAAACTTCTAGGAAAACGACAATGCAGATGTAAATTCTTATAGGAGAATAACAAAACATTGAAGTAGTATGGCGAGTCTTAGAGTGCCCATGTGTTGGGCTTCAATACCCTGAAAAAGTGAATATACATTGTGCAGCAATTCTTATTCATTAGGGCAAACTAATCTCAAAGATATTGTGCAGCATAGCCCGTTCTGAAAGTAACCAAAAAATATCTGCAATGCATCCAACAAGGAGTGATCTAGCATGGAAATTAATTGCCTTACATTTTAAATCACACATACATATATTTTGGGACTATTTAAATTAGACCATTGTGAGAAACCCCTCACATCTACTCTCGTTGGATTACCTCCTCAGGTGGCCAGGGAAGGGCCATCATATTTGAATCATGACCCTGGGGCCGGAGAAGCAAGGGAGGATCACCTGGGAGAAGGGCTTTGGGGACTAGGGAAGAGGATGATCCTGAAAGAGACACGATATTTACTCTTTCCATTCCACAATGAACCCATAATCCCAGAACCCTTTGTAGGTTACTGTTCCCCCATTTCCCTTGGTCAGAATAGCAATAGGAACAATTATGAATCTCAAAGACGCAGAACGAGAGTGAGAAAGAGCAGGGTACACCCAGGCGAGATGCGGTATCCCCCTTTCCCTGTTGACGACTAACCTAACATTTACCCAACCTTTATGAATTATTGTAAATCAGCTCCCATCATGTTCCATAATGTGATGTTTGATAGAACTGAGACAAGGAAGAGGCAACTAAGAGTAATGAACACTATGCCATTTCACCACTTTAGTACTGGTACTGGGAAGAAGCAGCAGGGATGCATGTTAGAGCAGCAGAGAAACTTGTTGGAGACGAGCAAAGCCACTGGAGAGAACTGCTGTGGGATGGTCCATTGTATGCAGCACGTCAAGACGCTAGGGACTGCAAAGAGAAGTGGTTTTAGGAAGCATGGTGTGGGAACTGGGGCTCCGTGAAGCAGACGGACGGCAGAGAAGGGAGCTGCGTGGAGAGGTTGCCCCTTTCCCCTTCCACCGAAGTGCTCGTTCCCCTGTGTCAAGAAGTCAACATAGGAGTGTCTAAGGAACAGGAGTTGGATCCCTGACAGCAGAAGCTGCAGTTTGTGTGCTCCGTGCTGCAGGGAAAGCTAATAAAGAGACTGGTGAGTTTCTATCAGATGAGCAACACGGTGCACAAATGACTGAACATTTCCATTGTTGTCAAATACTTTGTATCGGGCTGGTCGCGTTTCTCAGTAGAGAACGTTTTCAATGGTCTCCAGTCTCAGATAATTTCCATTGTTGAATGTTAAAGCGCAAGAATACTTTGTATCGGAATGGTCGCGTGTCTTAAAGAAGAACATTTACGAAAGCCTCCGAGTACTGGGAATTTCACCTAAAGTAAACGCATGAATATTACATATTGGGCTGAATGAAAACTAAACCTTAAGCCAAACCAATGCCCACTGAATACCAAACTGAATAAAAACGTAACAATTAAGCAAAGCTACCGCATGTTGAATACAGAAGTGAATCCTATCACTAACTTTACAGATTTTAGCGTAGACCCAGTAGCGCTAGTCAAACTTTACTATGCAAAGGTAAACCACAAGTTCATTTGAACACTTGGCTCACTCCTAACCTAAAAGCTACACGTAATGAAAAAAGACATCTAGAAACCATCTGGAAAAATAACTCTTAAGAGCAGAATAAGGAAAATCTCAGTAATATATCAGCCAGATATAAACAGGAAATCCTCCAAACCAGAAAAGAGACCTTCAATGAAAGAATTATAAAAGAATTATAAAAGCTAACTCTAGCCCAAGGGAACTTTTTAGCATTCTAAGAGAACTAGAATCTCCTGCCACTCCAATCGACACCTACACCTAAAACAAAACATGATGCACTAATATCCAAGATGCCCTCTACAATAAAATCTCTATGCTCCAATATAAAATCACAGCAAAAAAATCCACACTCTTGATTAATGACTTACAGACCCAGGAAGCCCCCCCTAAACAATCTATACTGAATAATCAGTTTAAATTTGCACCGGTCTCCATCTCAGAAGTGGAGAACATAATAACTTCACTCAAACCTTCTAGATGCCCAGGGGACTTCTGTCCTGCCTCTATAATCAAAGAGGCAACTAGGGACCTTGTACCTTTCATTCCCCTCATTCAATTCTTCATTCAATTTGTGCACTATCTCCATAAATCTTAAAGACGCATGGGTTCTTCCCCTCTTAAAGAAACCGAATCTAGACCCCTGTATACCTACAAACTAGAGACCAATAATAACTGTAGCATTTCTCTTAAAATATTAGACAATGCAGTTTACCTTCAGATTCAAACCTCGAGACCAATAATTTGCTAGGTACCCATCAATCAGGCTTCCGACCACGACACAGGACTGAAACTGCCCTTATTGATTTGAAAAACCAAACAGACGAGCTGAAGGATAAAGGAGAATTAGCCATTCTTCTCCTTCTGGATCTATCCGCCTCTTTCGATTTGGTGGACCATAAAGTGCTGTGCAATCATCTTACCTCAGCTGCCCATTTCTCGAAGGAAGCCACAGCTTAGATCTGATCCTTCTTAGAGAGTGTTCTCTCCCACTTCAGCAGCAGATCCAGTACCTGTTACTTGTGGTGTTCCTGAGGGATCTTGTGTTTCTCCCACTATGTACACTACATTCCTAAAACCTCTATTTGATAACCTCCACAATCTGGGTGTCTCCTACACGAACTATGCGGACGACACCCAGATTCTCATTCCAATCTCAGGAGACTAAGACGCAGGTATGGCACTGATCAACAAAATCTACCTTTTAATACAAGCCTGGATGGCTACTCAAAGCCATTGTCTCAATGATGACAAGACCAAGCTCCTACTCATTGGTTCAGACAACAGACTGAACTAACTCCGCAATTTATTCAAATAATTCGTCATTGACGGTCTAAACACCAAAGTCTCTAAGGAGGTGAAGACTTTAGGCTTCTATTTAGACTCTGCATTGAACTTAAACAAACAAGTCCACGCCACTGCCTCAGCCACCAGTTATACATGTAAACTTATTTAAGCCTGCAAAACATTTCTATCCACTGATAGATGCATCACGCTAGCTCGAGCCCTCATTCTGTCTAGTCTAGGCTATTGTAATGCACTCTATTTAGGTACCTGCAAACATAATGTCAGCAAATTACAAATACTCCAAAACAACGCCCTCAGAATGGCGTTAAGCATCCCGAGAACACAGCATATTTATAACGCCAGGCGCACCACCAAATGGCTTGCCATCAAGGATAGAATCAAATTCAAATCCCTAAATCTCACCTATAAATGCCTCGCTAACCTGGCCCCTAAATAACTAGTGGATACATTTACGAAACATACCTCAGAACGCCCCATCAGATCTTCACAGGCCAACAGGCTCAAAGTCCCCAAATTTAAGCTCAAGAAATCAGGAGGGAGTAGCTTCCCAGTCATGGGATCCCAGCTTTGGAACTCCTTGCCTGAACCTTTCAGAGTAGCCTCCACCTAGTACATATTCAGGAAAGACACCAAAACGTGTCTGTTTTCTTTAGATCAATGAACTCCGCCACTACCACTATTAGTTTTGTACTTTTTCTAGGTGACTCACTTATCTGTAGATCTCTAATACTTTATACCCGTCAATTATGTAGTGTGCTGTTAAGATACACGCTAGACAATCTGGTTTCTGCCCTCGTCACGGCACAGAATCAGCTCTACTGGACCTTAAGAACCAATTACTCAAAGCTATGGACAAAGGCAAATCTACACTCCTCTTACTCTTCAATCTCTCGGCGGCCTTTGACCTGGTTGACCACAAGATCCTGTGTTAACATCTCACTGACACTGCTCACTTCTCCCTAGAAGCTACAGCATGGATCACATCCTTCTTGGAAGGCCGAGCTATGAGGGTCTTCTCTGACCAGGCCTCAGCCTCTCCCATCCCCCATTGGGTGCGGAGTGCCACAAGGATCCTGTACCTCCCCCACCCTATACAATCTATTCACCCTCCCACTCTTCAGCAAACTAGAAGAATTCGGTATAGCCTTTACTAACTATGCCGACTACACACACATTCTTCTCCCCCTAAGAGGGAACTATGAGCAAGACCCGACATATGCACGCATCCAGGCTTGGATGGCAGCCAATGGTCTTTGTCTAAACGGGGAAAAGACAGAAATCCTACTGGTAGGTCCCAAAGAATCCCTAAAAAAAACAAAATGACAAATACAGCCCCTTCAGTATTGAGAACACTGTCATTACAGTCGAGGAACGCATAACATTCAAGGCCCTCACGATCACACACAAATGCCTTACCCAGACCGCCCCAGTATACCTTTCAGAAAGACTACACCTCGCTCCAGCTGACAGACCAAGACGTGATCAATACTCGCACCTACTTGCAGTCCCAGCATTCAACAGAGCTAAAGCTGGCGGCACAAGTTTTGAAGTATTAGCCCCAAAATCCTGGAATGCACTCCTGCTCAGCCTAAGAAACAAAGAATCACTCACAATATTCATAAAGGTGCAAAAAATGAAACTATTCAATTAGACTGCCCCAGAATACAGTAGAGTACAGTCCCCAACACTGCGCCTATGTAACCCATGTTCCTATGTTACCCCGGAACACCCCACCAACTCTGTCATCTAACGCTATTTTTGAATCTGTATCTCTGCCTAAGAAATGTCTGCGTCTGTACTAGTCTGTATTCACTGCCTCCAACACATTTGTCATAACCTGTATGAAGCAAATATTCTGTAACAGCGCCACAATGCCTCTGGGCCACCGGGCTCTTTATAAATCCAAATAAAATAAAATAAATAGTGACCTATTTTCAAACAATTGTTCTTCATCTAATCTCGAAAATGTATATATAGATAGTAAATTGCCTGCAACTATTAGACATATGATGTAAATAACTGTAGTTGTTTATTTCTCTGTAATCATGTAAATGTCTGTAACCAAGTAACATGTAATGCGCCCAGATACCCTAGGGTTCGGAGTGCTATATAAATGAATAAACAAATAAACAAACACACACATTGAATTGTATAATTAAGCAAAACCACTGCAGGTTGAATTACAAGGAGAATGGAACTTTCAAGTTAAGCCAAGCCACTGCATGTTGCATTCTGAATTAACTAAAAGCTACAACATGGTATGAATATACAGAGGAAAAGGAGAATCAAATGAAATCTTGAAGTTAACCATATTATATGAAGAAAGGAAATACAACGTTATGGGCCAAGGGAATAACAGCCAAGATGCCATCCTGTTTGTGATGATGAAATACAAGTCTTGGGGAAGGGAACCCCTGAGACTTGAGGAACTACCCTTGTTATCTTGAGGACGGAGCCTCAAGACACTTTCTGTGTTTTGAACTGTGTTGCTTGGAACTTGGGGAAGGGAGCTCTGAGGATCGTTTGAATCTGTATTGCCTTGAGACTTTGTGGGATTGTTTTACATTTGGGGAAGTTGAAGTCTTCGACTTAGGCTTTCATTCGTTTCATTCAGGTAGGGAAATTCCACCTTTGAATAGGGCAATTTAGGCCTTCAACCATCCTGACATTTAAGTTAATAACTATCTTTTGTTTGAGTCTGTTGTCTGTGTCTTGCTTCATGATGCCTTCAAACGGAATCATACAATTACAACGCCGGGTTTACTGCGCCGAAAATGGAGACTATTTTATTTTTTAAACCCCATTTCTCAGAATATATATGTGGGGGATGAAGTAAAGTAAATAATTAATGTTGCGAGTATGGGGCTTTGCGGGGGTTATCCCCCCGCATATATAGTCTGTGAAAAGGGGGTCAGAAAAAAGAAAAAGGTCAGCATTTTCGGCCGGTGCTGTAAACTGGATCACAATAATCACATAGATCCCGTCAAACCATCCAGTAATCTTTTACAGGCAAGTCATCTTGTCCCTCTACGGTTCCCGGGACTACTTGTACATTGTAAACAAGATAGTGGTCAATTCAGTGCAAGGTGCTTAATGTGCTTCAAAATCAAACGGCATTTCTGCAGTATGCAGAAGAGAACCAGGTTGAAGATGGAATTGCATGGTGCCAGGAATGAAATTCAGACACAAGGGGTTCATAGTTTTGGTCAAAGACTTACATAGTTCTTCCAGGATTGACTATTTGTTGGTTTCTCAGCCCCCACTCCAACGGATTAGCTCTGCTACTATAGAAATGACACTAGCGTCAGATCATTCCCCGGTTAAATTACAGTTTGAAACCTTTGAGCTGGGCATCAGTAAGACTACTTTATGGAAGCTGAATGATTCCCCTCTAGCCGACACAGCTTTTTGCACTACCATCTCCGAAAAGATCACCCAATATTTCCAGGAAAATGTAATCAGGGCTTTCCCCTTAGCCACATTATGAGATGCTTTTAAACCTGCATGGTCGAGGTGAGCTTATCAGTCTAGCCTCTGCCCCTAAAAGAGGCTAACGACCCAACGCGGAGAGCGTACAGGAGTGGGAGACCCGATACAAAAGGTATGGATCTTGTAAGGGAGGCATGGTATCACAAGTATGGCACTGACACAAGAGGTACAATTTGTAAAACCTTTATTCAATTTTCGGGGTTTGGAAAAACGCCTACTTTGCCCTATAACTATGATGGAAGTAGTCTCCACCTTCAAATAATAAAGAAAGCGCAGTCCTAGTCAGTCTCCGTCAAATCAAAGATGGCCTATACTAACAACCTACTGCCTGCCCTATCTGTTGTACAAAAAATGTGTAAAGGGGAATATGAATGCAAAGGAAAAAGGAAACACATATGCAGCATCGGGACATAAGGCTGCACTTATCACACACCTCCTGTCGGCAGCAAAATTTACTTCGGCGCAAGGCTGGAAAAACAAACTGGGCCCGATAGTAGCCTGGTGGTGGGTGAAAATATGGAGCATCATGGCAATGGAAAAAATATGCGCCCTAAAGAGTGGCAAATAGTTAAGATTCCTAGAAATATGGGACCCTTTTAGAGAATTCGTAAAAGACAGGGAATTTAACTTTCACAAACCCAAGATAAAATCCTGGGGATAGCCAAAACCAAACAACCTGGAACATTTGGAATGCTGCGACTGTTGGATGGACTTGGAATACCCAAGTTGGAGAAAGGGAGGGGAGGGAGGACTTTAGGGGTAAGAGTTCTGTGTTAGGAATTAAGACAAAAACCGTAGAGATTGCAAAGTCTTTTTGAATTGTTTTAAAGATGATGTGAATAGGTTTGTAATGTTAGCAACTTCAAGGTTAAGCTCCAACTATGGTTTCCTCTGTATGCCTCTGCAGAATAAAAACATCTTGTTAAAAAAAAAATTTCAACATTCACCTTTTCACTCCCCCTTTTGCAGTGGTTAATCTTGACCATTACGTATTTTAAAGTTCATTCACTTTGTCGCTTTATAACAAAAACATTTTGTGGAGACTTTCAAGTGGTGTACTTAATTTCGCCGGACCACTCCGTTACTCTGCATCACTGGCTCCACGGTTATCAGTAATTTAAAGTTCACCATAGGTCTGGCTTCCTTCGCGTTTCATCCACACGCGTTCATCCTTCAGATATACGGTTGCCACTTCAATCTTTCCTTATCACACACCGGCCGTTCATGTCGCTTTTCAACTCACCAGCTATGTGCATTCCTTTCTTGTCTTTACGGTTTTTAATTCACGCATCAAGGTTAATACCACAGGCTTAGCCTCACCTCCCCAACTCTGTATTTAACCCGAGAGTGTCGCTGGCACCCTTGAAACACAATGTAGTCTTCTTGTCTGGGATTTGGCCTTCTACGCACATCTTTCACGGCTCTTCGGAGGCCATGACCTCCTGCCCTCCTGGGTTTCTCTACCCTATGCTCTAATCCCTCTGTCGTCGCTCTGCTCCAGTAGGTTTGCCTTCGCCCTGGAGGTTCTGCTCCTTCTCGTGTTCCACCTTGCTCAGAGTGTGTCTCTATGTTCTGCCTTTCATCCGTGTGGGGAGAGCTAATGGGTATTAGATGTATGCAATTAAAGTGAAGTGCCTGATCCGATTAGCGGGACATGTCCAATGAGATATGTAACGGTTAGCCTCTTCACTCTCAGTCACCCTCTCCCTCTGCCCAGTGTTTGTGTAGAAAGGGGGGGGGGGGTAGGGGAGCATGGAGGTTGGAGGATCCTATAAAATAGGATGGGTCAGGGGTACGGGAAAGGGGGACTACTGCATCTCACCATCAGCTGTCTCTCCCACACTCTCGAAGGCCCCTCACCCAGGTGATCCACCCGCATTGGTCCACCCACAGGGTCTGGATCCAAAGGCTATGGCGGTGCCCTGGCCACCTGAGAGAGAGATCGATCCCTGGGCACTAGTAGGTGAGACACCCTTTGGTTTCTCACAATCTAGAAAGACACAAACAGTTGCAGGTAGCAAGAGCAGAACTAAAGGCACAATGGGCAGATGACAATTCTCATAAATTGCTTTGAACTAAACATTTCTACTTTAGTACCTCCAATAAGGCTTCATGTATCCGGGCGTATAAACTCAGTGCCCACCGGAACAGAAAGATGATTTGGGGCTTAAGGTATAACGCATTGAATAACATGAGGACGAACCTGCGAAAATACGCATTCTATCCCAGTATTACACAACGCTAACAGGAAGAGTTTATCTGAGATGCACACCTCCCTCTGATTGCAGAGGATAGCAAACAGAAATTAGATAGCCCCATAACGGTTGAAGAAGTCTCCCAGGCCATTAGCACTCTCCCTACCAATAAGGCCCTGGGCCTTGATGGTTTTACAGCCCTTTTTTATATAGAGATTCTCAGTTATACTGGCTCCCCAACTGGTGAACCTATTAAATTCCATGACAGAGACCATTACATCCACCATGGGGGAATCGACATTGACACTGATTGGTAAACCGGGAAAGGATCTCACTTAATGTTCTTCTTACAGGCCTATCGCCGTCCTGAATTACGGCTCTTGCATCTATTCCAAAATCCTAGCGGCCCGTTATCCACCGTGCTTCCTGGCATAGTGGGTGGTGATCAAACTGAGTTTATCCCAGGCCGTCAGACACACGACAATATACGCTGGTCAATTGATGTCATTGCCTGGGTGCGTTAAATGGCCGTTCTTTCAATGGACACTGAAAAAGCGTTTGATCAAGTGGACTGGCGATATCTGTCTAAATTATTGGAGGGTTTTGAATTGGGTCCTGTTTTTCTTAAAAGGTTGTTGGCCAATTTTGTGCTCCCGTCTACCCGGATGAACCTGAATGGCGCATTATCGGACTCAATGAGGTTACAGAGGGGTTCCCGCCAGGGATGTCCATTGTCACCATTATTGTATTATTGTTTGCTCTGTCCATGGAGCCCTTGGTACGGTTGGTTCCCTCCACTGCAGATATTCATGGGTTGTACACTGCCGGAAAACCAGCACAAACTAGCATTAAATGCAGACTATCTTCTCTTTTATATGCGGGATTCCCGGGTCTCATTGCCTCACATAGTTTCCCTGTTAGAACTGTTTCATCAGGTTTTACAGTTTAAAATTAACTACACAAAGTTCACCATACTTAATATCTCGGAAGCACTGGAGGCAGTTAATCATTTGAAGAATGCCTTATTTTCCTATAGGCATCGAGTGCCTTAAAATATTTGGGCATCCATCTAACTGCATGAAATGATCAACTATATGTAGCTAACAGTCAGACACTTCTCGTCTAGGCTAAATGAGATTTGGTGAGATGGGAGAATTCCAAAATCTCCTGGTTAGTAAGAATGACAGCGATCAAAATGACCCTGCTGCTGCAGCTGTTTTACATTTTTCTGGCGTTGCCGATTCAGATTCCGAGGGCAGTGCTTAAAGATCTCCAATCCCAAATTTCTAGATTTATATGGACCAGAACGTTCCCCAGCGTGGCTAGTCATATGCTGATGGCGGCGAAGGAACAGGGATGCCAGGCAGTACATGACACTGAAAGCTATTTAAATGCTGCCCAACTCCACCCGTTGTTAGAAAGCCATGCGGCTACACAAAACACTAAACAATGGGTGGACATTGAACAAGATAACATTGGGGCTCCCTTGCGACGAGGAAGCGCGACAGGTGTGGACCCACCCACTAGAGCTATAACTATTGGAATAAGGCTGCCTGTAGATATGCAATGACTACCTTCCCCTCCCCTCTTAAAGGTATATGGAACAATTGGGAATTCTCCCCAGGGCGGGACGCAGGTCGTTTCACTCATGAAGGCGGACAGTCGAGACTGGGTCAACTGTTTGAAATTGAACAACACCTATGTTTTGAGCAGTGCAAGCACGCCCCTATGGTGGTAGAAGCGCGATAGGTATGGTATATACAACTTATACACTGGCTTGCGAGCACAAAGGCGCGAATCACGCAAAGAGGGAAACATCGCAGTTTGAGGACTTACTCATCAGGTAAGGCCTCTTTATAAAAGGTTCTCAATTCTAACAGATTTAAACTCCCCCCATACGTATATGGTCAAATGGGAAGAGGATATAGGAAAGTCCATTGACGACTTAGCCTGGTACAATATTTGGACAAGAGCAGGGAAATATCCCAAATTGAAGAAAACTGTTTTAAATTGATGCTTAGATGGTTCATTAGCCCATAATGTTTGCATAAAATGAACACACTCCCCCAAATGTTGGAGGTGTGCCAGTGCTTTGGGTTCCTTGTTCACTGTTCCACATGTGGTGGACATGTCCAATCATCCAAGTGTTTTGGAAGGAGGTGTTGGCCCAAATTAAAAAGGATTAGTGGGGTGGATTTGGTAGCAGACTCCCAGGTGGTGTAACTGGGCAATGAAGACTTGCAGGGGCGATGTAAATTGGGGACCAAAACCTCTAAGCTCATAACCCATCTTTTGGTAGCAGCAAGGTTGCTTAGGGGCTATGTACGGGAAGCCTATCCCTCCTGCTTTAGCCCTGTTGATGTGCGGGATAGTAAGTTGATTAGTGTAGCGTGTTCTGGTGGGCTGGGCGGGGATGGTTCTGGATAGGGTTTCTCATAGGTAGGAGGGTGCCATAAAGTTGAGGCATTTGTGAGTGGTAGTGAGGATTTTAAAGGTAATGCAGTCTTTGATCAGGAGCCAGTGGACTGCATGCCTGGCTTGAGAGATATGCGCTCTTCTCTGGATGCTTAATGCAGCTCTTGGCGAGTTATTTTGGGTGATTTGGAGTCTGTTTGTTTTTCATAGAGGTGCCTGCTAAGAGAGCGTTGCAGTAGTCTAGCTTCACACCTATAGTGGCTCTGGCAATTGAGAGGCAGTTGGACTTGGTTAGGAAGGGTTTTATGGCATTAATGAGTTTAGTGCTTAAGGCGGATGCCGAGACAATGGCACTGACTTGTTTGTTCATAGATAGTGTGGCATCAATGTGAATCCCTAGTGTCTTTACAGATGATGAGACAGGAATGATCAAAGTTATCTATGTTGAAATTGGAATAAAGACGGTCTAGCTTGGCTAGTGTAGTCTTTTGACCAAGAATAAGAATCTCTGTCTTATCTCCATTGAGGCATAGGCCATTTGCCGCCATCCAGGCTTGGATAGTGGCGTAGATTTGGCCTAGTGCCGTCACGTCTTGGTCGTATGAGCCCGTTAATGGTAGAAGTACTTGGGTATTGTCAGCATAGTTTGTATATGCAATCCCAAGTGCATCAAGCTTATCAAAAAGGGGCTTTGTAAAGAGATTGTATAGAGTTGGCGCGGTACATGATCCCTGTGGGACTTCGCAATAAATGGTAGTAGGTGCTGCATTTGCTATGTATGAGAATACTTTCATTGCTCTACCTTCTAAGGAGGTGGTGATCCAGAAAGCCGCTGGTTTGGAGAATTGTGCTGTTTGAGAGTAAGGTGGTCGGTAAGGGTTTTATGATCTATAAGATCGAAAGCCCCCAAGAGGTCTAGGAGGAGGTGGAGGGCAGGTTTGTCTTTGTCCAAGATTTCAGTGATTTGTTTTTTTTAGATCTAATAAGGCAGTTTCGGTGCCGTGCCCTTTACGGAGCCTGGACTGTCTTTTTCCTAGGATGGAGTTTGATTCCAAGTATAGTTGGATCTGGCTATGAGCCGCCTTGTCCAGAACTTTGAGAAGAAACGGGACGGTGGTTATAGGCCGGTATTTGTTAGGCTGGGCAGGATCTGGCATAGGTTTTTTCAAGAGAGGACGCACCCACGCCTCTTTGAAGCTGTCAGGGACAATGCCCGATTTAAATGAGGAGTTGATAAAGGCCGTCGGAAGAGGGGCAAGGGCCTCGGCACAGTCCTTGATAATCTTGGGAGGGCATATGTTGCCCTTGCACAGGGATGGTTTAATGGTGTTTGAGGAGGTCTATAACTTCAGATTCTGAGATGTCATTAAAGGAGAATTAAGGGAGATGGGGTACTTTGTGATCGGGCAAGGTCTGAGGGGGCCGGTTCTGGATCAATTGAGCTTTATAGTGATCCTGAATTTTATTTTGGAGGAGGTCTATTTTGTTCAGCATTGCGGCTTGTATGCTTGCGCACCAATCTTCATCTTTAATGATCTCGTCAGTGCTGGTAGGAGGTGCAGTGAGTTCATTGAAGATGGTGAATAGTTCTTTGGTTTGGGAGCTGGCATTAGATATTCGAAGATTGATGAATTGGATTTAGCAGTGAAGATGGCCTCTTTATACTGCAAGGCAGCCGATTTGAAATTTTCTTTGGATGAGTCACTGGGGTTAACCTGCCAGATTTTGAGGGCCTGCCGTTTGATTGAGCGCAGCGATTGGAGCTCTTCTGTGAACCAAGAGTTCGAGTGAAAGGACTTTCCTCATTCTTGCATTCTAGCGGTGCTATGGAGTTCCCTGCGCTGGTGAGGGTGTCCCTAAAGATATCAGCTAAGATGTTGGGGTCTTACGAGAAAGGAGACGGGTGTGGTGGTTTTGGTACTGGGGGCTGTGGGAATGGTAAATTGAATGCAGTTGTGGTCTGTCCATGGATAAGCAAGATTGGACGTGATGGGGGAGGCACAGTTGTGATCAATAACCCAGTCAAGGGTGCAGCCTCTTGAGTGGGTAGGGCTCAGAATTCTTTGGGTGAATCCTAGGTCTGAAAAATCTTTGGCAAGTGTGGTAGTGGCTTTATCATTGGAGACATTGAATCCTAAGTTAAGGTCACCTAGGAGTAGCATTTTAGTGTATTTTTTAATGTTGTCACTAAGTAAGTGGATGAGGTGTCCCTGGAAGTCTGCAGGGGGTCCTGGTGGCCGATATAGAACGTGGAAATTGATGGTATTAGGTGACAACGATAGTTTGACAGGTAAGATGTCTGTGTTACCCTCCCAGAGGTGGGGGATGGGCCTGATGGATAAGGCATCTTTGTAGATTAGTGCAACCCCCCACCCTCCTATTTTGGATGGCCTGTCCTGCCTGAGGATTGTTCATCTTCATGCCTGAAATGCTTTCCTGTCGGGGCTTTCTTATAAAGTCGCACGTTCACAATTAAAATCCACCTGGTATACTCTCCAGCCAGGGCTTTTGTTAGATATGAACTTTTTTGTATCTTCAAATACACCTTCAAATAGCATGATATATTCTCCTTCCAGGGCTTTCATAAACACACTAGCAACTACCTGATGTTTTCTCCTACCAGGGCTTCTTTCAACTGACTGATATTCTCTTTTTTCAAGACTTTCCTCAACACACTAGCAACTGCCTGGCATTCTATTCTGCCAGTGCTTCCTTAAATACGCTTGCAACTGCCTGGTATTCTCTCTTGCCAGGACTTCCTTATGTGGGCTCTGCGCATACTTCCAACATTGGTAGTCTCTTACATCCACTTTTACTGGTATTGTTACTGCCTGGTATATTATTCTGCCAATACCTCTTTCACATGTGTATTTCATACACTCACACAGTTGTAAGTCTCTTATTCTGGTTACCTTTACCTTTCTATAGCAATGCTCATTTGCACGTTTTCTTTCAAGGGCTGTCTTATTCATAAACTGTGTTTGGCATGTCTGCCAGTACGCCCCAGTGTCCCCGCTAGCCTTTCATGGACTCACGGGTTCTTCCTGGCGTGTTTCGTCCCTCGCGCGATAACCCATTAACAAGCATTTGTCATCCTGCTTGCTGCTTCTTTTTCTCAGCTTCTATGACCTTTGCCGTTCCTGCTGGGCTCTGCAGCATCTTCCCAAGCTCCAGTAATGCTGAGGATGCCTCCTAAAACCTGCAAACGCCTAAAAGTCTTCTCGGCTTTTGGCATCCCTGCAGCATGTTCTTTCTCGAGGCAAGCTTCCCTTCTTCTTGATAAACCGGTTGGCTCTACGTAACGCCTTCTAGCCCCTCGGTCTCTCGGTCGATTCCGAGAGATGCAGTCTTCTAAGCCAGCAGCTCCCCTTCGTCAGCTGCCTCCAATGTCTAAGCGCTCGCAACAACTAGAGCATGGCTTGCGTTCTTGGCCTTGGGTGATCTGTATTACTCTATCCCTCTTCCACGTCCCAGTTTTCTCATGCTTATGGGAATGGAAGTCCATTCTTGACAACTTGCATATGAAGTCTGGCCAAACGTTCTTAGTGGGTTTTACGGGAAAGTTAGCTCTGATTAACTTGTAGATAGAATCTGAGAGGATGTTTTCCTAAGTTGTAGAGTAAAAGTCAGTTTTGATAGTTCACAAGCAGATCATGTCAAGAGGCCTTCAGTACTCTTCCTAGGTGGATTGCAATTCTTTATTTGTAATTGTTTATTTATACAGTGCTTATACACAGGTAGAGTGCTTCAAAGCGCTTCAAGGCGGTAATCATTCTTAGGCGTTGAGGGTTCAGAATGATTTCAACAGAAAAACTAGCATACTAGGCCGACAGCATTTCTCCTAGTGCAAGCGCATGAAGTGTTACAGTTGCAACCAAGCAAAGGAGGGGGGGGGGACATAAAAAGGGGGTTGGGGGGTGTAGGACAGATTAATTTTCTAGTGCTAGTACGTTTAGGTCATGCATGCAACAGAGGAAGAGGGAGAGGTGGGGGGACAAACACGACCAGTCCAACAAGGCACTGGGTTAAGTGCAGAGAGGTTGACTCGCTCATGGAGCGAAAGTAGAAGTGCAGTAATGCTGAACATAGGCAGTGGCCTGGAGGCAAGTGCAAAGACTGGTGGGGAGGGTGGGGGCGTCTGGGACCTGTAAGGCTCTGGAGGTGAACCAATCAGCAAAAACTGAGCAGAGTTAGGGAGGGGGAGGAGGAAGGCGGGTGTAGAGAAAAAGAATGGAGGTTAGCAGGGGAGAGGGGAAGAAGAGAAGAAGGAAGAGAAGAGTAAAGTCTTGAGGAGTTTCCGGAACTTAGGGTGCTCTGCTCAATATGGAGAGAGGCAGGGACGTTATTCCAGAGGGAGGCACCTGTAGAGGATAAAGATCTACCCTCAACTCTCGGTGCATGCGGCTCACCTGCAGAGAGTTGGAGGAAGAGTGGAGGGCTCTAGTGGGAGAGTATTTACGAAGAGTGTGTTGTAGGTAGTGCAGCCTGTGGCCCCAGAAAGGCTTGTGGAGTATGCAGAGGGTCTTGAACTTGATCCTTGCAGCAACAGGGAGCCAGCGGAGGGATTCCAGCACCGGACAGATGCGGTACCTAGGCTTGAGGCCAAGGATAAGTCATGCGGTTCTGTTCTGGATGAGTTGTAGAGGACGAAGAGTAGAAGTAGGAAGATTGAAAAATATGTTGTTGCAATAATCCAGCCTCGAGAGATCCAGGGCTCTCGAGGTGGTGAGCCTCTGGAGGAAAGTGAGAAAAGGTAGAATACCTCTGAGGAGGTGCAGTTGGTAGTGGGATTTGTTGGAGATGTCTGAGATGTGAGAAGGGAAGAAGAGAGTGGAGTGAAAGATGACCCCAAGATTATCTGCCTCATGGGTAGGTGAGGGCGCAGGGCCAAGGGAGGCCGGCCCGTGTGAAATTGGGAAAGCGGAAGCAGGGGTCCGAATGAAGACGATCTCAGTCTTATTGGCATTCAGGCAGAGATCGCAGATTAAGGATAGACAGTCAAGGATGAACGAGGAGGAGGTTGAGGGTAGCCTGAAAGAGAGCTGCATGTCCTCCATATAACGCTGAAAGTTGGAGGTAAAGGTAGAAATCCTGTGGGCCAAGGGGGCCATGTAGATATAAAAGAACTCAGGGGGATGGGGGGAGCAGGTTAGATCCCTGAGGGGCACCACAAATACAGTGCGTGATAGAGGAGAGAAAGGACCCAAGTTCCACCTGGGAGTGCCGTCAGAGAGAAAGGGGGGGGGGGCAGCACCATGGCCTGATTTGTGATGCCCAGGGTATCACAGAGACGGGCAATCAGGATGTTGTGGATAACTATGTCGAAAGCAGAAAAGAGGTCAAGAAGAATCAGGATAGATGGAGAGTTGGAGTCAAGATTTGAGAGCAGGTCCTCACGGGTGTTCAGAAGAGCAGTTTCCATGCCTCTGGATGCTCTCAAGCCAGACCGATGGTCATGGAGGCAACAAACAGATTCAGTGTGAAGGGTAAGTTGGGTGATAGCCAGCTTCTCCAGGACTTTTAAAGGGGTGATGGAGATTGGGGGATCGTTTGCCGGAATGGAAAAGTTGGCAGGGTTTTTTTTTTGCAGAGGTTGCACAAGAGAGTGCTTCAGAGGAGATGGGAAAACTCCAGAAAGAGAGATTGCAGAGGTCGGTCAGTGCTGGAGGGAGAGTGTCAATATAGTCCTTGATGGTTTTGGAGGGGCATGGGTCCACCTGTTTGGACTAGTCTAGAGACATCATCAGATGTGAAAGGGGAGAGGGAGGAGAGAAGACGGGGAGTGGAGGGGACTGCTGAAGGGGGCCCAAGAGATGTTGATGCAGGAGCGAGAGTGGAAGAGAGAGAGGACAGGATGTCTGTGTTTTGGTGGTGAAATGATTGGCAAGGGCCGAGCAAAGGACCTGGGTGGGTGCAGTAGAGGATGCCGTAGGGTTGGCCAGCTCCTTGCAGACTTTAAAATGTTTGGCCGTGTTATTAGATGCCGCTGAGATGCAGGCTTGAATGTAGACTCTTTTCTTGGAGCAGATGCAGAGTCTGCATAATGGGCCTCAGAGGAGGAAGGTGAATGACATGCCTTGTCCGATGGTGCCCCACCACTCCCGTGGAGATTGCCCCCCTCATTTGATCCACCCTCATATAGCCAGTGTCAGGATCAGGTAGCGGCTGACTTCCCTTGGCCACATGAGATGAGGTTACCGCAAGGAAAGAAGTAATGACACCATTGGATTCATCACAATGGTCAATTTCTTTTTTGTGTGTGAACATGCTTTCGTCAATTCCTCCTCTGTCAATTTTTGACCCAGCTCCACCTCCCACTTCTGTTCTCTAGTAGCCCATCCTGCAGGGATAGTGATACCAGCATACTGTATAAGCTTGACACTTTTTGGAACATCCCAAAGACCACCATCACTTGCAGTAACTTGGACACTATGGGTTCCTCAGGAATGTCTGGCGAGATCTTTCAATAGTCCATATACTGATTGTGTACTATAGTATTCAGCCCATATTCTGCCTTATGTGGTAAAACTCAGCATTTTATCCTTCTCAAACTAAGGTTTTCCAACATGCGACCCCGTTCTCCTGTGTTGTTAAATAGCTTAAGAATTGCAAAGCATGCCACTATTGGGTAACCGGTAAGATGATGAGTTTGCAGCCTTTATACCAGGCATTAGACTGCAGTGATTGCCATGTCTGTAAGTGCATGAACATGAACAAATGTAGTGTAATGGTGTGCATGGGTGTGTATGCACGTGTGAATGGGAATCCTGAGTTTATGTTCTGGATGCTTGAGTGAATGGCAGAGAAGCTATATGGGTGTGTGTCTTGCAAGTGAATGTGTATGAATATGTTTGTGTGTGTGTGTGTATGGGAATCTGTGGTGCAGGTGGGCATTGGGGCATTTACATTTTTGCTAAGGCATGACACGCTTCACTGATTTTTTTGGGCAATGCAAAGTACACTCAAGTGTTATTACGAGAAGAAGGGGGAGGGCACTACAGTGGGGCTGGCAGCTACTACTGTGGCACAGGATTTTGTACTCATTACATTCAACGGCACATAAGTGTTCTTAGATGGGGAGTGGAGGGCTTGTTTCCCAACATGTGTGTTTTGAAGAGGGATGGAGAAGTTTACCCCCTCATATAAGATACATGACACGGAAGAAGGCCAGGAGACACTGCGATCGGCCATACTATTTTGGACCGATTCCCAGTGTTCCAATGATTGACAAGTATGTCGAGAGATACCCTCTCAGCCAGCCCTATTGGTCAGGTGCAGTACAAATCTACCCGAGGGGGGATAAAGAGCCTCAGGCTGCAACCAAAGACACCTCAATTGACAATATCGATTAAAACGCCAAGAAGCCATGTTCCTGACATCATTAGAGACACCACGACTGAGCAGCGTTAGACATGAAGCACATGTGCCATCTGCACTTCGGGACATAGACACGCACTTGAATACACAAAGAATACGAGCGTACAGTTCTATAGGTAGAGGACGGATACATATACACATGGTCATTGATTTTTATTATTTTTGCCATTAGCTAAACGCAGCAACGCAGAAACCGCAAGAAGCAAGAGATCCTGAGCAAAGCTTGCAGATGCTTACATGTAAATAACCTTATGGTACAGCAGGAGCACCTTTGGGACCTGACAGAACCAAGTGTGACTAACCTATGGAAATGTAGAATAGCACACACACTGTAGAAACCGCATTATGGTTTAGGAAAGCTACAGCATGCCACAGGCCTCTCAGCAAGAGCTGAGCTGAGCTGAATTCAGGCTGAACAAAGAGCAAACGTGTGAGACAGGACCCGCTGCCAAGGCCATAAGATACAGATGACATTCCATTCCCTGAACGACAGTAGCACCAGCTGCAATAAATGCAAATAATTCTTAATAATTCAAAGCTGCACAGCCCCAAATCATGGTCTGCGAACATGTGACGCGGCCGACGCAGACAACGGACCGCGACCAGCGCTGGGAATAGGAGCCGATCTCATGCCACCAGACAGAGGACCACAAAAAAAGATGTTACAATGTGGGACAAGTGTTGCACAGAGCAAACAAGCACTCTCAAAGACTAAGGTGGTGCACACAAGTTACAATGTAGACACAGTCATTCTTATTACCTTCAAAAGACACACCAAGAGCTGAGAACCTTTGCGGATCCCAGGCCTGGGGGCGTCAGCTCTAGCCAATCACAGTTTAGTATCCTAGGGGTGGGTAGCAACGGGCAAGGACCAATGGTAAGACCCTCACACTGCAGCATTGCTACAGATAGTGATTTGGGGCTGGACCAGGCCAGCCACCTGACATGCGAGGGCCAGTAGACCAACATGTATAGTGTCCCCTATAGGTGGTCTATTACTCAGTGCCCAATCCAGTGGTCCGGTAGGTTTTCTGGAGAAGGGCCCAGGTTGTGGCGTCATTCTGACATCATTTGGCCTGCGAGCCATGAGAAGTTGAGATGTCCATGGATTTCTTCTGTCCCTGTACTGATCCCTTTTGGTTTTTGCTGTAATAAACAGCAGTTTGAACTTGCCATTTGACTGAGTTCTCCGTTTGTCCTGTGGAAGGTGTTGGGCCTTCCGAGAGTCTGAAAACTCCTAGTGGTCCTCTGGCATATCTGGGGGTTTGTCCCAACAAGTTGGTAGCAGAGGTATGGTTGGCTGTGCCAGCCCTCATCAGGTTGTCTCCTTCGCCACCTAACCTAAGAGGCTGCGGGACCGTCGCATATTTTGAGAAGACGAGAAAACACGTGCCCGTTTACAAGTCATCATGAGCACCTTGTGAAATATCCTTTGGAAGTTAAAATACAGTGGAAGTGAACGGGGTATAGCAGACTTCGTTTGGGCACTTAAAGCAAAGCAGGTTTTTACAGTGCGCTGCAGACTGACACTAGTGTTCTCACAACAAAACTCTGGTGTGAATTTACTTTCATAAGTGTTTCGAGTGTTGGCACAGAATTCCGTCTAGAAGTATTTTCATTCAGAAGTGTCCGTATTGTCAACCCATGGTCAAGCAGCGTTCGAATTCTGACGGCCAACCAAAGCTCTTAGCCAGCAAGCGCACCGCTCTGTCTGTGAACGTGGTAGCCAGATACCCTATTCCGATGTGGAATGTAAAGGCAGTTGCATATATGTCTTTTAACTATTGAGGAACTAGTACGTACTTAACCATTCTGGCCATCCCTCGTGACCAGAACAAGCAAAAGCGCCTCAAGGAGGGCCGGGTACTCGAACTTTTGGCATGTTGCAACTTCACATGTGAACACTATTGATATTATATGCATAAGTGTAACCCTGTTCCAGCTTTCTTTATTTTTTGTATGCTGTTCTTGGTGTCCAACATGGTTGTCGATATTTCTGCATTACATGTGATCACTGTTCTGGCCCTAGAGCGACTGCAACCCTGAGTTTTTGGTAACTGTAGTTTAACTGTTTCAGATCTGCGACCACTATTCATGCTTAGTGCATGTGTATGCCAGTCATAGCTTTCTAATGTACCTGCTAGCCTCTGCCGGGTTGTTCAAGGTTGGTCTTTACTGTGTGCCAAAAAATTCCAGCCATGATTGGAAAGCATTCATTGTGTAGTACTGATTCCAAATTTTGATAAATATGAGTTTTCCAACGATCACTATAGCTGGTTGGTTGCCTATCTATGAAAGCGCTGTGGGATCAGTGTCAGCACCCCATGAACTGCATTAGGGGAGATTGAGCTGAGGCTTGTGGGCAGCAGGGGCAGAGTCAGACTAACGTGTAAAGAATATAGCCGAGGCACAGCAGGCCTGACACATTGCCAGTATTTTGTGTTATAGCAAGGCTACTCACTTGAGGGTTATACAAATGTGAATGTATGTCATTTTGATCTAATTTTTAAAAAACATGTTCAATTTCTGACAAGTAAGGATTAATGGTTATTCTGGCCCCAAGCTGACGTTTTGTTATGTGTGATAGGGAGTAAAAAAAAAAAAAACCTGTGTGATTCAACTGGTGTCGCCCTCCTGATTCAATTAACATCATCTGATTAAAGAGATTTAATAATAATATGCTGCATATGTTTCCTAAGAAGTGTGAAGCACACTTATGTATCACACACTGCATGTTTGATATAGGCTGTATTCGTAGCATACCATTGTGTCGAAGTAAGTAGATTTGCTGCAACTGTCAAACTGTGGAACGTGTCGATGTATGTTTCTAGATACTCACCCAGTGGTGTCAGAATCAGATAGCATCCTACGCTGTTTGTGTGCTTTTAGCAGATTACTTACCACTAGGCCACCCATTCTGAATAGATACTTGGATGCAACTTCTTGGCTTGCAAACCAGGGCTAGTCGATGAAAGCAGGATTCAGGGTGAATCCTTTCTATGAAGATGCGTAATGTTTTTGTCTTTCGGTGTGAGACTAATCGATAGAGCAATTCTATCTGCTAGTCTTCTCACCCGGAGAGCTGTAAGATGTAGTTGTGTCATCTTCTTTGGGCCCCAATCTGTTGGAAATAGGTTTTGAAAATTGAAATGCCATGTTTTGAACAGTCTGGTCTGGGTTTGGTTATTCAGAACGCTAAATGAATGAAGGATAAACTTTATAGTGATCAGATGCCATTGAGTTTGGAGAATATAGTGGACGCTTTTGGGGTAAATGCTTTAGTGTGTGTAACGTGCGTGCTCCATACCTTGATGGTCAAATGTTTGTGCTAGTTGGAGATTTCGTGTTTTCCATAGAGATCTTGGCTTATATTTCTGGGGCATTCAGGATCTTCTGGGGGAGGAGCAAAACTAGTTCTAATGGGTTGTTAAATGTGTTTGAAATTTGAAATTGATGTATGCAAATGTTCTTCTTAATATTTAAGTAAGTTTTGCTTTTACTTGTTGGTGCTTACTGAATATAGGACTGAGATGTTATCTGCGCTCTTCTTGCAGCCCTTCTGCCATGTTCTGGTCTCTACTTATTCTTAATTATCTATTTTTCTATATTTTATTGTATAAATCACCTAACTCTCTTGCTGTTTTCTCGGACCTGTTCTGAGCCCCCCTTTGTTTATTCTATTCCTGTAGGGAATTTGTTCCTCGCATAATTGTTGAATGTGTTATGGGCCCTCATTACGAGGTATGCCGGTAAGGGAAAAACAATGCCGGTATGTAAATACCGGCATAATTTACCGTTCCATAGCATTAAGACCCGCAAACCCGGTATTAGCGGCATACCAAACAACGGTGCCGCTAATAGCGGCATAGGCGCGTACACATGCCCCTTCAGGGAGCAAATACCGGCATGCCGGTAATAGGGGGTAATTCCAACCCACGCATACATGCAAATACCGGCATCGCGAAGCCGGTAATCACGGCCTGCACGATGCCGGCCATACAGGCATCTCAGACCACCCGCAAACAGCAACCAAGATACAAGGCAGCTGCCACAGGTGCACGCAATCCCCAACTAAACACCACACCCCTTCCAGCCACCACTAGCATTTGCAAACATGGCGCAGGAGTACCTGCCTATACTGATACAACTACAACAACAACTGTAACAACAACAAAAGCAACAGCAGCAAGAACAGGCAGCACAGAGGAGACACAGGAGGAGAAGGAGGTTGAGTCAGGCCCATCCATTACCACCAGCGCAGCCACCAGAGCCTCGTAGGCAGCCAGCAATACCTTGCACCAGACACAGCCCATTCAACCCTACCCCTGAGCAGATCCACACCCTGTACCAGTTGGACCGTGACACCATCACCACCATAGTGCACATGATACAGAACGACATAGCCAGCCACATACAAATATGCAATGCCATCCCCCCACTACTAAAGGTGGTGTCTGTGCCACACTTCCTGGCCAGAGGCACCTACCAACACACAGTGGGCCAGCTGCATGGCATTTCACAACCACTATTTTCACGCATGCTGAACCAAGTGTTGGATGCCATCCTGAAGCACGCAAGCACCCACATATCCCTACCACGGACTGCCCAGGAGATAGCCGAAACCAAAGTAGGCTCCCATGCACTGGCAGGCATGCCCAATTGTGTCGGTGCCATCGACTGCACCCATGTGGAATTGATAGTCCCCCATGCCATAGAGGCCGTGTACCGCAATCGCAAACAACACCACTCCATCAATGTGCAAATGGTATGTGACTCCAGGAAGATCATCACCCATTGCTGCGTTTGATTTCCTGGATCAACACATGATGCCATGTTACTGGGTAAATCCACGGTACCCCATCAAATGGAGCGACATGCCGGACCACGTGCCTGGCTGCTTGGTGAGTTGCACAACCGTCCCATGGCAGTGCTTTGGGGTACTGATGTGTGGGGATGCATGGGGGGGGGGGGGGCAATACTGCACCTGCCTGGGTCGGAATAGCCGGTGATTGGAGAATGCATGCAGAGCCAAACACTCCTGACCTGAACCAGTCAAACGGTACATGACACTTCACTGGGCCACATATCACAAATAATGCATATCAATGAGAACAAGTAAGAGGCACAACCAGGCCACCATGGTTATGGCAAGCAATGCATGAATGAACAGGACGGCAAGTGTGGCTATGTGGGCAGTATGAAAATGCATAGTAAATAATGAACAGCATGAATTGGAGTCAAAACATTGTCGCACTACCACAGCATATCTGCCTTAGCATGCATGATTACACCCTGCATCATCTATTGAATGCCATCCAGACTACCACACCTCATGACAGTACAGATTGCACCTAGATAAAAAAATGTCATGCTTACAGAGACGTGTGCATGGCCACACCAAATAGCTGGCGGCATGACTGTGCTCCCTGAATTACAGGAGTTCAGAGTGACACACACCTATTTGAATCTGCTTGCTGGTGATGGAGGATATCCCTTGAGGCCGTGGCTACACACCCCTGTGCCTAACCTGCAGAATGGCCATGAGGAGGAGTACAATCGTGTGCACACCCGTACCCGTGTTGTCATTGAGCAGACCTTTGGCCTGTCGAAGTGGCGGTTCCGCTGCCTCAGCAGGTCTGGTCGGGCACTCTTATATAGGCCTGAGAAGGTGGCAAAGATCACCATGGCCTGTGTCATGCTGCACGACATGTGCGTCTGGAGAAATGTACCATTGTCACCTGACATTGACATGCATGGGCCGGGTGAGGATGAGGAGGACGGAGACGGAGGTGAAGTAGCCCCACTGCCAGTATGTGATGCACGGGATGGCCATGCCGTATGACAAGCACGAATTCAAGTATACTTCTGAAACACAGGGACTATGAAACACTTGTGTCAGTCAGACACTGGGCCAATATGAACATGCACACAGGGAATGTTGGGAGTTGGGCACTGAACACCGTAACACATTTAATGGATGCACACGAAAAATAACAATGTCCAGCCATGGATTTTTCTTCTCACAACTTGTGTATTATTTAAAACTGCAAAAATGAGCCCACTCCCCCCTCCCAGACCCCCCAACAAACTCCCTCACCCACCCCGCAAACCCCAGAAAATACCCCAACAAACTCCATCGCCCACCACACAAACCCCAGAAAATACCCCAAACTCCCTCACCCACCACACAAACCCCAGAAAATACCCCAACAAACACCCTCACCCACCCCACAGATCCCAAATGTCCCCATGTGTGCAACAATTAAGTGTTCCCTTCACCAATGTAGTTCTTAACATTGTCATTGGCCATACTGTCATTTCCTCGAGACTTTTGGGTCTGGGGGTGCCATGGCCGAGCTCCGTGCACTCCTGCGCGTTAATCGCACAGGGCTCGATTGCACCGAGGTGGAAGGGGTTGTTGTAGTGGAGGTGTCTATTGTCAATCCCATGGCTGGGCCAAGGTGTTGACGCTGCATTTGCGGGATGTTGGCAAGAAGGGCCTGTGTCAGTGACCCCCCCATGCACTCCCTGAATGCACATGTAGATGCCCCCACAGCAGCTGTATTGGCTGCAATGGCCGTGGCTATGACCCTCATGGCCTCATTCCCAGCGTCGACCTGTCGATGCATGATTTGCAGCATTGACTCTTGGCGGGCCTCTACCCTTGCCAGGCGAGCCTCGAAGGAGGTGTACTGGTGGCTGGCAGGGTGGTGGCTGGCAGGGTGGTGGAAGGCACCTGCGTGGGCTCCTCGTCCTGGGCACTGTCCTCCTGGAAGATCCCAATGTCTGATTCTCCAAGGTCAGAGTCATGGAGACACGGATCGTCCAGGCTCTCAGACTCCGCAGGTGGGTGGGGGCTGGCAATGGGGCTTGGGGTGGGTATTCCAGACATGATTCCAGCCTCATCATCCACATCTGTGGACACAACGTCCGTGGTGGCTGGCGGAACGGCTCCCACTGTTGTGGGTGCCTGCTGCTGTTCTGTCGCTGCAGGTGCCCCCTGCAGGGTTGATGCCTTGCGTGGCACACTGGGTGTTGCTGCAGGCATTTTCTTGGACGGGGGGGGGGGGCGGCGGTGGCCCCGGTCCCTTTGCATGCACTGGATGTACTCGCACCCCTGTCCTGTGTTCCACCTTCCTCATCGGTGCCTGGGAGATAGAAGAGATGCAGGTCATCAGTGATGTTGTCAAATGGCAGCTATGATGTATTGCCGTGTAATATGTTCATACATTCAGGAATCATTTCATTTCTGGTGTGTGGCATTTAGTGTACTGAGGGGACATGTTGGCAATCAATGCATGGCTGGTGGCATAGCATTGGTTTGGTGTCTGTGTGGTGGGTCCCGTGGGCATGGTTGGATCATGTTGCACTTCTGTTGGGATTTTCACTCAGCATGCGTGTGGTGCAGGGTGTGGCACTCTTATTCTATGGATGTGTTGATGTAGCCTTGGAACATGCATTGCCTTGCCTAGTCTAACTTCCACATCACTTGTGCCACATCATGTTTTGGTATACGTGGATGTGATGGTTCACTCACCTTTCTCTGTGGTAGTTGCAGCGCCAAACTCCTGGTCTCCTATTCCCTCTATGGATTCCGAGTCAATGAATGCACTTGCGGTCTCCTACCATGCGGTGAGCTTCACAAGTGAGTGTGGGCCACCGCCTGTCGCCATTGCGGCCTTCCTGTTCTCCACCAGGATCTTCCTGACCCGGACGCAGAGGTCGTCCCAGCGCTTCCGGCAGTCACGTACACTCCTTGGGGTGCTCCCCACTGCCGACACCCTCTGAGCGACCTCCTGCCAGACCTTTTTTTTTTTTTGGTTTGTGCCGCATGCTTGAGGTCTGTGCTCCTGATTGTGTCTGCATGCTGTTCGAGGGTGTTAGCAAGCATAGTCAGTTCAGCATCAGAAAAACGCTGCTTCCTCTTCCTTTGGGAGGATTTACTGGTGGCCTTTGACATCCTGCTTCAGTTGTGGCACACAACAACACAAGTGTAGTGGTGGTTATGGAGGGTGGCAATGGATTGTGTTTTTAAAGATGGCCGCCGGCTCATTTCCCGTTCCGGCGCGATGACGTAATTTCCGGGTCCTTTTTTGTGACCACGGTAATACCGTGTCGGTATTACCGTGCCAGTGTTTAGTGGTTGTTATGACACGGTTAAGGAATGGGCGGTACCCGCAATGCCGGTATAGGGAGGTTGGTGGCCCGTTACCGGCATGGCAGTTTTGCCACTACCAGCATGGGGTAACGCACGTGCTCGTGCACTCGTAATCACCCGCTATTAAGCGGGTTCATACGAGCACGGACCCACTCATTCCGGCATGCCGGTAATGAACCCGGTTTTACCGGGCAACTCGTAATGAGGCCCATGGACTGGTTTTCTGGTTGTCACCACACTTTAAGATCAAGAATCATATGGGGCAAAAACTGTAGAAATTATGTTAAATGCTTTAATTTTATGTGACGCCTATATTCTCAAGACTACATGGCTGAAACTTTAACTGTAGCAAGTTGGAATGTAAAGGGAATTAATAGTCCGATAAAACAAAGGAAAGTTGGGGGGTGTGGCCAGAACCGCCAACGATGTGGCGGCTTCCCTGATGGCCTACGTCCGAGACCCGCAGCATTTGGCAATAAGCGAAACTATCGCTGATCGGATTGCAGCAACTGTCCGATCCTTGAAAATCGGAAACTCCGAGGCACGAGATGTTGCCCAGTGGGGCTCCACTGATCCCGTATTTGGCGGCGAAAATCACCTCAAAGCTCAGACGAGCCCAAGCGCCACCCGGCGCTTCCAAGATGGCGGACGGGACTCCTGGGCGAGGAGCGCAGTGATGCACATCCCTGCCCGAGCTGAGACGCAGAGTTTGACCCTGAAGTGAGCTGACATCCCGGCGGCGTGACGAGCGGAAAGCTCCCTGCTTCGTGGCTGAGCGGTGGAGAGGCATTGGGGTATTGGAAGGGATCGGTGAGCAACCCCCCCCTGCCTCTGCCTCCTCCCCGGTCCGCTTACCTGAAGCGCGGACTCTGACCTCGTACGGTGAAATCAGGAAGGGAGAGAGCCCGTTCCGGTGCGGTGACGGTCCCACAGAGGAAGCGGTATGACCCGGGTGCTCCCGTCCTGAAGCACTGCGTTAAGATTGACGAGGGAGCAAACGGAGACCAGCGACTAGCAGCATCAACCCGGCCCCCACGGGTCCCTCCTTCCGATGCTCGCATTCAGGATTCTCCAGACTCCATTAAGGTGAGAGCGCAAGGCCCGCCCGGAAGATCCCACAACACAGCCACCATACGGGCTGTGCACCCCATGGGCCCCTCTCTGGCCTCCCCAACATCCTGGGGCGCCCCGGCCCACCCTCCCCACTGAAATTACAACGGGAGCTGCCCTCTGGCGGCGGCACCCTCTGGAGCCTTCCCCTGGATCTGGCGAGGGCCCTGCGGCTGCCATCACCCGTCCGCCCTCCACCGAGGTCCCACCGGGCATCACCCCAACACAACGCCGAGGGGGCCGAGGTCTGGGGCCCCCACTGCACCCCGACGCCTGGCTGCTCCTGGGCCACCTGCGGAAGTCCTACTAGAAGCCTACCCTCCGGCCATCACCATCTGGCCGCCCCCCATTGACGTACCTCTTGGGCCTCACACCTACTCTGTCACATCTCAAACGCCGCAGGAGCCCGGAGTTGAGGTCCCCATTGCCCTCTGCGACTTGGCCATTTCCTGGGGCGCCCCTGCCCAATGCACGTCACTATCTCTCTGGGGTCCCGGATCCCCATCCTTGGGGCGGAGGAGGTCCCCGCCACCATCAGACTCACTCTGCTACTATCAAGGGTGACCATCTCCCCACCCGTGGTCCCCTCTCACCTAACATCCCGGGAGTCTCGTAGTTGAGCTTTGACTCCCCTCGCGCAGCGGGTCGCCCCACCCCCCTCCTTTCCCACTCTTCCATATAGAGGGATCCCTGGAGTCTGGCAGCCCTCCTTTTAAGCACTAGCAGTCGCAGGAAGCCAGGAGTCAATCTCTGCAGGATGTCGAAGCAATCGAAAGCAGCCAAACCTGCGGACATCTCCACCATGCTAGCAGCGGACAAGACAAGGAAACCGGACCCCCCCCTCCAAGCTGATCCCGCAGAAGGCCCCCGGAGCAGGGAAAACTAGCTACAAAGGAAGATATCCAAGCCTTCCTGCGAGATATTAAAACGGAGTTCTGCTCCTGCATGACGGAGCTCTCCACACGGATAGATCAGACAGATCAACGGCTATCTGAAGCGGAGCAAAGGGTGGGTGAGGTGGAGGACCTAACCCAGAGGCACGACGCCACTATATTAGACTTGAAACACGAGATTCTGGCGCTCCAGAATACGAGTGAGATGCTGGAATACAAGCAGGAGGATCTAGAAAATAGGGCGCGACGAAACAACTTGCGCATTCGAGGGGTCCCGACAGCGATTCAAGACAAAGATCGCCCAGAATACATAGGCAACTTCTTCCAAGCGCTCCTGCCCGACACGGACAAAGCCCAACTCATCCTGCACCGTACCCATAGACTTCACCCAAGACGAGGTGTAGATTCGGACCCTCTTCCGGACGTAATTACCAGGGTCCACTTCTATGCCACTAAAGAGGCGATCACAGCAATAAGCCGCTCCAAGGATGAGCTCTCGTTTATGGGCACCCAGCTCCAGATATTCCAGGACCTTTCCTTGACGACCCTGCAGAAAAGAAGAGCCCTCAAACCCTTAACCCTATTCCTACAGACCCATCAGATATACCACCGATGGCTCTTCCCCTCCACGCTCCAATTCACATTCCAGGGAACCCAGCGCAAAATTAGCCATCTAGAAGACGCAGGGTCCATTTTACACCCGAATTCTCCGGAGCCCTCGCCCGCTCAGAGCCCACTCCGTCATACGGAAGACACAGAGCAGCTGCCCCAGAGTCGGCAACAGCAGTCTTGGTCCAAAGCACAGAGACGCCGGAAGATGAAATAATCTTGCTATGTCTGAGGACCGTGAAATGACCGATCCAGTAACTAAAAGTAGAAATCAATGATGCTGCGGGTCCCGAGCGGCCCATACCCCACTCCAAGGAGTATGTCACCAACCCACCCTGGAGACGAACCCAACCAAGTGGTTTGATCCTAGCCCCGTTGGCTGGGAGGACAGTTATGGCCCAGTTGGCCGTGGGAAGGGTTGCACCCAAAAGTCTGGCCCCCCACTCCGATAAAAGTTCACCCTCCCGTTGGAGGAAAGTTAAAACCCAGCCACAGGAAGGTGATTGGATTCCAGCCCTGTTGGCTGGCAGAACAGTTATGGCCCAGTTGGCCATGGGAAGGCCCGCATGGGAAATGCTGGCCCCCCACTCATTTAAAAGGTTACCCTGCCGTTGGAGGATACAGAAAACCCAGCCGCAGGAAAGCCACACTAAATTTGTGTCACAAGATGAAGATGGAATACCCCCATCCCCTCCGTGATGAGCAGAAACCCATTCCAGAGGACGCTCAGGGAACTCCCCCTCCACACCAGAAACTAAAGTTCTTGACACTGAATGTCAGGGGCCTTAACGCCCCGCAGAAGCGGAAAGCGATCCTGAGGCACATCCAGAATGACAAGGCCTCCATTGTCTTCCTCCAGGAGACACATCTGACTCCAGCCGACTTCACAAGGCTCCGGGATCGGCAATTACCACTGTAGTTCCTGGCATCGAACGGAATGAAGAGGGGTGGCACAGCAATCTTAATCGCCAAAGGCCTTAAGCTGCAAATCCTGGACTCCATGCTCTGCCCGGAGGGCTGCTTTGTGGTGGTGAAATGCCGAATGCTCGGCCAACTGTACACATTGATCTCGGTATATGCTTCTAATGAAGAGCAGGAGGTATTCTACTCAGCCCTAGAAAGCGCTCTCCTTCCATTTGCCGAGGGCCAAACCATCCTCGGGGGAGATTTTAACAGAGTCCCTGATCCCCCTTAGCAGACAGATTGCATCCTCCAGCCCGCAGAGACTTTGGCTTGGCGACAGCGCTACTTAAACTGTTCCGAACCCTAGATGTGGTAGACGCCTGGAGAGTCCTCCATCCGGAGGAGCGAGACTACTCGTGGTATTCCTATGTACATAGAACATACTCTCGCATTGACCTCCTGTTGGCATCCCCGCAGATCCTGGAATTCACAGATGAGATCCTCATAGGACCTAGAATCCTCTCAGACCGCGCGCCCATAACGTTAACGCTCAGAGCCCACAATCCTGACCCGTCCCCCCGGCGCAGATGGTCTCTCTATGACCCGATCCTAGAAGATATGGCCACGAGAGACGTGTTGGCTAAAGCAATAAAGCAGTTCTTTGAAGAAAACAAAAATGAAGATACCTCTCCGGCGAACACGTGGGACGCAATGAAGGCCGTGGTGAGAGGGGTGTTAATATCCCGAGGAGCTCCTCTCTCCGCACTCTCACTGGCGGTTTAAGTCAGACGCACTACACAATATAATCTTCAAGGCTGACATCCTTGCAGATATCACCTCGTTTTTTGATATTAACAAACGCCACGATACAACGGATGGGGTGAGGTGGGAGGCCTTTAAGGTTTTCATCAGGGGCATGTGTATCTCCAGGGAGGCTGGGGCCCTGAAGGACATCAGAAACTCCCTGCGCCGTTCTTAGTCCAGACTCGGGGAGCTAGAGCGCGAGTATGCGGCCGCCCCCTCTCCGCCCAAACTGGCACAGATTAGAAATGAACTAGACACGTTCGAGTCCTTCGCCCACAGCGAAATAAGATGCCTCGCCCGTCCCATTGCAGCCCGGAAGTATGGTGAAGGAGAGAGGCCAGGCCGTGCTCTTGCCCGCATCGCCCGGGCCGAGGGAGGCAGAGCTCGAATTGATAGTATCATCGATAGTGGTGGAGTGCGACAATGGTCTGACCGGCCCATTCTTGAGACCTTTGCAGATTTCTATACAACCCTTTATGCCCAGCAACCGGAGCACAGCCCGCGAGATCTTGATGACCTCCTAGACCGCATCCCAATGTCCCTTATATCTCTAGCCACAAAAGAACAATTAGATGCTCCCTTCACCCTTGAGGAGATCACCGCTGTCATTTCGGCCCTACCTAAGGGTAAAGCCCCTGGTCCAGATGGCCTGACCGCCGAGTTCTATCAGGAACATGTCGCCCTTCTTGCTCCGCGCCTGCACGAGGTCTGGGAGGAGTCGTTGCATCTTACTACCCTCCCCTGTTCCTTGCGCAAGGCTGTTATGACAGTGCTTCCCAAACCGGGTAAGCCTCTGGATGAGTGTGGCTCTTATAGACCCCTCTCCCTCATAAATACCGATACCAAAATCTTCCCCAAAATCATAGCAAATAGATTCCTCCCCATCATGAAATATCTGATTCACCCAGACCAGAGCGGTTTTGTCCCTGCCCGTTCCACTGCCTTAAACATTCTGTGACTATTTAACGTAATCTCTAGAATCGACCCCAGAGCCAATGCGGTGGCCGTGACGCTGGACGCCCAAAAAGCGTTCGACATGGTCTTGTGGCAATATTTGTGGGCGGTACAGGAGAAGATGGGGATTGGCCCGTACATGATGTTCTGCATTAAATTGTTATACGCTAACCCAGTGGCCAGAGCCCTAGTCAACTCTCACCTGTCGGCTCCCTTTTCCCTCCATAGAGGGACGCGACAGGGCTGCCCATTCTCTCCCTTGTTGTTCGCGATGGCCATCGAGCCCATGGCTGACAGCAGTGTACGTAACAACCACATGCGCAAGGGGATTCGTTTGCGGGATACTCCCGAAATCATTTCACTTTACGCCGATGACGTGCTGTTATATATTAGAGACCCTTCAATCCACCTCGACCCGATCATACGTGAAATTATCAAAATTGGCACATTCTCGGGCTTCACTATTAATTACTCTAAATCAGAAATCTTTCCTCTCACCCTTGCAACCTCCCAACCTGCATGCGAATTCCCTCTCAAATGGGCACCTGATGGCATCAAATACTTAGGGGTCCAAGTGTCCCTCTCAAAATCCTCTTTATTGTCTGAGAACTATGGGGCTGCCGCACATTATGCTCATACCAAGATGGAAAGATGGCGGAACCTCCCCCTTTCACTCTCAGGAAGACTGTCTCTAATAAAAATGATAATAGTCCCAAAACTTCTGTACATATTCGCTAACGTTCCACTTTGGCCTGGAAAACAGTACTTTGAGGACTTGCATGCGGGGTGCGCCCGCTTTCTCTGGCACTCAGGGGCCGTGCGCAGAAAGTGGCAGCATATGACCCTGCCTTACAAGAGGGGTGGCTTCAGTGTACCTGATCTCACCCAGTACTGGATAGCCGCCCAGGCCCAATACGCTACGTACTGGTACCAGCACCAGGAACCCCCCCGCATGTTAAGCTCGAAATCCTGGCCGCCGAGGAGGTGAACGTCATGTCATTGATCCTCTTTCACTAGTATCGATCGCAGGCCCCTGCTGACCCGGTGGCCTCCACTATAAGGGCGTGGCGGCAGATTCTGACGCCTGATTCCGGCTCACCCCCGTATTACAAATGGCTTCCTCTCTGGACTTTCCCTGGCCTCACCCCCACATAGGATAAGCTTCTCATGCGTCACTGGTCAGACCTGGGATACAGATCTTTCCCGACCTGTTCCCTGATGGGAAATTCATCACCCCAGATACGTGGAAGCCCCGGCACTCCAGGTCCCCACTAGAGCTGCTGCAATACTTCCGTATCAGGGCGGCAGTCCAAGACATGTGGCCTTCGTACCCGGACGAACCCCCCCACCCCCCCCGAGTCCGCTGAGGTCAGCTATATAGCCAATTCCGCTGGTGGTAGGGGCATCGTATCCTCCTCGTATAAAATGTTGATGACGCGCGCTCCCGAGCCCCCCCACTCGATTCGGGATGCCTGGAGTCGGGATCTGGGATTAGACATCACTGATGATATGTGGACCAAAATGTGTATGCATACTCGCAAGGTTTCTCTTAATTCCAGAGTTAGATGTATTCAATACAAACTGCTCAATCGCCTATACTACACTCCTTACGCGATTGCGAAATTTGCCCTGGATCAATCCCACCCCTGTCCAAGATGTAGATCTACTGAAGCGGACCACGCACACATGTTCTGGTTTTGTGGGGCACTGGCCCCGTTCTGGAATGCTGTGCTTGAAACCCTCTCCGAGGTAGTGGGGTTCTGTGTAGGCCCGGAACCTCTGTCTCTTCTGTTTGGGCTTTGGGAGGGGGCGGAAGCGAAACGGGAAGCTAGGTTTCTGGATGTGGCGGCAATTGTGGCCAAGAAATGCATTCTGCAATGCTGGAAGCGCAGATCCCTCCCTTCCCTAGAAATGTGGCTGAAGGCCCTCACCTGGACACAATCCTGTGAAGAGGACTATGTTAACTTGCTGCCTAGCAATGCTCGCCCTAAAAACATATGGACTGAGTTCTGTAGTTACTTGAACCGCAAGATGGACCTTGAGCTCTTGTCATCCCCTCCCACTCCTGATCAGGGGGCGGACCGCTCTACATAATACATGCCTCTATTGTAATTAACTGTTGTTGGATTGCATGTGACCTTCTGTAGAACCTGCGTTTTGTCATTCACTCTTCAACATGAATTGTGTGTCATTCGTGCAAATTGTGCTATACCAGTTGCTACTTCTTGCCAATAAAGAAAAGTTTAAAAAAAATATATATCCCGAGGAGCTGCCCATCACAAACAAAAACAACAGACCCGCCGCATTCTAGAGGACAAAGTACTGGAGGCAGAGGCAGTGTGTAAGGCCAGAAACTGGTCCCCAAGAACCTACCGAGCCTTACAGACGGCTCGAAAGAAATTGGAGGCCCACTACGCAGAGGACACAGCCCAGCTTCTAGCCAAAACAAAACAAAGTTACTATGCCAGAGGTAATAAGGCGAATACATTCCTAGTGGAAAAATTGCCAAGAGTCAAGAGGAGGAATACCATTATAGGCCTCGGGGACCCCCAGGGTGCAGTTCAATTCGCTGATCGGGATAAATTAAGAATCGCAGAGGCCCACTTGACCGATACGATGTCGGCAACCCCGAGATCTAGCGGAGAACAGCATTCCTACCTGCAGGAGGCCGCCTTATCCAAGATCTCAACCCCAAGAAGAGAAGAGCTGGAGGCCCCGATCACCAGCGAAGAGATCGACGAGGCCATCAAAAGCTTAAAACCAAGAGCCCCGGGACCAGATGGGATCGATAACCCAGTCGATGAAAGAGTCGATTACAGTTCTAGCGCTGAAACCAGGAAAAGACCCCAGAGATATTGCGGCATATCCACCCATCCAACCTAGATGCAAACATTTATTCAAAGGTCTTGGCAAACCGCTTAGCGAAGGTACTCCCGGACATTATAGATCCAGACCAAACAGGATTTATTCTACATAGAGCCACCACGGACAACACTCGCAGGGTCCTCAACCTAGTCGAGATTGCTAGACGAGACTCACTGAAACTTGCCCTGCTGGCCTTGGACGCGACCAAGGCCTTCGACAAAGTAGATTGGTCGTTCCTTCGTCTTACCTTGGAATCGTTCCGCGCTGGGCCATCCTTTTTGAAGCTTGTCCTGGCGAATTATCAAGCCACGACTACTCTCCTCCGAGTGAACGGCCTACTGACCAGCCCGTTCTCCTTAACATGCAGCACCAGACAGGGGTGTCCCCTATCCCCACCTACTCTTTGCCATGGTTATGCAACCCCTAGCCCAGCGGATTTGCCTCAGTGCCAGAATCAAAGGCCTCTAAGTGGGCCTCACCCAGCATAAGATCGCGCTCTACGCTGATGACGTGATGCTGACCATAACAGACACTTCCCAGTCCCTGAGAGCCGCCCTAGCGGAAATCCATAGATTCGGAAAGGTCTCAGGATTTGCCATCAATTTCACGAAATCTTCAGCCTTGGGGATAGGCTTAGACGAGAGAGATCAGGAGTCCTTCAGATCCCAGTGCACGATCCTACTTAACGAAAAGTCTATCCCCTATCTCGGGGATACCTGGACAGATGGATCAAGCAGGAAATCTCGCTAATAGGTTGCATTACGGCCTGCAAGATGAACGTACTACCACGATTTCTTTACTCCTGCTCGGCCCTCCCCATCATAGTCCCTCGCCCCCCCCCTACAGCGACTTCAGAGGAAGATATTCAGATTCATATGGAAGGGGAAGAAAGCCTGCATTCTGCGTAATACCATGCTGTGTGCCCCGAACCAGGGAGGCCTTGGGGTCCCTGACCGCCAAAGATATCAGATGGCAGCGCAGATAGCTCACACTCGGGCCTGGACTATTGCTTCAGGGCGCCCCAAATGGTTGGACATAGAACAATCCCGATTACCTCTCCCCCTGCGCTTTCTCTTACACCTTCCTGCCTCACTGCGGCGGACGTGGCCATCCATCTTATCATCGACTAAGCAGACATTAAAGGCATGGGACTGGGCACGCAAATCCAGAGGCATCCCGAGAGACCTAAGCCCGTCAGCCCCAGTGTTCCACAACCCGGCCTTCTCACCCGGGACCTCCCCCTCGAATTTTGGAAACTGGATCGCTGGAGGCTTTAGCTCCCTAAGTCAGCTATTCGAAGGATCACAGCCGCTGGCATTCGCCCAATGCAAAAGAGTCTTTAATCTCTCGGAGTCTGACAGGTTCTCGTATATCCAAATCAAGCACTGGTGCTCACACCCCCAGACTCGCTTGGCAGCTACACACGAGCTTGATGCCCTGTAACTAACTGCGGCAGACCCTCCAGCCCGAGGACGTATTTCAACCCTGTACCGACTGTTTCAGGTAAACCTATTAGCAGACAGAGCAACATATATGTCGCAGTGGGAAAGAGACCTAGGACATCCGATCCAGGATCAAGCTTGGACCGACATTTGGTCACGCACGCACTCGTCCTCTTTCTGCATTACCAATCGAGAATGTGCACATAACTTCTCTTGAGATGGTATTACCCTCCGCTTTGACTGCACCACTTCAACCAATCCCTGGACCCGCAATGCTGGCGCCGCTGTGGCTCACCAGGCTCTTACCTACACATGTGGTGGACTTGCCCGATGGCGGCAGACTTCTGGGCCCAATGTATTGCCACCATAGCGGACATTACCCAGATCACACTGCCACTGGAGCCGGAACCACTCCTACTGGGGACCCCGATCCCAAGCATCTTTCCAAGATCAGGCACGCTAGCGGCCCTCATCACACAACTGCTCCTGGCTGCGAAAATCACAATAGCCCGGACACGGAAGTCCCCGGAGGGCCCCCTGAGGGTGCTGTTGTGGTTGAAGCTCTGGGACATCTTCATTGCCGAGAAAATCATGGCGGCAAACAGAGGCCGCCTCCATCGCTTCACAAACATGTGGTCTCCTGTGATAGACTATGACCAACGCTTCCCAGCTCTGACACATAAACCACGTTTGGTGATGAATGCCCAGCGGGCAGCAGACGGGGACCGGACTCAATTAGTAGAGGAGCAGGTCCCGGAAGGTAGGCAGAATTAAGGGGTGAGGGGCGGAAGCTCGGAGATACATGAAGAGGACTTAATGATGTAAGCTATTCTGAGGGGTGGGGAGCCGGGGATCGGACTCGGCGAAGGAGCAGGCCTTGGGAGACAGCCAGAATTAAAGTATGGGGGCGGTTACCTAGGGGAGTACGATTATGAGTTAATGTTGTAAAGAAGTGCTGAATTGACGTGATACTATGTTTTACTGTGTGCTAACTAAAATAAACAAGTTAAAAAAACAAAAACGGAGGAAAGTTCTCAACTTCTTAAACTGGAGCAAACCTGATATCGTCTTACTCCAAGAGACTCACTTGCAGCTGGACAAAGCAGAGTATATTTTTAATTCTGTTTTTGTGAAAGAATATTCTAGCACTTTTGCAAGTAATACAAGAGGAGTTTCTATCTTGTTTAGGAGAAACTTAAAGCCCTCCATAGACAAGCTGCAAATTGATTGAGATGGTAGGTTTGTGGCATTAAAACTATTGCTGGAAAATACCTGTAATAATAAAGATCTATGCTCCTAACGTTAGGCAGTCCGACTTAATTTTAAGACTGGATGATGTCCTGATGGATATGGGAGATGGCGCGATTTTGATAGGTGGTGATTTTAACACCATCCTGGACAAAGTGTTAGATAAGTCAGAGCTATTGCGCTCCTACGCGGAAGTCAGTGCTAGAAAGGGTCTACCACGGTTTACGCAAACCTGGGATTTACATGACATATGCCGCAATATAAATCCAGACAGGAGGCAGTACAGTTTTTATTCTAGTCCACACAACACTTCGCCTCGGATTGATTACTTGTTAGTGAACAGAGATCTTTATGGTACTGTGAAATCTCCAAGGATTGAAGAGACTGATTTCTGATCACGCTGGTCTTTTTCTGGAACTTGGCAAATCCATGGGAGATGTGAAAAGGTGTAGACAATGGAGATTGATACCCGGCTACTGTCTAGTGAAGACTTTGTGTTAAACAGATAAGTGGGGAAATTTAGTTTTTTTATAAGTGATAATTTGGGTTCTGTAAGTAGTTTGTGTACTGTTTGGGAGGCACTGAAGGCGCATCTACGTGGTAAAATAATTTGTTACGCTTCATATAAAAAAAGAAGATTCAAGCGAAAGTATATAGAAGCAGAATCTGCTTATAAGCGCAATGTAGAAGTCAATAATACCTCCCCCTCTGAAACGTCTTTGTCTGCAAGGCTGCGTACCGAACGTACATTGGATAGTGTAACGCATAGGAAGGCTGAAAGAGACATATAAAGCTGGTGCACTGTTGGCTAGTAGATTGAGAGGCAAGGAATGTGGGAGGCAAGTATTATCTATATCGGTGGACAATGGGCCGGCCGCCCTTGAAGGAGAATGCAGATATTTGCAAGGAGTTTTAAAAAATCTAAGCGTCCTTATACTGTGGCGAGGAGAGTGCGAGAGTGAGTGAAATATCAAGTTCTTTGGAAAAGTATTCTGTTCCGAAACTAAGCAATGCTGATATGTCTCAATTGGACAATGAAATCACATTGCAGGAGATTACGGATGCAATGAATCTATTGGCTACTGGTAAATGTTCAGGTCCTGACAGCTTTCTAATTGAGTTTTTCACAACATTTTGTACCCCACTGGCGCCATTCTTAGTAAATCTCTTCAGGGAGATCATTGCTACGGAGCAAGGGGCCGACTCCATGCGGGATGCAGTAATATCAGTGATTCTAAAGCCGGGTAAGAGTCAATGATGTTCCAGTAATTACAGACCAATCTCTCTTTTGAACGCGGACATCAAGCTCTTGGCTAAGATTTCTGCAGTAAGGATCAATCCTTTGCTCCCGAAACTAGTACATCAAACTCCAACGGTGTTCATCATGGGCAGAAACAGTTATAACAACTTAAGGGAACTTTGTGATGTTATATCCTTGAAGAGTAGTCCCCAGAACCCTATGCCGCTGTCAGCATTGACGCGGAAAAAGAATTTGATAGAGTTAGTTGGGCTTATCTGCGGCAAGTACTGGTTAAAATGAACTGTGGGCCTAGTTTCTTTAAATTATTTAACGCTCTATATAAGGAAGCAGTAGCTAGAGTTATAGTGAAGGATGCTTGTCGGATAGTTTTCGAATCAGTCGAGGGAGTAGACAGGGGTGCCCCTTGTCTCCGCTCTTGGTCGCTCTCTTTGTGGAGCCCCTGGCAAATGCAAATCAGGTCAGGGAAAACGCTAATAATAAAAGGGTATCAAGTGGGTGATAGCATTTCTAAGGTTCTCCTTTATGCGGACAATCTCCTTGTTTTGATCTCAGAACCTGAACCATCCTTCAAGGAACTCATTCAACTTTGATAATTGGCGGCAAGGTTTCGGATTACAAAGTAAATGTATCCAAAATGCTAGTCTTTCCAATCTCAAACTCGTGCCACAGAGGTCTCTTTGAAGTGGGAAGAGAAAGCTTGGCGGATAATTAATTCCAGTACCTAGGTATACAAATAGCAAGGCGCATACATTGTTAGCAATCAATGTCGAAGCAAGGTTGCAGAGATAATGATGTTATGCTTAAAATGGAACAGATTAAATCTTACATTGTGGGGTAAGATAAATGTTATTAAGATGGCCCTGGTTCTGAAATTACTCTGTTTTCAGTATGTTACCTTTACCCTTGACGGGAGACCTGGTTCGAGACATAAACAGAGATCTAAGAAATTTTCTGTGGGGAGAGGGAGAGAGCCTGAAAATATTATGCTGAGATGGTAGATGCATTAACTTCACCACAGTCTTCCTCAGATGGTGGACACACGATACAATAAGAAGTTATTGTGTGACTGAACACCATCTGATGAAGTCAATGGGACTTCGAAAGCTTACAAATGTAACATCTCAGCAAAATAGTTTCAATTAGTCTGTAGAGTATTTTCTAATTTTTACTAGTGGTTCACTCAGACATGGCACACTGATCTAATAACCCCACATATACAATCCAACGCCACAATTCAGGGAATAGAACAGACATTGAAGGAAAAAAGGGGAGAAAAAAAATGTATTTTAAAGAATTACATACATTTCAACAAACTGCATCTCCAGCTTTACCCTCGAGACAACTACAATCTGTAGGCATACAAAACAACTCCAAATTAAATGTTTCCTGCCTTCATGAACCTTTCTATTAAGGAATCCACTTCCAATGACAACAATCTCAATATAAATATGACATATTCTAATAAACACTAGACATTCTGACATTTCTGCTTTGCATTTATAACTATGTAAACATCTTTCTCACTACAACCCGATAAATAATGCAAACATGGTTAGACTACATTTTCTACAGCATCAAGAGAAGTACAGTACCGGAAACAATTACAATTAACATTCAAAATAGATGTATGCACCAACTCCCTTGAAACAAGTGGGAAGGCGTCCTGCCACTTCCTTTGGAACCGTTTACCTATGTGTTTTGGTAAAGGCTAAATTCTTTCGCATGTTAGGTATGGCAGTGGCTTTGTTATTTGGCTAACTGTCATAGGTATTCTAAAAAGATGAGCAAGAAAAGCCCTTTGAGAGTGCATCATAGCATGCTTTTATTATTTTGCTAGTGCTAGTAGGTGCACAACATATTTTATGCATTTAGAATTTTTCAAGAAATAATGCTATTTCATAATATACATCTTAGATCAAAATACATTCATTTTGTTTTGGAAATTTATTAGAAAAGAAAGAGTGAGTGATAAACATAATTGTGACAAACGTTCAGCAAATACAAAATATCTAACACATATAGTACACACAGTCACCATCAATATTTTTTTTTGTGTCTTGAGTGGATCATATATGCAAGACAGCATGGTGTCTGTGAGCTCTAAAAGAGACCGGGGCTTAGTCGTTGGTCAACGTCAGGAATCAGATCAGGTAATGAAACGGGATTGTGGGAATGAAGCCCTCAAGGTTATGTAAACCGGTGACGTTTCGGCAATGAGCCTTCTTCTTGGGCCTCGACTTGGTCTCCCCTGGACGAAGGTCCGGGGTTCAAATAGACTTCTCGATGTTGAAGATGGGGAGTTCTTTTGAACTGTCCGACATCAGGACTTAACAAGGAGAAAGTTGAATGTAGATGGTAAACCTACTGGAAATGCTGGGGCACAGTAGTGTGCTGCCCACAAAGGGTGATGGGCTGGATGCTGCGGGGAAGCAATCCTTTGTTCGAAGTGCCTGGATAATAAGTTGCAGGCTGGGGAACACGGTCGAGCATCCGATGTCAGGGTACTGGAACCAGCACGGAGCCGTTCCTTAGTATTGCTGTGTTACCCTGTTGATGTCTTGCGCCGAGTGTCCTCTTTGCTAGGGGCGCCTACATCTGTCGCGACTCGCGTATGCACCAACTCCCCTCTGCAGGTGTGAGATAGTGAATATATTAACTATGTAGAGATCACTTGACATATAGGCAATGTAGTACTAGTCATAGGACTTTTAAGCCATGTGCATGCAAAAGGTGAATTTTTTGCATTGGCTCACATAAGTTTGAATTCACAGGCAATGTTCTCAGGAATCTATATATTCTGTTCTGAACTCACATGTATCATACGTTTTCCGAAAGTGTGGGCGAAGTTCTCTATAGACGTGTGTATGTGACTTTCATCAAACTATGATTTTTTCTTTCATTTATAGGGGTGTGTGGGTGTAAGGCTTCCCTTACACGTGAATGTATTCCCTTCTATCAAGATGCACACACAGTATTAAAAGTCACCTACATGTAATGCTTTCAGTCTCTTTATATGTCTGGGCTGGAGGTCTACGATTATCCAATAATAGATATTTAGTTAAAAACCCTCTTCCCTCCCCCACGCTACACCCGGCTGTGCCTAAGCATTGGAAGGCAAGAGAATGCAGAGAATTTGCACTTCGCACAGTTCTTAATGAATCAAATTAATTATTTCAACATGCATTTCGTCGTGCAAAGATCCAGTCTATAATATGGCCTCTACCGCCAGCATTAACAAGGCATTTCCACTTTAAAGTGGCAGCCAAAATGTTTTCAGATTTCAATTTAGTTTTCTACTGTAAAGTGAGCTGGGCCTTAAAGAAACCACATCTCAATTTGTATCGCAAATAGTGAAGCACCGAACATTAGGATAGTAGCACAAGTGTCCCTGTTTTCAAAGTGCACCCCCAGGCATTCCCAGTCTTTTTATCCACTCAGACTGTACCCTGTTTACAAATTTGAAAATGTGTGGATTGGGGTTGATCTGCCTTTTCAGATTTAAATTCTGGTTTTGGGAGAATCCGTTAAGGGTCCAGTCAGGTAGAGAACATCCTGTCAGCAAACCCTCCATTCAGCTGGCCTTTTTGGAATCAACCACCAAGCGCCGTCTGGTGGGCTGTTCTCCTCTCTGTCTGGGTCAATGGACAAGACTTCCCTCTGGGTAAAGTCACCTGCTTTTCTCTCCAACCTCCAGTTTGTTCCCCTTCTCAGTCTCACTCTTCCAATATGCCATCCTTCCAGACTTCTCCATCTACTTCATGGGTATCCCATCATATCTAACCTCACCCCATGTCAGTGGTGTGGTTTTCCAACCACCTGAGAAGAAAGGTGGGAGCGGTGGTGAACTCTTTCTGAAGAGATACTTATTTTGGTTTCTGAATCAACGGGACTACCCTGACAAAACATATATATTTCGATTCTATAAATCGAGGTGAACATTTAGAGATGTTTGATGATTGAAATCTGATAATTTTTGACAATTTTACCTGTGTTCATGATTTTCTGGCAATTTCAAACATGATATATAAATTAGAAGTTACTCACTGTAGTGACTAACGTACTCTTAGTCCATAGTCCCCTTTCTCCATACTGCATGGGCGTCCCTTCCAAGGGACGGGAGACGAAACCTTTTTCACCAGAAAAATAATCTTCCCCTTTAAATTTATAGGCGCGCAGGGGTTTGGCCCAGGGAGCATGCCCTGCCCTGACTCCGCCCTCCGGCACCACACCTCAGTCCCCATTGACGCGTCGACAATAGATTTAACATTGCCTAATGACAACCAGTATTATTGGGGGGGGGGGTTTGGTGGGACGTATGGAGGAAAGGGGATTATGGACTAAGAGTACGTTAGTCACTACAGTGAGTAACTTCTAATTACTCGTACGTCCTGTCCCCTTTCCTCCATACTGCATGGGCGATTACAACTGAATGTAGCCCAAGGGTGGAGAGGAGACCCTCCTTAAGCAAATGGGTTCCTAAGAACCACCTGTCCGAAGGCCGCGTCAGATCTAGAGCTGGCATCCAAACAGTAATGCTTGCAGAAAGCAGAGGGAGTGGCCCAAGTGGCCGCCCTGCTTATGACTTGCCAAGAGACATGGAGCTGGAATGCGATGGCCGTTGCCTTGGCCCTGACTACGTGGCCATACATGTTGGCCGGTAGCGGCTTGTGCTGGGCCTCGTACGCTTCTTTGATGGCCGAGACCATCCAGCTAGATATGGAGGCCTTGGAGACCTAATCGCCTGGTCTTGAGCCTCCGACATTGACAAACAGGGCGTCTGATTTGCAGAAGGCCTTGGTCCTGACCAAGTAGAATTTCAGGGCACGCCTGACATCCAGCATTCTCTGTGCTTCGTCCTTAAGATCGGCAAAGAACGTAGGAAGGACTATTTCCTTGTTCAAGTAGAAAGCAGACAGCACCTTGGACAGAGATGCTGGTTGTCCCTGTGAAAGGTAGTATATGTTCCGAGGCAACCAGCGCCTAGATTTTGCAGACTCTACGAGAAGAGGTAAGGCCGACTAGTAAGGCCGCCTTGCTGGTGACCAGCCTGATGGCTGCGGTAGCCATTGGCACAAACGGTTTGTGCGCCAGGGTGCCCAAGACTATGTTGAGGTCCCACATGGGGTGCGGCCTCTTGACAGGCAGGTAGAGCCTTGCGAGCCCCGTCAAATGTTTCTTGACAAAAGGATTGGAGGAGGAGAAGAGCCCCTCCTCCGAGTTCCTGAAGCTCCGATGGCAGCGAGGTGGGTACGGCAGGTATCCACCTGCACACCAGAGTGGGCGAGGTGCGCCGAAAAGGAGAGCACGTCGCCCAACGTACATGCCTGGGGGTCGATTTCCTTGGAGTCTGCCCAGTGGCAGAATCTGGTCCATTTACTTTTATACTGGGCCCTGGTAGCCTTGCTCATTGCGCCCCGAATTATTTCTAGATTAGCCTGAGAGTGGCTGAGGTGCTGCAGCGTTACCTGCTCAGGTACCACGCTGTGAGGGCTAGTTTCTATGGCGCGGGGTGGATGACCCTGCCCCCCCCTGCTGTGCCAGAAGATGTGCTGGGCCCGCCGAGAGGTGAATCGGAGGCATCTCCGAGGCTGAGCAGCTCCGACAACCATGGCCTGGCTGGCCATCATGGAGCTATTAGAATGATGTTGAGCTGGCGAGAATCCTTGATCTTGCAAATCACTCTGTGAATCAGCGGTGTGGGCGGGAAGGCAAAATGCGTTGCCCAGGGAGCCGGGGCCCTGTCCCTGCCAGGAGGCGAACTGAGGGCACTTCTTGTTGTGCCAGGTGGCAAAGAGATCCACCTGGGGATGACCCCACCTGTTGAAGATCTCCTGAATAAATAGGTTGTTTAGCGGCCACTCGTAATTGTCCGCTCCCAACCTGCTGAGCCTGTCCGCCTCTAGGTTGGATTCCCCCTGGTGGTGGACTGCTGTGAGGTAGATGTCGTTTTCAAGGGCACACTCCCACATGCTGATTGCCAGTCTGCACAGAGGAGGAGATCTGGTGCCTCCCTGCTTGTTGACGTAGTACATGCTGGTCGAGTTGTCTGTCTGGATGAGGACAACCTTGCCCCTGAGAAGTGGTAGGAATGCTCTGAGCGCTAGCCAGATGGCGCTCAGCTCTGACCAATTGATGTGGTATTCCTGCTCCTGTCGAGTCCAGGTGCCGCGGACCGAGATATCGTCCAGAGGGTCTCCCCAGCCCTCGAGCGAGGAGTCTGTGGGGATGGAGGCCTGCGGGGTGGGTGGTCGAAAGGGCTTGCCCATCCATAGGTTGCAGTCCCTGGACCACCATGTTAGGGCCGGGTGGAGAGAGGGAGGAACATTGATCATCTCGGATTGAGAGCCCCGCTCCTGGATCCATGAGGCCACGAAGTGCACTGAATCCTCCTCATCCTCAATCTTGTGTTGGAATGGCTAATAGGACCACCGCCAAGAGACCCAGGAGATGCTGGTACCACCATGCCAAGGTCACCTCTCTGCAGAGGAAGTGGGTGGTGGCCCTCTTGATGGCTGAGATCTTGTCCTCCGACGGAAATACCTTCTCATAGCACGTGTCCCAGATGAGGCCCAAGAATGTCAGAGTCTACATGGAGTGCAGCTGCGACTTCTTCAGATTGAGCGAGAAGCCCAGATCGTGCAGTGTGTTCATAAGGGCATGGGAAGAGTGGTGGCCCTGTGCTCTGAGGAGGGCAGCCACCGTATTCATGAGCCAGTTAAAGACCCTTGGGGCCGGGTTGAGGCCAAAAGGAAGGACCTTGTATTGAAAATGGTAGCCCATGATCCTAAACCGTAGGAAAGAACGATGGGGCTGCCAAATCGGGACGTGTAGGTACGCGTCCTTCAGATCCAGGGAGCACATCCATTCTCCTTTGCACAATGTCTCCGCTATAAAAGCTGGCGTAACCATCATTAATTTTTGTAGAGGTAAGGAGAGGTTGAGGGTGGAAAGGTCTAGCACAACTCTCAGGCCCACCTGGTTCCTCTTCTGAATGGCGAAAATCCTGGAGTAAAAGCCCAAGCCCCGCTGGGATGTTGGGACTTCCTCCGCTGCTTGGCTCTCTACGAGCGACCGGATCTCCACCAGAAGAGTTGCTGTCCTAACTTGAGGGAGTGGAGGGGAGGAGGGAGGAGAGTCTGGGATGGGTAGGCGGTACCCCACGGATACTACGGAGAGGATCCAGGGGTCTGTGAAATTCTGGCACCAGAAATGTGCATGGAGAGCAAGCCTGCCCCCCACTGGAGACATGTGGACCCGAAGAGGCGTGTCATGCCTTCTTTACCTCGGAGGCTGTCATGGAGGAGGGGACTGGAAAAAGCCCTTGCCCCACCCCCCCCCCCCCTTTTGTTGCTTGCGCCGGTTCTGAGGCGGCGAGCAGTCAGGCTGCCTGGATCTCCATGCCTGGAAGCCGCAAAACCCTCCATTCATACGCCCCCTGTCGGGGCGCTGCTGTGACTGGTTGTATGACTTGGGCGTGGTCTTTGTCAAGATGGATAAAGACTTGGCCGTTTGTGAGCCGTTTTTCTTCTTATCCAGCTCTTCGTCCATGGAGGAGTGGAAGAGGTCCCCCCACCCCTCGAACGGTAGATCTAATATGCGTTCCTGGACGTCCAGGTTGAACTTCGTTGCCCGGAGCCAGGCTGTCCTCCTCATGTCCGTGGCGATACAGATGGCACGGCCAGAGGTGTCGATATGGGCCACAGTGGATTCCATGAGGTCATGCGCCACCAGCTTTGCCTCTGCCAGCCCCACCTTGAAACTTGATTGGCTCTGCGTAGGGAGTTCTGGGAGGAAGTCTGCAATTTCCCACCATAACCTCTGGTTAGCGGCAGCCAGAATGGCATCAGCACCAGCTTGACGAAGGTGCAGGAACACGTTGAAATAGAGTTTCTTTCCATACGCCTCCAAGATCTTCTCCTCCTTGCCTAGTAGAGCCACAGAGGAGGAGGCTGAAAACGACTGAGGCTTGGAGTATAGTGATGATGCAGAGATCTCCGAGGAGTGTGGCTGAGGATGGGCCGAGAGTAAGAGTGTATCCCCCTCCATCTGTCTGTACTTGGCGTCCAGGCATCGATTGGCCGGTCTGTTTTGGCAGAGGGGCTCCGTGTGAGGTCTTCAGCCAGAACCCCCTCTGCTGGCTGCTCAACCTCGGGCTGGGGAAGACCCAGGTATTAAACCAGCACAGCAAGATGTTTGTGGAAGGCCCTGGCTGAGGATGGCATGTCCGGATCCTCCTCCTCATCTGTGTCCTGCAGATCAGGAGGATCCTGCGGATGTGGAGGAGTAGTTGGAGCCAGAGGCTGGGGCACAGGGGCCGCAGCCAGGGGCTGAGGAGGCGGTGGAGGCTTGTACGGAACCACCCGAGTAGTCAGCTGGGAAGCCGAACCAGCAGCTGCACCGGGGGCGTCAGTGGAGGCGCTTGTGGTGCCACTAGCATAGTCGGGAGGACTTCCCTGATGGCGTCCTTGAAGATAACCCTCATCAGAGGTGACATGAGCCCGAGGAACCTCTCGAAGAACCCCTCTTCATTGGTCTAAAGGGGGGCAAGGAGTACTGACGGGGTAGCCGGTGACTGCTGGAGCCGCTGCATACACTGCCCATATGGATGCAGTGGGAAGCTGCCCTGCGCATAAGAAGGATAGGCTGTCGGCCACGTACCTGGTCGAGGTCAGTCCCACCTCGACACTCATTCTTCGCCGAACTCCTGGAATAGCATCGGACGGGTGCCTCTGACTGGCACGGTGGCCATCTTGTTGAGCTGCCTACCACGTGCCTGCAACGTGTTGCTTGGCTCGCTGGGCCCATCCTCCTCCAGGACTTTTTATGTGGATCACAAGGCCTACCCTGCTCCTCTGGCCTAGGCCCGGTAGGTATAACACCCTCGACCCGGGGGTCGGTAGAGCTGCATTTAGGCGTCCCTCAGATGTATTGCCGGTATTAGGGCCTAGCCCTCAGCCATATTGCTGGTACAAGGGCGGAGCCCATCGGATGACGATTCGGTACAAGAACCTTTCGGTCCCTCAACACTGCCACCGGGAGGATCCGAGGATCCCTCGGCCCGCGGGCCGGTCGCTGTAGCAGCCTCGGTGCACATGCTGGTACAAGGACCTGAACGGCTCCCTCCCGCGCGTGGGAGTCCTTGGGAAGGAGTCTCCTTTGCGGGGTGCGATGGAAAATAGCGGCCCTACCTTAGGCCTGGCTCTGTGTTTCATGAAGTTCTTGAGGTCCTCTGGAGGGGACTTTTGGAAGAGCTCCCTCCACCTGGCTATTCTGTTCTTCAGAGCTTCCAATGACAGCGAGCCACACGCTGTACAAGCTTGCCAACCATGGTCTGGGCCAAGGCAACGTAGGCAGAGGGTGTGCGGGTCTGAAGTTGGGAAGAGCCTGTTGCAGGATGAACACCTGTTGAACCTTGTGGAAGTCGACATGCGTGGGGAGGAGTGCAACACTTGAGGACAGAATCTGAATAATAAAAAGACAAAAAAAAGAGAAGTATCCGCACGTGGAATTACATGGACGAAGCCAAACCCTGGAGCGCTGGTGAATTCGGCCCGTTCCCGTCAGCGCGGAAAAGGGGACTGGGGTGTGGCACCGGAGGGCTGGAGTCAGGGCAGCGCATGCTCCCTGGGCCACACCCCCGCGTGCCTCTAAATTTAAAAAGGGAAGAGGATTCTGTAGTGACTAACGTACTCTTAGTCCATTATCCCCTTTCCTCCATACGTCCCACCAACCCCCCCCCCAATAATACTGGTTGTCATTAGGCAATGTTAAATCTATTGTCGACGCGTCAATGGGGACTGAGGTGTGGCGCCAGAGGGCGGAGTCAGGGCAGGGCATGCTCCCTGGGCCAAACCCCTACGCGCCTATAAATTTAAAGGGGAAGATTATTTTTTCTGGTGAAAAAGGTTCCTTCTCCCGTCCCTTGGAAGGGACGCCCATGCAGTATGGAGGAAAGTGGACGGGACGCAAGAGTATTATTTTTCAAGATTCTGATTAGAGTTTATGCTTCTCTACGAACTGTCCAAAAATAGTGTCAATCAGACTTGTGATTGCGATGCACTGCCTAATTTTGTTTTTACACTTATGTATTTTTCTCCCCCGTTCAAATGAATTTGGTGTGCAATTAAAGCAGTTATCCATCAGAGGGCAGAAACAATACACGCCTAAATATTCCCTCTGCTCTTTACCACTATTCACAATAAAGGTCTTGGTGTGCATATTTTCAATTGCCTTTAACCTGGACTAATCCAAGGCAGTCGTCTGATGCCGGGCATCTAAAATGTCAATGACCTTCTCCGTTAACCTTTCATGGTTAATGCATTTTTGACATTGATGGATAATTATCTGGGTTACAAATTCTCTTCAATTAAGTTGTTGGTCCCGTTACATGATATCTGGTGTTGAGTGTGTTGATTTAACGTCGAGAGCGGCCAGAGCTGGATAGAAAGAATGCAACTATGTATGTCCTTTGTGTGCATTCTAGCTGTGTCAGGCAAGGAAAGGTAAACATGCTAATAATTTCAGTTTGGTTCCCAGCAGTTTCCAGACTTTACTTTCCCAAATTACTTCCCTCCAGTGGGTGCAAGAATCCTAAAAAACTTTATAGAGCGAAAGAGGAAATTTAACTAGGGCTGGAAAAATGAGCTGGAGTCATCCGATTATACAAGGCTTCCCCTCACATACAATTAAAAACAGATAAGCTAATGAAGTCCACCCCGAAGGCAACGTCAGGGTGTGACACCAACAAGTGGGACTAGCCAGCCCCAAGTCCCACAGGATAACTGAAGCGAGCCTTACTGATGCGGCCTAGCAAGTAATCACTGCACAAAGAGCCTGAAGAGAGACACCAGAGTTCTATTACCGCAGACAGTGGCTAGACAGAAGGGTGAAGTTATGGCAGGCAGAGAGGACCACTGAATAGGAGGGATGAGCTATTCATTACTCCACTTCAGGGCTGCAAGCCATCCTCTCGGGTGAACGCAATCAACCAATCCTAATCCCAGCTAACACACTGGCAGCTCATTTCACCAGACAGAGATGCTGGAAAGCATCGCCAAGGACCTGTAATAGACAGGGCCTGTGCTAGAATTACAATGGAGTTAGAAGGAAACAGAAGGAGCTGCAGAAGAAGCTGGCGCTGTGAACAGTAGACTAGAGTAGAGACCCAAAATCCTGGGAAGAGCAGGAGATTGGGGGATGTAATGAGAACCAGAAGGCGGGGGTAAGAAGGTGACAGGGGGCTGCAAGGAAAGCCCAGGAAGTATGGGGGATAGACCCTGGGAAAAGGGAATTAGGAGATTCCAGCAGGCTGGGAAGAAGCTCTAGAAGGTTGGGAAGACAGAGGCCCAGAGGGATGGGCTAAGAGGTCACAAGGGGAGTAGGAACATTTCAGCAGGTGGTAGGGAGAGAACAGGAAGGAATAGACAATGACTATCAAGACAGGAGGCTGAGGGAGGAAAGCATCAGGATGTGGTAGGAGGTACACACCAGAAGGCTAGCCAGGCAAAAGCTAGCGAGAGCAGGACGTTTTTGGAGGGTATGCTTATCCCAAGGGAAGGGTTGGGAGAAGAACCTGATCGGACTGGTTTGAACCCCCGGTGGGACAAGGAACTGGCAAATGGAGTGGTGTCGAGAAGGGTCAAGAGAAAAGCAGGAGTAGTGAGGTGATTAAGGTGGGAGAAGCCCATGTAATCCTATGACACAGAGAAGATAAAGACCTCTTAACCTCAGTGGTGTGTTCTGGAGAAGGTGCTGCTAGCTGGCTCTAGCTCTCTGACCCAGAGATGGCTTCAGAAGTACTAAGGAAGAGGCAAAGGGGTCAAGCCACAGACCAAATACAAACAATACAACTATGAGAAGAAACCCAGCGAGAAATCCATAAGATAAGCGTGAGAGAATGTGTGAGAGCAAGAGACCAAGTGCCAAAGAAGAAAGGTGCAGGAAATCAATAAGCCTGGTGGGACAATCACCTAGAAGGAAGGTGCAAGCCACTCTAAAGCATGAAAAACAATTCAGGCCTGCGTGGTTTGGTGATTTGGGCTGAGTGAGAATGAATGGCAGAAGGAAATGAAAAGAGAATCCACTGCCTCAGGCACCACGATTTTGAGACCTGCTTGATTGTTATCTTGTGCTTGCATCAACAATGTAAGGATTATCGCCAATAGTGAGCAAAGGCAGAAAGCCTCAATGACTGACTCATATTTCAACCAGGTGACTGGTCTCCGGATAGTAGGTCAACCAAGACCCCCCCTAGTTCCCCTGATACGGTGAGCTCCAAATCCTGGCCAAATACATCATGGATCAGAGTTCAATAATATGGTATATACCCAAATGCCCAACTCTACTAACAGAGGGATTGTGGTTGTATTTGGCTGGTTTTCTTTAAAAATGTTCTGTCATTTCCAAGGAAGTTAACAGACACCCACAAATGTCTGTGCCCTATGAGGCTGCATAGATGGTTTGCGCTTTGTAGACATTGTGCTGGATCAATGACGCCTACCAAATTTGACAAAAAGATGCCCAATATAGCCATCCATCTGGCCAACATCAAATGACTTCTGTTTAACTTTGCATCTGTGCCTAGCCAGATAAAGAGATTATCAAAATACACTACCTGGGAGTCCATTCAGGGTTATGGATCATTTAGGGGGTGCCTAGAATGCCATGATGGATTTGGTTTTAGTCACATTAACGTAAGGCCTTCAAATGGAGTACAAACCCGAAACCTCAAGGTTTTTGAGACCAAAACTATGTTTATTTATTTATTTGACACTTATATAGCGCACAAAACCCAGAGGTATCTAGGCAATTTAACTTAAGAATACTGTTACAGTAAGTGCTTCAGGTTACAGAAACGGAACCGTAAACGTGAATTACATCATGGAATGTGCAAAGGTAATACATAATACGCCAAGTGCAAAGGAGAAGTACATAGTAGGTGCATCCATTGAACTTGACCCCAAGTTACCGGGCGGCAGCATCATACAGATGCAAGGTCAATTCCGTGGACAAATACACGTTGTCAGTAAATACAAGTCCATGTATCTTTTCCCCACCCAAAGACGGTGCATCAGCCTTCAATTGTGAAATGTTCGTAGCTAAATTGTTGATGTATAGGAAATGGAGGGCCAAGGCACACCCATGCTTATTATCCAGGGTTCTCAGGGATATGAGGTGCTTATTCCATAGCAAGGCGCTTGCAGAATTCAGCTGCCTGCAACGCATATATATATATATATATATTTTTAATGCAGGCCTGTGAGAGTGATAAGTAATGAGCCGACCTTAAGTCCCCCGCTAGGGCAGCGCTTGGTCCTGCTCCCCAGTAGGCGTAATGGATACTGCACAGAGTTTTAAAGACATCCCGCCTCCCCACAGTAAGCCAGTGGAAGGACCAGAGAGCTGGTGTGATATGGTCTCTGCGTTTCAAGCCAGGATCGACCTAGCCACCATATTTTGTATTATGTGTACGTGATACACACAGCCTATAGAGAGACCATAAGTGGAGGTTGTTGCACGGATACAGTAGTCTATGCAGGAGAGGACCACAGCCTTCGTCACATTCACTTTGTGAGACATATTTAACAACGTAAGGCTGTTCGTCAGCATGTGAGGTGATGGCGCAATGTACTCGCAATGGCCTGTATTGGAGTGAAGGAGAATAGATCAAAAGGTAATATGCAGGTCGTTTGAGACTGTCAGAGGGGTGGGAGCAGATCCCACAGTGGTTGGCCACACGAAAGGCAGGAGAGAGTGGACAATAGATCCAAAGGAAATGATCTGTTTTTGTGGGGTTTAAGCACGAACAATCGTCAATCATCCAGTCATTGATTCTAGCTAATCAGGCAGTTATATAAGCAGTATTTCGAGGGTTGCCCATATTGAAGATTTTCCGGGTATTGTCGGCATATGCCTTGAAGGAGGCAGAGTAGAGAGCCACAAGATCTAAGAGTCGCTTGAGGCAGGCATTAAAAAGCCATATTGAGAGGAAAGAGCCTTGGGTAAACCCACAAGTCAAGACAGAAATTCTGGAGAAGAAAACACCTGCCCTCACTTGCAAGTCCCTGTCCTGAAGGAAGGAGGCAAACCACTCAAGACAGCCCGATTTTTGATGCCAAGAATATCAATAAAGCACATTAGTAACGTGGTGTGATTAACATGGTCAAACACTGCACACAAGTCCAGGAGAAACCCGATTGCAGGAATACCCTTGTCCAAAGAGTGCAGCAGCTCGTTCCTCGTGAAAAGGTGAATGTTGTCCATCTGCCTTTACAGGTCTTTTCCAATCCAACCCTTACTTTACCATTTTCAGTTATTCTTAAAACAAAAACGGGTCAAAGGCATATGTCTGAAATGTTGCATTAATTGTCGGATTCGGGAAGGAACACTTTCAGTAACCTTGAGCAAAATGTGCTTTTTAGTCTTAACGTTACTATTTTGTAACTCTCACTCACGCCAAGATCTGAACGCTCTAACTGTTCCTATGCTTTCTTTGGAAAGCTGCATCTCTAACATGACTAAAATGTTCCACTGCACATTTGTAATGAAAACACTCCCTGTGGTATAGTGCACGTTTGTTGCACTGGCGTTAAAAGGCCAGGCAGCTACAAAGAAATCTGGGTGAGAAAGCTGCACTAAACACTTCATCGTGTCCTGTCGACAGGTGGGCGCTGGATCGCCTGCTCTGGCAACGTCTTGCATGTGGTTTTGTGGTGGTGTCACACACCGCTGCCCATCAAGTTAAGCCGTGCAAGAGTGCTGGGTGATGTAAGGAAATAAACTTCACTAAAAAAGAGAACAGGAAACACATTGCTGAATTCAGATCCTGGCACCTGCAACTATAAAGCGAGGAAAATGTGTTCAATAGGAATTCTTGAGCCTTTTCCTACAAAAACACTTTCTTTATGGTTTCCATACATAAGCTTGTGAAAAAACAACAGCGCTGCACGCCATTCTGTAAAACTAAATATACTCACAAAGAAAAGAGACCACAGTCTCAAATACCAATGATAATCCAAAATGCCACTGATGAAGAAAACGTCTATAATTTTTTTTAAAAGCACCATAATAAACAAAATATAATCCCAACGCTGTTATTTCACAATACGTGTTGCTGGATGAAGCAGATCTATTTTCCTTTTAACCTAACAACTATATGGAAAAGGTTGAAGCTGAATAACCTGGCGGAGAATCGCCTGTAGCTAAATCAGGAAAGAGCCAAAGGGCTCAAGTGCACAGGGACAAGATAGTCGATAGAGTGAGAAGCTCCTTACTCTCTCGAACATAAACTTGTAATTAAAATGCAATTCTATTTTTAAAATTACAGTGTGGAAATCCATTGTACAAACAAGGAGGGTCCTGGGAGTGTTTCTCTACCGGTCTATATCCCGGGTTAGAGTCTCAACCAGCGTCTTTAGCTCACCATCCTTTCACAGAAGAGACATTTCCAGTACATATCAGTCTTTGTCCTGCCCAAGGGCAGACCAGCACCGAAATGCCTGGCAATTCGAATCTGAACAATACTACCAACAGCAACCCCAGACACGTGTTTCGGCATGGTTGGGCCTCGTCACTGAGGTGGAGCTGTGCCTCTCTATACTGCTCAAAATAGTATAAACATTCACTAGAAAGGTCTGAATGGGTCCTTACTTTGCCTCCAGATGTAGGTGAATTTAAAAAATAAGATGTGACCTGCAGGAAAATAATGTTGTACAGACGACAGCCCTGTTATAGCATGATCAGAGGAAGTCTATTGTACAAGTTCAAGGTAGGAAAGATAGACTACCTCCCTTTTCCTCTTTTGACTGTTCTAAATTAACCATGCATCTACAGGCCCTCTTCTTAATTTCACTGATGTTTCAATGTATTTGTAGGTGATTGTGCGCTCTCTCCTTTATTGCCTGTGTGTCCCTAAAAGTTCCATTAGTACCTTCTAGGAATGAAACATGTCAGTCAGGTGTACCACTAACACCTGAAAGAAACTGCCTTCTGATATTGTAGAAGACGAGTCTGCAGTTTGTCTCTATGTTGATTGAATGAGACTACCTATTTAAAAAAAATGCAATTCTAGAGTCTACTCAATATATTGAAGATAAAAAGTTCTCATTTATTATATGAATACATTTTCTATAAATAATTTTGCCAATCTGTTGATCAGCAGTGTTCTGTATGAAACCTGGGGATTTTTAAGACTGTACATCGTATTTCGGTGCAGCAATCACTACCCATATTGCTGTTGCTTGCAAGTGTTGTGGATTTCTTTACGACCCCCATCATTCATCCAGTCTGTTAAATCTGTGCCCCTTAAGCTTTGCTAGTTTTGGTAGCAGGGCATTTATACGCATGATCAATCCCGGCTTATTAACATGCTGCAGCTTTACACTTCAAATAAACACTGTTAAAAAGCATCCACTGGCCCTCATTAGGATTAGACCTCAATTGATGTCCATCCCCGATAAGGCCATTGAGGAATCAAAGTTGTGCAGCGTCCTTCAATAATCCCAATGATTTGTGTGTGCAGGAGAGCTGAGAAAACTCTACAGGGATCAGGGGCATGGACAAACTGCATTGAAATGGGTGCCATAACTACTAGATGGTGAGAAGAACAAGTTACTCTCTTACCTGGTAACGTTCTTTCGATGGGATGGTCCGACAACGTATTCCATATCTATGACAGTAATCACCACAGCTGTGCTGCTTTGGAAAATCTTTCGGCGTCTGCGTACTGCATCGATGACGTCGATATGCCGTCTTCGAGGACCTCCTCCAACGGCCGACGTCACCGGATGTTATAAGTAGGTCACATGACGCCCGTAGCCTCAGTTGTAGTTTTTTCCCAGAACGTGTGGCACCAAACTACTGCCAGTATGACCACAGAAAGCCTTGCGGAAACGTAAGCTGCAATCGCATAAGAAATTCTGTAGCGAGGAAGGCAAGGAGGGAGCAATATGGAATACGTCGTCGGACCATCCCATCGAAAGAACGTTACCAGGTAAGAGAGTAACTTGTTCTTCGAGGGGATTGGGTCCTCCGACGTATTCCATATCTATGACAGACTCCCAAAGCATTACTAACGTAAGGAGGTGGGAAAAGAATTTAGAATATAGAAATTTAGAATGCCCGATCAAATTGCAGAGTAAAGGACCGCCTTGCCAAAGGCCAGACCCTGCCCACGGATAGAATCGAGGGAGTAGTGACGTACAAAGTATGGACCGAAGCCCAGGTGGATGCATCACAGATGTTGCGAATAGGAACACCCCTCTGCAGGGCAGTAGAGGCAACCATCCCCCTGGTAGAATGGGCCCGCAAGCCTACCGGGGGGTCCTTACCCGCCAAGCGGTACCATTCAGAAATTGCCAGGATAATCCATGGAGACAAAGTCTGCTTACTAACAGCTTGTCCCAAACGCCTTCCAGCGTAACCAATAAGGAGTGGATTGTCCACTCTGACCCGGGACATGCGTGAAATATAAAAGCTTAAAGCTCCCCTAGGATACAGCCTATGGAGTCTCTCCTCTTCCTTACCAGGATGCGGAGGAGGATAAAATGCCGGAAGAATAACCTTCTGGCCTAAATGAAATTCCGACACCACCTTCGGAAGAAAGGAAGGACGAGCTCTAAGGACAACCCTGTCATTATGAAACACAGTGAAGGGTGGCTTAACTGAAAGTGCCTGTAACTCACTCACTCTGCGAGTGGAAGTGACCGCAACTAAAAATACAGTTTTAAGGGTTAACAGTCTCAAAGGACAAGAATGCAAAGGCTCAAAGGGAGCACCCATTAGAAACTTGAGAACAAGGTTCAGATCCCAACGGGCACCTGGAACGGTGACAGAGGGAATACATTAGTGAGCCCTTTCAGAAACGGAGAAATTAGAGGGATTTGAAAATGAGAACGCTCCTCAGACGAGCGCTTAAAGATAGACAGCGCCGCCAGGTAACCTTTAATGGTACCCACTTGCAGGCCCTTGTGGGCCAAAGAAAGCAAAAAAGACAGAACCACAGGAATGTCACATGAAAAAGGATCCACATTCTTAACCCTGCACCAGTCGCAGAAGTTTCTCCAATGGCAATGGTACAGGGACTTTGTTGCCGGCCGTCTGGCCGAAAGCAACACCTCCATCACTTCTTCAGGGAGGTCCCAATCCTTATACCTCAGCCTTTCAGATACCAAGCATGAAGGCAGAGAGACTTGACCTCTGGTTGGAGAACCCAACCCCCCTCCCATGAGAGCAGATCGCGGGAAGGCGGCGTGGAGGGCAGATGGACATGTCTAGAAGGTCCGGGTACCACGCTCTCCGAACCCATGCCGGAGCAATGAGGATCATCCGGGAACCGAACCTCTGTAACCTCTGCAGCACTTGCGGGATGACGGGGACTTGAGGAAACGTGTAAAGCAGTGGGAATGACCACTCCACCACGAACGCGTCTCCTAAGGCTCCTCTTAGAGGAAATTCCTGCGAGCAGAACCTTTCGTACTTCCGGTTGACACTGGAGGCGAAGAGATCCACTTGAGGGGTCCCCCAAAGGGCGAAGATCTCCAGGAGAATCTCCTGAGCCAATTCCCACTCGTGAGAGATTGCGCTCTGCCTGCTCAGAGCGTCCGCCATCTCGTTTTCGTTTCCGGCCAGATGAACTGCTGAGACTGAAATCTCCTGCTGGATTGCCCAGAACCAGAGCTGCATCGCCTCCCTGCACAGAGGAAGTGACTCTGCCCCCCCTTTTTGTTGAGGTAGTGCATGGCCACTGTGTTGTCCGTCAGGATCAGGACATTCTTTCCTCACACAGTCAGCAGAAACGCCTTCAGGGCAAGCATGACGGCCCTCAGCTCCAACAAATTGATAAGGAGTCTGGACTCCGACGTAGAACCCAACGACCGCTGACTGTCAGCTCGTTGGCATGAGCTCCCCATCCCGTGAGGGATGCGTCCGTCACAATCATCACCTCTGGCCAGGGTAGCCAAAATGAAGACCACTTCATCAGATTGCCTTCGACGGCCCACCACAGAAGGTCCCGGGTGACTGAGGGCGGCACCTGAACGGGGTTCGACATCCTGTCGGAGGACTGTGACCACTGGAGTTTGAGAGCCCATTGCAAAGATCTCATCCGCAACCTGGCATCTGGCACCAGAAGAATGCAGGATGCCATGAGCCTAGCAACCTCAAGAACTCGAACGCTGGGAGACTCTGGGCATGTTGAAACTTGTGCACCATCTGCTGAATGTGATGAGCACTCACCTGGGGAGGAAAACACTGCCCCAGGGACGTGTCGAGCACTGCCCCGATGTACTGGAGCCGCTGCGTTGGCGTCAAATGGGACTTTTTTAAATTGAGGGAGAAGCCCAGCCTGTGAAGGGAGTGGCAGGTGACTGACAGATGATCCAGGTCTTGCTCGGGAGAGCGCGCCTTGATCAACCAATCGTCCAGGTAGGGGTAGACGTGAATCCCCCCTTTCCTGAGATACCCTGCCACCGCCACCATGAGCTTGGCGAAGACCCTCGGGGCGGAGGTCAATCCGAACGGCAGGACCCGAAACTGAAAGTGCGAGTCGCCAACTGCAAACCACAGGAACTTCTTGTGCTTGGGATGGATTGGCACATGAAAATAAGCGTCCTTGAGGTCTAGAGACACCAACCAGTCCTGAAGTTGAAGGGCCTGGAGGACTTGAGAAAGAGTAACCATCTTGAACTTGCCCTTCCGAAGGAGCTTATTCAATCCGCGCAAGTCCATGATGGGTCTCAATCCCCAGTCTTTCTTTGAAATCAAAAAATAAGGGGAATACCATCCCTTGTTCCTCTCCGCTACAGGCACCAGTTCTATGGTGCCTTTCTCCAGCAGGGATTGAATTTCCTGCGCAAGGAGCGGATCCGGACTCTTCAAAGAGAGGTTCCCTGGTGGATTGTCGTGAGACCTCTGCTGGAAAGGAAGACAGTAGCCGTGGGCTATGATCTCCAGAACCCACACATCTCAAGTAATGGCCCGCCTTTCTACCAGATGCTGCGCCAGCCTTCCCCCAATGACTGAGCAGAAGCAGCTGCAGCGTTGCCTGAGGGCAAAGAGGCAACTGCCCGAGCGGTCTTGGCACCTCGAGTACCTTGTTTTCCACCTCTGGCACTCCTACGTGGCCCCTTTGACTAGCAGCTCCTCTCGCTTTACTAAATGATGAGTAATAACGAAAGGACCCTCCCCTCCATTGCTGTCCCCTAGGACGAAAAGGCGGAGGTTGTCGAACTGCAGCACTCAACGACTTCGCTGCAGCTTTTGAGGTCTGCAACCTCTCAAGGCTCTCGTCAGCTTTGCTGCCAAAAAGATGTACACCATCAAAGGGCATGTTGAGGAACCGGGCTTGCACATCAGGAGCAAACACCAATTCCGCAACCACGCAAACATGCGTATTACGGTGCTCGCCGCCATAGACCGGCTGACGCAATCTGTCATGTCCAGACCCGACTGAACGGCCTCACACATGGCATCCTTGCCGTCCTATATCATAGCAAGAAAACCATCCCGTTCGTCCCCTTCGGGAATATGTTCAGCTAAGGAAACAGTTCCACAGAGTGTGCGTGAAACGTGACAAGGCACATACGGAGTTGGCTGCCTGAAGAGCCATACCCCCTGAAGAAAACACTTTCTTCGCCCAACCATCAAAACGCTCGTCATCCCTATCAGGAGGGATGATAGGATACGACACCTGCTTTGCTGGGGCCGTAGCCGCCTACACCACCAAACTCTCTGGAGTGGGGTGAGTGGTCAAGTAGCAGGGGTCACTACTGGCTGGGCGGTATTTTTGCGGCAAAGACTTGCCCACTGCCGGGAGACTCCCTGGAGCAGTCAAAGCCACCGCCACCCTCCTTTGTAGAGCCATATGGAACGGCAGTACCGGGTCAGTTAGTGGACCTTGGTCGAGAATATCCGTCAGGTCATCCTGCAGAAAATCCCCTGGTGGAGCAGACCACCCCAAGTCCTCGGTGACCCTCGACATAAGTCGCCGGTACGAGGACTCGGCATAGGTGCCAGGCTCAGGCCTACAGAACTCCACCTCCGGAGAGGGGTCCAGACCACTGGCGTTGTGCAGCGACTGACGCAGGTCATCAATCTGGCTATGTCCCGAGATAATCTCGTCTGGTACCGTATCAGGAACCATCCCATCTTCAGAACCCTCATCCACCTCAGAAATATAATCCAGATGGTGGAAAGTGGGCACATAATGGGGGACAAAGACATGTTTGGCCTTGGCCAGAGCCTTTCTAGGGGGTTCCACCATGCCACGGGGTACCTCCGACAAGACAGCCTCAAAAGGCGTCGAGTGAATCGGCATCGACGGCTTCGACACAGGCCTCGAGGGCAGAGCCCCGAGCGTGTCCTTCGACAGCCTGGGCGCCGATGGCATCGACGACTTCCTCGGAGGCGAAGCCTCGAGAGAGTCCCTCGACGACCTCGGCGCCACAGGCGTCGACGTCTTCTTTGAAGACTTCACAGGTGCACACGGTCTCCAGCGCGTCGAGGACCGGAACCTGGAACGGGCATGACTAGAACGATTCCCCTTGTCCGAGCGGGACCTTTCCTGCAATTGTGCCGACCGCCCGGGCCCAAAGGCATACGAGCGGTGTCTCTAGTACGGTCACGCCCGACCCCACTCAGAGGCGCGGACAGACCGGTGCCCTACGATTCAAGAATCGCCAACATTTTCTTACCGAAGGAAGCCCATTCCTCCGAGGTTGTATGCTTGGTGGGATAAGCAACCCGCCGACGGGCGGAGTCCTCGGACCAGGACGGGGAAGGCGACCGATGACAGCGCTTCCGTGAGTGCCTCGAAGAGGCAGAGGAGTGGCGGGTCCCACTCCGGGACCGAGACCCCCTAGACTTACAACGACGATGTGGAGAGAGTCGCCCCTCGAATCATCCGTCGAAAGCCCAGTGGACCTCGACTTCCGGGGCTTGGACACCTTACCGACCGACCGACAGCTGCTTCTTACGCTCCCGCAAGGCCTTGGACGTAAGCGACTGGCAGTCGACACAATCATCCATGTTGTGATCCTTCCCGAGGCACCAGAGGCAGGCGTCTTGCGAGTCCGTCACCGACATCTTGCACCCGCAGTCCCCACACTTCTTGAAGCCCGGACGCGGGGTGGAAGAAGAGGAAGACATCCCGATAAACTTCACAAACGAACAGGTTTGAAGAACCGAAAGAACAGAAACTCCAAAGAGTCGAGGCGCGCCGAGATCTCCGAAGCGAACACGTTCGTGGAAAAAACGGAACTGAGGCTACGGGTGTCGTGTGTCCCACTTATAACATTCAGTGACGTCGGCCGTTCCAGCATCCGTATATTCTTTACAGGGAAGCATATTAAAGCGTAAGAACATCATAAATCTTTTAAAATCGGGTTTGGCATATTTCACTAAATAGACGCTCGGTTTACCAATTTTAAAACCTTGCAAAACAAAGTAAACATATCTCTTTTTAGTACTAAGGTGCTCCAATGATTTTATCATATCCCATTCCAATGTCTTCTTCCTTAGTAGGGGATAAAAACAGGGATCCTCACCATCATAATCAATATTGTTTAAATTAATATCAAGGAGAAAAGAATTCACATGTCATTTTAACGTGTTAAAAATGTTGTTAATGTGCCCAGATTAACATTATTAGCTATTAGTCCAAAAAGGCTATCTTCTCCTTCATGTCTCATGATCTTATTAAATAATTGAACACAGCTGGATTTCCTCCGTGTAGATAGGGAAACCGTACCCAGTTCACATTTTATCGCTTCAATCGCGATTGCTCCTGGGAACCTGAGCACAGGTCTCCAAAACCTACTCTCTAATCTGTCCATCCATAGCAAGTATTTCTCAAATGCCTCCAGAGCATATAAAACTCCTGGTACAATACTAACTTTATACATTTCTATAAACCCCTCAATCGAGTGCCCACCATTTGCTCCCAGGTATTTCCTGACGACATTCCGTTGATTAATCATCCTACCTGACGGCAAGTTATCAAACATTTTAGTAGAGGGGCAGCTAACAAAAAGCATTCCCAGGTAAGGGTACACATCTAAAATTTCCAGTGCTTTAGTATTCATTTTCCAGCCATATGATCTTTATTTCCTTTTCTTAGAATTAGCCCAGATTATCATCACTTTTGACTTGTGAGGATTAATAACCAGGTCCTTCTCACTGGCGTACGTACCCACTGCATCCAACAATCTCCTAGGACAATGGCTCCTTTATCCATTATGACAGTGTCATCTACATAAGATAACCACCTTATGCCTATACACCCTATTTTAGGGGGAAAGCAGTTAAAGCCCAACAGGCTAAAGTCCATGTCTGCAACATAAACATTTTACAATACTGGGGACGTAACACACCCCTGTTTTAACCCTTTATTAGTCTTAATTGGGGTAGTGAGTGAGCCTCTTCCATCCACACAGAGTGTCAGTATTCATTGCCCTAATAAAATGCAAAACCATTGGGCAGATGCCCCACTTCAACAACTTTTGCCACAGTTTTTCTCTACTAACACAATCAAATGCCCCACTATAATCTATGAAGCAGAAATAGAGACTACTCTCAGGATGTTTTAAGATGTCAGTTTAATGTAGCAATGTTATATATGGTGCTGTACCCCTTCCTAAAACCGGTTTGCTGGTAATGGATAATATTCTTATCCTCTATCCATGTATTGATACTCTTAAACAATATGGTGCAAAAGATTTTACAGCAGGCACCTGACATGGCTGGCATTCTATAGTTGGATGGGGTGGATCTAGAGCACCTTTTAAAGATCGGTATCAGGATCGACTTTGTCCAACTCACCGGTATTTCACCTATCTCCCAAATTAGTGTAAACAACTTAAGTAATCTTTTTCAAAAGAGGTAGCAGGCGCCCCTCTCCAGAAAGAACATGGTATGGTAACCTGTTCTGTGTTTTTTTCCCAACTTTGAGAGTTCGCAGCCATCGCTTTTTGCTCACTGTACCTTTCACAGATGGGAAATATTAATTTGCATATCAGTCTTTGTCCCGCTCACATGGGCAGTCCAGCACCGAAATGCTATGGCAATTCCCTTCTGAACAAGAGTACCAACAGCAACCCCATACACGTGTTTCAGCCTTGTTGGGCCTCATCAGTGTGGTGGAGCTGCGCCTAGCTGATGATGATAAAACAGAGATCATCATCCTGGGCGCCCCCTATACCCTAACAAAATTAGGTCCCAGCTATTTAACCTTCAACATTGATAATAACCTTATCTCGGCTGCCAACGAGGTGAAAACCTTGGGTGTCTATCTGGACTCCACCCTCACCTTTAATAAACAGGTCAATGTGATGGTCTCGGGTACTGCATATACCTGCAAACTGATCCAAGCAGGAAAACCTTTCCTCCAACAAAAGCTGCATTACCTTGGCTATAAAGTTGGATTATTGTAATGCTTTATGCATCGGGGCTAATAAGGCTATCGTCAAGAGAATCCAGCTCCTCCAGAATAATGCTCTCAGGGCAGCACTTGGAATTTCAAGGAGAGAGCACATCTCTGAAACTATAAAATCAAACAACTGGCTTTCAACCCATGAAAAAATCCAGTTAAAAGTTGCGTCACTCACATATAAATGTCTAAATAACACAGCACCTTGCTACCTCTCAGACAGACTCACCAAAATGAATCCCACAAGACTTACCAGATCATCCAGTACGAACTGCCTGTCAGTCCCAAGATTCAAACTTGCTACAGTTGGGGGACGCAGTTTCCGGGTCAAAGCAACTCAACTTTGGAACTCACTACCCCCTCCTCTGCAAGAGGATCCATCTTACTCCAAATTCCGACTGAACTTCATAAATTGGCTCAAAGACTCTGACAAGTAATGTCTCACCCTCGCCCAGTGCCCTTCTGGCCTACTATATACACTTATATATAATTTTCTTCACCTGCACTGTATACTGTTGTCTTCAGAATATATTCTGGCCTTAGCCTGTACCACATGTTTGTATATTTTTTGCTTTGCTGTATAACTAAGTTGTAAACTGTATGTGATTCTTATGATGTGTAACCAAGCTGTAAGCGATCTTATGCAATGCGCCCTGATATCCGAGGGTCTGGAGCGCAATACAAAAACAATCAACAAGCAAACAGTGAGCAGGGGTCCATGTCTGGTAACTCACGGTGACCAACCCCAAGTTCCTTGAAAACATTTTTCAAAAAAGGTAGTAGTATTGCCCATTTCTGTGGATTTCCTTTAATTACTACATTGGCAAGTCCATCTGGCCCTGGTGCCCTGGAGGCTTTTAGTTTAGATCATTCATATCAAATGGAAAGTGTCTGAGATCACACTTTCACAATAATGTAATGAGCGGTTTTCACACTATCATCAAAGTAGAATTTTTTAACATATCCAATCCATTCATCTTTGCTGATGGGAATTACATCTTTGTGGCTATCATCAGCTAGATAATGCCTATACAAGTATCATTAGTATGCAGCATTCTAAAAATCATTTTCGAGTTATAATTACTGATGTCAATTTTATAGAAGCGCAGCCAATTCTTAAATTGTATACCCAACTTCACATCCTTTTTTTCCAATTTGCTCATATTTTGGTTTTGTATTTACTTTGCGAATATTTGCATTCAGTAATTTTTTTCTTTTCATAGATGGCACCATCATACTTATTCTTATGCTTTTCCCCTCAGGTGTGAGGCGTGCTGGCTTTTAGGCAAGGACTCAATAATGGACTCAACATCCTGCTAATGTCAGTACTAGTCAGTGTGCCAAGATACTGTGGCTCCATATCCCATGTTATAAATAACTTCTCAAAACGACAAATATTTAATTCTGACCAAACAATCCTATGGCCAATGGCATTAACACAAAGGCCCTTATTTTCATGTCTAAGGGGTGGGGGCTGAGGGGTTGTCCTAGGCTGCAGTTCCCAGTGAACCCATTAGTCCATATCTCCCATTTATCCACCTTGTTTGGTGTGGTAGGGTTAGCAAACGTTAGCCCATACTCGTTTAAGGCATTCAACCACTTCATACCTTTCTTTATTTGCGTTGAATATTTGTGGTTTTTTATGACCTCTATGGAGCAATACAGGTAATGCTGTTAACAGGCCTCTCCCCACTCCTCCAAAACCATCTTAGCCATATAACAATAAGAATGGAAATCAACCATCACTAACATGTGGGATTCGGGGGACTCCTCAATCCATCCATCCATCCATCCATCATGGATCTAATGAGTTGTAGGGTGGATTTCTCCCGTATATCTCCAGGAGGAGAATATACATTAATTATGACACATTCCCCCCAAGAGGCCCAACCCTGATATGATTCCACTAAGAACAAAACGGGGAGCTATCATATTTACAAAGTTCTCCAATACTCACATTTATTACAAACACCTATGCATAGACCTCCACAGGGCCGTCCTACCCCAGAGTAAGTGTCAAAACACTAACCATCCAGCGCTATATCACTACAAGCCCACGTTGCCTGGAGTGCAAAGATATCAAAATCAGTGATGGCATGGCCTGCTTCAGAACTAAGGAAAGAGCGATATCCTCTTTTTTCCAAGACAACAAGAAAATCGTATTATTTATCAATACATTTCAATGAGCACCAAAGTACATACATTCACTGTGCCAGAATACAGTTGTTTTGTTGTCTCCAGGTGTGTAATGCTGATTTGACGGTCCCCTCGTTTGTCCCATTTTCCCTGGCTGGTGGCAAGTGTTGCCAGCAGTGGGACAGACCAAGGATTGAGCCCATTTACTTGCATTAGAATACACATATTTTTTGCAAATTATGACAGGAACAAGTAATCCCTGGCAAGCAAAAAACAGTGTGCTTTGTAGAATGGAGGTGGTAAGTGACGTTTTATGGCTGGCTAGTAGCTTCTAACCTGACATGTTTCTCGCTCAAAATATTTATCAGACCTGGCCTGGACTCTAGATACAGAGTATCATATGTCCTCATTTCTTTACTCTTCGACATCCATCTCTCAGTGTTTCTCCGACTTTGGCTGGGTTTGCTCCCAGCATTTTAATAATTCAAAGCTCCTGACTTTAAGCCATAAATACCTTTCCAGCAGTCATTCAGTCTGACTCGTTAGCCTTAGTGAGATTTTGCCTGGGACATTTAGATTCAGCATTTCAATTGCTCAGGTCTGTTGACTGTAGGCCATAGGATTACTTCTTCCAGAACATATACCTTCTCTCACTTCACCTTTGTCATACTTGGTAAGAACTTTAGTTTGATGTGTTTCAATTATTCAGTCTTTGTGTACTGTTAGTGTTTGTTGGCTGCCGGGGCTCCAATTGTTCAAGTCTCTAGCTTTAAGGCCCTAGTACTACCTGTACTATCATGCATTTATTCTGTCACTACAAGCGGTTTAAACTACCAATGTCCCTTTGCAGCTCAAGACTGAAGAACTATCACTTTCTCACCACTTCCTTCAATCCCTTATCGGTATAGGACTTAGTTGTACTGTTGCTAAATGCACAGTCTTCAGCTTACACTTGATTACAAGCTCTTGGTTCAGTGGGGTCCCCAATTTGGGTAAATGCTGGAGTCATTGGTCTCGCATTTCAACCTCTGATAGACTGTCAGTCACCTCCATGGCTCATGGGTCTTCATCGCTTGAACTCTTGCCTCACTTTGCTCACACTGGCATCAGTGGTTCATTGCAAGCTGTGGTACCTTGCTTCTGTCAGCATACGGGTTTCTGGGGAGTTTCAGGCAACCGTTTCTGCTTTAGGCCTATAAGAGACAGTCAACTCCCAGTCTGGGTCCTCCAGCACTGCTGTGGTGATCCGTGAACGCTGCTGCTTGTTCTCGACAATGGGCTTCAGCAGTCACCCTCTAATGCTCACATTGTGCTTCCTTTACTTTTCTTGCTGAAAGGCCTGCGGTTCAGCGGGTTGGATCACGTAGTGACCAACACAGAGGACAGCCTCCATGTTGACAAAACTGCTTCCCAGAGAGGGACCATTTTCCACAATTCGTTCCGGAGTTTAGACTCCGTATTACAGCAAGCAGTTTGTCATAACAAATGCTTGCTTAATTCATCCTGGGAGTAGGCCTTCTTTTTCAAGCATGCAGCTTGTCAAACTGCCTCTTAAATAGCTATCAGGTTGAAGGCTCTGTTTACCAGCAAGCATTGTTGTCAGTCAAATAATTTCTTCTCAATTTGCTCTGGCAATTAAGGCTCAGCTTCCCAGCAGGCAGCGTTTTAGTCTATGAATATATAATCAGTTCATTATGGAACTTAGGACTCAATTGCCAAGCGGAAAGGGTTACCTCTCAATTCAGCACATTCCAAACTTCTCCTTGATAATATGTTATAGGTCTCAATACAATACCACAGCCAAATGTTCAGCTTGGGTCCATGGCCTTTGTGGGCACATTTCTGATCTGCCAGATTCACTCTCCTCTCTCACTGCAAGTCTGGTTTGCAGTCTGCCTGCTCTCCCCCTCAGTTTTCACTGCACGTTTGTGGAGTCCTTTTCCTCACTGCATTCTGATTGTAGCAGACTTCCTTTTTGTATTCTGCTTGAATAGCACATGCACCTCTTTCTCCATCCGTAGTTTCAAAGAGGCTACCTCAAATCTGTAGCGGTGTTCCTCTCATAGTCCTTGGTGATGAGACTCTGTATCCAATATCCAGCGAGGAGCCAGATAACATTGAAAGGAGTCCTCCTTTGGTTAATGACAATGTACCCTTCTCTCTAATTTTGTGTCAGAGACCACTTATTTCGAGCAGGTTGATGACCCTGTCCACCGGATCCCCTCTCATCCACCCGCCCATCTCCAAAGCCTCTTCGGTCCAATACCATGGGGCCGAATGAAGTAGCCCTGAAGAAAGTAGACCATGGAGGTGGTTCTTGGTTTTGTCTCCAAAACTCAATTAATCACATTGATGACAATTGAGTGCGAATAAACGTTCTGCTATGATCATTGATTATTTAGGAGGGATTAAATTGGGTAGCAGATTTCTCCAGACCATATTTGAACATTGGGTTTTAAGTAGATACTGTATAGTAACAATTTCATTTAACATGTAGCACTTGTCTGTAATGGCTGAACTGGGAGAAAAGCATCAGGAATGATTACCCATGAAGAATGACAAGGAGGCCCCACAGCAGCTGGAGTGGATTATAATGGAGCAATATCAGATTGGATTGGTGGGAAGGGTAGAAAAGCAGGTATCGTACAAAAGGACCGAATAGCAAAAGTCCGACTCCCAAAAGTCTGACCCCCAATTTTCGGCATATATATATGTGGGGGGGTAAAGTGTATAAAACATGTATAGGAGTAAGGTGGGGGGGTGAGGGTGGTCTCCCCCCACATATATATTTGCGGAAATTTAAAAAACAAAACGAAAAAAGAATCGAACTTTTGGGAGTCGAACCTTTGGGTTCAGTAAAATCACACAGATCCGAAAAGCATTGGCTGGACACAACGATGCAGGGTCACTCAAGCGAATGATGAAAGTTGCATTAAAGAGCAACACATAAAATAAACAGCGCTGAAAAACATGTCAAAAGTGAATAGTCATCAACCTGAATTCATACGTTTTAGGCATTTATATACCCAATGCTCACTTTTGCCAACCGCAATTACCAAAGTAAATCTGTTCTGCATTGATCGCCAAGCTAAAAGGGCTTTTTATCACCCTGTCTACCATCAAATTATCCCAAACCTTCGACCAACAGTAAGAAATGAATAGGAGATTACTTAACAACAGGAGAAGAATATTTAATAGGATCCCCAAGCTTTTAAGATCTAGTCAGAGGCGAGCAAAACTGTAAAGTTAATTGCATCGAGAGAAGGCAGGAAATATCCAGACAGGATGGGCCTGCTATAATCGGGCATGGGCAATCTGGGACATGAAAACACATGCATCTTTTTGTAAATTTTATAACTGGCTTCAAAAGTATGCAAGCTCAATTTTTTAGCATTGATCCAGGAAATCAAGCCAACTTGTGCAAAAGTTGAAATATTAGGGCACACATTAGTCAACCTCACCTTACTCTAGACAGGCAACCCCCTCTCTCTCAATCCCCCTTTTGTAAAGCAAACAGTTTTTGATTGTGGAGGCAGTTCCTTCCTGGTGGCAGAAACATTTCTGTGGCGACAGATCACACCTTGTGCATATGATAATCCCTTAAAGTGCCTCCATATTTCTGGAAGGACAGCTCCTCAAGATAAATGCTGCTGGCCTTCCAGCGTCTCATTACTTAGTTCTAACACAAAGTTTCCAAGGAGCCCAAACATAAAGAAGTACCTTGTGAAGGATTCCAATCAGGCGTCACACACCGGACCAGGACTTTAGCCCTCAGCCTTAGATGTACAGCGCAATGAGAATGCTTTTTCTTGATTTTCTATTAATTGGAATTGAGCCGATACCCAACCCGTCTCACAGCCCCTTTTACAAATACCCGGGTCACAATGGACCATGAACCAGGCCGGTGGGTGGTAACGCAATATTTATTTATTTTACATTCAAAGAAAATCACACCATTTTTATATTGGGCAGCAATCACCAATGGGGTGATAATTACAATGAAAACCACTGAAATCCACTTGGGTAACCTTCAACAAGAACACATCCAAAGCACAAATGAATAGGAGCACTTTTTCAATTAGGATAGATAGCACCTGAGTTAAGGTTTCCCCCTGCAATGTTCCTTCAAACCACAATTAGTCGGATTCTGAGTGGATAGAAAGCGGCAGGGACTCAGGAATATGAGGCAGCAAACAGAATCAAAATCCGACCTTCGCTCCAAAATAAGAGGCAAAAACCTGCAGAATAAAGCAGTTAAGAAAAGAAAAATCGGTTTTAAAAAGGAAAGGCAAGTTTTAAATGATCTAGACTATATGGTTAAAGAAAGACACGGTATGTTCCAAGATTGATTTGCGACGTTCCAAGATTGATCCACGTCGTCAACTTTTTCACCCCGCGTTCAACTTTATGTGGAAATTAATTTGATTATTCCAAATATGACTAAGGATTTATGATCTATGCAAGACAGAAATGAATAGAAAAGTGGTGCTAATGCTTGGAGATCAATGACAAGATGCACAGAGAATTCTAACAGTTTTAACAAGGAATCAGGGTATGGATAGGATTACTTAAAAAGTGGAACAAAGACATAGTATCAAGATGGGGTAGGCTATGGGCCTCATTACACGGAAGGCGGTGATCCAGGGTGCTATTAGCACCCTGGACCATGCCGGTAAATTACCGGCACCGCCTTGGCGGTAAGGGGATTTACCGCCCCATCCCAAGGTCAGTGGGGCGGTAAATCCCCCTTCCGCCATTGCCCTTCCCCATTCCCATTTCTGCCCCATAGGGCTCTATGGGAATGGGGAAGGCGCTAATTACGGTGCCGCAATTTTGCGGTGCCGTAATTAGCTCAGAGGTCCCTTAGCGGGTTGGTTTTTAACGCCTGCAAAAAGCAGGCGTTAGAGCACCAACCCGCTAAGGGACCTCGTAGTACGGCGGTAAGGGTTAACGGTCACCGTTGCCATTAACGGTGACCGTTAACCCTTACCGCCGTCCGTGTAATGAGGCCCTATGTGTGGTTTTGGGATGGGGAAATACTCACAATCCGCACTGAGTTTGGGAATTTGGACAGTCGGTTCTGGGCTCAAAAGCTCTGGTCACAGGATAGCAAGGGACACACCTAACAGCAAGCAGCTGGTTAGTCTGGCCACTGGATGGCAAGGGTACAGCGGACATGCAGGTAGTGAGCAAAAAGCTGGTCTGGTCACAGGATGCTCCCCAAGGGTACCATTTTCCCCTTTGCTATTGGGATTTTTGTGGGGTTTTCTGGATAATTGGCCCTGCTTGGATAGGGTCAGTTATGCTTTGGCCTAGCAGTAGAGTCCGAATCTTGCAAAGATGGATTTGGAATGTCTGGATACGCAGGCGCTGGAAATTCAGAGTCCTGTCCCTGTGAGCTCCCACCCTTGATATAAAAGCAGGTGACATCACTGGGTTTATTGTTGGGCAGAACTGAGGTAGACCTACCCCCAAGAACTGGATAGGGCAGCCAATGTTGGTGGCCTCCTCTAGAAGGGGACTCAGTTTATGGGGTTGTGTTTTTATGAGGTGAAAAACCTTCCCAGAGTCCTTTTTGCCAAAATCAATCTTAACATAAATTACACATTTGTACAGTTGTGCACTTAAATTACATAAGCAGAATACATATTTCACGCAGAGCATGGCAGTTCAATTATCACGTTTGTAGGACTTTGTTTCGTCCGTCTAATACTTTTTTGTCCTTTTCAGTGAGAAATGTCATACCTAAACTTCTATAACTTTATACATGTGTACATATTATATTTAATTTCAAAGTGGCACCATATACACTTTCCTCAGAAGAACAAGTTACTTTCTTACCTGGTAACGTTCTTTCGATGGGATGGTCCGACGACGTATTCCATATCTATGACAGGTAATGTCCACAGCTGTGCTGCTTCGGAAAATCTTCGGCGTCTGCGTCCTGCGTCAATGACGTCGATGCGCCATCCCCGAGGACCTCCTCCGATGGCCGACGTCACCCGATGTGATAAGTAGGACGCACGACGCCCATAGCCTCAGTTACAGTTTTTTCCCAGAACGTGTGCCACCAGTTTTCTGCCAGTCAGACACACAAGGCCTTGCGGAATGCAAGCTGCAATCGCAAAAGAAATTCTGCAGCGGGGAAGGTAGGGAGGAAGCGATATGGAATACGTCGTCGGACCATCCCATCGAAAGAACGTTACCAGGTAAGAAAGTAACTTGTTCTTCGAGGGGATTGGGTCCTCCGACGTATTCCATATCTATGACAGACTCCCAAAGCAGTACCAAGCAAGGAGGTGGGAAAAGAATTTAGAACACAAATCGATAACGAACCGAGAATTGAAAATAGCAAACTCCAAAGAGTCGAGGCGTACCGAGATTCACGAAGCAAACACGTTCGCGGAAAAAACGGAACTGAGGCTATGGGCGTCGTGCGTCCTACTTATCACATCGGGTGACGTCGGCCGTCGGAGGAGGTCCTCGGGGACGGCGCATCGACGTCATCGACGCAGGATACAGAAGCCAAAGATTTTCCAAAGCAGCACAGCTGTGGACATTATCTGTCATAGATATGGAATACATCGGAGGACCCAATCCCCTCGAATATCCTATTCTCTGCCATTTCTGTCCCTTATATGGAAGGCTACCACGCCTTGAATTACATCCATCAAAATTGCATCTAGATTGTGAAACTTTCGCATTTCTGCGCTGTCTAATTGCGGAGATAAAATTCTCAAAGTTTTATTAATAAACTAGTATTTAGAACCAAAATGGGCAGCCTTTGTTCTCCAACTGGGACCATTTTTTTCTCCAGGCTACCACCAAATGGCAGATCAGCCCCGGGCTGCCCTGGAGTTTCCCCAGCTTGAGTGACTGGTGGTTGTCACTTCTGGAAGTCGCACATAGGTGTCCCAGATCTTTTATCTCAAGCTGAAACCCAGACAGAAATCTGACAAGTGTGTGATATTTCCTTCTCTTGGTCAATTCAAAGTTTTCAAGGGCGGCAGTTAACAGGTAGGTGTCCCAGAATCTATTGTGGCTTCTTTTGAGGGTAAGGCCCTGCTGTTATCAGCACCCAAATGTCCCTTGGGCCATGGCAGAAACCTGTTTGGGCTGATTTCCCATTACAGCCAAAAACATTTATTTCTTTATTTTATTTTGTTTTGAATCAGCAGCAAGCCTGTTGAAATAAAACCTCCCATATATGTTTCCCAGAAAAAACCCCTTTACATTTCTAGACTAAGACAGGGTCTTCTTTCAACATTACACTTTTAAAACAGGCATTTTTCCTTATTTGCAAAACACATGGTGAAGTCTGCAGGGCTGACCATTTCAAAAGGTTTGCTCTTCCTTCTGACTTCCCAAGATTGTTTTGCAGCCCTAGTCAGTTTCACTTATACAGCAATCTGTTTAAGACACAGGTCCACTGAAATTGACATATGCCATTAGAGGTAGGGTTTCTTTTGAAGCAGTAATTTTTGACATTTTGTAGTCCAAAAGTCAAGCGGTTTCCAATGCGGTTGAAAGTACAGCTTCTGTTGATTTCCCAGACTTGGTCTGACAGAGCCTGCCATTCAGTAATAAGGCTCTCTTCTGCTGGAGCCCAATCTGAATATGGATGGGCATGGCATGGCCTCTCTGATAAAAGCAGAGTAATGTAGAACAGATGAAAGGAGCATCAGAGCGGCATCATTTTAAATGTAAAATATTCCCTTTTCAATGGGAACTTCTTAGCAAGCAGCAGAGCAGCGCTGTTTTTCAATTTGCTTCTTTAGTACCCACAGGAACACACCCAGGCAGCCTTTCTCTGTGTGCTCCCTGTTCCAATTTGCCCAATGGTGAACAGTGCAGCCATCCTTTTGTAGCCTCAAAACGCAGTTTTGATGCGAGGCAGTGGTGCTCAAAGGAGCCAGCGCAGCCATTTTGCTGTTAACTGCTGAAGTGCAGCTTGGTTATGGATGGGAATTCTGCTTAGTGGGTCAATGTATCCCACAACCTCCTAAGGGGCACTTTGAGGTACTTGGACTCTTCCTTTTACCTTTCCTTCTTATTGCACTGTGAAGAAACACAGGCAAGCTTTCGCCATCAGTCTGAAACATAAGTTATGGAACGGCTGCCAAACCAGGTGGCAGGAAGTGGGAGGAATCTGATTTTGGCCTGGGACTATTTGCACTGTGTGAGGAGTTTTAGGCTTGTGGGAGCATAGACTGGTGAGAAAAAACAAGGGGTTAAGGCTCTGATCAATGTACAAACGTAGTCAGATGCCCTGACAGGCAAAAGGCCCTGCTGGCCACGAAGCATAGCAGCTGAGCAAGTTAGAGAGCAAGAACCCACATACTAAGGAAGTTGAAAGGGGAGCCTTGGGTCTTCATACCTCAAGAAGCTGTTTCTCTGAACCAAAAGATCTTGTCTCCCCCAATCCAAGGCTGAGAGACTAGCACATAGTCTTGGAAACAAGACTATGTTGAGTAGCATGGTTTCGAAACCATGTCTCACACTTAGAGGTTGTTCTCCGGTATGAAGCGCGATATAATAAACCAATTTAATTTTGCATTTAATTTGAGCTTATGGTAATAAATGGATCCTCTATACTGCTCTTTTTCCCAACCTGACAATTCCCAGATCCTTGTGGCATAGAGGGCAAATCAGAGCAGAAGGGTAGAGAGAGGGGAGAAAAATGAGAAAGAGGGTAGAGCGGGACAGACAGAGAAAGAGGGGAGAGACAAGAGACGGCAGAAGGAAGAGAGATTGACAAAGGCCATTTGAAAAAGAGAAATGGACACGTCTGTAACTGGCTAGTGGTAGGAGCATTTTGAGGACACCCTGTTTTAAGGCCTTTTTTCAGGTGTTTGTGATTTCCAATGCATTGTGATGACATCCATGTTTTTTTGCATCTATTGTTATGCCATTTTATGTTTTGCTGGATATGGTTTCAGCTTTGTCTGCTCATTGAGGCATCGGACTGCTCACTCCATTAAACTGCTCAAATTCTACATTCCAACACAAAATCTGCACACCAACTATGCCACCCAGACATGGCATTTGAACATCCCTCGCAACAGACATCAAACATCAGAAAGCTACACCTTTTCAACCAATTCACATACTACACCCCAAGCCAATACATCCTCGAATCATGTGCACATGAGTCAATGCATCCTAGCACATTTGGACACAAATGTCTGCATGCTCTTGACAGAACTAGGAACAGACTCCCACGCAGAGTTCAGGGTGCTTCTGGTCTGCATGCATCAATAAAAGATCAAAGCTATCTTGAATGTTCGTCTCCCGCCCCACTAACATCACTCGCTCCCCTCGGTTTCAGATCTGCCATTGCACCTGGCGACTATGCAAATAGCAGCAGAGTGTGGTATAAATCCCAGCATAACATATGGCTAGAACGGCCATACTGGATGCAGTGCCATGTCCTCTAATGGAATACCCTGTTCAAAGCAGTTTTGCCCTTTCAACAGTTAGAAATGTCCTGCTCTCTTAAAATTCTGAACAGATTGCTGTGTTACTGAAAACAACTCTTGTAGCTCACTACCTCAGCTGACCGTAGTCCTGCATAGTTCAATGTGTTCAACTCAAGACAACCAAGAATATAACTCCCAGAATGCAACGGATGGTGAAATTCAAGCTCATCTGTGATTAAGGTAGAGAATAGCAAGGCTTTTGGGAAGTCAGCCCAGTTGATGACGAATTCAGTTTCGCATTCCGATTGCTCTACGGTGCGTGAGGTAGCAGTTGTGTGTGACCCAATGATGGCTTGTATTATGGTATACTGAAGCCATTCCCCTTCAGTTAATCCAAACAGATCTTTAGCATCCGAGAATGGGACGAGACAACTATCGTCCAGTAGATCCTGAACCATAACAGACTGCCATTATGTACGTTGGCACGGGTGGACTAACGTATGTGTTACCGTACTCCAAGAGGGCTCTGAGGGGATATCCATGTGGGGGGTCACATAAACATTCATTCCCGTAAGAGTTTTCATTCTATGTCACTGGGCCAAGGTAGGCCCAAGTATTGGGTGGGTCGCTAACGTCCACGGAGGCCTGCGTAGCGTGACGGCTTGGACCTCCTGCGGGGAGAATGGAAGGAGCATTTGCAAATCAATAGTGTGCCAACCAGCTGCATCATCAGTATTTAGCCAGTGCTTGGCCCAACAGACATGCGTTGCGCAGTAACACACTCTCCAAGAGGGGAGGGCGAGACCTCCATTCGCCTTGGAGGCCTGTAGGATGTGTTTATTCAGCTGCTCTTTTTGGATGCAAGAAACAGTTCATGATTTGTCTATCCAAATCATCAAAACGATTTCAATGGCGGCATCAGTATCATGGTGGCCATATAGACCACCTTAGGAAGTGCATTCATTTTAAATGCAATAACCCTACCAGTGAGTGAGTGGGGCAATATGCTCCATTTCCCCATATCTTGTTTAATCGTGGTTAGCTGCATCAGTTTCCCCAAGTCGGGAGCTATGGATACACCCAAATATTGTATATAGTGGCATTGTAATAGAAAGGGTGCTACTCCACCCATGTCCCATGGGATATCCAATTGTAAGGGCATTACCTCAGATGTGTCTCACTTTATGCTATATCCCGCTATGGGGCCATATTGTTGCAGTATTTCACGTATACAAGGAAGGGAGCATGAGCTTTGACTGATGTAGAGCACAATGTCATTGGTGTATAATGAAATTCTGTGTTCCTCAGCACCCTTACTGATACTAGACCACAGTGTCCATCCGTAGTTTTACTGCTAAAGGTTTTACATCTAGGGCATACAAGAGGGGCGATTATGGACACCCTTGTCTAGTGCCTGTAAAGAGAGGGAATGGTGCGAATTATGCCCATTGGTGGTCGTACAGTAGTCGCATGAACCCACCTCAGTCCAAATTTTCGTAGACCCGAGAACATGTAGTCCCATCGCACCTTATCGAAAGCCTTCTCGGCGTCCAATGTTCACGGCTCGACGTCCCATTTAAGATCTGCAGAAACAGTCTAACATTATTGGGACAGTGACTGCATAGTATAAAGGCGGTCTGATCCTTATAGACGAGTTTGGGTAAGAGATTCCAAGCGGCATGCTAAGCATTTTGCCAGGACTCGTGTCCGAGTTAATCAAAAAATATCAGGCGACACAAGCTAGATAGGGTAGGGTCACATCCTTGCTTATGAAGGACGGCAACATTCGCCATCAACATAGAAGGCAGTAAATGTCCCAGTTCAATTGCTTCGCGAAACACCAGTCCCAGTCTGGGGGCCATTAGATTAACCATTAGTTTATAAATGTCTATCGGGAAGCCGTTTGGACTGGCCACCTTACCTGAAGAGAGACCCATAATGGCACGCCCGATTTCCTTGTCTGTAGTTGGAGCATTTAAAGATTCTAGATCGGCCGCAGACGCGAATTGGGCGGAGAAGTGGTTGCAAAAAGTCTTGTATCTGTTCGAGATCTGTAACCAGCAGAATCGCACACAGTTCACGATAATATTCCACAAATCTGATATTGATAGCTTGATCGACTTCTAGTAGGTTGCCCTGAACATCGGAGATCGACAAAAATATCTGCGCGTGTTGTCTCCCCTGGAGGGCTAGTGTTAGCATGATCAATGACCTATCTCCCTCTGCATTCAAAGTATGGGCCCACTTCGAGAATGCCTTCTTCTCCAGAGAGTGGTGATGTGGGTTATTTTGGATCTTAATCAAAGTATGCAGGAGTAAACAACTGGATCCTAGGTAGTTTTGTGCGTGCATCCCGCCCCCTATAGGTCTTTGGTCCATGCTGCTTTCTTTTCCACACAGGTTTCTTCTGGTATGCCCATTTCAAAAAAGATTGTCCCTAAAGATGGGACTTAAATGCATCCCAGCAGCAATAACCTTCTTGAATATTAGACAGCAAGAAGTTCGCAGGGTCTTGAATCAAATCTCAATTAGATCAGTGTGCTGTAGGGCCATGAGATTCAGTCACCAGCAAGCGGATTTCGGCAGCGTATGTGGGAGTGTAAGATACAGAAAGACTGGAGCATGGTCAGATCAATTCATGGGTAAGATGATACATTTGTCAACAGCATGGATCCAATTGGTGGGGAGCAGCCAAAAATCTAGGTGATAGTAACTCTGGTGAAGTTTGGAATAAAATGTATAGTCCCACTTGGCTGCATGTAAATGCCTCCACACATCTAGTAGCTTGAGATCTTCCATTAAAGTATGAAGAGTGGCAGTTTTCTTTGGCAAGATGCCACTGCGTGTGCAGTAAGGGTTATATTTATCTAGATCCGGTGACAAGATTATGTTTAGATCCCCTTCAATTAATGTAAGGTGTCCCATGTTGGGCGCACATGTCGCCAAAGTGTGTGTGAAAAATCCTAGGGAGTCAGTCGTGAGGCCATAAACGTTCAAAAGGATAACGTGTTGATCATAGAGCTGTCCATTTAGTCAAGTATACCGGCCTTCATGGTCTATTTTAGTATCTGAAACTTTCTTCGGGACCCACCTATTTACCAGGATAGAGATCCCTAATTTCCCTAGAAATGGCGTGTGAATTGCTATGCCCAACCAGCCCAAGTAGAGCTTCCCAGATTCAATCTCATCTAGGTGGGTTTCTTGTAGAAAGACGACATCCCCTTGAAGGTCTCTCATATAGTTGAGTAATCTTCAGCATTTAATGGGGTGACCCAAACCCTGCATGTTAAGTGTCACGCACGTAAAGGAAACCATCGGAGTGTTGTCAGTGAACATATCCCCGCTATCCCAAGCGGCAAGAATGGGAAACACAGGTGCGTGTCAAAGAGCCTATCGTATATGGTAGATGAACAAGTTACTTATCTTACCTGGTAACGTTCTTTCGATGGGATGTTCCTCCGACGTATTTCACATCTATGGCATTAATGACCACAGCTGTGCTGCTTCGGAAAACTTTTTCGGCGTAGGCGTCCTGCGTCGATGACGTCGACACGCTGTCCCTCGAGGGCCTCCGTCGAGGGTCGATGTCACCGGATGTTATATCTAGGACGCACAACACCCGTAGCCTCAGTTGTAGTTTTTTCCCAGAACATGTGGCACCAATCTCCTGCCAGTATGACTGCAGAAAGCCTTGCGGAAACGTAAGCTGCAATCCCATAAGAAATTCTGTAAAGGGGCAGGCTGGCAGGGTTCGATGTGGAATACATCGGAGGAACATCCCATCGAAAGAACCTTACCAGGTAAGATAAGTAACTTGTTCTTCGAGGGGACTGTGTCCTCCGACGTATTCCACATCTATGACAGACTCCCAAAACAGTACCAACGTATGGAGGTGGGAAAAGAATTTACAAATTTTGAATTTTAGAATGCCCAATCAAATTGCTGAATACAGGATTGCCTTACCAAAGGCCAAATCCTGCCCATGGATGAAGTCCAAGGAATAGTGTCTCACAAAGGTATGGACAGAGGCCCATGTGGCTGCTTCGCAAATATTGCGAATCGGAACACCCCTCTGTAGGGCAGTGGAGGCAGCTACACCCCTAATAGAGTGAGCCCGTAAGCCTACTGGAGGGTCCTTTCCCGCCAAACGGTAACACTCCGATATCGTCAAAATGATCCACCTGGACAAGGTCTGCTTGGAAACAGCTTGACCTAAACGCCTTCCAGCATAACCAACAAAGAGCTGATCGCCCACTCTGACCCGGGACATCCGTGAGAAATAGAAACTCAAAGCTCTCCTAGGATCCAACCTATGGAGCCTCTCCTCTTCCTTGTCAGGATGTGGAGGAGGATAAAACGCCAGAAGAATTACCTTCCGGCTCAAGTGGAATTCCGACACAACCTTCGGAAGAAAAGAAGGCAGCACTCTAAGGACAACCCTGTCTTTATGGAACACAGTGAAGTGTGGTTTGGCAGAAAGTGCCTGCAACTCACTCACTCTGCATGCGGAAGTAACCGCAACTAAAAATACAGTTTTAAAGGACAACAGTGGCAATAGAAAAGAATGTAAGGGCTCAATCGTAGCTCCCATTAGAAACTTTAAAACCAAATTCAAATCCCATCCCGGCACCTGGAAAGGCGACGGTGGAAACACATTAGTTAGCCCTTTTAGAAACTGAGAAATCAAAGGGAGCTTAAAATAAGAACATTCCTCAGACAAGCGCTTAAGTATGGACAGCGCTGCCAGGTAAACCTTAATGGTTCCTACTTGCAGGCCCCTGTGGGATAAAGAAAGCAAAAAAGACAAAACCAAAGGAATGGAACATTGGAAAGGATCCACATTCTGTACCCTGCACCAGTCGCAGAACTTTCTCCAATGGCAACGGTTGCGGGCCTTCTGGCTGAAAGCAACACCTCCATCACGTCTTCGGGGCGGTCCCAATCCGTATACCTCAACCTTTCAGATACTAAGCGTGAAGGCTGAGGGACTTGACCTCTGGATGGAGAACCCAACCCCCCTTCCGTGAGAGCAGATCATCTTGATAGGGAAGACCGCATGGAGGGCAGATGGACATGTCGAGAAGGTCCGGGTACCACGCTCTCCTGGCCCATGCCGGAGCAATGAGGATCAATCGGGAACCGAACCTCCGTAACCTCTGCAACACCTGCGAAATGACGGGGACTGGAGAGAACGCGTACAGCAGTGCGAAGGACCACTCCACTACGAACGTGTCCCCTAAAGCTCCTCTTGGAGGAAATTCCCGCAAGCAGAATCTTTCCCACTTCCGGTTGACACTGGTGGCAAAGAGATCCACTTGCAGGATTCCCCAAAGGGAGAAGATCTCCGACAGAACTTTGTGAGCCAGCTTCCACTCGTGAGAGACTGTGCTCTGCCTACTCAGAGCATCTGCTGCCGCGTTTTCGTCTCCGGCCAGATGACCTGCCGACATCGAAATGTCCTGCTGAATTGCCCAGAACCAGAGCTGCATCCCCTCCCTGCACAACGGGAGTGACACTGCCCCCCCCTTTTTGTTGAGGTAGTGCATGGCCACTGTATCGTCCGTCATAATCAGGACATTTTTCCCCCCACACAGACGGCAGAAAAGCCTTCAGGGCTAGCCTGACAGCCCGCAGCCCTAACCGATTGATGTGGAGTCTGGACTCCGACGGAGACAAACGGCCGCTGGCTGTCAACTCGTTGGCATGAGCTCCCCAACCCATGAGGGATGCGTCCGTCCCGATCGTTACCTCCGGCCACAGTTGCCAAAATGGAGCACCCTTCATCAGATTGCCTGTGGAGGCCCACCACAGAAGATCCTGTGCGCCCGAGAGCGGAATCTGAACGGGATCTGACATCCTGCCGAGGAACTGCGACCACTGCATCTTGAGAGCCCACTGCAGAGATCTCATCCGCAGCCTTGCCTCTGGCACCACTAAAAATGCAGGATGCCCTGAGGCCGAGCAACCTCAAGAATTCAAATGCCGGGAGACTCTGGGCACGTTGAAACTTGTCCACCATCTGCAGAATGTGATGAGCCCTCACCTGGAGAGGCGAACACAGCCCCAGGGATGTGTCGAGCACTGCTCCAATGTACTGGAGGGTTTATAGTGACATTTTCGAATTACATAATGTCGAATGCAAAAATGTCGAATGAAAAAATGTCGAAAAAAAGGGCCAAAAAAAAAATTTAGAATGTCTTTTTCTCTTTATTTTCAGTTCAAAATGGGGGGGTTGCCCCCCAAACCCCTTTTTTTAACGCACAAAAGCAAAAAAAAAAAAAACATGTAAATTAAAAAATTACATTCTAATTTATTTATTTTCGGCCAATTCTTTTCGCCATTTTTGTCATTTGACATTATGGATTCAACATATTAACTGGACACCGTACTGGAGCCGCTGGGTAGGTGTCAAATGGAACTTCTTTAAATTGAGGGAGAAGCCCAGCTTGTGAGGGAGGGGCAGGTGACGGACAGATGATCCAGGGCTTGCTCAGGAGAACGCACCCTGATCAACCAATCGTCCAGGTATGGATAGACGTGAATTCCCCCCCCCTTTCCTGAGATAAGCTGCCACCACCACCATCAGCGCGGTGAAGACCCTTGAGGCGGAGGTCAATCCGAACGGCAGGACCCGAAACTGAAAATGCAAGCCGCCAACCGCGAACCTCAGGTACTTCCTGTGCTGTGGATGAATCGGCACATGAAAGTAAGCATCCTTGAGGTCTAGAGACACCAACCAATCTGAAGGGCCTGGAGAACTTGAAAGAGTTACCATCTTGAACTTGTCCTTCCTGAGGAGCTTGTTCAGCCCATGCAAGTCCTTGATGGGTCTCAATCCCCCGTCTTTTTTCGTATCAAAAAATAAGGGGAATACCATCCCTTGTTCCTCTCCGCTACAGGCACCAGTTCTATGGCGCCTTTCTCCAGCAGGGATAAGATTTCCTGCACAAGAAGCGGATCTGGACGCTTCAAAAGAGAGCTTCCACGGTGGATTGTCGTGAGGCCTCTGCCGAAAGGGGAGACAGTAGCCGTGGATTATGATCGCCACACATCTGAAATAATGGCACGCCATTCTCCAAGATGCTGCGCCAGTCTGCCCCCAACCGGCGAACCATGGGACATGGCCTCATTACTAAGCGACACGGCTGCGGCAGTGCCTGAGGGCAAAGAGGCAACTGCCCGAGCGGCTTTGGCACCTCGAGTACCTTGCTTTCCACCTCTGGTACTCCTACGGTGGCCCCTTTGACTGGCAGCTCCCCTCGATCTACCAAAGGAAGAGTATTACCGAAAGGAACCTTCCCTCCGTTGACGCACTGCAGCGCTCAAAGACTTTGCTGCAGCTTTGGAGGTCTGCAACCTCTCAAGGCTCTCGTCGGCCTTGCTGCCAAAAAGATGGACACCATCAAAGGGCATGTTGAGAAGCTTGGATTGCACATCAGGACCAAACGCTGACTTCCGCAACCATGCAAGCCTGCGTATCACGGTGCTGGCAGCCATGGACCGGCTGACACAGTCTGCCATGTCCAGACCCGACTGAACGGATTCACACATGGAATCCTTGCAGTCTTGTACGAGGGCTAGAAAACCATCCGGTTCTTCCCCTTCGGGAATACGCTCAGCCGCCAAAGATGCACAATTCCACAGAGTGTGAGTGAATCTTGCCAAGGCACAAACGGAGTTGGCAGCCTTTAAAGCCATACCCCCAGAAGAAAATACCTTCTTCACCCAACCATCAAAGCGCTTGTCGTCCCTATCAGGAGGGATGGTAGGGTATGCAGCCTGTTTCGCTGGGGCCATAGCCGCCTGCACCACCCAACTCTTCGGAGTGGGGTGTGTTGACAAGTAGCAGGGGTCACCACTGTCTGGACGGTATTTTTTCGGGAGACTCTCCGGAGCAGTCCAAGCCGCCGCCACCCTTCTTTGCAAAGCCATATGAAATGGCAACACCGGGTCAGTGGCTGGACCTTGGTCCAGGATGTCCGTCAGATCATCCTGAAGAAAATCAACAGATGGAGCAGACCACCCAAAGTACTCAGTCACCCTCAACATGAGACGCCTATACGAGGATTCGGCATGCATGCCAGGCTCAGGCCTGCCAAACTCAACCTCCGGAGAGGTGTCAAGACCACTTGTCATGTAAGGACTGACATAGGTCTTCCATTTGACTGTGACCAGACAATAGGTCATCAGGAACCTCAGGAGGTACATCCCTCTCCTCATCAGGCTCTTCTTCCACCTCTGAAATATAACCCAAAGGTTGGAATAAATCCAATCTGGATGGAGGAGCAGAGAACAAGAATTTGAAGTAAAGGGCATCCTAGATTCAGAGTAACTTGAAACTTTACTATCTAGTAGACTGGAAAGGATATGGCCCACAGGACAGAACATGGGAGCCCAGTGACTACATTCATGCCCCACGTCTGATACGACGCTTCCATCGGGAGTATCCCACTAAGCCGGGCCAGACAGAATGACCACCTTGAGAGGGGCCTTATTGGGGAGATCTGTCACGACCATAGCCCCTGGTCTTGCAACTCAGGGTCTCTGGCCCTCGACACCGTGTTCCTGCAAGGCCCCAATCATGCCCCTCTCGGCTGTCCTTGGGGAATGGACCACCATGGCTGCCCCCACAAGATGCGGCGTGGAACTGCACCATGCAGTCTAGCATCTAGGGCGTGGTCCGCCCTGGAGGCACCTGGGATAAATGCTGGTTATTTAAGCCACGCCCGAGCCGAAGCACGCGCTTCGTGTTGTTTTGCACTCGCAGCGTGACATTCATCGAGACCTGCTCGCAGCATCCTTGGCCTGCATCTACAAGTGGAGAAGAAGAAGACCATTATTCCTCCGTACCTGTTCAGCAACCAGCTCCTCAACCGCTCTGGAGTCTTCTCAAGAGCTCGTCCTCAGCTGCAAGCAACATCCTAGGGAGGAGATAAAAAGAAGAGGACAATTAGTAAGCGTTCGTCTTCCGATTCCGTCGCCTTTCAGACTCACGTTTACTTACCAAGGCTCTCTTGGAATTCAACAACGGTCCGGACATCTTCCACGCTACGTCCCGTTTCCATCTGGCCGCATTTCTTCCAGGAACTTCTCGGCAACCGGCAAGGAAGAATAGCACAGGTTGAAAAGACGCTCATAGCACCATGCTTCACGCATTCCTTACCTTCTCGAGCACCACCCTCTCCATCAGCTCGACGTCTTCATCATCCCTTCTGCATCTACGAGAGAAGGAGAAGGTTACCAGGGCAACTACTAATACGGACACATACTCTTTAAGAACTAAAGACTTACCTCAAGAGCAGAGTCGCAGCAGGACTGGACTCCCGGGCCCACGCCAGTGAAGTAACTTGGCCGTAAGGTGCCCAGCCACAACACGCCCCTGCACAGAACAGCAGGACGGAGAGCGCACCTTATCGAAATACAAGGTGAGGAAGGCTCTAAGGGGATCGCTAGGGGGGCACTTGGGAGACGGGCCCGAGAGGTGATGATTGTGGATTGTGGCTAAAACGGAACTCCTGTCTTCCAGAATAGACCCACGGCAGCGCAAGTCCCCGGGGAGGTGAATCCAACTCAGAAGCGATCCAGCCGAGTCTGGTGGCGTCCCTGTGGATAGAACGTTGCAGGCTCAAAAACAGGCCTCACTGACTTACAGGGAGCCTTCCTCTGGGTTTCCGCAGCCCTCAGGGGCACCTCCGGCAAATTCTCCTCAAAAGGCGTCGAGGGCACTGATGGAATCGGCGTCGACCGAGGCGCTTTTGACTTCGACAACTGCTTCGAGGCCGGAGCCCCGAGAATGTTCTTCGACGGCCTCGGCACCGATGGCGTCGACGACTTCTTCGAAGCCGGAGCCTCAAGAGAGTCCCTCGATGGACACTGCACTGATGGCGTCAATGCCTTCTTGGTAGGCCTCACAGGCTCCGACGGTCTCAATGGTGTTGAGGACCGGGACCTGGACCAGGCACGGTTATGGCGATCAACCTTGTCCGATCGGGACCTCGACGGCTCCAGATGATCGCGCCGACCGCCCGAGCCCAAAGGCATGCGAGTGGTGGCTCTAGCTCATTCCTTGCCGGCTTTTCTCGAAGGCGCGGACGGAACAGTGCCTTGCGATTCGAAAATCACCATCATCTGCTGGCGGAATGCATCCCATTCGGCCAGCGACGAATACTTGGTGGGACAAGTCACCCGCCGTCTGGCGGAGTCCTCCGACAGGGACGGGGAAGGCACCGATGACGGTGCTTCCGAGAATGCCTAGAAGAGGCAGAGGAATGGCGGGAACCACTCCGAGACCAAGACCCCCTGGACTTATGCCGACGCGGAGAGTCGCCCCTCGAGTCATCGGTCGAAAGCCCAGCAGATTTCGACTTACGGGTCTTAGAAAACCTACCTAACGATAATTTCTTCTTCCACTCCTGCAAGGCCTTCGATGTCAGGGACAGGCAGTCATCGCAGTCGTTGGTGGCATGGCTTTCGCCGAGGCACCAGAGGCAGACGTTGTGCGGGTCCGTGATGGACATTTTGGAACCGCATTCCCGACACTTTTTAAAGCCTGACTTCGGGGTAGAAGAAGATGAAGACATCGCCATAATACAAAGTAGATGAACCGAGCGCGCTGAGATTCCGAAGCGAATACGTTAGGGGAAAAAATGAACTGAGGCTACGAGCGTCGTGCGGCCTAGATATAACATCCGGTGACGTCGACCCTCGACGGAAGCCCTCGAGGGACAGCGTGTCGACGTCATCGACGCAGGATGCCTACGCCGAAAACGTTTTCTGAAGCAGCACCGTTGTGGTCATTACTGTCAGATGTGGAATACGTCGGAGGACACAATCCCCTCGAAATGCACATATAGGATGCGTGTGACAAAAGATTTCCCCCAAATGTTAAAAACCAACAAGAACTATAACCAGAAACATTGGAGTGTCGGAACACGACTCCAATACAACAATATAAGAATCCATGCATTGGGTGTGTCGGGGGTACACAAAAAATAACCTCAGAACCCTCAAGCATTATGACTCATACAAGCGGACAATTTGTGGCGCGATATGGTAAAACAAAGTTTATGCAAGCATATGAGTAAATGTTTTGCTTCATAGAGGGCGACTACATAGCCACAGGCGACGAGCTCCATCATGATGTAATATGTCGTCCCAAACAACAAAAAGTATGTAAACTAAATGTTTATGAGTCAAACGTAGACTGGCCCAACAACACGTAAGAGGCCTCCAAGCGGGTCCGATTCAACGTACTCCCGACCATGTGTCAGGGAGGCAGTGGGGTCCATGAGGCATGTGTTGGGCAACCATGCAACAAGTGGTAGTTGCTGTCTGTCACCGGGGGTACCTTTGCCTTCCATTAACTGAATCAGCATGTGACTCGACGTGGAAAACTAAAGTCATTGTGATACGTTTCATTTCATTTCTTTATATCTTTATCGTGTTTATCTCTGAAACCTTTGGGGTGTCCTTCCTGCTTTCTTCCACCCCCGACAAGTAGACGAGGGGATTTCATCTGGGTAGCTTTCTGGGACAGGCTTGGTGCGTCTGGCTCTTCTGGTATATGGTCGGTATCCACCAGGTTCTGAGATTTCAAAAACCACCAGGCCTCTCCCGGATCGTCAAATGTGTGCCATTGCTTGTCGATTTGAATAGAAAAGATGGCCAGAAATCTGATGAAACGCCTATGACCAGTATTCGTCAGTGCTTCAAACAGTGGATTGATACCTTGATCGAAAAATCATTAAAAATGCATATTGTAGGATTCCAAGATGGCCGCCGGGTGGAGATCACTGTGATCGATGCGCTACTGACCCTCGGGGTCTCCACAGAGCGATCAGCAATTTAGAGCACTCCCCAGGCGCTGGGGTTGAGAAGTGAAGAAGCCCATGCAAGCGGGGGCTAATATCCCCGCTCCCCGAAGGTAAATGCAACCTCCAGAAAGTGTCATCTCCTGCAGACTCCAGGATGCGGCCTGCAACCTGTAAGAAGTGTGATCTCCGGCGGACCGCAGGAGGCAGCATAGGCGGCGGTGGAGGTGGGGATTACAGGGGAGCAAGGTGACAGAGCTGGCAGTGGAGGCAGGAGCACCCACTGCAGAACGAGAAAGGGAGCGGCTGCAGCTGCTTCAGCTAACGAGCAGAAGAATGTCTCAGTGCTAAGCAGCCCAGCGCGAAAAGAAGGGGAGATGAACTGGCACTCCTAGGAAGTAAGAAGAGGGCCTAGCGGGCCAGTAAGGAGGCGGTGCACAGAGGTCCCAGTCAGGAGCAACAAACACATTGAAGGAGTCATCCAGGACTCAGGTGCACCGCAGTGGAACTCAAGAGCTGACAGCGTTTCGGAGCGCGGAGAGAGGAGGAGCTGCCACCCCTGCAGTGAGCCCAGCGGTGGTGGGTCTTTGGATACAGCAGAGAAGGTGATTACTGGCAGGGTAGAAACCTAACCAGGCTGTGGGAGATTCAGGGGGTCCAACCCAGACCACGCGGGATGAGGATGGGGCTAGAGCCCTCGAAGGAGAAGAGACTGAAGCAGGAACCCACGGGACCTGGGGAGGTGCCCATACTTAAAGGAAAGCAAGGACTTGGCTCCAACGGCAGCGGGGGTCGGAGAGGACCGCAAGTGATCTTGAGGAAGCAGTATTGTGGGACTGGCAGGAGGGAAAGGCCTATCCCAGCAACCCGGGCAGGGGCGGGGGGAGACAGATATTGATGCTGCATTGGTTCCACTGATAGAAGAGAAGAGGTAATTCTCTGTCCTATTCCCAGAGGTGCAGTAGAGTGGGGTAACAATCCAGATCAGCAGGGGGGAGGGACCCTCGGTGAGGGACCCCCAATTGGTTAACCAGCAAAGAGTGGTGGAGCCCCCCGGACAGGCAGACACTCCTCCGTGCCCTTACAGGCAAGCGAAAAGACCAGGCGGAGACAAAAATCCATCCCTTGCACAGGAACTGAGAAGAGGAGAGGGGAACAAGGAGACTAGAGAGGGTACATCTCCCGGGGACAGACTTTCGCTGGAGACAATGTCCAAGACCAGAGGGAAGGATCAGCCCTTACCCCCAAAGGGCCCTAGAAAGCCTGTGGAAAAAACCCTCAGAAAATGTGGGGGAAAGAGACGATCAATATCCCGAGAAATATAACAGACCAGGAGCAAAGGCACCAGGGAGATCCCAGGAGAAGGACAGTACCGATCGACAAGTAACGCACTCACTCCTTAAGCAATATTTCACAGAGTTCGGAGACAGAAATTACCGAAACAGTGCAAAAACTGATGACTATAATGAGGGAAGACCCGGCCTCCGCACTTCAAGAAATTAAACAAGATGTGAATAGGATGGATGAAAGGGTGGAGACAAACAAGAGAGCTATTCAAGACCTGACGGACGACTCTAGGAATTTCGAGACCTGGGTAGAACGAATGGCAGTAGCGACCCCAGCTGCAGATGGAGGACTAGAGAATAGATCTAGGCGATTGAATATCCGGTTCAAAAATATGCCGGAAGAGGTGATAAAGACCTTGAGGCAGTGATGAAGGGCGTTTGATGACCTACTAGACTCAGAGGAGACTCTAGAAGTAACAATAGACAGTATCCACTGAGTCGGACCCCACAGATTGGAACCAGGGACACTTCCCAGAGATGTCTTGGCTGCCCTTCAGGACTACAGAACCAAGGAACGGATCTTACAACAATCAAGGAGAGCCAAACGGATATCCTATAACGGAGCAGAGCTGTCACTCTCTCATGATTTATCCCAGACGACGTTGAGTAAAAGGAGCAAAATGACCCCAATCACCCAGGGTCTCAGACAGAAGGACGTACGCTACAGATGGACATTCCCGTTTGGCATGGTGTTTGAGTGGCAGGGTAGGCAACATCGGATCACGACCCTGGAGGAAGGAGCGAAGATTCTGGGAATAGAGGAGGAAGACAAGGAGTCAAAGGCATCGAAAGGCTAAGCAACAAGGGGAGCGAAAAAGTTGGGAATGGTCAACGGTGGTAAAACCAAAGAAAAACAAGAAGGGGGGGATACCAACCACAATTGAAAGGCCCGGCTAGAGGTGGTAGAGGGGAAGATGTCCACTAGCAAAGATCTGAGCTGCTATGAAAGGCAGTAGAGTTACAGGGGCTAAATAAGTATTACGCCTGGGGAGGGCGATCGGGGGAAAAGGAGGAGTAGGTCCGAGCGGAGGGTGTGGGTGCAGTGGAGAATGGGTTGGAGTGACCCTGCTGGAGCTCAGGCTGGGTGTTTAGGGGACTCAATTCCTGAGGGGGAGATACAGGGGAGACTAGAGGCCAGTTGAATTCCCTCAGTCAAAAGGAGGGGACGGGGGCGGGCAGTGGGTTGGGAGAGGGAGGGAAGGAGTCTGACCAAGTGGGGGGGGGGGTGTTGAGTACAAGGAAAAGGGAATAACCCAGGGAGATGGGAAGGCTCGATCAGTTAAGTTTGATATCCCTGAATATAAAGGGCCTGAACCCCCTAGTGAATAGGAAAATACTGGAGAGGTATGTGCGGAGGGAGGTGCCAGATATAATTACATTGCATTAAGCACATGTACGGACACAGGACAGAGACCAGCTGAGGATCCAAGGATTCCCCATTATTTTTCAGGCCACGGATAAGAACAAGAGGGCGGGAGTCCGGATAGCATTGACATCCAACCTAGACCTTATAGTAACAGACAGGTACGCTCTGGGGAGGTACTTAGCAGTAAATTTGAAAGGGAGGGGAGAGGGATTTACTCTGGCGACGATCTATGCCCCAACAAGGGTCAGTACTCCTTTATTCAAAACATCTTGAAAGGGCGGGAGAAATTCGCGAAAGGCCCCCATAATACTAACAGAGGATTTTAACATGGCTTGGGATACAGGAAAAGACACATCAACAAAAACCAAAGGGACCCAGGGGAAACCATCAAAGGAACTAGTTGAAAAGGTGGAGGTTAGAGATAGTGGATGTAAGGAGGGATAAAGAAGGGGATAAGGAGGGGTTCACGTTCTATTCACACGTTCACTGTTCCTTTTCGAGAACAGATTACGTGTGGACCTCCAGGAAGCTCTCGGGTCGAGTAAGGTCCATTGAGGTGGGCGTGATTCTTTTATCTGAACACGCTCCCATACAGGTGCTAAAAGCTAGAAGGCCAGGGCCCCTGGGTCTCTGGAAATGGAGGTACCCGGGACATATGTTTAAGGATGAGAATTTGAGTAGGGAATTGGAGGGGGAGATAAAGAATTTCTTTGGGGACAATGGGGAGGCACAGACTTCAGGACAAATGAGATGGGATTCCTATAAGGCTACTATAAGGGGATGAATCATGGAGATCAAGGTACGAAGGGATAGGGAGCTAAGAATAGAGGAAATAAATCTAGAGGGGAAATTGAAGGACGTTATGGCTAGGGTGGGAGCCAGTGTGTTAAACCCTAATCATATAATACCTCCTTATTATGAATATTGGCTTAAGCCCATTCACGTTACACAGAAAACCGCGTTTGTAATGTTCCGACTTTTGGTTAAGTTTGCTGCCATTTTAAGACTCATCCGCCATTTTGATTTAAAACTCTTGTTCCATGTTCTAAAATGGTGGACTGTGTTTTCAACTTGCAGTCGAGCCGAACAACCTTTGAGTTCTGTTAATGTTTAGGCTGACCGAGAGCAGACTGTTTGACTAAAGCAAAGAAACCTGGTGCTTCATATGAACTGCCATCCAAGTGTTGTCTGCGCTCACAAGCCTCATCCTCGTATAAACAAAGAGAAAATAGAAAAACTCTGGTCGTGCGTCTTGGTTGAACCGCATTGTAGCAATTCGTGGAATAGGGCTTAACGTGGATCAGAAAACCAACAGCATCATTGTGACTTCATGGACATGCAAACTTGTTTAATCCCTTGTATAATATTGTAACATTTGTCATATGAACTAGGGCCAAACTCTAGCCAGTGAATTATTAGCCTGGAGAGAGGCTGGACAGTATTGCAAAAACGGTATAAATAGGTCTGTGTTTAGATGTCCAGCACTCTCACTCCTCACTGGGTCTGCTGGTACACACTTCGAGGTGTTGGGAGCCAGACAGCCATCTGTTTTGCTTTGAAACTGTACAGTAACAAAAGATACTTGTATCATTTCAACCCGTGATTGGCGTATTTAATTTGTGGTACTAAGCCTCGATATTTCTTTGGTCTTTCAAGTAGGGCTACGAGAAAGGAATATAGAGCAACAAAAGCCCAGCTGGATATCATACAGGCAACAGCTGCGGAGAAGGCACTGGCTTTCTTAAAATATATTACATAAAGGCCAATAAAGCGGGTAGACTGCTGGCTAGGATGCTGAGAAGGAAGGAGAAAGCTAAAATGATCCTTAAAGTGAGGGTGGAAGGGGACAGGGAACTAGTACAGAAACCAGGGATATAGTTCGGGAGTTCGAGGTTCTACTCAGACCTATATAGCTCGTCCAATTTGCTACAACATGATCAAATAGATTATTTGGAAGCGAGGGAGGTGCCCAAATTACAAGTCAAGAAAAGGAATCACTGGTGTTAGACATTACGGCAGAAGCAGTGCAGAGAGTCATTATGGCCTTCCCCATGAATAAATCCCCGGGACCGGATGGTTTCAGCTCGGAATTCTATAAAGCGTGCAGGGACACCCTAATCCCGTACTTGGTCCCATTATTCAACGATCTGGGGAGGGAGGGAAGAATAACATCTACCATGGAGGAGGCGAGAGTGGTCCTTCTCCTCAAGGAAGGCAAAGATGCAACGGTATGCGGCTCGTACAGGCCAATAGCCCTAATCAATACGGACACGAAGATATACACAAGGACCTGGCTAATCACTTGGACCAACTGCTCCCTGCAATAATCGGCCCATACCAGTCGGGATTTATCAAGGGTAACAAGTGATAGCACTAGGAGAATAGCTTACCTTATAGAAAAGATTAACAAAAAGAAGACCCCGGCCATTCTAGTAGTGTTGGAGGCTTTCAACAGGGTGGAGTTGTGGTTCAGTTTCATAACGATGAATCTCATGAGCTTTGGGGGAAAATGTCTTACTATGATCAAGGCCAAGTATCAGAACCCATCGTTAAGACTAGCCATAAACAGCCAACTGTTGGACCCTATAAAGGTTCAGAGGGGCATGAAACAGGGATGCACTCTCTCCCCTTTGCTTTATGCTATTTACTTAGAACCACTCTTGGCGGCAATACGAACAAATGAGGAAATAGAGGGGATAACATTTGGAGGAAGTGTCCACAAGGTTGTTGCCTTTGCAGCTGACATGCTGTTGATGCTGAGGGACCCCGATGGAAAAGGAGATGGGAGGCTTTGGGAATGTAGCCGGGCTAGAAGGGTTTATATGCAGCTAATTAATTGCCCTTACTGGAAGCAATTAGAAGTAAGCTGGTTGACTGGGACCTCTTTCAGTAACATGGATGGGTAGGATTAACGTGGTGAAGATTGTGGTTCTCCCACAATTACTGTATTAATTCATGACTCTCCCCACGCCCAGGTCCCGAAGGGATTCTTCTGGGCAGTTCAAAAAAAGATGTATTTGGAGTAACAAAAAAACCATGGATAGGCAGGAGGGCAATGATGCTAACAAGGAATAGAGGGGTGATGGGGGAACCGGATCTGACAGCGTATTTCAGGACAGCACAGATAAGGATATTGAGGGACTGGTTGAAAGATGACCGGGGGAAATCTGGAAGGCAATGGATAATGCTCTGATAGGGGATAACATTGAGAAGGTACTGTGGAAAGCGAAGGTAGACAGGCCCAAGAAAATGTATTGCAATGAAATACTAATGGTGGGAGGAGACTCCTGGGACGAGGCGATAAAATGGGCCAAAATTAACACATTCCCTTCACCATTTAGCCCAATTTTTGACAACCCGGGAATCAACCCAGGTAGAGGGGAAAAGGGTTTTGGAGCATGGGTAGGGGGGTGTCTTAAAGTGCAGGATATGTTTCGGGGTACGGAAATTAAGATGTTCGCCCAGTGTAAAGAAGGCTTTGGGCAGGAGGAGCTAGAGAGGTACCAATACTTTCAGATAAGACATTGGGTCACGCACCCCTCAAAGAGGCAGCTATAATTTACGCCTTAATTAAACAGGGGAAGACACCAAGGGAAAGGAGATATATGAAGTTATGGGGGTGGTAAAGGGTCAAGACATAGAATTAGGGGATTGGGAGCAGCTATGGGCCAACATACCAAAATTGACAAGATCCCTACAAATTCAAGAAATATGAACAAAGTATGGAGAGGCTGAACGCATTCTAGCCCGGGGTGTCGAATCTCTGTTGGAGGCAGTGTGGACAGGTGGGCACCTGGAACCATATATGGCGGGAATGTCCTCTAATCCAGGAATACTGGATGCTAATAGGAGATGCCCTGGCGGAAGCTTTTAATTTGATGGGAGGGGGTAATAGAGACCTATCTGTTTTGGGGCTGGAGTGACAATTGCAAGAGCTACCATCTAAAACTGAGCGAAAAGTGTATATAATTTTGATGACTCTGGGAATAGCACAAAAACGGAAGTCAAAGGACCCTCCAACCAAACGCCTCTGGGAAGGTAAGTGTGTCATTTTGCTCTACTGGAATGGGCCACTTACTCGTTGCAAGGAGATCAACAGAGCCTTCAGTAAGATTGGTTACTGGTCATGGAGTTTCTCCAGAAAGGGGTAAGGGGCAACTGGTGACCAAGGAGAATGAGACTATTAGGCCTGGTGGAGTGAACCAGGTGGACTTTGTTAAAAGGGTTAAGATTCAACATCAAGAGGAGCTTCTCCATCTTTTGTCGGACCATGGAGTTGGGGGGGATTAAAAAGGTGTGTAAAAGATGTGAAAATGTTAATAAAAAGTTATATGGAGAAAAAAAAATGCATATTGTAGAGCCCCAGAATTGCCTTCAGGATTGCCACCTTATACTGAAAATTAAGAAGACATGCCACAATGAGCGTTGGGCTACGGGATCGGGGCTCTATGTGCTCTTTCTATGGTATATAGTCCTCCAGTTGGAGCTTGTCTGGAAATAAATTGTATAGAAAACCTTCCATATCGGTGCCCTCTGAGGATTCTTGGACCCCCACCAGGCATATGGTATTCCATCAGGAGCAGTTTTCCTGGTCATCGACTTTAGCACCCAACCTTTGTACTTCTCTAATGAGGGCATCCACGTCAGTTGACACAGTGCCTTGATTGTTATCTTGTGCGCTTATACGCCGTGTTGCGCTCCAACTCTACGTGTAGGCATACAATAATGTCTTTTAGCAACCTAACAATGTCTTGCACGGTCCCTTGAGTTGCCTGTGTGCGCTGGTTCATTATCTTAATTTCGGTTACTATCTGTTGAAGCTGCGTAGAAATATCAATTTTGTTGATCTGCGTAAGCTGCAAGAACTTAGATCAGATCCAACGGAATCCTCAGTATTTGTCTCAGCACCTGCTTGTAGCTGTTAAACTCACCTGGTCACTGCAGGGGCATCCGCTTCGTGGGGGGGTCTGATCCTCCTCCTTCTACTCCAAAGTCCTCTCCCTCTTCCTAACTGGATTGCTCCTGTGATGGAGAATTCCCGGTATCTTAAGATGCCAAAATCAATTCCAACCCAATCCTAGCCCTGGGGTTCTCTAGATTCAGGTTCTGGGTAAGTATTTCTCCTGCTCACCTTATGTATTCAGTAGGCAAGCTCTCTGTCCTGCTTGTTCTCAGCAGGGGCGCAGTTGCTTCTGTACAAGCCGAGTTGCTTCACTGGTTCGTGTGATTGAATGATTATGGAGTCTAGCCAGGTCCGCTGTGGCAACGACTTCAGTTCCTTCTTGCTATGCGTTTCCTTCTTGCTGGTGCTTTATGCGCTTATTTGAGTCCCAATGTCCAAGCACGAAGATGTGTCCTTCCTTTATGTGCCCATTATGTGTGATCTAGTTCTAGATCACTGTGGTTGCTGTTCGTGTTTGAATGTTCTTTCCTTTATTTGCAGGGGCCGGGAAATTCAAGTGCAAGGCTTTGGAAGCAGCGAGTCGGCTCCAGTGCGGTCGTTATGCACAATGACTTTAGCAGAACTCCAGGACCAAGAAGGTAAGTATGTTTCTGCGTCCGTAAATATTACCGGGATCACTGGCTTACTTCCGATGCACTCACTGTGTTTCCTGCAGATGTCGATGCTGTATAGGGCCGCACTCACGAGGCCGTGGACTTTCAAAGATACGAAAACCTACTGCAACGAGATGTCACTGAAGGCAAGAGATTTCCGGATGTGAGGTGAAAACAGGTGAGTTGCGTTGCATTGCAGGAGCGGGTATCGCGGAAGTTTAATGCTCTCTTTTCCTCTTCTTTTCCAGGTACAGGTGAGCGTTACGCTGTTGAACAGATTAACGCAAAGCGCTTGTTGGAGTTGGGGCATGGCTTATATAACCTGCCACGCCCGGGAGCCCTGGCCACACCCAAACACTAGTCTGCATGGCTAACTTCATGGAGTGGAGGCTGTGGCCCTACCCCCTCCATGTTGAACGTTGTAAAGTTCCTCAGGCCCATTGTCTCTCATTCTTACTGTAATGAGCCTGGCGCCACCAGCGCCAGGCCAAAGTCCAAGTACTCTTCCCAGGATTTTTCCTGCGGGAGGCTGGTGTTACACCTTGATGCATAGACCCCACGGATGCACGGGCGGTGTTGCGTGCATGCGCTTGACGTACAGATTGTGACAGTAGCATATCCTTCAAGTACTAGAATGGTGCATTCCGCCACAATCGTAGACAAAACACTCTAAATCCAGAGTTCTATGTCAGCATTTTTAGCCGGCCCTGTGCGTGTGCATACACTACAGGATATGTTATAGGAAGAACTCGGGGATCAGTGTGACAAAGTGTTGGAGGGCTGAGGTCCACTTCAGACCTACACTGCAGGCATCCAAGGAAATGCATCAGGTAGGATTTGGTATAATCAGTGCACCCTCAGAAAGGACTCTGCAAGATACCATAGTTGCTGCGCCCCCCTGCTCACTGTGCTCAGAGAGGCCCAGCTCTACCTCACAGATGAGGCCCAACAAGGCTGAAACACGTGTATGGGGTTGCTGTAGGTACTCTTGCTGAGAAGGGAATTGCCATAGCATTTCAGTGCTGAACTGCCCATGTGTGCCCATGTGGGCGGGATAAAGACGGCTATGCAAATGAAAATTTCCCATCTATGAAAGGTACAGTGAGCAAAAAGTGATGGCTACAGACTCTCAAAGTGCGAAGAAACCACAGAACAGGTTATCATGCCATGTCCTTCTAGAGGGGTGCCTCCTACTTTTTTTTTTTTTAAAATAGCTGCTGCTCATAGACAATATGTCCAATCACATATTTCAGCTCAGTGGGGGCAGAGGAACTGTCCATAATCGGCATCCACAATAAAAGGTGGCCTCCCTGCCGCTCCAGGAGGTCTGACAGTCCCATACCGTCTGGGGTCAGCGTATAAAGTGTGGGCGCAGCCTATTGGTATCTGTGTTGAGGGTAGGGTGCTTTTCATCAAGAGGTGTCAGGCTGCCACCACTCGACTGCTGCACAGCCCGGTCATCGGAGTAATCCCCAGCGGTTAGAGCCAGCCAGCCCCACGACCCCATGGAGGGGCCCTGCGTGGAACAATCAGATAGGCGCTCAATTCGTCCAGGGGTGCAGTCGATGTCGGCGAGTTGAGCGGGGCAAGCCCCAAGTATAGCCTTTGGGCGCTGAGGGTGTTAGAATGTATAAAGCCGGTTGTGAGGTGAGCTAGCCTGCAAGCCTAGCAGACATAGTATGCGATCACCTTATGGCAGTGACCATGGTATCAGGCAGTCTTGTCCTAGCGGGCCTCTGCGTGATCTTCATTCAGGGGGTTGGAGCGGGTGAAGCATCCCGCCACTAAGTCAAGATGGCCGGCACACTCTTCGTCATAGCCCCTGCTCCGATTGCAGACACTCTCCTTGATGCGGTTGCTGCCCTAGGAGAGTGCACGATCATGCGGGGTGTCGCAAAGCAAGGGCTTTGATCGGGCGTCGGCCACCAGTAGCCCAGAGGATATGCATGCCGTTGCCAGGAGTGACCATGGGCAGATCCGCCATCGGTGTGGTGTGCAGCAGTTCATCGGGCCGTTCCAAAAGTAGGTTCAGTGTTTCTTCAGTGAGCAAGGTCACAGCACAGCGGCAGTCGGTCCACCGATGCTCCGTTGCATGCTTTCTCATTTCAGAGCATTTTCAGGACATTTCTGCTTCTCAAAGCGGGAAAACATGAGGGGGCATTGCTCGTCGATACGGGAGCCACAACATCCTGCAGTCATCTTGCCCAGGCTCATGAGGCAATCCCCACCCCCACCACAGCAAAAATCTTTTTTGCAAAGGACAGATAAATCCAATCTTTGTCCTCACCAAGATTTAAGGCCAAGCCCATCTCTCAAAAGCAGTTTAAAGTCAAGTTTTGTGCTGTTGCCGGATTGATATAATGTTCATTTCGGGGGTTTATGTGGGCACACACACTCTCCTTCATCCAGAAGATAATGTGCTTAGTAGATTCTGTGCTTTTAATTGGAAGATTTCAGTCAATCTACCTGGGTCTGTGTATTATCTACATACCTTTTCATCGCAGTTGATGATGCACAATTACATGTGCCATAACTCTGATGCTGAAAAGTAGGGTGTCCAGTGATTTTTAGTTTTGGCAATTAGTGCCACCTATCAGCCAAAAGTATTGCATTAGAGTACAGATAGGGAGAAATGGCATTAAGAGGAAGGACACAAAGCTTTTAGGTGTTTTTTGGTTATTTATCCACCCATTCACTGCCCATGGCCATGCTAATCCCTATGGCCATTCCCACCCACTTCCTGCCCTCTCCCCATCCACAATACATCCTCCTGGGATCTATATGTGGTAGCGTTATCAAGCCTTACGATCAAACTATGTGCTCAAAGGGCCCGCCACTGCTTTTCCAAAGCAGTCTTCTGAGAGTTAATAAGTTAATTGGAACTGTAAACATACTGTGGGTGTAATAAAACTGTCTGAACCAGGTCTGCCTTCAGCCACTCAATTTATAAGCAATATGCGTGCCCTTAAACACAAACGTTTGGCTTGTGTGTAAATATTAGGCATTTACCACGCACTCCGGTTATATACCCATGCACTTGCACCATTTTGTAGATGCTACCATCGATGGTGAGTTACTCCCACTTTGGCAGTGCCTGGAAATGGAAACTGCCTTTCCCGTGCCTGAACAAAAGCCAAACCTGTTGGCATTGTCAATGCTTGATAAATATTGCCTTTGACTGAGGAGGATTAAGTACTAATCAATAGTTTTGGGTAGGTTTGGTGCGGAATGACTGGATCAACAATGGTGTTTCAGTCATCTACTGTCCATTTTACTAAGCAGTCAAGGATATTCTCATGGTCCACTGCATGCAGAAGAAGAATCAAGAGTTTGGTTAGGCCTGGTTCCAGTGGTATGAAAGGGGCTTTGATCAATATACACAAGAGTGGTTTTACTACATATGTATGGGATAAATGGAGATAGTCCCTCATGAAAGATTGAATAGGTTTCAACCAAGTTCTCAATACATTAGGATGTTTGACCAGAGGGGTTAGGGTGGCATTCCTTTTTCAATGCCTTGGGGACCAGACTATGTTTAAAAAAGGTATTCAGTATTCCAAGCAGGTCTAGGGCAGAAATATCCACAGTTCACTATAAAGAATGTTTTCTTACCTTGAAATCTGACAAAGTTGTGAATATGTTGCTTTCCTACATCTGAAACTCAATCATGACTTGAGGTAAACATCCTTAGAAATTCTCATTGATGGTCCTATTCCTAGTTTATCTACAAATTCTAACCTTGAGAAGACACTGGCCAATGCATGTTCCCTGGTTTGGCCTGGGGTTGGCTGGCCTATAAGGTACTCTGGAGATTTCCCTGTAGGATTCTGCACCCAGTGCCTCTTGTGTGGTACTTCCAATTGTTCCCATAGGAAAAGGGTTGGGCTTGCTGGTAATGTATAACATAGGGCCACTTTCAACACTATTCCCAGGGCCTCTTCTAGTTCCAAGTCCACCTCTGGGCCCAACGTATTGCAATTCTAGAAAAGAGGAATGCCTTCCACCTTTCGTACCATCCTAGATGCTGGGGTGAAAGGAAGTGAGCGTAGAAATATTCTGCAGCTTTTTTACAAAAAGCTTGATTTCCTCCGTTTTTAGTTTTGGCAATTAGGTGGCCGTGAAAGCACTACCTTTAAGCCAAAACTATTGCCATTCAAATAAGAGCTTTAACATAAGAGCTTCAAATAGAAATTGAATGAGCGTCTATAATGCTTTTCAATGCATATGTCATACGAGGATGGATTTGGGATGTTTGGCTATGTGTCCACCCATATCCAAGACAAAACTATATGATTTTCCTCCCATTCCCATCCATCTCCCCCCAAAACTACACCACTTTTTCACTCTTTAACCTGCATTTGTATTGTGTACTGAATTGGTCAGCCATTTTTACTTCCAAAACAGTGGCTGCCATATGTTAATAAAATGTGATTTGACTTGATTGATGCTTTAAAATCTTTTACTTCAGCTTTTAAATTATGTTATATATTTGAATGTATATTGTATTAAAAATAAAAGGTTACCGTTATTGTAATGATTTGTTCTAAAATGTCTCTAAAAATGTCGATGTACTGATTTGTGGGGGTTGGTCTAGTGTGCAGTCTGTTAGTGATATCACTGATTTAATTGGGTGTGCAGAAAGTGCTTTTTTTGGGTAAAGTAGCCGTTTTATTTCACCGAATCGTGGTGTAATTTCCAGTGTTGCCAGGTCTGCTTACTCAGCACAGCCCTGCTTCATAACATGAATGAAGAGGAGTTCTTAATTTCAATCACCTCGACCGCTGCTGCTAAATTTCGTTTGCAGGCTATCAGCACGTGTCACTGTCTTGCCGGAGCTGCTGAGGGAAGTAAACATCCGTGCCCAGGCAGTGACACCGTCAACCTACTTCATTTCAATCCTTGTTGCGTCGCGCAACAGCCCCGGCCCACGGAAGCACTGCATCCGTCTGCTGGGTCTGGGGTCAGTGCCAGGGAAAGAGGCCAGGGCAGCACTGGCCGCTGCGGAGAGCTTCAGGGGTTACGCACCGGCTTAGGAACTGCCACTGCAGTCCAGGTATAAGCAGCAAGAGCACTACGGTCAGCGGAAACAATATGGTGGGCCCGAGCATCCCCGGGCAGCAGAACAGCAGAGAGGTGAGAAGGTCCGGGTTCAGGACTTTACAGTGGATAGCGAAACACTGATACTAACTTCCAGGAGCTGGGATAATTTTCAATCATCTGACAGAAACATAGCGGATAAAGGCTAGTTCTCTGCAAATTGCAAATAAAACAATATACATAACTCTAGGTCTGTCAGAGATGTTTAATATTTTAAAGGTTGTGTGTCGCAGGTGTCTGGCTCAGTGTTTAACAAAGTGCATATAAAAGATACATTTAACAGCTAGCATTGCATTCACAAATAAAGTGTGGGAGAACCAGAACGCAGTATACATCCCAGTAGCATAACATAAGTGGGCTGGAGCGGGTGAGGCTGAAGCAAAGCATCTCATATTGACTTCAAATAAGTGTGGTTAAGTGCCTCATAAATGCCCCAAACCAGCCGAGTATTTACAGTACGTACTCTCTACTCCACTAAAAGCAATAAACAGGCCGAGCGTTCAGAAGTCCCAGGAGACAACGACAACAAAACGAGCAACTTCTCAGCAATCAGAGCCACAGTAATGCTGTGCCTCCAACCCCAAGCAATCAACTGCTCTGTACAGGTTTGTTAAGAAGTCGGGCATTATCAGACTAAAATAACACCTTTGTTTTAAGAACGGGATCTGGTACGTCACTTGCTTGCTTGTTTTTGCTTTACATTTGGTAACTGGAAATCTAACGTATCCGATCTGGGTGCTTTTCAAACCGAAACATGTGTAGGGACACAGTGTTGGCGTGGGAGACGATAGTGCCGGACAACAGGAATGGTGCATTGTTCGAGGATACCACTTTTACTGACAGCCTCTAACATACCACCAGTTTATTTTAATACTAACTTTACTCCGGTAGGTTTTTATTGCCAGATCTTTAATAAGGAAATAGTTTCTTACCTGTAACTCCATTTCTCCAGCATTGGTATCTTTCATGGATTCACATGCTTAGAATATTCCCCGTCGTCAGACTGGGACCCCTCGGTACACATATATAGCCTTTTCCAATAGGAAAACTTCCGACACTTTTGTGTCCTATCTACGTCCTTTTAGGACCCGCCTACGCATGCTCCGTAGGCCGTCCCAGTATAAGAGGCCCGCCCCCGCGGCTCCCCTTCAGATTTCGGCCCCTCCAAAGTAGGAAGGGTTAAACTTATCAATCAAATACATTACATTCCGGGGAGGTTGGCGGGCGCATGTGTATCCATGAAAGATACCAATGCTGGAGAAATGGAGTTACAGGTAAGAAACTATTCCCTTCTCCAGCATTGGATCTTTCATGGATTCACATGCTTAGAATAGATTGTATAGCAGTAACACTTGAGACGGCGGTGAGAATGTAATGTAATATACCCCCACCATACCACACAATGCATATGTACAGTAGGAATAAGTTAACTCATATAACCTTACCCACATAAAATATACTGTCATTAAAAAGGTAGACAACAGATTCTCCACAGCGTGGAGCTTACCTTACTGAAACAGATGGCGCAGGACAGCTCTTCCCATCTGCACCTCGTCCGCATGCTGCCTGGCAAGGCAGTAGTGGCGGGTAAACGTGTGGGGCACTGACCATGCCACAGCTTGGCATATGTCCGTCAACGGAATTCCTGCCCATAAAGCTGTTGAGGAGGACATCGATCTTGTAGAATGGGCTCTAGGATGTCCTTACAGTGGCCTTCCGGCCTTAGAGTGACAAAACGCGATCGTCGATGAGACCCATCGAGCCAATCCTTGTTTAGAGATTGCTTTTCCTCTTGTCGACGGACCATATGCGACGAACAGTTGTCGAGTAGACCTGAGTTCCTGTGTACGATGTAGGTAAAATTTCAGCGCCCTCTTAACGTCCAGGGTATGAAGAGCTTTTTCTGCTGCCGATGATGGTGTGGCGAAGAAAGTAGGGAGAACAATGGACGAGTGTTTGTGATACACTGTCGGAACTTTTGGGACAAACATAGGATTAGTTGCCAGGACTACTTTGTCCTTAAAGAATCTTAGGTATGGCGGGTCTACGACCAGCGCTTGCAGTTCTGAGATTCTTCTAGCTGATGTGATAGCAATCAAGAATGCCAACTTCCACGAAATGAATTTTATGTCGGACGTGGCCATAGGCTCAAAAGGCGGTTTCATTAAGCCTGCCAACACTGTGTTGAGACTCCAAGTCGGGGGGAAACGTTTTTCCGGGGGAAAAGCTCGAAATAAACCCCTCATGAAGTGTTTTACAAGTCTGTCGCTAAATAGAGGAGACGACTGCCTCTTCCTTGTGAACCTCGAGATGGCCGCCAGGTGCACCTTTATCGATGTGAAGGATAATCCCCTCTCCGCCAAGAGGAGCAGGTAAGGTAGAACTTGTTCCGGCGTCACCAACAACGGTTGTAGGCCCTGTTGTCCTCTACACCATTCACAGAACCTCCGCCACTTATAGGAGTAGGATTTGTTTGTAGAAGGGGCTCTAGCCGCCTGCAGAATTTTTTGACAATCCTCCGAAACGTCTAAAGCACCGAACTCCGAAAAGTCAGGAGCCAGGCTGTAAGGTTGAGACTGTCCGGGTCGTGATGCCACACCGTGCCTTTGTCCCGGGATAGTAGGTTCGGGACTTTCGGAAACGCTATGGGATGTTCCAGCGACAGGTGAAGCAGGTCGGAGAACCACGGTTGCCTTGGCCAGTATGGTGTCACTAGAATTACCTGGCAATTGTATCTGCGTATCCACTGTATTGTCCTCCGTATGAGGGGGAACGGGGGAAAAGCATAGAGGAACATGTCCGTCCATGGGAAGGAGAATGCCTCCCCCATGGAACCCTCTTGAGGCCATCTGCTTGCGAATTGCTCGCATTTCTTGTTGTCTTTGGTCGCGAAGGCGTCCAGAGGGGGGTGACCCCATTTCTCGAACACTTTCATCAGGTGAACTGTGTCCATTTCCCACTCGTGTATCTGGGCCATGCTTCTGCTGAGGGAGTCTGCTTGGGAGTTCCTCACTCCTGGGAGGTGATGAGCCACGATGGAAATTTCGTGCTTTAATGCCCAATGCCATGTTTTCTGGGCTTCTATGGAAAGAGTTCTTGATCGCATCCCTCCTTGTTTCCTCAGATAAAACATGGCAGTTGTATTGTCGGTCAGTATTCGTACTCGCGAACCCTTGATGTGTGGTAGGAATGCCTTCAGGGCCCATCGTACTGCTCCGAGCTCTAACACGTTTATGTGTAGGAGTGACTCCGTTGGGGACCATCGACCTTGCGTTTGGAGAGCACCCATGTGAGCTCCCCATCCGGTTAGGGACGCATCCGTGACTATGGTTTGCTGAAACTCCGGCTCCTGTAGAGGTACACCGTTGTTCAGATTGTGGAAACTCTGCCACTACTGAAGGGTCCGAAGCAGCTTGTCGTCGTCGATGGTTATCTTGTCTGACCACGATCCTTGAGCCTGCGTCCATCGGTCCGCGAGGAATTCCTGGACTGGTCTCATGAATAGGCGACAGTTTTCCACCAGATGGATGCAGGATGCCATGGCCCCTAGGACCGAAACGTATTTTCTCACTGAGATCTTGGTGTTTCGCCGTAGTCGGCACGCTTGTTGATTGAGTCTTGAGGTTCTGTCGAGAGAAGGTTTCACTAGCCCTAACTGGGTCTCAAACTGTGCCCCCAGGAATACCAGCGTTCTCGATGGCCGCAGAGAGGATTTTTCAAAGTTTATGGCGAATCCCAGCTGTTGTAGAAGCTGCATGGTGGCTTGTAAACTTATGTTGGTCGACGCTGGGGAGGATCCCCTTACCAGCCAGTCGTCGAGGTATGGGTATACATGGTGGCCTTGCTTCCTTAGCCAGGCCGCTACTGGAGCCAGGCATTTCCTGAACGTTCTGGGGGAGGTCTTGAACCCAAAAGGAAGAACCGTGAATTGGTAGTGAGTCCGCCCTATTACAAATCTTAGGAATTTCCTGTGTTTCCAACACATTGGAATATGGAAATACGCGTCCTGTAAATCCAGGGACGCTAGAAAATCCCCATCTTGAACGGCGCAGATCACTTCCTGCAGAGTGAGCATCTTGAATTTTAGGCTCTTTAAAGACTTGTTGAGATCGCGCAAGTCTAAAATGGGACGCCATTTGCCGTTCGGCTTTTTTACGACAAAATATCTTGAGTAGACTCCTTGACCTCTCTGTGATGTTGGAACTAATTCTATCACGCCCTTTGCTAACATGAGTGTTACCTCTTGTTGCAGTATCTTCAGATGGGAATGAGCGGTGAACGCAGGTGGAATTTGCGGAGGGCTGTGTTTGAATTGCAGAGAGTGTCCGTTTCTTATAGTATCCAGCACCCATTGATCCGTCGTTATTCGTTCCCATTCGTCGACATATGCTGAAACTCTTCCCCCCAGAACGGTGTGTTGTATGTCACTGCTGATCTTTATTTTGCTTGTCTCTCGACGACGACAGATATGATGGTCTTTTCCTGGAAGTCTGGAAGTTCCGGCGACGGTTTGCCGTTTGGGAGGCACGTCTGTATCCCTGGGAGGGGTAAGCCGATCTGCCAAAGGATCTGTCTCCAGACGCAGAGAATCTTGAATTACCTGAAGCCCCTCTAAAAGGGACGAAAAGACTTGTAGCTTCTGCCACTCTGGAGGGCACCCAATGAACGTGCCGTGTCCGAGTCCTCTTTCATTCCCTTTAGGGCTTCGTCTACCTTCTCACCGAAAAGCAGGTCTCCCTCAAAGGGCATATCTAAAACTTTGTATTGTACTTCTGGCCTGAAGTAGGTACACTTAAGCCATGACTGTCGACGTAATACGACCCCATTATTGACTTGCTTGAAGCCTGACTCAGCGAGGTCCACCGCGATGTTTATTGCGTGATTTGAGGCTTCCTCATCTTCTCGGACAAGTAACATTGCTGCCTTCCTATGCTCTTCCGGAAGATGATCAAGCAACGGAGCTAGCCTGTGCCACATCTCCCTATCGTATCTGGCAACAATTGCCAGAGAGTTTGCGGCCTTTACTGTGGTCGCTCCCACGGATAGCACTTTTTTGCCAAAGGCATCTTGGCGTCTCGCTTCGTTTTCAGGCGGAGTCGTGCACTTGTGCTGGGCCTTCGCCTTCCTCGCCGCTGCCGCCGACACCACCGAGTCTGGCGTTGGTTGGGAGGATAAACACTTGGGGGTAGACTCTGGAGCCTTAAACTTTTTTTTCCAGGCGTCCTTTCACTGCCGGCTCTGAAAACGGGTGACGCATAGTCTGCAACCCCTCCTTCCACACATGGTCTAGTATTGGTATCGAGAACACAGACCTTCTTCTCTTACCCATATGGTCGAACAAAAAACAGTCCTTTTTCTGTTCTTCCTGGGACAAACCAAATTCTTTGCATGCCTTTTCCATCATAGAATGGAATGACGCAATGTCGTCCGGAGGGGACGGGTGAGCTGGGCTTCTAGGGGTTTCCAACTCCACCTCTGACTCCCAGGTTGGATCCCTGGAAGGGGATGATGAGATATCCGACATGGCTCCCCTGTCAGACTCCGAATCTGGCAGCTCACCTTCCTCTTGTGCCAGTGCTGAGATTGGCGTGCGTAGGTGCGTCGGCTGACGGGACGGGCCCGGCTCGTCGACGGGTGACTGTGGCAGGTTTGCCTGAGGTAGTCTCTGGTCCAACGACTGTAACAAAGACTGAAGCGTGGACAGAATTTCCAACGATAAAACAGATTGAGGATTGAGAAGAGGGGCAGATACCGGTATAACGGATCCCCTCGTCGACGACTTGTCAGCCACTCGTAGCCCTAGGTCTGCTGGGCCAGCTATTCTCTCGTTCTCGTCCTCCGAGGACAGCAACACAGCCTGTTCTTGTAGTAAAGTATCCGGGGGGATCGGATCAAAAACTTCAGGCCTCCCGTAGGGCCCCCGTCGACGAGGACATCGTCAACGCCGTTGTCGGTGGGGCGGTGGATGCCACCTGCGTGAGAGGCAGGGTGGAGGCCGATGACTGGACCGCCGTCGATGACGGTGACTTAGCAGGTGGTTTTGGCGGTCTCGCCTTTTCCACACTTGGCTTGCTTTTACTCGGCTCTCGACTCGTGGTCGATCTATGATGATCGCCCGAGGAGGATTTCCTTTCCTTTTCATGCTTTTTTGATGAAGATGATTTCTTTGACGAGGAGTCTCTAGTTGAGTGACTTCTAGACGACTCTTTTTCCGTCGGTCGAGATTTCTTCGCCGGTGGTTCCGACGAGGTAGCGCGGTGTGATGTTTTCGCCGATTGTGTGGAGCCTACTTCCGAAGGGGGGTATGCCCCCGCTCCATCATTCAGCCATGCCACCAGTCGTCGACTCCGGTCTTTGAGGGTTTTTTGAGAAAACCCTTTGCATATGTCGCAGTTATCTGCCGAATGATGAGGGTGGAGGCAATATATACAATCCATATGTCCGTCCCCCTCGTAAACTTTCTTCAAGCCGCACGTCGCGCATGGACGGAACAGCGCCTTTCCTGACACGGAGGACATTTTCCTTACTCAAAAGTAATGCAACCTTGTACAAAATAGTAAGACAACACGAGGAGATCCCACTACTTTGGAGACGGTTGAAATCTGAAGGGGAGCCGCGGGGGCAGGCCTCTTATACTGGGACGGCCTACGGAGCATGCGTAGGCGGGTCCTAAAAGGACGTAGATAGGTCACAAAAGTGTCGGAAGTTTTCCTATTGGAAAAGGCTATATATGTGTACCGAGGGGTCCCAGTCTGACGACGGGGAATATTCTAAGCATGTGAATCCATGAAAGATCCAATGCTGGAGAATATTGCTTTCTCGTGTCTTTTTCTAAAATCCTAACCCAGGTCGGGGATCCTTTGTTCGTCCTTTTGGCGGGCTTCGGCACAGAAGCCCTCCTCTCGGCACCACCAAGTCTGGAGTTGACAGGATGTGTGGGAGGGGGAATAGGCACCCTGGACAGGGTTGCCTACGAAACCCAAGTCCCACTCTGCCCTGATAGGCTGGGGGGTCTCCTGCCAGGAGAGCCACCCTACTGTGTGATTGACAGCTAGGCTGTATGAATGGGGGTCTTGCTGCATAAAAGCAGGGTCCTGAGGACTGGAGGACAATACGTCGCCACTGGAACTAAGAAGCCGACGAGGAGAGAAGCTGAAGACATCAGCAATGACTGAACCACAGGTGAAGCCCTGCTGCAGATCCTCGCCACTTTTCTCCCACGACTCGAGAAGATCTTCACCTGCAAGAGTCTTCTTCCCTTGAGCTGGTGGGGCCAACCAGTTCACCAATTGCCTTCCAGGACCTGCCTTGGTCGAATCGCCAGTGCCCTGCACTCGGAGACTGGATAGCCAGGCACCCGTCCACCACGACCGCGATTTAAAGGAGCGTACCTTTTATTAGTCTTGGCAGCACCGAAGCTGGCTTCATCCCTGGGCAGTGCAGTAACTCAAACCTTCCTCCACGACGAGAGCCTCTCTTCCTCTGCTGGATCTCCCGAACTGCAGGAACTGCCAGGAACTACCGCCACCGCAGGAGTCTCTTCTACTTTCAAGGTACACTATTCTGCCAGGTCTCCCGTTTCGTTGGGTATTGCTAAAGGTGTTTTAAATCCTTGACTTACCTACTGGGTTGGCCGCCCCTTTCATCTAACTAACATTGTCTTTCACCTTCTGCAACCGCCTTTTTCGAATCGTTAAACAAAGACTTCACTGCAGCTACTAGAACAGTTTGATCCTGTGCACTTTGCCCTGTACCATTGACTCTGGCACAGGCCTATTGAAACTGGCTAAATCTGTTACAACTGCCTTCTCTAGATTGCTTCTCACCTAGAAATGTGTTGATGCACCTAACTCTTATAACCACCTTTTCCTTCCCTCTTTTTAAACTTGTGAAATGCCATTTTGCTCGGTTTTCACCTTAGTATTGCATATGCTAAAAGTACTGCCTTGGCTAACTTGTTCACAATTAACTGGGGAAGTGTTGCTGGTGTGTTAAAGAGTATAACCCTGCATAACTTGTCCTTTCTCTCCCTTTTGAGAAATTGATAGTGTGCCATTTTTGCTTGGTTTCCATTGTGCCGTTTTGCTCAGTTTTCATTCTTGCTCAAACTTGTCTACAATTTAAATAGGGAGTTTTGTATACTTTTCTTGACTGCTTTAACTTACTTTAATAAGAGTGATTTGTGTGTGAACATCAGAGTGTTTAAAATAAATATATATATTCTTTTTGATACAAAGCTTTGGTCAGTGTTTCCTTGTTCCATAGTACTGTAATTCTATTGTGTAAACCCTGAATACTGCTCATCTTCCTCTTGAGATAAGTCTGACTGCTCAGCCACAGCTACCAACTAGATCTTTGTGGTACAGACTAATACCAAAGGTAATTTATTGCATATACTTGTAGTAGTGCTCCTCAAGGGAACTGCAGTGGATTCTGCCTAACAGTCATGCATTGTATTTATTTCGCTGAAATTGGGGCATCCACCTGGAGGTACATTTATGAAGCAATGGTTATAAAACTGACCCTTGCTAATATTAATTAAGCATTACCATCAAAGTGCCTCCCAGTGTTTTTTAAAGCAGTCTTCTGAGAGTTCCAGTCTACTGGCATGATCAAAATATCTTAACCAGGTCCGTCTTCAGCCACTATTTATAAGCACGTACCCTGCCACCACTCTACCACCTCTCTCTACCCCCACCCTACCACTCTCTCTACAACCTGACCACCACTCCCGGCCCTCTCTGATCCTTCCTCTTACACTCTTGCATTATTTTGTACCCTCTCACTCTTAACCATTCTCGCTCATATTTACTCTTGCTCATCATCAATGGCACCCTCTCTCAATCGTTTCCTCCCTTCTATTGTCCGTCACATTCTCTTAAACACACGCACCTCTAATAGCATCCTCCTTTAAACTTTGCACTCTCCTCCTTGCACCCTGGTGCCTATAAATAAAAAATGCAAAAAAACAGCAGTAAACGCCAATTAGCTTTGTAGGGTAATTACTTCACCATCAGCCTTGTGAGTCCTGGTACTCAAGACCTCGCTTGTATTAAAACGCTTACTCTCATCCGCTTACCCTCAACCACGAAACATTCTATTTGTGGAAAAAAAACATTTGCAATGTTAAGTTACCCTGAGACAAACTCATTATTCACAACTTGTACTCTGCCAGCTTGGCTCAATCTATTTTTGCTTCCCTAGACTACCACTTTGTATAATCCATCATTCGAATGGATGATTCCTCCTCCTCCTCCTCCTCTCCCCTTCCGCCCTCCACTCCCTGCTCTTCCTCTGGCCCTTCTTGGCTGAATTCTTTCAAATCTGCAAGGAACTGGCCAATCCTGCCGCAGTCTCTAACTCTCCTGTCCCTTACCAAGCCCTCTGCACGGCTCTGGCTTCTCATTTCATCTCTAAGACTCAGGACATCCTGTCCTTTCTCTCCTCCTCTCCCCTTCCTCCCTCCACCCTCTGTTCTTCCTCTGGCCCTTCTTCGGCCACCTCTCCTCCCTCCTTCTCTTCCTTTCTCCCGTTCTACCCTGACAATGTTTCCAGACAAGTCTGATCTATGAAAGTCTTGTCAAAACAGTTTCACCCCTGTTCCTATAAAACCATCAAAGACTGCATCGACTCCCTGGCTGCTGCCCTGGCTGACTTCTGCAACCACTCCTTCGCCACTGGAGTCTTCCCTTCCCCCCGAAGCACTCCCTTGTGCGCCCTCTTACGAAACCCTCTACCGACCCATCTTGCCCGGCCAACTATCGCTCAATCTCCATCACTCCTTTCCTGGGCAAACTCCTGGAAAAGCTGGCCGTCTCCCAGCTTAATCTTCACACTGAATCTGTTGGTTGCCTCCATGCCCATCAGTCGGCTTTAGAGCTGCCAGAAGCACGGAAACTGCTCTCCTGAACATCCGTGAAGACCTGCTCTCCACCTTGATTCCAACACCCCCTGTATCCTCATCTTACTTGATCTCTCTTCTGCCCTTGATACGGTCAACCATGCCATCCTGCTCAATCATCTCTGTGATAACCTCGGTATCACTGGTCAAGCCCTGATCGTGGCTGACTTCTTTCCTCTCTGATAGACCCACCCGGGCTCAACTTGGGTCCTTCCTCTCCACCATCTTTATCTCTACCTGCGGTGTTCCCCAGGGGTCTAACATCTCTCCCTGGCTGTTTAACCAATACCCGGCACTTCTTGCCAAACGCACTGCCGCGCTCTGCCCCAACTTCCCGTGCTATGCGGATGACACTCAACTAATTTTCAAGCTACCCTCTGCCACCTCTTCTCCCTCTCTCATCTCGGACTGTCTGTCCGCCATCCAGAAGTTATGAGCTGCCAATGATCTCTGCCTTAATGCCAGTAAGACTGAGATTCTCCTGATCGGCACACCCGCTCCCTACTTTCCTATCACTCTCTGGCCGGACTCTCTTGGCCCTCTTCCTGCGCCCACCTGTGAGGCTAAAAACCTTGGGGTCATCTTCGACTCCACACCCTCCTTCTCTCCTGACATCTCCGACGTCTCTAAGAAGTCACACTACCAGCTGCACGTCCTCGGAGGTATTCTTCCTTTCCTCTCCTTCTCCCAGAAGCTCACTGGCTACAGAGCTCTGGTACTCTCTAGGCTGCACTATTGCCAACAGCCTCTTTTTGAATCTGCCTGCCTCTACTCTCCGCCCTCTGCAACTCATCCAGAGCAGGACTGCGAAACTTGTTCTTGGCCTCGAGCCCAGAGATCGGATCTCTCCAGGACTGAAATCTCTGCACTGGCTCCCAGTGGCCGTTAGGATAAAGTTCAAAACCCTCTGCATTGTCCATAAGGCCTTCTGGGGCTTGGGGCCTCAATACCTTCAACTCTCTCTTCCTAAATATCTTCAGTCTCCAACTTCCTCAGGACCAGTCGCTTCTCCAAGCAACGAGTTGGTGGTAGATCTCTTGCTTCGGCTGGGGCCTCCCTCTGGAACAGCCTCTCTGCCTCACTGAAACTTGAGGAGAACCATCTCCGGTTCCAGAAGCACCTCAAAACCTTTCTCTTTTGCTTCTGATTTTTCTCCTCCTCTCCCATGCTGAGCCCCCTGGTTGAAACTGCACTGGTTGCCTGGCCACCCTCTGATCTCGGGCCCAGGTCCCCTCCACTGCCAGGCACACACCTGCACTGCCTTCCTGGAAACCCCCGCACTGTGGAATGTCTCTGTATCCCTACAGTCGCACTACCAGCACTTGACACCGAATGTTTGCACTTACCCTTGCACTTGCCGCCAGCTGGCCGTACTTAACTTATTGTTCTTATTCTATTATCCCATGTACTGCACTTTCTCCTCCCCATCTCCCTTGCACTTTCCCCTTCCCCCTTCCCATGCACTTGCACGATCTGAATGACACCTGGCCTAGTAGGATCGCTGTCTGTCTTCCCTCTGTTCCCCCTCCCTTGCCTCGTCGCACCCTGAAACACTTGTGTATAGGCGCGTTATAAATGCCATATCATATCAGATCATATGCAGACTTGGGTCTGTGATTGCAGCACAATTGAATCCTGCGAGAATTCAAGCAATGACTTCCACAGTGCTGTGCCTTGATGAGTTTTACAACCAAAAAGTTTCCTCTATTAAAGGAAAATAGAGGGACAATTTGCTGGAAAGAGTTAACCACACCTGGAAGTATTTAACTGGTTTCTGTAACGCTAAACGCTGCTTCATGACGGCAAGACTTTCGAGCTACGAGCGTGTCTCATCTCGTCGAATACTTCCAGGGAGGAGGAGGGGGGGGGGGGACAGGAGCCCAGCACTCAGCACCCAGTCTGCTGCATCTCCGTGACCTAGCCTGAGGTCGCCGCCCATCTACGCCCATCCTGTATGATCAAACCTTCCCTTACAAGTACCCATCCACAACTGATATTTGAATTTGATGATTTCCTACCTCTTTTTGCTGTATCTCCGATCGTCGTCTGCAACTCGATCGTGATGCGGAGGTAAGCTAAAATGGCCGCCGCTGTACCTTGTTTACATGTTGCCTAGCAACGCGTTTTGAATCTGCTGCGACGCGATTGGCCCTGCAACAGTATTTGTCCACCCCTGCGGAACCCGGAAGGTGGAAGCCGGCCTGGTCTTCTAAGGCCCGGTCTATAAGAATACCTGCCTGTCTTTAGCCGCTCCGTGCAGTGTGCTGTGCCTTGGACCCTTGTAAGCCACCTTTAACACAGTACGAACTCAGCCACTGCTACCAGCATATAGCCGCTGGAATATCTTCGATCTGCTTGCTGCCACGTCAACTCAGAAGAAAATTCCAAGGTACTCTCGTACAGCCGGCCCAAGTGAACTACACTGATTGCCATCTCTGATTTACTGACCTCGTATGTGGGCTTTGCAATAGCCTGCCAAACTGGCCCTATCTGATCGCTGCTATATTAGTCTTGATTAATCTTCCCTTGAGACCCTCCCGCTCATTGGCACCCATTTGTTTCCGGCTTAAGCCCAGTAATCACCCTGCACATTCACTGACTCTACCTACTTATGCTGCAAAGTGCAACATCAGACTATTCAAAACATCCTACTGTATATGAATGCTGTTAATGCTCTAACTTAATCATGCTCCTTATCTCACCCTCTTTCTACTCTGCCTAGTGTTGCATGCCTAAGTAATATTATTGCGTTCGGCACACACCAATCCTTTTAGGGTGTGCACAGGTATAAGGTGTTTACTTAAATGTATATTGGTATGTATATAATTGCTGTCATGTCTAGCTTCTTTTGACTACCTTCGGTATAACGATACGCCTGCTCCACTGCCCATTCCTTAAATGTAGTATATATCACTCTAATATGTTTCACGACTATAGCTTGGTATTACATTTAATGTGCGGACATAAGGTCCGCTTAGCACAATTACCTGCCAAACAAGTGTACAGATTCTGCTATAACAATCAGCCGCCAGTAAGCGTCTTACTCCTTTGTATCCCCACAACACTCCCTTTGCAAGTAGCCACTCATAGCTACCACCAGTTCCTCCAGACCCACACACTCCCCCACACTTCAAAGTATGCATTATCGCCTCAGTGTCTCAACGCTCTATACAAGGCACCCTATTGGCACTGCAACCTCCACTCACCATGCACACTTGGTTTACTTTAATCATGTTTCCTTTTTGTATTATCAAAGACAGTATACCATGCCTTGGTAACCACTATGTAGCCTACAAGAATGGTCTTTCTAAACTTGCCAGCCCCGGTACCATCCTATCACTTGCCCTACACCATTCCTGCCCTCTATGCCACCATTTCCATTAGGCATCATCCACTCTCACACCACCAGCCTAAATGACTTCACGCACGTTACTAAAACATGCACTAAGTCACACATAACTGAGCACGATCGGCTCCACTCTAATACTGGAAACAACCATTCTTATCCCATCTTGGGCAAGACTAGGTGCTACTGCCTAAGATCTCGCACACTATGGCATGTTCATGGAACCACACCCAATCCGAAATCACCCAAACCGACCCGAGCCTCAGGAACCCTCTGCCCCCTTCAGCCCAAAACCACCACCAAACAAACCCATTCCACTCTATGCCCCAAGATAACCACGGAAACAACCACATCCAAGCAGAAACCGAATACCAACCTTCAAGGTGCCCTCATTAATGCTCGCTCCCTAGGAGATCACGCTATTGAAATACACGGTCTTATCTTAGAATCACAACTAGATCTTCTTGTCATTACAGAACCCTTGCTTCACCAAGCCTCAGGTCCTCTTCTGACACTTGCAATCCCACCCGACTACACCATTCTGAGAACCGATAGGCACCAATCTCATGGAGGCGGAGTTTCTATCATAGCTAAGACCAAACTCCAACTGAGATCCTGCCCCATTGAAAGCGTTGCTGGATACGAACTCCTCCTAGCTAAATTAGGTATCAATGACAAAACAACCATCAATGTCGTAGTTATCTACAGAGCTCCTAACTCCAACAGCCATCCTGAATTAGACATCCCACTCTTGCTTGCTCCACTTATCAAACCCAATACTAAATGCGTCATCCTCTGAGATATTAATCTAGGATTTAATGACAGCCTAGACACCAAAAGCAGAAGCCCTTCACTCAGCCCTTAAGGATTCACACAACTCATGAATTCCCCAACCCATATTAAGGGTAGACCTTTAGATTGGATCCTCACGCACAACACCACCTTCGCCATTGACTATCTCCCCACTCAGTTGGACCGATCACCACAACATCCAATTTACCATCAGAACTGATGAACCCCTCCCTATTGAACAAAATGTAACACCTATGAAGTCAGAAATCTTCGTAAACTCACTCCAGAAAACCTCAGTCCCATACTAAGCAAAGTCTTAGACACTATGCCTATCGCCAGCGATAACCCTTGTCTACTAGCAGACACATACAAAAATTGTCTCACCCCTACCATTAATGCGGTAGCCCCTCTAACCACCAAAACTAAACGCACTGACAAACGGTCATGCTTCTGGTTTAATGATGATTTGATTGCTCTTAGGAGAAAGAAATGCGCCCTTGAACATGCTCATAGAAAAAATCCCACCCCAGAGTCAGAAAAAGCCTCCCTAATGACAAGTAAAAATTACAAGTCAGCCATTAACTTGTGTAAAGCAAATGCCTATAACACGCAGCTCAACAATGCCGCTTCTGATTCCAAAGAACTGTTCTCAATCCTGAGAGAACTGGAAAACCGAACCCCGACTACTAATCCTACCAAGCCTAGCAAAGAATGGTGCACCACCATACAAGATGCTCTAGCGGCCAAAATTAATCTTTTACAAACAAAAATTACAATCAAAAAGCAATTACTAGCGAGCAAGCCCGTCAGTGACAACCACACACTCAATCCCATTGTTAACACCAGCCCTCTATTCTCCTTCACCCCGTCTCCCAAGAATTAGTCTGAGACACTATTTCCAAACTCAAAGCATCAAACTGTAAAGGAGATTCCGTCCCAGCACAAATAGTCAAATCTTGCGCCCACACACTTACACCCATCATTACCAACTTTGCAAATGCCTCATTCAAGGCCAAATTGGTCCCAGCCAGCATTAAAGAAGCATGGGTTACTCCCTTACTAAAAAAAAACTTTCTCTAGACCCGACTGTACCCACCAACTACTGGTCGATAACGACAGTTCCCTTTTCACTTAAAATGATCGACAAAATAGCATATAATAAAGTCAAACCCACCTAGAAAATAACCAGCTCCTTGGCACGAGACAATCTGGGTTCAGGCCAAACCACAGCAAGGAAACAGCCCTACTGGACCTTAAAATCCAGATGGATACCATTAGAGACTCAGGCAAACTATCCTCTTACTGTTAGACCGCTCTGTAGCGTTTGACCTTGTGGACCACGACAAACTCTGCTAAAGACTAACTTCTACACTGATGCCACCATGTGGATTAAATCCTTTCGAGCTCAACGAACCTCCAGAGTCACTGTAGGTAAGGAAGCTGCAGACTCCATCCCAGTCCCCATTGGAGTGCCCCAAGGTTCGTGCCGCTCACCTACGCTCTACAATGCGTATACCAAGCTTCTATTTTCAGACTTAGATGATATGGGTGTCATCTACACTAACTTCGCAGATGACACACAGATCCTAATCCAACTCTCAGGAAACTACACTCAAGACACACTACTCATTAACAAAATTCATGCCATCATCCAAAACTGGATGGCATTAAATAGTCTCTGTCTCAATGATGAGAAGACAGAGATTCTCATCGTGAGGAGGCACTTAAAAAAAAAAAAAAAAGAAATCACAAGAGCCCTAAGATCCAATAACCACCTATTACTAGCGACATCCCGCCAGAAGAACACTAAAGCTTGTAAACCAGCATTGCAAGCTGTGAAGGGGCTCTTGCTGGTGCTGGTGTGCTTCCTGGAGGAGGCGGGGCTAGCGCTGGACACGTGACGTATCACGTGACTTCCATCACCCTCAAAGCGCTGTGCCAACCGCCCGAGCGGTGAAAGTTGCTGCACTGACTGGAAATCATTGTGCTGCAAAAACGAAAGTTTTTTGGCTTGTAAACCAGCATTGCGAGCTGTGAAGGGGCTCTTGCTGGTGCTGGTGTGCTTCCTGGAGGAGATGGGGCTAGCGCTGGACACGTGACGTATCACGTGACTTCCATCATCCTCAAAGCGCTGAGCCAACCACCCTTGCAGCGTTAAGCCCATTGGGGTCAAGGCCACTGGCTGTTGTGCGGCTGTTTGACGCTGGAGGCAAACTGATTCTTGTAAGTACTGATAGTGTAGAGTCCTTGATTCTGCATTTAGTATCACCACCTGCATTTGTAAAAGACAGCACTCGAGACCTATCATATGAACTGAGCATTTCTGCATCCCATATCTGTATCATCTTGGACTTCGTGTGTGAGAAAGTCCCAAAGAAGAGGAGAATATATTTTTTGAAAATCCCAAAGAGGAGAATATATTTTTTGAAAATCCCATAGAAGAGGAGAATATATTTTTTGAACGCATTACTATAGTGTCCACAGAGTGTTGTTTGATTATACAGCCTACTTGCAGGTCCAGCACTTCATTGAAGAGAACAAACTCCTTGGACTCCGCCAATCTGGCTTCCGCCCTAGACACGGGACCGAAACCGCCCTACTTGACTTGAAAAACCAATTGGACGATGCTAGAGACATGGGTAAACCAGCACTTCTCCTACTCCTTGACCTATCCGCGGCATTCAACCTCGTGGATCATGGCGTCCTATGCCACCACCTTTCCTCCACCGCCAAATTCTCCCCAGAGGCCACAGCTTGGATCACCTCCTTCTTACAAGACAGAACCATGCAAGTATTCTTCGACCTAGCCGCCGCTTCACCAACTACTATACTTTGTGGTGTACCCCAAGGCTCCTGTCTCTCCCCCACCCTGTACAACATCTTCACACGACCCCTCTTCCTCATCCTCGATGCCATGGGCATCTCATACACCAACTACGCCGACGACACCCAGATCCTCCTCACTCTCACAGGTAACTATGACACCGACTCCCTGACCCTCAACAACCTCTACAACACCATCCAAGCCTGGATGGCTGACAACGGACTATGCCTCAACTCTGACAAGACGGAACTCCTCCTGATAGGTTCCCCCGACACGCTAAAAAACCTAGATGTCCAATTTAGCCACTTCACCATTGACTCCATTAAAATCTTGGTCTCCGATTCTGTCAAAACTCTGGGAGTCTACCTGGACTCCAGCCTATCCATGGATAGACAAGTCAACGCAATAGCATCCGCAGCTGCATATCATGCTAAACTTATAAACGCAATCAGGCCCTATCTATCCAAAGAGAACTGCACCAACATAGCCAGAGCCATCACCGGCTCCAGGTAGACTACTGCAATGTACTCTTTCTAGGAACCTCCAACAAAAACTTAGAGAGACTACAAGTAATACAGAACAATGCTCTCCGGGCAGCCCAAGGCATTGCTAAAAGAGAACACATCTCTGAAGCCAGAAAACTAGCCCACTGGCTCCCAATAAAGGAAAGGATCGTATTCAAAGCCCTGACACTGACCCACAAGTGCATTCACTTCACTGCTCCTGCTTACCTTTCTCAAAGGATCCACCCTGTCTCCACCACCAGGCCAACCAGATCCCCGTACACCAACATGCTCTCTGTGCCACTAGTAAAAAGAGTAAAAGCGGGTGGATCCAGCTTCCCCTACCTCGCGCCCACCCTCTGGAATGCCCTACCTCCCACCATCCGTGGCGATGACTCCCTCACCACCTTCCGCAAAACACTGAAAACTACCCTCTTCACATAAGGACCGACACATCAACACAAATACTTATCATTTATGTTTGTAATATACGCCCAAATGCAATATTTGTAACAACAGTATGATTTCTTGTACTACTCATAATGTGTCAACAATCGCTATCATATGTACCATGTAACTAAGTTATTGCAAGTAACAGCGCCTTAATGCCCCTGGGCTGCTTGCGCGCTATATAAATTTAAATAAATAAATAAAATATACAAACCTGACAGGTGATGCTCAGACGCATACTCAAAGAATTGGGAAACAGATGCTTCTTTTTTTGTGTGAACCATTAAGGTTCCTTTTTATATGTACCTGTGTGTTTTATAGTTTTTATGACTGTGATAGACATTAAAATATGTGATATTTTTTTAAAAAGTCTTGTGTGTCTACCTTTACATTGGACTATCCAGAAGAGACCACATCACCCCGGCCCTAAAAACACTACACTGGCTCCCAGTAAAACAGCGTATCATCTTCAAAACAATGTGCATAACGCACAGGGCAATCAGCGGACAAGGAGCAGAATTCCTACAAAAAAAAACAAAAAAAAAATAATCTACAAGCCAACGAGACCGCTCAGGTCAAACAACGAAATCCGACTGGAACAAAAACCTTACATCAAGAAGAAACTCGGAGGCACCGCTTTCGACCACTTAGCCGCAAAAACCTGGAACAACATCCCAAAAGTAATAAGGAACACCAAAGACCACCTTAAATTCAGAAAATTACTAAAAACCTGCCTCTTCAACACCGGAGACTAAAACCGAAACAACAATAAGACAAACGACTCATCAAAAAAGGACATTGACAAACCCCTAGAACCGACAGAAGTACCCTGGGCACCAGTAGGGCTGACGCTGGACACAGGGGTCCACCCGCGAGACCCAGAGAAACGGATACAACTACTCCAGCCAACCCTTACCATCCCCCACCGCCCGTGCAGCCACAACTAGGTTCCACGAGGCTGTGGAACGGACAAGATACCACCAATCACCCCACAACCGGGTGTATGCTCACTAGCAGCGGCGCTAGTCATGTGGAGGGGGTGAGGAGCATGCAAGGTTATTAAGGGAGCGGGCGGAGGGGACAGCTAGATCCTCAAACGGCCTCGAATGGAAAAACGGGCACGTACCTCCTGAGGCTCAGGGTGTACAAGCATCCCGTCGGGTAAGATTACACGAGCGCAACCGGTTCAGTCCAGGATAGAGATGACTAACGAATACCATTAACAATTTCCTTCTCTGCATACACCTCTCAAACTCCAAACCAAACACAACCACAAACCTCTAGCGCAGCAAACCGCACGAACTTCACTACACTGCAACAACAAAACAAAAAAACACATAGACTCGCACATCAGCACACGACGACTACCGGCCGCATACACCCCAGGCCCAGCCGACGGAACCACCGGGCTGAGGCTGCCAACAGCACATCACTGCAATCTTGCACTTTTCCAGCCTCCACCCACTAACCCACCCTGGCCCCCTCTTTCAGAGCCGCCAGAGCGCCAGGGGACCACTCCGGTGGTGATAGTGCGCGGTACAAATGACCTTTAACATTAACATATGTGTAGCAGACAGTTGTTGTATACAAGCTCATAGCCCAGAGGAAGGAAGCCGTTTTTGTGGAATTGTGTTTATTTTGAGAGTTTGAGTCCTCAACCACACGGCCCCTAAAAAGAGGACTATATAGCTTGGTTTACCTAACTCTCAGAGGACTTACAGAAAATGTTGATTTACTTACATCTGAGCAAGTGAAACTAGCTATTGATGTTGCATGTTTGCGATGTGAGTCTAATGAAAAACTTAACAACATTTTTTATCTGCAAAAGAAACTAGCATAATCTTTGGTTGAGAAACAGCCTGTCAGTGTGCTAAAGAGATTGGTTTGTATAAATGTTCATACACAAACAGATAAGGATGATGAATGTCACATTGTGGAATTTATTCCAGATTCTCAAAAAGATCAAGAAAAATTAGCAGAGGCACAATCTCATAAAATGAAAACATCTGCTCCTTTCGTGGCTGGAATTATAACAGAAAAATGTGTAGCTAGGAATACTAATTCCGCCCCCTCTGTTGACCCTCATTTGATCCCCGTGGATAAAACATCACGTCTGACGCAAACCCCGAAATCCACATATTCTGTTTTTGACGTGAAGGCTGCTAATCAAGCTGCAGCTTTAAAATCAAAGCCACAAAAAAACAATCTGCCCAAATAAAAACAATCTGCCCAAATAAAAAAAATTAAAAAAAATAAATAAAATCGAAGAATGTGAAATCTTTAAAGATGGTGGTCTCGGGGCGTGGCCTGGAGCACCAGCGATGAGGCAGCTCCTCTGATGGCCTCCGCTCGGATCCGCGGCTCAGCGTTAATTTTACCCGTTTCGAGCTAAGTTCGTTGGTCGTGATGGGGAGCTTTCACCTGCTGTGGTCCTGGGCAGTGGATGGCAGCGTTTTGAAGGCATAACGCCTTCGCTAACGGCGAAAACGGAACGGGGAGCGCGAAGGCCTGCTCCCGTAACACGACCTAAAATGGCCGCCGCATCCTCGCTACCCGCTCCAGGCTGGCGGCTAGCTGCCATCGTCTGCCCATGAGACGCTTATGAGGCTCATCCCGCCCGACACCCTGCACCGGAGCGTCTCCCCCCCTGTGCCTGGACATCGACGGTGAGAGGCCTGCTGCCGGGGCCCCTGTCATCACCCGACTCGCTGGGATTGCTCTCTCTGCGGACCCTCCACCCTCGTCTTCCTGGGGCGCCCCTGCCCACTTTCTGCCTGCTGCCTCTCCCGGCTACCACCGGAGGCCCCCCCGTGATCCCGGCTCGAGTGAGAGTCACACACGTCGCCCGGCTGAGATTGGCGGCCCCTCAGCTCCACCTCAGCACCCTCTTCGATTCCTGGGGCGCCCCTGCCCATCTTCAGCCTGCTGCTTTCGGGGGTGGGGCCCTGCCTCCCCCGGCTACCATCGAAGGCCTACTTGTTGCAGCGTGGCCCCGGCTCAGGGGTCGGCCACACACAGGTGAGGTGGGCTGCCCCTCAGCCCTGCCCCAGCAACTCCCCCCCCCCGGCCAGCCTTCACTCCGGAGGCCCTCCATCTCCAGCTACAGCGTGGCCCGGATTTGAGCAACACACACTGCCCTGGGACGACTAATATCCCCACCGGGAGGGCCCTCGAGCTCCACCTACTCCGACCCCACACGGAGCGTGTCCCCCCCTGCGACTTCCTGGGGCGCCCCTGCCCACGTCTGCTCACCACCGGCCGGAGGTGCCGACCGGCACCTTCCTAGGCGGACGCCCAGCTCGCTGGACTGCCCAATTTTGAGGAACTGTTCTATTTCACGAGAAGCTGGAGTCTTAACCTGTCCGCTCCACCGCCTAGGATCCTCGGGCCTTGCCCACCCCGCACATCTATTTTGGCCGCCCCCCTCAACCCTTTGCAAAACGAGAACTTGGGAGTCACCCTCGGGGGACGTCCCCTCCACGCGGAACAATGGCCAAAGCACTAAAGCCTCCTAAATCAGCCGACATCTCTGCTATGCTGCAGGCCTCTGGGAAGGGTGGGAAGGCGGACCACCTCAAGCTCACCCCCCAGAAAACGTCTGAGGGCGGCGGAACGCTCGCAACTAAGGAGGATCTTCAGGCTTTCATGAGCGATATTAAATCTGAATTCAGAGCCTGCATGTCGGAACTCACCGGCAAATTGGAACAGACCGAACAAAGAGTCGCCGGCATCGAACTGAGGGTTGGCGAGGTCGAGGACCTGACCACGGACCACTCCGCCCCACTGACGGAAATTCAACGCACCGTCCAATCGCTGGTGGCAAGAACCTAAATCCTCGAACATAAACAGGAGGACTTGGAGAACCGCTCCCGCTGCAACAACCTATGTCTTTGCGGGGTGCCCGCCTCGATCTCTGATCGGGAGCTCCCGGAATACGTTAGCACTTTCTTCCAGTCCCTCCTGCCAGACCTGAACGAGACTCAACTGCTGCTGGATCGGACCCACAGACTGCGCCCTCGATACGGACCCCCCCCCGGACGTGATCACTAGGGTCCACTTCTACACCACCAAGGAGGCCATAGCAGTGATTGGCCGCTCTAAGGACGAGCTCTCATTTCAGGGAATCCCGATACAGATCTTCCAGGACCTCTCCCCGCTGACTCTTCAAAAGCGCAGAATGCTCCGGCCTCTGTCACTCTTTCTTCGGGATCAGCAGATCCGTTATCGATGGCTCTTTCCTACGGCCCTACAGTTCTCGTACAAGGGCACTCAGCGCACCATCAGCCACCTCGATGATGCGACGTCAATCCTCCGCCCCGACTCCCCAGAGACCTTAGACCTCTCCGCTCCGGGCCGATCAAGCCCAGCCTTAGAAGCAACCTCCCCAAAACCGAAACGGACCCCATAGTCCAGAGTGCAGAGAAATCACAAACCGAATTGACACGCCTTAACACCTGCACTGGAACCATGACCCTGGAACGACCCTAGGCTTCGTGTCTTGCCGTGGATCCGGCGCGGTCCATAACCCCCTCCAAGGCGGATGACACCACTTCACCCTTGGAGAGACTTTCAAACATGTTGGTGCTGTCGAATGACAGCCATGTTGCCTAGGGGACATGTCGATAGTTCTAAATCGACCCCCCTGGCTGCACTTTGGTCCTCCCGTTGGAGGTCGCTTTTGAATGTGTTTTCTCCCGTTGGAGACCAGTTGGACCAGTTTAAAAAACCCTCGACCACAGGAGACTCCAACTCAATCATGCTCTCACGTCCATGGCTGACCTAACCCCCCCACGACCCCCTTACCCCCAGCAAGAAGATCGCCCGGACCAACCCCCTCACTTGAAACTCAAGTTCACCTCCTTGAACGTTAGGGGCCTGAACTCCCCCCCCCCCCCCCGAAGAGGAAATCGATCCTACAGAGGCTACAAGACAACGGGTCGTCGATCACTTTTTTGCAAGAGACGCACCTGATCCCGGCGGACTTTTCACGCCTCCGAAGCAAACTCTTCCCACTACAATTCCTCGCCTCTAACGGCACTAAGAAGGGGGGCACCGCTATTTTATTCGCAAAAGACCTGAAGCCTCAGATTCTTGACTCACTACAGTGCCAGGAGGGTCGCTTTATTGCAGTCAAATGCTCCATCCATGGCCAGCTCTACACCCTCATCTCGGTGTACGCCCCGAACGAATATCAGGAGAGCTTCTACCAGGATCTGGAGGTCTCTCTCCTCCCATTCATTGAGGGGCATGTCGTCATGGGAGGAGACTTTAACGGGGCTCCGGACCCTCTCAAGGACAGATCTCACCCCCCGTCTTCTAGAATTTGAAGTTGGCCGCTGGCTTGCTCCACCTGTTTCGCACACTAAACATTGTGGACTCTTGGAGGGTTCTGTCCCCAGACGAACGGGACTTTACCTTCTATTCATATGTGCATCGTACCTTCTCCAGAATTGACCTAATCCTGACCTCCCCACAGATCCTGTCCTTCACTGATGATGTGATAATTGGCCCCCGGATCCTTTCGGACCATGCTCCAGTTACTCTGACCCTGCGGTCTCATGACCCAGACCCCCCTCCGCGCCGCCGGTGGTGCCTCTATGACCCTATTCTGGGAGACATGGCAGTGAGGGACTCAATCGCCAACTCCATTAGGAACTTTTTCGTTGAAAACCGGGACGAGGACACTTCCCCGGCTAACACCTGGGACGCCATGAAGGCGGTCCTCAAAGGCGAGCTGATTGCCCAGGGAGCCGCATACCACAAAAGGAAGAGGGAGTCGCGTGACGCTTTGGAAGCAGCAGTCAGAGAGGCTGAGGCTACACATAAAAGGAAGGGCTGGGCCCCTAAATCCTACAGGATCCTGCAAATGGCCAGGAAACGGCTGGAAGCCCACTATGCTGAGGCTACAGCGAATCTGCTAACCAAGTCTAAGCAATGGTACTACGCTCACAACAACAAGGCCAACAAGCTCCTGGTTAACAAACTGGCAAAGGCGAAGAGCAGAAATACTATCTTAGGCCTCCGTGATCCGCAGGGGTTGATCCACTACGCTGACCATGAGAAAATACGCTTGGCAACAGCCCACCACCTGGAAATAATGATGGCAGCCCCAAGAGATCCAATTAAGCAGCACTCATACATCCATACATCCAAGAGGCGACCCTACCACACCTGACCCAGACGGCCGGGGAAGACCTGGAAGCCCCGATTACAATCGAGGAGGTGGAGGCGGCCATTAAGAGCTTAAAACCCAGAGCCCCGGGCCCGGACGGATTTTCCACTTGCTTCTACAAAATCTTCCAGCCCCAACTAGCAGCCCCTCTGGCCCACCTCTACAACTCATTCATGGCCACTGGCACCGTCACCCCAACGATGCAAGAATCTATTACAGTCCTTATACCCAAGCCCGGGAAAGACACGATATCGGCTCATATAGACACGTTGCGTTGCTAAATTTGGACGCCAACATATACTCTAAAGTCTTGGCCACCCGTCTGGCACCTATCCTCCCTAATATCATAGACCCGGATCAAACAGGCTTTATAAACCACAGGTCGACGAAAGACAACATCCGCAGGGCCCTGGATCTCATTGAAATCGCCACTCAGGATTCCCAACAGCTAGCCCTATTGGCATTGGACGCAACTAAAGCGTTCAACAAGGTGGACTGGTCTTATCTGCGCCTCACTCTGGGGGCCTTTGGCTTCGGTCCGACCTTTCAGAAGATGATCCTGGCGAACTACCAGTCCCCCAGGACGAGGCTGAGAGTCAACGGCCGCTTGTCGGACCCAATCTCCCTCACGTGTGGAATGAGGCAGGGATGTCCTCTATCCCCTCTGCTTTTCGCTTTGCCCATGGAGCCGCTGGCTCAACGAGTCCGGAAGAACCCCCGAATCAGTGGCCTATGCACCGGCTCTGCGCAACATAAAGTGGCCCTCTATGCGGATGATGTTTTGCTTACCATCACAAACATTGAGAGATCCATGAGCGAGGCCTTAACTGAAATCCACAACTTTGGGATGGTCTCGGGATTCGCGATTAACTATCAAAAGTCGGCGGTGCTGGGAGTGGGCATGACGCCAGCTGAACGGGAGGCTCTGGTGAAGATGGGTCCATTTCAATGGAGCATCAAATCGATCCCCTACTTGGGGGTGCATATCCCCGCATGCCCAACGGAAGTTTACCGAGCTAACTTCCCGCCACTCTTCGAGGAACTAGAAAAGGATCTGACCCGCTGGCAACCCCAAGAGATCTCCCTCCTAGGACGGATCACGGCGTGCAAAATGAACTTACTCCCGCGCTTCCTCTATGCATGTGCCGCCCTCCCGATCACCATTCCGCTTCCCCCCTTGCAGCGGCTCCAAAGAAAGATGGTGGACTTTATCTGGAAGGGGAAGAAACTGTGCATCCCGCGGAGAACAATGATGGCCACCACGAGATTGGGAGGCCTCGGGGTCCCCGACCTCCGCAAATACCATATGGCGGCACAGCTGGCCCACCTCCAGACATGGGGACTTGCTACGGGTCGACCGAAATGGGTGGAGATCGAACAATCCTGCCTCTCTCTTCCCCTTCGCTTCCTCCCGTTCTTACCCACAGCTTTACGCCGCAGCTGGCCGGGCACTCTCACAGCTACAAAACATACAATTAAGGCCTGGGAGTGGGCTCGCAGACACTGGGGCATCCCAGGAGACTTGAGTGCGCTCTCCCCAATCTTCCTCAACCCAGCTTTCTCCCTGGGGCCCGTCCCCAAAACTTCAGAAACTGGGTCGCAGGGGGCCTCGCCACTTTAGGACAACTTTTTGAAGGGGACTCCCCCCTAACCTTTGAACGATGCAAGATGACTTTTCAGTTAGCGGAAACGGATAGGTACTCCTACGCTCAGCTCAGACACTGGTGCTCTCACCCACAGACCCGAGCGGCGGCCACAAGACCCCTTACCTCACTGGAACTGACGGTGAGCGACCTACCGGCCCGGGGGAAAATATTGACCTTGTATAGGCTGCTGCAGGAGGACCCCCTCCGGTCCAGGCCTTCCTACATGTCCCAATGGGAAACGGACCTCGGACACGCCATCGCGGACCATACATGGGTAGACATTTGGACAAGAACGCGGACGTCTTCCCGCTGTATAACCAACAGGGAGTGTGCCCATAAACTACTCCTGCGCTGGTTTTACCCCCCTCTACGCCTTCATCACTTCCAACCAGCACTAAACCCTCTCTGTTGGCGACTTTGCGGCCTCCCAGGATCCTACTTCCACATGTGGTGGACCTGCCCCCGGGTGCAGGAGTTTTGGTCTCTCTGTCTAGCCACCATTAAAGACATCACCCAGGCGATCATTCCACTCACGCCCGAACAGGTCCTTTTAGGGATTCCATTGTCAGGCTCATACCCGCGGTCGGGGAGAAGAGCGGCCCTGATATCCCAGTTCCTATTAGCGGCTAAGATCACGGTGGCCCGCACCTCGAAGTCCACGGACGGACCCTTGATGGCCCTTTGCTGGGTCAAACTTTGGGATATTTTAATAGCTGAGAAAGTCATGGCAGCCAGGGCGGGACTGCTTCATCGTTTTCGGGATATCTGGGAACCAGTGCTATACTATGGCTGGAATTATCCGGCCCTGACCCACAAACCGCCCCTGATCACAAGGGCCCTTCACGCTATGGAGAACCCACCAGTGCCGCCGAGCCAGTCTGACTAAAGCCGAGAACTATGCTTGCCGGGGAATGTGCGGGGTGGGTGACGGGGACTCTGGGTTACATGACCTGAGATACTATATGTAATGTTCTTGTATAATCTCTCCTGTGTGTCGAATGATAAATAAACAAATTAAAAAAAAAAAATGTTTGTCTCATCTTCGACAAAACAATTCATCAACAATCTGACACGTGCCAATAGTCGGACTCAGGTGGTCTCGAGCTCTATAGCAAAAAAATATGCTGCACTGACCAACCTGAGAAAGAACAAACATCTTGACGCGTGCCAGTCACCAAGAGTGATCATGGATCACCCTCCACTTGATGAATTGATAAAACTTGCTGAAGATCAGCACCTTGCTTAACAACATATTCATAAAAATACTCCTGCATCTAGCATGACAAACCCTTCACATGTAACAGAAAACAACAACAGTGAAGACTCTGATGTTGCAGTAGTATCAAGACAAAATCTAAGATGAGAGATTGATCGATATTTAGGGTCGAAGTTTCGAGCCTCCTAAATTTCCTATTGTAGCAAATGGCCCTGCTAAATGCACTTCTGCCATTGCACCTATTTCCTTGCCAACAACGACAGTCTTAGAATGTAAGAATCTCATTCCAAAATGAGTGTCCTTTGCTGAATCTGAGCCCCCAATTTCCCAAGGTGTGGATCAGAGAATGTTAAATAATGGTAGATTGTTGCAAAATGATCTCGATGAGATTAAAAACTCAATTGCTCGCCTGTGGCTGTTAAATTCGAAGACAAATAATGTTGTGCCATTGGAGATCGTCAATATATAATGAACCGCCAGAATATTCTTGGTTTATTCTCTGACACTGTGATGCTCAGGGAAATTGAGTCGGATGATCTTGATCAGATTGAGTTTCCAAACAGGGATAACCTTAGTATAGCCCTTGTTTGGACTCGCTCTTTGATCATACACAACATCATTTGGGCTGCGAGGGAGGTGTTGTTCAATTTAGGTTTTGTGATCTCATTAAATTCAGACGCAAAACACCCTTTGAAATCATGCCTCAAAACACCCAAAAAAACTCAACGTTATATACCAACTTATAATGCTGGGGAGAATGCGCCTGAACAGAAAGAATATACCCATATCACGAGAGTATAACTAGAACCGGCAAAAGAACAAGTGTGTGTCTCCATAATTAGCTGGAATACGAGAGGACATAGTCACCTTATTAACAACCCTAAGAATATTCTATGTGAGTATGATATCATTTTACTGCAGGAAACTTGGTTATCTACGCCTCCCACTTGGAACAACTATGACACACAACTTGAACCGGCTTTACGAGCCACCAAAGGAAGGCCTATGTCTGGTTTACTTACTGCTACAAATACATTAGCCAATATATATCTTTTGTCATTACCCACGATCAACCCGTTCATTCAATGCTCTATCATCAACATTAACTCATTTAAAATTGCCTGTGTCAATGTTTACTGGAACCCTCTGGGTATTACAACTGCATTATTTTTCAAAAATGTAACAACTGTTTTGGAAAAAGTTATACTGATACATGGCGTTGTATACATTATTGTTGCTGGGGATTTGAATTTACACCTATTGCATGGGAACAAAGTGAAAAAACAAGAACGGGTGGGATTATGGAATAATTTTGCAAAAGCATGGAATTTGGTCATGCTAAATGGTACGAGATGGCTGATTCGCCCCCTCTTGGGACTTGGTTTAGCAAAAAACAGTCTGCCATCATTGATTATATTTTTGTATCTATAAGTTTATTTGAATATACAAAGGATTTTGCAGTGAAAACTTCCGAGTATAGTGACCATCGGCCATTGAATTTCAAGCTTATGCTGACCCATGTTGTCATGAACCAGGGACATAGCCCCTTCTGGTCTTCCTGGTCCTGGTCCAGACGGAGCGTGTGCTCCTTGATACTTCCAACATGGCCATGCCCAGTGCCGTGTTCCGTACTAGCCTGTACGTCGGACACGGCATGTTCTATAAATGGGCCACGCCTCCGCGCGTCTAAACGCTATCTCTAGGTAGTGTCTCGACGTGTGTGTGCTGCTCGGCGTTACCCTTCCAAGTTCCTGGCCAAATCCCTTATTCTTTCTTCCCTTTTCCCCTGTTTCCAGTATCTCTTACCTTTCTTCGATCCTCTTCCTGGACGTCCTGGAATACGCGACTTCCTGGAACTTTGAACGCTCGCGCTGGAGTCAGACTCGACTCGCGCGCACTTATACAAGTCCCGGTCCGGCCGGGAGAAGGAGTCCTCCACGGAACGCCACAAGAAGAGAACTCAGGTGAGCCGGGGGAAACCTTTGACACATGTCTTATCTCCATCAAGGCACATTTTTAAGGGTGCAGTCAATATTAAGAATTCTTTAAATCGGCTAAAATGGTCCAAACAATCATTAACTCATTATAGTGACCATTTGAAAATGGTTGAGAAGGGGGACTCTGATCTTGTCAATATAAATAACCTGGCACCTTATCTAATGCAATTGTATGCCACTAAGCAGAAGCCTCATGGGAAACCAAGCCAAGTATCCGATAATGCAATTTGTCTCAGAAAAGTATTGTTCAGAAAACAAAAGAGACATGCCCAATATTTACCATTGGCAGTGAAAGAGTCAGCCTTGAGAAGCATTAAAAATCCTTATAAAAATTGGATGCAGGAATATAAGCTCACTAAATATCAAAAGGATGGTGAATCCATGATACACCATATACAAAGTAAAAACACATCTCAAATTTGGCAACTATTCAATTCAACCTTTGCAGCGCCACAACTCACCTCTCAAATAAATGGTGTAACGGAAAATGATTGGGTACTACACTTTTCAAATTTATATGCTGCCCCATCGGCGCCTGGGACCCTGTACATGCTTGACACTGTGTTCAACCTTGAGTTTGATGAAGACGATTTTCGATATCTCATCAACAAATCTAGCATGTCCCGTGCTCCAGGCCCAGATGGGTTATCTTATGCTGTTCTAAAAAAGAATGTTGATTTGTGGGTTCCCATTCTATACACTTTGTTTAGGTTAATCATTCCATATAAAAAATTACCAACATCGTGGACACACTCTATCATTGTCCCCATCCACAAAAAAGGAGACAGACAAAATCCCATGAGTTACCGTCCAGTTGCTCTCTTGGACATTCCCAGAAAAATCTTTTGCAGAATAGTCTTGCGTGACTTGAACTCATGGTCATTCTCAAACCAGCGAAGAGACCCATTCCAAACTGGTTTTGTCTCTGGGCTAGGGACATCGATAAATCTCACCTTTTGAATGCCTTAAAACTATCATTCGCCATGCGCAAGCAACCTCTATATGTTGCCTTTGTTGACTTCCGCATGGCCTTCGACTCAATTGAAATTTGAATGTCCTAAATCTCTGATAAAAAGTGTGAGCCTCCTACATTCAAATACCACTGTACAAATTAAGTTGAACATCGAAGGCCTTCTATTTAAGAAAATCAGAACAGCTAGAGGTTTAAAACAAGGTTGCATATTGGCTTCAACACGGTTTAACTTGTTTTTACTGGACATAGCTGATGCATTTGCTTCAGCTCAATCTGATTCCCCAAAGTTAGGGAAACAATGCATAGCATGGCTCCTCTATACAGACGATCTTGTCTTGATTTCCCAAACTCCAACTGGGTTACAAATTTTGCTTGACGTACTTGATCAGTATGTTTCGGAAAACAAGCTAACTGTAAATCAAAATAAAACACAAATTGTTATCTTGGGCAGAGCTAAAACAACTTCCCAAAATAGATTTCAGTGGACAATATGCAGCCACAAACTACAAGTGTTTCAGACTATAAATATCTGGGGATGAACTTTAACAATGCAACATCTGAAAAATCCCTTGAAATAGCAATACGAACCAAACTATTGATGTTGACATCGCAGGCCAAAATTGTTCACGCCATATTTGGCAAATTTACGTGTGTTCCCATAATGTCGTTCTACCAGCAAAAGGTGGTACCAGTTATCACATATGGGTTGGAATCTGTGTTACCTAAATCTGAGTTATTCTGGAATCAACTTGAAGCGAAATTCTGGAAAGCGGTTTTAAATCTGCCTAAAAGTACACCCAACATGTTATTAAGATATATGAACTTGGTCTTTTATCAATCCAGGTACAAGTGACCTGGAAAATATGCACACTATTCAGAAAATGTATCATGAGTATCTCGAAAAGAGACAGCTTAGCTATTTTAGCTGAATATTTGTTAACTTCTAATCACTCATTCCCTTTGAGATGGAGAACACACATTATAAATGCTCTTGCAGATGCAGACATTTCAATTGAGTTGTTGTTAACAAATCCGAATCGTGCAAAGGTCAAAGCTTACCAACTAGATTGGCTAATGACTCAAGAAAAATGTATGGGGCTTAAAGATTTCAACAGGGATCTTTTTCGACATAAGCAATTACGTAAAATGGCTGATTATCTTGCCAAATGCCCCTCCCCAAGTTTAAGAACAAAAATTTTAAGATTACGTCTGAATCTGTGGCCGGTTAATGAAATCTTGGTTAGACGAGGCATTGTTAAAAATGAACTAAGCTATTGTCGATTTTGCAATGACACATCTGTCACAGAAACCTTGCTTTATATTATTTTGAATTTTAAAGCTTTTGTGTCTCAACGGGCCACACTTGTCAAATGTATGACCCCGAAATACTTTGATTGCTCTGATGCTGAAATTTTTGGCTCTGATAAAATATCTGTTAGAATTGCAACGATTCGCATTTTGGATGCTGCCTTTCCTTATGAGCAGATAAGTTTTAAGTCTCACAAATCTGAAACAAGATAGTGAATCTAGATAGAAATTGGCAATTAGAATGTGCGTGTTAAGCATCAAATCATCATGAAACCAATTGCTAAATGGTATCAAATGTTTACTAACTTGTTCTCTCCTCTTCTTTTAAGGAAGTATCTACAGTAATATGATGCAGAATGTAGGTAAAAGATAACATATATTGATCCTTTTATTGTGAATGCAACTGAGAAGAGTATGTTTCACAATTGATTTTTAAGAAAACGATGTATCATATTGTCAATAATTGAAATTATTGTTTTTCTTATTTACTAAAATATTTGTAAAGTTGAACTGTCAACCAAATAAATAAATAAATAAATAAATAAGCAAATAAATAAATAAAGCAGGGGGCAGCAGCTTACAAAACTTAGCCCCCAAACACTGGAACTCCCTCCCTGACAGTATCAAAAAAGAGGATTCCTTTTTGGGCTTCAAAAAACTGGTTAAAACCTGGCTATTTAACCAATATGAATGAAACTATTTTGGGAGCTTGTAAATATGCTGTATCCGTCTTTGTACTGTTCGTCCTTTAGTAAATAGATTGTAATTATGCTTTTTGATTGTCTGACTGTAACCCTTTCTGCAATTTGTCACTGTCCAATATCTGAACAAGCTGTCTGTAACCTCGCTGTGATACCTAAGGGTTTGGGCGTGTAATAAATAAAAAATCTACATCCAGCGCCTGGAGACTGCCCCGGGCCCCGAGTGGTAGCAGTGTGCGGTATAAGTCTGAATAACATAACATCCAGGTATAACTCTATTTCAAGATGGCCTATTCACTTTCTATCTTCTGCTAGGACAGCAACATCAATTGTGGAAAGGCTTTGATCTTTGTACTCCTAGACATCCTAACCAACCCTACTGTGTGAGAGCTTATTAGGCATAATGAAACACGCTCATGAGAACCTGTCCGTAATGTCTCCATTGAAATACGAGCATCTAATTTCAAAGGGGACTTTTCATAAGGGAAAAGATACTAAGACAGAGCTCTAATATTCGTACACAACAAAGAAAATACCTATGAGGCTGTGGATCTAGACTATTTCAAATAAAAGTGAAGAGGAAGGATCAATAACTTATGGTTTTGCTTTAAAAGTAAAAAGGAGCTATTCTGTGTAGTAAATAACGTGTGCTAGAATGAGCCTCTTTCTGATTTTTCAGTAAACCAGTGAAGTGGAGTTGCGACGCTTAGAAACCAGCAGTCTCTGCAAGTGACGCCATGTCCTTTAGGAAAACTAATCTCGTCAGGTCTTTAACCTGCAGAATGTGCATGCGTTCGCATTGTATGCAATCACTATATGATTACAAAGCATGCCGAATAAAATGGAAAACAATTACCCCCATGGCATGGAGATAGTTGGCAACTACGCACGAAGAATATTCTGTGGAATATAACAGTAATATTATATTTGGCAAATTAATTTCATGGGAGTGGGGATATTCTAGGGAGTTCGTGGAAAGGAAAATATTAGAAATATGAACATTGCCTCAAAAAGTGGGAGGCTCCCTCCTAGACAGGGAGAGCTCTGAAACACTTCAATACACCCTTCCTCACCATCAGTTTTTAATAAGATTCACATGTGTACATATATTTCTGCATTTAAAGGGAACGTCAAAAGAGGGTCTCGAATGGGGAGTGGAAATGGGGTTTGCAGGGAGAGGTAGAGGTGTTCTGAACCCACATAGCACCGAGATTCTCTTAGAAAGGGCCACAGCTCCACGGCTAGGCAGTACTAATTTGAACGGAAGGGGCAAAACAGCATGTCCTAAGACCACCTCAGTAAACCAGGGGTTGGCTAGATTTTTTGGTAGTCTTGTGGATATTGGTGGACATAGAATAGTCCTGGATGCATTTGCCAACGCGCTATACTAAGGAATTCCCTAAACAGTAAACCTCTCCTCCCTGGTACAGCTGTACCACTCCTCTGTCCCATAGCTCTCAACTCACACGCTTTTGGCGGGTGTCACCCGCCTTGTAAACAGCTGACTCACCCGCCAAGCCTCCAGTACCCCCATTGTTTCAATGGGCCCCTCACCCGCCAAAAATAAAATTGGGTGTTTTCACCCGCCTTTGTGACACTAATGGTTGTGAGCTATGCTGTCCCATTCTGTATACTACCCCCAACAAACCTGCCTACATTTGAAAATCAAAATTCCTGAGATTTATGCCCCACCCACAGTCCCACAAAACTCCGCCTATTTTCACCTGACTCCGCCCACATGTCAAAAAGGTCAACTCTGTTGTAATGTGATACGACGTCAGAAATTTGCATTCAAATTGAAATATGCATATTTCATGAAATTGCCTTTTCACAACCAACCAAATTGCATTTGCCTTCCATAAAATCAACACCTTAAAATGAGCACATGTCAACTCAAGAAACAATACAAAGGTTTTCGCTGAATTTTGCAGTGCCGAAATTGGACATTTCACCTTAGTTTTTTTTCATCCGGTTATGTAGTGCAGTGGCGAGTTGTCCAGACTGCAAACCTGATGGCTTTGGTTCAGTGGGGCTGAGTCCACCCTAACCTGGGCAAAAATAATGAAAGCATAAGAAACGCGCGTTCGCATTGAAAGTCGGCAAAAAAGAATGAAAGGTGAAGCAAAATAAACGTGCGTTATTTTGCTTCACCTGCATTCTTTTTGCCAATGTGCTGGAAGCGTTACAGTCATTGCTGCAGAGACAAAGCCAAACTCGGGCAGGGAGTCCGAGGCGGCGCAGTCCTGCAAGCATAACAACAAAAAAAAGAAGCATTCAGTGAAAGCTGTCCCCCACCAAAATTCCTGAGATTACAGAATCTTTCCCAGAGACCCGGAGAAATGGTTCAAATTCCTGAGTCTCTGGGAAAAATTCAGAGGTTAGGCAGGTATGCCCCCAAACCCTTGTATCCATTTTCTGTTACCACTGAAAAGCGCTCCTTTGTGACTCCGCATGCGTGAAGCGGCATTCTCCTGCATTATTCTGGTCCCCTGCGGAGCATTTTTACTCATAAATTATCATTTTGTGAGCAGAATAGTAGGGCTACTGCCTGATACCTTTTGGGCACAAATCGGTGCTGGGAAGCCGGCGATTCGCTGACAGGCTCCGCTGGAGCCACAAAACACACCATCTTGCCTACGCCGCAGCGGGGGCACTTGGATGTCTTTGTTGTTGCCAGCCCGACTCCACACAGACAGTCAGCACAATCACCGACAGTGCGCCGCTGGGCAACGGATGCCCGCGGGCTTGCGGAAACTGTGCGGCTGAGTAAAGGAGTCCTGAGTGGCCCCTGTAGTAAATTAGTGCCTGAAGAAAGACAGGAGCCAGGCAGGGATTTCACCAGGACTTTATTTCCAATATCTCTGGATCAGATATTGCATGGATAGTGTCCAGGATTTAATGGGCCAACGTGGCCAACTGGGGTTTAGATGCTATGGCTCAAATATGCAGCAAAACTCCTTTAATAAGTCCCGTGCTCGGAGGAGCCGGGAAGACGCTGCTGTCCGCGTCCTCAGCTCGTCCCGTAATGCGCGCGTAGCGCGCGGGGGCGGAGCTGATGGCGCGAACGAGACCTCGCGAGAGCGGGGCTCTCGCGATATCTCTACACACCTCCCTTTTTCCAAAAGCAGAACGAGTTCACTGTACCACATAGTCATTGTATCTCACCGGTCTTCTGTGCTCCCTTCGGGGCCTCTCACTGGTTACGGGGCATGGTCTCTGCTGCTCTGGTTCTGGACTTTCACATGGTTCTTCCCGTTCCGTTTCGGTTTCATCTCTTTCTCCATCGCTTCCTTCTGTTTCTCGTTCCTCGTTTCTCCAGTTATCTCTTTCGGTTTCTAAGTGGGGTGTCTCTTGGGTCCTCGCTTCTTCTTGCCTTCGCTGGTATAGCGCTACCCTTTCATAGTTCCACGAGCGCCCGTCTTCCGTGCGGACGTGATTGGTTCCTTTGTGAGTTACTTTTATGGGCCGACTATAACGGGATCCCGTGGCTTGGTCCTTTCTTGGCAGTTTGATTTTGACCCAGTACCCTTCTTTTATATTGGGCGCTTGCTTCGTCCTTCTTCTCTCATCACTCCACAATTTCATGCGTGTCTTGTTTCTCTCCATGCGCCATACTACTTCCGTCATGTCAACTGCTTCATCTTCCCTTACTTTCGCCAGCCATGGTGGAATGAGGGTGGATGCCGCACTCCTCCCTCTCAACATTTTGAACGGGGATATTTGAGTAAATCCATTTGGCGTGAGCCTGTGAGCCGCTATGGCTTCTTTGGCAGTTTTGAGGGGGTTCATTCCAGACGCTGTTGCCAGTTGGATGGCCCCTTTTATGAACCTGTTCGCCCTCTCCACCAGTCCATTTGCTTGGGGGTGATACAAGGCCGCTTTCTTTTGTTTGATGTGGTTCTTTCTTAAAAATGCTTCCATATCTTTGGAAACTAGTTGCGCACCATTGTCTGTGACGACTTCTTTGGGGAGGCCTTCCCTTTGGAAAATTTCAGTGAGTACCTCTATGACCGTCTCTGTGGTTATGTTCGGGACAAACTCGGCTTCGACCCACTTGGATAAGTAGTCGACCAGCACTATGCCATATTTGTGTTCCGTTTCCATCGCCTCCAGGGGCCCTATGAAGTCAATGCCCACTTTGGACCATACTGCTTCTGGTATCTCCGTGGGAATGAGAGGCGCCTGTCGAACTTTCAGTCTTTTGTCACTGTTTAGGCATTCATGGCAGCGCTCTATCATGGCGCGTATTTCCTGGTCCATAGACGGCCACCAGTAAGCTTCTCTCACCCTGCGGCGAGTCATCGTGTTCCCTAGGTGTCCCGCGTGGGCCCTGCAGAGTATGGTGCGCCTCATTCCAGTGGGGGGGATGATCTGATCCATTTTCATGATTATTCCCTCCGTTTCTGACAACTCATCTTGCACCTTCCAATATGCTCTCATGCCCTCCGGCAGCATTTTCTCATTCGGCCAGCCTTCTTTGATCCAATTGCGTATCTTGGCCATGATTGGGTCCTTCCCGTCTTCTTCTTCCCAGTGTCTCTCACTGAGTTCCAGGTAGTCTGGGGCCCTTATGTCTGATATGGATGCGACTATGCATTCTCCGTGTAGGAATGTGGTAGCCCTTTCCTTGTTCTCGGGCAGTCTCGACATGCAGTCGGCTTGCGAGTTTTTCCATCCTGAGATGTGATGGATTTCGAATGTGTATTCCTGTAGTTTTGCTGCAATGCGAGCTAGTCTGGGCGTGGATGTTTTGGTGCCTCCCGGGCTGAGCATGTGGATGAGCGGCTTGTGATCTGTCACCAGCTTGAACTTTGTGCCCCACACATATGTTCTGAAATGTTCGACTGCCCATGCGCATGCTAGCATTTCTTTTTCAATCGTAGAGTAGTTCTGTTCCGCCTCTGATAGTGCCTTCGACGCAAAGGCCACCACATGTTCGGTGTCACCTCTCCTCTGCGTTAGCACTGCTCCTAATCCGTACGCACTGGCGTCAGTGGTAATGACCGTATCCCACTCTGGGTTAAAGGGTTGCAGACATGGAGCTTTCATGATGTGTTGCTTTATGGTGTCCATCGCCCTCTTCTGAGGTTCACTCCACGAAAATTCTGTCCCCTTTTTAAGTAGATCGCGTAGGGGTGACGTGGTTTCTGAAAACTTTGGTATAAATTTCGCGTAGTACTCAGCCAATCCCAGAAAAGACCTCACCTCTTTTTTGGTGGCAGGTTCAGGAGCTTTGGTGATGGCTTGCATAAGATTTTCTTTCGGGCTGATCCCCTTTTCCGAAATTTTGTAGCCCAGATATTCAACTTCTTTTACTCCAAATGAGCATTTCTCGTGACGTAAACGCACTCCTGCATCTTGTAGTTTGTTGAGAACCACTTTGAGGGTGGTATCGTGCGTCTGCTTGTCCTTTGCATAAACCAATATGTCATCCTGAAAATATACTATATTTTTGACTTTCCTTAGTAGGACGTCCATCATGCGCTGAAAGGCCGACGCGGCTGACGACAACCGAAAGGCATTTTAGTGAATTGAAATGTGCCAAATGGCGTGATAAATGCTGTAAGGGGTTTCGATTCTTCGTGGAGCTGTATCTGATGATATGCATTTCTCATGTCAAGTTTTGAGAATATTTTGGCCTCTTTCATTAATAATATGAGTTCGTTTATGCTTGGGAGCGGGTAGTTGTCCGTGATAACTTCTAAGTTTAGGCTGCGCAGGTCTATACACACCCTTAATTCCTGTGACTGGGGTTTCTTTATCAGGACGACTGGGCTCAGCCATTCGGACGCTTCAATTTCTTCTATCACTCCTTCCATCTTCATTTTGTCTAGCTGTTGTCTAAGGGTGTCCCTTGCTGTGGCCGGTACCGGTCTCACCCGGTGCTTGACAGGGACGGCATTTCTTTTGAGCACGATCTTGTGAATGAAAATTTTAATGTTCCCCGGCTCCTCCGAGAAAAGTGTTGGGTAATCGCTCTTGACAACAGATTCGTTCCTCGTATGGACTGATAGGACTTGATCTTCTGTGCTGGGATCCAGTCTGATTTTTAACTTGTCTTGATCATCCCAGCCCAATCCTGCAGGCCCTTCATGGAAGTAGACTCTGGTGATGGTTTCTCTTCCTTTGAATTCGACTCTGCCGTTGATATACCCTAAGAGTTCGACTGAGGCCCCCCCAAACACCGTGGGCTTGTGTCGTGTGGTGAGCACTTCCACTTTCTCTTTACCCACCATGTCTTTATATGTCTGGAGGGGTAGGATGGTGAGGTCCGACCTGGAATCTGCCAAGACCCGTGTCTCTCTTCCATCGATTTTGATCACGCAGTGAGGCTTCTCTCTCCTGGCTCGGGTGCTGTTCACCATTATGACTGTGGGTCTCCCCTCCTCATCTGACGAGGATTCCCTTTCCTTTGCGTGTTCTGTGGTGAGGCTTGTGACTTTCTTGTTCCTCCATCGACATACTATCGAGAAGTGTCCTATGCAGACTGAACACTGCTTGTCTCTGGCTGGGCACTCTCTGTCAAATGCCAGGTGTTTGGTGCTGGAGCACCTATGACACTTGAGGGGTTCTCTCTTGCTGTTTCTTGACTCTCTCGTGTCTGGTGCAAACTTTTCCTTTCTTGGACGGAATCCAACTGCTTGTATTTCAGTGGGGACTTGGGCCCCTGTAAACTCTTTCCTTCTCCCTGCGGTTTCCTCTACCGCTCTGGCAATTTCTACGGCTTTTTCTAACTGTAGCTCTTTTTCGAGGATGAACTTATCTTGGACCTTGCGACTGTTGGTATGGACGACTAGCATGTCACATATGCGGTTTTCCGCATTGGTGCCGAAGTTACACAGGGCTGCTAGTTCCCTTAATTTCGTGACGTAGTCATCGACGGGTTCGGACTGCTCTTGTTTTCGAGCGTAAAACCTTATTCTATGGAGTACAGTGTTCTCTTTGCTGGCGAACCTCTTAATGATTCTTCTAACGGCCTCCTTGAACACATCATCATTGTCGTCATCTACTGGTATCGGGGTAAGGCCCTCGAATATTCTTTGCCCTTCTAAGTAACATGGCCCTGCGTCTCACCGCTGAAAATCCTGATCCACCCATTGCCTCCACGTACGTCGTGAACAGGGGCTGCCATTGTGGCCAAGGAATGGCAGGCCTACCTGGTGTCTGTAGAAAGGGTGGTGGCGGTGTGGCTCCCTGCATGTTTCTGCGCGGTTTCCTGTGGTGATCCTCGTCGCCAATTTATGTAGTAAATTAGTGCCTGAAGAAAGACAGGAGCCAGGCAGGGATTTCACCAGGACTTTATTTCCAATATCTCTGGATCAGATATTGCATGGATAGTGTCCAGGATTTAATGGGCCAACGTGGCCAACTGGGGTTTAGATGCTATGGCTCAAATATGCAGCAAAACTCCTTTAATAAGTCCCGTGCTCGGAGGAGCCGGGAAGACGCTGCTGTCCGCGTCCTCAGCTCGTCCCGTAATGCGCGCGTAGCGCGCGGGGGCGGAGCTGATGGCGCGAGCGAGACCTATCTCTACAGCCCCCTCCCCCCAGAGCACTTACTGAGACACACAGGTGTGTCTTTGCCCCATCCTCCACCACACTGCTACTGGACAGTGTCAGCATCCTCCGGAGGAGTGCTGCGACCCTGCCCGGCCCCAACTGTGGCGGGGGAGCGCCTACAATCACTCATCTTGCCTCGAGGAGGCCCACAGGACACCCTGGATACCAGAGGGCTGGGGTGGGGGGCGGGGGGTGGCACTGCCATCTGAGGCCCCAGTGCGGAGAAGTGGAACGGTGTCCGGCGGCCTAATTAACACAATTGGAGATCCATCCTGCAACTGCGCCCTGGGAAGGGCGCTAGACACAAGGCGAGGGGGTGTGAGGAGGTATCCTTATCCTTCCCTTCTCCAGAGGGCTCTGGGGATAAACGCTGAGGTCTCATACGCATTGGGAGGACAGAAGGAAGCTGTTAAGAAGGATTTCTGAACTCTGTCCTGGAGGGGCAGAGGTTCAGAAGGCCAGTCTAGTTTATTGGAACAGGGTAACCTCTGGACAAGACAATCACGGTAGCTGTGGCAGGCGGTCAAGACTAAGTCTCAGGAGGGGCGAGGGTGACTAAAAGACCTCAATGAGCATACAAAGCAAGGACACCTAAAAATTACTCCAGACAGGTGTTATATTAAAAATATAGGACATTTATTTTTGTAACATAGACCATAGCAAAGTATCACAGTACACTAAGTAAACCAACACATCACACTCAATACAATATATATACTATTGTGGCTTATCTTACCAGCAGTCGCTCTGTTAAAAGGCTGAATTAGTCCCTTCTAGGAAAGGAATTATTAGTGTTACAACAATTTTTCTAATAATGGAGACAGCTGTTATTAGGAGCCAAACAACCAGTGGAACGTAGGACTGGCCACCACAACTTGAAGGTGCTCAAAAGGTTTGAACCCAGGAACAGCGGCCAACTTTGAACGGCTTATTTCTTTGCCCAATAGCATTTTGTAACATATTCCTGGAATAGCCAATAGTGTTGCAGAGGCCTTTTAACGCAAATATCATGAGGGCGATAATCCAACCCTAAACACTGAAAAGTCAATGCTGTCCAAAACCTTCACATTCGTTGCATCTTCAGTTCCCCTAGAAGGTTGGGGAAGGGATTGCTTTTAACAATTGACTGTTTATTCCCACCAAGAAGGCAAGACAGTTGGTCCTAACAATATGCCAGGATTCTCTCATAGAAGGAAATCCAGGTATCTACTGAACTAAACGTGTGGAACAACATTTTATTGTAGCCCACTCGGGGAATTCATGTATGAGACTTTGTCATGCCTTGTGAAAACTGCACGCTGTCTAAGCCACCACATTCCAAGCCATTTGGAAAACTGCACCAATCTGCATTACCATCTGCACCTTGGACAGTGATCTCAACTGATTTTGTTGTTAATTTGGCTCCCTCAGGTTTACACCATTATGGTAACAGTGGATTACTTTACGAAACGTGCTAATTTTTCACCACTTATCAATGTACCCTCCACTCCTGAAATGGCTTAAGTAATTATTTCCTACGGTTAGATTTTCTGACATGTGGATGCCATCTGTAGATTTCCTTTGAAAGGATTCAGGAAGTCCATGTTACAGCTAATGAACATTAAGTTGCATCACGATTGCCAAACGGCATGTGGACAGGAAAAGTTTAGATCCATCGGCCTTTCAGGCTGGAGACCAGGTATAGCTATTTGCCTGACATTTGCTCAATCTCTTTGCTCCCATCAAACGGGCGCCCAAGTATTTTGGACCCTTTGACATCATTCGGCTTATCGACCTCGTAGCCTATAAATCATGGCTACCTTCATCTTGTACTCAGATCCAATTCTGGTCTTCCATGTTTTTCTTTTCAATACGTACCATGTCAGCACTGTGGCAGGGGTTTGACCCTCCTGAGCAGTTCAATGGGGTTCCATAACATGAGGTGTCCACTATTTATTACTCCCGGTATCAACGTGGAATCCCTACCAAATTTGGTTTCCTGGAAAGGAAAATCTTGCGATCAGACATGAGAACCTGCATCACATGTGCATGTCCCCCAAGCTATGTCAATGTTTTTAATCGCCTGCACCAGGGGAAGCCAGGGTTGGGAAGGGGGGAGGCGATGTGGGGGGGGATCAGTTTGAAAGTGAGCATGAAGTTATGTCATCCAGGAGGGCAGCTCTGCCCCTTTCCTCCGTCGTGGAATTGGGTTGTTGGAATGCTTTGTCGCAGACCTTCAGCACATCATTCACCTTACCAAGATGGTCTGCACTCGTGACAGGGCTTGTGGCATGTCACCACCAAGATGGCAGAATTCCAGTTCCGGATTTAGGGGCATGGAAACCATATCTTCGATGAAATCTAAATGAGGGACGCGTCACAAAGCTCCAGGCAATTTGTTATTATGCAGTTGATTTTCTCCCCCTTTGTTTCCCTGAATTGTTACTAGTTTTTAAGCTTTGCTTACTCAGTGAGGCGACTTTCAGACTTCTACTGGAACTCATGGTCTTCCTTTTCTCGACCTTCCTAATAATTGACTTCCTGGATCATGCCTGCTGGAGATTTACATTCTACCACAATGTCCTGGATCCCTGCAGTCTCCAACTGCTCGTGCCTGCTGGAGATTCTCCCCCCCCCTCACCCTATTCACTCCTCGCAGGTACAGAAAAGAAGGCAGTTGAGAAATGCTGCCGACAATGCTAGCGTTGCACCAATCATTTGCACCAAAAGGAAATTGAGAATTTGCCCTATGTGCAGACTTAATCAAAGTATGCCTCTTCCTTGTTCCTTCACCGGTTACCTTCAAACACAGAGACCCCTCTACCCACTGTGACAAATCCCCCTCCCGTGAGGCTAGGGAGGTGAGGCTGCTACCAGATAGTAACCCCCCTCACACCCTGACCGTGGGTGATATAATGCAGGAGGATCTCATGGGGAGGGACTCGCCCTCACTCCCGGGGAGAAGGACGACCATCTAGGGTATAGTCCTTATAAGACCATCACACCCACACACTCTAGCCTCTCCTTCCTCTGCTAACCTCTTTGGAGACACTAGGTACTGTGGCGAAGAAGAACTTCAGGAACAAAGGTAATCCAAGTAGTGAGATGAGGTGGAATACAGGAACAATGAAGAGCAATACCAAGAAGGAACTATAGCGGTATAGACTTAAGCTGAGGTGTGGTTCTTATGCGCGATAAAAGCCAAGGAAGGACTGCCTGTCGGAGAGACACAGCCTACCAAGATGCAACATTGAGGCACGAAGGAGATGCGGAGAAGGTCAGGACGGAGCTGACAGCAGTCCGCTGCTGGAGTAAAGGGGACAACAGGACTCGTGGGCCCAACAGCTTCCAGACGGTAACGCGACGCTGGCCAACAGTGACTTGAAAGCAAGAGGCAGCATCTGACCGTCGCTCCAAGGGCTGGGTAGGAGATTTGCGAGGTGAAGGCACTGAGACACAGAGATGTCCACGCACGGAGTAGAAGAGAGACTCAAGGAAAGTACCGGGAGAGGCGGAGGGGCTAGAAGGTACAGGAGGCAAATAATCCTGTACAAATATAACGAACAGGACTATCTTCCTAGTGTCAGTGCTTGGCAAGCGAGGCAGCCAAGGGGACATAAAGGGAAGGGTATAGGAAAAGGGTTGAGGATCCAAACCAAGAGAGTCATACAAGTCATCTTCCTCGTGGCAGTATATGGCAGGAAAGTCAACCAAGTGGCCAAACCAAAGAAGAAGAGATTCCAGAGCCAGGGACCCAAATCAAGAGAGTGATACAGTTATTTTCCTTGTGGCAGTACTTGGAAGAGAAGTAGACCAACTGGGCCAAACCAAAGAAGGAGAGAGAAGCCAGGGTCTCATAGCTGCGGGTTGCACGTGTGAAACCTAAGGAGGAGACGACCAGGGGAAGGGAGTCATTCCATCTGGTTGTAAGAGATTGTGTTACACATACTAGGAGAAGGGAGTCATTCTCCTGGTAACTTGGACCAGGAGAAAGATCTAACAGGCCTGGGGAAATGGAGTCATTCCCCAGGCCTTTTAAGACTGAATACCAGGGGAAGCGAGGCATTCTCTAGACATATAAAGTAAACAGTGTTTTCGAACTGTGTAACCTTTGCAAAGGAAGTCATTCCCCCTGGTCTTTTTGAGACTGAGACCAAATTCCAAAGTCCTCCTTCTCCACCTTACACCAGAAATCGTTTTCAATGTTATACATTGCCTTGTTCAAATTACTCTAATAATAAGACTTAAAACTGTAGCTGTCAAACAAATTGTTGTTAGATTTCACTGCATACCTGCTGAACATCAGAGGCTGATATTCCAAAACAAAACTTCTTCTTCTGGAATGACACAATATGAAGTGTTTGGTGTCTAAAACAACCCCGGAAGCCTGAGGCACAAAAGGTTGTGCATACAAGCGTGACGTGCTTGGGGGGACCCGCATCCCAAAAGGGCTGGAAAAGGGCAGGGTTGCAGCCTTCTCAGCCTCAATTTCCAGGGTCGGTCATTTGTTCATTGCCTTCGGACCCCGACCTAAATGAAGTAGCACAGAGGATTGGCAACACTCCTGTCCGGCCATTATTTGGCCTTTGCCTCACTTTAAAGTGGCCTTCATGGCATAGACACTGCAGAAGCGAACTAACATTAAAAAAGCAATCTTTTGTTTCCCTGTATTGTACTAAACCAACCCAGGATACACAGATATGGGTAAAAGGCAGTGGAAGAGAGGTTGGGTCAAATAGTAGGTAAAATGGCAGAAAAACAATAAAAGAAACATGTATAAGGAGGATTCCCAAATGAAAAAGCATGTCACTTACTTTTTTGCATGATGCCAACCTCCAGGCCAGTTAATTGCAACCTGTGATTTTCCATCCATCAGGCACTGGGCTGCAGTGATTGTGGCCCCGCCCACTGCTGCTGCATAATCAAATATCCCTTCTATAGCTGGGCAGTCATAACCTAAGGAGGAGATGGATGCCAAAAGTTCTCAATTTAAAAGGGTCTATCCTTCACACTTTCTAATCCTAACCTATGTGACAAAAGCCATTCATTAACTTGAAAGATTTCACACGAAAGAGGAGTTACTAAGTACCAATAATTACAAACGGGGTTCTGCTCCCTATGGTGCCACACACCTGAACACTGCACTTGAGTGACATGAACATTAAGCCATGCACAGCACACACCTTCTCACGTGTACCTATACAGCTTTTGCTCCTCTCAGTTCTGAAAGCATGTCATGCATTCTGTAGTCAGATACAGACTATAGGGCACTTCAAAGCAACTCTCTCACAATCAAACAACCTATTTTTAAAATGGCTTCCCAGAACAACAGGTTCAAGGAAACATTCATCCACACCTGAAAAGAAAACACTGAAAACCATAATACTTGTAAAGCGCCTTGGATTAAAGCGCTATATAAATTAAAATAAATACAAATAAAAAATGTATTCTGCAAGGTACTTCTGTTGGTTTTGAGTATACCACTTTGTCTGTAACCAACAGTGGAGATTAATATAGTGCTGATTCTATAGAATGAAAAGAAAAAAAGAAAAGCAGTACACAACCTCCGCAGCAAAGGAACCCATGCCTCTTGCTAAAGAGATAGCCCAGGCTTTGGCCTTAGAAAATGCTAATCCTGCGGGTCCTTCTACAATCTGTGGCAAAATTACGACTTTCTTTCCACAGACTACACCTCGAGGCAATTCTCATTCCTATAGCCAGGTGGTTCAGCGGATGTTGGGAATGTGCCTGTAATTGGATTATCCCCTTCCAGTAGGCTAGTGGGGGTACAGCCTTGTGGAAAAATGGTGGATATACAGAGCTCTCCCCAGGAAGTTCCAGAGAGGAGTTGGATATCTATGAATATGGAGGACCCTGGGTGTGAGATGGCAAATACCTCCTTTAAACCCATACATTGATTTGGAGGGAGAAATCCGTGACCTGTCCCCCCTCCTATTTGCGCCTTCTCAACCTACAGAAGATGAGACCTTTATTTGAAGAGACGCAGCGTGATCACTTTGTGGGCCAACGCTTCGAGTATCGGAGTTGATGGTGACCTGGTTTTGAATGATAATTCTCGCTTAAGTGGCAGTGCCATTTCCTCCTCGAATTTCGTAGTCCAAGCCTTGAGGAGCCACTCTGTCAACTTTAGATACTGCAGGTTGTGTTGCAGGACCTCGCCATGGTCTTGGGATATAAAGTCTGTTTGATTGAGTAGCATTATCGGCTGGTCCGCTGACAGTTGGAGAAGGTCAGAGCACCTTGGCCAGTTGGGAGAGATCAGGAGAGTGACACGGATGTGACCTTATCATTTGTATTGTCCAATGTAGGACTGGAATTGGCAGGAATGCTAAGGCAAACAGATTTTTCAACATAAAGAAGAACTCATCTTCATTGACCCCTGCTGTGGACTTCTTCTGGCAAACAGCTGGCATTTGAGGTTGGTGACCAAGAGGTCTGTGGATCACTGAAACACTCTCTGAAATTAATGGTTGTCGAGCTCCCATTTGTGAGGCTGAGTGGATTGCCTGTTGAGGCTGGGAGGTAGAACACTTGCAAGAGCATGCGTTTGGAGATGGCCCAGTGCCACATCCACTGGGCCTCCTGGAACAGGGTCTTAAAACTTGTTCCCTCCCTGCTTCCTAATGTAAAACATTGTGGTGGTACTGTCCACGAGTATCCTGACCGTGCATCCTTTCAGCACTGGCAGGAAGGATTTGATGGCCCATCTCACTGCTCTTAGCTCGAGTACATTGATGTGGAGTGTCGTCTCCTCAGCTGTCCAAAGCCACCTGAAATGCAGCTGATCGACATGGACCCCCCCAGCCCGACATGGATGCGTCCGTGATAAGTCTCTTGTGGCGACACAGTTCCTCATGTTTTCGATAGTCCTTTGAATATATCAGTATATCGCCTAGGTATACTATAACGAAGATGAACATTATATTAGAGAACACTCGATCCATGAAACGTTAGAAGACTGCTGGGGCATGAGCAAGACCGAAGGGCATGACCAGGTACTCAAAATGGCCGAAGGGGGTTCTAAAGGCTGTTTTCCATTCGTCACCTTTCTTTATACGAATGAGATGGTAGGCACCCCTTAGGTCTAATTTTGTAAAGATTACTGCACCTCTTACTGCTTCTAGGATATCCGAGATGAGGGGCAAGGGCTAACAGTCCTTGAGAGTGCACTGATTTAGCCCTCGGTAGTCCAAACATGGTCTGAGTTCCTTGGTGTCTTTCTTGGGCACGAAGAACAATGAAGCACCCTCTGAAGATTTGGATGGGCGTATGGTGCCATTTTCCAGGTTAGTATTCAGGTATTCACGGAGAGCCTTCTTTTCAGGTTCTGATAATATAAACATTCTGCCGAAAGGAATCACTGCTGAGGGTTCTGTATCAATGGCACAATACTCTGGCCTGTGAGAAGGGAGAGCTTGAACTACAGTGGTCGAAAAGACATCAGAAAAGGCTTGGTAGACCTTGGGAATCTGGATGATGTTAGAAACGGTAACTGGACCTTGTTGGCTCTCTGGGAAGTCTTCAGAGGGCTTCAGTAAGGTATCCTGGGATAAGCAGTGAGCCATACAATATTCGGATCCTAGGAACACGGAGCCTGCTGCCCAATTGATGTAAGGATTATGCCTTTGTAGCCAGGGCATTCCAAGAACCATCGGATAATGGGCTGATTTAATGAGGTCAAATCTGATCCTTTCTTGATGGTGATTAATAGAGAGTAGAATCTCTTTAGTCTGAAGGGTAACGGGTCCTGAAGAAAGAGGTCTCCCATCAATTACCTCCACTGGTTGCATTGTTGCTCGGCTTTCGTGTGGAATGTTGTGGACGGTGGCCCAATCCTGATCTAGAAAAACGCCCATAGCTCTGCAGTCAATTAAAGCCAGGATGGGGTAGGATTCTGTCTTGGAAGGTGATAGAAGGGCCTGAAGAACCACAAGATTATTTCGTCCAGGAGAGTTCAAGGATGCAATTGATGTGGAGCAAACATCTCTCTCCCGACACTGTGCTCCATCTAGTATCGGGAGCTGGCGTTTCCCAAACGCCGTGGAGGGGCAATAGGACATTCTCTCACTAGATGTTTATCGGAGGCGCAATACATGCAGACCAGTATGGATCCACCGCATCCTTTCTTGTGGGGTAATGGGACCACGGAAGGCTCCTAGTTGCATAGGTTCTGGGTCCGGGGTAGAAGGAACAGTAGGCTCTACTCTAGGAGCAGGTTCCATAGTGGTCTTTTGAAAAGTCGCCTTAGATTTCCTTTTCTCTGCTCTTCTTTCTTGGATTAGGAAATCTATTTGCAATGAGAGGTCCATAAGAGCCTGGAAGGAGCTTAGGCGGGCAACCCTTGCTAGCTCATCTTTTATTTCTTCGTTTAATCCCCTTCAGAAGAGAGTAAAGCTGGCTTCTGGAGACCAATCTGCTTCTTTCACGAGTTGTTTGAAACGAGTAACATAGGTGAGCATATCCTGGGACCCTTGTTGAAACTCGAGTAGTCTCTCTTGAGCGCTATACACCTGTTCTGGGCGATCAAACATTTCTTTAAGGGCTCTCACAAAGCCCTCATGGTCATCCAAGAGGGCATCGCTTGAATTGACCAGGGGGGTTGCCCAAGTCAATGCATTTCCAGTGAGGTGGGAGATCATAAAGCCCACCTTTGCTCTAGGAGTGGAGAAATAGTAGGGCTTGAAGGTGAAGTGAACTAAACATGAATCAAGGAAGGCGCGGAGGGTCTTGGAAGAACCATCATACTTGTCCACTATTCCTCCCAATATCACACTTTCTTTGGTTGCGGAATCATGTGATAGAACTAGCTGTTTTAGTGCAGCGTTCTCTGCCTTGAGGTTCTGTACCTCTGTAGTTGATTCCTACATACCTCGCATGAGGTCTTGAACTGCGGCTTCCATCTCTGTGTCTGTTTTGTTTTTAAGGCGTCTCAATCTGTCACAAGTTTCTCCCCTTCTCACCTGTCTTTGTTGTGTACTTGCGACCTTCTGGGTTTTCTTCTTCTTCACGGCCCGAGATTTGTATAGAGCAGAACGCTGGTCCTCGGCGTCCAGTGTGAGGATATCGGTTCAGCTTCCAGGAGTCTTTGTAAGTCCAGGGTAATACCAGGATGCAAGTAAGTACGCTCGGAGACACGGAGGTCTGTAACTCGAGCGCGGAAGGGTTTCCAGTAGTTTTGGAGAGGGAAAAGGAACAGGACGGGATTCAAGGAACTGGGAATAGGGATAGAAGTGAGAGCCCCGATCGAACTCCGGCTAAACACGTCCGACTACAGGTAGCGGTAGCGTTGAGCCGCGCTGAGCCGCGGGGGGTGTCTCTCTTGTACGATGAGCAGCGTGGAACATATAGACTGGCCAGGAGCGTTCTGTTCCGGGTGGCCATGTTGGAAGGATCACTGCATTCAATCCCCTGCGAGGCAGGGACCAGGAGGTCCAGAAGGGACGTAGACGACGGTTCATGACAACGGGTTCCCTTTTGTAAGGTTGTCCTTATTGGGCCACCATTGATGGTTGGGGGTAATGAGGATCTTATCTTCCCATGTTCCTGCCACTTGGGACCAATTTCCGGCTATGAACTCCTGCAGGGGCTGGATGTGGAGCCTGCAGTTTGGCATCAGTGGAATGCACGATGACAGTGCCCAGAAGGCGCATGCACTTGCGCATGGTCTAGTTTCCTGGTGCGAAAAGTGGGAACCAGTGAAGTTGGTGTGTTCACTCTGTCCACTGACTTGTCTTACTCGCAACTCCCACATTGAGAATTGTGCCCCAAGACAGATTAAAGTTTTGGATGGCTGAAGAAAGAATTTCTTGTAGTTTATCGAGAAGCCTAGGCTCTGGAGTGTACACGCCGTCTCCGACATGGATTCCTACGCCCTGGTGCTTGTTAACGCCCTTATGATCCAGTCATCCAAATAAGAGTAGAAATGGTGGCCCTTCTTTGGTAGGCTTGCAGCAATGGGTGCTAGGCATTTCATATAGGTTTGAGGGGCTGACTTGAGGTCAAATGATAGCATTTGAAACAGGTAGTGTGATTTTGTACCACAAACCAGGTACTTCCTGTGCTTTGGTTGGATTGGTATATGGAAGTACGCATCCTGGAGGTCAAGGGACCCCAGGAAATCATGTAAATGTAATGCTTTGATTACTTGCTGCATCACCACCATTTGGCGTTTTTGTCTTTTGATGAATTTGTTTAGCCCCCGCAGATCCAATACGGGATGCCATTTGCCATCCAGTTTTCTCACCACAAAGTATCACCAGTAAACCCCTTTACCCCTGTGAGGTCTTGGCACCTTTTCTATAGCATTCTTCTCCAACATTTGCATTACCTCTTGCAACAAAACCTTTAGGTGTGTAGGTGTGTGGGGGCTAGGAGATATATTGGGTGGGGGGGGGTGTTTTATAAACTCTTATAGCTGTCCATGGGGGACTATTTCCAGATCTCACTTGTCTGTTATTTGGTGCCATTGTCTGACATAATTGAACACATTTCTCCCCACTGCGCTGGTTTGTGAATGTAGCCATGGCAGCTGCTTTCACTCCCTCCCTCTGTGAGAGCCTGGGGCTTGCTTGTGCCTCTGTGACCCTGATAGGACCTTGTGTATCCTTAGGAGTAGTATGCTCCATTTGCATATGTTCAACCCCCTCTCGTGGAGGTGGAGGGTACAGCTCTCCCTGATGCACCCCTAAAGGGACAAAAAGTATTTGCTTTCTGAAGATGCGAGTGACTGAGCCTCGTCAGTATATGTGATTATTACCTTGAGGGCATAGTCCACCTTCAGCCGAAAAAGAGCAACCCCTTCAAAGGGCATGTCAAGGACTATGTTGTACGTCGGGTCTGAAATCCGTTGAATGTAGCCAACAATGCAGTCTCATTACCACGCCATTCCTAATGTGTTTGAAACCTGTCTCAGTCAGGTACGCAGCTATTTTAATACTGTTGTTTGATGCCTCCTACCCTGCTTTCAAGATAGACATTGCCTCTTTTCTTTTGTCCTCTGGCAGGTGTTCAAGGAAAGGGGAAAGCCTGTGCCACATTTCAGTGTCGCGCCTTACCATAATGGCCGGGGGTTAGCAGCTTTGACCGTTGTTGCCCCACATGTTATTACTTTCTTACCGAAGGCGTCCAGCTTGCGTCCTTCGTTCTCCAGGGTGACAACACACTTTTGCATGCGAGAATGGGCTTTTCTGCCTGCTGCTGCCAAAACAGATTCTGTTGCGGGCTGCGACGTGAGGCACTTGGGTAACGAGTCTGGGGTATGAATATTTTTGCTAACCGTCCCTTTCCGGCAGGTTCTGTAAAAGGATGTTTCAATGTATTTAACCCTCATCCCATAGGCGATGTAAGATTGGAATGGATACCACAGACTTCCTCTTCTTGCCCATATGATCAAAGAGAAAACACTTTTTCTGTCTTCCATTGGGATAATGCCAAATTGTTGGCAGGTTTTTGAAATCATGGCATGGAATGTCCCTAGGTCGTCTGGTGGTGAGGGCTTAGGCACTTCATCCAGAGGTTTGTCCACTGGAATGTTTGTACTCAATCATTATCCCTTGTAGATGCGGTTGTCATAGAAGTGGTGTCCTGTGTCACGGATTTCCCCCTTTCTCACCTGAGTTCGATCCTTGTAGGAATTCTTGGAAGGAGCCTTCTTGCGTACGGATCGGGTTTTGTACAAGCCCGCGCGAGCCTCTTCTGGTTCCAGCATGCGTTCAGCGTCCAGGGGTACTCGGAGTCTCCGGGAAGTCCAGGAAACGAGGGAGGTGTACTCGAAGGCGGTACACGAGATCCAGGAATCAAGGCAGAGTAAGGAGGGAGGAAGGGAAGAGGGGGAAATCGGCGGTCCGGGAACCAGCAAACAAGAGAATAGTTACAGCGAACTACGGAGCACACGTCTAGCCACTGCAAGCGGTTGCGTAGAGACGCACGGGCCGCGGGGTGTGGTCTCTTTGTAGAATGAGCTACGTCTGACGTGGAGGCTGGTGGAGAGCGTACCACGTTAGACGGCCATGTTGGAAGTACCAAGGAGTGCAAGCCCCATTGTGACAGAGACCAGGAAGTCCAAAAGGGATGCGTTCTATGGATCATGACAGCATGCCTCCTCCGAAAACCTGTCCCACCAGGTTTGCCCGGGTGTATGAGATGATATCTTCTGAGCAATCGAGAGGGGCATTCGGATTTGAAAATGGTTCCCAGGTTCTTTCACTAGGAGGATATCCTTTCCACTCAACCAGGTATTGAAGTTGACCCAGTTTATACCTGGAGTCGCATATTCTGGATACTTCATATTCTAGCTGGTCGTCCACAACCACAGGGTTGGGTCTGAAGGACTTCCGGGAGGACTGGACGTAAGGTTTTAATAAAGAAGTGTGAAAAACTGGATGAATCTTCTTCCAGGAGTCTGGCAATTTGAGCCGGAATGTCACTGGGTTTATGATTTCCTTTATGGAAAAAGGGCCCTAGTACCGGGGATCCAGTTTGTTTGGTCGTAAATGTCGAGGCAGTAGTTTCGAGGACAGCCAGACCTTATCACCGACTGCATAAGAAGGTCCTGGTCTTCTTTTGGAGTCCGCATAACGCTTGGTGTGAGTTCGGGACTTTTTTAAGTGTTCTTTGGCTTCCTTGTGTACGTTGGAGAGTTTCAATCCAGGAGTCGACTGTTGGTACTGGTGTGGGATGTGGGAGAATGGAAGGTAGAACCGAAGGGTGGAATCCTTGGCTGCAAAAAAAAGGGCTGGTCTTGACTGCCGAGTGATCAGAATTGTTGTAGGCGAATTTAGCCACAGGTATTAAGAGTGACCAGTCGTCCTGTACCTTGGTGGCGAAACAGTGAAGGTACTGCTCCAGGGTCTGGTTCACACGTTCGGTAGCTCCGTTAGTATGTGGATGATAACCTGAAGAGAGGGCACGTTGGATTCCTAGAATATGGCATAAGTGTTTCCAGAATTGAGAGATGCATTGAGGTCCCCCGTCTGATATGATCTTGGAAGGGAGTCCATGAAGTCGAAATATGTGTTCCAGGAAGATGCCAGCGAGTTCTGAGGAAGATGGCAATTTGTACAATGGTGTAAAATTAGCCATGTGGGTGAATAAATCAATGGTGACCATGATAGTCGTGTAACCTCTGGATGGTGGTAATTCCACAATAAAACGCCGTAGCGATGAATTCCCTGGGCCTAGACGGTAGCGTAGGTTGAAGTTGGAGACCTGCCGGTTTCTTGTTATCATGCTCGTTTTGATTGCAGACTGCACAGGCTTGAATGTACCGTTGAACATCAATTTTCATTTTAGGCCACCAAAATTGTCTTTGTATGAGACGGAGGGTGTTGGTGATGCCACGATGTCCGGAGTGAAGGGTACCGTGACAGAGGTTAATAATCCATTGTTGTAGTCTCTGTGGGGGAATGACCAGGTCATTATCCTTAAACAGGTCACGTCTCGTTCTAAGATTCATCGATTCTTCCACATAAATTCCTTCCAGATCTCAGAGGACTGGGTTTGCATCCGAATGTCTTCCAGGAGACGGATTGCTTGGGCTACAAAAATTGTGTGGTGAAACATCTTTGGGAAGGACCGATCTTCAAGAGTTTCGTAGTCGGGACATCGGGATAAGGCGTCAGCAATTATGTTCTGTGATCCGGGGACATGATGGATGTGGAACTGGTACTGGGCAAAGAAGAAGGCCCAACGGGCTTGATGACTATTCCTACATTCCAAACATTGTAGAACTTGAAGATTTTGATGGTCCGTACGGACCTGAACAGGATGTTTAGCTCCCAGAAGTAGATGACGCCATTCTGTGAAGGCTTCACGGATGGCTAACAGCTCCTTTTCCAAGACGGAATAATGAGTCTCGCTGGGAGTCAGGGTTCGTGAAAGGTAAGCAATGGGATGTTCTAATTTGTCCTCGAATTCCTGTTTTAGCACTGCTCCTATGCCATAGTTAGAGGCATCCGTCTCCAATAGAAATGGTCGATTAATATCAGTTCGAGCTAGGATGGGGGCTTGAGTAAACTCTGCTTTTAATCGTTGGAATGCCTTATCTTGAGCTGATGTCCAGAGAAAGGGAGTATCTTTCTTCAACAATGCAATGATCGGTTGAACTATCTCAGAAAAGGATGGTATGAATTTCCGGTAAAAGTTGGCAAGCCCCAGGAAGGATTGAATCTGTTTGACGGTAGTAGAACAGGCCAAGATAGTATGGCTTTTACCTTTGAGTGGTCCATTCCAATTCCTTCTGGACCAAGGACAAATCCTAGATAGTGAACAGTAGAGACATGAAATAAGCATTTCTCGGGATTAGCTAGGAGTTTGTATTCACATAGCCGTTGTAAGACTGCCTTAACATGTTCCTTATGCTTTAGATGGTCCTTGGAGTAAATCAAGATATCGTCCAGGTAAACTATGACGAAGAGGAACAGCATGTCAGAAAACACCCGATCCATGAAACGTTGGAAGACCACTAGGGCATTTGCGAGTCCGAAGGGCATGACCAGGTATTCAAAGTGACCAAAGGGTGTTCTGAAGGATGTTTTCCATTCGTCTCCTTCCCTAATACGGATCAGATGGTAGGCACCCTGAGATCCAATTTCGTGAATACTACAGCTCCTCTCACCGCTTCCAGGATATCTGAGATTAAGGGCAATGGGTAGCGGTCCTTGAGAGTGCATTGATTTAATCCACGATAATCAAGACAAGGCCTGAGCTCTTTAGTGTCTTTCTTGGGAACAAAAAACAACGACGCTCTAGCTGGAGATTTGGATGGTCTTATGGGGCCGTTTTCAAGGTTGGTATCCAAGTATTCTCGGAGGGCCCTTTTTTCTGGTTCGGATAAAATGAACATCCTTCCAAAGGGAATCACTGCTGAAGGTTCTGTATCAATAGCGCAGTCTTCAGGTCTGTGAGGGGGTAGGTCCTGGACTATAGAAGTTGAAAAACGTCACCGTATTCCTGATAGGCCTTAGGAATCTGTATGATATTTGAAACCATGAAAGGGCCTTGCTGGTCTGTTGGCGTGCCTTCGGAAGATGTCGAGGAGTAATCCAGGAATAGACAGTGAGACATGCAATGCTCAGAACCAAGAAACAAGAATCCTGCTGCCCAGTTGATATATGGGTTGTGCTTCCGTAACCAGGGCATACCCAGTACCATTGGGTAATGAGCTGACTTTATGATGTCAAATTTGATCACCTCTTCATGATGGTTTATCGAGAGTTGGATCTCTTTGGTCTGTAAGGTTATGGGTCCTGAAGAAAGAGGTCTTCCGTCGATCGCCTCCACAGGTTGCATGATGCCTCGAGTTTCATATGGAATGTGGTGGCTAAATACCCAATCTTGATCTATGAATATCCCCATGGCCCCACAATCCACCAATGCCAAAATGGGGTAGGTCTCATTCTTGGATGGCGATAGAAAGGCCTGTAGAATCACTAGGTTGTTCTGTCCAGGAGAGTTCAAGGATGGAATAGATGTGGAGCAAACATCCCTCTCCGGAAGCCTTGCTCCATCTAGGATCGGGAGCTGGCGTTTCCCGAACGCCGTGGAGGGGCTAGAGGACACTCTCTAACTAGATGTTTATCTGAGGCACAATACATACATAACCCCGTGTGGATCCTTCGCATCCTTTCTTGCGGGGATATAGGTCCACGGAAAGCCCCTAATTGCATGGGTTCTGGATCGTTAACAGAGGCAGGAGTAGGGTCAGACTTCGAGGAGGTCTCAATGGAAACCTTCTGGAAGGGCATCTTGGTTTTCTTCTTCTCTGCCTTCCTTTCCTGGATACGAAAGTCTATCTGCATAGCGAGATCCATAAGGGAATGGAATGAACTTGGGCGAGCCACTCTGGCTAGTTCATCTTTGATGTCTTCATTTAGCCCCCTTCGGAAAAGAGTGAAGCATGCTTCTGTGGACCAATCCGCTTCTTTATCCAATTGTTTAAATCGTGTTACATACGTAAGCATGTCCTGGGAACCTTGCTGGAAATCAAGTAGACGTTCGTGGGCGCTAAAGACCTGTTATGGGCATTCAAACATGGTCTTAAGGGCCTGTATAAATCCGTCATAATCATCCAGGAGGGCATCTCCAAAGGTGTGGCCCAGGTTAGTGCATTTCCGGAGAGGTGCGAAATTATAAAGCCCACCTTAGCCCTGGGGGTAGAAAAGTAGTAGGGCTTAAAGGTAAAGTGGACTAAACAAGAGTCAAGGAATCCACGAAGGGTTTTTGCAGACCCATCGTATTTATCTACAATGCCGCCCAGTAGTACGCTTTCCTTTGTAGCGGAATCACGGGACAAAACTAATTGTTTTAATGCAGCATTTTCCGCTTTCAGATTCTGCCCCTCGGTCGTTAATTCTTGCATGCGACGCATGAGATCCTGAACGGCCGCATCCATGTCAGATTCAACTTCGGTCGTTTGGCGTCTCAATCTGTCACGGATTTCCCGCTTTCTCACCCGAGTTCGATCCTTGCAGGAATTCTTGGAAGGAGCCTTCTTGCGTACGGATCGGGTTTTGTATAAGCCCGCGCAAGCCTCTTCTGGTTCCAGCGTGCGTTCAGCATCCAGGGGTACTCTGAGTCTCCGGGAAGTCCAGGAAACGAGGGAGGTGCACTCGGAGGCGGGACACGAGATTCGGGAATCGAGGCAGAGTAAGGAGCGAGGAAGGGAAGAGGGGCAAATCGAGGTTCCGGGAACCAGGAAACAAGAGATTAGTTACAGTGAACTACGGAGCACACGTCTAGCCACTGAAAGCGGTAGCTTTGAGATGCGCGGGGCCGCGGGGCGTGGTCTCTTTGTAGAATGAGCTACGTCTGACGTGGAGGCTGGTGGAGAGCGTACCACGTTAGACGGCCATGTTGGAAGTACCAAGGAGTGCAAGCCCCGTTGTGACAGAGACCAGGAAGTCCAAAAGGGATGCGTTCTATGGATCATGACATCCTGAGGATCATCACCCTCTGTACCCGGAAGCTCCCCTTCCTTGCGTTCTTCCACCCTTGATGACGGTATGGGAGTTGGCACTATTGAAGGTGGTAGTGGTGACACTATTGAAGGTAGTGGAGGCACCATTGAAGGTAATGGAGACCTATGGGGTCTTGAGTCCCCATGCTTGAAGTTAGACTTCTCGTGCTGTTGGGGGTTTGTGAATACCTTGATTCGGTAGGTGATCTACGTTGTGAGGGCGACCTTGACCTAGTAGGTGACCTACGTCATAAGGGTGATCCCGAACTAGATCTAGACCTGGTTAGAGATCTCAAGAGAAAAATCTTATGCTGCCCACCGGCCGGCAGTCTCCCTGTAGGTGGTATCCCTGGTTGCGCCGGTTGTGGAGACAGTAACCTAGCATGCAGTTGTGCTAATATAGACTGCAATGACGATAGGACCTGTAGGGACAGTAACACCTGGGGGTTTAACAATAAAGCCTGCATGCTTTAGAAGTCATATCATCCGGTGGGCAGCAGCTGCCTTTGCAAGTGTCTAATACATCGGCTTTGCCTCTACTGCTGCTAAACCCCTGTTCTTTAACAGCTCATGCCTCAGAGGTCTTTTCCTTACTAATTGAACATCGTCCGGTGATTCTGGTCCTTACTGAGACGTGGCTCCAGGAGTGTTCGGCCCCGGTCTTGGTCAAGGCCATCCCAGATGGGTATAAGATTATCCATATGGATAGGCCTGCACCTCAGCATGGGGGTTGGGTGTTGCTGTTATTTTTAAGGCCATATTTCCGATTACTCAGCTGTGCTGTCCCCATTCTCTTAGTATGGAGGCTATATTGCTTAGGAGTGGGATCACCTCGGCCTATTCATGTCATATTTTGGCTATCTATTGTCCTCCCGGTTCCTATGTCGGACTGCTGGAACCTCTGATAGACCTTATAGCGGACCTGCAAATCAAATAGCCCAACTTGATTGTGCTGGGCAACTTGAATCTTAAGTTCAACTCTACAAGGGCCACTACCCGGTTATAGGTTAAAGTATCTAAAACAAAAGGATTGAATGCTTTTTTTTCCAAACACTAAAAGTGCTGAAAAAATAGTTTTGAATACTTTTTTTACATTTTTTTTTAAATGGGGGGGGGGGGTTCCCTCCCCAACCCCCCCGTTTTCCTTTTAAAGAAAACTTTTTTTTGCACACTAAACAAAAAAATATATAAATAAATATAAAAGCATTCTAGACTTTTTTTTTTTCGTTTCGATCCTTTGACCGGACACCCTGCTACCCTGGATGTCTTTTTCGATAGCCTGCTGGATATAGATCTCCCACAGCATGGTGTAGGGCCTACTCACAAGCTGGAAATACCTTAGATGTCGTACTACATACAACTTCCCTGTGCTTCCAGTCTGCCGAGCCCATGGTATGGTCAGACCATTACCTGGTTCACTTTTGGTAGTGCATGAACTGTCTAAGACTCGGACTGAGCGTGTCTGGCGGCGTTGCTGGTGTACGGCTAATCTACAGGACCTTGTCTGCTTTGTAAGAAATAAATACGTAGCGGCCACCCTACCTTCACTTTCTTGTCTGGCTGCATCTCTTGTGATAGCCGCTGATGGAGTTGCCCCACTGCAGTGCTTCCAACCTCGAAGGCTTCCTTCCGAGCCTTGGTTTTCAGACCAGCTGAAATTCGCCAGTCTTAAACCTAGGCAGCTGGAATGGAAATGGCATATCAGATATGACCCGGCCGATAAGCTGCAGTATAGGGCTTGCCCATCAGCCTACTCTGCGGTTATTTCAGCTGCAAAGAAACTTTATTTTGCCCAACAAATTGAAGTTTCTTTGAATCAGCCTAAGGCTCTCTTTGCTGTTGCAAAATCCTCATCCTCTAAATGTGCCCCAGTATTAGACCTACTCAGGAGCTCTGCGACACCTTATCTCAGTTTTTTATTAATCAGGTCAGGACTATCCGTGCTAATATCGCAGCATGCTCAGCCCTTTCAGCCCCTGACTCCTCTCACAGAAACTTGCCTCTTGAAGATGACTTGAGCTGTCTTTGCTCTAGTGGGTTCTCCTTTCCTTTATTTTCTGAGGATGTGGTCAGTAATGTGATGCAACGGACCAAGTCTAGTGCGCCTTCTGATTCTGTACCTCTGGGGGTTATGAACGATTTTGTCTGACCTTCTAGGGGAAATTACCGCAGCTGTGAATTTCTCTTTCCAGTCGGTGTTTATTCCCCCTGAGCTTAAAGCAGCCACGGTTATCCTCCTTCTGAAGAAACCTTCTTTGGATTCTTCCATACCTTCTCATTTTCGGCCGCTCTCTCTCCTCCCTTTTCTGATGAAGCTTCTGGAATCACTGGTGTCCCCTATCCTGTCTTCTTTTCTTGAATCATCCAATCTTCTTGACCCAGCCTAGTCAGGGTTTCGTCCTGGTAGGGCCACAGATAGTGTCCTTGTTGCTGTCCAGGACGATATGGCCAGGCTGACGGACAGTGGGGGATTCGACGCCCTGATCCTTTTAGATCTTTCAGCAGCGTTCGACACCATAGACCACGCTACCCGCCTGAGCCAGATTGGTATTGCAGGTCAAGTGTTGGCTTGGAGCTCTACTTTTTTGTCTGATAGATCTCAATCTCTTTCCCTTCCTCCTTTCACATCTAATTCTTGTCACCTCAGTTGTGGTGTCCCACAGGGGTCCGCTTTGTCCCTCATTCTTTTCAACATTTACATATTTTTGCTGCTGCGTCTCATCCGCTCCTTCGGTGTCTGGTGCTATTCGTATGCCAATGACACCCAGATTCTGATTCGTCCTGATCTTGATTAGTCTGAGGTGTCGGCGTGCCTTCCTAAGTGCCTGATGGTCGTGGGGAGTGGATGGGCCGCAACTGGTTGAAACTGAATGGGGACAAAACAGAGGTGTTGGTGGTGGGTTCTCCCCCTGATCCTTCACTCTGGATCCCCTCGTTCTGGCCTTCTTCTTTGGGGTAGCTCCTGGGGTGCCTTCGGCCAAGGTGAAAAATCTTGGGGTGATCATGTTGGCCAATCTGTTCATGGCTGCTCAAGTATCGGCTGTATGTGAGACTGGCCATTTCCAGCTGAAAGTTTTAAGAAAGGTGCTCCATCTTATCCCAGTATCTCTGCGTCCTCCGGTGGTTGCTGCTATCATATAAAGTCAGCTAGACAACTGTAATCCTCTTCATCTTGCGCAGCCCAAGGGTCTGGTCTGTCGACATCAACGTCTTCAAAATCTGGCGGCCCAGGTGGCTACTGGGGCACCTTCTGGGCTCATATTTCTCGTGTCTTGCGCTCCACTTCAGTGGCTCCCAGTAGCTCAGCGTATACATTTCAAGGCACTGTGTATTGTTCACCGGGCTCTGCACGACCAGGGAGAAGAGTAGCTCTGCGCTAGGTTTGGACATTACATTCTCACTCGTTCCTTGTTTTCACCTGCTGCTGGCTTGTTATGTGTGCCTTCTTTTCGTCTCCCACTGCCAATGAAAATGCTGTCTAATCACTTGGCTTTTAGGAGCCATGATGCCCTTGGGTGGCCGTGCGCTATACAAGTGACCATAACATAACATGCTCATTAGTACCTGGGTCCAGGCATTGGGTGGCCTGACCCCACTGGAACGGGAGGTTGAAGTGGCTCTAAAGGGGTAACATTTGGTTGACCCCGACCTGGCATAGAAGATAGCTTAGGAGAGTGTGGGTGAATTAGTATGGAGTATTCAGAATCTGAAAACTGCGGCGATTGGGCCTGCTGTACTTTGAAATCTATATCAATTTTGTGTTGCCAAATATCCTCTGGCATAAGCTCAGAGTATGTAAAAGGTGACACTGGCGAAGTAATTACCTGCAGGTGCTTTGCCTCCTGCTGTTTATCCACCTACCGCTTCCTGTGTTCAAGGGGGCCAGGATGGGGGGTGTGGATTCATGTGTTACTTTTGCCCCTGGTGCAGCTTTTGGTGTGCCTGTGGACGAGTGTGGCGACTTCCCCACTGACTACTGCAGGGATTTTACTCCCAACGGTTGTTTACTCGTCAACAGGGTTGTCCTGGATGAGGGTTTATTAGTTGTCGTAGACGATGGCTTACTTGGTGATCCTTGTCTACTGGCGGACAACGTTTTTGTCGACGGGTCTGGCGGCAGATGAGAATTTAGTTGTGTGTTTTTCACTAGTCTTTCTTACTAGTGGATGGAGATACCCTGGGCCTTGGATGAGGAGTTGGCTGCCATAATGGAATGCAGGCACGTCGTCAACGAGTGGTCATCTGTGGTCATCCGTGACTGCCGGTTCGCGCGTCGACTGTCTGTTTCTTTGGGTGCGACGACTATTCCTAGGTTTTTCCCCCTGCGCAGCCAACAACAAGGTTTTCTGCCCTTACGTGTCCTTAGTCGTCGAAGGCTCATGGAGGTGCTTATGCTTTTTAGAGGGCCGGTCCTCAGATCTCGCCCTTTCCTTAGAGGGTGGTATTTTTTCTCTTGGCACAGCCATGGTCCTTATGGAATCTGATTCTGAAGGGGGGGGATCATTTTCCTCCTGAAGCCAACATACAAGTCATCACTGCCTATCTTTAAGGGTTTTGGCACTAAACCCCTTGCAAATATCACAGTCCCCCACCGAGTGGTTTGGGTAGAGGCAGTAAATGCACTCGGCATTCTTGTAGCCTTCGAAAACGTTTCTAAGGCCAGGAGGTGTCACAGGCCTTAAATAACAACTTCTTGGCCTTGGCCTCCGTTTGGTGGCGTTATATTGAGAGGGAATTTTCTTCTTGATGTACATTGTGAAGAAGAACTTTACACATTCTTTCACAGAAAAAAGGTTTTCTCACTGGAGAAACAACTTGAGCACTCTCCTTCCAGCATGACACACAGTTAGAATCTGAGGAAGGGCTGGTGAGGAGGGGCTTACTACTTGATGTCCCATTGGATAGGAACTAAAGCACCCATAAGGATGGTGATAGCTTAAGAAATACACCAAGGTTTTTCTTTGGAAAGGTCAAACCAAGGGTAACCGAGGATTCCCAGCTTGACACCAGGGAATATTCACAGCATGTGAATCTATGAAAGATCCAGTGCTGCAGAATTAACCAATGCATAAATAAAAAATAATAATGATAAAAAAACAAAGAAGTTCTCCTCTTCTGTCACTCTACTCCCTCCCCCTACTATTTCCTTAACCCAACTTGCTTGGAATCTTGGTGTCACTTTTTATTCCCCCTTTCCTGGTCTACCCCCATTGCTAACACTGCTAGCTCCTGTCGTTTTCAGCTTTTTAATATTCGAAAAGCCTACTCTTTTCTCTTGTCCTAAAACACTGAAATTCTCATCTCTACTCTGATCTTCTCACAAATTGAGTAGTGCTCTGCTCTTCTTGTTGGTGTCCCTGCTAACCATCTGGTTCCTTTATGGTCTATTTCAGCAATAAACCCTGACTAGCGGGTTTGTTAGCAGGTCTGCTAATGACATAGTAATAAACCCTGACTGGCGGGTTAATTACCAGGTCTGCTAATGACCCAGGGCATTACCAGACCAGATAATGCACCAGCCTGGAGGGGTTTATTGCTATTAGCATCCTAGAATCTTTTTCCCAGGATGGTAAAAGGTTATTTTTTCAAGGTGAGAAAGAATGTGGGAAACAAAACTACAAACCAAGATGGCCACCACGGACAAGGGAAATGGGAACTACACGCAGTCCCTTGTCTGTTTCCATGGCAGCCATTGCCACAACAGGACTGCACCGGAACACCAAGTGATCCCGGCAAGGATCAAGGAGCGCAAGGTAATTGGGGTGGGTTAGGGAAGTGAAAATTGGAGTTTTGGGTCGGGGGATGAGGGATGGGAGCCGGAAAGAACTTATCGTCATCCTGGTTGGCAAGATGGTGGCCTCACGCTTCTGAGGAGGCTCGGAACAGGGGTTTTACCAGGAGGTAAAGACCACACTCAGCTTCCTGAGTGGCTGGGAAGATGCAAAACCCCCGCCGGGGTCCTACTTTTAATTCTTCCATTCATACTTTCTTCTTTCACCACATACCTCTATCTGGCGCGCCTTGCTGTCAATTTCTTGGTTCTTATTTGAGTCCTATCTTTTTTGGTTCTTGTGCATTGTTTAAGTGCACAAGATCTTGCCCCTCCTTATCTTTCTTCCCTTTTTTTCTTTCTACGTCCCCACCTGCTTTTTTTCCTCTCAGAGTTCCTAAACATTCTTGTGAGCCACCATGTTTCCATTCCTTCTCTCTGCTAGCCCCCAAACTCTGCGACTTCCCACCTTTGACTGTTCGCTCTTCTTCTCAGACTTTATTCAACTCTTTCTCAAAACTCATCTACCGTCTTCAGAAATTCTTTGTTGCAATTCATTTTGGGATATCTCATTTTATTGCATCATTCATCTCCTTTTCAGCACTGTGGCAAAAGCGATATATACACATTCATTAAATACAAATACAACACTGTCAAATGCTTCTCTTTAGCGTGTTTTCTTACCTAATCCATATTCTATGGACTCTGGGTCATCGTCATCTCCTTCCTCGCTAACTTTCTGCAGATGCTGCAAATAGGAGTCTGAATGAAAGCTTGCCATTTCCTCCATAGATGCAACCTTGGGCTTTACAATCCTACAAAAAAATGAATATGGCATGTGAAGGAGCAGAGGTTCTGAAGCCTAACAGAAACAGTGGTCCTGTTTAAAACTGAATGGGGCAACTTGCTTATAATACAACATTTTTAAAAACACATTTCAACTTCCTCAAAGCACTTTGAGCTTCATTGATCAGACCTGCCATCTCACAAAATGAAAACCAGAGTGGTCCTCTACTGTACCGAGGTGGCTCCTCCCATTTCTCACCCAGCAGACTCCCCTTCCCGCCCAACTCGAACTATCCCTGAGGTCATCTGCATTGTTCAACACGTCTAACATCAAGGTGGATAATTAGAGAGGCATTTCCAATGAACGACTAAGGCCACTGGAAAGCAAACATCCAAGGAGGTCAGAATAGTTCCCCTCCAAACCTTCAAATTCGAGAATTAGATTGGGCGTTGTGATGGAGATTGAGAATGACTCCAAGCACAGAGGGCTCTCTGCAGTGCAAGCTTCCTGGAGGTGGTATATGGGGGTGCTGCAGAGACTCCGACTTGGCAAGTGATGTTATATCCACCACGGAGGAGTGTCTCATCCCGTTATTAGATGGATGCTTACCCTTAGTGAAGACAGTAAGCAAGCAAAAGAACACTCCTGGATTTGAAGGGCACCATATCCTTATGAGTAAGATGGGAACCAATACCCTTAGTATGAAAAGGGACAAAGCACCTCATTTAGTGCAAAGGGCCTTGTACACAGTACAAAAGGGAGGGTAAGAAGTGTAATAGATCCCTTTAATAGATGAAGAAAGGGCCACCTGACCTTCGGAATGAACTACTGAACAATATCCCGCAATCAAGGAGCAGTACGGCAGGCTGGCCTTCTGGTATGAAGTTCAAATAGCGGGCAAAATGCTAAAACCCTGTGAAGAGTATGGGGTAAAGAAGGATTGGCTATGTCAAAGCCTGAGCTTGGGGGGTGGGGGGGCGTGGGGTGGTGGGTGCTGTTGTGCGCCGAGCAAGATGGCTGCCTAATCTGTGAGCTCCGTGGCTAATACTATCCTGATCCAATAAATCCTGCGGAACACTGGAACTGTCATGCACTCCGAGATTATAGAAAGCTGGCTGGGGACTCAAAAATTCAAAAAAACGTTTTTATTCTGGGAGAAATCGGACCCCCGATACCTGATAAGACCGTCTGCACTGCTGGGACCCTTCCCCAACAGCCGAGCGGCAGCGTGCCAAATCTATACCCAGAGTGGCGACCTCGCATCGGAGCGGGGGAAGAGCGCGACCTGCCCCGCTACTGACACACTGACAGCATAGCTCTGCACTAATCCAAGTGCCTACATACTGCCCAGCGGTCACTACGCCCCCTGCTGCCGGAGCACATCACCTCCCGGATCGCCTGCTTTTACTGTACCGGACTGTCTGGAGCAGGCAGCCGGTCCGGATTCCCACCACTTGGAGCCCAGTGACCGTAGAACAAATCCGGGTGACAGCGGAGGCACAGCGTGAGGGAACGTGAAGGCCACGTTCACATTGCCTCGTGAGGGGCACTCCGGCAATCGATTGGTGGCCGCTGGACCTCGCCTCCCCCCCACTACACTGACTGCTGGTCAAAGACTGTCAAGGGCAGTGGAGATGGCGGTGGAGCTGTGCCCCCTGTCGACGAGACACAGCGGCACCCAGACGATCAGTCTATCCCGGACAGGCCCCTCGGGCGCAACGTGGTGAGGCGTGGAGGCTGCGCCCACGCTGCCCTGCTCCCCGGCGGCGGGGATTAGCCGGAGAAGACTGGCCGGCTTGCCTGGCACCATCAAGGTACGTGCAGGGGAGGAGGGGGCCGACAATCCACTGGGGCTGTCGGGGCTCGCCCGCTTAATTTATCCCTATTGATTGATGGAGCAGCGTGGACCCCACGTACCGCCTGTCTAGCTGGAAGGTTAGCTAACATCAATACAGTCACCATACTATGGCCAGGAGAAAGAGGGGGGCACAATAAAGCCCATGTAGTTAAGGGCACCAACAACAAAACTACATAACCGCTCACAGCCAGCAGCACTAACATGACCCGACCTTCCCATCCCCAGTGCTGCCGAGCTAAGGAGACACAGACCACACGTCCTTAGTGCCAACCAACTGCTGGGAACACTCCTGGGCACGGGAACCTCAGGACTCGAATGTAAGGATCCGAGACATCACCTCCATCCCGCTGGGCAGGATCGCCCCGACACTGTCATCCGTGGAAACACACACTATGGCAAAGACCTCAGATCCCCTACCTTGCGCTCCATAGCCATCCCCGCCCCTGTGGTACAGAGGACCGAGGGACCAGCACACAGGCATGATGGGAGGATCAAAAAATAAGAAACGGGACCCATGGACGCATTGCTAATACCACCACATTGGACCCAGATCTCGATCCAGCACCCCTCCCTAAGGCCTCCGTATCAGACCCCTCTGAACAAAATATGGTTCCATACATGGCAGCAATGGAGAGAGGGTACGCTGCAATTAACACTAAACTAGACAACATCAGTAATAACATCACCTCTATCCGAGCTGATATCAGGAAGGTTAACACTAGAGTCGCCGAGGCAGAGGATAGGGTGTCCAATCTGGAAGACAAATCTGTCACAAAGAGCAAGACCATAGAACAAATCCAAAAGGATGTCAAAACCCTCCTGAACAAATGCAAGGACCTAGAATCCCGATCACGCCACAACAACATAAGGGTGGTCGGGGTGGTGGAGCGCAAAATCAACACCTCCATGGATAGCTTTCTTGAAGATACACTTCACACCTTATTCCCGAATGCGCAGTTTTCGAAACAATTTCTGATTGAAAGAGCACACAGGGCACTTACCCCTACGCCTAAACCAGGAGCTCTGCCCCGAACGGTCATAGCAAGATTACTCAACTACTGTGATCGCGATCTCATCCTACGGCTGGCACGAGAACAAGGCCCCCTGTCCTATGACTCTAGCCGCATCCACATATATCCGGACTTTTCAAATGGGGTCCAGGCAGCGAGGTGCTCCTTTGACACAGTGAAAAAAGCGCTAAGGGAAAGGAAAATAATATACGTAATGTTATTTCCAGCCAAGCTGCACATAAAACACACTGGCAGGACACATTTCTTTGAGACAACGGAAGATGCCATGTCATACCTAGAACACCACATTCCAACAGTGCAGAACGAAAACTGAACTCAGATTTCCATATAGGCTCGAGAAGATGACAAATACACAAGCATCGAGTCAGAACCACAACAGCAGTACACCATTCCGATAAATAAATACAGCCACGACTCCGGAAAGAGCAGCGGGACATCCAGCCCCCTCATTTTGCAAAGTTGCAGATGGTTCAATGGGATACATCGCCCGATTGGGGGGATGGTGAGGATGGGGGTGGGATGGAAAATAGGCCGGTTGCCTGGACAGAATCAGATCCTCAATGATTCACCTAAGACTGATCTCTCTGAAGCTCTTTAACAGATAGCTAAATATCTAGTACAACCCGCACAACTATAAACACCCTTACCGTTACTTTCTCTCTGTCTGGCATGTTGCTCACTTTTGTATGTCATGTAATCTGTAACTGTACCGAAGAGGCCCATGGTCGCTCATGAACCTGTAATTCAATACTTCTTACATACTCTTGTAACTTCGCCTCGATGCCTCCGGGCTGCAATTGCGTGATACAAATGCAAATAAATAAATATATTTGCACCCATGAACGTAAACAAAGGGCCATGCTGGGGGTTGGGGGTTACTACAGTTAACTGTTTGGTTGTAAAGTTAAAAAAAACTGGCATCAATAGAAGGCAAAGACAGTCATTGCAAAACCTGTATGAACAGCTATAACGAGGGATGTCACAACAATGAACAAAGGCACTAGACTCTTGTCATTGAATGTCATGGGACTGATCAACCCGATCAAAGCCAGAAAAATCCTAGAATATGCCAACTGGCATAGGATAGACATTCTTCTACTACAGGAGACTCATGCTACTGAACGAATATCTGGCTCTCTGTGCCGCTCCTGGGGTCCACAAACATATGCAACGGACTACTCGACGCAATCAAGAGGGGTGCTGACTGCAATCCACCGCAGACTCGGATTCCTTGTGTCAAAAATAAAAGTGGACAATGAAGACAGATACGTAATACTATGGGGATCACTACACAGGCAAAAAGTAACTATTGTCAGTACATATGGCCCCAACATAGATTCTCCCGAACTTTACCAGCAAATAATTACATTAATAATTCCAACAGATGAGACAAGAGTGTTATGGGGAGAGGATTTGAACACCAGTCAACAGATCATCCACGTCCCAGAGGGTTGACTCAAATGCAGCATCCACTATCAAACAAGCCACGACCATTCTACCACTTTCGGACGTATGGAGGGAACTGTACCCCCTTACTAGAGACTATACATTTCACTCACATGTCCATGGGTCGAGCTTCCGCATCGATTACTGGCTCTGCTCCACTGACAGTATCCCTGACATGAGGGAATGCACAATAAGGCCCGAACTTTATCAGACCACTCCCCGATCGTCTTGGAGATGCAGTTAGGGGTACCCCCGCCGGTCCACTGCACATGGAAAATGCCCCCTGATCTCCTGCGAGACGAGTCTTTACTAGAACAGCTGCGGATTGAGGTGACGGAATTCTTCTAACATAACCTGGATTCCGTCAGTTCACACTCCACGGTCTGGGAGGCCTTCAAAGTGTGGCTGAGGAAACACCGGATTTCCAAAGTCCACCGTACACTGAAAGAAATACGCACTCAACTGTCCCGGACTGAGGAATACATCAAAAAGGCGGAGGAGTCATACACTGCATCACCAGGACCAAGAACCCTAGCCCAGTTACATGACGCCCTATCCAAATTTGCGACCCTGCCAGAACGAGAGATCTGGTATATGACACAACCTACCAGAGCCAGAAAATATGCTGAAGGAAATAAATCCGGTAAGATACTAGCCAACCTAATCAAGTCGGAATACGGACATCGGCAAATCACTAGCATTACAGACAAGATGGGTGTGACCCACGTGGATCACCTGAGAGTAAACGAGGCATTCCAGAGGTTCTATACAGAGCTCTACACAAACTCAGACCAAGTTTCAACGGATGAGTTGCAACAATACCTTGGCTCCTTCCCTCTCCCCGCACTGACCCCAGACGAAAGAGACACTATAGACCTTCCCCTGACCCTGGAAGAAGTAATACAAGCAATCAAGGACCTCAGGGCGGGTAGGGCGCCTGGATCAGACGGCCTACCCGCAGATCTCTATAGGATCCTCACCGAGGAAGTGTGGGAGGCTGCTGGAGGTGTGGGAGGAGTCCATGGAGAGGGGAACTCTCCCGTCCTCGATGAGAGAAGCCATCATCACTGTCCTATTGAAACATCTTAAACCTCTGCAAGATCCCTCCTCATATAGACCACTATCCCTAATTAATGTGGATACCAAAATCTTTGCTAAAGCCATAGCTAACAAATTGAACCCAGATATGTCCAACTTAGTACTACCGGACCAGTCTGGCTTTATACCAGGCCGATCCACTGCTCTCAACCTGCAGAGATTCTTTGCCATTGCTTCCCAGATGGACCCTCGAGCAAAAACGGTGGCGGTTACCCTAGACGCGGACAAGGCGTTCGACTCCATATCTTGGAAGTTCATGTATGCCATACTGCAAAAGATGGGTTTCGGAATGGGCTTTCTCCATAGCATAGGATTACTGTACTGTAATCCCACCTCCAGTGTAAGGACCAACAAGACGCTATCGCCAAGCTTCGATCTACAAAGGAGCACCAGACAAGGCTGTCCCTCTCTCCTCTAATTATAGAAGGAATGGCAGCATACCTACGTTTCAGACATGCCTGGAGAGGGATCCGAATCATGGCGACACCCCAGTTCATTTCTCTCTATGCGGATGATACAATGTTATACCTCAGAAATCCTGACACTAATCTGCCACCAGTTATGCGAGACATTGGGGACTTCACAAAATACTCTGGATACAGAATAAACCAGGCTAAATCAGAAATAATACCAATGTCCAACTCTACAATCAGAACCGCAGCCATGGATGGCTTCCGCTGGTCCCCCACCACCGATCGATATCTAGGTATCATAATGGCTACAGACAAGCGCAACCTATACACCAATAACTATACCCCATTCTTGGTGCAACTAGAATACAAGCTTAACTCATGGGTTAAACTGTCACTATCCTTGTACGGATGCATATCCCTGCTCAAAATGGTGGCGGTACCGAAATACTATACCTCTTCAGTGGCATCCCAATATGGCCAGGCGAGAAAATGGTGTCCAATTTTGTCTGGGGAGGAGGCATGTCCATGCTAAACTGGCCAAAGCTATGTGAGAGTTATGACATGGGGGGGAGGGGCTGGCGGCTCCCGGCTTTCTCCTATACTATTACTCTGCACAGGCATATTTTGCCAAATATTGGAAAAATACTGCAGAACAATTCGCACATATACGCACGGAGGAGTTCGCGGCATGTCCCCTAAACCTGAAGAATATGATATTTGCAAGGGTCGCGGAAGAGAAGGTACTGGCAGACCAGTTATCCTCAACAGTGCGGGCATGGTCATGGATACTCAAAAGAGTGGGCTGTGACACACCGTATTCGCCTCACCTACCGCTGTGGCACTATCCCGCATTTGAACCCACTATGGACCACACCATACAAAGAAGATGGGACCCAGACAAGGAGGCCAAAATCGGTGGATCTCTTTCCCGAGGGACGATTTCTTACTTCTTCACAAATCCAAAACAGAACGGGCCCTGACATATTCACAATCCTACAATACCAACGCCTGAAAGCAGCCTGCATGAAGAAATGGCCATCCTTCCCGATGGCACCTCCTACACATACATTCTTAACTTACATTCTGACACAAGACTGATTCACCAGCAATGTCTCCACAATGTACAAAATGATACAACGCAATACCCCATCCAATAATTAGATCAAAAAGAAGTGGGAGGGAGATCTGAACACAGTGATCAACGAGCAACAATGGGTAAATTACTGCAGATACACCAAATCCATCTCCCTATGCGCTAACTTCAGACTTATACAGCTAATAATTCTAAATCACCTACACATTACCCCAAGTAAGATCTCCAAATGTGCCCATACTAAATAAGCCACATGCCCCAAGTGTGGTGCTGTTGCTGCAAATGCGATCCATATGTATTGTGAGTGCCCGCCAATCAGGTGTTTCTGGGAGGAGATAGCGGAAACCATGATTGACATAGTGAACATACACATCCTGCCCACGCCGCTGAAATACCTACTGGGGGATATCAGAAAGGCCTCTATAAAGAATGTGCAGACTATTTGCAGTGGGAGGAGCAGTGGCCAAGCGCAACATCCTTAGGAAATGGAAATCCAAAACCCCTCCCACGCACGGAAACTGGCTCCGAGACCTTATAAACGTACACGAAAGTGAAGAATCCTATATCCGAGACATCCAAACCACTTCTAGACCAAAAGACATCTGGGGTCCCCTCAGGGAGTACCTACAAAGCGCAGAAGACCCATCCGATGAATGAACTGACTAGACCTCACATTGAAAGTCTGTCTAATTTCTGTCCCTCTCACCCCCCCTTTCTCCTTTCTCCTCTCCTTCTCTTAATGTTCAATTAACACAATGTATGATAATGCATTTCTATTTGATACACCTATGTCATGAATTCTCAATGACAATGCGATATTCCCTGTATTGTAAGATGCCAGCATTAAATAAAGTTTATTAAAAAAAAGAAAAAACAACAAAGCCTGAGCTGGACAAAGAATAGACACTATAAACTATATCCCTACGGCGGCTATTCTATGCTTTAGAAGACCAGTTATTTGTGTAGGCGTAAATCCCAACTCATTCCTTATTAGATTCAAGAAGCTGCTGGGTCCTATATCCCTGTGACTGTTACAATAGAGAACAGTATCCAGGAAATAGAAACCCCTGGGCACTTTTACGCATCCTGACACTTTCAAAATAAAGCAATACCAAGGAGGCCATTCATATTCAGTTGCAGATAGATTCTTGCTTAGTTATCATGTGCATTTATCTCCTAAGCCCTTCCTCTGTATTAATACAGAAGGATCTACCCATTAGAAAGAACCCTCAGTAGGTTGTTGTTGGTGTGTTTGACTCTTTACAGGGCTTGTTGTAGCGGCCCTGGAGTTATGGTTAAACTACTTAACCCATAGGAAGAGCAGTTTTTTGGCAGCTTGTGGTGCCGTTCAACGAATTTGCACAGAACTTTGCAAAAAAGTATATGGCCACTTCTGAATGATTTTGCAAAGTTTTGTGCAGTTTCGTCAAGGGGGGCAAACTTATAGCAGTGGTCCAAGAACTTTTGAAATCTGGCTAAACATTAAATGGAAAAATGTTTTGCTTGCAGCTACAACCAAACCCGCTGGATGGATTTACAACAAACTTGGACGAAGAGCAGCGGCCTAGTCACAAAGGCGTGCTTTTGCAAGTTTGGTGTTAATCCGAACAGTAGATTCTTTTTAAGATGCCCAAAATGTACGTTAAAAAAATGTGTGCTATCTCCGTCCAGTCCGCAGACTCACTTCCTAGTTCGGTGTCCGTGAATGCCTCTGCGCCAATCACAGAGCCATGTAATGTTTGCGGACATCGTACGCATTCTATGATTGGTCAATTAAAAACGTGAGGTGCATCAAAACATTTGAGATTTGAACCAGACGCCATGTTGAATTCACGAATTGCGCCCGTGGTCCATGGACATTGCAGGGAGGCAATGGCTTAGACTTAGTTACAGCCTCCGTAGGTGATCCATATCAGTCACAGTTACAGCTGTTTTAGAATAGGCATCCAAACCTAAATTGGATAGTACAATAATAGATAAAGGAGTAGACTGAATCCTTGCTTTCCCTGGGTCAACTACTCTCTTAAGGTATGTTGATTCTCCAATATTCTTCCGTACATCAGGGGTTGCAGAGGTAAACACCTTCTGCTTGGACATTTAAAAATGGGAGACATACATCAAACCTCACAAGCTAATCTTAAATTTAAATAAAGTGCACAGGGAAAAAGTACATCAATTATCATTACTGATTAAAAATTGTAAGTTACCCATATTCTAAAGCAGACCAATAAACTGAAATACCTATGAAAAGTAAAAGCTCAGGTCTGCTAAAAATTGCAAATCCAATCCATCATATCTAATTATCCCTGCACTTCGCTCCACATTTGCCAGGAATAGGGAAATACAGTACAACATCCTAGGGTGCCTCCCATTCACTGTAATGGTCACATCAAACCCACCAAGCAGAATTGTTGCTGCATACTGACTTGAACCAGCACTTATCGCAATAATTCGCCTTTAAAGCAAATGGGGTTTCAAGGCGCAACAAGACAAAGGGTGGGGGGGTGGGGCAGTGATTTAGAAAAACAAAACGGTCCTATTAGGCCTGATGTCATTTGGATTGTGCAAGTGTAGTAACAAGAAGTGCGGGGGGAGGGGAGTGTCATTCAGAGCAGAATGCGCTAATGCTAAGGAGGGAAAAAAGGTGCAGGCCTGAGTGGCAAGAGCACAAAATCTGGGGAAGGGAGGGGAGAATGGGAGGGGCCCATGAGTTAGGCGAGTGCTGAGGGGAGGCCAGTTGGACAAGTGCCTGGGGGATGCAGAGTGTACAGGGGAAAAAAGGTCCACATGCCAAGTGTGAGGAATAGGCTGGATGGTGTTGTGTTTACAATTGTACTAAGTTAATACGTAGGACACCGACTTCAATCATATCTTCTTTATTTCTCCAGATCAACTGCCTAGCTATACCTTTCATTCCCGATCCCGAACCTACCATAACATTCTACATTCCACATTCTACACTATGCATATTAGAATACTGGCTTGTACTTTTACTACTACACAACACCCCCCCCTTACTTACCATCTAAGTTATATTGAAATTCAACTCAAACACCCTTATCTATCACTATCACTATTTACATTTGTTCAATTAAACGTGTTGGTTTGCGAACTATTCTATGAGGACAACCACAACTCAACCCTCCCTCAGATGAGCCATGACTTACACTCTCACCTCCCAACACACCAATCACTAGATCACCGCCATTTCCATGACTACTAAAATCTACACATTGTGATGAAACATCACTAGTATTTCCAACATCAATATCACAGGACATATCAGAGTCAGCTTTATCTTCATCAGGTAATCCATCTAACAAAGTCAAATCAATGTCAAAATCCTGTGAAGCACAGTCATGTCTATTACCCTGTGAACCAACCTATCCACCATACTCATTGCACAATCCTTTAAAAAAGGATACATTTCTGGTTATTTTACGATCACCCCCCCTTCAGCAGTGACCATAGGTCCCTTGACAGCTTTAATCTTGAGTGGAATTGGCCAATATTTAGTATCCAACTTCTTGCGCTGATTCTGACGAACCAACAGCGAATCTCCCACTTGGAAGTTACTATCTCCTGCTTTCGCTTTGTGATCTGTCCATTCTTTAATTTTGAATCTTTTCATCTTATTCCGCTCTCTGATTTCGTGGTCTTCAGCAGGTGTGTAATCTTCTACACAAGGCAGTCTCGTGCGAGGTTTATACTTGATCATTAATTCAGAAGGAGAGTGTCCAGTCATCTCATGAGGGGTATTACGATAACTTCTCAACATTTGAGACACCGCCTGTGGCATTGATACATTCTCCACAATAGCTTTCTCTCGAGTCCGTTTTAGAGCACTCAAACTTTTCGACCATACCATTCACTTGAGGCCACAAAGGTGTTATTTTCTGATGTTTGAAACCCAGATGTAATGCAAACTTGTTAAACACATGACCTTGAAACAGTGGCCCATTAACTGTTTTCACAATTTTCGGCACTCCCCAGTCGCTGAACAACTCATCAAGCACTACCACTACATGATCAAATGCAGTAGACATTACATGCTTTACGAGAGGAAACCTTGAGTACTCATCGATAACCACCAGCAAATATCCTGCTTCATCCAAAGGTCAACAGCTACACGATTCCACGGGCCCTCTGGAAGTGGCACGTGCGAAGAGGTGTTGTTGCACAGCCCTTTGACGATGCTACTTGACACGCAAAGCAATTTTGCAAAAGGTCTTCCACAATTATGTCCATACAAGGAAACCACACTTTATTTCTTAGAATCTTTTTAGTATTTACAACCCCTCGGGGACTTTCATGCACCAGCATCACCAAAGCCTTTCTCAAAATTCTCAGAGCCGCCAAATTGTTACCTCTAAGAAGTACTCATCCTTCTGTAGCTGATAGTTCACTGCTCATTCTCGCCAATTTCTGAAGATCTTTCATCTCACCTTCTTCCACCCCCTTTTCTAAATTAAGAGAGTGCCATTTCCTTCTTTAGTGAGTCTAACCGGCACCTGAATCATTGGGTCATTCTTGCTCTTTTCTTTAAACATTTCCTCAGTTATTGCTGGCGGTAATGCATTCAGGGACAGGGACGACCTATATTCTTCTGCTTTTCTTTGCATTGTAGTTTCTGCCACACCAGCAGGATGTCTTGATAGATAATCTGCTGGATTTGCCTCCTTTCCAGGCTTATGAACAATTCTGTAATCATATTCTTGTAATAATATGCCCCATCTCTCAATTCTAGGAGGCATTTTGATTCTAGATTTCCAAACAGCGAAAGAAGTGCTTGATGATCAGTAATCAGCGTAAAGGGCTTCCCAATTACAAAGTGATTCAACTTTTCACATGCCCATACAGCCGCCAAGCTTTCTCTTTCAGCCTGAGAGTATGCTTGTTCAATATCGCTTAATGCTCTGCTAGCATATGCGACAATGCGTCGCTTGTCTTCATGCTCCCTTGGATCTATCTGCGCCAAAACAGCTCCCAGACCCACCGGGCTTGCATACACCACAATTTCAGTTTCCAGAGGAGGATCAAAATACGCCAAGCTCCAATCACTGACTAATTCTTCTTTTATTTTCTTGAAACTCCTCTCACAGTCTTCATTCCACACGAATGCCACATCCTTTTCCAGAAGTTGTCTCAATGAGTCAGTAATAGTTGCGTAATACCCAGCCATACCCAAGAAAGATCTCAACTCGGACATATCCTTGAGAGCTTCAAGATTCAAGATACCGTTCACCTTTTCTGGGTCTGCTCTCATTCTATTCTCAGAAAATATGTGCCCAAAGAATTATAGACTTCTTTTGTTGATGTCACATTTCTGACCATTTAATGCCAGCCCATTCTTTTGTAATAACTTGCATACCTGTCTAAGAGCCTCATCATGTTGGTTGTGAGTGGCACCATAAATTAAAATATCACTGTAGCTAAAAGCATTCTTTACTGGCGCCATTACTCTTCTTATTGCCTACTGGAATATCTCTGCAGCAGATGAGATGCCAAAGCTAAGTCGTACTCTTCTTATTGCCTACTGGAATATCTCTGCAGCAGATGAGATGCCAAAGCTAAGTCGTTTATATCTAAATAATCCTTCATGTGTTAAATGTTAAAAGTATTTGTAGCGCGCACCGTCACCAACGGAATTGGTCCCCAGGCGCTGAGGCGGATCTGTAAACGATAAAGGTGGGATGGGTTAGTAAGGTGAAGAAGGGAGTATGATAGTGAGAGGAGTGGTGTTCTGTTGGCAGCTTCAACTCAGTATACACCGGGTGCTGAGCTTTGGTGCGGGTATCGGATCGGAGTCAGTCCGCGTGTGCTGTTGTTCCGGCTTATGTGTTGTTGCAGTGTTGTGAAGTGCGTGCGGCTTGTTGTGCGAGAGATGGTTGTGAGTTTTTTGAGTGAGATAAGTATGCAGAGTTTGAGCTTATATTGGTTAGTGGGTTACCTGACCTTTACCATGCTAACATTTATAGTTCTGTCATAGTGTGGCACCTGTCAGCCCTCACATTCCCATCTAGACGCGGCGCAGGCCAATGTTTAGGACTCCATCCAGGTGTGGTCATGCCAACCCTCACACCCCCATCCAGATGCGGCGCAGGCTAGTGTCTAGCGACCCGTCCAGGTGTGGGCATGCTAACATTCACAACTCCATCTGAGCGCCACGCAGGCTGGTGTTCACAACTCTAGGTGTGGCACATGTTAGCATTCACGTTTTTCCTAGGCGCGGGCATGTTATCCTTCAATTGATCCTATCCAGGTGCGACGCAGGCCAACGTCTATCTAGATGCGTCTGCCGGTCTGGATATGTTCGTCCGGTACGTACGAGTGGGAGTGTCACTTGGGGATTTTGTTTGGGTCTAGGTATGTGGTCAGTCTCTGCAGCCTTCCTTTGTGGCTATTTTCCATGATGTCTTATGTCGAATGGTTGGTTCTTTGGTTTGAGTGTTTGTCCAATTTGAGAGCGGTCGAGGTTGGAGTTATTTTCGTCATTGTTTTAATGTCTGGGCATTCTAGTGCGTCTCCGTTGTGGTTACGTTTTGAAGAGCCATGATTTGAGGAGTTTCCTGAAGGATAGGTGGTTTGTTGTATTCCATATATTATTAGGTAGGTAATTCCAGGTTGTGGGTGCCTGGTGAGAGAAAGATGATCCTCCAAGTTTTTTTCTGTTGTAGGGTTTTGGTTCCAGGCGTATGTCGGTTCTTGATCTTAGTGTTCTTGTCGGTTGGTGGAGTTTGTCGCTTAGGAATTCTGCGCCTTGTTTGTGTATTGCTCTGTGCGTGATGCACATGGCCTTGAACTTTATTCGTTGTTTCATTGGTAGCCAATGTAGTATTTTTAGCGCAGGTGTGATGTGTTCTCTTCTGGGTAGCTTGAGGAGGAGTCTGGCTGCTGCATTTTGTATGCGCTGCAGTTTTTTTAGAAGTCGTTCGGGTATGCCCAGGTATAGGCTATTGGCATAGTCTACTCTGGACATGATCAGAGCGATGATGGTAAGTGTTTTGTTGGCGAATGACAGGAACGGTAGAATCCTTTTTGCTGCTCGCAGGAGGAAGAAACATTTCTTGATTACCGAGTTTACTTGTGGCTCCAGAGTGAGGTTGTTATCCATCAGGACCCCTAGGTTTTTTACAGTTGATGATGGTTCTGGTGTGGTGCCGAGCTCTCTTGGCCAGGGGATGTAGTTGATGTCTCCTCCCTTTTTTGAAACAATCATTATCTCTGTTTTGCCTGGGTTGAGGTTCATCCAGTTGAATATGTCACAAAGGCAATTCTCTAGTGTGGTGTTTTCTTCTCGGGTGTCTTGTATGTTGAAGATTATTTGAGTATCGTCGGCGTAGTTGTAGCATGTGAGGCCGTGTTTTTTGATGAGTTTGATTAGTAGGTACATGTAGATGTTGAATAGAAGCGGGGAGAAGGATGATCCTTGTGGTACTCTGCACGTGAAGACTCTGGGTTTGGATTTACAAGGTTTCATCCATATTGTTTCTGTTCTGTTAGTTAGGAAGGATTTGATCCATAGTAGGGCAGTGTCTGTTATCCCTAGTCCTTCTAATCTCTTTATGAGGATGGCGTGGTTGACAGTGTCGATGGCTGCAGACAGATCAAGGAGAATCAGGGCGGTGCTGTTGTCTGAGTCTGCGTTTGTTTTTAGGTCGTCCCATATTGAGAGGAGGGCCGATTCTGTTCCTCTCATAGGTCTGAAGCCAACTTGTGCCTGATCTAGTAGGCAGTGCTCTTCTATGAATTCTTGGGTTATTTGGTAGACGTACGTTTCTAGCAGTTTGGCTATGTAGGGTATGTTGGAGATGGGCCTGTAGTTGGATAAGTCCTCTACGTTTCCTGTTGTGTCTAAGTAGCGGCTTGATGTATGCCGAGTTGAAGGCCTGCAGTACTTTACCTGTTGAGATTGAGAGGTTGATGAGGTTCCTGTGGTATTCCATGGGGGTTCCTTGTTTGAGAATTGTTTTGTATATGTACAGGGGGCAAGGGTCTTCAGGAGAGCCCGATTTGTTGCTTTGGTTTACCAGTTTGACGAAAGCCTCAACTGGTATTTCTGGGAAGTTTCGTAGCTTGTTTGCGTGTTCCTCGTCTGTGCCGGTGGCGTTTCAGCTGTGAACGTTTGGTCTGTTTTGTATGGTGTGTTGGATGGAAGTTATTTTGTTTTTGAAGTGGTCTCCGAGGTCCTCGCAAAGTTTCGTCGATGGGATTGGAGTGTTGTTGCAGGCCGGTGGGTTTTTTATTTCATTTAGGATTTTGAATAGTTCTCTTTGAGTGTTTGGTGCTATGAAGATTCGGTTGTCGTAATGTTTCCTCTTCACTTTTTGTATTTCCTTTTTATATGCGCGGATCTGTTGTAGGAATTTAAATTTGTTTGCAGTGTTGTTGTTGTTCCTCCATTCAGATTCTAGTTTTCGTTGTTTTCTTTTCATGGCTTTGAGTAGTGGGGTGAACCATTTTGCTGTAGTTTTCTTGCGTGATGGGGTGAAGGGCTTTTCTTTGGCGATGTCGTCAAGGGTTGTTGCGATCCAGGTATGAAGTAGGGCAACTTTTCTCTCTAGGTCTGCTTCTTCCATGGTTGATGCTTGTGGTTTGCTGAGTTCTAGGAGCTCGGTTAGGTTGGAGTTTTTTATGGTTCTCCAATTTCTTTTCATCATGATGGGTTGCTTTTCTTGTTGCTTTTTTATCGGAGCGGCTGTTGTGATTACGACCGGAATAATGAGGTGGTCGCTCCAAAGTATTTGAATTGGGGGTGCCGTGGTGATGAGATTTTTGTTGGCGAAGATTGCGTCAAGTGTGTGGCCTGCTGAGTGGGTTGGTCCTTTGACTAGTTGTTGTAGGTTCATAGCTGCTAGTTCGGCGGTTAAGGATTTTTGTGTGGTTGTGGTTTCTTCGTCGAACCAGATGTTGAAATCTCCAAGGATGATCAGATGATTGTACTTGATGGCTAGGGTAGTGATTGCTTCCATGAAGGCATCTACGAAAGTCGCATCGTAGGTTGGTGGTCTGTATATCAGTATGAATTTCAGGTTGGTTTTGGGGTTTACTGAAAGTCGTAGTATTAAGGACTCGCATTTATCGATGTTTAATGGTTCTTCCATGTTGATGGCCAGTTGTTCCTTGTGGATGATCGCTAGTCCCCCCCCCTCTTTTGGATTTTCTGTTTGTTTGGATGCATTTGAAGTCTTCAGGCAGGCAGTTGTTGAGGGTGATCTTGTAGTGGTCGTCTAGCCATGTTTCGGTTACAAATAGGATGTCTATGCCTCCTTCTGACAGGAGGTTGTATATTTCCGTTGAGTGTTTGGACATTGACCTTGCGTTTATTAGATTACAGTGGATTCTCTGGGTGAGATTTTGTTTTGAGGTTATTTGTTGCTCGAGTTTGTAATTGTCTGTTCGGGGAGTTTCCGCATTGATGTCGGTAGGATGAAGAACGGCGACAGCTGCTTCTTCATTGAAGCGGTCTAGTAAGTTGATAACAGGGTTGATTAGTCTTGGTGTTTCTGGTGTGATGCTACTCGGCTGAAGATCAGCGGTGGTTTCTTCATTGGGTCCGATTGTTGGGTGGGAGGTGGCGTTGCTGGTTGTTGGTACTTCGCCGTATTGTGCGGGATGTAGTGGAAATCGATGTTGCCCCTCTGTTCTTGTAATGTAAGGGGTAATGGGGTCAGAGCCCTCCCACTCTCTTGTTGAGTGCCCCCGTCTTTTTTCCGCGTGTATCAGGAAATGTTTTGCATGTTTCGAGGTTTCCGTGTTGGGGTGTCGGTGTATCGTGGTTGTTGCGAGGTAAGGTGTGAGGTATAAGGATTTTTCTCTTGTGGATTTTGTTCCGGTTGTGGTTGTTTCAGGCGTGTTTTCTTCCAATGGGGCTGTTTCTTGTGGGTTCTGTCGGTGTTGTGTTTGCGTCTCTTGTTGCACGATATTGTTCTCTTTCTCGGCGTCCTTTTCTGGTACGGCCCATTTTCCAGTCTAGGTGCAGGTGTGGTATGGTAGTTGGTCCTCTATGCTGTGCTGTGCGGTCGCAGTGACCTCGGTTTTCCTTCTCTGGATACGCTGGGGTGCTCTCTGGCTCAGTGTTGTTTTCTGTCGGCGGGTGGGGTATATTTCCTAAGGGTGCACTTTCGGTGGGGGGGGTAGGGTGTTAACGGTCTGCTGGTAAGGGATTTAGTGGGGGTAGGTAGTGGTGGGTTTCCGGGATTGGTAGAGTACTGAACTAAGCACAGTTAGATTATTTGAGGGATCTGTATAGTGGGTGAGAGTCCTATCAGTGCAATCTAAGCATCATACAGTGCCGTTCGGAGACAAGGCTCCTGCTAAGTTTGAGAGACCTGCACAGTGGGGAGAGACGTCCACCAGCGCAATCTAAACACCACACAGTGCAGTTTGGAGACGAAGCCCCTGTTAAACTTGAGAGACCCGCGCAGTGGGAGAGAGGCCTATCAGTGCAAGCCAAACATCCTACACAGCAATTTGGGGAGAGAGCCCCTGCTAAATTTGAGAGACCTGTATAGTGGGAGAGAGGCCTATCAGTGCAATCTAAAGATCATACAATGCAATTTGGAGACAGAACCCCTGCTAAGTTTGAGAGACCTGTGTAGTGGGAGAGAGGCATATCAGTGCAGTCTAAACATCATACAATGCAATTTGGAGACAGAACCCCTGCTAAGTTTGAGAGACCTGTATAGTGGGAGAGAGGCCTATCAGTGCAGTCTAAACATCATACAATGCAATTTGGAGACAGAACCCCTGCTAAATTTGAGAGACCTATCAGTGCAATATAAGCATCATACAATCCAATTTGGAGACAGAGCCCCTGCTAAGTTTGAGAGACCTGTATAGTGGGAGAGAGGCCTATCAGTGCAGTCTAAACATCATACAATGCAATTTGGAGACAGAACCCCTGCTAAATTTGAGAGACCTATCAGTGCAATATAAGCATCATACAATCCAATTTGGAGACAGAACCCCTGCTAAATTTGAGAGACCTATCAGTGCAATATAAGCATCATACAATCCAATTTGGAGACAGAACCCCTGCTAAATTTGAGAGACCTATCGGTGCAATATAAGCATCAAACAATGCAATTTGGAGACAGAACCCCTGCTAAATTTGAGACCTGTATAGTGGGAGAGGGGCCTATCAGTGCAGTTTAAACAACATACAATGCAATTAGGAGACAGAACCAACCCTATGCAGAGAGGGGATATTTAGGCACAATTATAAATTCAACCAGGGCGTGCTATTAGGCACACTTCTAGATTCAACTGTGCACAGAGAGGCTATCTAGGGAAACTCTTTTAGGCACATTTCTATATGCAGTTAAACTACAGACGGGAGAGATTACAACGGTTTAGCTTTCGGCGTATGCGTGGTAGGGTAGTATGGCGTGAAGTAGTTGCTTCAGTCCCTGCCCTTGCCACACTTACTTATTGCTGGCTTCTTGCTCCTCCTGCGGATACCTGCAGATACGATCTGGAGCTGTCTCGTTGGAGTCGTCCTTTGCAATGGGGTCCTTAGCGTTGGGGCTGCCCGGGCAGAGGGCTGCCCTAGGTTGGTTGTTAATGGCCTCGGTGGGGTGGTCAAGGGGCCAATCAGGGCACGGTGGGCGGGTCGGGAGGCGGGAGACCCGAGACCAGGAAGCGGGGAGCTGGAGGGGTTGCAGGGGACAAAATAGGTGGATGTGGGGCTAAGAAAAGGTGGATGGGGGCAAGATGGCGGGGGTGCACCAAAATTAGGCTTAAAAACTCACCAGTTCCACTCTAGCACACTCGAGGCAAATGGGGCCTTTGGGGAAGAACGAGACTCTTAGTCCACAAACACACGGCCTGCAGGCCAATCAGGGCACGATGGGCGGGTCGGGAGGCGGGAGACCAGGAAGCGGGGAGCTGGAGGGGTTGCAAGGGACAAAATAGGTGGATGTGGGGCTAAGAAAAGGTGGATGGGGGCAAGATGGCGGGGGGGGGTACCAAAATTAGGCTTAAAAACTCACCAGTTCCACTCTAGCACACTCGAGGCAAATAATGTGGATGTGTACTAAAAGTAGTTATTGGTCGAGACTACGGATCAATTACCAGCTGATGATATCCCCGATTTAGATCCGACTTGCTGAATCTGCTGGCCTGATTTAAACGTATTATCATGTCCTCGATGTTAGGTCCAGGGTGCCGTTCCCTCATGATGGCCGTATTAGGAATTCTGATGTCTACACATAGACGAAGACATCCATCTGCTTTGGGCACCACCACCAAAGGCGATACCCAAGGAGTCGGTCCACTCTCAACCTTCTCAATGATATAATTATCTTTCAGCTGTTTAAGTTCTTGTGACACTCTTGCGCAGATGAACTGTGTTATTTTTCAGCTTCTCATCTCCTTGAAACCACTTTGGATAGCTTTCTTTCAGTCCTTCCAAATCCAGTGCCTTCTTTGACATGACTCTGAGACTATGGTTTTCCGAAAGTACACCCTGTATCATTTCCGTTTCTCTGTATTTCACATCAATGAGCTATAGTTCAGTGGCAGTTTTACAACTGATTAGGCATCTACCCATAACAGGACTGTTTATGACATGTATTTTGGTCGGTATGCACAGTCTTTCATGAATCAGATCACATTTAAATTGTCCTCTGTTCAGTAGCGGTTTTTCTGCCCCCCATTGAAAAATGTCTGCTCTTGATGATTGTAGCGCGTATTTGTTGGCGACTTTCTCATATGCTTCTTCACTCATGACATTCACTGTCGCTCCCGTATCTACTAAAAATGGTATTTCATGTCCACCCATATTTACTGTTACCTTTATGGCCGTACAACCAGCGGAGTTCGCATATATTAATCTTACATATTCTATGCTGTATCTGTCGTATTCCCGATATTGTTCCATTGTCAGTTCCTCTTCTTCATGAGAAATGGGCGGATTCTTCTCATATGGATCTCCATATTGCATTTCTCCTTGATTTTGACATTGGTGTGGCATTACATTTTGTTCCACTCCTTGATCACCTGGTATTGTTGGCTCAATTTGCAGATTGTCCATAGCCCTGACAAATCCTGGTTGGGTCCTTTGTTGGTTCACTCTCGCATAGGGTCTTGTTATTTCTCTCTCTGTACATATTCATCCTCCCGAATTCCTTTGATTGTCATACCGTCTACCCGACACTACCTGTGAGTTGTATCGGCTTACTGGCATTGGCATTCTCTCTCGGCACATCGTCTGGAAATGATTCTCTTGTCCAAACCGTAAACATGCCTGACCCATGGCAGGACATATTCCTTTGTGAGGAAATTCAAATCCATATCTATAACATTGCCTTTCCCTTGTTTCTGCGCATTGATCTTGGTGATGTCATGTTGGGGTACCTTCTTTGCCACTGTGTACTTTGGTTTACAGCAGCAACGCTATCAGTGTCCATTCTCTTGTGGTTTTCTATGTTAGCTGCCTGTGTGTCAATTCTCTCAAATATTCTTGCAAGTTGCAACACTTCTCGCAAAGGCAAAGGCTTTTTTAATAGATGTTTTCTGAATTGTGATGACAGGCATCCTTCAATAACTCGTAGTCTTATTGCCTCATCATCATTAAAGTTTCTGAATTCACAGAATGCAGCCTTTTTTGCAGTCTCAGTACAAATTGAGTTATAGTCGCATGTGGGCTTTGTGTACACTGATTGCACACATCTTTCATAATCTCGGTTGATTGGGATTATTAGTTTAGCATTGACTACTGCTATTAACAATTGATATGTTGTTCTTTCCTGAGCTGGTATTGTTTTAATGATGCTTTTTATTTCCTTCCCTACCAAGTTTGTAAAGAGGTCTAATTTGTTTGGTGCATTTTGCTCTCCTACTGCCCTCAAGAATTCCTCAAATTCATCAATCCAATCTTGCCATCTTTGCCCTTGACTCTCTTGTGGCTCTAACTAAAAGGGTTTGGTTGACGTAAATAGTTCAGAGGTTTTGCTGCCAATGGCGTTCTAGAGGCGTTTTGCTGTTGTATGTTCATATCTCCGCTCGCACTATCATTGTCTGTTTGCTTATACTCTAATCCTTCGTTTATGCAATATATATTTTACTTTGACTTGAGTGTTTCTCTTTGTGAATTCCGCTTTAATCTTATCTTTGAGGACAGACAAGAAATGAGAAAATAAAAAACAAAAAATTGTACCAATATGCACATTTTCTTCTGACATCCGTTTTATTTTGTTCACAGTGTTTCTCAAGATATCGTGGTATTCATTCATTTATTTCATTTTCTTTTCGATCCACATTGCGCCTTATTGCTTTATTCAATTTCATTGACACAGGGTGTCAGTAATGTCCCATGCACTCATATGACGCTGCGTTGCATCGGCAGTCAGCTCAACATTTTGTCCCGACGTTGTGCTAGCAACTGTAACTAACGTTTCGTGCAGGTTTTTTTTAAGATGGAGTCACGTACTTTCACGTACGTAGGTTCATTCTTCTAATAATTTATATGACTACTTCCTGAAATGGCGGTACGTAAACGGTGCGTATTAGGGTCCTTTTTTTGTATACAGGCGTCACTATCGCTTCTCGCGCAGTTGCTCTCTAAGTGCGTTGCCCCATATTTAATAAATGCAGAAGCCAAAATGTTTCTTTCCCAGTTTTCGCACCTCCGTTATTATTCATATGACTTGTTTTTATGTGATTTATCCTCTATCCTTAGTTGCATTACCCCAAGACTTGTATAATATGTCTCACCTGTTTAATTTTCTTATTTTTCTTCTCTGTGGCTATCGTTTGTTTATTTTTGTATTGGCTTCACTCTGCATGGATACCGCTCCTTCTCGTCGCCAATTGTTGTGTTTACAATTGTAATAAGTTAATACGTAGGACACCGACTTCAATCATCTTATCTTCTTTATTTCTACGGATTAACTGCCTAGCGATACCTTTCATTCCCGATCCCGAACTTACCATAACATTCTAGATTCCCTATTCTACACTGTGCATATTAGAATACTGGCTTGTACTTTTACCACTACACAACAGATGGGCTCAAGGAGTGCAGGCCTAGCCAGGCTAGTTAGGGCAAGTGCAGGTTAGCAGTGGTGGGGCGGTGGGGGGTCTGGGGAGACCAACTGCAGCGGTAGACTGGTCAAGGATGGCCTGGCATCCTGTATGGAGCAGAGGGAACCAGGCAGCCAGTCAAAATTAGGGAGAAGGTGACATTAGCAGTGGAGGCAGAGAGGGTCTTGAGAAGCTGCTGGAACTTAGAGATCCGACACAAGTCTGAGGGCAGGGAGGCCAATCCAGAAGGATTGTGGAAGACTGGGGTCTAACCCCCGCCACTCTGCTTGGAAAAGCATCTGATCTGCAGACAGTTGGATCTAGAAGACCCAAGGGCTCTAGTAGGGAGCTATTTAGAGAGAGAGAGTTGGATGTAGCGGGGTCACAGGCCCCAGACCCCAGAAAGTCTTGTGGATGATGCAGAACTAGATCCTTGCAGAAACCCGGGAGCCAGTGGAGAGATTTTAGAGCTGGAGAGATGCGGTCCCTGGGCTTGAGGCAAAGAGGCAAAGGATAAGTCTTGCAGTCCTATTCTGGATTAGCTGAGGGGGACAAAGGGAGGATTTAGGCAGATTGAGGAAGAGTCTGTTGCAGTAGTCCAGCCTAGAGACGACCAGAGCTCTGGAGACATTGAGTTTTCTGGGGAAAGGTGAGGAAAGGGAGAATGCCTCTGAGGGGGTGCAGCTGGAGGTGGGCCTTCTTGGCAAGGTCAGTGATGTGAGGAGAGAAGGAGAGAGGTGAGTACAAGACAACAAGGTTTTCTGCCTAACTGGAGGGTGAGGGGGCCCATGGAGGATGGCCAGAGAGTAGGAGGGAAGGAGGGAGCAGGGGTCCCAATGAGAAGGACCTCCGTCTTACTGGCATCAATGCAGAGATCGTTAGCAGCACACCATGCCTGAATAGCAGTCAGACAGTTGGGAATGAGAGAGGAAGAAGAGAAGACAGTGGAGGGAAGCTTGAAGGAGAGCTGCATGTCATCTGCATAACACTTGAAGTGAGGAGAGAAGGCGGAGGTCAGCTGGGCTAGAGGGGCAAGGTAGATGCTGAAGAGCCACAGCAAGAGGATAGAGCCCTGAGGAACGCCGCAGGTGGAGAGTGTGATGGAGGAGAGACAAGGGCCCAGTTGGACCTGGGATGGTCGGTCAGAGAGGAAGGAGGTCAACCATTCTAGTGCCAGGTCTGTGATGGGTATCACGGAGCCAGTTTATTAGGATGGCATGACTGACTGTATCAAAGGCAGAGGAAAGATCAAGAAGGAGAAGAACGGAGGGAGAGTTGAATCGAGATTTGAGAGCAAGTCTTCACGGGTGTTCAAGAGTGCAGTTTCCGTGCCTCTGGCTGCTCTGAAGCCAGACTGGAGGTCGTGGACACAACCAACAGATTCAGTGTGACCAGCTTCTCCAAGAGTTTACCCAGGAAGGGTGTGATGGAGATAGGGTGGGAGTTATCCGGGCAGGAGGGGTCAGCAGAAGGCTTTTTGAGGAGAGGGTGCACAAGGGAGTGCTTGAGGAGTGGAGGGAAGGAGCCAGTGGCAAGGAGTGATGGCAGAAATCAGCCATGGGAGACCTATTTTGTCCTTCGTAGTTCTGGTGGAGTAGGGGAGCACCTGTTTGGAGGAGAATTTCATAGAGAGGACTTGTCTAGAGAACTCATCCGGTGATATGGGTGAGAAAGAGGAAAGTAGAAAGGAAGTGGAGAGGGGGAGCCAAGGGAGGCCTGAAAGCGGGTGAGGGAGAAGGGAAGGGTATAGAGGGGAATGAAGACAGAATGCCCTGAGTTTGGTTATGAAGTGAGAGGCAAGTGCAGTGCAGAGGGACAGGGATGGCAGAGGGGAAGTGGAGACTACAGTGGGATTGTAGAGTTCCTTACAGATTTTGAGCAATTCAGCCGTGCCCCAGAGATGCAGACTTGCATATAGGCCTTCTTATTCAAGCATATGGAGTCTGTATTGTCCTTGGAGCAGGCAGCACGCCAGTTTGACAGAGGATGTTCTCGAAGCCTGCAACTTCCGCTCAACACTTGTGTTTCATAGAGTCGGAATCATACCAGGTGTTGCACTCGGGGCAAGGATGTCCAGAGTGTTGGCGATGGAGATGTGAAGGTTAATAAGGGCTGTGTCAATGTGAGAGTCAGTGGCCGGAGTGGATGGGGGAAATGAACATGGCGGCAAAAGCAGCAACTGACACTCACTTCATCGTCGAATGACGGAGAAGAACAAGTTACTTACCCAAGGTAACGTTCTATTGACTGGATGTTCCTCCCACGTATTCTGGTGTTTTCGGGAATTTCTTCCGGCAGAGGGCTCTGCGCACCGATGCCCATCGACTCAATGTCCCTCGAAGGCATCCGTTTCGATGTCGACGTCAACGATGGTATAAAGAGCATGCACGACTGTTGGCTTAAGTAACATTTTAAAGCGTGTATAAAATATCCTACACCCGACAGTTACTCCTCCTGATAGAGAGAAAGCGGGAAAGAGAGAAAGCGAGAAAGCGAGAAAGCGAGAAAGCGGGAAAGCGGGAAAGAGGGAAAGAGGGAAAGAGGGAAAGAGGGAAAGACAGAAAGACAGAGCTCTCTTTGTGGAATCTGTATTGGAGGGCCGATGGACATGTCCAGAAACTCTGGGTGCCACGTCCTCCTGGCCCAATCAATAACAATTAGGATCATACATTTCCTGAACCTCCTCCACCTCCTGATGACTTGAGGAATGACGGGACTGGAGGAAACGTATACAGCAGTGGAAACTCCCAGTCCACTATGAACACGTCCCATAGAGCTCCTTTTAGGGAAAATTCCCTTGAGCAGTACCGCTCGCACTTCCAGTTGACACCGGTCGCGTACAGATCCACTTGAGGGGTCCCCGAAAGGGTAATGATCGTTTGAAGGACCTCCTGAGCTAGTTCCCACTCATGAGACACTGTGCTCCGCCTGCTCAGAGCGTCCTCTGCCATATTCTCCACTCCGGCTAGGTGAACTGCCAATAGGGAGACTCCTTCTTAAATTGCCAAGGACCAGAGCTGCATTGCCTCTCTGCACAGTGGTAGTGACACTACACCTCTCTTGTTGAGGTAGTACATGGCCACTGTCTTGTCTGTCATTATCAAGACATTCTTTCACCGCACAGAGGGCAGCAAGGCATTCAGCGCTAGTCTGATTGCACTCAGCTCCAAAAGGCTGAGATGTAGTTTGGACTGCGATGGAGACCAACGACTGCCGATTGTCAGATCATTGGTATGTGCTCCCCACCCTGTGAGTGAGGCATCAATTACTACCTTTATCTCCTGACATTGCTGCCAAAAAAGTTCTCCCTTCAGATGTTGCACGCCTCTGGCACCAGAAAAATGCAGAGTGCCATGAGGACGAGCAACCTCAGAAAGTCAAAGGCTGGGAGATGTTGGGCACTGGAATTTGGTGACCATCTACTGAATGTCTTGAGCCCTCACTTCTGGTGGCAAAGCTTTTCCCAGCGATGCATCTAGGACTGTTCCAATGAATTGGAGCCTTTGAGATGGTATCATATGGGCCTTCTTGAAGATGAGGGAGAAGCCTAGTTTGTGGAGGGAATGACAGGTATAGCTGAGCTGTTCCAATTGGGGGAACTGGCCCTGAACAGCCAATCATCCAAGTAGGGGTAGAAGTGAATCCCCATCTCCCGAGACTCGCTGCCACCTCTGCCATCAACTTGGTGAAAACCCTTGGGGCGGATGTCAGCCCAAATGGCAGAACTCATAACTGATAATGAGAACCACCAACAACAACGACGACCCTTAGGTACTGTCTCTGCTTGTAATGGATTGGCACATGAAAGTAAGCATCCTGAAGGTCCAATGATACCACCTAGTCCTGAAGCTGGAGGGGCGAAGGATCTGAGAAAGGGTAACCATCTGGAACTTGCCCTTCCTGAGGAATTTGTTTAAGTCTCTTCAGTACAAAATGGGTCTCAATCCTCCACCCTTCTTGGGAATTAGGAAGTATGAGGAGTACCAACCCTGGTTCCTCTACACTACAGGAACTGGTTCTATAGCACCTTTCTCTAGCAGGGTCAAGATTTCCTGCATAAGGAGCAGATCTGGAACTTTGAAAGAGTTGTTCCCCGGTGGATGACTGAGGCTTTTTTAGAAAGGGAAGGCAGTAACCCTGGACAACTCTTTAAAATGCCCATGCATCTGAAGTAATGACTCGCCATTCTTTCAGATGCAGTGAGAGTCTGCCTCCCACAGGAGTCTTGTGAACTAAGACCTCTGAGAAGTTTTGAGATGGCTGGCGCAGTGGCTGATGGTAAAGTAGCCGCTGCCTGAGAGGTCCTAGTACCTCTTCCCGTCCACCACGGGAGAATCTTTGACCTCTCTGATTGGACAGTCCTCTCCCCATTCCAACTGAGTAGTAAAAGCAAAGGGACCTGCCTCTCCAAGGTGTGCCGGCGGGGCAGTTTTGTGGCTGTCTAATTGCAGCACCAAGGAATTTTTCTGCTGCTTTGGAGGTCTGTCCTTTCTCCAGCCTTGCTACCAAATAAATGTGTGCCATTAAAGGGCATGTTAAGCAGTCTGGATTGCACATCTGGAGCAAAACCAGACTTTCTTAACCAGGCAAATCTGTGCATTACTGTAGCTTGTCATCTCTGTCAGGGGGAATAGTCGGGTATGCATATTTCCTTGAGGTGGATGTGGCAGCCTGTACCACCAAACATTCTGGAGTGGTATGTTTCATCAGATAACGGCAGTCACTACTGGACGCCCTGTATTTTGATGTTAGTTGTTTTATTTACTGTCGGAATTCTGTCATCTCCCAATTTGTATTTATTCGCCTTTGAAATGCCACATGAAAAGGAAGAATAGGATCCTCATGGGGTCCTTTATCTAGGATGTCAGTAAGATCATCCTGCTCATATATTGGTGAGGGTCTTTTCCACCCCATGTATTCTACCACCCTGGACGTTAAGCGTATGTAAGACCCTTCTGCATGGTCAGTGGGATCAGGTTTCCCAAATTCTAGTTCTGGGGACGTATCTAGTCCACTTGCATTTTGCAGAGACTCCTTTACATTTCTCAACCTTGATTCCTCTGAGATCAAGGGTTCAGGGAGCCCAGGTGTTACATATTGTAGACCAAAGGGACGTGAATCATCAGAGGAATGTTCTGCTTCCTCAAATAGAAGAAAGTGATAAAAACAAATCCTTTATTGGTAGTGGTGTAATCCTCAATGGCGTCGACTGTGGGGCAGAAATCTTCAACACCGTCGGCGTCGAGAACTTGTTGTTAGGGTCCAACGAGAGTCTTTCGGCACCGATGGCATTGAGAACTTCTTCCTCGAGGAAGATAAATCTCGACTCGAGGGATCCTTCGACCGCTCTCGAGGATATTTTTCCTTGCCCCCGGGTCCGAGGGCGCACAGGGTTTGCCCTCATCTTTTTTCTTGTCAAGTTTTTTGACCTGGGCTTGGCTTTCATAAGTCTTTGAGGGGGTCAAGGCCGCATTCTCGAATACTTGCATCATTTTCACTCTGTACTTCTACCACTCAGGGAGGCTGATTTCGTTGGGCATTTAGTCCGTTCTGGGGAGGAACTTGATGACGACATAGACGGCGATCTATGGTGCCTTTTCTTCGAACATCCCAAAGATGACAAGTGGTGAGAACCACTGTGTGATCTCGATCTTTTTGTCTTCCTTCGACAAGTCGTCGAAGGGGATTTTGACCTACCTGCCGCTAGTTTTCACCGTATCCGAAGCAATAGCTTTCGTGGAAAAACTGAACTGAACCAACGGTCACTGCGCATGCTTTAGACCATTGATGACGTTGGCATCGAAACAGAGGCCTCCGAGGGACATCGAGTCAGATGGCCCTCTGCTGGAAAAGGTTTCTGAAGCAGCTGAAGCTGGATAAGGAAATATCATAAGATGAGGAATACGTGGGAGGACACAATCTCCTCTAGGGGACAAAGTCTCCCATTCCCAAGTGCATCTCCCTATACCAGTCAGACTATCTGCTAACATGGGACTGCCCCGAAACATAATTGATTTGGATTCATAACTATTGGCTGCATGTAATGCTGGACCGAAGACAAACCATGAATGGAAACAACATGCTCCTTTTCCCACGCGACAATCTGAAAAGGAAAAGGAACCAGATATGGAAGAGGAGAGAGAAACCGATACGCAGGGAAATCCTTCTGACATAGCTACGGCCTAGAGGGCAGAGCAGAGTGCAGCCAACGAGAGCCTGCTGAATAGGAAACATTGACCAAAGACACGAGGCGCCTGGCAGAGAGCAGTGTGGAAGCCGCTGTATGTCTGAAGAAAAGCTGATCCTTGCAAGTGGTAGCATTGCCACAGTACAGCTGACGTGGGTATGGGACGCAGCGAAAAACACAGAAACCTTAGCGGCAGTGAGTAACAGACCCTACTTTCTGCAAACCTATCCCGAGTGTCCAGAAAGCATGCGACACGGAGAGCGAGCCTGCAACGAAAGTGAGGAAATGGACGTGACGAGAAGCCGTAGCGGATACAGCCCAAAGCCGAGCTCGGTGAATCAGCCCACACTGAACAAAGGTACGAGGGTGATTCTGACAAGGGGAGGCTACGGGGACCAGATGAACACTATCTCATTGAATATGAAAAGTTGAGAAAGCAAGAACCCTGTATGTGGGGAAAACCCAGGAGGTTTGGAAAGGATAACTATTGCTAAATATTGGCAGCCTAAGAGAAAAGACTGAGAAACCAAGTGAGATAATTCAGAGAGGAAATTGTCAATTTCAGAGACATATGAAAGGAGAATCTAACGAAAGGCCACAGGGGTACGGGACTCAAGAGGAAATCCATATTAAGAGAGAGCAATACCCAACAAGAAACGGGTCTACATCTACAAGGATAAAAGGAAGAGAGTACCTCCTAAAAGGAGGTGGAAGCCAAAGAGCGAATTACTAAGGACAGAGATTACCTTGTCAAGTTCAGAGACATTTAAGAGGAGAAAAAAACAAAAGGTCCCAGTAGGAATAGCTTCAGATAGCCACATAGGAAATCAATATTAAGAGAGTGTAATACCCAGTATTACAAGTGTTTTACCATGAAACAAAAAAGAGAAGAGAAGATCGCCACAGAATGGGAGAATAAAAAAGGCAAAGATATCACACGTTTACAGAGCCGAAAGCCTCCGCCCTACATTAAGAGCTGCAGAGGATCATTTTGAGAATAATAAGAGAATAAATATTCTATACTGACTTTGAGCCAAACATAACTTTACACTTTTGGAAAACCCTGAAACAAAGCCCAGAGAGATACGGCTAATTGGAAGATACACAAGTTTTTTATACATTTAGTGGTAGAGCCAGACAGGAATCGGCAGACATAGAAGGGCCACAGGGAGGAGTTGGGAGGGGGGGGGGGGGGGGTGAGGCAGATACAGAAGGGTGTTAGGGGGAGGCACATACAGGAAGGGGGGTGAGGCAGATATAGAAATGGGGGAGTGAGGCAGATACAGAAATGGGGAGTGAGGCATATACAGAAATGGGGGGAGTGAGGCAGATACAGAAATGGGGGGAGTGAGGCAGATACAGAAATGGGGGGAGTGAGGCAGATACAGAAATTGGGGGAGTGAGGCAGATACAGAAATGGGGGGGTGAGGCAGACAGGGAAGGGTGAGAGACGGAGGGGTGAGACAGGCAAAGAGGGGGGTTGAGAGAAAGAAGGGGAGGGGCGAGCTAGACACAGGGGGGCGAGAAACATGGTGGGGAGAGAGACACAGCCTGGAGAGATACCGCTAATGTGAAGATACACAAGGTATTTATACATTTAGTGGTAGAGCCAGACAGGAATAGGCAGACATAGAAGGGCGGCGGTGGGTGAGGCAGATACAGAAAGGGGTTAGGGGGAGGCAGATACAGGAAGGGAGGGGGTGAGACAGATCCAGAAATGGGAGCGTGAGGCAGATCCAGAAATGGGAGCGTGAGGCAGATCCAGAAATGGGAGCGTGAGGCAGATCCAGAAATGGGAGCGTGAGGCAGTTCCAGAAATGGGAGCGTGAGGCAGATCCAGAAATGGGGGCGGTGAGGCAGACAGGGAAGGGTGAGAGACAGAGGGGGAGGGGTGAGACAGGCACAGGGGGTGAGAAACATGGTGGGGTGAGAGACACAGAGGGAGGGTGAGAGACGGGGCGTGAAAATGACCAGGGGGACCGGGGGTGAGAAAAACACAGAGGGAGGTGAGGCAGACACAGAGGGGGGTGAGACAGAGAGAATGTGCAACAATAACAAAGAAATAGAAAAAAGAGGGAAGGTAAGGAAAATAAGTACAACCAACAGTAAAATAAAAGACCGAAATGGGCAAAAGGAAGCAAGAGGGAGAATGTGGAGTGATGAAAAGGGGAGTGATGAAAAGGGAAAACACATGAGAGTTTAACACTAGGGAAAGAATAGAGGAGGAAGGAGATGAGGAGCAGGAGGTGAATATCAGCCTTTAAAACCAGATCCTGGGTGAGAGAGGTGGAGACAGGGAAACCCTCCTTCGCCAGTGTGAAGCCCGCATCATATGCAAATTCAGAGCGACGGAGTTTGGTCTGAACCGAGACCATGAGATGGCGCACTTTCTTTAAAGTTTTCATTTTTTGTCTATTCTGCTTACAAACATACAATATGTAGTATTTAGTACGACAGGGATTTTATATTAATAAAGTGCATTATTGACATTTTTCTCACACCTTAACAAAGATATGTCTTATAAATCTGATATCTGTAGCTCAAAAGGAATTTATGTATAATGACATACATTAATATCGGATAACACGTAGTATAGGTTCTGTGTACATTTCTCTGCCTGCTACTCTTATTTGGTACTAAAATACTTTGTAAATATATTGCAACCAATAAGCCCTTGAAAAACCACCTAAACATCACTTCACGGGTGTTTCTGTAACAACCTCATTGGTTATGAGCCCAAAACATGGCGCTCGTTTGTTCCTTGCCTGACTTCCTAGATGAGGCTCAATGGAAAGAGTAGTAGGACTTTAGATTGCCATGACAACCTATGTTAACTGTGCCAGTGCAGCGATCTGCACAATCCAGACGGCAGCAGACTTCAGCGGACCAGGAGGTAGGCTCCAGCGCTATACTATCTTTCTATCAGATATAATTATATCATGTCACATTGGACGATTGCACCTTAATTCTCTGTAGCGCTATCGCGCTTGGTTGCAATCCGACCCCGATTTTCTGCCGCTTCCCGGCATGCTTGCTCGTGTTTTACTCTAACTTCTCCACTGCTTTGTAAAATGATTCAAGAAGTGCACGGCAACTTATAGTTTCACAGCAATGTCAATGGCACGCCCGCTCGTGCGTACTCTACGGTAATTTAAACCTATTTGTGTCAGACAAACTTGTTTTTCTGATAGGCACACATATTTTTGGCGCATATTTTGGTTTGAATAAATTACACTTCATAAACATAAATTCTGTTTAAAAGCTATGGCTTTTTAAACCACGCATACCTATAATGTGTTATTTTTTATATGATTTCTCATAGGGGGATTTAACCCATGACTGTGTGTTTCACCCAATTGAAACCTTTTGACTTGAGATTTAGGTAAGGCTGCCAAGGGCAAAAATCTCCAAAAATGTCAATCATTTCAGCAATTGTTTTTTACTTTTGATTATCTATTTGCTAATAACGCTTTTGTGTTTTTGTCATTTGATTTTGTTTATTTGTTTTTTCTCAATATGACTTACCTTTGACTTCCCTACCCTTCACCCCTCCTTATTTCTCTGTGACCACACCACGATTTTGACTTTTTTCGGTATGGGTCGTTTTTAATTTGTTTTATCATGACCTATGATTGTAATGCATATCCGTCTATTTTGCCATATGTTCACTGTCTTTATGTTACTTATCAGCATTGCTACCAGCCATGATCTGAAAAAGACACTGGTGTGTCGAAACACGTGTCATCCGTAAAGGGCATTTTCAATTCAATATAATAAACCAACCTACCTTTCACAAATACCCAGTGTGGCGAAGTCCTTTCAACTATTGCTCCAAGGGGTCAGGGTCACTAGTGTCACTTTATTCTTGCTCCACACAACCTGCGACACCTTCTCGAATTGGAATAATAATCAGGCGCATGGTAACTTTGCAAGTTGGTACCAAACAAAAAAAAAACGGAGTTGTGGTACAGCAGATCCTGAACAGGTCGGTAGAGTGGTGGTGATGCCCAGAGTTGGCAGCCATGATCCAAAGTGCCACGCTTAGTGCCTACTATTGTCACCAGAAGTGGAAGTCAATGTATTTTACCATCTGTTCTACTGTCTGGTGTCCAGCCTTCATCAGATACCTAAAGGCACTCAGGTGGGAGTACCTGGTAGGAGAGCCCAAATGGATCAATACCAGTCCTGATGACACCACCAGGCAAGAAAGTACAACCAACAGCCATAAAAAAGCATGGGACACCACAATCCTAAAGAGTGAGTGACTGCTTTCCATCAAGGAAGCACACCTAGAGGAGAGGAAGGACTGCAGTCCACCGACCTGGAGAAAGGCTGCACAGCACATGATACCTCAACACTCCTCCCTAGGCACCCCAGTTAAGGCACTTCCACCTAATACATACATTATATGAACTGAACAGCGTAAATGCAATACCCTTGTTAAAGATGTGGTATTTTCCATGCTTCCTTTCCTTAATCCACAAAAGGTGGACATATTAACTGTCCTAGTCCTCTAAATAAATCGACTGCTCCATCAGCATTTAAGCGGGGCTCCCTAGGAAATTTGTGCATACATTGCAACTCATCTTAAACTAAGGTGAACATGTGGTAGTTTTCAAGCATGATCACACTACAAAGTCTTCAATGGCTGCCTGTCCTACAATGCATGATGATTTTCAAGACCCTGAGCATCACTTTAAGAGTTTTCTGCCCCAGTGTACCTCATGAATAGGATGGTTCTATGAAGAGTCTTCATAACTGGAGGACCCGTCATCATTGTTGGCTTATGAACTCATATTGTCGCTATATTTTGTTAATTGGGCACCTGAAATGCAACTAAGAAAATATATTCCTTTGCCTTCATGAGTGTGATTCCCTCCTCACCCCTTAGTCTCATCTCGTGCCATTAAGCAACTCAATATGCAAGTAATGTCTAATAGAACTCCAAATTAATATAGAATGTACCACAAAAGAGTCATCCTGGTTTCTGCCTCATACCTACTAACACATATCTATGATGCAATGATTTTCTTAACAGTGCAAAATACAAATAAAATAAAGAGTAAAAACTAAAAAACGTTGAATGCAACTTACGTCATCTCACTCAACAGTCCATACGCTTCTATCAATGAATGCACCATGCTGGCCTGCAAAAACATAGCAAGAAAAGAAAAAATGAAATTATGCTCAGTTCAGAAAGAGTGCCAACCATTTAATACACACATTGCAGTGTTGCAGTGTCTTAAATGCAGTGGAAAGAAATATCAGCAAAGCCAAAGTAGATATTACAGCAACACCAACTGGGCCTGAGAAACAACCCGACAACACACCCTTTCAATTAATTTCAACATTTGTGGTTTTGATGCATAGCTGTATAAAATATAACATAGTACTCCTGCTGGTCTGCTATAGGTTTAATTAACGCAGTACAGGATATTGCACATTATTATCGTGCATTCCCCTGTGCTGAAAAACACCACAGTACATAATACACATTTCATTAACTGTTAGTTAGAACCTGGTTATACATATCTGAAGGGAAAGTGTGTAATACTTCTTTGTACGCATCTTTGTTCCTGAGCAAATGGTGTGCAAATATTGTCACCTTTGTGGCTACATGAAATGATCATATAGCAACATCTCCTACAGGACAACCAATCCATATTCTAACCATTATGCAGCAGAAACCACCACCATCTAAGTTATAGACAATACCCTCAACACCCATGCCTACTAAATCGCTCTACCCTGTTAGATACCATTGACGGTGATGCTTTCCTCAATACAGTTGCAATCCGCACAGGCTTTGACAGGTAAATTCCTGAAGTGGATCACCTTTTACCAAACCACAGGCACCAACTTATCTTCAACCTCTGCATGAAACTCCTGGGAGAACTCCTGACCAATACAGACATCAAGATAACCAATACACAAATGACACACATTTAGAAAAGCAATTGCATTAATGACAACCATTGACTCAAACAGAGCCTGTCAGTCCATCATCCAATCCGGGATATGAAACTCAAATGCCCAACGCCCAAATCAGCAATTCTTCTAGGATATCCCACCAAGCATGCCCAGGTCCTGAATTGGCTGATGCAAATGACGCTCGAAGGAGTTCTACCTGAACTTGACCTCGCTTACAAAAAATAAAAAAAACTCACATCTAGAAAGTCCTAAAAAGCAGAATACCAGCTAACACTCCTCTACAAAGTCTAGCCTACATCCCCACCCGAAATCGTCCCATATTCTATTCACATGACTAGATTCTCTGATCAACCCTGTGTCCCTCTTTGGCATAAAGCAACTTGTATGCCCTCAGTTTCAATGACTGGACAGTTTGAAAAGAAAGTGGGGGGAGGGGGTGTGAGGAATTCGACCATCTGCACGGTGGGGGTGCGCTCGTCTGGGCTTTTTGAAATTTTAAATGAAATTGAATGATGGCAGATCAACGTCCAGAAATCGTGTGGGGCTAATCCGTACACATTTTCCTATGCTCACTGCACAACATACGCACAACATATGCACAGACCTGTGTACTCTGGGTGGACACAGCCTACAGGCGCAGTCCCCCCCCCCCCGTCATATTTAGTTGGGATATGAAAGGTGGAGTACACGATGCATCTCCAGAAGGGGGAGGGCCGAAACTTCCCCATGCCATGGCCAGCCTGATTAACTATTAAAGGCTCTATGGATCCACCCTGTCCTTTTGTTGAGCTCTGTAGCTGGTGGCAGAACTTGGCATACTAATCGGAAAGTAATTCAAACAGGCCCACATGGGACCTGGCTACAGAGGCTAACAAAGGAGACAGGAACCCCCCAAAAACCTTTCAAATGCAACTGTGTCAACCTGAAGCCAGCTCCGGTATCGATTGACAATGAATTGTCATGTCTGGGACTGCGCGTTACAGTAGTCATCCCTGCAGGGGAACCCCATTCAGAAGGTACAAATATTTGGTTTGGCGGAGCCAGAGAGTCTGGTCTTGCTGCAGCTTTGAGGACACCTACCACTTAGTACTACATGTTTTCACCCCTGTACCTTTTCTGTTGCAAAGCACTCTGGTTATGACCTCACGCATACAGGAGATTGTTGGTCTGGACCCAGGATTGGTTCATTAAGGTAGGCTTAGCCTACACCAATCCCTGCAGTCCATTTGACTTGGCCGAGCCCCTCTTTTAGCAGATCTGAAGGCTTCAGCAGAAGCAGAAAGAAGAAATCATCATTGGACCCTGGCTGAAGGTACAGTCTAACTTACATTTTCCGACAGTGAAGGAAGGCAAGGACCTCCAAAGGGAAAAGCAAGATCCCCTCCCCTAAACATCTCCCACGGAACAGAGGGAGATACAGAATCCAGAGGACCCTCCAGCAGCTCCAGACCCGCTACCCAACCAGCACACAGCGGGCCCTGCTAGGCTCTGCAGCAAGCTTCCTAGGTGGGGAGTGCCAGAGTCTCTGAACCAAACCAAGGACAAGGCAGCTGCCTGCAACACTCTCCTCAGCTTTGGGCCATCCGCCTTAAAAGAGGGCGCAAGCCCAGTGAAGAAGCTATGAGAAGTGCATCGACTAGCATCTACCGACATCCTCCTTAAAGGAAATTTTCAAGCCAGTCGAGCCCCTCGAGCTACAACCGACTGTAACGCTGACTGTTATGCCGCAGTTGCTAAAGCCGCCCAAGATGCCTTGACCAGTGCTTCTGAACTGCCGACCAGCATGGAGACTATTCCGGACCCTGAGCCGCCATATAGGCCAGCCTGCAGCCGTCCGTCCCAGCCTCGCTCGCCGAACTGCCTGCCACCTGATACCCACAGCTATCTCCCGTCTTGAACTCTGTCACAAAAGCTGCAAAGCACCCTGAAACCGACTCGGCTCCGTCGAACACCAAGAACATCTCCAGCACAAGGTACATCATGGTTTGGCCCCCCTCGTCCTTCTCCGAACGTCCTTAGTGATATTTTACGACCCATTGCTCTCTTTGTGCTGAAACCAAGTATCCTTGAACTGTTGCGATTATTTACTATACCGACTACCCTCCTGTCAGTATCCAGAGTGCATCCATTTTCCTTCTTTGAAATGGTCTGTCCTTTGCATTCCTTTACAGGGTGGGTTGTATTTCGTAGTGTGCTAGAACGGCCTGTTGCGATAATAATAAAGTAGATATTTTTATACAACCTTAAGTGGACAGTCCCTTATATCATTGGGTAATAAATTGTATTCCCGCTGTGATGCAACTAACTAACGATCCACAACCTTTTTTAGAAGCCTGCAGTTCTGTCCACAAAATCCCAAAATTGGACAAGGACGTTCATAATTTGCCTGTGTTTTCGATCTGTTTGGATCGCTTCTGGTGTGGGGCTTATTGATGGTTTAGAAACCAATATTCATCCATGGACCACTGGTTCCCCACAAGTTGATTCGTCACAGTGCGAGTCACAGCGGCAAAGATTCCATCATGCACTTCCCTGGAGGAGATTGCAGAAAACTCAGGAGCGGATATCAATACAACCTGGCATGATTACTCATAGTGAATGGTATGCCATACCCTGTGATCACTGATCAGGCGGAAATGGAAACAGCCATTTTTTTAAAAATAAAAAAATATACAAGGCATCCATCCCACAGACTTCTTTGCACAGGATAATGGAGCAACATACTGCAAGAAGTGCATTTTCTTGGAAGGTAAAGACATCCAACCAGAAGATAAGAATCTATTTGGACATTTCCTGAAACACTGTTGTATGATATGATGTGATATGATATGATATGATATGATATGGCATATGTAACGCGCCTATACACAAGTGTTTCAAGGCGCGACGAGGCGGAGGGGGAACAAGTGGAGACAGACAACGATCCTACTAGGCCAGGTGTCATTCAGATCGCGCAAGTGCAAGGGTAGGGGGACTGGGAAAAGTGCAAGGGGAAGGGGAGAGGGGAAAGTGCAGTACATGGTTAGTAGAATACAAGATAAATAATAGGGCCAGCTCGTGGCAAGTGCAAGGAAAGTGCAGTACATGGTTAGTAGAATACAAGATAAATAATAGGGCCAGCTGGTGGCAAGTGCAAGGTAAGTGCCGGGAAAAGGGGCTGTAGGATACAGAGACAGTCCCGTAGTGCAGATAGGCAGTGCAGAAGAGTGGCTGGGCCAGGGACCGAGATCGGTGAGTGGCCCAGTTGCAGATTCAGTGCAGGTTCTGTGATTTTAGCAGGGGAAAGAGGGAGAGAAAGCAGAGGCAAAGAGGAAGGTTTTGAGGTGCTTCCGGAACCGGAGATGGTTCTCCTCAAGTTTCAGGGAGGCAGGAAGGCTGTTCCAGAGGGAGGGCCCTGCTGCAGAGAGAGATCTACCCCCAGTTCGTTGCTTGGAGAAGCGGGTGACCCTGAGGTAGTTGGAGGTGGATGAGCGAAGAGCTCGAGAAGGAAGATATTTAGGAAGAGAGAGTTGAAGGTATTTTGGCCCAAGGCCCCAGAAGGCCTTGTGGACAATGCAGAGGGTTTTGAACTTCATCCTTGCAGCCACATTTCCAGTTATTGTCAATACCCAAATGGACCAGACAAATTCAGCTGCATCTACGTGACGATTAGCATAGCACATTAATGTTGCCTGGTATTGCGCACATATTTTGCATTTTTTCAGAGCATGAAAGCCATTATGAGAGGTGATCAGGTGACACACAGATAGTAAGGCACAAGTAACTGCTAGAGAAACAGCACATGTTGTCCATGGAGGAGAGACAACTCAGGGTCCGCCTCACCCTAAGCTTTGTAAAAGGGGTCTGTATTCCCTTCTGGAGACATTTGGCAGCAAAGAATGATACTATGATGAAAAGGGTATGCTTGGGCAAACCTTCTTTATATTGCATGCAGAAGTATTTTGCACATGATGCATTTTTCAATTATCCAGTATTCCTTTGCTCATGTATGAAGGAAAACAAGTCCCACAATCTCACTACTTTAGCAAGCCAGAAGCTGTGGTACGAAACTTCAGCTAGGGTGGATATATCTGTGCGTAGTTGGTCTCTTTTGAAGGTCTCTTTTAGAACCATCAGCTTCTCATTACCTTTGTCTGGGGGATAGCTCAGGTGCAACGTGCTTTTGGAAGCAAGCCAACGCATAGCAACACAGGCTCTAATCCCAGTCCCGCGCTTAGAGACTTGTCCCGAGTATTAAGCATGTTATAAAAGATTAAATAATTCACTTGCCTGCCTTCCAGGTGACTTCCCTGTTTCTGAACTATTCCAAGGGTGTAAACTAGGGGTCTGCAACCCAGGACTCTCCAGACTTGGACTACGTCTGCCATGATCCCTAACCACAGTCTACGCTGGCAAGGGCTGATAGAAGATGTAGCCCAAAACATCTGGAGAGGGAAAAGAAATCTGGTCTTGCAAAATTAAGAGTACTATTCATCACAAGTAGTAAGCAAGGTGTACAATATTGGGTGTTGAATGGAACCAATTATGCAACTGCATCGTGAACAAGTGTCATCACTCAACAACTATTGAAGGTGCCCAGTCTTATAATGGAGGCGTAGCTGGCAAACAATGATGCCAATATCACCAAGCTGTGAGTCATTTCTGAGCCGAGCACCATCACCAATTAGCACCCATGGCGGGGAAGCCGGCCTATCAGGAGGAAAGGAATGTGGACTGAAACTGGCGATCTTAGACCACGTTCCGAACCGCCTGATGGCCGATTCGCTTGCCATCTTCCCAGCACACTCAGTTCCTTTTTTTTTACCTCCCCACTTTGCACTGTCCGCCACCACCGCAGCTGCTGCCGCTCCTTCAACCCAGCCTTCCCATTCGATGGTGGCTATCTTTGAGCAGCGTGGCGACCCATTCACAGTAAGAAAATACTTTGCATTAGGCCCGTCCCAGCCCTTAGGACGGGCGCTAATGGCGTGAAGAACCCGTTCCACGGGCTGGAGCGAGTGGTAACGTCCCGGTGCCCTCATTAAACGCCCTTGCTTAGCTCGGTTCTTTAACTCGGGCTGCCGGGCTGTTACCACCAATTCCAGCACTTGGAATGGGTTGTTAAGGCCAGATGATCTACTAAATGAGTTTGATCTGCAACGTCACAGTCACAGGGGAAGAACTGCTCAGCAGTCCAGGACTTCCTTAACAAACATTTGCTGAAGATTTCTCATGATGGGCAACACCAAGCCTGGCCCAGAGAGATTACAGAAGCATCTGGAATTCCTCCTAACCTGTGAAAATGGTGTTTGTTCTGAAAGTATTGGAACCGCCATGATCTCAGTTCCATTTCAAGCTTATGTACCCACAAAGGCGTTTGTACTCCTACCAGCCAGATACTTCAAAGACCTCGTTCAGGGTGTCTGTGGGACAGGATCATCTGCAGAGGTGTGTGGCTCATGAATACTGCTGGAGAGCCGGGCAGGTCTTTGTGCAGTACCCAAGAGACAAAACCAGTTGCCTGCTAAGGTATTGGAAAAGATTGGCGGTTAACCCAACTGTAGTATGTTATAAAAATGAAACCTGGACTGTTAGTACTAGATATGATATGTCGGGAGGGTTAGATTATGGGTTTTCCCTAATGGCGACATACTTATTTAATCCAAATACAGCTGTCATGGCACTAATGGTGTACCTTCCGAGATATTCACTTTACACTGCACTATTGGTAGGCTGAAATGAAAGGATAAACAACTCTTTATTACAAGATAACATTTAACTGGACCACTGTTTTGCAACAGTTCTAAATGGATATCACATTATGACGCACGCACGTATAACAGTTCTCCGATATAGACAGAAGTACACACCATAAAAGCAAGCTCTTTACTAGGAGGAATGAATTTGAAACTGCATACCTGTGTGCCACTTTGTGCATTGCTTCAGACATATCATGTGTAGCTATAGAAGGAATAAAGAAACGGCCATTTCACATCATAGGAACTGCCATGCCAAGAATACTTCTAGTAATGATTATAGCGGTTTAGTGTTGATGCATCAATAAAAAGGATCAATTCATGAATATACTGTGGGAAATATATAGCTGAAACTCCTTAAAGACGACGATGAAGAGCAGGCACGTCATTTCACCAAAATGCCAGGGGTAGCATAAGTGACATCGCACGACCCTTGACCTGATGAAATCACAGAAGTGATGCAATTTTACCCCACCCCGAAGTGACATGGGATGCGAGGGCATACGACCTGGCCATCGCCAAACTGGCCATTCTGGGTGATTTTAATTTGCAATCCCCTAAACTGCATGGTTCTCCAGCACATAAACCTATTGCCTCTCTTGCTGATTTTGGTTGTCCACTGTGTAACCAAGGTTCCACTCATATAGGCGGAAACCAACTGGATATGATTTTTACTAATATTCCTCATTTCTCAGCCTATAACTCCCTACCTTTGGTATGGTCTGGTCATGTTTGATTCCCTTTACCTTTCCCTGCTTTTCTGTTAAAGCTAAGCCACCTGCTCTTAAGAAATTTCAGCATCATTGGGCTAAAATCCCTATTGATGATATTTCACACTCTATTGTGAAGATAGTTCAGCAGGAAAGAGATAGGGGCATGAAAATTTGCGATGCTATTGTTTGTGCCTTTGAACTTACAGCCAACACCATGGCTCCCTCCCAGCTGTTACCCGCGCGCACTGTTAGGGAGAATTCTCTGTTTCGGCTGAATTTCCTAACCTAGTGAGTCCCCCAGCAGCTTTGCTGGATTTTTGGGGTTTATTTTTTTCTCCTGCCAAGAGTGAGACTCGTTTACCCTCACTCTTGGGCATGATTTGAGAGTGTTTCTTTGAATCTAGATGTGGTTAATGGGCTATGGGGTCTTTTACTCCATAGGGCTTCATGTGTTTTTGTGATGTGTGTTACACAGCATCCTCCGTGCAGTAACACAGGGGTGTCATAGTGACCCCCCAGTATAGACTCCATACCCTGGGACTGACTACTGTCTCCCAGGGCATGTAAAGTCACCATTGACTTTACTAGTCTTAAATTCTGAACAGAACCAGTACAAACCATCATATTGTGGACGTACTGGCTGGGGCAATTCAATTGCCCCGGGGTCTGTTAGTCGAGGGGGCACGTCTCCATCCCCCCTGATCGAGTTTTGGCTGGTGGCAGTGGATACTACTTTTTATATTCAACCGCGAATATTTTCCTATGGGATTAACCATTGTTTTAGGCTACTATCTTTATTTAATTATTTACGGTAGCCTCGAACATACCGCCGGTTTATTTAATTAATATCAATTCTCCGGTTGTTATTTTTTTTGCCAAAACTTGATTCTAAAATGGCGTTTGTGTTCTCTTCTGTGACTCCAACCCAAGTCGAGCCCTTTGTCCCACTTTTTGGCGGGCTTCTCCACAGAAGCCCTCCAAAGTGGTGCCACTCTGTCTGGGGTACTTAGGAGGGGTGGAGGGAAATTTAGGCACCCTGGACTGAGTTGCCTAGGCAACTCAAGTCGCACTCCATCCTGATTGGCCAGCATGTTTGAGTGACAGCTAGGCTGAGTGAATGGGGGTTTGCTGCATAAAAGCAGGGCTTTGGGGACTGGAACTTCAGAAGTCGCCACAGGACCTAAGAATCTGACAAGAGAGAAGCTGAGCCGACCTGCCACGACACCACCACCGGTGTAGCCCTGCTGGACTGCCTCACCACTTTTCCCAACGACAGAGGAGATCTCCCGCCGGAGAGTCTTCTTCCTTTGACTGGTGGGGATAACCAGTTTCACCGTCTTTTCGCCTTCCTGACGTACCTCGTGGCCGCCTTGCCTGTGCCAAGCACCCCGGCAACCGGGATACCATGTTTTACCACGACCGCAAAACAAAGGTACCACCTTTAACCGGAAAACTCCACGGGTGGTTTCTTCCCTGGTAGTGCAACGACCTTCATCTTTCCTCCAAGTCGAGATCTTCTCTTCCCCTGGACGACGACGCAATTTGCACCCACTACCAGGAACAACTGCCACCGCTGGAGGATCCTTCCCACTTAAGGTACCGTGTCCCGCCTGGCTTCCCTTGCTACCGACTGTACGGGGTAGATTTAGCCCCCGGCTTTCAAACCTGGGTTAGTCTGGGACACCATGGCTAAACTTTCTTAAAGCCTCTCTAAACCCTTTTTGAACCCTCTGCAAGACTTTCTAAGCATAGTGTAACTGTGTGATCTTGGGCGCATTTGTGCTCTGCTCCCTCTAAGAGTGGGCCCAGCCTTTGGACTTTGGCTCACCAGTGACTTTTTGCTCTCTGCCTTGCTAATAGTGTTCCTGAATCTTAGAGGGGTGTACCTTTTCATATTCTGTCTTTTTCCCTCCCTTTTTCATAAACTTATTGGAGTGCAATCTAGTTAAGCGCTCATCTCTGTATGAAAATAAGTGGTGTTTTACTGTGATTTATCCGATAAGGGAAAAGGGGTGTATATATTACAATAGTAACTGTGTTTAGAATATTTTACAATAAGAGTGCTGGAGCGTTTCAAACTGTGTGTTTTTAAATAAATAATTATATACTTTGATACCAAAGCTCTGGTCAGTGTTTGCTTGTATTTTTGTATCTGAGTGCCTATTGTGTATACTTTGCATACTGCCTAACTCTTCTTGAGGGAAGTCTGACTGCTCAGCCACAGCTACCAGGTAAATCTGGGTGGTACAGACTGCTACCAAGTGGGTTTACTGCCAACACCTGTAGTCTTAAATCTTTTGCAGTGGTCCCTAAGGGAACTGCACAGGTTTCTGCCTAACACGCAATGTCCCGTCAGCCCCATGGTACTCTGCGGAATTAAGGACACTAAAACAAAAGTGTCGTCATTTTGAAAGAAAATGGCATATTTCTCTCGTTCACACCAACAAACTGGCTTATATACAAGCGAGGAAGGACTATCAACGCTCTATAAAAGTATCTAAAGCCCAGCATTACCCCAATCGGATCTTAAATGCTCCATGCTCTTCCAAGGAGCTTTTCTTGGTGGCTAAAGAGCCATCTTCCCCGGCTCAACCCCCGTCCATGATTACTCGCACCCAAGCACAACGTGATCTTTTTTTCAAGAAAGGATTTGTCTTATCCATGATAAGTTCAATACGGAAAGACTTAATTCTCCTGATATACCGATTATCCCCCATGGCTTGTCTAGTCATTGTACTAGCGTTTTTTGTTTTGCGACAGTCACAGAACTATTTTTACCAAGGCTCTTTCCAAATTGAAATCTGCATCTCTGGCTGATCCCATTCCTCTCCATATTCTCCAGGATCTATCTGGGGACTTTGCTCCTCTTCTCACGGAAGTACTGGATTACTCCTGTACCACGGGATGTATCCCCAAGGTATTTAAAACATGCAGTAGTGTTGCCACTGCTGAAAAAACCCCAGATCGATCCAGCAGCGGTGGAAAACTATCGCCCAATCACTCTACTCCCTGCAATGGCAAAAGTTCTGGAATCCATTGTTACTCCCCAGCTCTTGGACTATCTTGAGACTAATAATATCCTCCACCCTTTCCAGGAAGGCTTCCATCCAGGGATGGGCACGGAGTCCATAATGATTGCTCTTCTGGATGACATTCTGCTCGATCTCTCTGCTTTGATAACACTGACCATCAAAAACTCCTTCTAAGTCATACTCAGGCGGGTGTTTCGGGTGTCTCCATGAAGTGGTTTTCATCTTTTTTGTTGGACCGTACCCAGTGGTGTTTTCCCTTCACCCCCTCCCGTTTACCTCCTCTCCGATGGGGTTTGGTTGCTGTGTCCGTCAGGGATCGGCACTTTAGCCACTCCTCTTCAATCTGTATATGGTTGCACTGGCCAAGCTTATCTTTAGTTTTGGTGTGCTTTTATATATGCCAATGGCAGCCAGATTCTCTTCCGTATCAATGCCCCTGAAGGAAGTCCCCCCCCACAGCGTCTGAGAGATGGTCTCTCAGCAATAAGGAAGTGAATGACTGAAAATTGGTTAAAACTCACAGAGAGAAGACGGAGGTCCTGGTGATTGGCAAGGAATCTGCCAATGCCTGCTGGACTTCTGATTACTGGCCAGTCTGTCTGGGGTCATGCCAGACTCCTTCTGCTGTAGTAAAAAGTCTTGGCATCAAGGCTATGGCCTATGGCTCTACAGAATCCCAACTCTCAGCAGTTTGTCCGGTTGGGTTTGCCAAACCGAAGATCCTAAAGAAGGTTCTCCCCTTCCTTCCAGAGGAGGCTAGGGCAACAATTGTGACTGCCTCCATTATGGCAGCATTATATTACTGTAATGGCATTTATCTTGGCCAACCAGAGATGCTAAGGCAGAGGCTGCAGATTCTCCAAAATGCGACCGCTAGGTTTAAGCTTTAAGATCCTATGTACGGTTCACCAGGCTATTCACTCTGCGGGAGCCCAATTTCTACAATCTAGGGTCTCCCTCTACCAACCTAATAGATCACTTCGCTCCTCCAACCAATTTCTGCTATGTGTCCCCCGCTTTAGGGGCGGCCCCGGCCGGCGGCAGGTCATTCTCTATGTTGGCCCCATCATTATGGAATGCCATCCTGCATTATATCAGGTGTAATCACGTTTTATCCACCTTTCGCAAACAACTTAAAACACTGTTGTTTTAGGATGGGGTTGTCCTTCCTCTGCCTCTCTTCTTTCACCAGCGCCTAGATGCCATTAGGCTTTGCTGCGCTTTATAAATAACGTTACAGTACAATACCTTTCACCCCTTGACAGAGCAGAACCTGGCATCACATAGCATAGTTCCCAAGTACACTACGAAAAATATGGTTACAATATCACTTCAATACATTTCATACAAGATACATTTCATAAAAGAAAGGGTCACCATATGCACCATTAATATCAGTGTGCATAGGCCCATATTACCAAATTACTCCGAATGCAAACAGGCGTCCAAGGTCAAATGATAATGATGTGTTATTGTGCAGCACTTAGAACAAATGTAAATACAATATCACCCAACCTGTGATGGTACTCATGTATCAACCTCAGAAGGATGAAAGGCTGAGTTGGCCTGAGTTGGCCTCGTTAGGATTCAAACCTGCAGCCTGCAGATCACACAAACATCTCAGCATTGAGCGCTCAACCTACTGAGCTATCTTACCAGCTATAGTAACATTAGCAATTACATGCCTGAAAGTTCTCCATGTCAGAAAAAAATTGCACTCTGTAGTGGCTACAATTAAACCGGTAACTAAACAGCAGGCCAGTTCACCTGCAGGTCTGGCGCCCATTTGGCCACATATCAAGCTTGTGTGGATCTACTTTTCAGGCTTCATAGGTTGGCAAAATAGATACCATTGGGACGGTTCATAACTGTGTTTAAATGAATGCAGAATAGCGCAGGGAAAGCAGCGGACACACATGGCATCTCGTACTCTGGGCATTTGTTACCTCATACATGCAATCTTCCTGTATAGCATGCCATGGAGATTGGAGAGATAGATAGACACATTGCAGCAAAGCATTTATTGTGGTACAATGACATCACGGGCCCCTATATGTGCTATGGTCCAACATTTCTACACTGTACACAAGCTTTTAGGCACAAGGATTTTGTCGAGTGACCGGGATGGAATGTCTTGTGATGATCGTAACAGACAACGGCAGAACAAAGACAGGCTATAACTGCAACCTGCGAAAAGCAAAATACATAGTCCTGAATGGATGCTTATTCTACTCTAAATGCTTTTTGGAAGTTTTTGTCTGCATTGTGAATTTGAGGTGTTTAAGAACAGACTAAATTGGTGATTGAACCCCTGAAGTGTGCCTAAAATAAACCTTTAATGAGTCTAGCAATTATTGCATAGAATTCCGTAAAGACAAATTATTTACTATTCCGGTTCTTTCTTAGTTAGGGTCACTATTACATTTGTGGAACCCCTAGTTTTTAAAAAATATATATATATTTTTTTTTTTTTTAAGAGGCCTGACAGGAAAGCCAGCCACTCCAGAAACAAAGAGCCACATGGTGCTGGCCACAGCCCAGGAGCTTCAGTGTTTTTTTCTTTTTTTGCGGTAGCAAAGCTGACCACAGGGGTAGCAAGGGAGACCACAGGGTTCGCAGTTGCGACCCCTAAATGACGTCCCTGATGAAGAGTATGTAGCTATAATGCCAATATGCCATGATAAAAAACCATTGTATTAAGGGATTAATAAAGATTAGTCTGCGTAGTCCCAGTGTTCCATGAAATCCATGGGAATATTAAAAAAATAATTATTTCATTTTACGTTTTTTACTTTATTCAGCATTAAAAAAAACATCGAGTACACAACAACAGTGGAACAAGTGCATATACACAATACACTTAAAATATTTCACATTACAATAAATATTAGGTTAAAAGTACAAGGTTAAAAAAAGGTATATGTAAGAGCAATATAGGAGGAGAGCAGGCACGCAACCTCAAGAACACACAAGTCCTAAGCAGTAATGCTAATTTTCACCAGAAACCAGGCGGTTAACACAGCACACTGTTTCCAGTGTTGATAGATGCCAGAACTTTTGCTCTAAACATCTAGGCCCTATGGATAAAACGACCAACCACAAACACTAAAAACTGCTCCAACGAGCTATTACAGAATTGCAACACCTCTGCAGTTTATAGAATGCCAGTGGCTCCAAAAACCGGTCTTACATTCCGGCATTAGTGCAGTACTTCACAAATGAGCAAAACATGGGTTACAGTTTCGTTGTCAAACCCAGATAGAGGGCAAGCGCCCGACCCATTAGGTCTCCAAGATTTGGTAAAAGAAACATATGGGAGCGTCCCCAACCTAAATCGAACATACATGGGTCTCTCAAATGGTGGGGAAATGGCGTCAAGATTCATAGCCAAACCCCACTTTACACAGTAAATATTCTTGGCCCCATTTTAACCTTTTAGCTGCCTCGACTAGGTTCTCCCTTGCGCTTGCTGCTCTCTTAATCCTTGATCAGGCCGATTTGTCTGCGTTCTGAGGATTCCCTCACAACCCCGCCTCATTTAATACCATCAGAACTTTTACATGGGCAGCCCACAACATACTTTTTTCAACTTGTTTTTTTATTAACATTTTTCTTCAAACAATGATCAACAAAATAAAGACAAACCTCCCCTCGCCCCCAACCCTCTCTTCCCCCACGTTCCAGGAGCACAATGGTGAGCTATACCCCCTCTCATGAGTACCATACTGGCAGCGAAGAGTCTTGAGTCTGTATGTCCTCGTCTGGGCCTGTCCTTAGCCAAGTCAGTTGTCCTCACATTCATGGGTCGAAGTCATCCTAAGGGACTATAATTCCAAGCAGTGACATACTTTTGAAGCACCATGCTCTGCGCGCGCCCTCCTTTAGAAATGTTAAAAGGGAGCCCAGTCAGTTGCAAATTCCATGTGTTGTCCTTGTATTGAATATGTGAGCCATTCCATGGCCACGACCGACCAGATTTTTGCGACCCACTCGTGCTTTTGGGGGGGGGTCTTTCGACTTCCATTTGCGTGCCAGTACCATTGCTGCGGACATCATAATGGCGTACACTGTGCATGCCGCTTTCATGGGGATGTCCACCAACATCCGGTTTAGGCCTAACATGTTGAGCCCCCTATTCCCACCCCCCCTGATGCCCAAGACCTGATCGATGGCCTGTTGAATGTTGCCCCAATATGTGTCCAATTTCGGGCACTCCCACCAAATGTGAGCCCATGAGCCCGTACCCCCACAGTCCCTTCAGCAGAGTTGATAGGCTCGAGGAAACATCTTGTTGATTCTGACCGGGGTTAGGTGCCACTGAAACATCAGCTTTAGCCAGATCTCCCGGATCTGGAGGGACCTGGTAAGTTTCGGTATCTGAGCCCACAGTTCTTGCCACTCGCGCTCCTCTATTTCGGTGCCCGTGTCAACTTCCCATTTTCTCATGTAACTTCTATTCGGCGGAGTTTCCCCTTCCTTAATATATTTACATATGGAAGCCATCAGACCCCTATCCCCCGCATGTGTCTCCAAATATTTTTCGAATGGGGTTAGGGGGCTTGTTTCTGCCCGTCTCAGCTATGGATGGGAAAGCCAATGCCTCAACTGTATATATCTGTATCTATGGCTCTCCTTCAACCCGAAACTCTGTTTTGCACTGTTCAAATTCTTTGACCTTGCCGTCCACAATATACTTTTGCCACCTTCCAAAATCAATAGCTTTCTCAGAGCGTCCCAGTACTTTCCAAGGCCCTTTGTGCACCATAAGACTTTCCAATACAGGACTGGTTTCAGGGAGAATAACTCTTACATGGCAGATGTCGAGCTCCAGATGCAATAGCACAGCAGGCGTACTTTAGGGCAATAGTAACAACAGTTTCAGAAGCATGTTTTCCATCTTGTCTAATGCATGTGAGCTACAATATCCCCCAATTTCTACCCCAAAAAGTAGACGCTGGCGTTTCCTGCTTCTTATATAATTCTATAGCAGGCGAAATAGCACCACTCGAATGTCTAACAAAAAAGGATTTGGTGGCCCCACTGAACTTCCCCAAGTTTGTGCACGTTTTTCCAATCAGGGCTGGCCATTCTCCGTTCTCATGCAACCCAAAACCCAGAAAATAGAAGAACAAGACCTGTTCCAGTTTGGAATTGTTCACTTTGATGGATAGAGCACTACATTTAGCAAACTGAGGTTTGAATACCATGGCTTTCAACTTCCCGACATTTAGATTCAAATCAAGATCCTTGCATTTACTCAGGGGATAGGTAGCCATAATTACAGCGTCTCCGTAAAAGGACAGATTTTTATCCTGGCCCAACAGTCCACACACTTCACCAATAACAGATCAATTATCTCTTCAATACAGACACAGAAAAGCAGGGGAGCGAGCAGGGTGCCGTATGTGGAATGCATTGAAAGCTTTTGCTTCTGTTTCACATGAATAGCAGGCATTTAAACAGTGCAACAAAAACGGCCTGGCTTTTGCTGTTGTATTGCATGTAAAGTTAAAGAGCCATGTGGAAAGGGACCTACATTTCATTATCAATGGACAAGCAGCAGTTTCATTTACAAAAGAAGAAGGAATCAAAGATCCTGTGACATGGCAAACAGGATTTTTAAACATTGAAAGAAAAAACGGCCTGCACATGTGTTTACAAATAAAAAACTGATTTTAAAAGCCAAAATGGGAAAACTATCACCACTCACAGAAAAATGTCAGGAAAGCAAAACATGATGTTTGGGTTGACCCAAAGCAATGTATATTATGTTTCACCCACAACACTCCAGTGACATTTGAAGAGACACAGTCTTTAGGAAAAACCTGTTCCTGGCTGAGGGAAAAACTTCACAAAGGAAAACCCCACTTCCAGCCCTGGATGTCACATCTCCCATGTAGGGACTCCCTGCAATAGAATCTGCTGCTGAAGGTGTTGAAAGTCCACTGTTCCCCAGACTGGCTGGCCCCGAAGACAGTTAAAGCAGGGACTTCAATGGAAAGTCATCCTTGGCTGCAGTATGACTTAAAGGTGTGAATCCTTGCTGCACCCATTTCAAAGAGCGCACACGAACTTCAAAGAGACTCATAAAAACCTCTATTCACAGGCTGGCCCAGGGAGACAAATGGCTGTAAAGGATGAAGCTGCCCCCCCATTTGCTGAACAGGAACAGTCACAATTAATTTAAAACACTATTTTCATTTAGGCATTTTGTGCAGCAACCATACTGTAGACCAGACCCCTGCTCTGTCTTTTCAGAGTGTCCTGAGATGCAGGTGGCTTTCCTGAATCTTAATCAAAGACTTGCTATATAAGTATGCAAAACGGAGGGGGGTCTGGGAAACCCTCTACCAGCACGAACACAGCCCAATGACGTGTTCTTGGATGGATGGCCCCCGGGAGAGTCTCAACCAAGTCTTTAGCTCACTGTTTTTTTCACAGAGAAGACATTTCCTCACATATCAGTCTTTGTCCTGCCCAGGGGCAGTCCAGCACCGAAATGCTAGGCAATTCTCCTCTGAACAAGAGTACCACAGCAACCCCATACACGTGTTTCAGCCTAGTTGGGCATCATCAGTGAGGTGAAGCTGTGTCTCTCTAAGAGCAGTGAGCAAGGGGAGGTATGTAAAACAGGGGGGTCTGGGAAACTCTCTCTGGGTCTCACCCTAAGTTACCAGGGGACTCCAGCCGTGGACCCCTTGCTCACTGCTCTTAGAGAGGCACAGCTTCACCTCACTGATGATGCCCAACTAGGCTGAAACACGTGTATGGGGTTGCTGTGGTACTCTTGTTCAGAGGAGAATTGCCTAGCATTTCGGGAATCGCACAAGGCCTCGGCCGGAACTCCCCGGTTTTCCCTTTTCCCCTGGTTTACACCATTCCAAATTTAGGACCTGGGTCAAGGGAGCACTAGAATCCTTGGGGCAACTCTTTGAGAATGGGCAACCTCGCACCTTCGAAAGTTGCAAATTGACTTTCCAGCTGGCCGAGACAGATCGATTCTCTTACTCTCAACTTCGGAATTGGTGCTCTCACCCCCTAGTTCAACAGGGGGCCACGCGAAGTCTTAGTCCACTTGAACTAACTCTACAGGGGCTACCAGGGAGAGGTAGGATCTCCAGCCTTTACAAAATGCTACAAGAGGATATGCTTTCCCTTAGACGCTCTTACATGACACAATGGGAGACAGACCTGGGGCATCCATTGGAGGACCAAACTTGGGTGGATGTATGGACTAGGGCCCACTCCTCCTAATTCTGCATGACAAACCGTGAATGTGCCCATAAGCTGCTCCTTCTCTGGTACTACCCCCATGTGTGCCTACACCATTTCCAAAAATCTTTCATGCCTCAGTGCTGGCGTAACTGTGGACAGCTCGGCGCGTATTTTCATATGTGGTCCAGTCCAGCCCCATAGTGCCATCCTTCTGGACCTTCTGCATCAGAGGTCAGAGTTCAGTTATTTCATATGTCTTGTACTTATGTGTTGTGTCCACTTCTTCAACCGGTTAAAAATAACGTTTTTTTTTAAAAAATGCGCCCTCAAACGAAGTTCCATCTGCAACTGTATTTTCCCCTTGCATCGGTCATCCTAAACTAAAACCGATTTTCTTTTTGTGAGCTAACCCCTTTCCCAGAGCCTACCTGTCATTTACAGCCTCAGTAAAAACGAATTCCATTTGCATTGCCTTTTCCATTGAAATTAAGCTGAACATCCCAAAAACCGATTTTCCTCTTCTGTTCCTCTTTCCCTATGGTATGGTCAAAACGAATTTCCACTTGCATTCCCTTTCCTTTGCCCATGTGTTGCATATTCTAAAAATCGATTTATTTTCTGTGTGCCGATTAGTATTCCCTAAAAGCCTGACCTGTCTTTCTAAACATAAGCAAGCAAATTCCCTGTTTTCTATCTCTTTCCCCTAGCAGCTGAGAGAAATAATAAAAACCCCATTCTTCCATTGGTGCTCCAAAAACGGATTTCCCCCTGCTTTGCTGGCTCTGCATCTTGTTTCTGTGGGCACCACACCAAGATCGATTTTCCCCCTGTACTGTTACTCCCTGCCACTGCCTTCCATTCAAAGGAATGAAGTCCCATTGATGTTTGGGGGTGGAGTGTCACAGGGGGGAGTGCTTAACCATGAGTGCTATCATTGTATTAAATTGTTCTTCTGTTCTGCCATTAAAAAAGGGAAGTAACTGACAGTACAGCTTAACCTGGTGGTTTGTAGAGATTATTGCATTTTGTGTTGCCACAACACTGGTGGATGTTGTAATTGGTTGATTTTCCTTTGACCTTAAAAAATCAATTAATATCTTATTGATACACTCGGAAGGAGGGCATGAAATATCCCGGATCTACGAACTGTTGATGTCTAGGGTGGGCAAGGAAGTGACCCAGCTGAGACTGTATTGGGAGGAGGAAGTTGGGACACCTATGCAAGATGGACAAAGGGAAAGGACACAGAGGTACCACAAAAAAGTGTCCAGGAACGCTAGACTACAGCCGATTCAACTATACATAACCCATAGGGCATATATGACCCCCCCCACAGAATTGCCAGATTTGGGAACACAAGTATACAGACATGCCCCGGATGTGGGGAGGTGAACGCGGGGATGATCCACATGTTCTGAGGCCTCACCCACATGCTGTACAACCATGGGGATCCATTCCAGTGAATGCGCGCAGTATAGTGTACATATAGCACACTATAGGTCCCGCATAACATCATGGAAAACTTGTTTTTCTTTGTTCTACCTATCAAATCCAAAAGATCTTCGTGCGAGCTTTGGCCCCATTAGAGGCACCATATTTATTTGCATTTTGGAAGAGGAGTAATAATATTTATTAGAGGGGGGTTTAAAGGTATGCCATACACAGAAAGATACGGCCTTCGTGATGAACTGCCCCCGCTCTTTCCCCACAGCACCAGCCTCGATACAATCCCTGCTCACCTCAAGCTGCCCCATCCCCTCACACAACATAGAGCTACATTTTCAGGCCATTACCGTTCATTTGCATTGCACTGCAGCCCAAGTACATTGCAAGATCTCCTGGGGGAATGTGAATCGATGCTCAAAGTAACGCCCTCCCACAATTAGCGAGGCCCCACTGCAAATGTGTTCAAAACCAAGGGAGATTCCCCCGCCCCCCACACCCCCAAGTGCATCATTATTGGCAGTAAAATACCAAACACACTGCATGCAAAGTTCTGATGACACCGATCTCTAAATGGAGACCAACAGGTTACACAGCAAAGAAGAGGACCATGCCATGCAAAACCTCACATCCAAATGTTGGGTTGCGAGATGCTTCCTGTGTGTCTCCCATTTCTTCCTCTTTTTTAAACTGTTACATTTTCCATTTCTGTACTTCCGTGCGAAGTGTTTGATACTGCATGGGGTGCAGTGTTGTCTGTCGTGATCCTCCCACGTGACATGTTCATACTGTAGGTTTCTTTTCTTTAGCACAAATATCTGTTGACCCTACCAGGGATGGATATAGCCTGAGTGCAGGCATTCCCACTGCATGCCTGCATTCAGTGGGAGAAAGGTTAAGAGGGAGCCCAACCTCTCTACGATATTGGGGATGGATGTGAGGTGCAATGATTACCCAATAAGGCAGCGGACAACACGACAGAGTAGGGAAATGAGAAGGGGTCAGACCCGTCCTGGTCTATGGACTTGGTGAAGTGCAGAAATTACCTTCATATGAAAGACTTCCTGATGCCTACAAAAGGGCTTGGCACCTGCAGGGCTGGCGCCACACCCTGTGCTCCAGGAGTTGTGCCTCTTAAGGTACAATGCATGGCGGTTAATAAAGATGCAAAAAGCACAAGGAGTGGGCTACACAGCAAAGATCAAAATTGGCGTTTATTTACCAGGAGCAAAAAGCAGCTCCTGGGTATCGGGCATAACTTGGTAGGCAGGAGCTACCTCTGGGGCACAAACAGCTAGTACGTAGTGCACAGCAAATCGAATTTATGCAAACTAACTTTTTGTCCATTTTATATTATCCAATATGCTCCAAATGCCGCTTAAGTGTGCTCATTACTCTGCTTTATATAGATTCGCAACATACACTGTTAATATCACATAGCTAGGTTTGTATGAGACCACTTGTCACAAGAGTCAAAAGTAGCTCCTGGTAGCTGTTGGTTTCAAGCTAACCAGGCTCCCCTTGGCTGTAACTAGGGGCTAAATAGCTCCCAGATCCTGGCAATTTCGAACCTTGCACAGGCCCAGCTGCAAAAAGGGAGCAAAGTCGGCTATTGATTTAGAATAGCTATTGATTTAGAATATTTAATTCAGAAACAACAACATCCTCAAGAGTCATGCCCATGGTTTTCAAGTTTGCTTTACACGACTTGCGCCTCAGCCCCCTCAAATGCCACTGCTTGGTTTCTTCAGACTGCCGCCCCACCACTCCTTTGCCAATCGTCCCAGCATACCCCATCATCTCTTCGGGGTCCTGCCCACCCAACATGACTGCTACTCTGCTTGAGACACCCAAATCCTTGACAACATTGCACGTAAAAGATTACCGCTATGTGGTGAACCAGAAGGACGACTCGGACTACAGTGGCTCATGATTCAAGGGTGTTTATTAAAAGTCTAAACATGCATATCCTCTGTATTGCCTGCTCTTCCCACTTGGAAAAGAAGTATTCTTCTTAGATTCCTTTTCTCAGGTTTACAAGTGTTCAAATTCCTTCAGGATCACTTTTAACACAATCTTCTGTATCCCAGCTTTGTAGCATTGAGACTCAGCAAACTATTGTGGCTGTTTGGTAGCTGTACTTCTTTTCAAACGTAGGGCGTCTGCCCGCTCAGGTATTGCAGGTTCCCGTCACCTAATTGGCTTCGCAAGATTGTTTGCAAAGTGTTCACTCTATTTTCAGTCTGTTCATTTAGAACGCTTGCTTGTCTGCTTTTATCATTTTCTTGCATTTTAGTCAGCTTTCCAAGCTTTGGTAAAAAGCACTCCGTTGTATGTGGGGCGAGTGCCCCTTTAGTTCTTTTGGGCTCTCATACTTGTGTTGGCTTCTCCAGCCTCGATATACAGTGTTCGTATCTCTGTCACTCCTTTCTATATGGGGTGTGTGCCCATCTCTCAGGCTATTGTACCTTCGTTGGCTTTTCCAGCTGTGGTCCTCTCCCTAGGTTCTTCCGTCTGCAGCGTTCACTTTCCACTGGTTGCTCTTTTCGGAGTTCGAGGACCCGGGCTCCTTTCCTTCCCCTGTTCTCAGCGACGGTTGCCGGGCCCCAGGCATACATCCTGGGTTCACGCCACCAGTAAAGGCCATAGTCTTCCCATCCCCGTCCTTCTCCAGATCGGAGCCTCTTGTTCGGTTAGGACGCTCACCTTTCAGCCTCCAGCTAGCGGATCTCGCTTCCTCTACGCCACTGTTGCTTCCGCATGGGACGTTGTATCCACAGAGGTACGCCTCTGCGTAGCAGGTACTCTCCTACCACCCTAGGAGACTTATTTCCACTCGAAGTCCACTCAGCTATTATGCACATCATCAGAGCCAATAGAAGTGTGTCCGTCTTTTGCAATTAGAGCACTCAGACGATCTTCAGCATTGCCTGAAGCCAAAAGAGACAAAGAAGGGTCTTTGTTGGTTAAAGTCATAAAGGGAGATACCAAAGTCTTTCCAACATCCATATAGGCAGAAATGGTGTTAAGGACTTGGAATTACTTATCAGAATGGGAGCCGTTGTCACCAAGAGGGAAGTCACTCCCAGTGAAGTCCCACTTGCCCAAAATCATGGGGAGGGTCTTGCTTAGCAGGCGCACATACCTAGCCTCAAAAGGGGGTGGCTCCCCTCTGAGGAGAAAGGACAGATTACCAGATTCGTCAAAGCGGACTGACACCCGACGAACGCTGATCTTCCCTTGCAACCCCTCTCGCTGGTTGTTTTCAGGGTATCGCAGACCCATACATGCAAGGAAGATGACAGGTGCTGAATTGCGCCACTACTGAGTGTAAGCCATTACCCCAAAGGAAGAGCAAACCACTGTTACCAGCTGCAAACAGTCTACAGCCTGCCTTATGCTCAAACATTCGTTACCTTTGAATAGTTAGAAAAAAATAATAAAGAAGTCAACTTGAATGGTTCGGCAAACACCCCCGATTTTTACGCACATGACCTTCATTCTGCCATTTGCGCATGCAAGATTCCCGAAAACAAAAGAAGGGTTGGCTGGAAGGTTTCAACTTAATCTTGGCCACTGGAATAACCGTGGGCAACCCGCCAGACCATCGTTCTTCAGTCTACCACGCCATTACAGACAGGGGAAAAGACAATATGCAAATTAGGCTTGGTCCCACCACAAATGGGGCAGTCCGCCTGAACTGCATGGGTCCAGAAGGAACCCCAGACCTAGTCTGGCATCATTGAACATCATCAAGGATCTGTGAATTGGGTTTTGGGGTCATCACCCCTTGTTTTTCTGAAGCAAAACTCAGAGGCATCACATGCAGTACAATAAGGACAAGAGAAGCAAATTCTTATGGGTGCTCCGATGATATGCTTGGCCACTTCAGCAGCCTCTTAGTTCAGTCCCTTAGGTAAGTCTCCCTCTCCTCCATCTTGGGCCAACACCAACTTTCCCAGAATATTCAATGACTCTCCCTTACAAAGCAAACCTTTGCCCCCAGATGGGCCCCCAATGAACACAGAACACAGGCTCTTTTTAATCATGCATTTATTTATGTATGCCTGTTGAATCCATTACTTATGTTAAGAGTCTTTTATACAGCAAACATTACCACTACAGTGCTCTTACCGCGCAGAGCCTTGTCCTGATCATGGAAAATTGTGAGCCCCACCATTTTCTGCAAATAAGGGGGAACACTTGTTCTTTTCATCACAGTCTCAGAGCATGCGTACTTGTTAGTTAAGGGGGTCTGCTCTGCAGGAATCAAAAAAGGTTCACATCAATTAACATGACAAAAGACAGAACTAGCAACCAGTGGCTCATCAGAAATGTTTTATAGGGGGGCGCTGCTGAGCAGCCAAATCGGACCAGAGGGGTCCTGCTGCGCTGCCTTGGTATCCTGCTGGAGGCGGCCGCGGAGGAGTTGGCACCACTCCAGTAGTGTAAGAGCTGCGGACGCCACCGGGCCCCCATGGCTGGGTGGCCCTCTACCCCCCGTTACTGCGCTCCATATTGTCGCCGGGAGCTTCGGGCTGCAAGGGCGGCTGGAGGTCAATATATACTCGGACCCCCCCCGTTCAATCTGGCAGCTGCGCTCTCCCTGCGATGCCAACATTAGATCTGTGGGGGCGCGTTGATGCTCTTTGCCCACCACGAACAACAACAGCAGCGGATCCTCCACCCCCGGACGCCAGCTCCCGAGACATATGACCGCTCGGGCTGTGGCCCTGCCCAGGGCGGTGTCCCTGCCACGGCGGGTGCTTATACCCGCACATGAAGCGTACCAGCAACATCGCTTGTGGGCACACTACACGTGCGCAAACAGCCGCGACATGGTGCACCCGACCCATACTGTTCCGGAAGCCTACTAGAACAGACCCAGGCCATATTGGCGGCGAGTGCAGCCCCATGGCCGCTAGCCTGTTGGCCCCAAATCCATCTTGCTGGCCCCTCCCCCCAAACTGCCCTACATACGGCCTCCTCCCCCGCCCAGGGGGCTCACTGAGCGGCCCATCCTGGCCCTGGACTGAAACACAGCCCGCCACTCGCCCCCTGCAGGCGGGCAACCACCTCAGGTCCTGGGGACCGCAGGCACTCCAATGCCATCGATTTCCATCCTGGCCTCTTCCCGGCCCGCCTCCTGTTGGTTTCCCGGGCGTTCATCACTGAGTGAGGTTCTGAATGCCCCCCGAAGCCTACCCTGATCTTAACATAATACAGCTGCAATAATTGTGGAACCATTGCTCCGGTATCCACGTCCTACGCTCTGATGGTGCCCTTGACCCTGTGTGCCATCACTTAGGCACTACTCGCCTATGTCACAGGGCAATTTGCTCCGTCTGTCTGCAGCAGTGGAGCGACCTGTGGCATCTACTGACAAGCCATCGAAGTACTCCAATAAACTGGGTCGGCACCCAGGGATGGTCCGGCCTCCTGCAGAGTCATTTTGGTACTACCCATTGGGTGGTTTTTACCCCACACGACCGCCATGACTATGAGCACTGGCAGTGGGGCGGGGGGTGGGGTAAGGAACTGGAACCATGGACAAATTTATGAAAGTTGCCTTATGATAAACTCTGGGACCTGCCAACCCCCCGGTTCCATTCCAGCTCCACCCAGTCATGGCAAACCCCCCGGACCTAACAGATATGATGGAGGCCATGGCCAAGGGGTTTGCGGTGGTCCACGCAAAGCTGGATGACATTACTGCCAATGTGGAATCCATGCGGTCACAGCTTGCCAAAAAATCCGAAAGAATCACTGAGGCGGATACGAGGATCGGCGTGACTCAGGACGCTGTGCAGGGGCTCCAAAATACAGTCACATCCCTGGCAAAGGAGATAAGATCAGTAAAAAACAAATGCAAATGATCTCGAATCGTGTTCCAGGAGGAATAATAATCACATTGTGGGGATCACGGAGGACGCTCTGTCGGAGGGCCTGGATCAAACAGTGGAAAATCTCCAAGGAACTCCTTAACGGACCTTTCTTCACCCCCTTCTTCACAGTGGAATGTGCTCATAGCGCTCTCGCCCCTAAACCCAAACCCAGAGACTTCCCTCACCCCATAATTGCAAAGATCCTCAGCTTTCGTGACAGGGACCACATACTGAGACTCGCCAGGGAAAAGAAGGAATTCCGACTGGGCTCTCAAACAATCTGTATCTTTCCAGATTTTCCAAAACGAGAGACGCCAATTTGTGGTCGTCAAAGAATTACTGCAGGCCTGAGAGATACAATATGCAATGCTTTTCAAGGCCCGCCTGAAATTTCAGTTCTGCAGCAAATGTTATTTCTTCACAGTACCGGACGAGGCTATGAAGTTCACAGAGGCCCAAATACTGGTCCCAGACCACAAGGGCGCATTCGAGAATGACCAACTGCCAGGCTACATTGTCAGATCGAGACTTTCCGCAAATACCTCAGTTTTTCTTTTTTCACAATGAGTACATAGCACCTGTGAGTTAGCCTACCACCACCTCTGGGATATTTCAACATACAATCCTCAAATGTAGTGGTGGTGTGCACTGGAGAAGCTTCAGTTAATCATGCAGCAACTGCTTGAACTATGTTGGGTTATGTTGTGTATTTACAGCCCAGTTAGGGGGGGAGCTTCGGGTCGGGGGTTTTACACTGCAGATTTGGGGTGGGCAGTGCGGGTGGGATCTGCATTGGTGACAGGTCTCCCAAAGTTCAAGCGCCTGTTGCGCTCTAAGAGTGATTATGGGGGATAACCTTGAAAACGAATTGGCAGCAGAGCACAGGGTTGCAAAGCTCTACTACTGTATATCAAAAGTCTGAGGCGCACTCCGAAAACCTGATTATTCTTAATAATGGGTCGTAAAGTGATGAGCTGGAATGTAAGGGGGCTGGAAAACTTTATGAAACCACGTTAAGATAAAGGCCTAACATTATTGTTCTATTACTGCAAGAGACGCATGCAAAAGAGGGGACATCCAGAGGCATTGCACCGGTGGGGGGGGTAGGGGCACACAGATTTTTTTTACCTTGTATTCAACTCAATCTAGGGGGGGTCATGACGCCAATTCAAAAATCGGTTAAATGTATCCTTAAAAAGAATTATGTAGATCCTGGAGGGCGGTATGTGGTCCTACACTGCTCCATTGATGGAATTGAACTCCTGCTGGTCAACACATATGCCCCCAACATAGATTCGGCTGAATTTATTGATACAGTATCCTCAGTGGTTTCTTGTGTGTACTTGTTGTCGGGGGTTGGGGGGACATGAATCTAATCCTTGATCAAACTATGGACAGATGTGGTGTGGCCCCCAGAGCCAGATCCTGGGGCAGCTCAGCAACTTTTAGCCCATTTGGAAAACCTGGAATTGGGAGATGCCTGGCGCTCCTTAAATCCTCACGAGATGCAATATACTTTATACTCATCCGTGCACAACAGCCTCTCATGCATTGACACTTTTCTGATATCCAACACCTTGATGGGTAGGGTTGAGGACACTAGGATATTTCCCCGTCCCCTCTCTGACCACTACCCAGTAATGCTTACTCTGAATACAGATAGATCTCCCTGACGGGGTAATGATTGGCGGTTGAAATCAGAGGCACTTGGGGACATCGTATTTAAAGTAGGGATCCAAGCAGACCGAGAAATGTTTTGTGTGCAATGAGGCGAGAGCTACATCCGCGAGTATAAGGTGGGAGGCCTTTAAGGTATTTATCCGGGGAATGTCAATATCTAGAGAAGCTGGAGTCTTGAAGTCCATCAGAAACGGCTTGCAGCGCTCATAGGCCAAACTCAAATCCCTGGAGCTGGAATACTCCGCTCACCCCAGTCCACAGGTGCTGGAACAAACGCGAACAGAGCTAGAAAGATGTGACGCGCACGCCCATCCGCAAGGTGCGTTACTTCTCGAGGCTGCAAGCGGCTAGGAAATACGATGAGGGTGAAAGACCAGGTAGGATACTGGCTAGACTAGCAGAATCTGAAAATGATCGTACCCAGGTGGACTGTATTAAAAGACACACTAGGGAATTCCCACTGGCCTGATCAGGAGATCCTTAAAGGATTCTGCGATTTCTATAAATCTCTTTATACATCGGACCAACAATACGGTACTCGGATGATACAATCCCTGTTCGAGCGACTGTTCTGTCGCGTCTCAGCGTCCAGGCCAGGGAGGCCCTCGAAGCCCCCCTGTCCAAGAAGGAGATCCTAGCGGTTCTAGAGTCTTGGTCAACTCCTCCAAATCTGAATCCTTCAAGCTTGGCAGACGCACATGTCAGCAGCCCCGTTTCTTGGCCCAGGCAGAGCGGGCGACCACCCGGGGCGCAGAGCTAAATAGCTCAGGAGGTGGGCGCAGTAAGGGGCCCACACAGAAAGCATCCGGACAACAGATTAAGCAGCCCGCTGTGCCGGTGAGCGCTGCTCTGCAATGTGCAGCTGGCTGATCTCTGTTGACTTGAAGATGACTGCAACGCCTTCAGAATATACAAACAAAGGAATGCATATTCCAAAAGCAGCATGTAAGATGCTCTGGAGTCACCAACCTGCGACCCTCATTCTTTGTGTTGACAGCCTTTCAAGTGGGCCAATTTATAAGTGATGGCTCAAACAAGCCATTGTTTTTATACAGTATGTGCTTAACATTTCAGTGTTAAGAACTGAAAATGGGTCATTTGTCTTCATCAGGCCAGCACAAGCTGATACCAGAAAAAACCCATGCAAAAGAGAATTAACGTGCCACACAGAAAAGGTTAAAACTATTTTCTTTATTTTCGTGTCTCTTATTTACGTATTCTAGTGGCTGCTTTGGGACGGACTAAATGCACCTGCTCAGCATCAAAGGTCTTTTAATTGTCTAAACAAGCCAGCCACTGCCTAGCGCTTACACCAGATAGCAACTCAATGTCACTTGGCACCTTGATTAAGAAGGCTGAGTTCATTGTGTGTCACCATGCAGACAGTAGTCCATGGCAAATCAATGCAGTGAAGTCTGCAGCAATGATTTGTGCGCTGCACAGGTCACCACCCTGTTGGTTATTGGTGTCTATGTGGTGCACCCTTATGTAACAGTACATATACCTGTTTTTGTCTGATGTGCTCTATGTCCATACAAGAGCACACTGGACTATTTTGTGTATGTGACTCTGATGAGCATGCCATACTGTGCCCACACCACATAAAGCAATCAAAGAAGTTACCTCAAATTGTAAATCCACTAGGCCAAACACCCTTTCTACACTGCCACACCATGATTTTCACTAGATGCAGGCCAGCACAAATAAGAGCTGCTAATGCCATCTCTGTTAGATAAAGCATGGGCCTGCTCTTTTTTGCCAAAATAACCCATGAAGCCTGTGCAACGGTGAGGAGGTAGTGGCTGAGGAACTGTGGGCCCTATACCACGCACCAGAAGCCGGTTTTGTTTAAAACGCTTCATCAGCATATTACTGGTCAGGCTAAAGTTTGAAAGAGGTACAATCCTTTCTGTGTAGCCTTTCTGTGCATTGTTTATTGTGTCCCTCTTGTGCAGGACCCTGTCCTGTCTGTAGATATAATTCCCTGAAGAGGTTTCTGTATTGAGGTTGGGCATGCCCACACTGAGACCCAGCCCTTCCTCCTCTAAAATTCTTCAGAAACAGGAAGCAAAAGAGCCATTGTACCCAATTTGAGTGGCTGATGTTGCAGCCATTTTATACTCGCATCAAAACACGTAAGCTGTCCAAATGAGCATGTATGGTTACAAACATTTTAATGTTAGGGTATTTTGAACCGTGATGTGAGCACCAAGCCATGCATCAGTTATGCATTTAGAGATCCACACATACAATCCTTTTATCACAGACTTATTTATCAAATGTAGAGATCTCGGATCACTGCTATAGTCCTGAAATGATCTGTGATTTAATACAAAGTATACAGGAATCCTCATTAGTGCCATTTGTCCCCTTTCCCACTCTCAGAGAGGTATTTTGAAAGAGTACAATAGGAGTGTACCAGACTGTCCATCTTGGACTGATAACATATCAGAAAATAATTCATATGGTTAGTCTAGTATTGCCCCTTGCGAAATACAAGTGAGGAGGTACGAACAGAGCACCTGCAACACAGGGCCAGGTAAGTAGGCCCTCGGTTCCCGATTGTACTGGCACACTGCGGTGTGAACAGCCTGACAGTTTCAAACTGCATTCAGGCAAGGCCTTCCCTAAGAGCAGGTGACAGAAAAACCATTTACTTGGGCAGCAACAGCTTTGTTTTCACATTAGAATTCTTCTGTAAAGTACTTGAATTACAATGTAATGAAACCAGCTTCATTTATATAGCAATTATTTATTCATATTGAGGAGGGGTTTTGTCGCACGACAGAGGTGTAGTTTGGGAGTGATGTGTGCCAGTCAGTGGGGGCGCATTCTGATGTTTCGCCCTGGGCACCAAATTGGCTAGAAACTGCACTGCCCGTCAGAGATGCCCACTCTCCCAGATTCTTTTGCCCATGATCATTGAACCAATGGCAGATATGAGTCACGCTCGCCATGGACATAAGAGAATCCACCTCAGCAGACTACCTGAAATAGTCTCACTCTATGCAGATGATGTCCTCATATATAAGGGATCCTCAAACGAATCTGGACACTGTCTTCCAGGACATTGTCCGGCTGGGTCGGTTCTCCGGGTTCACAATAAACCACTCCAAGTCAGAAATGTTCCCACTAACTAGCAGCACTAAGCAGCCATCTGGGGGGTACATTCTCTGCTGGTGCCCCAATGGGATTAAATACCTAGGAGTGTGGATCTCAAGTGCGAGAGCCTCCCTCTTGAAGGACAACTATGAAGCCATGGAGCACTACGTGGTGAGCAGGCTGGGAAAATGGCAGGGCCTCCCTTTCACAATGGCAGGAAAATTGTCCCTTGTCAAGATGGTGCTGGTAGCCAAACCTTTGTATATATTTGCCAAGGTCCCGGTGTGGCCTGGTAGGCCATTCTTTTCAAGGCTTCACAGAATGTGCTCAGTTTTTGTGGCATGCCGGTGCGGTCTGGAAAAAGTGGGTTGACATGACCACCCCATATGATAATGGGGGCTTCATGGCTCCTGACCTCGAGTTATACTGGCTGGCTGCACAGGCCCAATACGCTTCCTACTGGTATGGTAAAGAATCCTAACCACCACATGTCAAGCTCGAACGCCTGGCGGCGTGAAAGTCAGACCTCGGGACACTCATGTTGGATGGTAGATATAAGGACTAATGCCCGTTTGACCTGGTGTCTTCCACGGTGCTTGCCTGGCGACGTATCTTCTTTTGCAGTGCCACAACGCGCCCCTACTATAAATGACTACCACCTACCGCTGTGGAGGTTCCCTGGTCTGGGACCTACCTGGGATGCCGCACTAGTCACCCAGTGGAAACGTCTCGACTACAGAGCAGTGGCTGACCTATTTGTGGACGGTAAATGTATCACTCCACTGACATGGCGCTGCGAACATAACGGCTCTGGAATTGAGCTTCTGCAATATCAGACTACGGGTGGCCGTGCAATCGCAGTGACCATCGTATCCTGCAGATCCCCTTGAGACCGCCGTGTTGGCACTTGTTGCCAACTGCAGCAGGAATCCTGCATCCTGTCAATGCTCTACAAAACGCTTGTGAATAACCATTCCACTTCATCACCCCCAATACGCTGTGGCTGTTCTGAGGACTTGGGCATGGAACAAACTGATACCCAATGGGAACGCATGTGTGCAACCACTGAACAGGTCTCCTTGAATTTCAGATTCAGATGCATACAATACAAATTGTTAAACTATATTACACCCGTGAACAACTCAACAAGATCTCCGGGAGGTGGAGCAGTCCTGCCCTAGGTGCCGTCTTAGCCCTGCTGACCACACGCATATGTTCTGGTCCTGCACCCAACTGGGTACATTCTGGGACACTTTATTACCAACCCTCTCTGATGTGGTGGATGTCTCTCTCGAGCGCTCCCTTTTTTGGCTTGTAGGACAACCTCCCCAACAAAGGTCTCCGCTCATTTGTAAACACGGGATGTCTGAATGCCAAGAGATACATACTATTGAAATGGAAGCATGTTCCCTCACCCCGTCCCAAAACCTGGTGGTTAGCACTAACTTGGGCCCAGAGCTGCGAGGAACTTTACCTTGGTCGCCTACCTCCCACTTCCCACCCCAGAAATGCCTTGGCTGAGTTTCGATCCTACCTGGCAGCCCTTCCTTCAGACCAGTGACTTTGTGTAAGATGTAAAAGCGATTCCAATAACTGTCTCATCCCAATGATCAATGTCATTGTAACGCCTCACTCACCACGAGCAATGATGTTGTTTAAATGTAAGGTATCTCTGGCCGATGTCCATTGACTACTGTAACCATTGTACTTTGATAACTCAGCCAATAAAAACAAGTTAAAAAAATTACAACTCCAATGATTCATTTCCATCGACTATGCTGGCTAGGACTGATGATAGTTTTATTCGAACATTGGTACATACCACTCCCATGGCCAAAATCACAGTACGATAGAGGCAAAACCCTGCCATCTACACCATGCAACCCTTCGGAACAGCTGCACAGCAAAGGAACAGGCCAAGCCCCTATTCTTCCATCTACATCATGCACTTTCTAGTCACAGTTGTAAAATAAGTGTGATGCTTCAAAGAATCAGTTTGGCTTGCAGGCAAACTGGTGTTGGGGCATCTAAAATCTACGGGAGCCAGCTGAATAAGTACGATCGTGCGCTACAAGCCACCACCAGCCATTCCAAATTCTGCAACATATCCAGAAAGGCAAGGCACATCTAAAGTACAAAAGGGCAATGCGCATAGTACGAGTCTTATCTATACTGTAAGGCAATGGAAAAAGTCTTGCACTTCATGGGTAGTAAGTATTGCTTGGGATGGAATGCCATCTGCGTTCAAAGAACTGCGAAAGGAAAAATAAAACGATTGTATGTCACTGTGCACCTTCATGTATAGCGCACTGTAGTTATTAATAGAGTTTTCACAGCACATAACCAAACATATACCTGATCATAGAAGAGGGGATAGAAGTTTGCATGGCAGAAGTTTGCTCTTGAGTGACATAGGGAGCATTAAATGTAGAAAGTGCACCTGGCAATAAAACCACTGTGAAGTGACATTGAGCCCTGGGGAACGAATCATGGATGCGGTTATCAAGCAGAAGGTGTGAGAGGAGTTCCAAGTTGCTATATAAAAACAGGCATTAGCTTGGTGCTGTAATGATTAAGCTCAACTTGACTTGCATACGTCGTCCACAGAAATCTTCCATTGAAAAGGTTTGACTCCACACCTATGCAAAGGACAGCGGGTACCAGGCCACAAGTACTGGGCACTTCACAGAAGTTGAACACACGACTCCATATTAATAAGGTGCCTACTGTTACATGCAAGACCTTTTTCATCCTAGATAGAAGCTCGTGTAAAAGGTGCAAGAGGCCATAGGTGCCATATGGTGCGCTGCGGCACGTATCTGTGGGGCACCCCAGTACAAAGGCTGCTCATTTTACTAAGTCAAGCCTACAAACTGCATTACACCATACACATACAATTATATATAGTCTGAGAATTGCTTCCCGCCGGGTGGTGCTGATTGACAACTTACTTTTCTACCCCCTTCTGCTGTCCCCATGACGAGCACTGTAGGCTATTTAAAGGGAAGGCATGAATGAACTATAGTATACAACATGAAGAAATACCACCCTCTCCTCTAACCCAACAGTGACCCAAAATTCAGTGGGGAAAAATAAATTTAAAAAAAAAAGCTTCGTCCATAGTTGCTCACCTTTCAATAAAGCACTATGTTTTGTAACGTTTTCAAGTAATTAAAAAGCTCAACACAGTTTGAAAAGGGGGCGTGGGGACAGCAATCGTTATCAAAGGGCACCAAACGGCACTATTCCTCGAGATGGACCGCCAGTAGCTCTGAGCATACATTCAAATCCCTGTGGCAACCAAGCTGTGAGGCTAGCTGCTGACGCAAGTGTACAAATGCTTTGACCCTTTATTGTCCATCGCTGCATTTTTTCAGTTTTTTAACTTGCTGCAACAAAATAAAACTTTAAGCAAGCACTTCCCTAGATGCCGCTCAGGGAGATAAAGTAGCCAATAATCACAGCCAAGGGTGCCTCGCTTTTCGTATGTACCAACGCACCTTTTAGGGGTCGTGCTGCTCATCCTGGTCCACACCCGAACACTGGTCTGGTGGTGTGCTGGTGCGCTGGGGAGCCCGGACCCATCTGGGAAGTCATCCATCATTTCTATCAATCTGAAGCCTTGCATGGCAGGGCCCCAAGGAGCTGAGTATTGGCCAAAACTTCCCACTTGTCTCCAACAAGCCCAACATGGTGGAGAAACTGGTAGGAGCGCGTACTTGTGTGTATATAATGCCATTTAGAACACAAATGGCTCCCAACGTAGGCGAGAGCAGAGGCAGTACTGGTCTCAATTGCCTTCACATAAGAGCATTGTTGGATTAAATGATTGTCATGGGTGGTGAAAGAGTAAAGGAAGGTACTATGACGATTCACCAGGTCTCGGTACATCTCCCCAGGTGGGGAGTCCTTTCCTATGAGGCTAGGGAGGTCAGGCTGCTACCCAATAGGGCCCCTAGGGATGGTAATATGCAGGAGGGACTCCCCTCCTGAGGATAAGGACAGCCACCTGGGGAAAGGCCTACCTACTACCCCATCACATAAACCCATACCCTCATGGTCACCCTTTTCTGCCACTACTGACAGTGGAACCATGCATTATTGTAAATCCATGACTGCGCCAAATGCAAAACATACTGAAGAATTACTGCTACTACAAGACTGAAGCGAGACACCAGGAGAAGGGATTCATTCTCATAGTGAAGGAAACACAAACTTTACTTAGAGTGTTAGGTTAGTTGGTTACTGACAGAGGATGGGGTATATTTAATTTGGACGGACATTCTGACAGCTAACTAAAGATTTCCTAGATTGAAGCAGGGCAACCCCCTTAGAAGTAGGGACGGATAGGTTTTCTTATGTCACACGATAAAGGTTTGTAGCCACAAAAATGACCTTGTCACTCCTTCTGCACCCTCACAGAACATATGCCGGGAACGCACAATATATATTTTGTTTAAAATATTTTCTATTGAGACTTCAAGATGGCCTCCAACACGAGACAAACGTGTCGACGGCGCTCCCGAGCCTCTCAACAGTTGTAAGCGGATCCACCACCCCGCGAGAGCTGCACAGGAGCTGCGGAGGAGAGAAAAGGCATGTAGACACCCCCAGCGGAGAAAGATTAAATGGAATATCCAGAGAGCACACTATGGTCACAGCAGGAGAAGGAGCGTTACTGGCCGGAGACCCAGGAAGGCGGGATACAGCATGGCAAGCTGCGGACCCGGCCAAGAAGAACGGCAGAGCCCAGAGGGAAAGCAAGAGACACGGGCAGGAAAGTAACAGCAACACCCCACCAGGATTGCGGAGATTGAGAGACCGGAGCAGAGACGGGAGGCGCCCCACTTGCTGGTTACCCCACACAGCGAAAGAAGCAGCCCAACCAGAGGACGGGGCAGCCTGCAGAGAGAAGCACCAGGCCAGGAGCGGATACTCCCTCTGAAGCGGGAGAAAGAACGTAAAGGGTGGAGAGCACCCACTGGAGACGGTGCGAGAAGGAGCGAGGCCAGCCTGGGACCCGGAATGAACAGGTTCTGAGAAACGGATCGCCAGGGCCGTGAAAGGAGAGCGGTGGTGCCGTTTGGGAAAGGAGCAGGCCCAACCGAGTGAGAAGTGGAAGGGCCATAACACGGACACCACACGAGAGTGCGGAGAAGCGGATCAACTGCAACCCGCCTCAGGGAGAGGAGCGACCCATCGAGAAAGGCTGCAGCCCCCAAGACAAGGCTGACAGCAGTGAAGGGGAGCATCCCACACGCAGCCGAGGGCAACCGGAACATCCGCGGGAGGGCCCACAATGCAGGAGCAGGGATTGTGCGTCCCGCCAGGAGCGGAGAGAACCACACCACGGAGCAGTAGAAAGGAAGAGTGGCTTTGGTGGCCACGTAAAGACAGCGCAATCAGAGAGGAGACGAGGTCCCCAGGAGGTGAAGGACGGCTCTGGAACCAGGAAGGAGCCGAGACGCGGCAAAGGAGGGGAGAGAGACCGCCGGGGTAGGATGCTCCAAGTCCGGCTTGAAAGAGGCACGGAGAAGTGGAGTCCCCACCCAGCTCCCATAAGAGCGCCCCACCGGAACACAAGAGGGCAGGGCCCAGGTACCCGAAGCAGGGTAGAGCAGCGATACACAAAGCACTGAGGCGTCCCAACCATGGCAACCAAAAATAAAAGCAGACTGAACAAAGGTGGGCAGGCACAGGGGGATAACCCCGGAACACTCCCAATAATGTGGCAGCCCAGAGAAGCTAACAAAGGCCCAAAAGTACTCCCAAGAAGGGATGGCAGGTCGCAACTCCCCAGAGCAGTGGTCTTCATACTTTTTGACCCCGAGCCCCCCCTAAGAAAACTTTCTCCGGCCCAGGCCCCCCCTATACACATGTACTCCAAAATGTTACTCGGTTGTGAACGGTTATCGCGCGCTGGAGTATAATGGTGCCCCCAACGAAGGAGTGCATGCCACACACCACGTTGTTTCAAAATCATTGCTTGCAATGATTCAAATCAGATGAGGACAAATATTTGTGAACAAAGCATTCCGATTATTTTGCTATAATACAGAGGACTCGACTAAAAATAGTGTTGGGTATTTATTTCACACAAACGAAAACACCCAATATTGCTGTCCTGTAGTAACATTTGCTATGCAAGTGCTGTAACAATTTGTTTCTGAAGTACAACAACGTACTGTCAATGCTGTCACTTGCAAGTTGGACAGTGGCATACTGGAGAACTAGTGTGAAGGGTGGGCCTGCCTTTCACCAGCCAGCCTGTCAATATTGGGTTCAATTTTTCCAATAGCCAACCGCAGGCTTTCTTCCACCTCCAGCTTTGACCGATATTTTGTCTTTAGGGCTGCAAGTGCAGAGAACCCAATTTCGCACAGGTATGAGGTGCTGAAAGGTAAAAGTACATTGACTGCACATTTCGATAAAGTTGGATACTCTGCAGACACATGTTGCCAAAATGCACCCAAAGACAATTTTCTGAATTGGCTCTCTACTAGGCGGTCACTTTGGAGCTCCATTAGTTCCTCCTGGAGTTGTATTGGGAGATGGGCTCCTACGTCAGCTAGGAAAGGCTGAACCACCCAGTTATTCATGTTGCAATTGTCGTCAGGAAAGTACTTTTCGAGACTGGTTCTGAGAGCATTTAAATGGTTTCCAATTACTTCAGAAACACATGAGAGATCATACTCCGTCTCCTCAAGAGCATCTTCTAATAATGGGAACGCATCGGCTATGCCAATATCAACCCTCCTCCTCCAAAGCTCCAGCTTCTTCTTGAATGCCGATATTTTTGCATTCATGGCAAATTATGTGGTTTCTGTGCCTTGCAGGGAGAGGTTTAGAAAATTTAGCTTTTCAAAGATGTCGCCAAGGTAAGCCAACAGTATAAGCCAGCGTGGATCACACAGAGGCTCTGCTTTTGTCTGGTCTAACTCCAGGAGAAAGTGTCTCACTTCGTTTCTGAGTTCATAGATGCGATTTAAAACCTTTCCCCTGGATAGCCACCTGACCTCTGTGTGAAACAGCAAAGCATCATGGTCAGCTCCCATTTCTGCACATAAGGTGGCAAACAGACGGGCTCTTGTGGGGTGCATCTTAATAAAATTTACGATCTTTACAACAGAAGTCAAAACTTGTGTCAGTTCATGCCCCATATTGCGCACAGCCAAAGCTTCTCGGTGTATCATGCAGTGTGTCCACACAATATGTGGAGCTACTGCCAATACTTTTGCTTTTAGCCCAGCTCTAGCACCACACATTGAAGGAGCACCATCCGTGCAAATACCAACACACGCCTCCCACTTTAGGCAGTTGGAATTTAGGAAGTTGTTTAAAATTTCAAAGAGTTCGGGTGCAGTTGCTCTGCCCTTAATTTGCTTACAAAACAAGAAGTCCTCCAACATCTCCTTTCCATGGCAGTACCTCACATAGGCAATCAAGTGAGCTTCTTTTGATATGTCAGTGGCCTCATCCAACTGTAGGGCGAACTGGCTGTCTTTCAAGCGCAATACCAATTCTGTACTGATATCAGAGGACATGTCAGCAATACGGCGGCAAATTGTTGTGTCTGACATAGGGATACTTTTGCATTTCTCTGCTGCACTTTCACCAAGCATTACCCGGTTGACAGCGAGAATGGTTGGGAGAATCACTTTCTCAGCATCTGTAAAAGGCTTCTTGTTTTTGCCAAGAAAGTACGCAATGTGGTAAGATGCTTTCAAAGCATTTGCAGGTACAGATGCCACACTTTTAACAGTCTCCTTTTGCTTTTTCATGCCTTGCAGCTGCCGTATGAAGAAATCCCTGGTCTTTTTTGCTAAATCGGCATGTTTGGTTTCCAAATGCCGCCTTAATTTTGTTGGCTTCAGGCTGTCATTTGCTAATGTAGCACCACAAATCACACACTGCGGCTTCACTTCCCCAGCGACTGTGATGCATGTGAACCCAAAGTCCAAATAAGAGTGATCATATTTCCGTGTTTTTGCATTTCTTGTGTATGTTCCCACCTCTCCTTCCGCTTTACGTTTCAGATCCCTACCATCTTTGGGCACTAGAAAGCGATCCATCGAGAAAAGGAGCCTGAACCTGTCGAAACATTTCAAACGGTTTTAAAAAAGTAGAAATGCACCCCAAAAAAAGCATAAACATGGCAAACACCACTTGCAAAGAGTTGATCTGAGCCATGTGAAAATGTTGGGGTTGGTGGGAAACACCCCATGCAAAAAAGGGTCAGAAATATGGGGTGGGGAAAAAAGGAGGGGAGATTTTAAAAAAGCAAAAATTCAACAAAAAACGTTCTGAAAAGCTTGGGAGTGGGGGAGGGAAACCCCACACAAAAATGGGTCCGAAACACTGGTTGGATAAAATACATTGGTACAAGTCTCAGAAGAATTACTATTCAGATCATGCAGGCCCAGTTCTAATTTCTTTTTGCAGTGTGGCCCCGGACTAGGTTGCAGGTGATAATGTGGGAGGTGAGGATGGGGAATCAACCACTCCAATGTCGCGCCAGGACCTTCATGGCGAAATGTTTGTACTGCAGACTAACCTGTCAAAGACATTCCAGGATCAAAATTCAGCTGATTAGATCAGATATCAACCTGGCCATGGCTGAGATGAAGCAGGAGATGTGGCAGCTGGGAGAGAGGGCGGACCTTCTGGAAAAGGGCCTGCAGAAAATGGACAGAGAGACGATGGCAAACAGTGAGGCGTTTGAAAGACTGGATACAGCAACAAGAAACTTGGAACTTAGGATGGATGACATGGAAAATAGATTCAGGAGAGTCAGCATTAGGCTGAAACTACTATCGGAACGGTAGCAGACAGATCTGAAAGGGGCTTTACATGACATCTTTGCCGGACTACTAGGAGAAGCGACCCCAGACACAGTAGAACTGGACAGAGTGAGGCGTATCAATAAGGGTCCAAAACGCTAGACCAAGGGATGTACTCGCTGATTTTACGAGATATGGGCAGAAGGAAGCAGTCCTGAAGGCCGCCAGACAGCGAGAGCCAGTAGAATACAAAGGGCAACAAATTGAACTGTACCAGGACCTAGCCAACAGCACCCTGGTGAAACGCCGTCAAATGAGCCCAATTCTTACAATACTCAAGGAATGGGGGATCTGATACAAGTAGGCTTTCCCCTTCTGTCTCCTTTTCGAGTGGGCAGGGTCGCAGAAGAGAATAACTACCCTGCAAGAAGGGGCTGATCTCATGCAATTAGACTTGGAGCAGGGAGACTGGAGAGATCATCAGAGGTGAAGTCCAGATCGAGACCCAGACCATGGGAATGGACGACGGTCAGAGAGGGCCGGAAGAGGAGAACTACACTACGAGGTCCACTCGGAAGAGGTGGAAGCAAGGATGCAAACGCAGAAATGGGAGAGGCGGCCAATGGAGGGAAACCCTGAAAAGGTGACATGACAAAGGGGTGGTGGATACAAAGGTGAACACAGGGGCAGGGGGCCGTGGAGAGCAAACATCATGAAGTTAGTAAGGGTGAAGAGACTCGGTGGGGGGGTGGAAGAAGGGGAAGGGAGGAGACTCCCAAAGGGGGGAGGGGGGAACGGAGGCAGGACAAGGAAGGGAGGGTAACAAGTGTGGGGGGGGGCAACAAGACAAACCAAAGGAGAAACTGGAGAAGGGCTCAAGAGCGTGCAAGCGATAAGGGGGGCAAGGAGGGAGGAGGGGTCCCCAAAATAGCAGCAGCTCAAGGCACAGTGCTAAGGCATATTCTTCAAGTTGGTGACTCATAACGTTAGGGGGCTTAATTCCCCTTTAAAAAGGAAAAGGTTGGAGAGGTTCATGAGGAACGAGAGACCAGACATTTTGGGATTACAAGAGACGTACCTCTTGCCCAAAGATCAGGCAAGGGTAAGGCTGCGTGGGTTTGACCAAATTTTCAAGCGTCAGGGGCATCCAAGACCGGGGGGTGGCGTTGGCCATCAGGAACACAGTGAACTTTAGGGAAGCCGAAACCTTACGAGACAAGGAAGGTAGATACATAATAGTGCAGGGAACCTGTAGGGAACACACATACACAATAGTGGTTGTCTACGCACCTAACACCGGGCAAAAGAAATATTGCTGAGGCGATTCTTGGGACTACGGGAAGAAAGCACAAGGGGCCAAGTGGTTCTGATGGGAGATTTTAATATTGCTTGGCACAGGGAACGGATATATTGGGGAGAAAAGGTGTAGGGGGGAGGGGTAGTTACATCAGAACTATGGGATAGAATGGCATTTGATGGGCCTAAGAGACGTGTGGCGAAAAATGAAGGGCGACAAAGAAAGCTATACATTCCTCTCGACTGTGCATGGCATGTAATCTAGGAGAGATTACATATGGGTGACGGCAGCCCTCCTGGGAAGGGTCAGGGAGGTAAAAGTGGGCCCATCGGAATAGCGGACCATAAAATCATTACTATACACTGGACTTAGGGGATAAAAGAAGGGGGTGTGGGGATGGAAATATCCAGGGATTCTCTTGAGGGACCCAGTAATTAGAGAGGAAATGGAAGGGAAAATGAGGGAATTTTTCGAGGTCAACAAAAGGGGGGTCACAAGGGATGATACCAGATGGGATGCATTTAAAGCCACAATGAGGGGTGAGCTCAAAGCAGACAAAGCTCAGAGGGAGAGGCAGCTGGGAGAGTTGGAGATGCAACTAGAGGCAGAGTGAGAAGCAGCAAGGAAGAAGGCAGAGGAGACACCCAACAAGTCCTCCCTGAGGGATTATAGGCGGGCGATGGGTCACCTGGGGGCCCTATGAACAAAGGGAGGGCGGAAGAGGCACTACTCTTTGTTAGACAAACATTTTACACGAAAGCAAACAAGGCAGATGCCCTTTTGTCGCACCTTCTTAGGGGAGCAGCGGCCAAAAACGTGATTGTGGCATTAAAGGCAGACACCGGGGAACGCATTACTCGTATCGAAGCAATTTTAGCTGATTCATGTCTTAATATGTAATGTTGATATTTATGATGATTACATTGTTTTTGAACCACTGAAGGGCTAATCCATTTCAGCGCTCCACCCTACCAGACCTGTAATAATAATAATAATTTTGCATTTATATAGCGCTATGAACCCTCAGGCATCTGAGCACTGCACAGTCTCACCAGTTGTGTAAAGAAGGCTCTACCTGGCCATTGCGATATGAAGGATGATAATTTTTAGGAGCAAGATTCTGCCCAGCAGCGACTTCGTTACTTCGCCCCATCTCGCCAGTTTGGCCCGCAATTGGGTCATATGTGCACCACAGTTACAATCAAAGATGCCATTATTCGCATATGGGAATATTATGCCCAAGTATTTAAGCAGGGGGTCTGACCATTTGAGGCCCCCCAATGCTGGCAGGTCTTAAAGTCTCAGGTATCAGTGAGAAAACTCCTGATTAGGCTCTATAAATACATATATCTGCTGAAGTCAGTCACCATTTGGACAAGAACAGAAGAATATCGTCAGCGTAATGATATAATTTGGTATTTATAATGTGCTTGTGCAGAAGTGTTTCTAGGCGTTTCTAGGCGCCACAAGACAAGGAAGGGAAAGATAATGGGAAGACAAGATACATATCCTACTAGGCCTGGTGTCATATGGATTGTGCAAGTGCGACGACAAAAGTGCAAGGGGGAAAAGAAGAGGGGTGAAGTGCTAGGGAAAGTGCAGTCAGGCAACCATGGCTCTGAGTAAGTGCAGCTAGGAAAGCACGGCCCTGGGTAAGTGCAGGCAGGCAGGGGGCAGTAGGAGTTACAGTTAAAACCCCTAAGACTGCGGTAGCCTGGAGGCCCTAAAGGAAGACTGGTCATGGAGAGGATAGGTACCCTGTGAGACTCCGAGGATACCCAGTAAGCAGTCAGCGCAGGAAGATTAGCAAAGAAGAGGGAGAGAGTAGGCAGAGGAGAAAAGGAAGGTCTTGAGCAGCTTCCAGAATGTGGTCTGGCTCAAGTTTGAGAGGGGCAGGGAGGCCATTCCAGAGGGAGGCACCTGCGAGGAAAGAGATCTACCCCCACTCTCTGCTTTGAAAAGCGTCTGACCCTCAGAGAGTTCGAGGTAGCTGAGCGAAGGGCTCTAGAGGGAAGGTATTTAGGCAGAGCGAGTTGTATATAGTGTGGCCCCTGGCCCCAGAAAGCCTTGTGGACGATGCAAAGGGTCTTGAACTTGATGCTTGCAGCCAGTGCAGAGATTTCAAGGCTGGAGAGATGCGGTCCCTAGGCTTAAGGCCAAGGATAAGTCTTGCAGTCCTGCTCTGGATTAGCTGAAGGGGGCAAATAGTAGAGTTAGGCAAATTGAGAAAGAGGCTGTTGCAGTAGTCCAGGCTGGAAAGAACCAGAGCTCTGGAGACAGTGAGCTTCTGGGGGAAGGTGAGAAAAGGTAATACCTCTGAGGAGTTGCAGCTGGAAGTGGGCCTTCTTGGCAAGGACTGTGATGTGAGGAGTGAAGGAAAGGGTGGAGTCAAAGATGACCTCAAGGTTTTTAGCCTCTCAGGAGGGCGGGGGTAGAGGGTCCAAGGATGGTGTCCGATCAAAGGTTTGAATCCAAATGCCATAGGGTCGAGTCCATTTGACCTTAAACAAAAGGGTTGAATTTTTTTTGGTTTTAAATACTTTTTTTTGGTTTCCGTTTTGGAAAAAAGTGGTTTTTACCACAAAAAAAGTGTGTGGGGGGGTACCCCCCCAAAAAAAAAAAGTTACAAAAAAAACTATAAATAAAAAAGACCCTTTTGTTTTCGGTCCTTTTGATTCGATCCTTTTGTAATTCGAACTTTTGACCTATAACCTCCAAGGATGATGGCCAGAGTGCGAGAGGGAAAGCAGGAGCAGGCGTCCTAATTAGAATAATAGAATCTCAGTCTTACTAGCATTGAGGCAGAGATCGTTGGAAGCGCACCAGTCCTGAATCGCGGATAGACAGCCAGTAATGAGCGCGGAAGGAGAGGAGGCTGACGGAAGCCTGAAAGAGAGCTGTGTGTCATCCACATAACACTGGAAGTTAGACGAGAAGGTGGAAATCAGATGGGCCAAAGGGGCCAGGTAGACGTTGAAAAGCCAGGGTAGGTGGATAGAGCCCTTGCGGACACCGTAAGTGGAGAGAGAAAGGACCAAAGTTGGACCTGGGAGGGTCGGGCCAAGAGGAAAATGGCTAACCATGCCAGAGCCTGATCCGTGATGTCCAGGTTCTCGCTGAGTCTATTAATCAGGATGGCGTGATTGACCGTATCAAAGGCAAAGGAAAGGTCAAGGACGATGAGGACAGAGGGAGAGCTGGAGTCAAGGTTATAGAGCAGATCTTCGCAGGTGTTCATAAGAGCAGTTTCCGTGCCTCTGGCTGCTCTGAAGCCAGACTGACGGTCATGGAGCCAAAAGATTCAGAGTGGGGGGATAGCTGGGAGATGGCCAGCATTTCCAGGTATTTGCCCAGAAATGGAGTGATGCAGATCAGGTGATAGTTTACCAGGCAGAAAGTATCAGCAGAAGGCTTTTTTAGAAGGGGGTGCACAAGGGAGGGCTTGAGGAGGGAGGGGAAAAGATCCAGTGCCGAAAGAGTGATTACAGAAATCAGCCAGTGCTGGAGTGAGGGAAGCAATGTGGTCCTTGATAGTTCTGGAAGAGCAGGGGATCAACTGTTTGGAAGACCCTTTCATAGATCAGACTTATTTAGAAACATCATCAGGTGTTATCGGAGAGAGGGAGGAAAGAATGAGAGGCAAGAGGTAGAGGGCGAGGAAGAGGAAAGAAAGGACAGGATGTATTGGGTTTTAGTCGTGAAATGAGCAGCCAGAACTGAGCAGAGGGCCTGGAAGGGAACAGGAGGTGTAGGCTGCAGTAGGATTGAATCTTTACGATTACTGCGACCCCCATCACTGCGACCCTGAAATTGCTGATTTTCTTTTTTAATTCGACCACCCTTTACACCACATATTATGCGGGGGGAGAACCCCCATAACACCCCCTACTTGAATTATATACCATTACCTCCCCACCACACATATATATGTGTTGTAAAAGGGGTCAAAATAATAAAAGGATCGACATTTTCGGAGGTCACAGTGATGGGGGTGCAGTAATGGTATAATCATTTAGGACTGGCCAGCTCCTTGCAGATTTTAAAGAGTTTAGCTGTGTTGTTAGAGGCCGCAGAGACGCGGGCTTGAATATGGACCCTCTTCTTGGAGAAGATGGAGAGTCTGTATTGCCTTTGGAGCAGGATGCAAGCCATTTTGTCTGAGGATGCGCCTGATGCCCTCCACTTCCGCACAGCTACCCTGCACTTACATTTCAGGTTGGCCAGGTCACTCCAGTAAAGCAATACTGCTTTGGGAGTGCCCCCAAACCCAATGCCTTTGTGTCAAAAACCATCCCACCACTAGTGTGAACACTAGTGGGGGAGGGGGCATCCTTGCCTTATGCCCATGGCTAAATGGAGAACCGAGGATAGTCTACCATTTGTGCGCACTCTGGTAAACTGCTTCATGTATAGCAGTCCGACCGAAGCTATAAAATTATGGTCAAAACTGCATATTTCCAGGACTTTAAAAAGGAATGGCCAGGACACGGAATCAAAGGCCTTTTGCATGTCTAGAGAGATGGCCCCTGCCAACACCTCTGGGTGAACCCAGTGCATGACATTAAATATCCTGTGTAGGTTTATGGTTGTCGAGTGGCCTAGAATGAAAGCCCACTGGTCTGGGTGTATGAGATGAGGCATGAGGGGAAGGAGTCTAGTTGCTATTATTTTGGTGCAGATGTTGACATCCACATTGATGAGGGATAAATGGGTAGCAGGAACACACATTCTTTTTACCAGGTTTTCAAAGCAGAATCATTATAGGTTATCACAATGACCCAGGCAGTATTCCTTTCAAGAGACACTCATCCCACAACTGTAAAAAGGTATAGGGCAAGTAGGTCCTGAAAATCCTTGTAAAATTCGGGGCCTAACCGTCCGATCCGGGTGCTTTAATATTAGGCAACTAGCGAATCGCGTTTTTAATTTCTTCTACTGACGAGGGATGTTTGAGCATGGAGCTGGCCTCCCCAGAGAGTAGGAAGATCAGGGGATAAACCAGATATTGGTCCATAGAGGTGTGAGTAAAAGTAATAAAAGACGGTACTTATGTCTGGATTGGTATCTCTGGGAGAATTCCTCGGATGCCATACTTCTCTTCAATGCTTCTTCAGGAACCCCGATAATGTGAATGTTGTTCCATCTTGATCGCGATTCGAGGTCATCACACTTCACCTTTTCTTCCTTCGTACCTTTGACCAGGGTATTTATGGTGCCCAGCATAGCCGTTAGAGTGACATCAATGAGCTGATTCTGCCCTCTGCTTCGTTGATCCATTGCGTCTCTTCCTCTAGCTGTGAACCTATGGATGCAATGTTAACTGTGATATCATATCGTCTAGCTTATTATTGACAGAGTTGAAGCCTTTCACTGTGGAGTTGAGGATCTCCAGTGGCGGGTTCACTACCGATGCTCTCAGTTGGCCCGATTGACCTGTGCCTTCCTGAGGCGGAACAGCTTCAGCCCTGGGCACAGAGTGTGAGCATTTATCCATGTTTCCCTGTTTCTATCCCACACCTTTTGTCATCTTCTCCTGCCCGAATGTCACAGCGGTGGGGTGCTACGCAGTGCTCCCTTGCAAACTGACCAGCGTGTGAAGGACGGCCCCTGAGGGTGTACTCCTGTGTTTCCAGATGTTGGTGGCAAAGGGTGTACGGTAGAGAGCCCAGCGCGCCCGGGGAATTAAATGTGCAATTTGCTGCGTGTCCCTAGGCACACGTTGTGTCAAGTGCTTTGTTGCTCCAAGGCTGGAGTTCAGGAGGGAAAAGATAGATGGAGGGCCCCCGGCAAACACAAAAGCTGGGGTGGGATCACATGGCAAAGAGATGGGAGAGTGGGGCTCGCATTTGAGGTAGGGGTAAAATGTCTTAGCAGTTAGGCAATTGGTTATGCGTTGGGAGATTGCAGGTATGAAGAAGAATATCCAAGTAGTCTCAGTGAAGAGGTGATAGTTAAAGAAGAAAATTAGTTTGCAGAGGGAGGGCGTTATAGGGTGAAGAGGGGGTGACATAGGGCAGATCCTTGACGGACAGCAACAGGAAAGGGTTTTGAGGAGGTGGTGCTAAACTCACATGAGATTAGAAGTAAGAGCAGTGAGGTAGGAGGGAACCCAGTTGAGTATGGGGACATTGAAGCTCAGGAGGGAGAGAGTTTCAAGGAGAGAATGCCGAATACTGTTGGCGAGATTCCCACTCGTAGCCAGCAATCAGGAGGCAGAGGAATCTCTCGATGCAGTACAATTACGAAGTAAACAACTTTAATTCTATGAGATCATACCTGTCGGTAGGTGAAACCACCTATATCAAGGACTAAAGGCATGGCGTATGGTAGTAGGATTAGCTCCATGGGGAAAGTGATTAAAAGAAACAAGAAAGCACTGCTGGATAGAAATTCAGGTTATCCAGCTTTCATGCAATAATAACCTAGCAAAATAGGGCAGGAGCCCATTGTTAGTTGATGTTGGCACAATAGTGCGCTGATGGAGGGTGTTGGGACAGAGATTATTTGGTCACAAATAATACTACAACAAAGTTGTAGGGGAGCGACATCACTCAAGGCAAAGGGGATTCAAGAAGAGGCCTGAAAGAGTGCAAGGGGCAAGTTTATGAAAGGAATAGTATGAGGTTACTTGAGCACATTATTCTAGACAAGGTGCATCTGCTAGACATGGAAACAGTGTTAATGTGAAGAGGTGCATAACAAGCTAACGGGAGCAAATAAAAGTTAAGTTAAGCAAGGTTGATAACATCACTGTGCACCCCTACACTCACACCCATCATTACCAAATGTGTTAATGCCTCTTTCAACACAAACACCGTCCCTACCAGCATCAAGGAAGTATGGCTGGATGCCACAGTCCCTACAAACTATTGCCCCATAACTACTGTCCCCTTCTCGCTGAAAATAAATCGATAAAATAGCCTATTCTCAAATTCAATCTCACCTCGAACACCACCACCTCCTAGGAGTTCGACAATCTAGTTTTCGAGCCAATCACAGCACCGGAACAGCACTTCTGGACCTTAAAATCCAGATGGATTCCATAAGAGACGCCGGCAGCCTATGCATTCTACTGCTATTAGACTTGTTCGCTGCATTCGACCTAGTCTATCATGACATATTATGTGCCACACTAGCTAAGGATTTCCAGTTCTCGCAAGAAGCCACCTCTTGGGTCAAATCCTTCCTCGCTGATCGAACATCCCGAGTTTCCATTGGTAAGGAAGCCCCAGTCCCCATCCCAGTACCACTAGGAGTCCCGCAAGGATCCCGCTTGTCGCACACGCTATACAATGCGTACACAAAGCTGTTATTTGCTGCCGTGGATGCCATAAGTGTCATTTATACAAATTTTGCGGACGGCACCGGGATCCTCATCCCGATCACTGGTAATTATGACCAGGATGCAACTATGACCAATAACATATATGCAATAATTCAAAACTGGATGGGGCTCAACAAGTCTTTGTTACCAACATCCCACTGCTTGGAAGCACCAAGTGTCCTGACGAAAGTTCAGAGCTATTGTCAAACTATACTACCTAGAAACATTGTTCTGTAAAGACTCCAAACTGTGTCGACAGTTGAAACGCGCACACAATGTGTATGCAGCTCATAAACACCTCTGTTACTAACCTCACTTATTTAGCACCATTTGCTCTTGTATAGCAAATTACCATGTCATTTGTATTTAGATGTCTGTTTTTATTGTGATATTTTAGAATAAACTTTGTTTTAACAGTGTTACAAATGTGTTAGTGTGATCACATATGGCTAACGGAAATATCCCTTAGCAGACTGTAGGCTGTGCTAACACTACCTTGGCGTTGAAGGGAGAGGTAGCCTCGGCTCATTTTCCCTAATAGATGCATTTAGTCAACCCTGAAGAGTCAGGCACCCTGTGAACAAAAAAAAAAAAAGGGTAGTAGCCCATTTCTATATGACAGTAATTGGGACATTACATGGTCTTTCATTGGAAGTAAAAGGATATCAGGTCCACAAGGTTCAGCAGCCACAAGCGTATTCATGCTAGGGTGTTCAGGGGTAAAATGCCTTGAGTGAGCCTGGGGTAAGGAGGCATTGTAGGTTGGCATAGAAACGATTCCGGGTAATGAATGTTCCTACAGGGATTTTGGAATGAAAACAAATGCTCTAAAGAAGCACTGGCAAAGGAAGAAACAAAACTGCTCCAAAGCAGAGACAGAAGACACAATAAAGGAAACAAAGTGGGAATCGATAATAGGCATGGAACCCCAACCTTTATGGAACAGGGATTTCTTGTGCTTGGGTACAGCTGAGGCCAATGTTCCTTCTAAGCTGTGCGCATGTGCGCTTGCCCAGCTTCCTTCTGGGTGCCGCTCAGAAGACTTTTTGCAGCGCACACAGATAATTCTCACCTATTCAAAAAGAAAAGATTTAATAAGGCACAAGCCACAGCAATTACCTGAAATGTTCTTTCTCTTAAAATAAGCAACTGGTCTTGATACTCTGCTAATTTGCATTACACTACTATGCACCTAAAATCCCTAACAGAAAAATACAACACCAGAGTTTAAAAACGAATATGAAAAAATGGCTCCATGAACAGAGAATCTAACCAAGATATGCCTGCACACACTAACCAAACATTTTCCCTCCCCACCCATGACCCCTAAACCTGACTCTACCACACTTTTACCATATGACTTTAACTTCTGCCCGAGAGTACATTAAGTTACTACCCGACAACTTTGACTCTTCCTCTCTTGGCTCTGCGAAAGGTTACCTACATCCACTTGTTTTATGTTTGTTGTAACATGAGTAACGTTCACACGCCAGAAATTCTGTTACTCATTGTGCCTTACCAAAAGCGTCACCCACACTATATAATCGAACTATCAGCTCAAATATCAGATACTGACTGTAAGTAAGCAGGCTACTTGGATGTGTAACCTTATCCCATACTTCCTCTTCTTTGTACATATGTCACGCAAGTGCTTTGAAGAGGCCCCCTTGTAAGTTAACGCATTGTAAAACTCAAATATTAATTTGCCCTCTAAAGATTATGAAAAGACAAATGTGATGCTCAGCGTCTCCTACTTTAGCATTACTAACATTACCCTATAAGTACAGAGAAACATTGTAATATCATTTACTTAGCCTAAAAGGGATAATGGGTATGGACTATGCCTAGGATTATTTGTCCGTAGTATCATGGCACCGGATATTCAGATAGGAGAATGCTTTTCACACAATCTGCATAGTTTGCAAGTGTTCAGAGTTCCTTTGGGCATAGACCTTCACACGTTGTATGGTAACTTGCTTCTATATAAAAACAGTTTCACTGAGCACTTGTGTAATCCTACAAAATGATATAAGGGTGGAATATTTTGCAAACAATCTTGTATGCACTGCAAAAGAATTGTGTACATGCAGAGTCATGACATTCTTAAAATGCACTTCATATGTTGAGGCATTTAAATATGCCTTGCTTGCAAAGTATTGTTGGTCTGCAAATAGCCCAGTGAGTGTTTACTGCTACAATCCCTCACTTTTTACAGGGCTCTATCAACTAATATTGGAGGCAAGCACAGGGGCCGGGGAAGGGCATGGCTGGAAGCATCACTCCTTGCTGGTGATGAACAAAGCAGCACATTTAAAAAACCAAGGCAGACATTTCGGCAGTACACTGAAGGAAACGTGTTGCATGTCTGCTAAAGGATAGGACATTCTAGTACCCGTTTAGACAACAGCACCTTCTTATTCTTTCTATGGTCAGCTGTGGAGGGCTTTTCAATATAACCATGTGCACTGTGTGTGTGTCTCTAGCATCCTCATCCTCCTGCATCTTATTTAACTGATCACAAAGCATTACAGAAGAGGGATCCATAGTTACAGAAGAAGGCACCCAATCAGTTTCATCTCTGAGGAATTGATGCTATTAACTTAAAAGGCATATATGTGTGATTTTCTTCAACAGGGCTCCACAATTAATCTCAGTAAGGCTCTTGTTTAATTTTATCTAGGCTGTGGTGCAGAAGGGTGGGCAAAACTATATACTTTATTATGTGCCATGTCATTTCACTCCCTATGTCAGCAATATGTCAGGGCTATAATCAGATTTTGCTCCCTACTTGGAGTCAAACGATTTGTCAGGGAGTAAAAAGTAATTAGCTTTGCCAATAGGGATACTTTCTGGTTATTAAAAGATGCTCTTTCCCCATAAAATTCCTTTTGAGATTAGGCATTAATATTATTAGAGTTCCTTCCTTCCTATCCCACTACTTGTCACTAATTCAAAAAAATATCAAAGGCGCTCTGTGGGTTGAAACAATGATATGTTCATTGTTTCTCATTTTTGTAAGGCACATTTTCCTTTTTTTAGGGAGTAAACATGCATGGTGCATATGTCTCTTAGCTCGAAGGCTGGTGTTATCACTACCCACTGGAGAACGTAATGTGGATAGTAAGCAGAGGAACATGAATTTTGGATCATCATATTCTAAGGTGCAGTTATTCTGATGCAATTATCATCCTTACACAAATTATTAGAAGCATGTTCTCCTGGCCCTTGAATTAAAGTGGCACTTGAACTCCTTTCAGCATGTTTTTGACACATTGCTTTTAATTGCCATTAATCCATCGGAAAATGTATTCTGTCTGACGTTCTTGACAGCCACATCGGTTATGACAAGAGATATTTGAGCACCACAAATGACAGGGACGTCGTTTGCAGCAGTAACAGGCTGACAAGCCAGCCTATTCAAGGAGAGGAACCCACCTACCCCACTCCACCACCAAGAGCCAACCTACCTAACAGTCAATGAACAATAACACACCAGTCCTGATAAAGACCCCTTGGGTCGAAAAACGTGTCGGCTGACCACGAGTTTATCGCATCAAGAATAAAATTCAATTTTTTTGAAAAATCAGAATACAAAGAAAAAATGTCTTTAAGAATAAACATTGTTTGCGCGAGATATCTGGGAACACAACTAAGGGATATTTGTGCTTTGTAATAAAATTGAGCGATTTTCCAGTGGCATAAAACATACAGGGCATCATTACGAGTTGGGCCGGTATCATGGCGTAAATCCACCAGAATATCGCCCAAATGAATTACTGTTACCGCCACTTGGTCCGGGGGAATTTCTGTCAGATTACAACTGGTGGTGGCGGTGTAATTCCCCATTCATATTGAGTCCATTAGACTCAATGTGGCTTTTTTGGCGTAATTACCGCCGCAGAAATTCTGACGATTTCGGCATTGAGTTGGAGGATTTACCTCCAGGGTTTTCCTGGAGGCAAATCTTCCACTCCAGGCCCGAAATCGTAATTTGGCGTAGTGGTAAAGTTGGCTGTAACTCCATTGCAACTTTACCACTTACCGCCAAACTCGTAATGAGGCCGACATTTTCTCTGCACAGAAGTGTGTTTGCAAGGTGCTGTGGCAGATATTATAGTCTTGGACTGGTTGATGAGTTTTCTGCATAATCACATATGACATATTTAATTTTAGACTATGTGTCTTGAAAAAGTGTTGTAAGATTATTTAAGAATTGCAGTGGCTTGGAAGAGGAAATTCCTTTCCAAAGTCTCTCCTGCAATGGTAGCTCACAAAGTGGTTTATCTCATTAGTACTTTGCGCACATGGAAAATAATGTGCGCACAACAGCCAACTGGTTCCGCACATAGAGAAAAATAATTAGAGGGAACATTGGCTGGGACATCAGATTTTCTAAAGTCCTACTGCCGTGTTGACACCAGATCACTTGTTCAACCAATAAAGCAGCTGTAGCCTTGTGTACGCAACAACAATGGTGATATTTGATATTAATGTTTAGGATGTATGCAGTGCATCGCAAAATAAATTACAATAATACACCTTAGCCCACCCTGTTCGACTACTGTCGTGATACAGTCTTTTTTTAATCCTGGGGTAAGACAACGGCATACGAATGGCAGGTGTTGGCCTCACGATGCGAAGAGAAGAACTCTCACGGTTTTTGATTTTCACAAGTAGGCAGTTCTAGTACTATGATTCTATGTCAAGCCCGGAGGCTCGGATTATGCTTAACTCTTCATCTTTACTGTCAGCAGCAAAGAAAAAACAACCTGAACAAAAGCATACAAAAAACCAAGAAAAACTACAATAACCATGAGGTTTTTCGGATTTTGTAGTCCATCCCTATAGGTCCTTAAACTGACCCCTGCTAGGCACCGCTTTACCTTTTCTTTTCCTCTTTCCACCTTTCTCTGGTGGAGTGCCCGGGGGGGTGTGGGCTTCCTCCGCCCTACGGGCTGCTTTACTGCCCCCTTTGGATTCCATTCGAGCTTTCAAACTCTTGACCTCCTCCCGGCCCTGAGAAAAACGGAGCCAATCCTCCATCAGCGCTTTCTGCTGAGGATCATGTCCCAATGAAGCCCCCAGGGCTTTGTGTAGGACGTCTGTCATGGCCATGTGGCTCCTCTTTTGGCTAACACTAGCCTTCCCCTCATCACTGGAGGAACTCATTATTCTCAGGCCCCGGGGAAAGCAAATAGTAATAATAATGTTATAATTGTATGCCAGGGATTATCACTCTCTCAGTACAGAGAGTAAAAATATATCCAAAAGAAAATAAATTTACTTCCCTGGTTCTGAGTATATAATATATATACACACAGGTATGTTATATCAATAACAGGTTTTACCTGGGACTGTGCCCGTATGACTGCGGTATCACCGATTGCCTGCAGGGGCGCTATAGTGTTCCTGACACACAGGCCGCTACGCTACGTTCTCATGAACGGTGCGTAATGATATTGAATCCAATTGTGATTCGAAAAGAATTGAATGAGCGACCACCGACACTAACTCCTCTCAATATAACTCTGCACGGAAGAAGTGAGCGCCGGAACTACGCGGTCACGTCGCGCTCCTTCTTCCGTACCGCAGTGCCCTCTCTGACGGGTTTGCGAAGTTGCAGTCGCCGGTGCCCCAGCACCGTCGCGGCCGCAACTTCAGTAAACCGTGAATGTAGCGGATATGCTCCGCCCGCAGGCACGATAATTACCAACGTATTGTTTAAACACACTCTCAGTACACACACACGTTTTCATAAGTAATAAGAAAAAAGGGGACTTAACTCGCTGCCGAGCAGCAAAGAAAGAGGGAGAATAAAGGAAGGACAAGGGTTTTGAGAGGACTGTTATTTGTTTATTGGTTGTTGGGAACACGTGGTCAGTTTAAGGACCCATAGGGATGGACTACAAAATCCGAAAAACCTCATGGTTATTGTAGTTTTTCTTGGTTTTTTGTATGCTTTTGTTCAGTTTGTTTTTTCTTTGCTGCTGCTTTGCTGTCTTTAATAGAATTATGACTTTCTGTAACAAATGTGTGGAAAATCTGAATTCAGCTATGTCTCTTCCAGCTCAATATGCAACAATGTATGTACAGCTCTTTGGCGCCCTCTGGGGACAGGTTCATGCTTTACGCCTACTCACGAACTTTCGACTGACTTATTTAAAGTTGCAATTTTTTAAATCTATTTCAACATAACTTTAATTTCTCAATTAAAAAAAACTGTAGATGAATAAAGATAAATCCAAAAAAAGTATGCCCCCGAAATGTCTTGACGTCTTACAACGCTTGAAGCATATCAGCCTTGTACACAAATCCATCTATTTATTATACGGCATTTACACGCAACCTGTCTGAAGGCGCACCAGCAGCGACTGGCGATACATTGGCTTCTTATCCTAGACTCTAGAGTACACTTCCTCTAAGCAGCCTCTGTCTTGCCCGTTAACAAACGGTGTTTTCAGATTGGAAGAATACAATTTCCAGTATTGAACCCTTGGGGACCCCGAGTCTTTCAGGCACTCCAATTCCCATGGGGCCCTAAATAAAAGTCCCTGGAGGCCACGCCTCCGTTGTCGCACAACCAGTCTCTCTCCCCCCGAGTGTAACCTCGCAGCACTACTTCCAGCTCTCGCTTCCTTTCTTATCGTCCCTCGTCCCCTATGCACAGCCAGCTTTCTTACCCTTTTAGACACTTTAGACATCAGGGAATCGCACAGGCGAATGTACTCCGGGCTGTACACATACACCGGCGGCCGCACCACTTCTCTCTCCATTTTCGTCTCTACATAGACTCCAGAATCACACACAGCCTCACAGGGCAGGGAGTAAAAACAGGAGCATCCAAATGCTCTGTCTTCCCGGCCGCGGCGGCCAGAGGGGCTCAGATGCCTAGAAGAGGGAACTCGCCGATGATAGCCATCTTGTGATGGTTGCGCTTCCCGCGGTGCCTTTCTCGGTTGTACGCCGATTCCACTGAAAAACACAACATTATCATAACGATCCTTACACTTCATTAGGTTTTCTTATTTCAAAGCGTGAAATACTGTTTATATCGACCGCATTCAATCATATATATTTCATTGCATTTTTTTGTTTTTGAAAGCCGGTTGCATATTAATTATTAGGTTTGTTTTGTTTAATTAGCATATATTAACTTTCTGCAGATATTCTCTTTCAAACGGATCCTGTATCCATTCAAAGATGGCTGCTACCATTACGTTATAAACATTGAACTCGTCACTGATACTTTGCATTCTAGTCCCCTTTCTATACCACAGAACCCAACCTGAAGCAGAGACCACGTGAAGTTGATGTTGTTACCATGTCAACATTCCCCCACCCTGGTGAGCACAGAGATGAACTCCATGGTTCCGGTGCTTTGTGTGCCCCACGGGCGTATTCAACAATAGGAAAAGTTGCCGTTCAGCACATAATTGCGGCTATCAAATTAGGGGTGTGGCTTGCAACCTTTTGTTTGGGCTAAAGTGTGTCACAAACCTGATTTTGGATTCTTTGTATTATTAATGCTTGGGCGATAGAAGAGAAGTGTGCATTTGCTTCTGAAAGCCCAAATAAATCTCATGTTAGCTCCCCACATTGTGCTTTTTTTGGTGGAAAATTAAACTGAGTCGTACAAAAAATACATTACCAATAACAGTGGTAATCACCTGGGGCCCAAGGGCTTTTAACGATGGGCCCTGATGCCATTACCACTGATCGGCATTATTGCTATTAGAACCCTGGGAGTAAATAAGGTATTTTGTATGAATAAATGGGACGCACTCGCGGCATCCCGTTATTTCATACAAAAAACATACCTAAAATGGCCACTGTGGAGCTGGAAAATGGGGCTCCACGTGATACCCCTCTTCCATTTCGGCCACGGAGGCTGGAGCAGCGGTAGAGGTTACGCCATCGCCAAAAGAATAAGGTGAGTGCGGTAAGATGATTGGGGAAAAGATGGGCGGGGGTGCAGCCAACAGGTTGCTTGTAAGCCCACAATCCAAGTACCTGGATTGGCTGGCTCCCCCACCACGGATGCTACAGTCTCTTAGTTTCATGATGTGTGTTTATTTGACGCACATAAAAACATGTTTACTTTTTAATTGACCTTTTCAAACTTCACAAGATATATTTTAGGTGTGCATTACTTTTCATTCTGGTATTTGGAGTCCAGTGGGAGTACTGCTCTGCAGCTCCAGCTCCTGCCGGTCACGGACCCGCAGGCGTGCCTTTATCCCAGCGGATTCTCGCTTACCGACCGGACGCCGTATTACTTTTACGTCACATCCGGGGAAGTCTGGGAAAAGTCTGACGTTGTCTGCAGCTTTCCGCAGATGGGAGTAGTACCGTATTATGCATCTGCTGTGGCTTCCTGCTATTTCTCTTAACTGTCATTATGTTGTCCATTATCTATTCCAGGTGCTGCTCCCGCCACGATTACTCAACCTTGCTGCATCTGTTGAACACACTCCCTCCTTACTCTGCGCCCAAACCATCTTCACTGACTGGCTGTGTAATGCTTATTCACTCCTCCATATGTCTCCTGGTTTCTTTCCCTTTCTGCCTCTTCAACTTGGTATTCTGTCTTTTCTTAGCCCCTCGTTCTATTTTCCCATCCTCCCCCTACATCATTCCACTTAGAATCCTTCAAATATTAACTATCCTCCTTGTTGCATGTCACCCCTGCAAGGGGACATGGTATCTTCCTGTGTGTTGTCTTGGTCACGTGGGGAACCACGTGACCAAGTTAATAAAGAGGACGGGCTGTTTCCGGGCTCGTCAGTCAAGACCAACCTGACTCCGCGTGTGTCTATGTCTTGGGTAGCACCATGCGGGTGCCCCACCACGTGTGCTGGGCCCAAGGACGGGGCCCAGCTTCGGGACGGTGCCCCTGCCGGGCAACGCCGTCCGGACGGTGCCCCTGCCGGGCAACACCGTCCCCATGTGTTCCCCTGGCCCTGTGAGTCGGGCCAGGGTGCTGACCTCGGCCTGGGTGCCCCCAGAGCCGGGGCCGCGGTAAACCGGTTGCCACCCGGCTCATGTGCGGAGCTCCGGTGTCCCCGGAGCGGGTGGGATGAACCCCCACCCTTTTGTGAATGCAGCGTGAGCGCTGCCCGTGTGTGCCTGGTCGGCTGCCACCCGACCTAAGTATGGGGCTGCCCGGTGATCCGGAGCAGCCCCCAACACTCCTTGTCTGGACCACTCTTATCCTATCAATCTTGCTCTGCGGAAAGCACGCTCCTTCTGCAATAAGGCCCATTCTGCACTCAACACTTTTTTCCACCTAAACTTGCATTTTCTACACTTTACAGAAACCTGGATTTCCTCAGATAACTGTTATGCCTGCTGCCTTATCTTCTCTACCTCCTTCCTGCTCACCACTCAGGTTGAGGAGGGTTGGTATTCTCTACCACTCTTCTTTTATTTCCTCCCCTTCTCCCCTAAATCTCCTGCTATTTTCATCATTCGAGGACCAATGCTCCTCCTTCTGTAGATCCACGCCTTTGGCTTTTCTTTCGATTTATCATCCACCTGGTTCTGTCGCTTTCTTTTGTGATGATCTTGATGCTCTCCTTTCTTTGGACACTCCTTATTCCCCTTGGAAACATCAATCTCCATCTATCTTCATCCCATTCCACTAGTTTCTATTCTTGAATCTTCTGATCCCTCTCCCATTTCTACCCATCCCTCGCACATTTCTGGCTCTTATCAGATCTAATTGTCTCCACTCTGCCTTCAACTGTGTCTTTTCGTACTCTTCCTATGTATTCCTCGGATCACTGTCTTCTATCCTTCCCTATTATACCCCCTCGTCTTCTTCCCTTTCCTCCTCTCTCCCGGCTCATTCTTTTTTAGTGCTGTTCCTTTATTTCCACCAGCTTTTCTTCTGTCCCTTCAGTATCAGCCTTTGCCTCTCCGTTGACACTGCTGCTTCTTTTCTCTCCTCTTTAACTGAGACTCTAGAGCCTCTTCCCCCTGCATCTCCTTTTACTCCTACTCATAAACCACCCCAAACCTAGATGACGCCACAGCTCTGTGTGAAAAATCCTGTGGACCCCTCACTGAAAGCCCACCTAAAGTCTTCTCCCAGGTGGCCAGGGGAGGGCAGACACTTCCTGATCCCAATCCTGGGGGTGGTCTATGTTATGTAAATGCTTGTTGTATTCATATTGTAAGCTATGTCTTGTAGAATGCTTGGTGCCAGGCTGAGCATATTATGTCAGAGTGTTCTGGAGTTGGAACCTCCATCCTGTTGTTATTGCTCAAAGTTAATCAGTTGATGTGGGCTGCTGTGCAGGTTGGGGGTCTTTTACCAATGTCTTGCAACTTGCCAATAAACCACTTAAGAAACTATGCTGGTGTGGTTAGTGGCACAACATTGGCGACGAGGATGGGATGGTAACGTCAGAATCACCCATCTGGGATCATTTTGAGTCCCCAGGACCCCCGATCAGAAGGCGAGGAGTGTGTGCCGTCTACCGTTGAAGATAGCAGCTGTCAAGAGTACCTGGCCTGCAAGTATTCATGCCCGCACCAGGTCCACTTAGAATCAAGTGGGCTCCCTGGAAAAAGGGATTCTTGCATTATGTTAAAGCCACATGTGGGAATGGTATGTCCGTGGAACGTAAGCTGGCTATGCTGATGCACTTTCTTGGATATGAAGGCCAGAGAATCTACGATACCCTTCCTGACGCTGTAGAACTAGATTTGGAAGATGGAGTAAGTGATTTTGATGTGGCACTGGCTAAGTTAGATAAGCACTTTGAAACCAAAGTAAGCACCGTACTCGAAAGATACCATTTTGGTATGAGATATCAACAAGAAGGCGAGTCGGTGGAGGATTATGTCACAGCTTTGCGACATTTGTCGCTGAATTGTAAATTTGGTGGGATGTTAGATGAACACATAAGGGACCAATTTATGCTACACTGTTCTAATGACAAAATTCGTGAGGAGGTGTGGCTCAAAGATGATCCCAATTTAGAGGAAGTAATTGATATGGCCAAGAGAATAGAACATACTTTGAAATGTGTTGCTAAGCTGTCTGTCAATGTAACTAAATCGGTCCAATCCACAGAAGTTTTAAGAGTGGGTGACAAAAAGAAAGATGGTATGAAAGAGAAAAAGAGACATAAAGCTAAACCAGTTAAGCAGTACAACCATAATCAAAGTAAAGGTAGTGGGGGTGATCTGGGTAATAAACGGCCTCAGAAGGAAGGTATGCAAGGAAGTGTCAAGAGGGATGATAGATTGTGTTTTCGTTGTGGTAGTTCACGACATTTGTCCACGTCTCCCCTTTGTCCCGCAAGACGTGTCAACTGCAGCATTTGCAAGAGATGTGGTCATTTTGAAAATTGCTGCAAGAATTACTGCATAGGTGGTGGGAAAGGTACAATGTTGGTTGACGAAAATGATGCAGTCTCATCAGAAGAAGGAGACATTTCAGAAAATGAAATTGTTACAGTAAATATGGTACAGTGTTCTGGGTATGAGTGTGAACACCCTTCTGCTTGGGTGGAAGTCAATGGACATCGAGTGAAGATGTTGGCTGATTCTTGTTCGAAAATCACCTTGATGTCTAAGATGGTTTATGAAAACATAATTGGGGGATGCATGGAGGATCTGATCCCTTCTGATAAGAATCCCGAAGGGTACAATGGAAGTAGAATTGAGGCACTAGGATGTTGTAAGGCTCAATTTAAATTCAAGGGTAGGGTAACTCATGGGAAAATGTATGTTACCAAAAATGGTGAGACTTTACTTGGGTGGAGAGAGCAGAGGGGGTTGTGTATAAAACTTGATCCCAATAGTAAAGAACAGGTTTTGAATGTAGCCAATATGTCTGTATTAGAGAAGAGTGCCCTCATGGACCATAACATGATTGCAAAATATCCTGAAGTTTTTAGTAAAGGTGTAGGATGTCTCAAAGGGATGGTGCACAAAATAGTGATAAAAGAGGGAAGTGTGCCGGTTGCAGCTAAACTCAGGCCTTTGCCTCTATCAATGCGCAATGCGGTGCGTGAACAATTGTGCAAATTAGAAGAAGCAGGTATAATTGAACCTGCCAAAGCTGTCGAATGGATTTCCCCAGTTGTAGTGGTGAAAAAAGCAAATGGTGATTTGAGAGTGTGTGTCGACTTGAGAGAACCTAATCGTTGTGTGGTAGCTGATCGACACCCCCTTCCAAATATGGGAGAACTCTTAAGCCATATTGGTAATGCAAAGTTTTTCTGAAAAGAGAAAAAAGGACAATAGAAGCACACCCTATTTAAACAGATAAAGAATAGTGTGTAACAAAGTCTAGGTAGTAGGTAAATTACTGCAAGAACATTTTTAAGGTGCAGGGGAGAGAAATGCAACCTTGACACCTAGGTTGAGCTAAGTACTAGCATTCAAAATCCAAGATTTCTCTTACACTTCGTGAACCACAGATATATCACAAGGTTAGCATTTCGCACTTTCCTTAGACTTTACTTTCCAGAGTCGGATTAGATACCTTCCATAGTTGATTCTTATAATCTCTATTCCCAAAATAAACACATCACTGCAGTTATTGGTATTACCATTAATGTGATTTTTTTTCCTTTCACAATGCTTTTCCATCACCATTTAAGTTGTCCAATAAATAGACAGCGAACCCTACTAGTCGTGCATTTTGGCATTTACTAAACTCCGTTCTATTGGGATTGAATTTCCCCATTACACTGATGTTGGTCTTGAGTCTTTAACTGAGGTTTTTTGAAGATAATATCTCAGAGTACACGGATTTCACTTAAGGCTGTTGTGTATAAAACCTGTTTTTTTCCCCAAAAAGTTTTTGAATGTAAAACTTTTTGAATGTAAATATTGTATATATATATTGTTTTCCAGAATTTGTTCTTGCCCCTGATGAAGTGTTACCACTCGAAACGCGTTGGGCCCTCCACAGCTCCACCATCATGAATAAAACGAAGATTTATTCTTGTGATCAAAATTGACTGAACGATCATTATTACAAAAGTGTTCTTTTGCTAATAGATGTAATTTTCTTAAATATGACTTATTCAAAATTATGAATTGTCGGTCTGGTATTCCAGACATACATAAGTGTGCAGGGGAGGGGAGTTCCCAAATTGGGAACTCATTTGTTGTTTCTAATGCAAAGTTCTTCGTCAAATTAGATATGGCGAGCTCTTATCATCAGATACATTTGGATGTGGAATCTAGAAAACTCACCGCTTTCATTACATATGAGGGAATTTACCAGTTTCGCTGCATGCCCTTTGGACTGATTTCAGCGTCCTCTGTTTTCCAAAAGGTCATGGATAAATTATTAAAAAATGTAAGTGGAATATGGTGTTTTCAGGATGACGTTCTGATCTGCGGGAAGAGTGAGGAGGAATTGAAAGAAAGAGTTGAGATTGTGTTAAATATCTTCAAGACAAGAGGTATAACCTTGCGAGGTGAAAAATGTGTTTTCTCAACCAGTGTGGTAGAATATTTGGGTCATGAAATTTCGGAGGATGGTTTGAGGCCTAAAAGAAATTTGGTGGACGGTATTGTGAAAATGCGACCACCGAAGAATAAAGTGGAGTTGAGATCGTTCTTGGGAACAATTGAATTTTACCACCGTTTTGTAGAAAACTACGCTGATGGTCTGACCAATATTAAGGGCAATCTTGAAGAAAGGAGCAGAATTTGTGTGGAGTGAAGAGTGTGAGCGGGAGTTTTGTAGTATTAAACAGAAAATAGACATGGCAAAGCCCTTAGCTATGTTTGACACTAGAAGGAGAACTATTCTTGCTGTGGATGCTAGTGATACAGGTATAGGGGTCGTTATGTCACAATTGGAAGCGGATGGAAGTGAAGTAATTGTGTTACATGCTTCACGCATGTTAAAAGGTGCGGAGCTCAACTATTCGGTCCTAGAGAAAGAAGCCCTGGCATGTCATTGGGGTAGAGAGAAGCTTAGAAACTTTGTGTGGGGACAAGAATTTACGCTGAGAACTGACCATAAACCTCTGATGGCTATATTTGAAACCAAGGTCTTGGATAAAGTGTCAAGAAGGGTTGCTTGTTGGGCGACCAGGTTACAATGTCACAAATTCATTATAGAAGTTGTTCCAGGTAAAGAAAATGTACAGGCTGATCATGCATCTAGAGTGAGGATGGAAGAGGATAATGGTGAAGAGGGAGAGATGCATGTTGAGATGGGAAATATGGTATTTGCAACTGTGGAAGGTATTTTACAGAAGGATGAGTGGACATGAGTGTTTGAGTCTGATGAAATGTGAAAACGGGTAGTGAATTTTGTTAAGGGGGAATGGCCGGAGAAGAGGTTGCTGTCTGGTGAAGAAAGAGCTTTATGGGAAGTGAGGTTCGAACAGTCTGTAAAGGATGGGTTAGTGTATCATTGGGACAAGTTGGTTGTTCCGCGGTGTTTGAGGGAAAGGCTAGTAAGGATTGCACATCAAGGTCATATAGGGGTGTATAAAACTAAAGAAATGATTAAAGCGGATTACTGGTGGCCAGGCCTAGATCGCGAAATTGAGAAAATGGTTGGAGATTGTGCTGATTGTATTAAGTCGGGAAAACATTTGTCGGCTGTCTCTCAGCCCATGACGAAGGTTCAGCCACCCAGGGGTGTGTGGCAAGATATAGCAATAGATATTTTGGGACCGGTTGACCTAGGAATGGGGCGAGGAAGATTTATTCTTGCTTTGGTAGACACATTTTCGAGATGGACTGAATTTAAAATACTAAGAGAAATAACATGTCAGCATGTCGTGGATTTTTTGTGAAGTGTTTTTGAGAGGGAGGGACTACCGAGGAGTGTGCTTACGGATAACGGTCCACAATTTGCTGGGAGATTATTTGAAAAATATCTATTAAAGTGTGGGATAAAGCACAAAAGATCTGCCCTATACTACCCACAAGGTAATGGTATGATTGAAAGAGTTAATCGATCCATAATGGACGCCATCAGAGGTGCAAGTGCATGTGGCTGCGATAAGAAGGTGGCAGTGAAGGAACGATTGTATGCTTTGCGGATGGTGCCGTGTATAGAAACTGGAGTTAGTCCTTTCGAACTTATGAGAGGTCGCAGAAGTAACACATTATTATCGCCTGCTTGGCTGGGTAGGGCAAGAGAGTCTGATATTATTGTGGATGATGTGAGAAAAAGTATGGATGCCCGAAAAGACAGATGGGTAAAAAGGGTGAATGAGAAGTTTCCTAAAAAAAAGTAGGGATCTCATTGGGATAAGGACAGCTGTGATACCTAAGAAAGGTGATCCCCTGTATTCAGATCCGGTAAGGGTCACTCAGTTATTCGATAATGCCGTAAGATTGGAGAGCGGGCAAGTATGGAACATGTCTAGAGTTGCAAAAGTGAAAAGGTAAGGGAAATGTATATGTGTACTGTATTGTTCCACATTAAGCTTTCATCATAATATTTTTCAAATCAATCAGAAAATACTTCTGTAAATCTTGTTTAGTTATTTTGTTTTATTAAGGGAGGGGGGTGTGTTATGTGAATTCTTGTTGTATTCATCATATTGTAAGCCATGTCTTGTAGAATGCTTGGTGCCAGGCTGAGCATATTATGTCAGAGCGTTCTGGAGTTGGAACCTCCATCCTGTTGTTGTTGCTCAAAGTTAATCAGTTGATGTGGGCTGCTCTGCAGGTTGGGGGTCTTTTACCTATGTCTTGCAACTTGCCAATAAACCACTTAAGAAACTATGCTGGTGTGGTTATTGGCACAACAGTCTACTGCGTGAGGATCACCTGGGTGGAGACAGGTCCCAGGGCAGTGAGGAGATTCCGCGGGATGAGACCAGTATTTTTCCTCTGGAGGGGATATGTTAACCAGTATGCCAGAAGAGGTTATGACCTATTATGAGTTTAATATCTCTCAACCTCCTGTTAAAACTAAGGTGGTAATCCTTAAGGTTGTAACACCCAGCCCTATTGCACCAAAAGAAGGAATCCTTTTGGTCCCTACGAGCAAAGGCCTTTCTCGATATCAAAGCTACACTGCAAAGAACAATGAAAGTGTTGCCTTTTCTACCACATCTTTCCCTGATAAAGTTAAAACTCACAGCCCCTCTGTTAAAAACATCAAGGGAATTACATCTGCCCTAAAAAGTTACCAGAAGTAGAAAAATCTTACTTTAATAAAATGCACTATATTTCCCAGAACCCCTTAGAGACTGAGGAGAAGAAGAAGAAGAGGGCTGCAGAGGCATGTAGGAGTAGAGGGCAGGCAATTAGACCTAACAGGGGCAGGCAATTAGCAGCAATGGTCTGCACCTGAAATCAACTGCCCCACCTGAGAAGCATAAAAGGCTGCAGCAGGAGAGAATCAGTGAGATGAGCAGGAGCTGGCAGTAGTAGTAAAAGGAGAAGAGCACAAGGCTGGCAGTTCATGAGGAAGTGTGATCACTTCAGGAATGGCGGGACAAGGAGAGAGCAGATTTCAGCGGAAAGTTGTGAGAGGGTCCTGTGGTCACAAACCCTGCCTTGCATTGGGTAAACTGAGAGAGACATGCTGGAAGTGAAGATCTTCCCAGGTGCACCTAGTGTTGGTGACTGCAGATACGTGACCGCGCTGAGACCGGAGGCACGTAGCAAGAAGCAAGCCAAGGGACAGAGGAGTGCAGGAGACTCTTCTCATTTGACGTGGCCGGATTGGAGTCACCCGTGCTGCAGAAGGGTGTGGGTCCCAAGTGTGCCCGATTTCGTAGAAGCAGAAGACTGGAAGTTGAAGCAGCCCACAGTCGCTTGAGTGAGGCTTGGTGTCCAGGTTCACTCTTAAATCATTGCCGGTAACTGTTACCAACTCTAAAGTGGCTCACATAAGAATAGAAGCGAGTTTTAAGTTGTTCATCATTGTGAAAGCTGTTGTGAACAATGGAAATGTATCACGCACACTCTTAGTAAAAGCTGTAGTGCTTGTGTGTATAAGAAAAGCTTTTCGTTTTCCATTTTCCAACTTTAATCATTATCTGAGTGGTTACATGTCTCCAATAAAGAAGGGGTACGTTTTCGAAAGTCTCCGGAAAACCCTGCAGTTAACTTTCACAATTGATGCAAGGTTTTATATCAACGGAAGGTCACGTGTGACCGATTACGATTCCCGACCGGAGAAGCAAGTGGTTCAGTGGGAATACAAACCCTTACAGACATTTAAAGTTGATAATCCATCCTAAAGAATGGTCGCGTATACCTAGAAATTGTTTTCCTTTGAAGTTTGAACCTTGTAACGCCTAGAACAAATATTCTTTGAGCGCAGAAGTAGTTGTAGTAGGAAAAAAGAAGAACCCGCGTTACCCAAGCCAAGAGGCGAACCCTTTCTATAGTGAAGAGAAACGTATTAAAATCAATCGACTTAACAGGCAAAGTTGTTAAAGGTCAAGTGTCCTCTGATACAAGTGAGACATTGTTATCTGAAGTTGCACGTATGGCAACACAACTTCAAGGTAGCTACTGGGACCAAGAAGGTGTGTACAAAGATGGGGAAGGGAGCTAGGTGCTTGTTAAAAGACTGAACCTATAATATGTAAGCCTGAGACTGTTGTTGTGGGGAGAAAGCCCGCCTGGAAGCAGAGGCGGGTTTTCCTTGTGTCATTAAGGCGGACGGAAGAGGCAAAAAGGCTGCCATTTTCTTGAAATATAGGAAAGAAGAGTGCCTTGCCTACCTGTAGAGGTCGATGTGTCTTGTCTATAAAATGCCTAATCATTTTCATACATAAAGCTGAAGCAGAAGTACCAGAACTATGGTTTTGAATAATACTGTCAGTAGACGTCGAACTGAAGTGAATTGCAGTAGTAGCATACTGTGGAATCAAGGAGTCTGTTTTCCATAGTAAAAGTTAGGAAAAATTTTAAATGTTGCAAATTCACCATGAAACCACTAGTGGATTTCTATAATGCAAAAGTAACGCCGTCAATAACATGAGCAGGAGATACCAGCTTGAAAATACTGTGGGAAACCTGGAACAGACTGGAGGCAAGGTTTTGGAGGCGAGTACTGAGACTACCAAATGCAGTGCCAATAAGTGTGATTCGACATGAACTGGGCCTCCACTCACTGCACGTATATGTAGTCTGGGAAGCTCTCGCTACATACAGAAAAGTAGAGCTGCCAGACTGCCCGCCACAATACAAAATCATGAAGGCAGAAAGCGAAAAAAATCCCCTTTTGGCCTTTAAATGATTGGAGAATGAAATGCATTGAGATCTTCCATAACATAGGGGCAAGCACAGAGGCCCTCTGCAACAACCCAATCAGGGTAAAAGCGTTACTACTCGCAATAGATTAGTCACAATCAGAAGCTGTATGAGCTTCGTCTAAAACGCATAATCTATCAACCAAACTAATCAACTGTCCTGGAATCTTGCTAACATACCTCAAAAGAGTGCTAATTCACGGCACAGGGAATTGCTATTGCGCTTTAGATTGAACATTTTACGAATGAAACAAAACTGAATGAAATATGGGCTGACTAAAAACAACATTTGCTGCCTATGCCACCAAGATGAAGAGTCATTACAGCATTTAACATTGTGCTGTCACAAACTAAAGACAGAAAGAGGAAAATTATTACAGGCGGTACTAAGTCCGCCTTGTGCACTGGATGCTAAGCTTTGGTGGGAAGCTGTGTATGACGACCCAATCCAGAAGATAACAAGAGCCCTAGGTATCTTTTTGGAAGTGCTGATAAAAAGACTGTCTGGTTTAGAAGATATTTTCTAAGGAAAATCTGGTCCACAAAGGCCTATAGCCACAGCCAAGACTATAGCAACTCGGTTTCAGTGCATTAATGAAACCTAACGAAGAACATAAGAGTCTGGATGTGAGAAATTGGGAACTTTAGACTTTCCCAAAACTAGCGTGGCTTGGCTATGTTCTGCTGGCTGGGAAATCTTAAAGCAAAAGTTTGTATGTATTTACACTGTATGCTTAAATTAAAAAAATTAAAAAGAAATTGTAAAAGTAGTAGAAGGGTGGTTGTCAAGGTTGTCAAGAGGAGAACAACAACCCAAGAAGAAGCATGCTGACAATTATACTAAAGACACTGCAGAGGTAACGAACACTTGTAGAACTGAAGAAGACGACGTGGCTCAAATATTTTCTGCACTGTGGCAAATAATCTTGGAAGGAAGACATCCAGGATTACCATTGGTGCCATTTCCCTGGCTAGAATTGGAAACAGATATTTTCAACTGAAAGCTGAAGAACTGTTACGAGTGGAGTTTTGTTTGATGAACTTTTATTTGCTTTTGAACTTCCAAGAACTGGTTCAAGAGTTTATCTGTCAGACTTCTTACTTATCCGCAGAGGCAGCACAAACCCGGCTAGAACACCTCCCTCCCCGTCGGGTCTTGGTACCTGGGAGCAAGTAACGCAGGCCGCCTTGACCCTTGGGGGAAAGAGGGTTAGGGTCCGATGGTTGGATAGGTAGAGGTTGTTTGGGAACACCGGAAAGAGGGAGAGGGAAGAGTTATGGATGGGGATGGGGAAGATCAGGGTAACATGCTCCTCAGCTCCGGCTCCAGTATCTGTAGTTCTCCGCCCTGGTGCTTTTGCATTCACTGGCACTCTCTTGCTCATACCAGACGAAATGGGCCTTTGTACTGGAGCCCCAGACCAGTTACTATGTTCAATTCACATTCAACAATACACTCAGATGCCAGATGCTGTTGGGCTTTTGTACTGGAGCCCTCTACCAGTTTCTGGACCTTAAGTTCTACCGCTATCCACCCATTACTTCATGGAGGGAAGCTGTGTCGGCATTACATCATACAGAATTATACAATGCCCAGTTTCTAAACATGCCCTTCAGTAACAATGGAAATTGCACTTAGCTTCGGCACTGCCGTGTAGTCTTCTGGTCTTTTCGGGCTGCTAGACCCCTATGACGTTCTGTACCTCACAAGCACTGCAAGAGGCAAGACATAAGTCAGAACGAAAGCGTACATATGAGCGGAGTCGCTGTTAGGGATTAATAGTTCAGAATTGCACTTCTGCTCGGGTGTCTTTTCAGTCTAAACACATATAGGAAGCATGCTTCATCTAGGAACACAATCGCGTGTTAATGGTGTCTCATGCTGGGTTATTGGACGGAGCGCCATGCATTCCCTAACCGCCTCGGGCGCGGTTCCAGTTCGGAAGTTCAAGCGTGACTCCCGCTAATGAACTGTCTCTCTAGAATGCTGCCGGAACGTGCGCGCTTGCTTGGCACTTATCTGATTAGTCACGCGGGGCCTGGGGTGGCTAACAGGTGGCGGGGAGCCCCGCGTAGGCGTGCCGTCAGGAGCTCAGGCTCTGCACGTCCTTCCTCTCTGTTGGCCGGAATCGCAAGCGTGGGACTTCGGGCGTGGCTCGCGCATGCGCATTCGCGTGGGCGTGGCTGACTTCATCCCAGCAGGCCTGTGCCACGCTCGGCCTGCTGGGAAACGTAGTTCCCGGGCTGTCCTTCGTCCCAGAGACTGCTTCCTGAAATAGGGATGAAGGACACGCCTGGGGAATAATGTAGGATGAATCCTACGCCCCATTAGGGTACCTGCCACACTGCTAGAGCCCCCACCAGCCGCAATCCTGACATTATCCTTTTGTTTGAACATTTGGAGAAACTAACTTTGAATAATCCTGGGGAAGGGATTTACCCAGGACAGGTGAAGGTCATCCAAATTACTGGTTATTTATGCTGTTATAAATTACTTCTTATGTTATTATTGTTTAGTGTGAGGGACAGTTTGTTTCTGTTAGGTGTGATTCCCTTAGTTATTAGACTAGGTAGGGAACCCCCCGATAGAGTAGGTTTAGCAAGGATTTATTTTCACCATTTTCTTTTAATAAAATGCACACTTCTGAAACAAAAACAAGAAGTTGTCTTTCTCGCTTTACTGATCCCCCACATAGGTTTCTAGCAATGCACTCTCCACCATGCTGAATACCCCTCGGAGTCTACCATTCTATGTTTGATGCTGCTCTTTTTTCTTTTTTTCTGCTAAACAAAATTACTACTTTGACCTCTTTGACTCTTACAATTCTCAACCTCGTCAACTTTTCCAAACTTTGTCTCGTATTCCCTCCCCCTCATCTCCTCATCCTGCCCTTACTTCGACTCTGTGGCTGACATGGATTCCTTCTTTTCTTCCCTCCTCTCTCATTCCTAAAGTCTACCCTCGTCTTCTTCCCTATCTTACTTCATTTTTCAATATCTGTCTCCTGTCTTCATTCTTTCCATTGTCTTTTAAACATGCTACAAGTCTCCCCATTCTTAAAAAAAACAATGCTGGATCCCTCTCTTCCCTCTAAATTTCAACCTATAGATCTCCTCTCTTTTCTTTCTAAACTCTTGGAGCATATCATTTATGCTTAAGTCTCTCTTCATATTACATCCAACTCTCTTTCTTGTTTTCAATCTGGCTTCTGTTCCTGTCATTCCATGGAGACCATGTTACTCTATGTTTGTGACTCGGCCCTTTCAGCGCTTTGTGCTAAACATTCTTCTCTCTTTTTCTCTTGGATCCATCAGCAGCTTTCAATATTATTGACCACTATCTTCTAACCGTTCCTCACCCACCCTCTGCCCAATCCCGCTTCCGCTCATTGTCTCTCTTGACTCCTTTACATACATTGCAATGTGCTTCTGCGCCATTGTCGATCCATTTCCTCTTACCCTATCTTTCCTAACTGTCCCAAAAATCATCTTCTTTCTGCATGAATTGGTCTCAGTTGTCTTTTTCATTTGATGTGTACCACTTTTATTATGTACAGCACTTTGGCATATAGCGCTTTATAAATGCAAATAAAAAACAAATACAAATATGGAGAAAATAAAAATACATTAATACTTTTTTAAAATAACCCATTTCTAAAAGGATCTACGTGTTTGTCAAGTTGTTTTATTATGATGTGCATATTTGAGGAAATCTCTTTTTCAGCATAGCATCGCCGGGTCTGCAAACGTGCTGTTACAGTAACAATAAAAGGCTCCACCCTACCAGGTTGACACCAAGCCAAGGAGCGTTTGTCTCTATTTGGTGGTGGATTCCCTCGACCCGGGCCACCCAATACTTGGCATTGAGGCATAGGCCTTTGCCGAGAGCCAACTCACTTTGCGTGCTTACTTTTCTTTTTTTTTTCAATTTATTTTTGATTGTGTTATAGCCGAATTACAGCTTTTTACATTACAATATGTTAGAACAAAATAGACAAATTAAAAACATCTTCAATTACATCTAAACAACAAAATTGAACACCCACTTATAAAAGACATTGGACACCATGCTATGGGTTTATCAAGACTGGATAATGGCGAAGACATGTTTAATTCACGCATTACTGAGACCGTATTTATCCAATCCGCCCTCTTCAGGACTTCTTTTACATTCATTGAATTTTGAGTCAATTCCCCTTGATCACGATCACGCAGCGTGAGTGTTTCCAACACACTTGATCTTAAACCCTTTAAAAACAGATTAGTATTCTTTCTCAACATTGTCTCTTCATAGATAGAGTTCTAAGGTGGAACCAATATTAACCTGAACAGTGATAATAACCTCCAGTTTATCTGTGATCGCAGGGACTGAAGACCCAATTCATATGTCAGGGCCACTATCAGCAGCGATTGTGGTAGATCTAACACATATTTCCACAATTTGGCTTCAAGCTTTTCCCAGTTAATGAGTGTCGCCATACCGTAGATTATGTGATGGAATTACCTTACTATTATAATACTTCAATAATGGCATTATTGAGAATTTGCAGTAATTGTGCAAGATCAACTTCAGCAGAGCACCCAGTTGGGTCAATGTCCTCTCCGAAATTGAGGTAAATGATCCCACGGTCGGGAAACACCGTAGCTTGAAACCAGAGTAGGTTACTTCCTGAGCCACCTCTATTACTTGGCCATCTAAGTGCCATGTACAGGATTGATCTCGCTTCAAGGGCGGTTGAAACTTTAAGATCTTGTATTTTGCTGGATTGATCTGTAGATAGTTCCGTCCTGCATAAACATCAAACAGAGCCCTTTAGGTGTATAGTCCAACAATACAATGTCGTCTGGTAGGCAATCCAGTTGAGTCTTTCTTTCCCAATCTTAGGACTCGCCAACCCGGACCCCTCCAAACTCTCTGCCAAATCTGAAAGGTATAGATTAAAGAGGCAGGGTGCTAACATGCATCCCTATCTCACCCCCCTTTCAGTCCTTATTGGGCCCGTTAGTCTGCCCATCCTATACAACCTCACCTGCAATTGTGTACCTGCGTGTAATTCAACAATAATTGGCAACAGTGAAGAAGGTAACCCGCAAGCCTTTAACTTACTCGACAACCAATCTCTATTCACAGTATCAAAAGCTTGTGAAATGTCAATCCACACTTCAAACAGCGTTGAAACGCCCTTCACAAAGGAACCACTACTAACTAGACTCAGCACCAGAACATTGAGGGAAGTGGAGATACCCCTCTGAAAACCTATTTGTTGTCTCGACAGAACACCTATTGTCACGGCTCAGCTCTCCAGCTCCCCCAAAATGATCCCTGCAAAGATTTTACTGTCCACATAAAGAAGGGAGATTGGGTGATCATTTTATGGATCCTCCCGATCTCCCTTCTTGTAAATTGCTATTATCATAAACCCTCTCCATGAAGCAGGGAGATGTCCAGTCCTCACCACCTCCCTGTAGAGGGCCACACATATTCTCGACCACAAGGCAATGTTTGATTTTAGAATCTGATTTGTTAGGCCATTTGGCCCTGAAGCCCTTGTGGACCATGATTTCTTTATTAAATCTCCTACTAGGTCTATTGTGATGTTTAGAACCCATGTAATTCCTTCGTAGTATCCCTTTCTGAGTTTATCGGTTTCTTATGAAGCTCTGTCAAGTAGGGGTGTCACGGTATTAGTTTTATGACGGTACAATAACCTTCTTGCCAAATGACGGTATATCATGGTTATCGCGGTATAGCAGGTGGTGTGAACTAAATTGTCAGATTTATCATCACAAAGAAAACCAGGCACCTAGGGCCAGAATTGGGCTTTTCAACATACTTTCCACTGAAATGCCACGCCTTGCTTCCACCAAACAACACACACACGTGTGGAGAGGAGGAGGGGGTCTGGGGGGGGGGGAGAGCCCTGCTGCGACTGGTAAAGCAAACTTAATAGCTTTTCTTAAGTGGTCATTTAGGCTTTTAGCTCCCCCACCGGCTGCTGGTGAAGATGAACATGTGGCCATCTTGATAACCTGTATGCCACAGATCAATAGAGTCTGATGGTAGTATACGCTTGTGCGCATAGACACATACACGCACACGCACTCTCTCTTTACGTTACAGCCTTTAGTTTACTTGCGGGCCAAAAGGTGTTCAGTAATCACAGACATGTTACCCTTTTGTATGGCAGCAGGGAATTCCCACAGAGATGAGTACATTTCTCAGTGTGACTTATTATATGTAAATTCAATGATGGAACCAGGGAAATCCCGCATTGTCATATGTTTAACATTATCCATTATAAATATATAAACCCCAAAGCCGCCAACCCAAAGTAAACCCTTTCCCTTCTTGGCACTGTATTTATTCTTCCTATTGCTAACATATTGATTTTGTGTCAGGCACGTGTGGTTTATGGAATGGCATTAAAAACTGCTCCAACTGAAACTACTTGGCAGACGGCACATCCAACAGTGCAAGACCAAGACTGCGCAGCACTTGCTTACTGCAGCCTTTCCAAATCAGATTGAAAAGCACACTTAGCGGTATGAACGGTATACCGGTGTAAACAATGTGACGGTTGTTATTGTTCAATTATTAAGTGGTTCACGGTATCTTTAACGGTATACCGTAATACCGTTATACACGCACTCTCTCTTTACGTTACAGCCTTTAGTTTACTTGCGGGCCAAAAGGTGTTCAGTAATCACAGACATGTTACCCTTTTGTATGGCAGCAGGGAATTCCCACAGAGATGAGTACATTTCTCAGTGTGACTTATTATATGTAAATTCAATGATGGAACCAGGGAAATCCCGCATTGTCATATGTTTAACATTATCCATTATAAATATATAAACCCCAAAGCCGCCAACCCAAAGTAAACCCTTTCCCTTCTTGGCACTGTATTTATTCTTCCTATTGCTAACATATTGATTTTGTGTCAGGCACGTGTGGTTTATGGAATGGCATTAAAAACTGCTCCAACTGAAACTACTTGGCAGACGGCACATCCAACAGTGCAAGACCAAGACTGCGCAGCACTTGCTTACTGCAGCCTTTCCAAATCAGATTGAAAAGCACACTTAGCGGTATGAACGGTATACCGGTGTAAACAATGTGACGGTTGTTATTGTTCAATTATTAAGTGGTTCACGGTATCTTTAACGGTATACCGTAATACCGTTATATCCCTACTGTCAAGTGTTTGTTCCACCCCTCTTCTCCTATAACATTGCTCTGCACATTACTCTGACAATTCATCAACAAATTTATAATAGACCAAAATATCTTGAGTTGGGGTGGCTCACAGATCTCAACATCATTTCTCTGTCTTTTTGAATACATGGAGACTTACATGTTTTTGACCAGTTCTTATATTCGTTTTTCAGATTTTTCAATTTACTTCCATACTAATCCCCACTTAGATTCTTGGCCTTCAGTGATCAAACTGCCCTCCTCAATTCTCTTTTTTCCCCAAATGTATTATCATCAAAAGAGTGTTTATGCGAAATCATTGTTTGACCTCCTGTGGTACCAGGCTTGTCTAAATCCCCCAGGAAGTCTACAAAGTTGAGGGGATTACACACCGTTCTTATCTCGTTGTCACCAAAACCATCAAGTATAATTTGAAGTTTCCCATTGAGAACTGTCCCAGCTCTTACACATTTTTGTATTCTGTTTTTCCCGTTATTTACTGTTAACTGTTCCTATTGACTACTCATACAGCCTTTGATCTCATACGCCACCACCCCTACACGCATATTGTGATCACTACTCCCCACTTTATTAATAGTAACATAATCGCTTGAAAGAAACAAATAATCTGTGGTTGAGGGCCAAACCCCTCTCTTCCAGGAGGGATTGGTGGAACATCCCCCTTGTGTTCCCATTTACCACGGATAGGTTCCATTCAATAAGAAATGAGAGCCATCACTTATCATTTTCCGATGGCTCCCTCAATTGACTCCCATTTTGATTTACAGTTTTGATACACTGGGAATTCAGGTTGCCCATTAGAACTATACCAACCGAGCCAAATTATATCTCAATTCTCACTAAGAGGTCTGCCAGACTCTGTAAGAAGTCTTTGAGGGGGGCCACAGTAGGGTTCCAATATGCATCAATCATTATTATAATTTGAGTTGTCAAATTACTTCTTACCTCAGTTTTTACTGCCAAAAGGCCCTGTTGTCCATTACTCTATAATTCTATATTTTTGAAAACTAAATTGCGACAGGCAATCGGGAGACTCCCCAAAGGCCACCCCTTACCCCACTCACAACATCCTGCTCAACAAGCTCAAATCCATCAATCTTAAAGCCTGATGTAAGCTAGGTTTTCTGGAACATAATTATGTCATGATGGTTAAAAATCTCATCTCTGGTCGACCTGTTTTTAAACGAGCTGGAACCCCTAGTGTTCCAACCAAGGAGTCTAATATCTTGTTTTACTAAAGGGACTCCCCAGGAAGCACCAGCTTCTGAGAGACTTGCGTCAGGATTTCCAGCAGAAAGGCCCATGTATTTGCCCTAGTATCTTAATGCCTTCCGCCCCCTGCCCCCCCCATAGAAATATAGGTACTAACTTTACTGGTGGTTGTTGATTGTCTGTTTCAACTCCTACCGTTATTGCCACTACTATTGGATCATTCAAATTGTTTCCTTCTCCGGTTTCTTTTTGGTCCCTGCTTTTTTTTTTAAACAGTCTGTTTCCAGTCCATTCTCCCTGACCGTCTTGGCGGTCTTCTCTTTCCTTTTTGTGATTTCTCAGTTCCTGTCACCAATGTAAGGAAGGCATGGTATCAAACAGTGAAGGCAGACACAAGTGATCACAGTTCAAAGGTGTTTATTGAACTTCAATGGGTTGGATGAATACCTATCTAAACTAAATCTAAGGATGGGAGCAAGCTACAACTATCAAATAATAATAATGCAGTCCTAATCGAGTCTCTGTCAAAATAAAAGGGCCTATACCAAATAAACCTATTGTCAATTCTTACTTCTAAATACAAAAGGGTGTTGGGCAACTGTGTATGCAAAAAAGAAAAGTGTTCAAGAAATAATATGTCAGGGCAGTTGGATTCCCTTCCCCACATTTTCAGCACGGGGCAAGGCGGCACGTTCGAGTTTCACACACACTCTGGCTTCTCTGCCACAAGGATACAGTTCAAAGCATAGGTACCAGGGCCTTCTGCAAAGCCTCTTTTCCAAACCCCATCTCTTACTGCAGAGGGCCTGTGGTAACAAACAAATATCAAAGTTCCATTCTTATCAGGATCTTTACATTCACAAGTTCTCGCTTCTAGTGTTCATCATGGGTCTCCCTCCTTCAGGCTTGGACCCTTGGACCGAATGAGGGAGCCCACATTTGGGCTCCCTCATTCGGGCTCGGACCATGTAATCTCACTTTCTACAGTTCCCTCTTGATATCAAAATCAAAGACCTTCGAATGTGCAATGTTTTTTTTTCTTAAACCGCCGCAGGACCACTTCGATTAACTTCACAGTGTTCTGATCAATCTTCTACTTGCGTGTCTGCCACTTCGGCAGGATACCTTAATGAGACCTTCGATTGAGCACATTCACGGTCCCGGACCACTCTGTCAACGGTACCGTATCTATCCATCTCAAGTTCAAACAATCATCAGTAGTTTAGCTTTACTCGCGTCACACACGTTTAACAATGTTCGTTCCAGTGCTCGTTATACAATGTTGCCGCTTGCAACCTTGACTTCAACACAGACTGGTCTTGCATCAGTCTCCCCAACTCACCGGCTGTGTTGATCTCTCTGGCGCTTCTTTGTTCTTGGAGCCAAGGACGATACCACAGTGGCTGCTGCTACTCCCCGCCTTGGTCGGTTACACAGGAGGGCCTCTGGTATCTCCGAGACACAATGCAGGTTTCTTCAGTCTGGTTTCCTGGCCCTACACTTTCTCACTAGAAGGTTTCTTGAAAGTAACCGTTTCTTGCCAAAAAAAAGGTCAAGGGTATTTCCCACATTGCGAACCATTCTTGGTTGGCCGTCTTTCTCCCCTTGTTCAGCTGGAACTCGAAACTACTGTTTCTTCGGCTGCTTTGCCTCACTCAGGAGTGAGTTAGTGTGAGTGATTGTCAGTAATTGCCTGACTTCGCCTGACCATAGTAGCGGGACATGTCAGGTACACTGCTTGGATGTAAGTCTGTTTTCTTCCAGAGCGGGCTGTCTGTGTGGAAGTGTTTGTGAACGGAAAGGGGGAGGGGGTAAAGTTCCCACGTATCCTACCTGGTAGGATGGCGTAGGTAGGAACAGGTAAAGGTGTTACAGGCAGAGGGATACCGCATCTCACCATCCGGTGTCCCACTCCCCGAAGACCCCTCACCCAGGTGATCTACCAGTAACTGGCCTACCGCCAGGGTCTGGATTCAACTACGATGGCCGTGCCCTGGCCACCTGAGAGAGAGATCCACGGGGGCTAGCGGGTGCGATACCTTCTGGTTTCACACACCAATGGCAGAGTTAGTGCTTTCACAAATAGATTTGTGTCCACCTTTCGGATCCTTTGTTTTTTCTGATGTTTTGTTTTTGGTTTGTTTTGAACTTTGAGTACTGTTTCTTTGTCAGCCCCCTCTGACTTTTTAATCTGTCTTTTCTTCGTGTTACCATTGAACCAGGTTCTTGGAGCTAATGACTCCTCATTTGTATGCAGTTGAATCATCCCTGAGGGTGCTAAGCTTTGTGCATGCAATTTGGGCTAGACGTATGAATTCTTCCAACATAGATTCTGACAAAGGTGTATCCTCCACAATTTGATCCCCATTTTCTTTGGTCATACTCTGTAATATCAACCTCTCTTTATTCTGTTGTTGGACCTCCTTTGCCAGCAGTGTTACATTTGTATACATCAATTCTAGTTGCAGTCTGGTCCCCACCCATTTAGCAACTAGATCTGTCATTAATAGTGACTGTTGATTTATTTTAATCTTAATATCTTTGTATTCAGTCTCCAGAGATTGATTTATGACAGATTTTAGCCCTACCCTTGAACTTTGACACCCCTATACTTCCTTTGTTAGTTCCAAAAGTATTCCTGTGTGCGATTGTACTTCCCCTTTCAGCATTTCAAAGATGTTTACCAGGGAGTTAAGCACAACATTTATAGCAGAGAGGGTTGAATCGCTTCCTTCCATTTTGTTCATCCGACCCTCCGGTCGTTCTGTCTCTGCCGGGCCCTGTGTTGGATTATTTCCTTTTTGTTGGACTAATTGATCATTTAAACCTCCCTCTCGTGAATCCATTACTGAAGATGAAATGGCATTTAGTTCGAAAGACATCTCAAGAGAAGTATGGGGTTTATCTGACCCATTGTCCCCTTGTGTGACTGAATGTTTGGTAGATAAGACGCCGCTTCTTACCAGTACAGACTGTTCCGGAAGGTCATTCCCCCCTTTCCTCCTGTTGATCAGTGTCTCCCAAACTACAGCAATTCCGCTTGGGGCAGAAGTCCCTTATTGTTCTTTTCATTGTTGTGGCTGTCAATGTGTATTCAAGGTTCTTCACATCTGCCACTTTTGAGTTTAGGTGATTTATAATCACAGGTCGTTCATCCTTCCCCTGCCCATTTAGCCCAGAGGTTGAAGGAGTTTTGTCAACGATTCCATGTCATTTCATCGCGGGATGTTTTTTCGCAGGGTTTTTTACAGTGAATTTTGTAATGAAAAAAACCATTGATTTGACTCAACCCCCCATTCCCTTTCAGTTTATATATATTACCAAAAACCCACATCCCACATATATAATTTTGTAACCCCCAAACAAAAATTCAATGTTTTTTTTCGATAAAACATTTGCGTAAAAAACCCCCATGAAAAAACATCCTGCGATGAAAGGACGTTGTACCGTTGTCAACAATCAAAATCCCTTCCAGCTGAACCTCGCAATTGAGATTTGAAGAGACACTTCGCCTGATTCCTCGTTGAATTTCCAGTGTTAACTGACTCGTAAAATTCAGCTGCCTTTAAATCATCCCCCGAGGCCCGATTCTTAAGTTATATATGTGCGACATGCTCGATAGGATACATATCCACTGCAGCCAGGTATTGCACCCTCACACGGGATCACCCGACTGTCGTGTTGAGTAAAGTTCAGGTTTTGAAAAACGTACCCGCAATATTCACGGGATTCGCTGGTGATCGCGGGGCTCTTAAAGCTTCTGTTTGCTCAGCTCCATTTCTTCCGATGAGACAATTGACTGCAGCCGGCAGCTTCCTGAAGACCGCAACCTGCGATCAAAACACTTTGAGACCCACGCTTTGCACATGCGCTCTGGCGCTACGGGTCAGGTTTTGTAGGAAAGAAGTCAGCTGAGAATTAAAGGCACAGCTCTTCACCAGCTCGTACTCCACTCCTCCGAGACACAGCTTGCTGGTGCCTTTACTCAACCAAAACACTTTGCAACCCACACTTCGCGCTCTCATGCTAAGGGTCAGGAGTTGTAGAAAAAAGGCAGCTGGTTGCGAGCTATGTATTAAATACTGTAGGCTTTGGAAGCCGGTTTTGACATAGGTTCTCTGAAACATAAAACTGCGGACATATCTTGCTTTAGAAATCCCGAACTTGTAATTTAAGTGAATGCCTATGTATGGATTCAGCTGCACACTTGTGCTTACAGAACAAGTTTTAGTATATTGTATAGCCTACGAAAGCTGTTGACACCCTGGCCGGAGATACAAATTTAGCCAGGTTCAAAGACCTTTTGAAAGACTACACTGGTGGTAAAATGTATAAAGGCTCTCCTTTGAATAGGGGAGAGCAGACACAGATATATAATGAGAGGGCGGGTGGTTCCCATGGTAAATTGTACGACCATGTGGAGAAAGCTGCAGCTATATAATAAAACCTGTATCTCTGAGAATAAGACCAATTCTGTTCTGGGTGTTTCATTTTGTGCTTAAAAGTTATTTTCTGAACACTGGCGGGAATACAAATAAGTATTTCTCTACAATTTGGCACCATCAGATGGGACCTCATTGCAGTTAAGATCCAGTTGGACTAAACGCTCCATGGTCGGAGAACAGGCAAAGTTGGGTGCCGGGTGTGGGGTGCACTGCTGCTTTCCTTGCAGCCACATCTTCATTTACCATCTGAATTCTTTGACACGATTGATCTCTGCAACTGAGGAGCTCCGTCAGTGTGAGGAAAAGGAATTTATGTTCCTTGTGATGCACTGGTACAGAATACTGCAGATAATTAGGTGAGACCATTCCAGAATTATATTTAAAGGTTTGTTATTATGAAAATGTAATGCTCTGTTCCCTGTGGCAAGCATAATGTTAATGAGCCATAGGGGAATGTGCTTAGAAATGTAATGCTGTGTTCCCTGTGGAAAGCATACTGTTAATGAGCCATAGGAGAATGCGCTTAGAAATGTCATGCTGTGTTCCCTGTGAAAAGCATACTGCTAATGAGCCATAGGGAAATACACTCTGTGTACACATTTGAAACCATGGAATAAAGGACTCATGAAATGAGTACGTAAACTGCATTCATTGTGGCCACACTAAGTGGGACATTATCAAAGCAACTTTTGTGATCAAAAAAGAAAAGAGGAAACAAGGTAAGCAATAAAGAGATGGGATTAAAATGTTGTAAGAGAGTCAACAGGAAATAGAAAAACACGTGTCTTCTCCACTGGAAGGAATGCCAGGATGGGAGCTAATGTTTAAAAAAGGATTGGGGTTAGTGTTGTTTTTGCAAAAATGGCATGAATACACTGCCAACAACCCTGATTTGCAATTCCCAGTGTATGGTTCTTATGACCCAGAAAAAATAAGACATTTAAGGGAAGTGTTAACTGCTAAGGGTGATAAGGCTATCAGGCCCCTACAATGGGAAGTCTACAAGCAATGGGAAGATTTTTCTAGACATAAATCTATGAAGGAAGCACAGATTAAAAAACGTAAACCACAATCTGAAAAGAGATAAAGAGATAACGTGTGTGCATTTGATAATGAAAAAATAATAATTATGGATTACGAAGAGGAAGACCATGACGATTTAATAAGAATGAGCCATAATTCATAGACTTGAGACATAATTCTGCCCTGCAACAGTTTTTTTAGGATGGATCATACATGCCCCATCAAAGTATATGGTAACCCAAGCATTTCCAATTAGAGATGTGCCTGGGGTTGATACTGAGAACTCGACTCACCAGGTTCATATGCCTTGGAACCGTATGGAATCACTTTCTTTTACTAAAGATTATCCAGATATTAGACAAAATCCAGAACAGTGGTACATCCAGACAGACTGGATACTTAAAACGTGTCCACTCACATTGCCAATTACCATGCTAATGATAAAGGTGAAAGGAGAAGAAAATTGAGCAATTAAAAACCAGAGCACTAATGCAACAGCATATGTATTTTCACCCTTGGCAAGGCCAGCAATATTCAGCTAGGAATCATTATGAAGATGCCTATAGCACAATAGACTGCACAGTGTAGGGCTGGTCCAAACTCTAAATATATGATCCTGTACAATTCAGTATAAGTCCTTTATTGTGCATGGCTCAGCTTGTTGTCACTGATAAATGTGCTTTAAATTTGTTGGGGGTGGATTTGCCAAAACATTTGCATGCAACTCATCCCAGTTCCCTTGCCATGGAATGCTGCTCTGCAAGAAAGTTTTGAAGTTTTAATATATGTCTTATGTAATTTACCTGTTTTTAGGCAAGCTTGATTTATGTTGTTTGTAGATGAAAAGTTAGGCTGTGCCTTATCTGTACTAACTCAACAGCAAGGGGGAAAAATTGCCCATGTGCATATTTTTCTTCTATATTGGTCATAGTGGCAACAGCACTTCCGAATTGTTTACAGGGTGTACCGGCTTCAGCCCTTTCTATGAAACAGGCAGATGCCATATATTAAGACACCAAAATGCATTGTTTGTGCCACATGCAATTGAAAGGTTATCGAATAAAACAACACAGAGCACATAAAAAAATGTCAGGTTGAAAAGATATGAGCTGACGTTGTGAGCTTTAAATATTACTATGTAGCATTGGGATACTCTAAATCCTGTTACCTTGCTACCCCTCCCATAAGTTGAATTAAAAGTAATGTTTTTATTGACCAAATTGCAACGGTCAATCATACAGTCCCTTGCATTACACATGTATATTACACACATGATGCCACCAGAATAAATATGTTTATAAATATTCTTGAGATAGAGCAAACTATTTAGGCTGAGGCAGCAGAGCAAGATCTTCAGGAATGGAAACAGATGGAGAAATATGTAGATGATTATTGGCTAAGAAATGCAAGATGAGAAAAAAATGGAAATTAGCACATATGTATTTACCTTTAATATTGTTCTATTCTCAGGGCCCATCTTATGTAGGGGCAGAAAGAATGTTTAGGGCTGCTCACTACAAGTGGGGCGTAACACTAAAATGTAAGATCAGCCATGGTTGAGTATTGTAGAACTGTTTAGTATGTTTCCTGTAACATTGGTGAGAGTGAGGAAGCCCAAAAGAAAACAAAGGCATTATTTAGCTACCTGAATTTCATTTGAAGCATTACAGTCAGAGTTTATTAAAGTTGCCTTCCCATGAAAGGGAAATATTCTAATAATAGTATGTTAGTGATTGTATGTTTAGCAAATAACCATAAGCATTTGCCAGATAGAACAGTACTTTAGTGAGCATTGTTAAAAAACAAAACAACAAATACATAGAGTATTTACCCCTATTTGGCCTGCCTTACACTATATGGAGCAATAGCAATGTATACATTGTTCAATGCTGGCATTCAGTTGTTTGATGTTCTCTTCATGAGGTAGCCATGGGACGCCAAGCTACCAAAACATGTGTTCTATCCGCTGTTAACCAACTACCGTAAGAGTTAGCTAAACACTTGTTTATTCTCTGCAATCAGGTTCTAAAATATCATTGGAAGGGGACAGGATATGGCATCCAGGCTGGTGAATGGGTGTTTGTGAGCATCAGGACTGAAGTCCAGTTGAAAAAAGGCATTGCAGACACTGCTCACCACTCAGACAGCATCGAAAATATTGTGGCTGCTAGTTTTGGATCGACGTGTTGATGCTTAAAAACAAGATTTATGCTTCTTCTACCCACACCATTGCCTGATCTGTCCGGTACTAAAATGGTATCCCTTCTGTTGAAAAATTTGACATTTGCATAATTGCTGTTCTTCAAAAGACAATTTTGGATCAACAGAGGAATCACAATATCCAGGACGCTGGAAGCGGATCTGCAAATGGAGAAAAGGAATTCCTTCCTGAAAGGAACAACTATTGAATGGGTAAGGCCACCATTAAAGACTAACTATGGGTGAAAAGAGATGCCCCGAGGAGCAATCTGGCTCCATAAGATCTGTTGTGATGAAATTTGACTTTGCTGTTGTACGTTGTTCCATAATAAGCTATGCCAGAACCACATGTGCGGCTATTTCATCCCAGAGAGGATTTATGCAAAGACAAAAAAAAAGGCGTGCCAAGGGGTTTTTCCCTGCAGTACTGATAAAACTAAATGTTTTTAGATTAGGTGAGTAGGTTATTACTGGAATGTTATGTAGAACTATCCTTGTTTAGTATAGTAATTCATGTCTCAAATGCCTTCCTGTCACAGATCACAGGCAACTTTAGAATACACTATAAATGTTTTATTATGCAAAAAAAGTGATTAGAGAAATATTAGCTATAGATATGGCAGATGAAGTAGATGTTTAAGAGAACTATGTAAGAAAAGGGTCGATTGCGAGCTGTGTATTAAATATTGTAGGCTTTGGAGGCTGGTTTTGACATAGGCTCTCAGAAACAGAAAACTGCAAACATATCTTGCTTTAGAAATCCTGAGCTTGCAATTTAAGTGAATGCCTATTGAGAGAAACCAAAGGGTGTCTCACCCGCTAGTCCTCGGGGACGTGTCATCCAGTTGGCCAGGACACAGCCATCGCTTTTGGATCCGGTTCCTGGGGTGGACCAGTGTGGGAGGATCACCTGGATGAGGGGTCTTCAGGGATTGGGGGTGAGACGACTTATGTGAGACATGATATTCCCCCCTTTCCCATTTCCCATATTTAATAGGTCCCAACTCCCCCGCTTTTCTACACAAACACTGGGCCGAGGAAGAGGGTGACTGAGAGTAACATGGCTAACAATTATACATCTCATTGGATATGTCCAGCTAATCGGGTCAGGCAAAGTCAGGCATTTGACTTTAATCACATACATCTGATACCCGTTAGCTCTCCCCACACGGATAAAAGGCGGCACATCGAGATACACTCTGAGCAAGGTGGAACATGAGAAGCAGCAGAACCTCTGGGGCGAAGGCAAACCTATTGAAGCAGAGCGACGGCATGAGAACCAAGGGTAATGGAACCCAGGAGTTCCCTGCAGCAAGTCGATGCCTCCAAAGAGCTGTAAAAGATACATGGAGAAGGCCAAATCCCAGACAAGAAGACTGCATTGTGTTTCGAAGGTGCCAGCGACCCTCCCGGGTGAACGACAGACTTGGGGAGGCGAGGTCAAGCCTGTGGTATTAACCTTGACTCATGAATTTAAACGATCAAGACAAAAAAGGAATGCACACAGCCAGTGAGTCTGTTGAGCGAGATGAAAGACCGGTGTGTGTTAAGGAAAGATTGAAGTGGCAACAACATATCTTACAACTAAAGGCTGGATGCGTGTGGATGAGACGCGAAGAAAGGCAGACCTCTGGTGAAATCTGAAATTACTGATAACTGTGAAGCCATTGAAACAGAGTAGCGGAGTGGTCCGGCGAAAGGAAATAGCCCATGGAAAAGTCTCAGCGAAAGGTGAAATATTCTTGTTATAAAGCCACCAAGTGAATGAAAAGCATGAGGATCAAGATTTACCCTGGCAAAAGGGGAAGTGGAAAGTGAATATTGAACTCTTGTGCTTATGAAATTGCACTACATAGACGAAGAGGGAAAGTCGAAGTGGTCCTGCAGAGGTCTATAGTAAAAGCCTTGTACATTAAAAAGTCTTTGACATCAGGCAAAGGTCCGAGCCTGACTGAGTGAGACCGGAAGTGTGATAAGTCAGGGGAAGCGAACCCCTAATGAATGTGAATTAAGCTTGGGGAAGGGAACCCCTGCAAGTGCTGTGATTGCAAAGACCAGGCCTGGCTGAAGGAGATCTGCGTTGAATCAGGTACTTGTTGTTTGAAAGGTCTGAACCCGGCTGAGGGAGACCTATGTGAACTGTTAAAGCTTTGAGACATTCGGGCCCGACGCAGGGAGACCTACGTGAACTTATTGTTGAACTGTGAACTTTCTGTTGAACTGTGAAAGAACTTTTGGAACGTTGGAAAAGTGACTTTAACGTGGAAATGCTTTGTTTTGAGAACCTGAGCCAGAGTGTGTCATCCTGTCTACGGGGACCGCCTTACTCTCTGCTGTCCAATGTGGGGTGGAGAACTGACTCAGCCACTTTGATTCTTTATATTCTTACACTGATTTTCCTTTGCATACATATTCCCCTTTACACACTTTTTGCATAAGAGATAGGGCAGGCATAAGGTTTTGTTAGTATAGGATATTTTGATTTGACTGAGACTGACTAGGACTGTGTGTTTTTTATTATTTGATGGCAGAGACTACTCCCATCTTAGCTACAGGGCAAAGTAGGAGTTTTTCCAAATCTGAGAACTGAATAAAGGATTTACAAATTGTACCTTTTGTGTCATTGTCATACTTGTGATACCATGCCTCCCTTGTATATGGTGGGATCTGACTCAATTCATAAAAGTTGAGAACCCATGCCAGTAATTGTCATTCCACCTGAAGGGGAAACAGGATTATTGAAGGCCTTGATTCTCCCAACTCCAAGTTCTGGTTAGTCTACAGGACTTTTCAAAACCCAGGTGTTATTAGATAACCTACTGGTCGCCCATTTTCAAATACAACAATGGGACCGAACAGTCTTAAAAATCACACATTTTGATTAGGCCTAGTGCCCTAAACCCACCTTTTCTCGAACCTTTTCTTTTTGGTGACAAGCCCCCTATATCATAATCAAGCTCGGAAGGGTCAGGCGACTTTGAAACCTTATCTGAAGAAGTTGACACTCTTTTCGTCTCTGAGTCAGAAAACACAACAGAGGTAACCCACACCCCCACCCGAAAACATGGCCAATATTGAGACAGTCGTAGCTCAAATAGCCGTCCACCAGATTCAGGGCGAGGCTTGTTTTCAAGAAAATTTGACAAAGTTAGTCGAGTTACAAGCTAGACCCCTAATACCTCAAGGGATATTACAACCCTATCAGGAAGGGGAAGACCTAGGAAAAATCTTTCTGAATTTTGAGTGATTAGCCAACCAGTTGGGAAGGGGAGAACATTTAAACAAAATGCTACTTGGGACCTCTATTGAAAGGTGAGCTATGAACCGCATATCGATTACTTAATTCCGCCTTGGTAGCCCCCTTCGTATCCATCAAAGAAGGACTCCTCAAAAGAGTAGGCCAGACCAGTAATTTTTATCAACAAAAATTAAGATCCATCAGATTAAACCCTGGTGAGACCTTCTGAAAGTAGGGGAACAAAGTAAAAATAGTGTCTCCCTTTGGATCGCAATAGCACTCTGGAGGAGCTAGTAGAAATTATCACATTGGAACAGTTTACCAACTCTCTACCTCCTTTCTTAAAAAAAGCAGTATTGCAATTAAGCAGACTCAGCCTTAGTATAGCTATTGAGACCGCACAAAATCAGTAAAACATTTCTACTCTATACATAAAAACGAAGACAGAAAAGATAAACAATAACAACCCCAGACATTAGAACGAGGAGGAGGATCCTCTAAACCCTTAGAGTGGACTCCGAAAGAGACGGTAGGAATTTAAAAAAAAACAACTTTAGGTGTAAAGAAGAGCTAAAGAGAGAAGAGCCTAGAGGAATAAGACCATCACCTCCTACCTGCTTCTCATGTACAGGGACAGGTCATTTGGCCTGGCATTATCTCAAAATGAAAGGGAGGCGCGCCTATGGAAATAGGATGCCTAAAAGGACAGGTATGGGAAGAACAAGAGAAAGACCTAGAAATCTTTAGCATATGCTTATGCCGATCCTCAGCTGATTTTACCTATGAGAGAGCTCTGGTCAATGGGATGGTGGTGAAGGCATTAATTGACTCTGGCAGTAAACAGACAGCCATAATAGCTGATTTGGTCTCTCCAGCAGATCTAGAGAAAGTGACTTTAGTTAATGTTACCTGTGTACACAGAGATAACAAGATATATCCCAGGGTACCCATATACATCAATATCAGAGGGGAGTCACGGCTAGTGTCCTCAGCCATTATCCCTGGACTTCCGGAAGAGGTCAATATAGTAAGGGACTTTCCAGAATTCTCCACCTTGCTCCAAGAACTCCCAACTCCAACTAGGGAGTTTGTACCACCGGACCGATGGCAATCTGATTTCTATTCCCAGATCTCTCCGGTATGGGAATGGACGGAAACAGACCCTCACAAACATGTCATTTGTATAAAAGCCCCTCAATCCCAGTTCATTGGCTATTTACAAGGGACCAAAGTCAACCTTCAGCCCCTATCACCACGGCGGAAAAGAAACCCCATCAATATGCGAGAGTCCCTGGATACAATTTTCCCTTGTTCTCTGCAAGGCCCTAAAATTGAAGGACCTCAGAGAAGAACAAACCTATCCACCTCGTATAGGGGAAGGGTATGTGAGAAATCAAAGGGTGTCTCACCCGATAGTCCTCAGTGACTTGTCATCCAGGTGGCCAGGACAAAGCCATCGCTTTTGAATCTAGTTCCTGGGGGTGCATCAGTGCGGCAGGATCACCTGGATGAGGGGTCTTTGGGGAGTGCGGGTGAGATGACCGATGGTGAGACGCAGTAGTCCCCCCTTTCCCGTACCCATGACCCCTCTTATTTCATAAGATTCTCCGATGTCCAAAATTCCCCCCTTTTCTACACAAACACTGGGCCGAGGAAGAGGGTGACTGAGAGTAAACAAGGCTAACCCTTACACATCTCATTGGACATGTCCCACTAATCGGGTCAGCCAAAGTCAGACACTTGACTTTAATAACATACATCTGATACTCAATTGCTCCCCCCACATGGATAAAAGGCAGAACATAAAGACACATTCTGAGCAAGGTGGAACACTAGAAGCAGCAGAACATCTGGGGCGAGGGTGAACCTACTGGAGCAGAGCGACGGATCAAGGGACGAGAACCAAGGGTAAAGGAATCCAGGAGTTCCGTGAAGTAGGTCTTTGCCTGCAAAAAGCCATAAGAGATATGTTGAGAAGGCCAAATCCCACACAAGAAGACTGCATTGTGTTTCAAAGGCGCCTGCGACCCTCCCAGGTGAACGACAAAATTGGGTGGGCGAGGCCAAGTCTGTGGTATTAACCTTGACTCATAAATTAAAATGACCACGACAAGAAAGGAATGCACACAGCCGGTGAGTCTGTTGAGCGAGATGAAAGACTGGTGTGTGTTAAGGAAAGATTGAAGTGGCAACAATATATCTTACAATTGAAGGTTGCACTCATGTGGATGAGACACGAAGAAAGGCAGACCTCTGGTGAACTTTGAAATTAACGATAACTGTGAAGCCTGTGATACAGAGTAGCAGAGTGGTCCCGCGAAAGGAAGTAGCCCACTCGAAAGTCTCTGCAAAAGGTGAAATGTTCTTGTTATAAAGCCACAAAGTGAATTAACTTTAAAAGCGTGATGATCAAGCTTGACCTCGGTAAACGGTTCAGTAAAAAGTAAATATTGAACTTTTGTGCTTATAAAATTGAACTACATAGACCAAGAGACACTGGGGCAAATAACACAAGAGGGTGAGTGAAGGGAAAGTTGAAGTGGTCCTGCAGAGGTCTATAGTAAAAGCCTTGCACAATCGGAAGTCTTTGACATCAGGGAAAGGTCTGAACCTGACTGTGGGAGACCGGAAGTGTGATAAATTAGGGGAAGGGAACCCCTAACGAATGTGAATCAAGCTTGGGGAAGGGAACCCCTGCAAGTGCTGTGATTACGAGGTCCAAACCCGGCTAAGGCAGATCTGCGTTGAATGAGGTACTTGTTGTTTATGAGGTTGTTTATGAGGTTTTTTGTTGAACTGTCAAAGAACCTTTGGAATGCTGGAAAAGTGACTTTAACGTGGAAGGCCAGGAGGGCCTCGATCCACGTTTTGAACTGCTTTGTTTTGAGACAGAGTGTGTCATCCTGTCTACGGGACTGCCGTACTCCATGCTGTCGAACGTGGGTGTCATGGTCATCGGGCCAAGGACACAGACCTTACAGGGTCACACACACAGGAGGCCCGGATCGACACAGTCCTGGCGACTTTGGCACCAGGCTCATAAAGAACAATAAATAAGACATTCTTTTGGTTAAGAAATACTTTTATTATGAACATTTCATTTTGGGTGCATAGTGTATTTAACATGGAACTTTCATCTTTAAAGCAGCCCCACGTGTATTCTTGGGTGGGGCTACTGCTATTGGATTGCCTGGCATGTGCTGACTCACTAGGAGTGGCAGGGTGTGGCAGGCAAGCCAAGCCAAGTGGACGTGCCCATGACCACAGCTATAAAAGCTGCTCCAATCCCTGAGGCAGATGCTTTGCGTTATTCTGCACTTCCATGCAGCGTAACGCTCACCACCGCCTGGGATTCAACTTACCTTGGAAATCTTGTCTCCTGCCTCCATACTTACCACCTCGGGGATCCTGCTCTCACCTTTGCGCGTCTTCCAGGAGCACAGACATCTTCATCTTGGCACTGCGGCTCACCTCCAAATCATCCGGGATGCTGAAATCTTCATCTGGACACCGCAGCTCAACGCGCTTCACCCGCAACCGCAGCACCTGCAAATAAAAACGAAAGGCAAGGTTAGACACTAAACAGATATTACGTTTAAGGTTGCGCTACCACCGAACCTCACGCTTTCCCTTAAACCATCACTCACCTGTTGTCAGACATTGCAGTTTCAGTCATCTTTCTCCCGGCCAAGTTCTGCGCCTTCACAGCAGCTTTGGGACGCATTTCCAGCTATTGGGAAGAAAACAGACGAGAAAACGTTATTCAAGGATTAACAACAGCATTGAGACCAATAACATCAAGACAGAAAACAGAAAGGGGAAAAGGCAAGAGACATTGAGAGAAAACAGAAAGGGGAAAAGGCAAGAGACATTGATAGACACCACCAACCCGGAGAAGCATAGTCGCAGCTGGACTGGACTATTACTTACCAGGGATCAGTGAAGGAACTAGATCCCATCAACAAGCGCCCCTGCCAGAAGTAGCAGGACGGAGAGCTCATCATCCATACTTACCAGGTGAGCCTTATGGGCCGGTACGTGCCCACAGGGTAGAAGGGTTGGAGAGGTACAGCAGTCACCAATCAGCACAGTCACGTTTTCTCATATCTGTTACGTTGTAAAGTAAATGCACGCATGCGCGAGCCGCATTCCCGGCCGTGCATGCGCTTTAGGAATAAAGACGTTCTGTACGGCAGTTGCCGCCGGGACCTCACGAGCAGCAGACGTGTCTCCGTGTCTCCATGTATGAGTGCGTGTGTGCATGCGAGTGAGGCGGCCCGAGGCACGGGCTTAGCCACAACATTGGCGACGAGAACGGCTACCACGAGAAAGCTAATTGATGCGCGAGAGCGTGTCAAACACGTATCTTTCGTCAGACGCAGTCTGGACCCGACACAATAGGTTGCGGCCATCTTTGATTTTCAGCTTGTGACGCTGTAGCGGCCCGCGAGGGTGCTCATGCACTGCCCACGCGCTGGAGAATACATCTCGCTCAATTTTTGGAACCCTCGTGGTCCTCCAGTCCGGAGGGCCGCGCTTCTGGTCCGTGGGGTCCATTCCTTCACGGCATGGTGGAAGAGAGGCTGGCCAGGCCCAGACACACAGCCAGTAGACTATACTGAAGGTGGGGTCCACCACATTATCAACGTCTACACGCCCAGGTATGTCTGCACTCGGGAAGATCAGGTTTGCGGCCTCCATCTTGAAGGGAGGTGCCTGTGCGACCTGCAAGTATGGGCAACAGCGATGGCGAGGCACCCGCACCAGCAAGAGTGGCCTGGTGACAGCATGGATCACTACCACCCATGCAAGAGTTTGACACCTCCGGCCCACCGTCCAAGTTGGGCCCCAAATGGCTATTATGGATAAAGAAATTGGATATGTTTTTCAGAGCGACAGGGGAGGACGATTATGACGCAAAGGTTGCGACGTTGTTATATTCGGCAGGTACGAAAGTTTTGCGGATATATGAATCTTTGAACCTTCAGGTAGTGACGTATGCGCTGTCAAAACTGCGCTCCAAAACCACTTCATCCCACTGTCAAACGTCAACAGATTCGTAATGTGTGGGGAGAAACAACACAATGACGAATCCCTGGACCAGTTTTGTGCACGTCTGCGACAAATATCGAGCACCTGCAGGTGGGACAATGAGGAGGTAATGATTCGGAACCAAGTTATACAGGGATGGAGCTCCAGCAAGCTGAGGAGACAGATTCTGCGAGAGCCAGGTATGACATTAACACAGATACTGGACAATGGCAGGGTGTATGAGCTCACAGAGAGCAGAGGCGGAAAATGGACGCTGCAGTGCGACCGTGCAAAGGAGAGGAAGCGTTTGCAGTAGGGAAATCGACCCGTCCAAAGCACGCTGGAGCCAAAAGCGCCAAGAAGCATCACCTGCACAGGGCACCCCAGCAGTGTGCCAGTACTGTGGGTACGACTTACCACACTCGGAAGACTGTCTGGCGAAGACAAGGGTTTGTGGGAGGTGCAGCACACCGGGGATGTGTTGTGCGGCCGCTGCGGTGACAACGCACAGAGGGCCCGCAAGAGCAAGTGGAAGCGGTTTAAGGAGACAGCGAAGCGTCGCTATGCTGGAACAGGAAGCTCAGAGGCAAAACATTGTGGAAGAGGAAGACAACGACGAAGAGATTTTCTTTATCTCGAACCTGGCCACTGGAGCCAAGAAAAGGAGGCAACCCACATGTGTCATTGACATTCAGGGCACCCCCACACGAGTACTGATTGACACAGGGGCCTCCGTGTGTGTGTTAGCCAAAGAGCACTAAAAGGCCATCCCGGGCCCACCGCCGTTAGATAAATCAAAGGCCAGAATTTACACTTTTGGGGGCGACACACCACTGCCGATTCAGGGTCTATTCGTCGCGCCTGTGACACATGGGACAAATGCAATCAAGGCACGTTTCTACGTCACTGATGTCGGTCCGCACTCGCTGCTGAGCTGCGCTGCATCGGAGGCCCTGAATATTGTACATTTTGCACTGGCAGTATACCAAGCGGACGTTGACCATTTTCTCGACAGGTTTTCAAGCATGTTCCATGGGGTGGGCAAACTAAAGGCAGCCCCAGTACGTTTACATAGTGATGAGACAATAAGGCCCACGGCACTCAAACACCGAAGAATATCTTTTCACCTCAGATCACAAGCAGAGAAGGAACTCCAGTCGCTCATCGAGATGGACATCATTGAGAGAGTCGAGGGGCCAACTCCCTGGGTCTCGCCTATTGTCGTAGCGCCAAAACCGAATCAACCAGGTGCCGTCGGCATCTGTGTGGACATGCGACTCCCGAACTCTGCCATTAAACGGGAAAGCCATATCACGCCGATGCTGGACGACATTGTGGGCAAGCTGCAGGGGGCCAAGGTTTTTTCTAAGCTTGACCTGTGGTCCGGGTATCATCAGCTAGTACTCCACCCAGACTCGCAATACATAACAACATTCACTACTCATGAAGGGCTCTACCAATTCAAACAGCTTAGCTTTGGCGTGTCCTCTGCCGCTGAAGTAAGAGGAGCACTAGCAGGCCTAAAGGGAGTGCTCAACATGAGCGATGGCATTTTGGTATTTGCAGCATCCCAGGTGGAACACATGAAGAGGCTAGAGATGACTCTGCAGAGGCTGAGAGAGCTAGGCCTCACGCTACATCATGGAAAGTGCAAGTTCTTTCGGGATCACATCGGATTCTTCGGATTCATATTTCATGCAAACGGAGTATCACCTGACCCAGAGAAAATCTGAGACATCTGGGAGGCCGCTGCGTCCCAATCTCCTACCGAGGTGCGCAGTTTCCTAGGAATAGTCAATTATTGTGAACGATTTATAAAAGGTCTCGCTTCACTATCAGAGCCGCTCCGAGCCCTGACAAAGAACGATGTACCATGGACATGGGAAAAAAGGGAACAGGAGGCGTTTCAAGACATAAAGAAAGCACTCTCAGACCAGGACACCAGGGCCTATTTCGACCCTACTGCCGAGTCAGAGATAGTGGTGGACGCCAGCCCGGTGGGGTTGGGAGCCGTACTCATGCAAGCAGATGCCAGAGGGAACATGCACCCAATCGCCTATGCGAGCAAAGCCCTAACGGACACTGAAAGACGATATTCACAAATCGAAAGGGAGGCGCTAGCGATCTTGTGGGGGTGCCGGCATTTTCGCCTCTATATCCTGGGGAAACCTTTAGTGGTGGTGACAGACCATAAACCACTGATACCAATTCAGGCAGGTGTTTCGTCGAAAACCCCCACCACGCATCGAACGGTTGATGCTTGCTCTCATGGAGAATGGAGTGAAACTGGTGTACAGGCCCGGTACAAACAATCCGGCTGAATACCTGTCCCGCCACCCGAACAGTGAAAGGGGGCAAGGTCCGGGAGAACTGCTGGAGTGTCAGGAGTACATTCACAATATTGTCGAAGGAGCCATGCCAGTGGCACTGTCGAGGGAGGTCGTAGCCAAAGAATCCACCAATGACGAAGTCTTCAAGATCATACAGTCTGTCATACGGAGCGGAGAATGGAAAGAGGTGCTCAACAACAACACCAGGTGAGAGGACAGAGCACAGAGAGATCTACAAGCTCTGTGGAAGGTACGAGATGAACTTTCGATCTCTGATGACGGCCTGCTGCTGCGAGGGCGACAGATTGTTATCCCGCACTTGCTAATATCCCGGGTCCTGGAGCTAGCGCACCCCGGTCATCAGGGTGTCGCCAGAACGAAAGCACGGCTGAGACCAAAGGTGTGGTTTCCCAAAATAGAAAGCCAGGTGGAGGGACATGTGCGGAGATGCCTGCCGTGTCAAGCAGCAAGCCCAGCGGAGAGGGCTCTGCCCATAAACTCAATGGAAGAGAGTGAAAGTCCCTGGGGCACTGTTCATGCAGACTTTTGTTCGACTGGGAGGGGTATGTATTTCTTGACCGTAGTTGACCTGTGGTCAAGGTACCCTGAAGTCGAGCTAGTGGACTCAATGGCAAGTGACCACACCATTTTAGCACTTGAAAAGATGTTCGCAACTCATGGATTCCCAAGGGTTCTGTGCTCCGACAATGGGCCACCATTCACGGGGAACCAGTTTGCACAATACATGAAGGAGAGGGGGATACAGCATAGAAAGGTGACGCCACTCTGGCCCCGGGCCAATGGGGAAGCAGAAAGATTAATGAGAACATTGAATAAAGTATTCCGCATCTCGGCAAATGGAGGAGGCGAGCTGAAGAAGAACATGTTTGAGTTCCTACGAGAATATAGAACGACTCCCCACCAGTCGACAGGGGTCGACCCGGCTGAGGCCATGTTTGGACGCTGCCCCAGGGGGCTCATACCGGAAATAGAGGGCTGCGAGCCAGGTGTGATTGACGACGACAGGGTTCGACAGGAGAGAGCAGCCCGAAATGAGAAGGAGAGCGTGAGGAGGGGCCTACTGGAAAAGGAGGTAGCAGTAGGGGACTCTGTACTCGTCACGAATCACCGACCGGAGGGCAAATTGTCATTCAGGTATGAGCAGCAACCCTGGACAGTCACCCACGTAAAAGGGACAATGGTAACAGCAGCCAGCGAAAGAGGGACAGTAACTCGCAACAAGTCTTTCTTCAAGAAAGTAGAGGTACGCCACCGGGAAGGAGGGCAGGAGGACACCCCCAGACCAGAGGAAAGGGCAGAGACCCCCAAAGCTGACAGGCCAGAGGACATACCACCCCTTGAAGTGACACTGCTGGTGACCCCAGGGAGTAGCAGCCGGTACCCGGCGAGACAAGGCCGCCAACCACCCGTGCGTTTTAAGGACTATGTCCTGGACTCAGGAGACTGAGCCGACAGCCTGCCCAGATCAGTGACTCACGTTGGGTCAGTTCAAAGTTGTTTTGTTTTATGTTGTTTCTGTTTAAAGAAAAGGAGGGATGTTACGTTGTAAAGTAAATGCACGCATGTGCGAGCTACGTTCCCAGCCGCGCATGCGCTTTAGGAATAAAGACGTTCCGTACGGCAGTTGCCGCTGGGACCTCACGAGCAGCAGACATGTCTCTGTGTCTCCATATATGAGTGCGTGTGTGCGTGCGAGTGAGGCGGCACGGGCTTAGCCACAACAATATCCACGCAGGTTCAGTGCCACCAATTGTCGCCGCCACAGTTTATCTACAGGGGGAGATACCTGAAGGGGGAGATCTAATTCCTGGGAGGACTGCAACCGTGCCCCAACGCCTCCGCAGAGACCAGGTGAGCGTAACAGAATGTGAAGCCACTACAACTCTCTGCCTGGGCATTATGAAAACCTTGGAAACAGACCAGTTGGCCCAGCTACTGGGGAATTACGGTCTGAAGTCCATGCCTCCAGACAAGAAACCAATGCTTTAAGGAGGGACCTTATTGTAGCTCGAGAACGAACTGACGACCTGGTAAGACAAATGGTTCAGACCCATGTGGGTCAGGTTCCATTACCTGGGCTTGCCCAACCTCCCATGCCGCAGCCATCACCACCAGTTCAAGTGGTTCAGGTGCAGTGCCACTGGCCCCGCCCGAACGCTTTACCGGCGACCCCAATAAGTATGCTATATTCATGAACCAATGTCGCTTCCATTTTTTTGTGCCGGCCTGGGGCTTTTCGATCAGGCCAGAGTCGCCTTTGTACTGTCATATTTAGGAGGTAGCGCAGCGCACTGGTCGATACCATTAGTAAAACAGGATGATCCACTACTTCGAGACTTTGGGGAATTTCAGCGGGAGATTGTCATGATCTCTGCTTCCAAAAGGTCAGGGTTTTCCCAACTCCCTTGGAAGCAGATCCATAACCCAGGTTCCGAGTGCCAACCAGTCCCAATTGGGACCTTTTGGACCCAGTCCTGGCGCCAGTGGCACCAGGCTCATAAATATGCCCAGTCCCAGCGCTGGAAGCGCCGGGCTCATAATGCTTGGGTGGACTTACCTGCAGCAGACCATGCTGCTTACTTGCCTGCCAGTTGAGCCTCTGATCCTCTTCTGTTTGGAACTACTTTTCCTGTTGGGTGGGGCTGGAGCCACTCCCTAGATTCAGAACACTGGAACTCTTCTGGAAGGCAGGAACTCTTTTCTTACCAGGAACTCTTTTCTTACTTAGGCGTGGCTGTGGAAGGAGACACCTAAGCACTACAGGAGGCTATTTAAACCACACCCGGTGGATGAATCTTGCTTTGCGTTATTCTGCACCCTCTGCAGCAGAACGCTCATCGTGTCTTCTGCATCCGGTCCTGGGCCTAAGGAAAAAGGCTTACCATCCTGAATCCAGTCTTCAGCAACACCTATAAAGACAAGAAAGAACAGGTTAGCATTCCGGCATCTGAAAGGCAAAGGCTTACCTACTCTTCATGCGCTCCGGAGGTCTTCACACTGCATTCCGGCATCTGAAAGACAAAAGCTTACCAACTCTTCGCACGCTCCGGAGGCCGTCGGCGCTGCATCCCGCATCTGAAAGACAAAACAAGGTGCGTTTAAAGACATTGGGGAACTTTAATACTCACGTGCCATTACTCCTTTCCACATCTAACCCAGTGGGTATCCCGGCACCCTGCAGCCACTCCGAACTTGTACCTGCAAAATAAAAAGACAGTTAGAGCGCATCGTGAAGCTGGCAACAAGCGCTTACTTACGTGCTTCCAGGCGCTTCTATTCATCACACGGGCTCCATCTTCAACTCACTTCAGCCCGTCATCTGCCATCGCCGGAACCCTGCAAAGCAAGAGACATCATTATTAAAGACTTTAAAGACATATGAGTTACTCGAAACTTACCGTTCGTGCAGTAAACGACGGACAGCAGTCCTCTGGAGTCAAGAGACCTGCGCTACCTATCCAGTGAAGAAACTGGTTACAGCACCCTGCCCCGAGGCAGATGGAGAGCTCGGCATTCACTTACCTAAGGTGAGAGCGTTAATCTGTGGGGGTCTACAGGAGAGGAGAAGAGGAAAGAGATAGGGACACCCCAATAACCCCAGTTCATTAACCCCGTATTTTCTATCTGCAGACATCTTACTCTGCACGTCAGGCATACAGGGCACAGAGGTCCAGCCCAAAGAGCCAACCGGGTGCTGCACATCACCTTTGAAGATACGGTAGTCGCCCAGTCAAGACCGGCGCCTCTGCGAGAATCAGGTGAGCGTTACAGAACGCAAAGCCTACCGCAAAACTCTCGCCCAGGCGCTATGGAAACCTCGGATACTGACCACCTAGCCCGGTTACTTGGGGAACTAAGGGCAGAAGTGCATGTAGCTCGTCAGGAAACGAACGCTCTAAGAAGGGAACTAATTATTTCCAAGGAGAGAACAGATGATCTTGCTAGACAATTGCTACAGTCACAAGCCGGACAGACCCCGCTACCCGCATCAGGGGCAAATCTTCCTTCAACATCCTCTATGAATCCAGTGCAGATCAACCTACCTGGGAATGTACCTCTGGCTCCGCCCGAACGATTTTCTGGTGACCCAAAGAGGTTTGCGGTATTTATCAATCAGTGCCGGTTGCACTTCTTATGCCGGCCAGCAGCCTTTCCAACTGATCAAGCTAAAGTAGCTTTTGTACTTTCGTACCTTAGTGGCAATGCGGCAGACTGGTCGATCCCTCTAGTTAATCAAGATGATCCGGTTCTCCATGATTTTCAAGCCTTTCAGCTTAGTATGGAAAAACTGTTCGCAAGACATGCACAGGGGCAGGCCTTGGACAATGAGCTTCTTTCGTTGCGACAGGGTAATCAAGACCTTTTGGCTTATATTGCATCTTTCAATAGACTAATAGTGGAAACTCAATGGCCTGAGGACAAAAGGATTACGCTGTTTTATAGAGGTCTACGTGGAGAGCTCAAAGACGTTTTAGCCCAAGTAGTGAATCCCCCACAAGACTGTTCGGATTATATAGACTTGGTCGTTCAAATAGATCACAGACTGCAGAAAAGGAAGGCCGATCGTTCCAAGTTTGATGCCCGAGTATTTTCCAAACCGCCAACTCCTTCCAAAGGAGTAGACTCCGGGGAACCCATGCAAATAGGGGGTCTGAAAGGTCCTCTAACACAAAGGGAGCGGGAAAGGAGAAAACAGTTGCAATTATGCCTATATTGCGGAAACTCAGGGCACTTTCTTCGAGACTGTCCGGTGAAACCTGCCAAGAAGGCAGTAGGAGCTGCAGTTACCACAGTTACAAACTCTGAGCAGGGAAACAACCTCGCCCGACAAGAATAGAGGTCCTCTTGCCGAGCGTGAAAACCAGTTCCGTGACCTCGCATTTCGTGATACCTATGGTCCTCATTAGCCCTGATAATCCGGATCGATTACATGCAATTGAAGCTTACGTCGACAGCGGTGCCATCGGCAATTATGTGGATCATGAAATGGTTTTGAGGATGAATCTAACTCTCTGTCCCAAGGCTGTAAAGGACGTCATTACTACAGTGGATGGTACGGAGATAGCCTCCGGGCCAGTAACGCATACCACTCAAGAAGTGAAGCTAGTAAGTCAAGATGGACACCATGAGAAGATCGTGTTCGATGTGATCAAGGCCCCTCAGTTCCAGATTATTCTAGGAATACCTTGGTTAGAGAAACACAATCCTCTGATCGATTGGCGAGCAAGAACGGTCCAGTTTCCAGAATGTGTCTCTACATGTCACCCTCCACCTGGTGTTGCACTGGCAGCAATTTCTTCAGAGACTCCCCAGTTACCTCCCGAATACCTAGAATACCAAGATGTTTTCCGGAAGGAGCAGGCTAACTCTCTACCTCCTCATAGGTCTTATGACTGCCAGATAGACCTGATACCTGGATCTACTCCTCCTTGTAGTAGAATTTATGCCCTCGCCGAGCCTGAGAACCTTCACCTTCGACAATACCTGGATCAATACCTGGCAAATGGGTTTATTCGTCCTTCCAAGTCCCCTGCCTCTTCAGCTTTGTTCTTCGTTCCAAAAAAGGAAGGAGACCTTAGGACTTGTATCGATTATCGCTCCCTGAACCAGATCACCGTTAAGAATAGATATCCATTACCTTTGATCCCTGAACTCCTGGACCAAGTCAGAAAAGCATGCATATACACAAAGTTGGATCTTAGAGGAGCTTACCACTTGGTACGAGTAAAAGAGGGCGATGAATGGAAGACGGCCTTCCGCACCAAGTATGGGCTATTTGAATATCAGGTCATGCCCTTCGGACTTTGCAATGCCCCGGCCGCCTTTCAATATTTTATGAACGATGTCCTCAGAGAGCTCATAGATGTGTGTGTTGTTGTTTACATCGACGACATTCTCGTTTATTCTTCATCGGAATCTGAACATCGGAAACACGTGAAAATGGTCCTCGAAAGATTGCGTCAACACAAACTTTTCGCTAAGTTGGAAAAATGTGTTTACAACGTGACTGAAGTTGAATTCTTGGGATTCATATTATCACCTGGCGGAGTGCGTATGGATTCAAAGAAGGTCGATGCAGTTCTCAAATGGCCATCACCATCCTCCGTAAAAGGTGTGCAAAGCATGTTAGGCTTCGCTAACTTTTACCGCAGGTTTATCCCCGAGTTCTCTCAAATAGTCCAGCCCATCACTGCCTTGTTAAAGAAAAACAAACGTTTTGAATGGTCTACCGAGGCGGAACAAGCTTTCCAGGATTTGAAGACTAAATTTATCTCTGCACCAATCTTAAAACACCCTCGCCCCGAACTCCCCTACATCGTGGAAACTGATGCTTCAAGCCTTGCCATGGGGGCAGTTCTATCACAAAAGGACCCGGTAACCAATCAGTTGCATCCCGTGGCATTTTGGTCCCGCAAATTCTCGCCTCCTGAAGTCAATTACACGATTACTGACAAGGAACTTCTGGCTATCAAGTCTGCCTTTAAGGCTTGGCGGCATTATCTGCTGGGGGCCCGACACACCGTTACTGTGATTACGGATCACCGAAACCTGCAATATTTGAAAACCGCAAAAGCCCAATCCTCTAGACAACTCCGTTGGGCATTATTCTTTGCCGAGTTTGACTTCATAATTACCTATCGACCTGGTACAAAGAACGGTAAAGCCGATGCCCTTTCTCGGATGGGAGTGGAAGAACACTTGATCAACCCTAAACCTGTACCAATCATTCCCGAACAAAGAATTCTGGGTGTAATCGCCACAGAATCCATAGAGGAAGTTAAGGATAAAGCCAGGCAACTTGTAACTCCAGCAGACATACAGAATTGGCATCTGCAGGGAAAGGACTTTGCAGTAAAGGACAACTTATTGTATTTCCAAGAACGATTATACCTACCCAGCACAGATTTACAGAAAAAAGTAATCTCTTGTTATCACGACTCTTTAATGGAAGGTCATCCCGGTATAGCCAAGACCTCAGAAAAGATCAAGCGCTACTTCTGGTGGCCGTCTTGGAAAAAAGATATCAGAGACTTTATAATGTCCTGTGGAGTATGCGCCCAAAACAACAGTCAAAAGGAAAGACCAGCAGGCCTCTTACGCCCTATTGACATCCCACCTCGCCCTTGGCATACGCTTTCTATGGACTTCATCACCGATCTACCTCCATGCTCCGGATACAATACGATTCTAGTAATCGTGGACTTATTCTCCAAGATGGCGCATTTCATTCCGCTCAAAGGCTTGCCAACAGCAGCAACTCTGGCCCGAGAATTTCTCGAAAACATCGTCCGACTGCACGGTTTTCCTTCGGTTCTAATTTCGGATCGAGGTAGTCAATTTATTTCTCATTTTTGGCGAAGTTGCTGTCGGTCGGCTCAAATTGATGTGAGGCTATCGACCAGTCACCACCCTCAGACCGACGGACAAACCGAGAGGACCAATCAAACTCTGGAACAGTATTTACGCTGCATGCTGCAACAAACTGAAAAAACTTGGAAAGATATCCTTTGGATAGCCGAGTATGCCTACAATAACTCTGTCCATTCGGGAACTGGGAAAACCCCGTTTTTTCTTTTGTACGGCAGTCACCCTCGAACCTCGGAGTTGGATCCCCTCCAAGATCTTGAAACACCAGCAGTAGACTACCTGCATTCTACAATCACCCAAGCCTTTAAGGAAGCTGTTTATCACCTTCAAAGGGCTAAAGAACAATACAAGAAAGGAGCAGATCAACATCGGAAGGAAGCCCCTCACTATCAAGTAGGGGATCAAGTCTGGTTATCCACCAAATATCTATCTCTAAAAGGGCCACGCACATTCAACCCAAGATACCTTGGTCCCTATTCCATCACTACCATAGTAAACCCAGTAGCGGTCAAGTTGGACTTGCCCCCGCACATGAAGATACATCCGGTCTTCCACGTCTCTCTATTAAAACCCGTGCAACCTCAAACCCGACTAACCAAATCTCCAAAACCTATCCTAGTTGATGGAGAACTCGAGTTTGAAGTCAAAAGCATTCTGGACTCCAAGATCTCCAAATCTAAACTATTCTACCTAATTGACTGGAAAGGCTACGGCCCCCAAGAGAGATCCTGGGAACCTGCTGAATATGTCCACGCTCCTCGCCTAATCAAAAGATTTCATCGAACATTTCCTGACAAGCCAAAACCCCCGGAGAAGCCCGGTTTGGGAGGGGCCTTGTGGGGGGGTACTGTCATGATCTCTGCTTCCAAAAGGTCAGGGTTTTCCCAACTCCCTTGGAAGCAGATCCATAACCCAGGTTCCGAGTGCCAACCAGTCCCAATTGGGACCTTTTGGACCCAGTCCTGGCGCCAGTGGCACCAGGCTCATAAATATGCCCAGTCCCAGCGCTGGAAGCGCCGGGCTCATAATGCTTGGGTGGACTTACCTGCAGCAGACCATGCTGCTTACTTGCCTGCCAGTTGAGCCTCTGATCCTCTTCTGTTTGGAACTACTTTTCCTGTTGGGTGGGGCGGGAGCCACTCCCTAGATTCAGAACACTGGAACTCTTCTGGAAGGTAGGAACTCTTTTCTTACCAGGAACTCTTTTCTTACTTAGGCGTGGCTGTGGAAGGAGACATCTAAGCACTACAGGAGGCTATTTAAACCACACCCGGTGGATGAATCTTGCTTTGCGTTATTCTGCACCCTCTGCAGCAGAACGCTCATCGTGTCTTCTGCATCCGGTCCTGGGCCTAAGGAAAAAGGCTTACCATCCTGAATCCAGTCTTCAGCAACACCTATAAAGACAAGAAAGAACAGGTTAGCATTCCGGCATCTGAAAGGCAAAGGCTTACCTACTCTTCGTGCGCTCCGGAGGTCTTCACACTGCATTCCGGCATCTGAAAGACAAAAGCTTACCAACTCTTTGCACGCTCCGGAGGCCGTCGGCGCTGCATCCCGCATCTGAAAGACAAAACAAGGTGCGTTTAAAGACATTGGGGAACTTTAATACTCACGTGCCATTACTCCTTTCCACATCTAACCCAGTGGGTATCCCGGCACCCTGCAGCCGCTCCGAACTTGTACCTGCAAAATAAAAAGACAGTTAGAGCGCATCGTGAAGCTGGCAACAAGCGCTTACTTACGTGCTTCCAGGCGCTTCTATTCATCACACGGGCTCCATCTTCAACTCACTTCAGCCCGTCATCCGCCATCGCCGGAACGCTGCAAAGCAAGAGACATCATTATTAAAGACTTTAAAGACATTTGAGTTACTCGAAACTTACCGTTCGTGCAGTAAACGACGGACAGCAGTCCTCTGGAGTCAAGAGGCCTGCGCTACCTATCCAGTGAAGAAACTGGTTACAGCACCCTGCCCCGAGGCAGATGGAGAGCTCGGCATTCACTTACCTAAGGTGAGAGCGTTAACCTGTGGGGGTCTACAGGAGAGGAGAAGAGGAAAGAGATAGGGACACCCCAATAACCCCAGTTCATTAACCCCGTATTTTCTATCTGCAGACATCTTACTCTGCACGTCAGGCATACAGGGCACAGAGGTCCAGCCCAAAGAGCCAACCGGGTGCTGCACATCACCTTTGAAGATACGGTAGTCGCCCAGTCAAGACCGGCGCCTCTGCGAGAATCAGGTGAGCGTTACAGAGATGGAGAAATTGTTTGCTAGGCATACTCAAGGACAAGCTTTGGACAATTAACTATTGTCTCTCAGGCAGGTAAACCAAGACCTTCTGACCTACATCGCAACTTTTAATCGTCTCATAGCACAGACAAATTGGCCAGAAGAAAAGAGGACCACACTCTTTTATCGAGGGTTGCGTGGGGAACTTAAGGATGTTCTAGCCCAAGTGGTCAATCCCCCTGAGGGTTGTGCAAAATACATCAACCTGACTGTGAAGCTTGACCATAGATTGTAGAATCGAAAAATGGATTGCACAAGAACTGAAGGGAGGTCGGTCTATATGCGACCCCGGGAGAACCAAACCAAAACCCACGACCAAACTGAACCAATGCAGATCGGTGGATTATGGAGTTCTATCACCAAGCCAGAAAGAGAGAAAAGAAGACAACAACAGCTCTGTTTATACTGCTGGAGAGCAGGACATTTCCTCTGAGAATGCCTGGTAAAACCACCCAAGAAATGAGTTGGCACAACGGACAATGGCAACGATGAAAAGGAACAAAATCTGGAAAACTCCAACGCCTGACAAGCGTAGGGGTCCACTTGTCGAGCGAAAAGTAGGAATCTGTACAGACCTCATATCTGGTTATCCCGGTACTTTTGGTCAACCACCAACAACCATCAAAGGTACATGCCTTGGAGGCATACATTGACAGCGGAGCGGTGGGAAATTATATTGATCAAGATCTGGCTGCACGGCTGGGCCTTCCTCTCCGACAAAAGCTGAAATCGGAAAACGTCACAGCAGTGGATGGTTCTCAGTTGTCATCCGGCCAAGTGACGCAGCATACCGGGAAAGTCATGCTGATGTGTCAGGATGGTCATCAAGAAGACATCTCCTTCGATCTCATAGGTGCTCCTCAGTTCCAGATGATATTAGCCTTGGCTGGAAACCCATAATCCTAGGATCGACTGGCGAAAACTAGTTCTGACCTTCCCTCAAGAGTGTGCTAACATCTGCTACAACAAAAATGTGAGTAACCTGAAACCCAAGACAAAAACTATTCTGGGACTCTATTGTTCCCTACCCCCTGAATATCTGGATTACCAGAAGGAGCAAGCAAACACTTTGCCTCCACACAGGCCTTACGATTGTCAAATCGATCTGGTGTCCAGAGCCCAAATTCCCTGCAGTCGAATTTACGCTCTAACGGAGCAGGAAAACCAGCATTTAAAATCTTACCTGGATCAGTATCTAGCCAACGGGTTTATCCACCCGTCTAAGTCCCCTGCCTCTTCGGCTCTTTTCTTCGTAACAAAAAAAGAAGGCGATTTAAGAACTTGTATTGACTGTAGAGCGCTTAACCAAATCACGGTAAAAAACAGATACCCCTTGCCGCTTATCTCGGAGCTACTAGATCAGGTAAAGAATGCTTAAATTTACACAAAACTGGACCTACGAGGAGCCTATCACCTTGGAAGAGTTACAAAGGGGGACGAGTCGAAGACCGCATTCCGAACCAAATATGAGCTTTTCGAGTACCAGGTCATGCCTTTTGGATTATGTAATGCCCCGGCGGCATTTCAATTCTTTATGAACCATGTGCTTCATGAATTATTGGACATTTGCGCACTTGTCTACATAGATGACATTCTTATTTACTCGGCTTCCAAGGAGGACCACGTCAGCCATGTAAGAGCAGTTTTGGAAAAACTTTGACAGCATCGGCTGTTTGCCAAATTAGAAAAGTGTTTCTTCCATGTAACAGAATTTTAATTCTTGGGCTTCATGCTCACACCAGGAGGAGTACACATGGACACACGCAAGGTGGATGCTATCCTTCAATGGCCATCACCAACATCCACAAAAGGAGTACAAAGTGTGCTCGGATTCGCCAATTTCTATCATCGGTTTATTCCAAAGTTTTCGCAGATAGTTCACCCAATTACCTGCTGAGAAAAAACAAGAAATTCTTCTGGTCCCCTGAAACGGAGAACACCTTCCAGGAGTTGAAACTTGCTTTCACCACAGCACCAGATCTGCCATACGTGGTCGAAACAGATGCCTCCAGCGTAGCCATGGGAGCGGTATTATCACAGAAGGACCCCGACACAGGACAATTACATCCCATAGCATTTTGGTCCCATAAGTTTTCTGCACCAGAGTTGAATTATGCAATCACTGACAAAGAACTGCTAGCGATTAAGGGAGTCTTTAAAACATGGAGACACTATCTTCTGGGGGAAAGACACACGGTCACAGTCATCACGGATCACCGCAATCTACAATACTTGAAGACTACCAAGGCCCAATCCTCACGCCAGCTTCGCTGGGCTCTCTTCTTTGCAGAATACAATTTTATCATCACTTACAGACCGAGAGTACGCAATGGGAAGGCAGACTCTCTGTCACGCATGAGTGAGGACAAAGAAGCTTTCACCACGTCTTAGCCTGTGGCCATCATTCCTAAAGAACGAATCCAGAACCAAATTGCCGCAACCACCTGTTTGGATGACTTGAAAACCGATCCCCAATCTCGGATGAACCAAGCAACACAACAGGAGTGGCTAGCCAGACGAAACCAATACACCATTGAAAATTATCTACCTTATTTTCAAGGGAGACTGTACATTCAGGACAAGAAATGACAAGACCAGATAATAGCAAACTATCATGATTCACTAGTGGAAGGACATCTAGGGATTGCCAAGACTCAAGCTAAAATACAAAAGGGCTATTGGTGGCCAACCTGGAGAAAAGACATTGCCCAATTAATTGCGACCTGTGGTGTCTGCGCGCAACATAAATCTCATAAGTTAAGCCCAGCCGGGTTACTGCGTCCCTTGACTGTACCACCAGCACCGTGGCATACATTCTCAATGGACTTTATCACCAATCTTTCCCCCTGCAATGGATTTAACACCATCCTAGTTATTGCGGATTTATTCTCCAAAATGGCCCATCTTATTCCATTAAAGGGACTTCCCACTGCTTCTGCCCTTGCCACTGTGTTTTTGGAACAGATTGTCCGGTTACACGGATTCCCATCAGTACTAATCTCAGATCGCGGAACACAATTTGTCTCAGCACTCTGGAGGAGGTGCTGCAAAATAGCCAAAATTGACCTCTGGTTATCCACTAGTCATCATCTTCAAACTGATGGCCAAACCGAACGGACCAACCATACCTTGGAGCAATACCTGAGGTGTATGTTGCAACAAACTGAGGAGACCTGGAAAAACATCCTTTGGTTGACCGAATTCGCCTACAACAATTCCATCCACACCAGCACCGGACAGACCCCATTCTACACAGTGCTTGGTTGACATCCTCGAATGTCCATTTTTGATTTTTGATTCACTTGACGAATTGGAAATGCCAGCAGTTACAACATTGCATAAAACCATCATGCAAATCCTTAAAAAAGAAGCCGGAAATCTGACCAGAGCCAAAGAACAACAGAAAAAATGTGCAGATCGACACTGAAGAGAAATTCGATTTACCAACTAATATGCGGATCCATCCGGTATTCCATGTTTCTCTTATGAAACCAATGAAACCAGGTACTCGGATTGAGGCACCACCAAGCCCGAGATCATAGAAGGAGAACCGGAATACGAGGTCAAGGCTATTCTGGATTCCAAGATAGTGCAATCTAAATTGTACTACCTTATAGACTGGAAAGGTTATGGACCTAAAGACCGCACATGGGAACCTAGTGAGTCCGTCCATGCTTCACGACTAATCAGACAATTCCATTGCAACAACCCCACCAAGCCAGGATCAGGAGGAAGAACGCCTGTGAGAGGGGCGTTGAGGGGGAGTGCTGTCATGACCACTTGCCTGTAACCACAGACCTCACAACATAGAGGGTCCAGTTGGACCCAGTCCTGGCACCTCTGGCCACTGGTGCCAGGCTCATGAATAAGTGTGCATGCACACATTTATTTTTGTGCAAGGTGCTTGTCTCCTCTGCAGGGGCCTCCACGTGCATCCAGTTCGGGCGTGGCCTTGAGAAGGAGCTGGGCTGCACACGCAGCATCCTTTAGGAGTGGCAGGGTGGGGCCATGAGTCAGAACTAAAGGGCGTGGCCGGAGCCAGGCTATTTAAGCCTGCCCCACCCACAGGCAAGTGCTTCACGTTAATCTGCTTATGGCAGCGTAACGCTCACCACCGCCTGAGCGCATCCTTACCTGCTTCCAGCTACCGCAGCTTGAACGCATCCTTACCTGTTTCCAGCTACCACAGCCTGAACGCAGCCTGAACGCATCCTTACCTATTTTTCAGCTTACAGCCAGCATCATCGTAGACCCAAATATATATAAGGGCTCCTGGATAAAACCCTATTCTGCCCAGGAGGGCTCAATCGAGATAAACAAGATGAAAGGATTAAGTGCTCCTCACTGCTCATTTCCATTTTCAATTTTCACCAGTAAAGGAAGCACCACTACTCAATGTGAAGTACTTCTATTGATAGATAAGAATACTCAATTCCTGGTGATTTGAACATCATTTCTTTATAAAGTAAAGCAAAACTATTTGCACAAAAACATGAAGAGAAACAAGTGCACATCTTTGCACATACAGTTATACATATTACACAATACTATTACAGCTGTCGATGAATATGAGACAAGCGACAAGGGTTGATACATAAACATAAATTGAACAAAACAAGTCTACAAACTTTGTTACATAAACAGTGATAACGCATGTGACACTGATTTACAAGGACATTTTTCCTGTAACAAAGTTTGTGCAAGATTCCCTGGCTCTACACATGACCCCATGGTGCTGCGGAACTCCACACTGCCGCGGTACATGGCACAACACGCTGGACATCATACCTGGTTGCTGGGTGAGTCTAACTACAAGGCCATATGGAGTGTTGAATTGGGGGGGTCAGTGAACAGCATAGCAAACCTGGCTGCTGGGTGAGTCTAACTACAAGGCCATGTGTAGCGTTGAATTGGGGGGGGGCAGTGAACAGCATAGCAAACCTGGCTGCTGGGTGAGTCTACCTACAAGGCCATGTGCAGTGTTGGATTGGTGGGGGGCAGTGAACAACATAGCATACCTGGCTGCTGGCTGAGTCTAACTACAAGGCCACATGGAGTGTTGGATTGGTGGGGGGCAGTGAACAGGATAGCATACCTGGCTGCTGGGTGAGTCTAACTACAAGGCCATGTGGAGTGTAGAAAAAATGGCCCAGTATGGCACCCATGACCAGTGGATGTGCACACTGCATGCATTAATCCATCATAACTCCTGCAATTTCCTGATACAATTACCAAATCCCTGTGAAAGTGCACAGAGGCCGGATAGGTCATTAAAAGGCAAAAGTAGATGAGGAATAAGAGCAAGGAACATCATTAACCACAATTGTAACAATAATAAACCTCACACATTGAAGGGGACATGACCCTACTCAGCGTTGTGAGGGCATGAAATGTGCAAGTGTGTAGGTGCAACTGAAGGTGTAACACAGTAGTAGCATGCCAGAGCGAAAGGTCTTGACAGCCGTGTCTCCATGCATGTAAAATATACAGTGCATACATAACTCCATCTATTTGGTCCAGCATTGAACCAAAACCACATGTACCAGAATGCACCACACCATAGTGACAATGATAGGCAAATACACAGTCAAGGAAAACACAACACATGATGCTCAGCCAGAGAAACCAGAAGCTGCCAATGCAGAAAAACATGTGCATGCACACACATTTGACAGGTACTGTAACGCTCACCTAGTTCCCACGGGGGCGCTGGTCTAGTCTGGATTGCTGTGGCCTCTTCTAGCATGATGCGCAGGACCCGGAACACCCATTGGACAGGACCTCCAAATCGTGCTTGCCTGGCCCGTAGGAATATCCTTCTGCAGATGAGAAAGGGGATTAACAGTCTGCAGAATAGTGTGCTAGCTCACCCCTTTCCCCCTTCCCCCTTCATTCCTCTCTAACTTCCTCCAAACCCCGGTTTAAGCTCACCTTATGGTTTGGAAGGATGAACTCTCCATCCTGCTTCTGGTGCAAGGGCGCGTGTTCGTCCAGTTACTTCACTGGTTTTCAGAATGGCGCTGGCAAAATCCACTTGACTTTCCTGAGCGATGCGCCGTAAGTATGAAAGTTCAAAGTTCAAGTGAGGCCCCCTTTATGTTGTCTTTCTAACCTGTGATCTGTCCTTTATTTCAGTTGCAGAAGGAAGGCGATGCGTCGAGGGGTTAAACTGCCGAGGTGAGTAGTGATGAGGACGATCCCTCTAAATGTCCTTATCATTCCCCAGAAATGTCTCTTGTCCTTTCCCCATAGGGGCCGGGGTACGGTACCTGCCAACGGGGCGGCGCCGACCCGAAATGTGGAAGAAAAGCCGGTAAGTATTATGGCTGTTAATCAGGCTTTCCTTCTGTGTTCCTTCTGCTCACCTTTTGTTTCTTCCTCTCTCCCCTAGGTGCAGAGATGTGGCGTCCGATGCTGACAGCCGCGATGGAGCCGGGAGATGTGTTGAGGACAGGTGAGTGAAGCGTGGCGCTGCAGCGAGCAACGCAATGCTTTTAAATGGAAGTCTTTCTTCAGGGATGCTGGCGAGAAGATTCCGGATGCAGGTAAGAAGTTTGAAATAGTCCTTGGTTTTCACCTTTCTCTTCTCTTCCTTCCTTGCAGGTCTTCCAGGTTCGAGGCTGGCGTGGCTGGAGTCCAGGAGCAGGAGCAGACACGGTGAGCGTTAAGCTGCAGGAAGCAGAACAACGCGAAGCATGAGCTGCTGTCTGGGCGTGGCTTAAATAGCCTCCAAAGAAGTCCCAGGTATGTATCCTTCCCCAACTAGGTATGTATCCTTCCCTGGCCACGCCCGAGTGAAAAAATAGTCCCTATGAAAAAATAGTCCCTTTCAGGTCTCAGGGAGGCCTGAAGCGTGCAGCATGGTCTGCATCAGGTAAGTGCACAAAACACCTCCCTTTATGAGCCTGGCGCCTATGGCGCCAGGAATGATGTCCAACATGAGCCTGGCGCCAAAGGCGCCAGGACTGAGTCCAAAGAGCCCCTATAAGGGGCCGCTGGGCTTTTACCCGAAGGCATGATGCCTGCTTCCGGGGGTGCTGGGCCTGGCCTGGTGCTCAGGGGGTAGGCATCATGACAGGTACACTGCCTGTTAGTACCCGTGTCCTGTCTTCAAAAGTAACACCTTTATAATGGAATGCTTTTAGACCAAAACCTCCGAATTGGGAAAATACTTCACTACCACTAATATATGATTTTAAGGTGCCGGCGTCATCTGGTCCACCCTTTTACACCACCAAATCCCACCCCCCGTAGCAATTATTTAACCCTTTACCCAACACACATATATTCCATTAATATGTCCTCCGTTATATGGGTTACGATATGAAAGCATGCCTATATAAAGGTTTCATAATAAAGACTGCATACTGGGACTACCACTAAATCACAAATGCATACCATAGAAATGCTAAAAGTACCATTGTACTGGGACATATAGTTGATTTTCATATGTGACACATTAATGACATTTACATATATTTGTGTCAGTTGCTGGTAAATTGTTAGAGGTAATCTTGTCAGTGAATGGTCCATGTGAATGCAACAGCACAACACACACCCGGCACACATCCTGACAAAGTTCCCTTCTGGTACACAAATAACAACTTATGTTATCTAAACTTAATTCTGCCTGTCAATTTAACACTGTACAGTCTGTGGCAACATGGAATGACCAGGAAATTGACATGTACCCTTTCTTTTGATCCCGTAAAAGGTGATGCTGGGTATCTCCTGATGCCAAGGCTAATGACCCCCGTCAGGCAACCCAACAACAGGCACAAACAGGCGTAGAGCCGTGCCCATGTACGCAATCACTGCACCATTGAACAGACATTTGCCCTGTTGAAGGCCAGGTTCCGCTACCTCAGCAGATCGGGGGATCCCTCATGTACAGCCCTGAGAAGGTGGGCAAAATTGTGCTGTCATGTGCCATGTTGCACAACATGTGCATTATGCGCAATGTTCCCCCTGCCCCCTTTTTTGGCTTGTAGGACAACCTCCCCAACAAAGGTCTCCGCTCATTTGTAAACACGGGATGTCTGAATGCCAAGAGATACATACTATTGAAATGGAAGCATGTTCCCTCACCCCGTCCCAAAACCTGGTGGTTAGCACTAACTTGGGCCCAGAGCTGCGAGGAACTTTACCTTGGTCGCCTACCTCCCACTTCCCACCCCAGAAATGCCTTGGCTGAGTTTCGATCCTACCTGGCAGCCCTTCCTTCAGACCAGTGACTTTGTGTAAGATGTAAAAGCGATTCCAATAACTGTCTCATCCCAATGATCAATGTCATTGTAACGCCTCACTCACCACGAGCAATGATGTTGTTTAAATGTAAGGTATCTCTGGCCGATGTCCATTGACTACTGTAACCATTGTACTTTGATAACTCAGCCAATAAAAACAAGTTAAAAAAATTACAACTCCAATGATTCATTTCCATCGACTATGCTGGCTAGGACTGATGATAGTTTTATTCGAACATTGGTACATACCACTCCCATGGCCAAAATCACAGTACGATAGAGGCAAAACCCTGCCATCTACACCATGCAACCCTTCGGAACAGCTGCACAGCAAAGGAACAGGCCAAGCCCCTATTCTTCCATCTACATCATGCACTTTCTAGTCACAGTTGTAAAATAAGTGTGATGCTTCAAAGAATCAGTTTGGCTTGCAGGCAAACTGGTGTTGGGGCATCTAAAATCTACGGGAGCCAGCTGAATAAGTACGATCGTGCGCTACAAGCCACCACCAGCCATTCCAAATTCTGCAACATATCCAGAAAGGCAAGGCACATCTAAAGTACAAAAGGGCAATGCGCATAGTACGAGTCTTATCTATACTGTAAGGCAATGGAAAAAGTCTTGCACTTCATGGGTAGTAAGTATTGCTTGGGATGGAATGCCATCTGCGTTCAAAGAACTGCGAAAGGAAAAATAAAACGATTGTATGTCACTGTGCACCTTCATGTATAGCGCACTGTAGTTATTAATAGAGTTTTCACAGCACATAACCAAACATATACCTGATCATAGAAGAGGGGATAGAAGTTTGCATGGCAGAAGTTTGCTCTTGAGTGACATAGGGAGCATTAAATGTAGAAAGTGCACCTGGCAATAAAACCACTGTGAAGTGACATTGAGCCCTGGGGAACGAATCATGGATGCGGTTATCAAGCAGAAGGTGTGAGAGGAGTTCCAAGTTGCTATATAAAAACAGGCATTAGCTTGGTGCTGTAATGATTAAGCTCAACTTGACTTGCATACGTCGTCCACAGAAATCTTCCATTGAAAAGGTTTGACTCCACACCTATGCAAAGGACAGCGGGTACCAGGCCACAAGTACTGGGCACTTCACAGAAGTTGAACACACGACTCCATATTAATAAGGTGCCTACTGTTACATGCAAGACCTTTTTCATCCTAGATAGAAGCTCGTGTAAAAGGTGCAAGAGGCCATAGGTGCCATATGGTGCGCTGCGGCACGTATCTGTGGGGCACCCCAGTACAAAGGCTGCTCATTTTACTAAGTCAAGCCTACAAACTGCATTACACCATACACATACAATTATATATAGTCTGAGAATTGCTTCCCGCCGGGTGGTGCTGATTGACAACTTACTTTTCTACCCCCTTCTGCTGTCCCCATGACGAGCACTGTAGGCTATTTAAAGGGAAGGCATGAATGAACTATAGTATACAACATGAAGAAATACCACCCTCTCCTCTAACCCAACAGTGACCCAAAATTCAGTGGGGAAAAATAAATTTAAAAAAAAAAGCTTCGTCCATAGTTGCTCACCTTTCAATAAAGCACTATGTTTTGTAACGTTTTCAAGTAATTAAAAAGCTCAACACAGTTTGAAAAGGGGGCGTGGGGACAGCAATCGTTATCAAAGGGCACCAAACGGCACTATTCCTCGAGATGGACCGCCAGTAGCTCTGAGCATACATTCAAATCCCTGTGGCAACCAAGCTGTGAGGCTAGCTGCTGACGCAAGTGTACAAATGCTTTGACCCTTTATTGTCCATCGCTGCATTTTTTCAGTTTTTTAACTTGCTGCAACAAAATAAAACTTTAAGCAAGCACTTCCCTAGATGCCGCTCAGGGAGATAAAGTAGCCAATAATCACAGCCAAGGGTGCCTCGCTTTTCGTATGTACCAACGCACCTTTTAGGGGTCGTGCTGCTCATCCTGGTCCACACCCGAACACTGGTCTGGTGGTGTGCTGGTGCGCTGGGGAGCCCGGACCCATCTGGGAAGTCATCCATCATTTCTATCAATCTGAAGCCTTGCATGGCAGGGCCCCAAGGAGCTGAGTATTGGCCAAAACTTCCCACTTGTCTCCAACAAGCCCAACATGGTGGAGAAACTGGTAGGAGCGCGTACTTGTGTGTATATAATGCCATTTAGAACACAAATGGCTCCCAACGTAGGCGAGAGCAGAGGCAGTACTGGTCTCAATTGCCTTCACATAAGAGCATTGTTGGATTAAATGATTGTCATGGGTGGTGAAAGAGTAAAGGAAGGTACTATGACGATTCACCAGGTCTCGGTACATCTCCCCAGGTGGGGAGTCCTTTCCTATGAGGCTAGGGAGGTCAGGCTGCTACCCAATAGGGCCCCTAGGGATGGTAATATGCAGGAGGGACTCCCCTCCTGAGGATAAGGACAGCCACCTGGGGAAAGGCCTACCTACTACCCCATCACATAAACCCATACCCTCATGGTCACCCTTTTCTGCCACTACTGACAGTGGAACCATGCATTATTGTAAATCCATGACTGCGCCAAATGCAAAACATACTGAAGAATTACTGCTACTACAAGACTGAAGCGAGACACCAGGAGAAGGGATTCATTCTCATAGTGAAGGAAACACAAACTTTACTTAGAGTGTTAGGTTAGTTGGTTACTGACAGAGGATGGGGTATATTTAATTTGGACGGACATTCTGACAGCTAACTAAAGATTTCCTAGATTGAAGCAGGGCAACCCCCTTAGAAGTAGGGACGGATAGGTTTTCTTATGTCACACGATAAAGGTTTGTAGCCACAAAAATGACCTTGTCACTCCTTCTGCACCCTCACAGAACATATGCCGGGAACGCACAATATATATTTTGTTTAAAATATTTTCTATTGAGACTTCAAGATGGCCTCCAACACGAGACAAACGTGTCGACGGCGCTCCCGAGCCTCTCAACAGTTGTAAGCGGATCCACCACCCCGCGAGAGCTGCACAGGAGCTGCGGAGGAGAGAAAAGGCATGTAGACACCCCCAGCGGAGAAAGATTAAATGGAATATCCAGAGAGCACACTATGGTCACAGCAGGAGAAGGAGCGTTACTGGCCGGAGACCCAGGAAGGCGGGATACAGCATGGCAAGCTGCGGACCCGGCCAAGAAGAACGGCAGAGCCCAGAGGGAAAGCAAGAGACACGGGCAGGAAAGTAACAGCAACACCCCACCAGGATTGCGGAGATTGAGAGACCGGAGCAGAGACGGGAGGCGCCCCACTTGCTGGTTACCCCACACAGCGAAAGAAGCAGCCCAACCAGAGGACGGGGCAGCCTGCAGAGAGAAGCACCAGGCCAGGAGCGGATACTCCCTCTGAAGCGGGAGAAAGAACGTAAAGGGTGGAGAGCACCCACTGGAGACGGTGCGAGAAGGAGCGAGGCCAGCCTGGGACCCGGAATGAACAGGTTCTGAGAAACGGATCGCCAGGGCCGTGAAAGGAGAGCGGTGGTGCCGTTTGGGAAAGGAGCAGGCCCAACCGAGTGAGAAGTGGAAGGGCCATAACACGGACACCACACGAGAGTGCGGAGAAGCGGATCAACTGCAACCCGCCTCAGGGAGAGGAGCGACCCATCGAGAAAGGCTGCAGCCCCCAAGACAAGGCTGACAGCAGTGAAGGGGAGCATCCCACACGCAGCCGAGGGCAACCGGAACATCCGCGGGAGGGCCCACAATGCAGGAGCAGGGATTGTGCGTCCCGCCAGGAGCGGAGAGAACCACACCACGGAGCAGTAGAAAGGAAGAGTGGCTTTGGTGGCCACGTAAAGACAGCGCAATCAGAGAGGAGACGAGGTCCCCAGGAGGTGAAGGACGGCTCTGGAACCAGGAAGGAGCCGAGACGCGGCAAAGGAGGGGAGAGAGACCGCCGGGGTAGGATGCTCCAAGTCCGGCTTGAAAGAGGCACGGAGAAGTGGAGTCCCCACCCAGCTCCCATAAGAGCGCCCCACCGGAACACAAGAGGGCAGGGCCCAGGTACCCGAAGCAGGGTAGAGCAGCGATACACAAAGCACTGAGGCGTCCCAACCATGGCAACCAAAAATAAAAGCAGACTGAACAAAGGTGGGCAGGCACAGGGGGATAACCCCGGAACACTCCCAATAATGTGGCAGCCCAGAGAAGCTAACAAAGGCCCAAAAGTACTCCCAAGAAGGGATGGCAGGTCGCAACTCCCCAGAGCAGTGGTCTTCATACTTTTTGACCCCGAGCCCCCCCTAAGAAAACTTTCTCCGGCCCAGGCCCCCCCTATACACATGTACTCCAAAATGTTACTCGGTTGTGAACGGTTATCGCGCGCTGGAGTATAATGGTGCCCCCAACGAAGGAGTGCATGCCACACACCACGTTGTTTCAAAATCATTGCTTGCAATGATTCAAATCAGATGAGGACAAATATTTGTGAACAAAGCATTCCGATTATTTTGCTATAATACAGAGGACTCGACTAAAAATAGTGTTGGGTATTTATTTCACACAAACGAAAACACCCAATATTGCTGTCCTGTAGTAACATTTGCTATGCAAGTGCTGTAACAATTTGTTTCTGAAGTACAACAACGTACTGTCAATGCTGTCACTTGCAAGTTGGACAGTGGCATACTGGAGAACTAGTGTGAAGGGTGGGCCTGCCTTTCACCAGCCAGCCTGTCAATATTGGGTTCAATTTTTCCAATAGCCAACCGCAGGCTTTCTTCCACCTCCAGCTTTGACCGATATTTTGTCTTTAGGGCTGCAAGTGCAGAGAACCCAATTTCGCACAGGTATGAGGTGCTGAAAGGTAAAAGTACATTGACTGCACATTTCGATAAAGTTGGATACTCTGCAGACACATGTTGCCAAAATGCACCCAAAGACAATTTTCTGAATTGGCTCTCTACTAGGCGGTCACTTTGGAGCTCCATTAGTTCCTCCTGGAGTTGTATTGGGAGATGGGCTCCTACGTCAGCTAGGAAAGGCTGAACCACCCAGTTATTCATGTTGCAATTGTCGTCAGGAAAGTACTTTTCGAGACTGGTTCTGAGAGCATTTAAATGGTTTCCAATTACTTCAGAAACACATGAGAGATCATACTCCGTCTCCTCAAGAGCATCTTCTAATAATGGGAACGCATCGGCTATGCCAATATCAACCCTCCTCCTCCAAAGCTCCAGCTTCTTCTTGAATGCCGATATTTTTGCATTCATGGCAAATTATGTGGTTTCTGTGCCTTGCAGGGAGAGGTTTAGAAAATTTAGCTTTTCAAAGATGTCGCCAAGGTAAGCCAACAGTATAAGCCAGCGTGGATCGCACAGAGGCTCTGCTTTTGTCTGGTCTAACTCCAGGAGAAAGTGTCTCACTTCGTTTCTGAGTTCATAGATGCGATTTAAAACCTTTCCCCTGGATAGCCACCTGACCTCTGTGTGAAACAGCAAAGCATCATGGTCAGCTCCCATTTCTGCACATAAGGTGGCAAACAGACGGGCTCTTGTGGGGTGCATCTTAATAAAATTTACGATCTTTACAACAGAAGTCAAAACTTGTGTCAGTTCATGCCCCATATTGCGCACAGCCAAAGCTTCTCGGTGTATCATGCAGTGTGTCCACACAATATGTGGAGCTACTGCCAATACTTTTGCTTTTAGCCCAGCTCTAGCACCACACATTGAAGGAGCACCATCCGTGCAAATACCAACACACGCCTCCCACTTTAGGCAGTTGGAATTTAGGAAGTTGTTTAAAATTTCAAAGAGTTCGGGTGCAGTTGCTCTGCCCTTAATTTGCTTACAAAACAAGAAGTCCTCCAACATCTCCTTTCCATGGCAGTACCTCACATAGGCAATCAAGTGAGCTTCTTTTGATATGTCAGTGGCCTCATCCAACTGTAGGGCGAACTGGCTGTCTTTCAAGCGCAATACCAATTCTGTACTGATATCAGAGGACATGTCAGCAATACGGCGGCAAATTGTTGTGTCTGACATAGGGATACTTTTGCATTTCTCTGCTGCACTTTCACCAAGCATTACCCGGTTGACAGCGAGAATGGTTGGGAGAATCACTTTCTCAGCATCTGTAAAAGGCTTCTTGTTTTTGCCAAGAAAGTACGCAATGTGGTAAGATGCTTTCAAAGCATTTGCAGGTACAGATGCCACACTTTTAACAGTCTCCTTTTGCTTTTTCATGCCTTGCAGCTGCCGTATGAAGAAATCCCTGGTCTTTTTTGCTAAATCGGCATGTTTGGTTTCCAAATGCCGCCTTAATTTTGTTGGCTTCAGGCTGTCATTTGCTAATGTAGCACCACAAATCACACACTGCGGCTTCACTTCCCCAGCGACTGTGATGCATGTGAACCCAAAGTCCAAATAAGAGTGATCATATTTCCGTGTTTTTGCATTTCTTGTGTATGTTCCCACCTCTCCTTCCGCTTTACGTTTCAGATCCCTACCATCTTTGGGCACTAGAAAGCGATCCATCGAGAAAAGGAGCCTGAACCTGTCGAAACATTTCAAACGGTTTTAAAAAAGTAGAAATGCACCCCAAAAAAAGCATAAACATGGCAAACACCACTTGCAAAGAGTTGATCTGAGCCATGTGAAAATGTTGGGGTTGGTGGGAAACACCCCATGCAAAAAAGGGTCAGAAATATGGGGTGGGGAAAAAAGGAGGGGAGATTTTAAAAAAGCAAAAATTCAACAAAAAACGTTCTGAAAAGCTTGGGAGTGGGGGAGGGAAACCCCACACAAAAATGGGTCCGAAACACTGGTTGGATAAAATACATTGGTACAAGTCTCAGAAGAATTACTATTCAGATCATGCAGGCCCAGTTCTAATTTCTTTTTGCAGTGTGGCCCCGGACTAGGTTGCAGGTGATAATGTGGGAGGTGAGGATGGGGAATCAACCACTCCAATGTCGCGCCAGGACCTTCATGGCGAAATGTTTGTACTGCAGACTAACCTGTCAAAGACATTCCAGGATCAAAATTCAGCTGATTAGATCAGATATCAACCTGGCCATGGCTGAGATGAAGCAGGAGATGTGGCAGCTGGGAGAGAGGGCGGACCTTCTGGAAAAGGGCCTGCAGAAAATGGACAGAGAGACGATGGCAAACAGTGAGGCGTTTGAAAGACTGGATACAGCAACAAGAAACTTGGAACTTAGGATGGATGACATGGAAAATAGATTCAGGAGAGTCAGCATTAGGCTGAAACTACTATCGGAACGGTAGCAGACAGATCTGAAAGGGGCTTTACATGACATCTTTGCCGGACTACTAGGAGAAGCGACCCCAGACACAGTAGAACTGGACAGAGTGAGGCGTATCAATAAGGGTCCAAAACGCTAGACCAAGGGATGTACTCGCTGATTTTACGAGATATGGGCAGAAGGAAGCAGTCCTGAAGGCCGCCAGACAGCGAGAGCCAGTAGAATACAAAGGGCAACAAATTGAACTGTACCAGGACCTAGCCAACAGCACCCTGGTGAAACGCCGTCAAATGAGCCCAATTCTTACAATACTCAAGGAATGGGGGATCTGATACAAGTAGGCTTTCCCCTTCTGTCTCCTTTTCGAGTGGGCAGGGTCGCAGAAGAGAATAACTACCCTGCAAGAAGGGGCTGATCTCATGCAATTAGACTTGGAGCAGGGAGACTGGAGAGATCATCAGAGGTGAAGTCCAGATCGAGACCCAGACCATGGGAATGGACGACGGTCAGAGAGGGCCGGAAGAGGAGAACTACACTACGAGGTCCACTCGGAAGAGGTGGAAGCAAGGATGCAAACGCAGAAATGGGAGAGGCGGCCAATGGAGGGAAACCCTGAAAAGGTGACATGACAAAGGGGTGGTGGATACAAAGGTGAACACAGGGGCAGGGGGCCGTGGAGAGCAAACATCATGAAGTTAGTAAGGGTGAAGAGACTCGGTGGGGGGGTGGAAGAAGGGGAAGGGAGGAGACTCCCAAAGGGGGGAGGGGGGAACGGAGGCAGGACAAGGAAGGGAGGGTAACAAGTGTGGGGGGGGGCAACAAGACAAACCAAAGGAGAAACTGGAGAAGGGCTCAAGAGCGTGCAAGCGATAAGGGGGGCAAGGAGGGAGGAGGGGTCCCCAAAATAGCAGCAGCTCAAGGCACAGTGCTAAGGCATATTCTTCAAGTTGGTGACTCATAACGTTAGGGGGCTTAATTCCCCTTTAAAAAGGAAAAGGTTGGAGAGGTTCATGAGGAACGAGAGACCAGACATTTTGGGATTACAAGAGACGTACCTCTTGCCCAAAGATCAGGCAAGGGTAAGGCTGCGTGGGTTTGACCAAATTTTCAAGCGTCAGGGGCATCCAAGACCGGGGGGTGGCGTTGGCCATCAGGAACACAGTGAACTTTAGGGAAGCCGAAACCTTACGAGACAAGGAAGGTAGATACATAATAGTGCAGGGAACCTGTAGGGAACACACATACACAATAGTGGTTGTCTACGCACCTAACACCGGGCAAAAGAAATATTGCTGAGGCGATTCTTGGGACTACGGGAAGAAAGCACAAGGGGCCAAGTGGTTCTGATGGGAGATTTTAATATTGCTTGGCACAGGGAACGGATATATTGGGGAGAAAAGGTGTAGGGGGGAGGGGTAGTTACATCAGAACTATGGGATAGAATGGCATTTGATGGGCCTAAGAGACGTGTGGCGAAAAATGAAGGGCGACAAAGAAAGCTATACATTCCTCTCGACTGTGCATGGCATGTAATCTAGGAGAGATTACATATGGGTGACGGCAGCCCTCCTGGGAAGGGTCAGGGAGGTAAAAGTGGGCCCATCGGAATAGCGGACCATAAAATCATTACTATACACTGGACTTAGGGGATAAAAGAAGGGGGTGTGGGGATGGAAATATCCAGGGATTCTCTTGAGGGACCCAGTAATTAGAGAGGAAATGGAAGGGAAAATGAGGGAATTTTTCGAGGTCAACAAAAGGGGGGTCACAAGGGATGATACCAGATGGGATGCATTTAAAGCCACAATGAGGGGTGAGCTCAAAGCAGACAAAGCTCAGAGGGAGAGGCAGCTGGGAGAGTTGGAGATGCAACTAGAGGCAGAGTGAGAAGCAGCAAGGAAGAAGGCAGAGGAGACACCCAACAAGTCCTCCCTGAGGGATTATAGGCGGGCGATGGGTCACCTGGGGGCCCTATGAACAAAGGGAGGGCGGAAGAGGCACTACTCTTTGTTAGACAAACATTTTACACGAAAGCAAACAAGGCAGATGCCCTTTTGTCGCACCTTCTTAGGGGAGCAGCGGCCAAAAACGTGATTGTGGCATTAAAGGCAGACACCGGGGAACGCATTACTCGTATCGAAGCAATTTTAGCTGATTCATGTCTTAATATGTAATGTTGATATTTATGATGATTACATTGTTTTTGAACCACTGAAGGGCTAATCCATTTCAGCGCTCCACCCTACCAGACCTGTAATAATAATAATAATTTTGCATTTATATAGCGCTATGAACCCTCAGGCATCTGAGCACTGCACAGTCTCACCAGTTGTGTAAAGAAGGCTCTACCTGGCCATTGCGATATGAAGGATGATAATTTTTAGGAGCAAGATTCTGCCCAGCAGCGACTTCGTTACTTCGCCCCATCTCGCCAGTTTGGCCCGCAATTGGGTCATATGTGCACCACAGTTACAATCAAAGATGCCATTATTCGCATATGGGAATATTATGCCCAAGTATTTAAGCAGGGGGTCTGACCATTTGAGGCCCCCCAATGCTGGCAGGTCTTAAAGTCTCAGGTATCAGTGAGAAAACTCCTGATTAGGCTCTATAAATACATATATCTGCTGAAGTCAGTCACCATTTGGACAAGAACAGAAGAATATCGTCAGCGTAATGATATAATTTGGTATTTATAATGTGCTTGTGCAGAAGTGTTTCTAGGCGTTTCTAGGCGCCACAAGACAAGGAAGGGAAAGATAATGGGAAGACAAGATACATATCCTACTAGGCCTGGTGTCATATGGATTGTGCAAGTGCGACGACAAAAGTGCAAGGGGGAAAAGAAGAGGGGTGAAGTGCTAGGGAAAGTGCAGTCAGGCAACCATGGCTCTGAGTAAGTGCAGCTAGGAAAGCACGGCCCTGGGTAAGTGCAGGCAGGCAGGGGGCAGTAGGAGTTACAGTTAAAACCCCTAAGACTGCGGTAGCCTGGAGGCCCTAAAGGAAGACTGGTCATGGAGAGGATAGGTACCCTGTGAGACTCCGAGGATACCCAGTAAGCAGTCAGCGCAGGAAGATTAGCAAAGAAGAGGGAGAGAGTAGGCAGAGGAGAAAAGGAAGGTCTTGAGCAGCTTCCAGAATGTGGTCTGGCTCAAGTTTGAGAGGGGCAGGGAGGCCATTCCAGAGGGAGGCACCTGCGAGGAAAGAGATCTACCCCCACTCTCTGCTTTGAAAAGCGTCTGACCCTCAGAGAGTTCGAGGTAGCTGAGCGAAGGGCTCTAGAGGGAAGGTATTTAGGCAGAGCGAGTTGTATATAGTGTGGCCCCTGGCCCCAGAAAGCCTTGTGGACGATGCAAAGGGTCTTGAACTTGATGCTTGCAGCCAGTGCAGAGATTTCAAGGCTGGAGAGATGCGGTCCCTAGGCTTAAGGCCAAGGATAAGTCTTGCAGTCCTGCTCTGGATTAGCTGAAGGGGGCAAATAGTAGAGTTAGGCAAATTGAGAAAGAGGCTGTTGCAGTAGTCCAGGCTGGAAAGAACCAGAGCTCTGGAGACAGTGAGCTTCTGGGGGAAGGTGAGAAAAGGTAATACCTCTGAGGAGTTGCAGCTGGAAGTGGGCCTTCTTGGCAAGGACTGTGATGTGAGGAGTGAAGGAAAGGGTGGAGTCAAAGATGACCTCAAGGTTTTTAGCCTCTCAGGAGGGCGGGGGTAGAGGGTCCAAGGATGGTGTCCGATCAAAGGTTTGAATCCAAATGCCATAGGGTCGAGTCCATTTGACCTTAAACAAAAGGGTTGAATTTTTTTTGGTTTTAAATACTTTTTTTTGGTTTCCGTTTTGGAAAAAAGTGGTTTTTACCACAAAAAAAGTGTGTGGGGGGGTACCCCCCCAAAAAAAAAAAGTTACAAAAAAAACTATAAATAAAAAAGACCCTTTTGTTTTCGGTCCTTTTGATTCGATCCTTTTGTAATTCGAACTTTTGACCTATAACCTCCAAGGATGATGGCCAGAGTGCGAGAGGGAAAGCAGGAGCAGGCGTCCTAATTAGAATAATAGAATCTCAGTCTTACTAGCATTGAGGCAGAGATCGTTGGAAGCGCACCAGTCCTGAATCGCGGATAGACAGCCAGTAATGAGCGCGGAAGGAGAGGAGGCTGACGGAAGCCTGAAAGAGAGCTGTGTGTCATCCACATAACACTGGAAGTTAGACGAGAAGGTGGAAATCAGATGGGCCAAAGGGGCCAGGTAGACGTTGAAAAGCCAGGGTAGGTGGATAGAGCCCTTGCGGACACCGTAAGTGGAGAGAGAAAGGACCAAAGTTGGACCTGGGAGGGTCGGGCCAAGAGGAAAATGGCTAACCATGCCAGAGCCTGATCCGTGATGTCCAGGTTCTCGCTGAGTCTATTAATCAGGATGGCGTGATTGACCGTATCAAAGGCAAAGGAAAGGTCAAGGACGATGAGGACAGAGGGAGAGCTGGAGTCAAGGTTATAGAGCAGATCTTCGCAGGTGTTCATAAGAGCAGTTTCCGTGCCTCTGGCTGCTCTGAAGCCAGACTGACGGTCATGGAGCCAAAAGATTCAGAGTGGGGGGATAGCTGGGAGATGGCCAGCATTTCCAGGTATTTGCCCAGAAATGGAGTGATGCAGATCAGGTGATAGTTTACCAGGCAGAAAGTATCAGCAGAAGGCTTTTTTAGAAGGGGGTGCACAAGGGAGGGCTTGAGGAGGGAGGGGAAAAGATCCAGTGCCGAAAGAGTGATTACAGAAATCAGCCAGTGCTGGAGTGAGGGAAGCAATGTGGTCCTTGATAGTTCTGGAAGAGCAGGGGATCAACTGTTTGGAAGACCCTTTCATAGATCAGACTTATTTAGAAACATCATCAGGTGTTATCGGAGAGAGGGAGGAAAGAATGAGAGGCAAGAGGTAGAGGGCGAGGAAGAGGAAAGAAAGGACAGGATGTATTGGGTTTTAGTCGTGAAATGAGCAGCCAGAACTGAGCAGAGGGCCTGGAAGGGAACAGGAGGTGTAGGCTGCAGTAGGATTGAATCTTTACGATTACTGCGACCCCCATCACTGCGACCCTGAAATTGCTGATTTTCTTTTTTAATTCGACCACCCTTTACACCACATATTATGCGGGGGGAGAACCCCCATAACACCCCCTACTTGAATTATATACCATTACCTCCCCACCACACATATATATGTGTTGTAAAAGGGGTCAAAATAATAAAAGGATCGACATTTTCGGAGGTCACAGTGATGGGGGTGCAGTAATGGTATAATCATTTAGGACTGGCCAGCTCCTTGCAGATTTTAAAGAGTTTAGCTGTGTTGTTAGAGGCCGCAGAGACGCGGGCTTGAATATGGACCCTCTTCTTGGAGAAGATGGAGAGTCTGTATTGCCTTTGGAGCAGGATGCAAGCCATTTTGTCTGAGGATGCGCCTGATGCCCTCCACTTCCGCACAGCTACCCTGCACTTACATTTCAGGTTGGCCAGGTCACTCCAGTAAAGCAATACTGCTTTGGGAGTGCCCCCAAACCCAATGCCTTTGTGTCAAAAACCATCCCACCACTAGTGTGAACACTAGTGGGGGAGGGGGCATCCTTGCCTTATGCCCATGGCTAAATGGAGAACCGAGGATAGTCTACCATTTGTGCGCACTCTGGTAAACTGCTTCATGTATAGCAGTCCGACCGAAGCTATAAAATTATGGTCAAAACTGCATATTTCCAGGACTTTAAAAAGGAATGGCCAGGACACGGAATCAAAGGCCTTTTGCATGTCTAGAGAGATGGCCCCTGCCAACACCTCTGGGTGAACCCAGTGCATGACATTAAATATCCTGTGTAGGTTTATGGTTGTCGAGTGGCCTAGAATGAAAGCCCACTGGTCTGGGTGTATGAGATGAGGCATGAGGGGAAGGAGTCTAGTTGCTATTATTTTGGTGCAGATGTTGACATCCACATTGATGAGGGATAAATGGGTAGCAGGAACACACATTCTTTTTACCAGGTTTTCAAAGCAGAATCATTATAGGTTATCACAATGACCCAGGCAGTATTCCTTTCAAGAGACACTCATCCCACAACTGTAAAAAGGTATAGGGCAAGTAGGTCCTGAAAATCCTTGTAAAATTCGGGGCCTAACCGTCCGATCCGGGTGCTTTAATATTAGGCAACTAGCGAATCGCGTTTTTAATTTCTTCTACTGACGAGGGATGTTTGAGCATGGAGCTGGCCTCCCCAGAGAGTAGGAAGATCAGGGGATAAACCAGATATTGGTCCATAGAGGTGTGAGTAAAAGTAATAAAAGACGGTACTTATGTCTGGATTGGTATCTCTGGGAGAATTCCTCGGATGCCATACTTCTCTTCAATGCTTCTTCAGGAACCCCGATAATGTGAATGTTGTTCCATCTTGATCGCGATTCGAGGTCATCACACTTCACCTTTTCTTCCTTCGTACCTTTGACCAGGGTATTTATGGTGCCCAGCATAGCCGTTAGAGTGACATCAATGAGCTGATTCTGCCCTCTGCTTCGTTGATCCATTGCGTCTCTTCCTCTAGCTGTGAACCTATGGATGCAATGTTAACTGTGATATCATATCGTCTAGCTTATTATTGACAGAGTTGAAGCCTTTCACTGTGGAGTTGAGGATCTCCAGTGGCGGGTTCACTACCGATGCTCTCAGTTGGCCCGATTGACCTGTGCCTTCCTGAGGCGGAACAGCTTCAGCCCTGGGCACAGAGTGTGAGCATTTATCCATGTTTCCCTGTTTCTATCCCACACCTTTTGTCATCTTCTCCTGCCCGAATGTCACAGCGGTGGGGTGCTACGCAGTGCTCCCTTGCAAACTGACCAGCGTGTGAAGGACGGCCCCTGAGGGTGTACTCCTGTGTTTCCAGATGTTGGTGGCAAAGGGTGTACGGTAGAGAGCCCAGCGCGCCCGGGGAATTAAATGTGCAATTTGCTGCGTGTCCCTAGGCACACGTTGTGTCAAGTGCTTTGTTGCTCCAAGGCTGGAGTTCAGGAGGGAAAAGATAGATGGAGGGCCCCCGGCAAACACAAAAGCTGGGGTGGGATCACATGGCAAAGAGATGGGAGAGTGGGGCTCGCATTTGAGGTAGGGGTAAAATGTCTTAGCAGTTAGGCAATTGGTTATGCGTTGGGAGATTGCAGGTATGAAGAAGAATATCCAAGTAGTCTCAGTGAAGAGGTGATAGTTAAAGAAGAAAATTAGTTTGCAGAGGGAGGGCGTTATAGGGTGAAGAGGGGGTGACATAGGGCAGATCCTTGACGGACAGCAACAGGAAAGGGTTTTGAGGAGGTGGTGCTAAACTCACATGAGATTAGAAGTAAGAGCAGTGAGGTAGGAGGGAACCCAGTTGAGTATGGGGACATTGAAGCTCAGGAGGGAGAGAGTTTCAAGGAGAGAATGCCGAATACTGTTGGCGAGATTCCCACTCGTAGCCAGCAATCAGGAGGCAGAGGAATCTCTCGATGCAGTACAATTACGAAGTAAACAACTTTAATTCTATGAGATCATACCTGTCGGTAGGTGAAACCACCTATATCAAGGACTAAAGGCATGGCGTATGGTAGTAGGATTAGCTCCATGGGGAAAGTGATTAAAAGAAACAAGAAAGCACTGCTGGATAGAAATTCAGGTTATCCAGCTTTCATGCAATAATAACCTAGCAAAATAGGGCAGGAGCCCATTGTTAGTTGATGTTGGCACAATAGTGCGCTGATGGAGGGTGTTGGGACAGAGATTATTTGGTCACAAATAATACTACAACAAAGTTGTAGGGGAGCGACATCACTCAAGGCAAAGGGGATTCAAGAAGAGGCCTGAAAGAGTGCAAGGGGCAAGTTTATGAAAGGAATAGTATGAGGTTACTTGAGCACATTATTCTAGACAAGGTGCATCTGCTAGACATGGAAACAGTGTTAATGTGAAGAGGTGCATAACAAGCTAACGGGAGCAAATAAAAGTTAAGTTAAGCAAGGTTGATAACATCACTGTGCACCCCTACACTCACACCCATCATTACCAAATGTGTTAATGCCTCTTTCAACACAAACACCGTCCCTACCAGCATCAAGGAAGTATGGCTGGATGCCACAGTCCCTACAAACTATTGCCCCATAACTACTGTCCCCTTCTCGCTGAAAATAAATCGATAAAATAGCCTATTCTCAAATTCAATCTCACCTCGAACACCACCACCTCCTAGGAGTTCGACAATCTAGTTTTCGAGCCAATCACAGCACCGGAACAGCACTTCTGGACCTTAAAATCCAGATGGATTCCATAAGAGACGCCGGCAGCCTATGCATTCTACTGCTATTAGACTTGTTCGCTGCATTCGACCTAGTCTATCATGACATATTATGTGCCACACTAGCTAAGGATTTCCAGTTCTCGCAAGAAGCCACCTCTTGGGTCAAATCCTTCCTCGCTGATCGAACATCCCGAGTTTCCATTGGTAAGGAAGCCCCAGTCCCCATCCCAGTACCACTAGGAGTCCCGCAAGGATCCCGCTTGTCGCACACGCTATACAATGCGTACACAAAGCTGTTATTTGCTGCCGTGGATGCCATAAGTGTCATTTATACAAATTTTGCGGACGGCACCGGGATCCTCATCCCGATCACTGGTAATTATGACCAGGATGCAACTATGACCAATAACATATATGCAATAATTCAAAACTGGATGGGGCTCAACAAGTCTTTGTTACCAACATCCCACTGCTTGGAAGCACCAAGTGTCCTGACGAAAGTTCAGAGCTATTGTCAAACTATACTACCTAGAAACATTGTTCTGTAAAGACTCCAAACTGTGTCGACAGTTGAAACGCGCACACAATGTGTATGCAGCTCATAAACACCTCTGTTACTAACCTCACTTATTTAGCACCATTTGCTCTTGTATAGCAAATTACCATGTCATTTGTATTTAGATGTCTGTTTTTATTGTGATATTTTAGAATAAACTTTGTTTTAACAGTGTTACAAATGTGTTAGTGTGATCACATATGGCTAACGGAAATATCCCTTAGCAGACTGTAGGCTGTGCTAACACTACCTTGGCGTTGAAGGGAGAGGTAGCCTCGGCTCATTTTCCCTAATAGATGCATTTAGTCAACCCTGAAGAGTCAGGCACCCTGTGAACAAAAAAAAAAAAAGGGTAGTAGCCCATTTCTATATGACAGTAATTGGGACATTACATGGTCTTTCATTGGAAGTAAAAGGATATCAGGTCCACAAGGTTCAGCAGCCACAAGCGTATTCATGCTAGGGTGTTCAGGGGTAAAATGCCTTGAGTGAGCCTGGGGTAAGGAGGCATTGTAGGTTGGCATAGAAACGATTCCGGGTAATGAATGTTCCTACAGGGATTTTGGAATGAAAACAAATGCTCTAAAGAAGCACTGGCAAAGGAAGAAACAAAACTGCTCCAAAGCAGAGACAGAAGACACAATAAAGGAAACAAAGTGGGAATCGATAATAGGCATGGAACCCCAACCTTTATGGAACAGGGATTTCTTGTGCTTGGGTACAGCTGAGGCCAATGTTCCTTCTAAGCTGTGCGCATGTGCGCTTGCCCAGCTTCCTTCTGGGTGCCGCTCAGAAGACTTTTTGCAGCGCACACAGATAATTCTCACCTATTCAAAAAGAAAAGATTTAATAAGGCACAAGCCACAGCAATTACCTGAAATGTTCTTTCTCTTAAAATAAGCAACTGGTCTTGATACTCTGCTAATTTGCATTACACTACTATGCACCTAAAATCCCTAACAGAAAAATACAACACCAGAGTTTAAAAACGAATATGAAAAAATGGCTCCATGAACAGAGAATCTAACCAAGATATGCCTGCACACACTAACCAAACATTTTCCCTCCCCACCCATGACCCCTAAACCTGACTCTACCACACTTTTACCATATGACTTTAACTTCTGCCCGAGAGTACATTAAGTTACTACCCGACAACTTTGACTCTTCCTCTCTTGGCTCTGCGAAAGGTTACCTACATCCACTTGTTTTATGTTTGTTGTAACATGAGTAACGTTCACACGCCAGAAATTCTGTTACTCATTGTGCCTTACCAAAAGCGTCACCCACACTATATAATCGAACTATCAGCTCAAATATCAGATACTGACTGTAAGTAAGCAGGCTACTTGGATGTGTAACCTTATCCCATACTTCCTCTTCTTTGTACATATGTCACGCAAGTGCTTTGAAGAGGCCCCCTTGTAAGTTAACGCATTGTAAAACTCAAATATTAATTTGCCCTCTAAAGATTATGAAAAGACAAATGTGATGCTCAGCGTCTCCTACTTTAGCATTACTAACATTACCCTATAAGTACAGAGAAACATTGTAATATCATTTACTTAGCCTAAAAGGGATAATGGGTATGGACTATGCCTAGGATTATTTGTCCGTAGTATCATGGCACCGGATATTCAGATAGGAGAATGCTTTTCACACAATCTGCATAGTTTGCAAGTGTTCAGAGTTCCTTTGGGCATAGACCTTCACACGTTGTATGGTAACTTGCTTCTATATAAAAACAGTTTCACTGAGCACTTGTGTAATCCTACAAAATGATATAAGGGTGGAATATTTTGCAAACAATCTTGTATGCACTGCAAAAGAATTGTGTACATGCAGAGTCATGACATTCTTAAAATGCACTTCATATGTTGAGGCATTTAAATATGCCTTGCTTGCAAAGTATTGTTGGTCTGCAAATAGCCCAGTGAGTGTTTACTGCTACAATCCCTCACTTTTTACAGGGCTCTATCAACTAATATTGGAGGCAAGCACAGGGGCCGGGGAAGGGCATGGCTGGAAGCATCACTCCTTGCTGGTGATGAACAAAGCAGCACATTTAAAAAACCAAGGCAGACATTTCGGCAGTACACTGAAGGAAACGTGTTGCATGTCTGCTAAAGGATAGGACATTCTAGTACCCGTTTAGACAACAGCACCTTCTTATTCTTTCTATGGTCAGCTGTGGAGGGCTTTTCAATATAACCATGTGCACTGTGTGTGTGTCTCTAGCATCCTCATCCTCCTGCATCTTATTTAACTGATCACAAAGCATTACAGAAGAGGGATCCATAGTTACAGAAGAAGGCACCCAATCAGTTTCATCTCTGAGGAATTGATGCTATTAACTTAAAAGGCATATATGTGTGATTTTCTTCAACAGGGCTCCACAATTAATCTCAGTAAGGCTCTTGTTTAATTTTATCTAGGCTGTGGTGCAGAAGGGTGGGCAAAACTATATACTTTATTATGTGCCATGTCATTTCACTCCCTATGTCAGCAATATGTCAGGGCTATAATCAGATTTTGCTCCCTACTTGGAGTCAAACGATTTGTCAGGGAGTAAAAAGTAATTAGCTTTGCCAATAGGGATACTTTCTGGTTATTAAAAGATGCTCTTTCCCCATAAAATTCCTTTTGAGATTAGGCATTAATATTATTAGAGTTCCTTCCTTCCTATCCCACTACTTGTCACTAATTCAAAAAAATATCAAAGGCGCTCTGTGGGTTGAAACAATGATATGTTCATTGTTTCTCATTTTTGTAAGGCACATTTTCCTTTTTTTAGGGAGTAAACATGCATGGTGCATATGTCTCTTAGCTCGAAGGCTGGTGTTATCACTACCCACTGGAGAACGTAATGTGGATAGTAAGCAGAGGAACATGAATTTTGGATCATCATATTCTAAGGTGCAGTTATTCTGATGCAATTATCATCCTTACACAAATTATTAGAAGCATGTTCTCCTGGCCCTTGAATTAAAGTGGCACTTGAACTCCTTTCAGCATGTTTTTGACACATTGCTTTTAATTGCCATTAATCCATCGGAAAATGTATTCTGTCTGACGTTCTTGACAGCCACATCGGTTATGACAAGAGATATTTGAGCACCACAAATGACAGGGACGTCGTTTGCAGCAGTAACAGGCTGACAAGCCAGCCTATTCAAGGAGAGGAACCCACCTACCCCACTCCACCACCAAGAGCCAACCTACCTAACAGTCAATGAACAATAACACACCAGTCCTGATAAAGACCCCTTGGGTCGAAAAACGTGTCGGCTGACCACGAGTTTATCGCATCAAGAATAAAATTCAATTTTTTTGAAAAATCAGAATACAAAGAAAAAATGTCTTTAAGAATAAACATTGTTTGCGCGAGATATCTGGGAACACAACTAAGGGATATTTGTGCTTTGTAATAAAATTGAGCGATTTTCCAGTGGCATAAAACATACAGGGCATCATTACGAGTTGGGCCGGTATCATGGCGTAAATCCACCAGAATATCGCCCAAATGAATTACTGTTACCGCCACTTGGTCCGGGGGAATTTCTGTCAGATTACAACTGGTGGTGGCGGTGTAATTCCCCATTCATATTGAGTCCATTAGACTCAATGTGGCTTTTTTGGCGTAATTACCGCCGCAGAAATTCTGACGATTTCGGCATTGAGTTGGAGGATTTACCTCCAGGGTTTTCCTGGAGGCAAATCTTCCACTCCAGGCCCGAAATCGTAATTTGGCGTAGTGGTAAAGTTGGCTGTAACTCCATTGCAACTTTACCACTTACCGCCAAACTCGTAATGAGGCCGACATTTTCTCTGCACAGAAGTGTGTTTGCAAGGTGCTGTGGCAGATATTATAGTCTTGGACTGGTTGATGAGTTTTCTGCATAATCACATATGACATATTTAATTTTAGACTATGTGTCTTGAAAAAGTGTTGTAAGATTATTTAAGAATTGCAGTGGCTTGGAAGAGGAAATTCCTTTCCAAAGTCTCTCCTGCAATGGTAGCTCACAAAGTGGTTTATCTCATTAGTACTTTGCGCACATGGAAAATAATGTGCGCACAACAGCCAACTGGTTCCGCACATAGAGAAAAATAATTAGAGGGAACATTGGCTGGGACATCAGATTTTCTAAAGTCCTACTGCCGTGTTGACACCAGATCACTTGTTCAACCAATAAAGCAGCTGTAGCCTTGTGTACGCAACAACAATGGTGATATTTGATATTAATGTTTAGGATGTATGCAGTGCATCGCAAAATAAATTACAATAATACACCTTAGCCCACCCTGTTCGACTACTGTCGTGATACAGTCTTTTTTTAATCCTGGGGTAAGACAACGGCATACGAATGGCAGGTGTTGGCCTCACGATGCGAAGAGAAGAACTCTCACGGTTTTTGATTTTCACAAGTAGGCAGTTCTAGTACTATGATTCTATGTCAAGCCCGGAGGCTCGGATTATGCTTAACTCTTCATCTTTACTGTCAGCAGCAAAGAAAAAACAACCTGAACAAAAGCATACAAAAAACCAAGAAAAACTACAATAACCATGAGGTTTTTCGGATTTTGTAGTCCATCCCTATAGGTCCTTAAACTGACCCCTGCTAGGCACCGCTTTACCTTTTCTTTTCCTCTTTCCACCTTTCTCTGGTGGAGTGCCCGGGGGGGTGTGGGCTTCCTCCGCCCTACGGGCTGCTTTACTGCCCCCTTTGGATTCCATTCGAGCTTTCAAACTCTTGACCTCCTCCCGGCCCTGAGAAAAACGGAGCCAATCCTCCATCAGCGCTTTCTGCTGAGGATCATGTCCCAATGAAGCCCCCAGGGCTTTGTGTAGGACGTCTGTCATGGCCATGTGGCTCCTCTTTTGGCTAACACTAGCCTTCCCCTCATCACTGGAGGAACTCATTATTCTCAGGCCCCGGGGAAAGCAAATAGTAATAATAATGTTATAATTGTATGCCAGGGATTATCACTCTCTCAGTACAGAGAGTAAAAATATATCCAAAAGAAAATAAATTTACTTCCCTGGTTCTGAGTATATAATATATATACACACAGGTATGTTATATCAATAACAGGTTTTACCTGGGACTGTGCCCGTATGACTGCGGTATCACCGATTGCCTGCAGGGGCGCTATAGTGTTCCTGACACACAGGCCGCTACGCTACGTTCTCATGAACGGTGCGTAATGATATTGAATCCAATTGTGATTCGAAAAGAATTGAATGAGCGACCACCGACACTAACTCCTCTCAATATAACTCTGCACGGAAGAAGTGAGCGCCGGAACTACGCGGTCACGTCGCGCTCCTTCTTCCGTACCGCAGTGCCCTCTCTGACGGGTTTGCGAAGTTGCAGTCGCCGGTGCCCCAGCACCGTCGCGGCCGCAACTTCAGTAAACCGTGAATGTAGCGGATATGCTCCGCCCGCAGGCACGATAATTACCAACGTATTGTTTAAACACACTCTCAGTACACACACACGTTTTCATAAGTAATAAGAAAAAAGGGGACTTAACTCGCTGCCGAGCAGCAAAGAAAGAGGGAGAATAAAGGAAGGACAAGGGTTTTGAGAGGACTGTTATTTGTTTATTGGTTGTTGGGAACACGTGGTCAGTTTAAGGACCCATAGGGATGGACTACAAAATCCGAAAAACCTCATGGTTATTGTAGTTTTTCTTGGTTTTTTGTATGCTTTTGTTCAGTTTGTTTTTTCTTTGCTGCTGCTTTGCTGTCTTTAATAGAATTATGACTTTCTGTAACAAATGTGTGGAAAATCTGAATTCAGCTATGTCTCTTCCAGCTCAATATGCAACAATGTATGTACAGCTCTTTGGCGCCCTCTGGGGACAGGTTCATGCTTTACGCCTACTCACGAACTTTCGACTGACTTATTTAAAGTTGCAATTTTTTAAATCTATTTCAACATAACTTTAATTTCTCAATTAAAAAAAACTGTAGATGAATAAAGATAAATCCAAAAAAAGTATGCCCCCGAAATGTCTTGACGTCTTACAACGCTTGAAGCATATCAGCCTTGTACACAAATCCATCTATTTATTATACGGCATTTACACGCAACCTGTCTGAAGGCGCACCAGCAGCGACTGGCGATACATTGGCTTCTTATCCTAGACTCTAGAGTACACTTCCTCTAAGCAGCCTCTGTCTTGCCCGTTAACAAACGGTGTTTTCAGATTGGAAGAATACAATTTCCAGTATTGAACCCTTGGGGACCCCGAGTCTTTCAGGCACTCCAATTCCCATGGGGCCCTAAATAAAAGTCCCTGGAGGCCACGCCTCCGTTGTCGCACAACCAGTCTCTCTCCCCCCGAGTGTAACCTCGCAGCACTACTTCCAGCTCTCGCTTCCTTTCTTATCGTCCCTCGTCCCCTATGCACAGCCAGCTTTCTTACCCTTTTAGACACTTTAGACATCAGGGAATCGCACAGGCGAATGTACTCCGGGCTGTACACATACACCGGCGGCCGCACCACTTCTCTCTCCATTTTCGTCTCTACATAGACTCCAGAATCACACACAGCCTCACAGGGCAGGGAGTAAAAACAGGAGCATCCAAATGCTCTGTCTTCCCGGCCGCGGCGGCCAGAGGGGCTCAGATGCCTAGAAGAGGGAACTCGCCGATGATAGCCATCTTGTGATGGTTGCGCTTCCCGCGGTGCCTTTCTCGGTTGTACGCCGATTCCACTGAAAAACACAACATTATCATAACGATCCTTACACTTCATTAGGTTTTCTTATTTCAAAGCGTGAAATACTGTTTATATCGACCGCATTCAATCATATATATTTCATTGCATTTTTTTGTTTTTGAAAGCCGGTTGCATATTAATTATTAGGTTTGTTTTGTTTAATTAGCATATATTAACTTTCTGCAGATATTCTCTTTCAAACGGATCCTGTATCCATTCAAAGATGGCTGCTACCATTACGTTATAAACATTGAACTCGTCACTGATACTTTGCATTCTAGTCCCCTTTCTATACCACAGAACCCAACCTGAAGCAGAGACCACGTGAAGTTGATGTTGTTACCATGTCAACATTCCCCCACCCTGGTGAGCACAGAGATGAACTCCATGGTTCCGGTGCTTTGTGTGCCCCACGGGCGTATTCAACAATAGGAAAAGTTGCCGTTCAGCACATAATTGCGGCTATCAAATTAGGGGTGTGGCTTGCAACCTTTTGTTTGGGCTAAAGTGTGTCACAAACCTGATTTTGGATTCTTTGTATTATTAATGCTTGGGCGATAGAAGAGAAGTGTGCATTTGCTTCTGAAAGCCCAAATAAATCTCATGTTAGCTCCCCACATTGTGCTTTTTTTGGTGGAAAATTAAACTGAGTCGTACAAAAAATACATTACCAATAACAGTGGTAATCACCTGGGGCCCAAGGGCTTTTAACGATGGGCCCTGATGCCATTACCACTGATCGGCATTATTGCTATTAGAACCCTGGGAGTAAATAAGGTATTTTGTATGAATAAATGGGACGCACTCGCGGCATCCCGTTATTTCATACAAAAAACATACCTAAAATGGCCACTGTGGAGCTGGAAAATGGGGCTCCACGTGATACCCCTCTTCCATTTCGGCCACGGAGGCTGGAGCAGCGGTAGAGGTTACGCCATCGCCAAAAGAATAAGGTGAGTGCGGTAAGATGATTGGGGAAAAGATGGGCGGGGGTGCAGCCAACAGGTTGCTTGTAAGCCCACAATCCAAGTACCTGGATTGGCTGGCTCCCCCACCACGGATGCTACAGTCTCTTAGTTTCATGATGTGTGTTTATTTGACGCACATAAAAACATGTTTACTTTTTAATTGACCTTTTCAAACTTCACAAGATATATTTTAGGTGTGCATTACTTTTCATTCTGGTATTTGGAGTCCAGTGGGAGTACTGCTCTGCAGCTCCAGCTCCTGCCGGTCACGGACCCGCAGGCGTGCCTTTATCCCAGCGGATTCTCGCTTACCGACCGGACGCCGTATTACTTTTACGTCACATCCGGGGAAGTCTGGGAAAAGTCTGACGTTGTCTGCAGCTTTCCGCAGATGGGAGTAGTACCGTATTATGCATCTGCTGTGGCTTCCTGCTATTTCTCTTAACTGTCATTATGTTGTCCATTATCTATTCCAGGTGCTGCTCCCGCCACGATTACTCAACCTTGCTGCATCTGTTGAACACACTCCCTCCTTACTCTGCGCCCAAACCATCTTCACTGACTGGCTGTGTAATGCTTATTCACTCCTCCATATGTCTCCTGGTTTCTTTCCCTTTCTGCCTCTTCAACTTGGTATTCTGTCTTTTCTTAGCCCCTCGTTCTATTTTCCCATCCTCCCCCTACATCATTCCACTTAGAATCCTTCAAATATTAACTATCCTCCTTGTTGCATGTCACCCCTGCAAGGGGACATGGTATCTTCCTGTGTGTTGTCTTGGTCACGTGGGGAACCACGTGACCAAGTTAATAAAGAGGACGGGCTGTTTCCGGGCTCGTCAGTCAAGACCAACCTGACTCCGCGTGTGTCTATGTCTTGGGTAGCACCATGCGGGTGCCCCACCACGTGTGCTGGGCCCAAGGACGGGGCCCAGCTTCGGGACGGTGCCCCTGCCGGGCAACGCCGTCCGGACGGTGCCCCTGCCGGGCAACACCGTCCCCATGTGTTCCCCTGGCCCTGTGAGTCGGGCCAGGGTGCTGACCTCGGCCTGGGTGCCCCCAGAGCCGGGGCCGCGGTAAACCGGTTGCCACCCGGCTCATGTGCGGAGCTCCGGTGTCCCCGGAGCGGGTGGGATGAACCCCCACCCTTTTGTGAATGCAGCGTGAGCGCTGCCCGTGTGTGCCTGGTCGGCTGCCACCCGACCTAAGTATGGGGCTGCCCGGTGATCCGGAGCAGCCCCCAACACTCCTTGTCTGGACCACTCTTATCCTATCAATCTTGCTCTGCGGAAAGCACGCTCCTTCTGCAATAAGGCCCATTCTGCACTCAACACTTTTTTCCACCTAAACTTGCATTTTCTACACTTTACAGAAACCTGGATTTCCTCAGATAACTGTTATGCCTGCTGCCTTATCTTCTCTACCTCCTTCCTGCTCACCACTCAGGTTGAGGAGGGTTGGTATTCTCTACCACTCTTCTTTTATTTCCTCCCCTTCTCCCCTAAATCTCCTGCTATTTTCATCATTCGAGGACCAATGCTCCTCCTTCTGTAGATCCACGCCTTTGGCTTTTCTTTCGATTTATCATCCACCTGGTTCTGTCGCTTTCTTTTGTGATGATCTTGATGCTCTCCTTTCTTTGGACACTCCTTATTCCCCTTGGAAACATCAATCTCCATCTATCTTCATCCCATTCCACTAGTTTCTATTCTTGAATCTTCTGATCCCTCTCCCATTTCTACCCATCCCTCGCACATTTCTGGCTCTTATCAGATCTAATTGTCTCCACTCTGCCTTCAACTGTGTCTTTTCGTACTCTTCCTATGTATTCCTCGGATCACTGTCTTCTATCCTTCCCTATTATACCCCCTCGTCTTCTTCCCTTTCCTCCTCTCTCCCGGCTCATTCTTTTTTAGTGCTGTTCCTTTATTTCCACCAGCTTTTCTTCTGTCCCTTCAGTATCAGCCTTTGCCTCTCCGTTGACACTGCTGCTTCTTTTCTCTCCTCTTTAACTGAGACTCTAGAGCCTCTTCCCCCTGCATCTCCTTTTACTCCTACTCATAAACCACCCCAAACCTAGATGACGCCACAGCTCTGTGTGAAAAATCCTGTGGACCCCTCACTGAAAGCCCACCTAAAGTCTTCTCCCAGGTGGCCAGGGGAGGGCAGACACTTCCTGATCCCAATCCTGGGGGTGGTCTATGTTATGTAAATGCTTGTTGTATTCATATTGTAAGCTATGTCTTGTAGAATGCTTGGTGCCAGGCTGAGCATATTATGTCAGAGTGTTCTGGAGTTGGAACCTCCATCCTGTTGTTATTGCTCAAAGTTAATCAGTTGATGTGGGCTGCTGTGCAGGTTGGGGGTCTTTTACCAATGTCTTGCAACTTGCCAATAAACCACTTAAGAAACTATGCTGGTGTGGTTAGTGGCACAACATTGGCGACGAGGATGGGATGGTAACGTCAGAATCACCCATCTGGGATCATTTTGAGTCCCCAGGACCCCCGATCAGAAGGCGAGGAGTGTGTGCCGTCTACCGTTGAAGATAGCAGCTGTCAAGAGTACCTGGCCTGCAAGTATTCATGCCCGCACCAGGTCCACTTAGAATCAAGTGGGCTCCCTGGAAAAAGGGATTCTTGCATTATGTTAAAGCCACATGTGGGAATGGTATGTCCGTGGAACGTAAGCTGGCTATGCTGATGCACTTTCTTGGATATGAAGGCCAGAGAATCTACGATACCCTTCCTGACGCTGTAGAACTAGATTTGGAAGATGGAGTAAGTGATTTTGATGTGGCACTGGCTAAGTTAGATAAGCACTTTGAAACCAAAGTAAGCACCGTACTCGAAAGATACCATTTTGGTATGAGATATCAACAAGAAGGCGAGTCGGTGGAGGATTATGTCACAGCTTTGCGACATTTGTCGCTGAATTGTAAATTTGGTGGGATGTTAGATGAACACATAAGGGACCAATTTATGCTACACTGTTCTAATGACAAAATTCGTGAGGAGGTGTGGCTCAAAGATGATCCCAATTTAGAGGAAGTAATTGATATGGCCAAGAGAATAGAACATACTTTGAAATGTGTTGCTAAGCTGTCTGTCAATGTAACTAAATCGGTCCAATCCACAGAAGTTTTAAGAGTGGGTGACAAAAAGAAAGATGGTATGAAAGAGAAAAAGAGACATAAAGCTAAACCAGTTAAGCAGTACAACCATAATCAAAGTAAAGGTAGTGGGGGTGATCTGGGTAATAAACGGCCTCAGAAGGAAGGTATGCAAGGAAGTGTCAAGAGGGATGATAGATTGTGTTTTCGTTGTGGTAGTTCACGACATTTGTCCACGTCTCCCCTTTGTCCCGCAAGACGTGTCAACTGCAGCATTTGCAAGAGATGTGGTCATTTTGAAAATTGCTGCAAGAATTACTGCATAGGTGGTGGGAAAGGTACAATGTTGGTTGACGAAAATGATGCAGTCTCATCAGAAGAAGGAGACATTTCAGAAAATGAAATTGTTACAGTAAATATGGTACAGTGTTCTGGGTATGAGTGTGAACACCCTTCTGCTTGGGTGGAAGTCAATGGACATCGAGTGAAGATGTTGGCTGATTCTTGTTCGAAAATCACCTTGATGTCTAAGATGGTTTATGAAAACATAATTGGGGGATGCATGGAGGATCTGATCCCTTCTGATAAGAATCCCGAAGGGTACAATGGAAGTAGAATTGAGGCACTAGGATGTTGTAAGGCTCAATTTAAATTCAAGGGTAGGGTAACTCATGGGAAAATGTATGTTACCAAAAATGGTGAGACTTTACTTGGGTGGAGAGAGCAGAGGGGGTTGTGTATAAAACTTGATCCCAATAGTAAAGAACAGGTTTTGAATGTAGCCAATATGTCTGTATTAGAGAAGAGTGCCCTCATGGACCATAACATGATTGCAAAATATCCTGAAGTTTTTAGTAAAGGTGTAGGATGTCTCAAAGGGATGGTGCACAAAATAGTGATAAAAGAGGGAAGTGTGCCGGTTGCAGCTAAACTCAGGCCTTTGCCTCTATCAATGCGCAATGCGGTGCGTGAACAATTGTGCAAATTAGAAGAAGCAGGTATAATTGAACCTGCCAAAGCTGTCGAATGGATTTCCCCAGTTGTAGTGGTGAAAAAAGCAAATGGTGATTTGAGAGTGTGTGTCGACTTGAGAGAACCTAATCGTTGTGTGGTAGCTGATCGACACCCCCTTCCAAATATGGGAGAACTCTTAAGCCATATTGGTAATGCAAAGTTTTTCTGAAAAGAGAAAAAAGGACAATAGAAGCACACCCTATTTAAACAGATAAAGAATAGTGTGTAACAAAGTCTAGGTAGTAGGTAAATTACTGCAAGAACATTTTTAAGGTGCAGGGGAGAGAAATGCAACCTTGACACCTAGGTTGAGCTAAGTACTAGCATTCAAAATCCAAGATTTCTCTTACACTTCGTGAACCACAGATATATCACAAGGTTAGCATTTCGCACTTTCCTTAGACTTTACTTTCCAGAGTCGGATTAGATACCTTCCATAGTTGATTCTTATAATCTCTATTCCCAAAATAAACACATCACTGCAGTTATTGGTATTACCATTAATGTGATTTTTTTTCCTTTCACAATGCTTTTCCATCACCATTTAAGTTGTCCAATAAATAGACAGCGAACCCTACTAGTCGTGCATTTTGGCATTTACTAAACTCCGTTCTATTGGGATTGAATTTCCCCATTACACTGATGTTGGTCTTGAGTCTTTAACTGAGGTTTTTTGAAGATAATATCTCAGAGTACACGGATTTCACTTAAGGCTGTTGTGTATAAAACCTGTTTTTTTCCCCAAAAAGTTTTTGAATGTAAAACTTTTTGAATGTAAATATTGTATATATATATTGTTTTCCAGAATTTGTTCTTGCCCCTGATGAAGTGTTACCACTCGAAACGCGTTGGGCCCTCCACAGCTCCACCATCATGAATAAAACGAAGATTTATTCTTGTGATCAAAATTGACTGAACGATCATTATTACAAAAGTGTTCTTTTGCTAATAGATGTAATTTTCTTAAATATGACTTATTCAAAATTATGAATTGTCGGTCTGGTATTCCAGACATACATAAGTGTGCAGGGGAGGGGAGTTCCCAAATTGGGAACTCATTTGTTGTTTCTAATGCAAAGTTCTTCGTCAAATTAGATATGGCGAGCTCTTATCATCAGATACATTTGGATGTGGAATCTAGAAAACTCACCGCTTTCATTACATATGAGGGAATTTACCAGTTTCGCTGCATGCCCTTTGGACTGATTTCAGCGTCCTCTGTTTTCCAAAAGGTCATGGATAAATTATTAAAAAATGTAAGTGGAATATGGTGTTTTCAGGATGACGTTCTGATCTGCGGGAAGAGTGAGGAGGAATTGAAAGAAAGAGTTGAGATTGTGTTAAATATCTTCAAGACAAGAGGTATAACCTTGCGAGGTGAAAAATGTGTTTTCTCAACCAGTGTGGTAGAATATTTGGGTCATGAAATTTCGGAGGATGGTTTGAGGCCTAAAAGAAATTTGGTGGACGGTATTGTGAAAATGCGACCACCGAAGAATAAAGTGGAGTTGAGATCGTTCTTGGGAACAATTGAATTTTACCACCGTTTTGTAGAAAACTACGCTGATGGTCTGACCAATATTAAGGGCAATCTTGAAGAAAGGAGCAGAATTTGTGTGGAGTGAAGAGTGTGAGCGGGAGTTTTGTAGTATTAAACAGAAAATAGACATGGCAAAGCCCTTAGCTATGTTTGACACTAGAAGGAGAACTATTCTTGCTGTGGATGCTAGTGATACAGGTATAGGGGTCGTTATGTCACAATTGGAAGCGGATGGAAGTGAAGTAATTGTGTTACATGCTTCACGCATGTTAAAAGGTGCGGAGCTCAACTATTCGGTCCTAGAGAAAGAAGCCCTGGCATGTCATTGGGGTAGAGAGAAGCTTAGAAACTTTGTGTGGGGACAAGAATTTACGCTGAGAACTGACCATAAACCTCTGATGGCTATATTTGAAACCAAGGTCTTGGATAAAGTGTCAAGAAGGGTTGCTTGTTGGGCGACCAGGTTACAATGTCACAAATTCATTATAGAAGTTGTTCCAGGTAAAGAAAATGTACAGGCTGATCATGCATCTAGAGTGAGGATGGAAGAGGATAATGGTGAAGAGGGAGAGATGCATGTTGAGATGGGAAATATGGTATTTGCAACTGTGGAAGGTATTTTACAGAAGGATGAGTGGACATGAGTGTTTGAGTCTGATGAAATGTGAAAACGGGTAGTGAATTTTGTTAAGGGGGAATGGCCGGAGAAGAGGTTGCTGTCTGGTGAAGAAAGAGCTTTATGGGAAGTGAGGTTCGAACAGTCTGTAAAGGATGGGTTAGTGTATCATTGGGACAAGTTGGTTGTTCCGCGGTGTTTGAGGGAAAGGCTAGTAAGGATTGCACATCAAGGTCATATAGGGGTGTATAAAACTAAAGAAATGATTAAAGCGGATTACTGGTGGCCAGGCCTAGATCGCGAAATTGAGAAAATGGTTGGAGATTGTGCTGATTGTATTAAGTCGGGAAAACATTTGTCGGCTGTCTCTCAGCCCATGACGAAGGTTCAGCCACCCAGGGGTGTGTGGCAAGATATAGCAATAGATATTTTGGGACCGGTTGACCTAGGAATGGGGCGAGGAAGATTTATTCTTGCTTTGGTAGACACATTTTCGAGATGGACTGAATTTAAAATACTAAGAGAAATAACATGTCAGCATGTCGTGGATTTTTTGTGAAGTGTTTTTGAGAGGGAGGGACTACCGAGGAGTGTGCTTACGGATAACGGTCCACAATTTGCTGGGAGATTATTTGAAAAATATCTATTAAAGTGTGGGATAAAGCACAAAAGATCTGCCCTATACTACCCACAAGGTAATGGTATGATTGAAAGAGTTAATCGATCCATAATGGACGCCATCAGAGGTGCAAGTGCATGTGGCTGCGATAAGAAGGTGGCAGTGAAGGAACGATTGTATGCTTTGCGGATGGTGCCGTGTATAGAAACTGGAGTTAGTCCTTTCGAACTTATGAGAGGTCGCAGAAGTAACACATTATTATCGCCTGCTTGGCTGGGTAGGGCAAGAGAGTCTGATATTATTGTGGATGATGTGAGAAAAAGTATGGATGCCCGAAAAGACAGATGGGTAAAAAGGGTGAATGAGAAGTTTCCTAAAAAAAAGTAGGGATCTCATTGGGATAAGGACAGCTGTGATACCTAAGAAAGGTGATCCCCTGTATTCAGATCCGGTAAGGGTCACTCAGTTATTCGATAATGCCGTAAGATTGGAGAGCGGGCAAGTATGGAACATGTCTAGAGTTGCAAAAGTGAAAAGGTAAGGGAAATGTATATGTGTACTGTATTGTTCCACATTAAGCTTTCATCATAATATTTTTCAAATCAATCAGAAAATACTTCTGTAAATCTTGTTTAGTTATTTTGTTTTATTAAGGGAGGGGGGTGTGTTATGTGAATTCTTGTTGTATTCATCATATTGTAAGCCATGTCTTGTAGAATGCTTGGTGCCAGGCTGAGCATATTATGTCAGAGCGTTCTGGAGTTGGAACCTCCATCCTGTTGTTGTTGCTCAAAGTTAATCAGTTGATGTGGGCTGCTCTGCAGGTTGGGGGTCTTTTACCTATGTCTTGCAACTTGCCAATAAACCACTTAAGAAACTATGCTGGTGTGGTTATTGGCACAACAGTCTACTGCGTGAGGATCACCTGGGTGGAGACAGGTCCCAGGGCAGTGAGGAGATTCCGCGGGATGAGACCAGTATTTTTCCTCTGGAGGGGATATGTTAACCAGTATGCCAGAAGAGGTTATGACCTATTATGAGTTTAATATCTCTCAACCTCCTGTTAAAACTAAGGTGGTAATCCTTAAGGTTGTAACACCCAGCCCTATTGCACCAAAAGAAGGAATCCTTTTGGTCCCTACGAGCAAAGGCCTTTCTCGATATCAAAGCTACACTGCAAAGAACAATGAAAGTGTTGCCTTTTCTACCACATCTTTCCCTGATAAAGTTAAAACTCACAGCCCCTCTGTTAAAAACATCAAGGGAATTACATCTGCCCTAAAAAGTTACCAGAAGTAGAAAAATCTTACTTTAATAAAATGCACTATATTTCCCAGAACCCCTTAGAGACTGAGGAGAAGAAGAAGAAGAGGGCTGCAGAGGCATGTAGGAGTAGAGGGCAGGCAATTAGACCTAACAGGGGCAGGCAATTAGCAGCAATGGTCTGCACCTGAAATCAACTGCCCCACCTGAGAAGCATAAAAGGCTGCAGCAGGAGAGAATCAGTGAGATGAGCAGGAGCTGGCAGTAGTAGTAAAAGGAGAAGAGCACAAGGCTGGCAGTTCATGAGGAAGTGTGATCACTTCAGGAATGGCGGGACAAGGAGAGAGCAGATTTCAGCGGAAAGTTGTGAGAGGGTCCTGTGGTCACAAACCCTGCCTTGCATTGGGTAAACTGAGAGAGACATGCTGGAAGTGAAGATCTTCCCAGGTGCACCTAGTGTTGGTGACTGCAGATACGTGACCGCGCTGAGACCGGAGGCACGTAGCAAGAAGCAAGCCAAGGGACAGAGGAGTGCAGGAGACTCTTCTCATTTGACGTGGCCGGATTGGAGTCACCCGTGCTGCAGAAGGGTGTGGGTCCCAAGTGTGCCCGATTTCGTAGAAGCAGAAGACTGGAAGTTGAAGCAGCCCACAGTCGCTTGAGTGAGGCTTGGTGTCCAGGTTCACTCTTAAATCATTGCCGGTAACTGTTACCAACTCTAAAGTGGCTCACATAAGAATAGAAGCGAGTTTTAAGTTGTTCATCATTGTGAAAGCTGTTGTGAACAATGGAAATGTATCACGCACACTCTTAGTAAAAGCTGTAGTGCTTGTGTGTATAAGAAAAGCTTTTCGTTTTCCATTTTCCAACTTTAATCATTATCTGAGTGGTTACATGTCTCCAATAAAGAAGGGGTACGTTTTCGAAAGTCTCCGGAAAACCCTGCAGTTAACTTTCACAATTGATGCAAGGTTTTATATCAACGGAAGGTCACGTGTGACCGATTACGATTCCCGACCGGAGAAGCAAGTGGTTCAGTGGGAATACAAACCCTTACAGACATTTAAAGTTGATAATCCATCCTAAAGAATGGTCGCGTATACCTAGAAATTGTTTTCCTTTGAAGTTTGAACCTTGTAACGCCTAGAACAAATATTCTTTGAGCGCAGAAGTAGTTGTAGTAGGAAAAAAGAAGAACCCGCGTTACCCAAGCCAAGAGGCGAACCCTTTCTATAGTGAAGAGAAACGTATTAAAATCAATCGACTTAACAGGCAAAGTTGTTAAAGGTCAAGTGTCCTCTGATACAAGTGAGACATTGTTATCTGAAGTTGCACGTATGGCAACACAACTTCAAGGTAGCTACTGGGACCAAGAAGGTGTGTACAAAGATGGGGAAGGGAGCTAGGTGCTTGTTAAAAGACTGAACCTATAATATGTAAGCCTGAGACTGTTGTTGTGGGGAGAAAGCCCGCCTGGAAGCAGAGGCGGGTTTTCCTTGTGTCATTAAGGCGGACGGAAGAGGCAAAAAGGCTGCCATTTTCTTGAAATATAGGAAAGAAGAGTGCCTTGCCTACCTGTAGAGGTCGATGTGTCTTGTCTATAAAATGCCTAATCATTTTCATACATAAAGCTGAAGCAGAAGTACCAGAACTATGGTTTTGAATAATACTGTCAGTAGACGTCGAACTGAAGTGAATTGCAGTAGTAGCATACTGTGGAATCAAGGAGTCTGTTTTCCATAGTAAAAGTTAGGAAAAATTTTAAATGTTGCAAATTCACCATGAAACCACTAGTGGATTTCTATAATGCAAAAGTAACGCCGTCAATAACATGAGCAGGAGATACCAGCTTGAAAATACTGTGGGAAACCTGGAACAGACTGGAGGCAAGGTTTTGGAGGCGAGTACTGAGACTACCAAATGCAGTGCCAATAAGTGTGATTCGACATGAACTGGGCCTCCACTCACTGCACGTATATGTAGTCTGGGAAGCTCTCGCTACATACAGAAAAGTAGAGCTGCCAGACTGCCCGCCACAATACAAAATCATGAAGGCAGAAAGCGAAAAAAATCCCCTTTTGGCCTTTAAATGATTGGAGAATGAAATGCATTGAGATCTTCCATAACATAGGGGCAAGCACAGAGGCCCTCTGCAACAACCCAATCAGGGTAAAAGCGTTACTACTCGCAATAGATTAGTCACAATCAGAAGCTGTATGAGCTTCGTCTAAAACGCATAATCTATCAACCAAACTAATCAACTGTCCTGGAATCTTGCTAACATACCTCAAAAGAGTGCTAATTCACGGCACAGGGAATTGCTATTGCGCTTTAGATTGAACATTTTACGAATGAAACAAAACTGAATGAAATATGGGCTGACTAAAAACAACATTTGCTGCCTATGCCACCAAGATGAAGAGTCATTACAGCATTTAACATTGTGCTGTCACAAACTAAAGACAGAAAGAGGAAAATTATTACAGGCGGTACTAAGTCCGCCTTGTGCACTGGATGCTAAGCTTTGGTGGGAAGCTGTGTATGACGACCCAATCCAGAAGATAACAAGAGCCCTAGGTATCTTTTTGGAAGTGCTGATAAAAAGACTGTCTGGTTTAGAAGATATTTTCTAAGGAAAATCTGGTCCACAAAGGCCTATAGCCACAGCCAAGACTATAGCAACTCGGTTTCAGTGCATTAATGAAACCTAACGAAGAACATAAGAGTCTGGATGTGAGAAATTGGGAACTTTAGACTTTCCCAAAACTAGCGTGGCTTGGCTATGTTCTGCTGGCTGGGAAATCTTAAAGCAAAAGTTTGTATGTATTTACACTGTATGCTTAAATTAAAAAAATTAAAAAGAAATTGTAAAAGTAGTAGAAGGGTGGTTGTCAAGGTTGTCAAGAGGAGAACAACAACCCAAGAAGAAGCATGCTGACAATTATACTAAAGACACTGCAGAGGTAACGAACACTTGTAGAACTGAAGAAGACGACGTGGCTCAAATATTTTCTGCACTGTGGCAAATAATCTTGGAAGGAAGACATCCAGGATTACCATTGGTGCCATTTCCCTGGCTAGAATTGGAAACAGATATTTTCAACTGAAAGCTGAAGAACTGTTACGAGTGGAGTTTTGTTTGATGAACTTTTATTTGCTTTTGAACTTCCAAGAACTGGTTCAAGAGTTTATCTGTCAGACTTCTTACTTATCCGCAGAGGCAGCACAAACCCGGCTAGAACACCTCCCTCCCCGTCGGGTCTTGGTACCTGGGAGCAAGTAACGCAGGCCGCCTTGACCCTTGGGGGAAAGAGGGTTAGGGTCCGATGGTTGGATAGGTAGAGGTTGTTTGGGAACACCGGAAAGAGGGAGAGGGAAGAGTTATGGATGGGGATGGGGAAGATCAGGGTAACATGCTCCTCAGCTCCGGCTCCAGTATCTGTAGTTCTCCGCCCTGGTGCTTTTGCATTCACTGGCACTCTCTTGCTCATACCAGACGAAATGGGCCTTTGTACTGGAGCCCCAGACCAGTTACTATGTTCAATTCACATTCAACAATACACTCAGATGCCAGATGCTGTTGGGCTTTTGTACTGGAGCCCTCTACCAGTTTCTGGACCTTAAGTTCTACCGCTATCCACCCATTACTTCATGGAGGGAAGCTGTGTCGGCATTACATCATACAGAATTATACAATGCCCAGTTTCTAAACATGCCCTTCAGTAACAATGGAAATTGCACTTAGCTTCGGCACTGCCGTGTAGTCTTCTGGTCTTTTCGGGCTGCTAGACCCCTATGACGTTCTGTACCTCACAAGCACTGCAAGAGGCAAGACATAAGTCAGAACGAAAGCGTACATATGAGCGGAGTCGCTGTTAGGGATTAATAGTTCAGAATTGCACTTCTGCTCGGGTGTCTTTTCAGTCTAAACACATATAGGAAGCATGCTTCATCTAGGAACACAATCGCGTGTTAATGGTGTCTCATGCTGGGTTATTGGACGGAGCGCCATGCATTCCCTAACCGCCTCGGGCGCGGTTCCAGTTCGGAAGTTCAAGCGTGACTCCCGCTAATGAACTGTCTCTCTAGAATGCTGCCGGAACGTGCGCGCTTGCTTGGCACTTATCTGATTAGTCACGCGGGGCCTGGGGTGGCTAACAGGTGGCGGGGAGCCCCGCGTAGGCGTGCCGTCAGGAGCTCAGGCTCTGCACGTCCTTCCTCTCTGTTGGCCGGAATCGCAAGCGTGGGACTTCGGGCGTGGCTCGCGCATGCGCATTCGCGTGGGCGTGGCTGACTTCATCCCAGCAGGCCTGTGCCACGCTCGGCCTGCTGGGAAACGTAGTTCCCGGGCTGTCCTTCGTCCCAGAGACTGCTTCCTGAAATAGGGATGAAGGACACGCCTGGGGAATAATGTAGGATGAATCCTACGCCCCATTAGGGTACCTGCCACACTGCTAGAGCCCCCACCAGCCGCAATCCTGACATTATCCTTTTGTTTGAACATTTGGAGAAACTAACTTTGAATAATCCTGGGGAAGGGATTTACCCAGGACAGGTGAAGGTCATCCAAATTACTGGTTATTTATGCTGTTATAAATTACTTCTTATGTTATTATTGTTTAGTGTGAGGGACAGTTTGTTTCTGTTAGGTGTGATTCCCTTAGTTATTAGACTAGGTAGGGAACCCCCCGATAGAGTAGGTTTAGCAAGGATTTATTTTCACCATTTTCTTTTAATAAAATGCACACTTCTGAAACAAAAACAAGAAGTTGTCTTTCTCGCTTTACTGATCCCCCACATAGGTTTCTAGCAATGCACTCTCCACCATGCTGAATACCCCTCGGAGTCTACCATTCTATGTTTGATGCTGCTCTTTTTTCTTTTTTTCTGCTAAACAAAATTACTACTTTGACCTCTTTGACTCTTACAATTCTCAACCTCGTCAACTTTTCCAAACTTTGTCTCGTATTCCCTCCCCCTCATCTCCTCATCCTGCCCTTACTTCGACTCTGTGGCTGACATGGATTCCTTCTTTTCTTCCCTCCTCTCTCATTCCTAAAGTCTACCCTCGTCTTCTTCCCTATCTTACTTCATTTTTCAATATCTGTCTCCTGTCTTCATTCTTTCCATTGTCTTTTAAACATGCTACAAGTCTCCCCATTCTTAAAAAAAACAATGCTGGATCCCTCTCTTCCCTCTAAATTTCAACCTATAGATCTCCTCTCTTTTCTTTCTAAACTCTTGGAGCATATCATTTATGCTTAAGTCTCTCTTCATATTACATCCAACTCTCTTTCTTGTTTTCAATCTGGCTTCTGTTCCTGTCATTCCATGGAGACCATGTTACTCTATGTTTGTGACTCGGCCCTTTCAGCGCTTTGTGCTAAACATTCTTCTCTCTTTTTCTCTTGGATCCATCAGCAGCTTTCAATATTATTGACCACTATCTTCTAACCGTTCCTCACCCACCCTCTGCCCAATCCCGCTTCCGCTCATTGTCTCTCTTGACTCCTTTACATACATTGCAATGTGCTTCTGCGCCATTGTCGATCCATTTCCTCTTACCCTATCTTTCCTAACTGTCCCAAAAATCATCTTCTTTCTGCATGAATTGGTCTCAGTTGTCTTTTTCATTTGATGTGTACCACTTTTATTATGTACAGCACTTTGGCATATAGCGCTTTATAAATGCAAATAAAAAACAAATACAAATATGGAGAAAATAAAAATACATTAATACTTTTTTAAAATAACCCATTTCTAAAAGGATCTACGTGTTTGTCAAGTTGTTTTATTATGATGTGCATATTTGAGGAAATCTCTTTTTCAGCATAGCATCGCCGGGTCTGCAAACGTGCTGTTACAGTAACAATAAAAGGCTCCACCCTACCAGGTTGACACCAAGCCAAGGAGCGTTTGTCTCTATTTGGTGGTGGATTCCCTCGACCCGGGCCACCCAATACTTGGCATTGAGGCATAGGCCTTTGCCGAGAGCCAACTCACTTTGCGTGCTTACTTTTCTTTTTTTTTTCAATTTATTTTTGATTGTGTTATAGCCGAATTACAGCTTTTTACATTACAATATGTTAGAACAAAATAGACAAATTAAAAACATCTTCAATTACATCTAAACAACAAAATTGAACACCCACTTATAAAAGACATTGGACACCATGCTATGGGTTTATCAAGACTGGATAATGGCGAAGACATGTTTAATTCACGCATTACTGAGACCGTATTTATCCAATCCGCCCTCTTCAGGACTTCTTTTACATTCATTGAATTTTGAGTCAATTCCCCTTGATCACGATCACGCAGCGTGAGTGTTTCCAACACACTTGATCTTAAACCCTTTAAAAACAGATTAGTATTCTTTCTCAACATTGTCTCTTCATAGATAGAGTTCTAAGGTGGAACCAATATTAACCTGAACAGTGATAATAACCTCCAGTTTATCTGTGATCGCAGGGACTGAAGACCCAATTCATATGTCAGGGCCACTATCAGCAGCGATTGTGGTAGATCTAACACATATTTCCACAATTTGGCTTCAAGCTTTTCCCAGTTAATGAGTGTCGCCATACCGTAGATTATGTGATGGAATTACCTTACTATTATAATACTTCAATAATGGCATTATTGAGAATTTGCAGTAATTGTGCAAGATCAACTTCAGCAGAGCACCCAGTTGGGTCAATGTCCTCTCCGAAATTGAGGTAAATGATCCCACGGTCGGGAAACACCGTAGCTTGAAACCAGAGTAGGTTACTTCCTGAGCCACCTCTATTACTTGGCCATCTAAGTGCCATGTACAGGATTGATCTCGCTTCAAGGGCGGTTGAAACTTTAAGATCTTGTATTTTGCTGGATTGATCTGTAGATAGTTCCGTCCTGCATAAACATCAAACAGAGCCCTTTAGGTGTATAGTCCAACAATACAATGTCGTCTGGTAGGCAATCCAGTTGAGTCTTTCTTTCCCAATCTTAGGACTCGCCAACCCGGACCCCTCCAAACTCTCTGCCAAATCTGAAAGGTATAGATTAAAGAGGCAGGGTGCTAACATGCATCCCTATCTCACCCCCCTTTCAGTCCTTATTGGGCCCGTTAGTCTGCCCATCCTATACAACCTCACCTGCAATTGTGTACCTGCGTGTAATTCAACAATAATTGGCAACAGTGAAGAAGGTAACCCGCAAGCCTTTAACTTACTCGACAACCAATCTCTATTCACAGTATCAAAAGCTTGTGAAATGTCAATCCACACTTCAAACAGCGTTGAAACGCCCTTCACAAAGGAACCACTACTAACTAGACTCAGCACCAGAACATTGAGGGAAGTGGAGATACCCCTCTGAAAACCTATTTGTTGTCTCGACAGAACACCTATTGTCACGGCTCAGCTCTCCAGCTCCCCCAAAATGATCCCTGCAAAGATTTTACTGTCCACATAAAGAAGGGAGATTGGGTGATCATTTTATGGATCCTCCCGATCTCCCTTCTTGTAAATTGCTATTATCATAAACCCTCTCCATGAAGCAGGGAGATGTCCAGTCCTCACCACCTCCCTGTAGAGGGCCACACATATTCTCGACCACAAGGCAATGTTTGATTTTAGAATCTGATTTGTTAGGCCATTTGGCCCTGAAGCCCTTGTGGACCATGATTTCTTTATTAAATCTCCTACTAGGTCTATTGTGATGTTTAGAACCCATGTAATTCCTTCGTAGTATCCCTTTCTGAGTTTATCGGTTTCTTATGAAGCTCTGTCAAGTAGGGGTGTCACGGTATTAGTTTTATGACGGTACAATAACCTTCTTGCCAAATGACGGTATATCATGGTTATCGCGGTATAGCAGGTGGTGTGAACTAAATTGTCAGATTTATCATCACAAAGAAAACCAGGCACCTAGGGCCAGAATTGGGCTTTTCAACATACTTTCCACTGAAATGCCACGCCTTGCTTCCACCAAACAACACACACACGTGTGGAGAGGAGGAGGGGGTCTGGGGGGGGGGGAGAGCCCTGCTGCGACTGGTAAAGCAAACTTAATAGCTTTTCTTAAGTGGTCATTTAGGCTTTTAGCTCCCCCACCGGCTGCTGGTGAAGATGAACATGTGGCCATCTTGATAACCTGTATGCCACAGATCAATAGAGTCTGATGGTAGTATACGCTTGTGCGCATAGACACATACACGCACACGCACTCTCTCTTTACGTTACAGCCTTTAGTTTACTTGCGGGCCAAAAGGTGTTCAGTAATCACAGACATGTTACCCTTTTGTATGGCAGCAGGGAATTCCCACAGAGATGAGTACATTTCTCAGTGTGACTTATTATATGTAAATTCAATGATGGAACCAGGGAAATCCCGCATTGTCATATGTTTAACATTATCCATTATAAATATATAAACCCCAAAGCCGCCAACCCAAAGTAAACCCTTTCCCTTCTTGGCACTGTATTTATTCTTCCTATTGCTAACATATTGATTTTGTGTCAGGCACGTGTGGTTTATGGAATGGCATTAAAAACTGCTCCAACTGAAACTACTTGGCAGACGGCACATCCAACAGTGCAAGACCAAGACTGCGCAGCACTTGCTTACTGCAGCCTTTCCAAATCAGATTGAAAAGCACACTTAGCGGTATGAACGGTATACCGGTGTAAACAATGTGACGGTTGTTATTGTTCAATTATTAAGTGGTTCACGGTATCTTTAACGGTATACCGTAATACCGTTATACACGCACTCTCTCTTTACGTTACAGCCTTTAGTTTACTTGCGGGCCAAAAGGTGTTCAGTAATCACAGACATGTTACCCTTTTGTATGGCAGCAGGGAATTCCCACAGAGATGAGTACATTTCTCAGTGTGACTTATTATATGTAAATTCAATGATGGAACCAGGGAAATCCCGCATTGTCATATGTTTAACATTATCCATTATAAATATATAAACCCCAAAGCCGCCAACCCAAAGTAAACCCTTTCCCTTCTTGGCACTGTATTTATTCTTCCTATTGCTAACATATTGATTTTGTGTCAGGCACGTGTGGTTTATGGAATGGCATTAAAAACTGCTCCAACTGAAACTACTTGGCAGACGGCACATCCAACAGTGCAAGACCAAGACTGCGCAGCACTTGCTTACTGCAGCCTTTCCAAATCAGATTGAAAAGCACACTTAGCGGTATGAACGGTATACCGGTGTAAACAATGTGACGGTTGTTATTGTTCAATTATTAAGTGGTTCACGGTATCTTTAACGGTATACCGTAATACCGTTATATCCCTACTGTCAAGTGTTTGTTCCACCCCTCTTCTCCTATAACATTGCTCTGCACATTACTCTGACAATTCATCAACAAATTTATAATAGACCAAAATATCTTGAGTTGGGGTGGCTCACAGATCTCAACATCATTTCTCTGTCTTTTTGAATACATGGAGACTTACATGTTTTTGACCAGTTCTTATATTCGTTTTTCAGATTTTTCAATTTACTTCCATACTAATCCCCACTTAGATTCTTGGCCTTCAGTGATCAAACTGCCCTCCTCAATTCTCTTTTTTCCCCAAATGTATTATCATCAAAAGAGTGTTTATGCGAAATCATTGTTTGACCTCCTGTGGTACCAGGCTTGTCTAAATCCCCCAGGAAGTCTACAAAGTTGAGGGGATTACACACCGTTCTTATCTCGTTGTCACCAAAACCATCAAGTATAATTTGAAGTTTCCCATTGAGAACTGTCCCAGCTCTTACACATTTTTGTATTCTGTTTTTCCCGTTATTTACTGTTAACTGTTCCTATTGACTACTCATACAGCCTTTGATCTCATACGCCACCACCCCTACACGCATATTGTGATCACTACTCCCCACTTTATTAATAGTAACATAATCGCTTGAAAGAAACAAATAATCTGTGGTTGAGGGCCAAACCCCTCTCTTCCAGGAGGGATTGGTGGAACATCCCCCTTGTGTTCCCATTTACCACGGATAGGTTCCATTCAATAAGAAATGAGAGCCATCACTTATCATTTTCCGATGGCTCCCTCAATTGACTCCCATTTTGATTTACAGTTTTGATACACTGGGAATTCAGGTTGCCCATTAGAACTATACCAACCGAGCCAAATTATATCTCAATTCTCACTAAGAGGTCTGCCAGACTCTGTAAGAAGTCTTTGAGGGGGGCCACAGTAGGGTTCCAATATGCATCAATCATTATTATAATTTGAGTTGTCAAATTACTTCTTACCTCAGTTTTTACTGCCAAAAGGCCCTGTTGTCCATTACTCTATAATTCTATATTTTTGAAAACTAAATTGCGACAGGCAATCGGGAGACTCCCCAAAGGCCACCCCTTACCCCACTCACAACATCCTGCTCAACAAGCTCAAATCCATCAATCTTAAAGCCTGATGTAAGCTAGGTTTTCTGGAACATAATTATGTCATGATGGTTAAAAATCTCATCTCTGGTCGACCTGTTTTTAAACGAGCTGGAACCCCTAGTGTTCCAACCAAGGAGTCTAATATCTTGTTTTACTAAAGGGACTCCCCAGGAAGCACCAGCTTCTGAGAGACTTGCGTCAGGATTTCCAGCAGAAAGGCCCATGTATTTGCCCTAGTATCTTAATGCCTTCCGCCCCCTGCCCCCCCCATAGAAATATAGGTACTAACTTTACTGGTGGTTGTTGATTGTCTGTTTCAACTCCTACCGTTATTGCCACTACTATTGGATCATTCAAATTGTTTCCTTCTCCGGTTTCTTTTTGGTCCCTGCTTTTTTTTTTAAACAGTCTGTTTCCAGTCCATTCTCCCTGACCGTCTTGGCGGTCTTCTCTTTCCTTTTTGTGATTTCTCAGTTCCTGTCACCAATGTAAGGAAGGCATGGTATCAAACAGTGAAGGCAGACACAAGTGATCACAGTTCAAAGGTGTTTATTGAACTTCAATGGGTTGGATGAATACCTATCTAAACTAAATCTAAGGATGGGAGCAAGCTACAACTATCAAATAATAATAATGCAGTCCTAATCGAGTCTCTGTCAAAATAAAAGGGCCTATACCAAATAAACCTATTGTCAATTCTTACTTCTAAATACAAAAGGGTGTTGGGCAACTGTGTATGCAAAAAAGAAAAGTGTTCAAGAAATAATATGTCAGGGCAGTTGGATTCCCTTCCCCACATTTTCAGCACGGGGCAAGGCGGCACGTTCGAGTTTCACACACACTCTGGCTTCTCTGCCACAAGGATACAGTTCAAAGCATAGGTACCAGGGCCTTCTGCAAAGCCTCTTTTCCAAACCCCATCTCTTACTGCAGAGGGCCTGTGGTAACAAACAAATATCAAAGTTCCATTCTTATCAGGATCTTTACATTCACAAGTTCTCGCTTCTAGTGTTCATCATGGGTCTCCCTCCTTCAGGCTTGGACCCTTGGACCGAATGAGGGAGCCCACATTTGGGCTCCCTCATTCGGGCTCGGACCATGTAATCTCACTTTCTACAGTTCCCTCTTGATATCAAAATCAAAGACCTTCGAATGTGCAATGTTTTTTTTTCTTAAACCGCCGCAGGACCACTTCGATTAACTTCACAGTGTTCTGATCAATCTTCTACTTGCGTGTCTGCCACTTCGGCAGGATACCTTAATGAGACCTTCGATTGAGCACATTCACGGTCCCGGACCACTCTGTCAACGGTACCGTATCTATCCATCTCAAGTTCAAACAATCATCAGTAGTTTAGCTTTACTCGCGTCACACACGTTTAACAATGTTCGTTCCAGTGCTCGTTATACAATGTTGCCGCTTGCAACCTTGACTTCAACACAGACTGGTCTTGCATCAGTCTCCCCAACTCACCGGCTGTGTTGATCTCTCTGGCGCTTCTTTGTTCTTGGAGCCAAGGACGATACCACAGTGGCTGCTGCTACTCCCCGCCTTGGTCGGTTACACAGGAGGGCCTCTGGTATCTCCGAGACACAATGCAGGTTTCTTCAGTCTGGTTTCCTGGCCCTACACTTTCTCACTAGAAGGTTTCTTGAAAGTAACCGTTTCTTGCCAAAAAAAAGGTCAAGGGTATTTCCCACATTGCGAACCATTCTTGGTTGGCCGTCTTTCTCCCCTTGTTCAGCTGGAACTCGAAACTACTGTTTCTTCGGCTGCTTTGCCTCACTCAGGAGTGAGTTAGTGTGAGTGATTGTCAGTAATTGCCTGACTTCGCCTGACCATAGTAGCGGGACATGTCAGGTACACTGCTTGGATGTAAGTCTGTTTTCTTCCAGAGCGGGCTGTCTGTGTGGAAGTGTTTGTGAACGGAAAGGGGGAGGGGGTAAAGTTCCCACGTATCCTACCTGGTAGGATGGCGTAGGTAGGAACAGGTAAAGGTGTTACAGGCAGAGGGATACCGCATCTCACCATCCGGTGTCCCACTCCCCGAAGACCCCTCACCCAGGTGATCTACCAGTAACTGGCCTACCGCCAGGGTCTGGATTCAACTACGATGGCCGTGCCCTGGCCACCTGAGAGAGAGATCCACGGGGGCTAGCGGGTGCGATACCTTCTGGTTTCACACACCAATGGCAGAGTTAGTGCTTTCACAAATAGATTTGTGTCCACCTTTCGGATCCTTTGTTTTTTCTGATGTTTTGTTTTTGGTTTGTTTTGAACTTTGAGTACTGTTTCTTTGTCAGCCCCCTCTGACTTTTTAATCTGTCTTTTCTTCGTGTTACCATTGAACCAGGTTCTTGGAGCTAATGACTCCTCATTTGTATGCAGTTGAATCATCCCTGAGGGTGCTAAGCTTTGTGCATGCAATTTGGGCTAGACGTATGAATTCTTCCAACATAGATTCTGACAAAGGTGTATCCTCCACAATTTGATCCCCATTTTCTTTGGTCATACTCTGTAATATCAACCTCTCTTTATTCTGTTGTTGGACCTCCTTTGCCAGCAGTGTTACATTTGTATACATCAATTCTAGTTGCAGTCTGGTCCCCACCCATTTAGCAACTAGATCTGTCATTAATAGTGACTGTTGATTTATTTTAATCTTAATATCTTTGTATTCAGTCTCCAGAGATTGATTTATGACAGATTTTAGCCCTACCCTTGAACTTTGACACCCCTATACTTCCTTTGTTAGTTCCAAAAGTATTCCTGTGTGCGATTGTACTTCCCCTTTCAGCATTTCAAAGATGTTTACCAGGGAGTTAAGCACAACATTTATAGCAGAGAGGGTTGAATCGCTTCCTTCCATTTTGTTCATCCGACCCTCCGGTCGTTCTGTCTCTGCCGGGCCCTGTGTTGGATTATTTCCTTTTTGTTGGACTAATTGATCATTTAAACCTCCCTCTCGTGAATCCATTACTGAAGATGAAATGGCATTTAGTTCGAAAGACATCTCAAGAGAAGTATGGGGTTTATCTGACCCATTGTCCCCTTGTGTGACTGAATGTTTGGTAGATAAGACGCCGCTTCTTACCAGTACAGACTGTTCCGGAAGGTCATTCCCCCCTTTCCTCCTGTTGATCAGTGTCTCCCAAACTACAGCAATTCCGCTTGGGGCAGAAGTCCCTTATTGTTCTTTTCATTGTTGTGGCTGTCAATGTGTATTCAAGGTTCTTCACATCTGCCACTTTTGAGTTTAGGTGATTTATAATCACAGGTCGTTCATCCTTCCCCTGCCCATTTAGCCCAGAGGTTGAAGGAGTTTTGTCAACGATTCCATGTCATTTCATCGCGGGATGTTTTTTCGCAGGGTTTTTTACAGTGAATTTTGTAATGAAAAAAACCATTGATTTGACTCAACCCCCCATTCCCTTTCAGTTTATATATATTACCAAAAACCCACATCCCACATATATAATTTTGTAACCCCCAAACAAAAATTCAATGTTTTTTTTCGATAAAACATTTGCGTAAAAAACCCCCATGAAAAAACATCCTGCGATGAAAGGACGTTGTACCGTTGTCAACAATCAAAATCCCTTCCAGCTGAACCTCGCAATTGAGATTTGAAGAGACACTTCGCCTGATTCCTCGTTGAATTTCCAGTGTTAACTGACTCGTAAAATTCAGCTGCCTTTAAATCATCCCCCGAGGCCCGATTCTTAAGTTATATATGTGCGACATGCTCGATAGGATACATATCCACTGCAGCCAGGTATTGCACCCTCACACGGGATCACCCGACTGTCGTGTTGAGTAAAGTTCAGGTTTTGAAAAACGTACCCGCAATATTCACGGGATTCGCTGGTGATCGCGGGGCTCTTAAAGCTTCTGTTTGCTCAGCTCCATTTCTTCCGATGAGACAATTGACTGCAGCCGGCAGCTTCCTGAAGACCGCAACCTGCGATCAAAACACTTTGAGACCCACGCTTTGCACATGCGCTCTGGCGCTACGGGTCAGGTTTTGTAGGAAAGAAGTCAGCTGAGAATTAAAGGCACAGCTCTTCACCAGCTCGTACTCCACTCCTCCGAGACACAGCTTGCTGGTGCCTTTACTCAACCAAAACACTTTGCAACCCACACTTCGCGCTCTCATGCTAAGGGTCAGGAGTTGTAGAAAAAAGGCAGCTGGTTGCGAGCTATGTATTAAATACTGTAGGCTTTGGAAGCCGGTTTTGACATAGGTTCTCTGAAACATAAAACTGCGGACATATCTTGCTTTAGAAATCCCGAACTTGTAATTTAAGTGAATGCCTATGTATGGATTCAGCTGCACACTTGTGCTTACAGAACAAGTTTTAGTATATTGTATAGCCTACGAAAGCTGTTGACACCCTGGCCGGAGATACAAATTTAGCCAGGTTCAAAGACCTTTTGAAAGACTACACTGGTGGTAAAATGTATAAAGGCTCTCCTTTGAATAGGGGAGAGCAGACACAGATATATAATGAGAGGGCGGGTGGTTCCCATGGTAAATTGTACGACCATGTGGAGAAAGCTGCAGCTATATAATAAAACCTGTATCTCTGAGAATAAGACCAATTCTGTTCTGGGTGTTTCATTTTGTGCTTAAAAGTTATTTTCTGAACACTGGCGGGAATACAAATAAGTATTTCTCTACAATTTGGCACCATCAGATGGGACCTCATTGCAGTTAAGATCCAGTTGGACTAAACGCTCCATGGTCGGAGAACAGGCAAAGTTGGGTGCCGGGTGTGGGGTGCACTGCTGCTTTCCTTGCAGCCACATCTTCATTTACCATCTGAATTCTTTGACACGATTGATCTCTGCAACTGAGGAGCTCCGTCAGTGTGAGGAAAAGGAATTTATGTTCCTTGTGATGCACTGGTACAGAATACTGCAGATAATTAGGTGAGACCATTCCAGAATTATATTTAAAGGTTTGTTATTATGAAAATGTAATGCTCTGTTCCCTGTGGCAAGCATAATGTTAATGAGCCATAGGGGAATGTGCTTAGAAATGTAATGCTGTGTTCCCTGTGGAAAGCATACTGTTAATGAGCCATAGGAGAATGCGCTTAGAAATGTCATGCTGTGTTCCCTGTGAAAAGCATACTGCTAATGAGCCATAGGGAAATACACTCTGTGTACACATTTGAAACCATGGAATAAAGGACTCATGAAATGAGTACGTAAACTGCATTCATTGTGGCCACACTAAGTGGGACATTATCAAAGCAACTTTTGTGATCAAAAAAGAAAAGAGGAAACAAGGTAAGCAATAAAGAGATGGGATTAAAATGTTGTAAGAGAGTCAACAGGAAATAGAAAAACACGTGTCTTCTCCACTGGAAGGAATGCCAGGATGGGAGCTAATGTTTAAAAAAGGATTGGGGTTAGTGTTGTTTTTGCAAAAATGGCATGAATACACTGCCAACAACCCTGATTTGCAATTCCCAGTGTATGGTTCTTATGACCCAGAAAAAATAAGACATTTAAGGGAAGTGTTAACTGCTAAGGGTGATAAGGCTATCAGGCCCCTACAATGGGAAGTCTACAAGCAATGGGAAGATTTTTCTAGACATAAATCTATGAAGGAAGCACAGATTAAAAAACGTAAACCACAATCTGAAAAGAGATAAAGAGATAACGTGTGTGCATTTGATAATGAAAAAATAATAATTATGGATTACGAAGAGGAAGACCATGACGATTTAATAAGAATGAGCCATAATTCATAGACTTGAGACATAATTCTGCCCTGCAACAGTTTTTTTAGGATGGATCATACATGCCCCATCAAAGTATATGGTAACCCAAGCATTTCCAATTAGAGATGTGCCTGGGGTTGATACTGAGAACTCGACTCACCAGGTTCATATGCCTTGGAACCGTATGGAATCACTTTCTTTTACTAAAGATTATCCAGATATTAGACAAAATCCAGAACAGTGGTACATCCAGACAGACTGGATACTTAAAACGTGTCCACTCACATTGCCAATTACCATGCTAATGATAAAGGTGAAAGGAGAAGAAAATTGAGCAATTAAAAACCAGAGCACTAATGCAACAGCATATGTATTTTCACCCTTGGCAAGGCCAGCAATATTCAGCTAGGAATCATTATGAAGATGCCTATAGCACAATAGACTGCACAGTGTAGGGCTGGTCCAAACTCTAAATATATGATCCTGTACAATTCAGTATAAGTCCTTTATTGTGCATGGCTCAGCTTGTTGTCACTGATAAATGTGCTTTAAATTTGTTGGGGGTGGATTTGCCAAAACATTTGCATGCAACTCATCCCAGTTCCCTTGCCATGGAATGCTGCTCTGCAAGAAAGTTTTGAAGTTTTAATATATGTCTTATGTAATTTACCTGTTTTTAGGCAAGCTTGATTTATGTTGTTTGTAGATGAAAAGTTAGGCTGTGCCTTATCTGTACTAACTCAACAGCAAGGGGGAAAAATTGCCCATGTGCATATTTTTCTTCTATATTGGTCATAGTGGCAACAGCACTTCCGAATTGTTTACAGGGTGTACCGGCTTCAGCCCTTTCTATGAAACAGGCAGATGCCATATATTAAGACACCAAAATGCATTGTTTGTGCCACATGCAATTGAAAGGTTATCGAATAAAACAACACAGAGCACATAAAAAAATGTCAGGTTGAAAAGATATGAGCTGACGTTGTGAGCTTTAAATATTACTATGTAGCATTGGGATACTCTAAATCCTGTTACCTTGCTACCCCTCCCATAAGTTGAATTAAAAGTAATGTTTTTATTGACCAAATTGCAACGGTCAATCATACAGTCCCTTGCATTACACATGTATATTACACACATGATGCCACCAGAATAAATATGTTTATAAATATTCTTGAGATAGAGCAAACTATTTAGGCTGAGGCAGCAGAGCAAGATCTTCAGGAATGGAAACAGATGGAGAAATATGTAGATGATTATTGGCTAAGAAATGCAAGATGAGAAAAAAATGGAAATTAGCACATATGTATTTACCTTTAATATTGTTCTATTCTCAGGGCCCATCTTATGTAGGGGCAGAAAGAATGTTTAGGGCTGCTCACTACAAGTGGGGCGTAACACTAAAATGTAAGATCAGCCATGGTTGAGTATTGTAGAACTGTTTAGTATGTTTCCTGTAACATTGGTGAGAGTGAGGAAGCCCAAAAGAAAACAAAGGCATTATTTAGCTACCTGAATTTCATTTGAAGCATTACAGTCAGAGTTTATTAAAGTTGCCTTCCCATGAAAGGGAAATATTCTAATAATAGTATGTTAGTGATTGTATGTTTAGCAAATAACCATAAGCATTTGCCAGATAGAACAGTACTTTAGTGAGCATTGTTAAAAAACAAAACAACAAATACATAGAGTATTTACCCCTATTTGGCCTGCCTTACACTATATGGAGCAATAGCAATGTATACATTGTTCAATGCTGGCATTCAGTTGTTTGATGTTCTCTTCATGAGGTAGCCATGGGACGCCAAGCTACCAAAACATGTGTTCTATCCGCTGTTAACCAACTACCGTAAGAGTTAGCTAAACACTTGTTTATTCTCTGCAATCAGGTTCTAAAATATCATTGGAAGGGGACAGGATATGGCATCCAGGCTGGTGAATGGGTGTTTGTGAGCATCAGGACTGAAGTCCAGTTGAAAAAAGGCATTGCAGACACTGCTCACCACTCAGACAGCATCGAAAATATTGTGGCTGCTAGTTTTGGATCGACGTGTTGATGCTTAAAAACAAGATTTATGCTTCTTCTACCCACACCATTGCCTGATCTGTCCGGTACTAAAATGGTATCCCTTCTGTTGAAAAATTTGACATTTGCATAATTGCTGTTCTTCAAAAGACAATTTTGGATCAACAGAGGAATCACAATATCCAGGACGCTGGAAGCGGATCTGCAAATGGAGAAAAGGAATTCCTTCCTGAAAGGAACAACTATTGAATGGGTAAGGCCACCATTAAAGACTAACTATGGGTGAAAAGAGATGCCCCGAGGAGCAATCTGGCTCCATAAGATCTGTTGTGATGAAATTTGACTTTGCTGTTGTACGTTGTTCCATAATAAGCTATGCCAGAACCACATGTGCGGCTATTTCATCCCAGAGAGGATTTATGCAAAGACAAAAAAAAAGGCGTGCCAAGGGGTTTTTCCCTGCAGTACTGATAAAACTAAATGTTTTTAGATTAGGTGAGTAGGTTATTACTGGAATGTTATGTAGAACTATCCTTGTTTAGTATAGTAATTCATGTCTCAAATGCCTTCCTGTCACAGATCACAGGCAACTTTAGAATACACTATAAATGTTTTATTATGCAAAAAAAGTGATTAGAGAAATATTAGCTATAGATATGGCAGATGAAGTAGATGTTTAAGAGAACTATGTAAGAAAAGGGTCGATTGCGAGCTGTGTATTAAATATTGTAGGCTTTGGAGGCTGGTTTTGACATAGGCTCTCAGAAACAGAAAACTGCAAACATATCTTGCTTTAGAAATCCTGAGCTTGCAATTTAAGTGAATGCCTATTGAGAGAAACCAAAGGGTGTCTCACCCGCTAGTCCTCGGGGACGTGTCATCCAGTTGGCCAGGACACAGCCATCGCTTTTGGATCCGGTTCCTGGGGTGGACCAGTGTGGGAGGATCACCTGGATGAGGGGTCTTCAGGGATTGGGGGTGAGACGACTTATGTGAGACATGATATTCCCCCCTTTCCCATTTCCCATATTTAATAGGTCCCAACTCCCCCGCTTTTCTACACAAACACTGGGCCGAGGAAGAGGGTGACTGAGAGTAACATGGCTAACAATTATACATCTCATTGGATATGTCCAGCTAATCGGGTCAGGCAAAGTCAGGCATTTGACTTTAATCACATACATCTGATACCCGTTAGCTCTCCCCACACGGATAAAAGGCGGCACATCGAGATACACTCTGAGCAAGGTGGAACATGAGAAGCAGCAGAACCTCTGGGGCGAAGGCAAACCTATTGAAGCAGAGCGACGGCATGAGAACCAAGGGTAATGGAACCCAGGAGTTCCCTGCAGCAAGTCGATGCCTCCAAAGAGCTGTAAAAGATACATGGAGAAGGCCAAATCCCAGACAAGAAGACTGCATTGTGTTTCGAAGGTGCCAGCGACCCTCCCGGGTGAACGACAGACTTGGGGAGGCGAGGTCAAGCCTGTGGTATTAACCTTGACTCATGAATTTAAACGATCAAGACAAAAAAGGAATGCACACAGCCAGTGAGTCTGTTGAGCGAGATGAAAGACCGGTGTGTGTTAAGGAAAGATTGAAGTGGCAACAACATATCTTACAACTAAAGGCTGGATGCGTGTGGATGAGACGCGAAGAAAGGCAGACCTCTGGTGAAATCTGAAATTACTGATAACTGTGAAGCCATTGAAACAGAGTAGCGGAGTGGTCCGGCGAAAGGAAATAGCCCATGGAAAAGTCTCAGCGAAAGGTGAAATATTCTTGTTATAAAGCCACCAAGTGAATGAAAAGCATGAGGATCAAGATTTACCCTGGCAAAAGGGGAAGTGGAAAGTGAATATTGAACTCTTGTGCTTATGAAATTGCACTACATAGACGAAGAGGGAAAGTCGAAGTGGTCCTGCAGAGGTCTATAGTAAAAGCCTTGTACATTAAAAAGTCTTTGACATCAGGCAAAGGTCCGAGCCTGACTGAGTGAGACCGGAAGTGTGATAAGTCAGGGGAAGCGAACCCCTAATGAATGTGAATTAAGCTTGGGGAAGGGAACCCCTGCAAGTGCTGTGATTGCAAAGACCAGGCCTGGCTGAAGGAGATCTGCGTTGAATCAGGTACTTGTTGTTTGAAAGGTCTGAACCCGGCTGAGGGAGACCTATGTGAACTGTTAAAGCTTTGAGACATTCGGGCCCGACGCAGGGAGACCTACGTGAACTTATTGTTGAACTGTGAACTTTCTGTTGAACTGTGAAAGAACTTTTGGAACGTTGGAAAAGTGACTTTAACGTGGAAATGCTTTGTTTTGAGAACCTGAGCCAGAGTGTGTCATCCTGTCTACGGGGACCGCCTTACTCTCTGCTGTCCAATGTGGGGTGGAGAACTGACTCAGCCACTTTGATTCTTTATATTCTTACACTGATTTTCCTTTGCATACATATTCCCCTTTACACACTTTTTGCATAAGAGATAGGGCAGGCATAAGGTTTTGTTAGTATAGGATATTTTGATTTGACTGAGACTGACTAGGACTGTGTGTTTTTTATTATTTGATGGCAGAGACTACTCCCATCTTAGCTACAGGGCAAAGTAGGAGTTTTTCCAAATCTGAGAACTGAATAAAGGATTTACAAATTGTACCTTTTGTGTCATTGTCATACTTGTGATACCATGCCTCCCTTGTATATGGTGGGATCTGACTCAATTCATAAAAGTTGAGAACCCATGCCAGTAATTGTCATTCCACCTGAAGGGGAAACAGGATTATTGAAGGCCTTGATTCTCCCAACTCCAAGTTCTGGTTAGTCTACAGGACTTTTCAAAACCCAGGTGTTATTAGATAACCTACTGGTCGCCCATTTTCAAATACAACAATGGGACCGAACAGTCTTAAAAATCACACATTTTGATTAGGCCTAGTGCCCTAAACCCACCTTTTCTCGAACCTTTTCTTTTTGGTGACAAGCCCCCTATATCATAATCAAGCTCGGAAGGGTCAGGCGACTTTGAAACCTTATCTGAAGAAGTTGACACTCTTTTCGTCTCTGAGTCAGAAAACACAACAGAGGTAACCCACACCCCCACCCGAAAACATGGCCAATATTGAGACAGTCGTAGCTCAAATAGCCGTCCACCAGATTCAGGGCGAGGCTTGTTTTCAAGAAAATTTGACAAAGTTAGTCGAGTTACAAGCTAGACCCCTAATACCTCAAGGGATATTACAACCCTATCAGGAAGGGGAAGACCTAGGAAAAATCTTTCTGAATTTTGAGTGATTAGCCAACCAGTTGGGAAGGGGAGAACATTTAAACAAAATGCTACTTGGGACCTCTATTGAAAGGTGAGCTATGAACCGCATATCGATTACTTAATTCCGCCTTGGTAGCCCCCTTCGTATCCATCAAAGAAGGACTCCTCAAAAGAGTAGGCCAGACCAGTAATTTTTATCAACAAAAATTAAGATCCATCAGATTAAACCCTGGTGAGACCTTCTGAAAGTAGGGGAACAAAGTAAAAATAGTGTCTCCCTTTGGATCGCAATAGCACTCTGGAGGAGCTAGTAGAAATTATCACATTGGAACAGTTTACCAACTCTCTACCTCCTTTCTTAAAAAAAGCAGTATTGCAATTAAGCAGACTCAGCCTTAGTATAGCTATTGAGACCGCACAAAATCAGTAAAACATTTCTACTCTATACATAAAAACGAAGACAGAAAAGATAAACAATAACAACCCCAGACATTAGAACGAGGAGGAGGATCCTCTAAACCCTTAGAGTGGACTCCGAAAGAGACGGTAGGAATTTAAAAAAAAACAACTTTAGGTGTAAAGAAGAGCTAAAGAGAGAAGAGCCTAGAGGAATAAGACCATCACCTCCTACCTGCTTCTCATGTACAGGGACAGGTCATTTGGCCTGGCATTATCTCAAAATGAAAGGGAGGCGCGCCTATGGAAATAGGATGCCTAAAAGGACAGGTATGGGAAGAACAAGAGAAAGACCTAGAAATCTTTAGCATATGCTTATGCCGATCCTCAGCTGATTTTACCTATGAGAGAGCTCTGGTCAATGGGATGGTGGTGAAGGCATTAATTGACTCTGGCAGTAAACAGACAGCCATAATAGCTGATTTGGTCTCTCCAGCAGATCTAGAGAAAGTGACTTTAGTTAATGTTACCTGTGTACACAGAGATAACAAGATATATCCCAGGGTACCCATATACATCAATATCAGAGGGGAGTCACGGCTAGTGTCCTCAGCCATTATCCCTGGACTTCCGGAAGAGGTCAATATAGTAAGGGACTTTCCAGAATTCTCCACCTTGCTCCAAGAACTCCCAACTCCAACTAGGGAGTTTGTACCACCGGACCGATGGCAATCTGATTTCTATTCCCAGATCTCTCCGGTATGGGAATGGACGGAAACAGACCCTCACAAACATGTCATTTGTATAAAAGCCCCTCAATCCCAGTTCATTGGCTATTTACAAGGGACCAAAGTCAACCTTCAGCCCCTATCACCACGGCGGAAAAGAAACCCCATCAATATGCGAGAGTCCCTGGATACAATTTTCCCTTGTTCTCTGCAAGGCCCTAAAATTGAAGGACCTCAGAGAAGAACAAACCTATCCACCTCGTATAGGGGAAGGGTATGTGAGAAATCAAAGGGTGTCTCACCCGATAGTCCTCAGTGACTTGTCATCCAGGTGGCCAGGACAAAGCCATCGCTTTTGAATCTAGTTCCTGGGGGTGCATCAGTGCGGCAGGATCACCTGGATGAGGGGTCTTTGGGGAGTGCGGGTGAGATGACCGATGGTGAGACGCAGTAGTCCCCCCTTTCCCGTACCCATGACCCCTCTTATTTCATAAGATTCTCCGATGTCCAAAATTCCCCCCTTTTCTACACAAACACTGGGCCGAGGAAGAGGGTGACTGAGAGTAAACAAGGCTAACCCTTACACATCTCATTGGACATGTCCCACTAATCGGGTCAGCCAAAGTCAGACACTTGACTTTAATAACATACATCTGATACTCAATTGCTCCCCCCACATGGATAAAAGGCAGAACATAAAGACACATTCTGAGCAAGGTGGAACACTAGAAGCAGCAGAACATCTGGGGCGAGGGTGAACCTACTGGAGCAGAGCGACGGATCAAGGGACGAGAACCAAGGGTAAAGGAATCCAGGAGTTCCGTGAAGTAGGTCTTTGCCTGCAAAAAGCCATAAGAGATATGTTGAGAAGGCCAAATCCCACACAAGAAGACTGCATTGTGTTTCAAAGGCGCCTGCGACCCTCCCAGGTGAACGACAAAATTGGGTGGGCGAGGCCAAGTCTGTGGTATTAACCTTGACTCATAAATTAAAATGACCACGACAAGAAAGGAATGCACACAGCCGGTGAGTCTGTTGAGCGAGATGAAAGACTGGTGTGTGTTAAGGAAAGATTGAAGTGGCAACAATATATCTTACAATTGAAGGTTGCACTCATGTGGATGAGACACGAAGAAAGGCAGACCTCTGGTGAACTTTGAAATTAACGATAACTGTGAAGCCTGTGATACAGAGTAGCAGAGTGGTCCCGCGAAAGGAAGTAGCCCACTCGAAAGTCTCTGCAAAAGGTGAAATGTTCTTGTTATAAAGCCACAAAGTGAATTAACTTTAAAAGCGTGATGATCAAGCTTGACCTCGGTAAACGGTTCAGTAAAAAGTAAATATTGAACTTTTGTGCTTATAAAATTGAACTACATAGACCAAGAGACACTGGGGCAAATAACACAAGAGGGTGAGTGAAGGGAAAGTTGAAGTGGTCCTGCAGAGGTCTATAGTAAAAGCCTTGCACAATCGGAAGTCTTTGACATCAGGGAAAGGTCTGAACCTGACTGTGGGAGACCGGAAGTGTGATAAATTAGGGGAAGGGAACCCCTAACGAATGTGAATCAAGCTTGGGGAAGGGAACCCCTGCAAGTGCTGTGATTACGAGGTCCAAACCCGGCTAAGGCAGATCTGCGTTGAATGAGGTACTTGTTGTTTATGAGGTTGTTTATGAGGTTTTTTGTTGAACTGTCAAAGAACCTTTGGAATGCTGGAAAAGTGACTTTAACGTGGAAGGCCAGGAGGGCCTCGATCCACGTTTTGAACTGCTTTGTTTTGAGACAGAGTGTGTCATCCTGTCTACGGGACTGCCGTACTCCATGCTGTCGAACGTGGGTGTCATGGTCATCGGGCCAAGGACACAGACCTTACAGGGTCACACACACAGGAGGCCCGGATCGACACAGTCCTGGCGACTTTGGCACCAGGCTCATAAAGAACAATAAATAAGACATTCTTTTGGTTAAGAAATACTTTTATTATGAACATTTCATTTTGGGTGCATAGTGTATTTAACATGGAACTTTCATCTTTAAAGCAGCCCCACGTGTATTCTTGGGTGGGGCTACTGCTATTGGATTGCCTGGCATGTGCTGACTCACTAGGAGTGGCAGGGTGTGGCAGGCAAGCCAAGCCAAGTGGACGTGCCCATGACCACAGCTATAAAAGCTGCTCCAATCCCTGAGGCAGATGCTTTGCGTTATTCTGCACTTCCATGCAGCGTAACGCTCACCACCGCCTGGGATTCAACTTACCTTGGAAATCTTGTCTCCTGCCTCCATACTTACCACCTCGGGGATCCTGCTCTCACCTTTGCGCGTCTTCCAGGAGCACAGACATCTTCATCTTGGCACTGCGGCTCACCTCCAAATCATCCGGGATGCTGAAATCTTCATCTGGACACCGCAGCTCAACGCGCTTCACCCGCAACCGCAGCACCTGCAAATAAAAACGAAAGGCAAGGTTAGACACTAAACAGATATTACGTTTAAGGTTGCGCTACCACCGAACCTCACGCTTTCCCTTAAACCATCACTCACCTGTTGTCAGACATTGCAGTTTCAGTCATCTTTCTCCCGGCCAAGTTCTGCGCCTTCACAGCAGCTTTGGGACGCATTTCCAGCTATTGGGAAGAAAACAGACGAGAAAACGTTATTCAAGGATTAACAACAGCATTGAGACCAATAACATCAAGACAGAAAACAGAAAGGGGAAAAGGCAAGAGACATTGAGAGAAAACAGAAAGGGGAAAAGGCAAGAGACATTGATAGACACCACCAACCCGGAGAAGCATAGTCGCAGCTGGACTGGACTATTACTTACCAGGGATCAGTGAAGGAACTAGATCCCATCAACAAGCGCCCCTGCCAGAAGTAGCAGGACGGAGAGCTCATCATCCATACTTACCAGGTGAGCCTTATGGGCCGGTACGTGCCCACAGGGTAGAAGGGTTGGAGAGGTACAGCAGTCACCAATCAGCACAGTCACGTTTTCTCATATCTGTTACGTTGTAAAGTAAATGCACGCATGCGCGAGCCGCATTCCCGGCCGTGCATGCGCTTTAGGAATAAAGACGTTCTGTACGGCAGTTGCCGCCGGGACCTCACGAGCAGCAGACGTGTCTCCGTGTCTCCATGTATGAGTGCGTGTGTGCATGCGAGTGAGGCGGCCCGAGGCACGGGCTTAGCCACAACATTGGCGACGAGAACGGCTACCACGAGAAAGCTAATTGATGCGCGAGAGCGTGTCAAACACGTATCTTTCGTCAGACGCAGTCTGGACCCGACACAATAGGTTGCGGCCATCTTTGATTTTCAGCTTGTGACGCTGTAGCGGCCCGCGAGGGTGCTCATGCACTGCCCACGCGCTGGAGAATACATCTCGCTCAATTTTTGGAACCCTCGTGGTCCTCCAGTCCGGAGGGCCGCGCTTCTGGTCCGTGGGGTCCATTCCTTCACGGCATGGTGGAAGAGAGGCTGGCCAGGCCCAGACACACAGCCAGTAGACTATACTGAAGGTGGGGTCCACCACATTATCAACGTCTACACGCCCAGGTATGTCTGCACTCGGGAAGATCAGGTTTGCGGCCTCCATCTTGAAGGGAGGTGCCTGTGCGACCTGCAAGTATGGGCAACAGCGATGGCGAGGCACCCGCACCAGCAAGAGTGGCCTGGTGACAGCATGGATCACTACCACCCATGCAAGAGTTTGACACCTCCGGCCCACCGTCCAAGTTGGGCCCCAAATGGCTATTATGGATAAAGAAATTGGATATGTTTTTCAGAGCGACAGGGGAGGACGATTATGACGCAAAGGTTGCGACGTTGTTATATTCGGCAGGTACGAAAGTTTTGCGGATATATGAATCTTTGAACCTTCAGGTAGTGACGTATGCGCTGTCAAAACTGCGCTCCAAAACCACTTCATCCCACTGTCAAACGTCAACAGATTCGTAATGTGTGGGGAGAAACAACACAATGACGAATCCCTGGACCAGTTTTGTGCACGTCTGCGACAAATATCGAGCACCTGCAGGTGGGACAATGAGGAGGTAATGATTCGGAACCAAGTTATACAGGGATGGAGCTCCAGCAAGCTGAGGAGACAGATTCTGCGAGAGCCAGGTATGACATTAACACAGATACTGGACAATGGCAGGGTGTATGAGCTCACAGAGAGCAGAGGCGGAAAATGGACGCTGCAGTGCGACCGTGCAAAGGAGAGGAAGCGTTTGCAGTAGGGAAATCGACCCGTCCAAAGCACGCTGGAGCCAAAAGCGCCAAGAAGCATCACCTGCACAGGGCACCCCAGCAGTGTGCCAGTACTGTGGGTACGACTTACCACACTCGGAAGACTGTCTGGCGAAGACAAGGGTTTGTGGGAGGTGCAGCACACCGGGGATGTGTTGTGCGGCCGCTGCGGTGACAACGCACAGAGGGCCCGCAAGAGCAAGTGGAAGCGGTTTAAGGAGACAGCGAAGCGTCGCTATGCTGGAACAGGAAGCTCAGAGGCAAAACATTGTGGAAGAGGAAGACAACGACGAAGAGATTTTCTTTATCTCGAACCTGGCCACTGGAGCCAAGAAAAGGAGGCAACCCACATGTGTCATTGACATTCAGGGCACCCCCACACGAGTACTGATTGACACAGGGGCCTCCGTGTGTGTGTTAGCCAAAGAGCACTAAAAGGCCATCCCGGGCCCACCGCCGTTAGATAAATCAAAGGCCAGAATTTACACTTTTGGGGGCGACACACCACTGCCGATTCAGGGTCTATTCGTCGCGCCTGTGACACATGGGACAAATGCAATCAAGGCACGTTTCTACGTCACTGATGTCGGTCCGCACTCGCTGCTGAGCTGCGCTGCATCGGAGGCCCTGAATATTGTACATTTTGCACTGGCAGTATACCAAGCGGACGTTGACCATTTTCTCGACAGGTTTTCAAGCATGTTCCATGGGGTGGGCAAACTAAAGGCAGCCCCAGTACGTTTACATAGTGATGAGACAATAAGGCCCACGGCACTCAAACACCGAAGAATATCTTTTCACCTCAGATCACAAGCAGAGAAGGAACTCCAGTCGCTCATCGAGATGGACATCATTGAGAGAGTCGAGGGGCCAACTCCCTGGGTCTCGCCTATTGTCGTAGCGCCAAAACCGAATCAACCAGGTGCCGTCGGCATCTGTGTGGACATGCGACTCCCGAACTCTGCCATTAAACGGGAAAGCCATATCACGCCGATGCTGGACGACATTGTGGGCAAGCTGCAGGGGGCCAAGGTTTTTTCTAAGCTTGACCTGTGGTCCGGGTATCATCAGCTAGTACTCCACCCAGACTCGCAATACATAACAACATTCACTACTCATGAAGGGCTCTACCAATTCAAACAGCTTAGCTTTGGCGTGTCCTCTGCCGCTGAAGTAAGAGGAGCACTAGCAGGCCTAAAGGGAGTGCTCAACATGAGCGATGGCATTTTGGTATTTGCAGCATCCCAGGTGGAACACATGAAGAGGCTAGAGATGACTCTGCAGAGGCTGAGAGAGCTAGGCCTCACGCTACATCATGGAAAGTGCAAGTTCTTTCGGGATCACATCGGATTCTTCGGATTCATATTTCATGCAAACGGAGTATCACCTGACCCAGAGAAAATCTGAGACATCTGGGAGGCCGCTGCGTCCCAATCTCCTACCGAGGTGCGCAGTTTCCTAGGAATAGTCAATTATTGTGAACGATTTATAAAAGGTCTCGCTTCACTATCAGAGCCGCTCCGAGCCCTGACAAAGAACGATGTACCATGGACATGGGAAAAAAGGGAACAGGAGGCGTTTCAAGACATAAAGAAAGCACTCTCAGACCAGGACACCAGGGCCTATTTCGACCCTACTGCCGAGTCAGAGATAGTGGTGGACGCCAGCCCGGTGGGGTTGGGAGCCGTACTCATGCAAGCAGATGCCAGAGGGAACATGCACCCAATCGCCTATGCGAGCAAAGCCCTAACGGACACTGAAAGACGATATTCACAAATCGAAAGGGAGGCGCTAGCGATCTTGTGGGGGTGCCGGCATTTTCGCCTCTATATCCTGGGGAAACCTTTAGTGGTGGTGACAGACCATAAACCACTGATACCAATTCAGGCAGGTGTTTCGTCGAAAACCCCCACCACGCATCGAACGGTTGATGCTTGCTCTCATGGAGAATGGAGTGAAACTGGTGTACAGGCCCGGTACAAACAATCCGGCTGAATACCTGTCCCGCCACCCGAACAGTGAAAGGGGGCAAGGTCCGGGAGAACTGCTGGAGTGTCAGGAGTACATTCACAATATTGTCGAAGGAGCCATGCCAGTGGCACTGTCGAGGGAGGTCGTAGCCAAAGAATCCACCAATGACGAAGTCTTCAAGATCATACAGTCTGTCATACGGAGCGGAGAATGGAAAGAGGTGCTCAACAACAACACCAGGTGAGAGGACAGAGCACAGAGAGATCTACAAGCTCTGTGGAAGGTACGAGATGAACTTTCGATCTCTGATGACGGCCTGCTGCTGCGAGGGCGACAGATTGTTATCCCGCACTTGCTAATATCCCGGGTCCTGGAGCTAGCGCACCCCGGTCATCAGGGTGTCGCCAGAACGAAAGCACGGCTGAGACCAAAGGTGTGGTTTCCCAAAATAGAAAGCCAGGTGGAGGGACATGTGCGGAGATGCCTGCCGTGTCAAGCAGCAAGCCCAGCGGAGAGGGCTCTGCCCATAAACTCAATGGAAGAGAGTGAAAGTCCCTGGGGCACTGTTCATGCAGACTTTTGTTCGACTGGGAGGGGTATGTATTTCTTGACCGTAGTTGACCTGTGGTCAAGGTACCCTGAAGTCGAGCTAGTGGACTCAATGGCAAGTGACCACACCATTTTAGCACTTGAAAAGATGTTCGCAACTCATGGATTCCCAAGGGTTCTGTGCTCCGACAATGGGCCACCATTCACGGGGAACCAGTTTGCACAATACATGAAGGAGAGGGGGATACAGCATAGAAAGGTGACGCCACTCTGGCCCCGGGCCAATGGGGAAGCAGAAAGATTAATGAGAACATTGAATAAAGTATTCCGCATCTCGGCAAATGGAGGAGGCGAGCTGAAGAAGAACATGTTTGAGTTCCTACGAGAATATAGAACGACTCCCCACCAGTCGACAGGGGTCGACCCGGCTGAGGCCATGTTTGGACGCTGCCCCAGGGGGCTCATACCGGAAATAGAGGGCTGCGAGCCAGGTGTGATTGACGACGACAGGGTTCGACAGGAGAGAGCAGCCCGAAATGAGAAGGAGAGCGTGAGGAGGGGCCTACTGGAAAAGGAGGTAGCAGTAGGGGACTCTGTACTCGTCACGAATCACCGACCGGAGGGCAAATTGTCATTCAGGTATGAGCAGCAACCCTGGACAGTCACCCACGTAAAAGGGACAATGGTAACAGCAGCCAGCGAAAGAGGGACAGTAACTCGCAACAAGTCTTTCTTCAAGAAAGTAGAGGTACGCCACCGGGAAGGAGGGCAGGAGGACACCCCCAGACCAGAGGAAAGGGCAGAGACCCCCAAAGCTGACAGGCCAGAGGACATACCACCCCTTGAAGTGACACTGCTGGTGACCCCAGGGAGTAGCAGCCGGTACCCGGCGAGACAAGGCCGCCAACCACCCGTGCGTTTTAAGGACTATGTCCTGGACTCAGGAGACTGAGCCGACAGCCTGCCCAGATCAGTGACTCACGTTGGGTCAGTTCAAAGTTGTTTTGTTTTATGTTGTTTCTGTTTAAAGAAAAGGAGGGATGTTACGTTGTAAAGTAAATGCACGCATGTGCGAGCTACGTTCCCAGCCGCGCATGCGCTTTAGGAATAAAGACGTTCCGTACGGCAGTTGCCGCTGGGACCTCACGAGCAGCAGACATGTCTCTGTGTCTCCATATATGAGTGCGTGTGTGCGTGCGAGTGAGGCGGCACGGGCTTAGCCACAACAATATCCACGCAGGTTCAGTGCCACCAATTGTCGCCGCCACAGTTTATCTACAGGGGGAGATACCTGAAGGGGGAGATCTAATTCCTGGGAGGACTGCAACCGTGCCCCAACGCCTCCGCAGAGACCAGGTGAGCGTAACAGAATGTGAAGCCACTACAACTCTCTGCCTGGGCATTATGAAAACCTTGGAAACAGACCAGTTGGCCCAGCTACTGGGGAATTACGGTCTGAAGTCCATGCCTCCAGACAAGAAACCAATGCTTTAAGGAGGGACCTTATTGTAGCTCGAGAACGAACTGACGACCTGGTAAGACAAATGGTTCAGACCCATGTGGGTCAGGTTCCATTACCTGGGCTTGCCCAACCTCCCATGCCGCAGCCATCACCACCAGTTCAAGTGGTTCAGGTGCAGTGCCACTGGCCCCGCCCGAACGCTTTACCGGCGACCCCAATAAGTATGCTATATTCATGAACCAATGTCGCTTCCATTTTTTTGTGCCGGCCTGGGGCTTTTCGATCAGGCCAGAGTCGCCTTTGTACTGTCATATTTAGGAGGTAGCGCAGCGCACTGGTCGATACCATTAGTAAAACAGGATGATCCACTACTTCGAGACTTTGGGGAATTTCAGCGGGAGATTGTCATGATCTCTGCTTCCAAAAGGTCAGGGTTTTCCCAACTCCCTTGGAAGCAGATCCATAACCCAGGTTCCGAGTGCCAACCAGTCCCAATTGGGACCTTTTGGACCCAGTCCTGGCGCCAGTGGCACCAGGCTCATAAATATGCCCAGTCCCAGCGCTGGAAGCGCCGGGCTCATAATGCTTGGGTGGACTTACCTGCAGCAGACCATGCTGCTTACTTGCCTGCCAGTTGAGCCTCTGATCCTCTTCTGTTTGGAACTACTTTTCCTGTTGGGTGGGGCTGGAGCCACTCCCTAGATTCAGAACACTGGAACTCTTCTGGAAGGCAGGAACTCTTTTCTTACCAGGAACTCTTTTCTTACTTAGGCGTGGCTGTGGAAGGAGACACCTAAGCACTACAGGAGGCTATTTAAACCACACCCGGTGGATGAATCTTGCTTTGCGTTATTCTGCACCCTCTGCAGCAGAACGCTCATCGTGTCTTCTGCATCCGGTCCTGGGCCTAAGGAAAAAGGCTTACCATCCTGAATCCAGTCTTCAGCAACACCTATAAAGACAAGAAAGAACAGGTTAGCATTCCGGCATCTGAAAGGCAAAGGCTTACCTACTCTTCATGCGCTCCGGAGGTCTTCACACTGCATTCCGGCATCTGAAAGACAAAAGCTTACCAACTCTTCGCACGCTCCGGAGGCCGTCGGCGCTGCATCCCGCATCTGAAAGACAAAACAAGGTGCGTTTAAAGACATTGGGGAACTTTAATACTCACGTGCCATTACTCCTTTCCACATCTAACCCAGTGGGTATCCCGGCACCCTGCAGCCACTCCGAACTTGTACCTGCAAAATAAAAAGACAGTTAGAGCGCATCGTGAAGCTGGCAACAAGCGCTTACTTACGTGCTTCCAGGCGCTTCTATTCATCACACGGGCTCCATCTTCAACTCACTTCAGCCCGTCATCTGCCATCGCCGGAACCCTGCAAAGCAAGAGACATCATTATTAAAGACTTTAAAGACATATGAGTTACTCGAAACTTACCGTTCGTGCAGTAAACGACGGACAGCAGTCCTCTGGAGTCAAGAGACCTGCGCTACCTATCCAGTGAAGAAACTGGTTACAGCACCCTGCCCCGAGGCAGATGGAGAGCTCGGCATTCACTTACCTAAGGTGAGAGCGTTAATCTGTGGGGGTCTACAGGAGAGGAGAAGAGGAAAGAGATAGGGACACCCCAATAACCCCAGTTCATTAACCCCGTATTTTCTATCTGCAGACATCTTACTCTGCACGTCAGGCATACAGGGCACAGAGGTCCAGCCCAAAGAGCCAACCGGGTGCTGCACATCACCTTTGAAGATACGGTAGTCGCCCAGTCAAGACCGGCGCCTCTGCGAGAATCAGGTGAGCGTTACAGAACGCAAAGCCTACCGCAAAACTCTCGCCCAGGCGCTATGGAAACCTCGGATACTGACCACCTAGCCCGGTTACTTGGGGAACTAAGGGCAGAAGTGCATGTAGCTCGTCAGGAAACGAACGCTCTAAGAAGGGAACTAATTATTTCCAAGGAGAGAACAGATGATCTTGCTAGACAATTGCTACAGTCACAAGCCGGACAGACCCCGCTACCCGCATCAGGGGCAAATCTTCCTTCAACATCCTCTATGAATCCAGTGCAGATCAACCTACCTGGGAATGTACCTCTGGCTCCGCCCGAACGATTTTCTGGTGACCCAAAGAGGTTTGCGGTATTTATCAATCAGTGCCGGTTGCACTTCTTATGCCGGCCAGCAGCCTTTCCAACTGATCAAGCTAAAGTAGCTTTTGTACTTTCGTACCTTAGTGGCAATGCGGCAGACTGGTCGATCCCTCTAGTTAATCAAGATGATCCGGTTCTCCATGATTTTCAAGCCTTTCAGCTTAGTATGGAAAAACTGTTCGCAAGACATGCACAGGGGCAGGCCTTGGACAATGAGCTTCTTTCGTTGCGACAGGGTAATCAAGACCTTTTGGCTTATATTGCATCTTTCAATAGACTAATAGTGGAAACTCAATGGCCTGAGGACAAAAGGATTACGCTGTTTTATAGAGGTCTACGTGGAGAGCTCAAAGACGTTTTAGCCCAAGTAGTGAATCCCCCACAAGACTGTTCGGATTATATAGACTTGGTCGTTCAAATAGATCACAGACTGCAGAAAAGGAAGGCCGATCGTTCCAAGTTTGATGCCCGAGTATTTTCCAAACCGCCAACTCCTTCCAAAGGAGTAGACTCCGGGGAACCCATGCAAATAGGGGGTCTGAAAGGTCCTCTAACACAAAGGGAGCGGGAAAGGAGAAAACAGTTGCAATTATGCCTATATTGCGGAAACTCAGGGCACTTTCTTCGAGACTGTCCGGTGAAACCTGCCAAGAAGGCAGTAGGAGCTGCAGTTACCACAGTTACAAACTCTGAGCAGGGAAACAACCTCGCCCGACAAGAATAGAGGTCCTCTTGCCGAGCGTGAAAACCAGTTCCGTGACCTCGCATTTCGTGATACCTATGGTCCTCATTAGCCCTGATAATCCGGATCGATTACATGCAATTGAAGCTTACGTCGACAGCGGTGCCATCGGCAATTATGTGGATCATGAAATGGTTTTGAGGATGAATCTAACTCTCTGTCCCAAGGCTGTAAAGGACGTCATTACTACAGTGGATGGTACGGAGATAGCCTCCGGGCCAGTAACGCATACCACTCAAGAAGTGAAGCTAGTAAGTCAAGATGGACACCATGAGAAGATCGTGTTCGATGTGATCAAGGCCCCTCAGTTCCAGATTATTCTAGGAATACCTTGGTTAGAGAAACACAATCCTCTGATCGATTGGCGAGCAAGAACGGTCCAGTTTCCAGAATGTGTCTCTACATGTCACCCTCCACCTGGTGTTGCACTGGCAGCAATTTCTTCAGAGACTCCCCAGTTACCTCCCGAATACCTAGAATACCAAGATGTTTTCCGGAAGGAGCAGGCTAACTCTCTACCTCCTCATAGGTCTTATGACTGCCAGATAGACCTGATACCTGGATCTACTCCTCCTTGTAGTAGAATTTATGCCCTCGCCGAGCCTGAGAACCTTCACCTTCGACAATACCTGGATCAATACCTGGCAAATGGGTTTATTCGTCCTTCCAAGTCCCCTGCCTCTTCAGCTTTGTTCTTCGTTCCAAAAAAGGAAGGAGACCTTAGGACTTGTATCGATTATCGCTCCCTGAACCAGATCACCGTTAAGAATAGATATCCATTACCTTTGATCCCTGAACTCCTGGACCAAGTCAGAAAAGCATGCATATACACAAAGTTGGATCTTAGAGGAGCTTACCACTTGGTACGAGTAAAAGAGGGCGATGAATGGAAGACGGCCTTCCGCACCAAGTATGGGCTATTTGAATATCAGGTCATGCCCTTCGGACTTTGCAATGCCCCGGCCGCCTTTCAATATTTTATGAACGATGTCCTCAGAGAGCTCATAGATGTGTGTGTTGTTGTTTACATCGACGACATTCTCGTTTATTCTTCATCGGAATCTGAACATCGGAAACACGTGAAAATGGTCCTCGAAAGATTGCGTCAACACAAACTTTTCGCTAAGTTGGAAAAATGTGTTTACAACGTGACTGAAGTTGAATTCTTGGGATTCATATTATCACCTGGCGGAGTGCGTATGGATTCAAAGAAGGTCGATGCAGTTCTCAAATGGCCATCACCATCCTCCGTAAAAGGTGTGCAAAGCATGTTAGGCTTCGCTAACTTTTACCGCAGGTTTATCCCCGAGTTCTCTCAAATAGTCCAGCCCATCACTGCCTTGTTAAAGAAAAACAAACGTTTTGAATGGTCTACCGAGGCGGAACAAGCTTTCCAGGATTTGAAGACTAAATTTATCTCTGCACCAATCTTAAAACACCCTCGCCCCGAACTCCCCTACATCGTGGAAACTGATGCTTCAAGCCTTGCCATGGGGGCAGTTCTATCACAAAAGGACCCGGTAACCAATCAGTTGCATCCCGTGGCATTTTGGTCCCGCAAATTCTCGCCTCCTGAAGTCAATTACACGATTACTGACAAGGAACTTCTGGCTATCAAGTCTGCCTTTAAGGCTTGGCGGCATTATCTGCTGGGGGCCCGACACACCGTTACTGTGATTACGGATCACCGAAACCTGCAATATTTGAAAACCGCAAAAGCCCAATCCTCTAGACAACTCCGTTGGGCATTATTCTTTGCCGAGTTTGACTTCATAATTACCTATCGACCTGGTACAAAGAACGGTAAAGCCGATGCCCTTTCTCGGATGGGAGTGGAAGAACACTTGATCAACCCTAAACCTGTACCAATCATTCCCGAACAAAGAATTCTGGGTGTAATCGCCACAGAATCCATAGAGGAAGTTAAGGATAAAGCCAGGCAACTTGTAACTCCAGCAGACATACAGAATTGGCATCTGCAGGGAAAGGACTTTGCAGTAAAGGACAACTTATTGTATTTCCAAGAACGATTATACCTACCCAGCACAGATTTACAGAAAAAAGTAATCTCTTGTTATCACGACTCTTTAATGGAAGGTCATCCCGGTATAGCCAAGACCTCAGAAAAGATCAAGCGCTACTTCTGGTGGCCGTCTTGGAAAAAAGATATCAGAGACTTTATAATGTCCTGTGGAGTATGCGCCCAAAACAACAGTCAAAAGGAAAGACCAGCAGGCCTCTTACGCCCTATTGACATCCCACCTCGCCCTTGGCATACGCTTTCTATGGACTTCATCACCGATCTACCTCCATGCTCCGGATACAATACGATTCTAGTAATCGTGGACTTATTCTCCAAGATGGCGCATTTCATTCCGCTCAAAGGCTTGCCAACAGCAGCAACTCTGGCCCGAGAATTTCTCGAAAACATCGTCCGACTGCACGGTTTTCCTTCGGTTCTAATTTCGGATCGAGGTAGTCAATTTATTTCTCATTTTTGGCGAAGTTGCTGTCGGTCGGCTCAAATTGATGTGAGGCTATCGACCAGTCACCACCCTCAGACCGACGGACAAACCGAGAGGACCAATCAAACTCTGGAACAGTATTTACGCTGCATGCTGCAACAAACTGAAAAAACTTGGAAAGATATCCTTTGGATAGCCGAGTATGCCTACAATAACTCTGTCCATTCGGGAACTGGGAAAACCCCGTTTTTTCTTTTGTACGGCAGTCACCCTCGAACCTCGGAGTTGGATCCCCTCCAAGATCTTGAAACACCAGCAGTAGACTACCTGCATTCTACAATCACCCAAGCCTTTAAGGAAGCTGTTTATCACCTTCAAAGGGCTAAAGAACAATACAAGAAAGGAGCAGATCAACATCGGAAGGAAGCCCCTCACTATCAAGTAGGGGATCAAGTCTGGTTATCCACCAAATATCTATCTCTAAAAGGGCCACGCACATTCAACCCAAGATACCTTGGTCCCTATTCCATCACTACCATAGTAAACCCAGTAGCGGTCAAGTTGGACTTGCCCCCGCACATGAAGATACATCCGGTCTTCCACGTCTCTCTATTAAAACCCGTGCAACCTCAAACCCGACTAACCAAATCTCCAAAACCTATCCTAGTTGATGGAGAACTCGAGTTTGAAGTCAAAAGCATTCTGGACTCCAAGATCTCCAAATCTAAACTATTCTACCTAATTGACTGGAAAGGCTACGGCCCCCAAGAGAGATCCTGGGAACCTGCTGAATATGTCCACGCTCCTCGCCTAATCAAAAGATTTCATCGAACATTTCCTGACAAGCCAAAACCCCCGGAGAAGCCCGGTTTGGGAGGGGCCTTGTGGGGGGGTACTGTCATGATCTCTGCTTCCAAAAGGTCAGGGTTTTCCCAACTCCCTTGGAAGCAGATCCATAACCCAGGTTCCGAGTGCCAACCAGTCCCAATTGGGACCTTTTGGACCCAGTCCTGGCGCCAGTGGCACCAGGCTCATAAATATGCCCAGTCCCAGCGCTGGAAGCGCCGGGCTCATAATGCTTGGGTGGACTTACCTGCAGCAGACCATGCTGCTTACTTGCCTGCCAGTTGAGCCTCTGATCCTCTTCTGTTTGGAACTACTTTTCCTGTTGGGTGGGGCGGGAGCCACTCCCTAGATTCAGAACACTGGAACTCTTCTGGAAGGTAGGAACTCTTTTCTTACCAGGAACTCTTTTCTTACTTAGGCGTGGCTGTGGAAGGAGACATCTAAGCACTACAGGAGGCTATTTAAACCACACCCGGTGGATGAATCTTGCTTTGCGTTATTCTGCACCCTCTGCAGCAGAACGCTCATCGTGTCTTCTGCATCCGGTCCTGGGCCTAAGGAAAAAGGCTTACCATCCTGAATCCAGTCTTCAGCAACACCTATAAAGACAAGAAAGAACAGGTTAGCATTCCGGCATCTGAAAGGCAAAGGCTTACCTACTCTTCGTGCGCTCCGGAGGTCTTCACACTGCATTCCGGCATCTGAAAGACAAAAGCTTACCAACTCTTTGCACGCTCCGGAGGCCGTCGGCGCTGCATCCCGCATCTGAAAGACAAAACAAGGTGCGTTTAAAGACATTGGGGAACTTTAATACTCACGTGCCATTACTCCTTTCCACATCTAACCCAGTGGGTATCCCGGCACCCTGCAGCCGCTCCGAACTTGTACCTGCAAAATAAAAAGACAGTTAGAGCGCATCGTGAAGCTGGCAACAAGCGCTTACTTACGTGCTTCCAGGCGCTTCTATTCATCACACGGGCTCCATCTTCAACTCACTTCAGCCCGTCATCCGCCATCGCCGGAACGCTGCAAAGCAAGAGACATCATTATTAAAGACTTTAAAGACATTTGAGTTACTCGAAACTTACCGTTCGTGCAGTAAACGACGGACAGCAGTCCTCTGGAGTCAAGAGGCCTGCGCTACCTATCCAGTGAAGAAACTGGTTACAGCACCCTGCCCCGAGGCAGATGGAGAGCTCGGCATTCACTTACCTAAGGTGAGAGCGTTAACCTGTGGGGGTCTACAGGAGAGGAGAAGAGGAAAGAGATAGGGACACCCCAATAACCCCAGTTCATTAACCCCGTATTTTCTATCTGCAGACATCTTACTCTGCACGTCAGGCATACAGGGCACAGAGGTCCAGCCCAAAGAGCCAACCGGGTGCTGCACATCACCTTTGAAGATACGGTAGTCGCCCAGTCAAGACCGGCGCCTCTGCGAGAATCAGGTGAGCGTTACAGAGATGGAGAAATTGTTTGCTAGGCATACTCAAGGACAAGCTTTGGACAATTAACTATTGTCTCTCAGGCAGGTAAACCAAGACCTTCTGACCTACATCGCAACTTTTAATCGTCTCATAGCACAGACAAATTGGCCAGAAGAAAAGAGGACCACACTCTTTTATCGAGGGTTGCGTGGGGAACTTAAGGATGTTCTAGCCCAAGTGGTCAATCCCCCTGAGGGTTGTGCAAAATACATCAACCTGACTGTGAAGCTTGACCATAGATTGTAGAATCGAAAAATGGATTGCACAAGAACTGAAGGGAGGTCGGTCTATATGCGACCCCGGGAGAACCAAACCAAAACCCACGACCAAACTGAACCAATGCAGATCGGTGGATTATGGAGTTCTATCACCAAGCCAGAAAGAGAGAAAAGAAGACAACAACAGCTCTGTTTATACTGCTGGAGAGCAGGACATTTCCTCTGAGAATGCCTGGTAAAACCACCCAAGAAATGAGTTGGCACAACGGACAATGGCAACGATGAAAAGGAACAAAATCTGGAAAACTCCAACGCCTGACAAGCGTAGGGGTCCACTTGTCGAGCGAAAAGTAGGAATCTGTACAGACCTCATATCTGGTTATCCCGGTACTTTTGGTCAACCACCAACAACCATCAAAGGTACATGCCTTGGAGGCATACATTGACAGCGGAGCGGTGGGAAATTATATTGATCAAGATCTGGCTGCACGGCTGGGCCTTCCTCTCCGACAAAAGCTGAAATCGGAAAACGTCACAGCAGTGGATGGTTCTCAGTTGTCATCCGGCCAAGTGACGCAGCATACCGGGAAAGTCATGCTGATGTGTCAGGATGGTCATCAAGAAGACATCTCCTTCGATCTCATAGGTGCTCCTCAGTTCCAGATGATATTAGCCTTGGCTGGAAACCCATAATCCTAGGATCGACTGGCGAAAACTAGTTCTGACCTTCCCTCAAGAGTGTGCTAACATCTGCTACAACAAAAATGTGAGTAACCTGAAACCCAAGACAAAAACTATTCTGGGACTCTATTGTTCCCTACCCCCTGAATATCTGGATTACCAGAAGGAGCAAGCAAACACTTTGCCTCCACACAGGCCTTACGATTGTCAAATCGATCTGGTGTCCAGAGCCCAAATTCCCTGCAGTCGAATTTACGCTCTAACGGAGCAGGAAAACCAGCATTTAAAATCTTACCTGGATCAGTATCTAGCCAACGGGTTTATCCACCCGTCTAAGTCCCCTGCCTCTTCGGCTCTTTTCTTCGTAACAAAAAAAGAAGGCGATTTAAGAACTTGTATTGACTGTAGAGCGCTTAACCAAATCACGGTAAAAAACAGATACCCCTTGCCGCTTATCTCGGAGCTACTAGATCAGGTAAAGAATGCTTAAATTTACACAAAACTGGACCTACGAGGAGCCTATCACCTTGGAAGAGTTACAAAGGGGGACGAGTCGAAGACCGCATTCCGAACCAAATATGAGCTTTTCGAGTACCAGGTCATGCCTTTTGGATTATGTAATGCCCCGGCGGCATTTCAATTCTTTATGAACCATGTGCTTCATGAATTATTGGACATTTGCGCACTTGTCTACATAGATGACATTCTTATTTACTCGGCTTCCAAGGAGGACCACGTCAGCCATGTAAGAGCAGTTTTGGAAAAACTTTGACAGCATCGGCTGTTTGCCAAATTAGAAAAGTGTTTCTTCCATGTAACAGAATTTTAATTCTTGGGCTTCATGCTCACACCAGGAGGAGTACACATGGACACACGCAAGGTGGATGCTATCCTTCAATGGCCATCACCAACATCCACAAAAGGAGTACAAAGTGTGCTCGGATTCGCCAATTTCTATCATCGGTTTATTCCAAAGTTTTCGCAGATAGTTCACCCAATTACCTGCTGAGAAAAAACAAGAAATTCTTCTGGTCCCCTGAAACGGAGAACACCTTCCAGGAGTTGAAACTTGCTTTCACCACAGCACCAGATCTGCCATACGTGGTCGAAACAGATGCCTCCAGCGTAGCCATGGGAGCGGTATTATCACAGAAGGACCCCGACACAGGACAATTACATCCCATAGCATTTTGGTCCCATAAGTTTTCTGCACCAGAGTTGAATTATGCAATCACTGACAAAGAACTGCTAGCGATTAAGGGAGTCTTTAAAACATGGAGACACTATCTTCTGGGGGAAAGACACACGGTCACAGTCATCACGGATCACCGCAATCTACAATACTTGAAGACTACCAAGGCCCAATCCTCACGCCAGCTTCGCTGGGCTCTCTTCTTTGCAGAATACAATTTTATCATCACTTACAGACCGAGAGTACGCAATGGGAAGGCAGACTCTCTGTCACGCATGAGTGAGGACAAAGAAGCTTTCACCACGTCTTAGCCTGTGGCCATCATTCCTAAAGAACGAATCCAGAACCAAATTGCCGCAACCACCTGTTTGGATGACTTGAAAACCGATCCCCAATCTCGGATGAACCAAGCAACACAACAGGAGTGGCTAGCCAGACGAAACCAATACACCATTGAAAATTATCTACCTTATTTTCAAGGGAGACTGTACATTCAGGACAAGAAATGACAAGACCAGATAATAGCAAACTATCATGATTCACTAGTGGAAGGACATCTAGGGATTGCCAAGACTCAAGCTAAAATACAAAAGGGCTATTGGTGGCCAACCTGGAGAAAAGACATTGCCCAATTAATTGCGACCTGTGGTGTCTGCGCGCAACATAAATCTCATAAGTTAAGCCCAGCCGGGTTACTGCGTCCCTTGACTGTACCACCAGCACCGTGGCATACATTCTCAATGGACTTTATCACCAATCTTTCCCCCTGCAATGGATTTAACACCATCCTAGTTATTGCGGATTTATTCTCCAAAATGGCCCATCTTATTCCATTAAAGGGACTTCCCACTGCTTCTGCCCTTGCCACTGTGTTTTTGGAACAGATTGTCCGGTTACACGGATTCCCATCAGTACTAATCTCAGATCGCGGAACACAATTTGTCTCAGCACTCTGGAGGAGGTGCTGCAAAATAGCCAAAATTGACCTCTGGTTATCCACTAGTCATCATCTTCAAACTGATGGCCAAACCGAACGGACCAACCATACCTTGGAGCAATACCTGAGGTGTATGTTGCAACAAACTGAGGAGACCTGGAAAAACATCCTTTGGTTGACCGAATTCGCCTACAACAATTCCATCCACACCAGCACCGGACAGACCCCATTCTACACAGTGCTTGGTTGACATCCTCGAATGTCCATTTTTGATTTTTGATTCACTTGACGAATTGGAAATGCCAGCAGTTACAACATTGCATAAAACCATCATGCAAATCCTTAAAAAAGAAGCCGGAAATCTGACCAGAGCCAAAGAACAACAGAAAAAATGTGCAGATCGACACTGAAGAGAAATTCGATTTACCAACTAATATGCGGATCCATCCGGTATTCCATGTTTCTCTTATGAAACCAATGAAACCAGGTACTCGGATTGAGGCACCACCAAGCCCGAGATCATAGAAGGAGAACCGGAATACGAGGTCAAGGCTATTCTGGATTCCAAGATAGTGCAATCTAAATTGTACTACCTTATAGACTGGAAAGGTTATGGACCTAAAGACCGCACATGGGAACCTAGTGAGTCCGTCCATGCTTCACGACTAATCAGACAATTCCATTGCAACAACCCCACCAAGCCAGGATCAGGAGGAAGAACGCCTGTGAGAGGGGCGTTGAGGGGGAGTGCTGTCATGACCACTTGCCTGTAACCACAGACCTCACAACATAGAGGGTCCAGTTGGACCCAGTCCTGGCACCTCTGGCCACTGGTGCCAGGCTCATGAATAAGTGTGCATGCACACATTTATTTTTGTGCAAGGTGCTTGTCTCCTCTGCAGGGGCCTCCACGTGCATCCAGTTCGGGCGTGGCCTTGAGAAGGAGCTGGGCTGCACACGCAGCATCCTTTAGGAGTGGCAGGGTGGGGCCATGAGTCAGAACTAAAGGGCGTGGCCGGAGCCAGGCTATTTAAGCCTGCCCCACCCACAGGCAAGTGCTTCACGTTAATCTGCTTATGGCAGCGTAACGCTCACCACCGCCTGAGCGCATCCTTACCTGCTTCCAGCTACCGCAGCTTGAACGCATCCTTACCTGTTTCCAGCTACCACAGCCTGAACGCAGCCTGAACGCATCCTTACCTATTTTTCAGCTTACAGCCAGCATCATCGTAGACCCAAATATATATAAGGGCTCCTGGATAAAACCCTATTCTGCCCAGGAGGGCTCAATCGAGATAAACAAGATGAAAGGATTAAGTGCTCCTCACTGCTCATTTCCATTTTCAATTTTCACCAGTAAAGGAAGCACCACTACTCAATGTGAAGTACTTCTATTGATAGATAAGAATACTCAATTCCTGGTGATTTGAACATCATTTCTTTATAAAGTAAAGCAAAACTATTTGCACAAAAACATGAAGAGAAACAAGTGCACATCTTTGCACATACAGTTATACATATTACACAATACTATTACAGCTGTCGATGAATATGAGACAAGCGACAAGGGTTGATACATAAACATAAATTGAACAAAACAAGTCTACAAACTTTGTTACATAAACAGTGATAACGCATGTGACACTGATTTACAAGGACATTTTTCCTGTAACAAAGTTTGTGCAAGATTCCCTGGCTCTACACATGACCCCATGGTGCTGCGGAACTCCACACTGCCGCGGTACATGGCACAACACGCTGGACATCATACCTGGTTGCTGGGTGAGTCTAACTACAAGGCCATATGGAGTGTTGAATTGGGGGGGTCAGTGAACAGCATAGCAAACCTGGCTGCTGGGTGAGTCTAACTACAAGGCCATGTGTAGCGTTGAATTGGGGGGGGGCAGTGAACAGCATAGCAAACCTGGCTGCTGGGTGAGTCTACCTACAAGGCCATGTGCAGTGTTGGATTGGTGGGGGGCAGTGAACAACATAGCATACCTGGCTGCTGGCTGAGTCTAACTACAAGGCCACATGGAGTGTTGGATTGGTGGGGGGCAGTGAACAGGATAGCATACCTGGCTGCTGGGTGAGTCTAACTACAAGGCCATGTGGAGTGTAGAAAAAATGGCCCAGTATGGCACCCATGACCAGTGGATGTGCACACTGCATGCATTAATCCATCATAACTCCTGCAATTTCCTGATACAATTACCAAATCCCTGTGAAAGTGCACAGAGGCCGGATAGGTCATTAAAAGGCAAAAGTAGATGAGGAATAAGAGCAAGGAACATCATTAACCACAATTGTAACAATAATAAACCTCACACATTGAAGGGGACATGACCCTACTCAGCGTTGTGAGGGCATGAAATGTGCAAGTGTGTAGGTGCAACTGAAGGTGTAACACAGTAGTAGCATGCCAGAGCGAAAGGTCTTGACAGCCGTGTCTCCATGCATGTAAAATATACAGTGCATACATAACTCCATCTATTTGGTCCAGCATTGAACCAAAACCACATGTACCAGAATGCACCACACCATAGTGACAATGATAGGCAAATACACAGTCAAGGAAAACACAACACATGATGCTCAGCCAGAGAAACCAGAAGCTGCCAATGCAGAAAAACATGTGCATGCACACACATTTGACAGGTACTGTAACGCTCACCTAGTTCCCACGGGGGCGCTGGTCTAGTCTGGATTGCTGTGGCCTCTTCTAGCATGATGCGCAGGACCCGGAACACCCATTGGACAGGACCTCCAAATCGTGCTTGCCTGGCCCGTAGGAATATCCTTCTGCAGATGAGAAAGGGGATTAACAGTCTGCAGAATAGTGTGCTAGCTCACCCCTTTCCCCCTTCCCCCTTCATTCCTCTCTAACTTCCTCCAAACCCCGGTTTAAGCTCACCTTATGGTTTGGAAGGATGAACTCTCCATCCTGCTTCTGGTGCAAGGGCGCGTGTTCGTCCAGTTACTTCACTGGTTTTCAGAATGGCGCTGGCAAAATCCACTTGACTTTCCTGAGCGATGCGCCGTAAGTATGAAAGTTCAAAGTTCAAGTGAGGCCCCCTTTATGTTGTCTTTCTAACCTGTGATCTGTCCTTTATTTCAGTTGCAGAAGGAAGGCGATGCGTCGAGGGGTTAAACTGCCGAGGTGAGTAGTGATGAGGACGATCCCTCTAAATGTCCTTATCATTCCCCAGAAATGTCTCTTGTCCTTTCCCCATAGGGGCCGGGGTACGGTACCTGCCAACGGGGCGGCGCCGACCCGAAATGTGGAAGAAAAGCCGGTAAGTATTATGGCTGTTAATCAGGCTTTCCTTCTGTGTTCCTTCTGCTCACCTTTTGTTTCTTCCTCTCTCCCCTAGGTGCAGAGATGTGGCGTCCGATGCTGACAGCCGCGATGGAGCCGGGAGATGTGTTGAGGACAGGTGAGTGAAGCGTGGCGCTGCAGCGAGCAACGCAATGCTTTTAAATGGAAGTCTTTCTTCAGGGATGCTGGCGAGAAGATTCCGGATGCAGGTAAGAAGTTTGAAATAGTCCTTGGTTTTCACCTTTCTCTTCTCTTCCTTCCTTGCAGGTCTTCCAGGTTCGAGGCTGGCGTGGCTGGAGTCCAGGAGCAGGAGCAGACACGGTGAGCGTTAAGCTGCAGGAAGCAGAACAACGCGAAGCATGAGCTGCTGTCTGGGCGTGGCTTAAATAGCCTCCAAAGAAGTCCCAGGTATGTATCCTTCCCCAACTAGGTATGTATCCTTCCCTGGCCACGCCCGAGTGAAAAAATAGTCCCTATGAAAAAATAGTCCCTTTCAGGTCTCAGGGAGGCCTGAAGCGTGCAGCATGGTCTGCATCAGGTAAGTGCACAAAACACCTCCCTTTATGAGCCTGGCGCCTATGGCGCCAGGAATGATGTCCAACATGAGCCTGGCGCCAAAGGCGCCAGGACTGAGTCCAAAGAGCCCCTATAAGGGGCCGCTGGGCTTTTACCCGAAGGCATGATGCCTGCTTCCGGGGGTGCTGGGCCTGGCCTGGTGCTCAGGGGGTAGGCATCATGACAGGTACACTGCCTGTTAGTACCCGTGTCCTGTCTTCAAAAGTAACACCTTTATAATGGAATGCTTTTAGACCAAAACCTCCGAATTGGGAAAATACTTCACTACCACTAATATATGATTTTAAGGTGCCGGCGTCATCTGGTCCACCCTTTTACACCACCAAATCCCACCCCCCGTAGCAATTATTTAACCCTTTACCCAACACACATATATTCCATTAATATGTCCTCCGTTATATGGGTTACGATATGAAAGCATGCCTATATAAAGGTTTCATAATAAAGACTGCATACTGGGACTACCACTAAATCACAAATGCATACCATAGAAATGCTAAAAGTACCATTGTACTGGGACATATAGTTGATTTTCATATGTGACACATTAATGACATTTACATATATTTGTGTCAGTTGCTGGTAAATTGTTAGAGGTAATCTTGTCAGTGAATGGTCCATGTGAATGCAACAGCACAACACACACCCGGCACACATCCTGACAAAGTTCCCTTCTGGTACACAAATAACAACTTATGTTATCTAAACTTAATTCTGCCTGTCAATTTAACACTGTACAGTCTGTGGCAACATGGAATGACCAGGAAATTGACATGTACCCTTTCTTTTGATCCCGTAAAAGGTGATGCTGGGTATCTCCTGATGCCAAGGCTAATGACCCCCGTCAGGCAACCCAACAACAGGCACAAACAGGCGTAGAGCCGTGCCCATGTACGCAATCACTGCACCATTGAACAGACATTTGCCCTGTTGAAGGCCAGGTTCCGCTACCTCAGCAGATCGGGGGATCCCTCATGTACAGCCCTGAGAAGGTGGGCAAAATTGTGCTGTCATGTGCCATGTTGCACAACATGTGCATTATGCGCAATGTTCCCCCTGCCCCCTGAGATGGACATACTGCCACCAGAGGCTGAGGACGTGACTGATGAGGAGGAGGATAATGCCCAGCGCCGCAATGGCAATGATGGACGTGCCACATGTGCAGGTTTCCTCCCAGGCCTGCAGTTTTATTGGTGATGGTGGTCCCCCTCCTGTGGCCGTGCCGTGGGTGTGCTGTGCGACAAGGATGGTCCGCACCCGGAGACGTAGATCATCCCACCTCTTGTGGCAGTCCCTAACTGTTCTGGGGGTTGTCCCCACTGCCGACACCTTCCGGACGACATCCTCCCGGATGGCCTTCTTCCTCAATTGGGTTTGGCGCCATAGGTTGTTGCAGAAGACTTCTGCAGGGTTCTCGACCAGCGTGTCCTCCAACATGTTCAGTTCGGCTTCACTGAATCTTGGCTTGCGCCTCCGTGCGGCAGGTTGGCTTGAGGACATGTTTGTGTATGTTTTTCAGTGCTCAGAATATGCCTGTGACTCCTGTGCACTGATGATTGCAATGGAATGTGTTTTTTTAATGCCTGCAGGTACATTTCCTGTTCTGGCGATGATGCTATTTCCGGTCACGTTAATACTGGTACCGGTAACATTGGTGGCGGTAGGTCCGTGTGCATGGAGCCGGAATCAGAGACAGCGTCAGCGAGGATGCCGATATGGCGTGTTTTGGGGCCATTTGATGGTGTTTCCGGCATGCCAGAATGCGCGTGCACACTGCCTCGGAATCAACCGTTGATTCCGGCAGCAGTGCCACATGGACACAGTAGCATACAAGACTTCCTCAAGGGTACTGTGAGTCACCCCCCATATTCAACAGTATCCTCCAGATGGACCTAGGCAATGTACAGATGGAGAGCACGGTCATACAGTACGTAGATGACACTTTGAGTTGCAGCATGACAGAAGACCAGTGTTGAAATAACTCAGTGCATATGCTGACAGTCTTAGCTGAGAAGGGATACAGGGTGGACAAGGCCAAACTACAGTACTATTCATTGGACAGATGATCTAACAAAATAGCCGACAGGTGACGCCAGAAAGGGCGCAGGCAATACGCAGGACAGCAAAACCCACGACAGTGAGAGGGATGCAGTAATTTTTGGGGTTGTGTAATTACTGCAGAGCATGGATTTTTGATTACAGCACATACACCAGGCCTTTACTGGGTTGCCTGAAGGAAGCAAAAAAAGGACACAAGACATTGACAACAGAAGAGGCATTCAATGAGCTGAAAGAACCAATATGCACAGCTCAAATGTTAGGGATCCCAGACTACATACGGATTTTTTCTTATTCTCACACAGCGATGGGGTGGTAATGAAAGCAGTACTGACACAGAAGACAAGTTTGGGACACAGGCCAATAGCCTACTACAGTGGGGAAGCTTGACCCAGTAATGAGAGGACACTATCCTTGCGAACAAGCTTTGGCTGCTGTCGCATTGGCAGTGGACAAATTAGCAAGTACTACCATGGGGTGCAGCACAACTCTTTACGTAGAGCATGCCCTCTTTGTGATACTGGCGAAACCAAAGAGCACACTGACAACACAGAGAGCATCAGACAACAAGGTGTTACTATCAAACCCATCACTCAAGGTGGTAAGGTGCAGAGTGGTTAACCTGGTGATTTTTCTCGCAGACGTCTTACAGGACGGTGACTACGTACATGAATGCACAGAAAACGTACAGGAATTCAGTGACTCTCGAAAGGTACATGAGGGCGCACTTGAGGGGGGAGACATGCTTTACATTGAAGGTTCTTCAACAATTGACCAGGCGGATGGGGCCAGACATACAGGAACTGCAGTGGTGAGGTTGAGTATGGAACAAGTGAGGCAGTGGTCAGTGCATGAAAGCCATCACATTATTCAGCACAGGTAGCAGAATTAGTGGCCTTAATATTAACATTGGAACACAGCAGAGGAAAGGAGGTGGCCGTCTACTCAGACTTGGCGTACGTGACATCAACAGTACACTCAGGACTGTCACAATGAATGAGGAGGGGCTCCAGGAGGGCAGACAGGTCATGAGTGCAGCATGCACTTTTACTGGGCTGATTAATTGAATTTATACAGTATCCCGCGCAGATAGCCATAGTGAAACGCCAGGCACACACACGAGGGGAAGATCCTATCTCAAGGGAAAATGAAGCAGCTGACTCAGTAGCAAAGTGTGCTGCATATTTTGCAGACCCTCTAAAAATGGTCTCATCATATGCCTGAGATATGGAAGGGCAATGGTACTAAAGGAAGGGTACAATGTATTACCAGAAACACAGATAATGGAGTTGCAGGAAGCTGCACCCAGGGAGGAGAAGCATTTGTGGACTAGGAGGGGATCTACAGTTTCTGCAACAGACGCCCTATGGCTACAGAATAACACAGGGAAAGTGGTCATGCCACTAGCATTATTGCACACTGCACTGACACAGCTACATTATCAAACACACACAGGGAAGGAGGTAATTGCCGGACATATTGGAGAAACAGGGTTCTGTCCTAATTTGGCAGAAGACGTGGCTGAGTTTGTGAGTAACTGCTTAACATGCACGCAGTTTACTGCAGGACATACATTGAGAGTTGTGAGAGGAGCCATACCTCGCCCAGCTGGTCCATTTCAAGATCTACATGTCGACTAGGTTGACATGATTCAAGTTTTCCAAGGATACCACTACATGATAGTGGTTGTGTGCCCATTCTCTCGGTGGATTGAGGCAGGCTCCTGTTCCCATCTTGATGCCCTCAGGGCAGTGAAATTCTTGGTCCGGGAAGTATTCCCACGATGGGATGTGTGTGAGGTCGTGTAGTTTGACAACGGCCCTCACTTTGTCAATAAGTTGTTCAAGCACATTACAACATTGCTGGGCATCCAACATACATTCTCCTGTGCTTATCACCCACAAGCAAAGGGGGGCGGGGGTCAGAATACCTCAATGGCCTCTTGAAGGGGAGCACACCCAACACCAAAAAGAGTACAAAAAAGAATTGGCTCCATTGCTTACCCTTGGCACTTTTTGCATTGGGAAATACACCCAGGTATGACCACCATTTAACACCCCATGAGCTAGTGACAGTAAAGCGCATGCAACTTCCCCAGTAGGGCACTGAAGGATTCTGAGATTAGTGCAGCTGTTAGGCCAGGAAATGTTTGATTACATTACTTCCTTGATTGTGTAAGAAATTCATGGTGGCAACAGCAAAGACAGACACAAGTGATCACAGTTCAAGAATGTTTATTAAACTGCATAGATGGGTTGGAAAAACACCTAATCTAAACCTATATCTAAGATGGGAGCAAGCTAAGACCATCACATATTAATAAGGCTGTCCTAGTGGCGTCTTGTCAGATAAAAAGGGCCTATACTAAAGAAAAATGATTGCCAATCCTTACAACTAAATACAAAAAGGATGTGAGATAATGTTCACAAGAAAGAGAGGAATGTTCACAAAATGTTAAGTCAGAATGTGGTAGCCGGGTGTCTCCCTTCCCCATGTTTTGAGCATGGGACAAGGCGGGACTCTGGCGCACAGCACATTCTTGAGCTTTCCCAGCACAAGACTACAGTTCCGTTCTCAGGCATCAGGACCGTCGGTGGTGAAGTCTACCTTCTACAAAAAAAGTGTCTTGCCTCCAAGGACCTGATGTGTTCAAAATAACAAACAAAAAGTTCCTTTCCGTATGTACATTAGGGGATGACTTTTCACCCATGAATCCCCCTCTTCCGACTCAGATCCACCAAAGTTCCTAGCACTATCAGGACCTTCGGTGGTTAAGACCTTTGCTTCCGAGGGCTTGATATGCTCAAAATAACAAACAGAAAGTTCCTTGTGTATTGTACCTTGAGTGAGGATTCTTCACCCCTGGGTCCTCCTCTCCAGGCTCAGACCCTTCTCAAATATCCGCCTCCCTGAGTCAGGTTCACTATGGCTTGTATCCAAAAGATTGCATCTGCTTTATTTACCTGTCGTTGGGTGATGGCTTTTCACCACTGGATCCTCCCTCTTCCGGGCTCAGACCAGAATTTGTGTATGTTTTCTGTGCAGTCATGTGCGTAGCCACCGTCCTGTAAAACGTCTTCTTGAATGTTTGCCTCCCTCAGTCAGGTTCACTACGTTTTTTTATTACAAAAGATTCAGTATTCACATGTCGTTGGGTGATGGTTTCTCACCCCTAGATTCCCCTCTTCGGGGCTGACCCCTCTCGACTACTAGCCTCCCTCCAATTCACTATGGCTTTTATTCCCAAAAGATTTCAATTGTTGCATTCACAAATCTTAATGGCTTTTTAAACAGGTCACTGTGGACTTCCCCCTGTCTGGGTTCACCCCCATAAAAACAATGCTCATTGGGGCATCATGCTTTGCCCCTTTCTGCCAGCATCCCTCCGTCGGGTTCACTGTTGCCAACCATACAATTCCTTCTCTTTTTCTCATTATGTGGGATTATTTTCCCTTAGCTATTCAGTTACGCTTTGGCCAAAGACTTTCGACTGTACAGGGGGTTTTGGTAAACCCCTGTATGTTTACTTTGACCTTCTTCTTCTGGCTCTCCGACGGCCTTCTGGGTTCGGTAGTTTCAATAGTAGGGGAATTAAGCAGGATCTTCCGAGTGAGCAGCCACATGGTGCCGAACCCCCCTGCAGTTGCTTTTCCCCTCAAGAGTTAACAGTTCTTTGATTTCCCTTTAATTTGCCACTTTCAACTTTCGTTCAACACAGTACGGTTTCTTATCAGCTCTCCCCTCAAATCACTGGCTGTGATGATCCGCTTGGCTTTTCTTGTCTCTGGAGTCACGGTACTGTCACGATCCATGCCCCTGACCCCCTCATGTATAACAGCCCCCTGGCAGCAGTGGGGCTAAAGCCCTTCACACTGGCCCCAAGGGCCTTAAAACCCCGTCAGAAACATACATGGAGTCAGTCCTGGCGCCGTTGGCACCAGGCTCATTATCAGGAATAAAGCAATACCAGTTTTGGACCTTAATCCAACATTGAGGCCTATTACACAGCTCAGTTCTGTAGAACCAAGCCATGCGGTCTAGTGTTTTGGGTGTGGCTGGGCCTGGAACTACTTCTTGGTCTGGAACTACTTTATCTGGGCTATTTAAACCACACCGAAACCGCAGAACAAGCTTTGCGTTATTCTGCACTCCTGCAGCGTAACGCTCACCGTGTCCAGCTCCTGCTCATCTGCTTCTCCGGCGGCCCGATCCTGAAGCCCTAGATCTGGATTCCATTAATAACCTGGAAGAACAAGAACAGCATTAGCGAGCAAGAACACTTACCTGTGAAGTAACCGGTCTTGAATCCATCCTGCGCTTCACTTACCTCGCCCATCTCCCGAGTTCGCCGCAACCTGCAAAGGTAAAGAAACAAGGACATCATTAATAACAATTCTTACCTGGGCAAGCAGCGAGTCCTGGCAGCACCCCGCGCTTCTCTTACCTCACCCATCTCCGGGTTTCACTACAACCTGCAAGGGAGAAGGAACAAGGTCAGCATTAACAAAGCACTTAACTGGGCAAGCAGCACTTCGATCACTCATCACTCCGGAACATCACTGCAACCTGTACAAAGAAGGGAAGAGAACACAGGTTAGCAATTAACACCAATAAACAGCACAGCGCTCCACGCATCAATAACTCACCGTGGTCTTCGCCATCGGCGCGGCAACTCCGAGATCACAACCATCCCTGTGAAAACAAAAAGAGACATTGTTAGGGAACAGCGTAGTGGAGCAAGACGCAGAGAAGACAGAGAAAATGGAGGGAAAGAAAGAGACACAATAAAGACGGAAAAGACATTATAACTCACCTGGAAGACAGCAAGCAGAGTCAGAGTCACAGCCGGTCTGGACCCGACATAAGGGCACACGGACCAGTGAAGAAACTAGGTCCACGGAACACCGGCACCAACCACGCGCCCCTGCACAGAGATGCAGGACGGAGAGTTCAACGCACAAAAACCTAAGGTGAGCAATAACCCCAAGGGAGGGGATTTGGACCAGAGGGAGGTGGGAGTCCACCCATCACAGAACCAGTATCTTAACCCTCCATTCTCCTGTTATAGGCGCTACCCAACGTCTGGCACATAACCAAGCAGAGAGGGGTCCGGGATAGCACTTAGACCTCCATCCAGTATCGTGTGGCACCCCCGGGGATACCAGGTGAGCGTAACAGGTACCACGGTAGCAAGCGTCTCTCCCTGGCTTGGTCATCAGCGGAGGAGGGCTCTGTGTACTGTAGACATCAGCTGCAACACACGCTGGCTATTGTTTGCAGTCTTATGATTCCTTTTACGGAGGCTTTGCGGGTCTGGGTCAGAAAGGGCAAGGTCGCTTCTCTCCTTGTCACCTCTTCGGTTCTCGACGCCTTTCTCCTCTTCTTGAACTTCCGTGCTTGGATAGTTCTCTCGTCGTGCAGTCTGCCTTGCTCGTAGTGTGCTCTCATACTCCACCTTTTATCCCTGTGGAGAAGGGAAAGGGCCGTCAGGTGTGTGTGGCTCGGGTCAATTGCCTGAAATTGCCTGACCCGTGTGTTGGGACATGCCAGGTAAACGGCACTGTGGTTAATCTGTTGTTTTTCACGGTATGGGACAGTGTTCGTGTTGCAAAAGGGGGGTGGTAGAGTTTCCAAGTATCCTAGCCCTCGTACTAGGGAGGGTTAGAAAACTCAGAAGGGTTAGATTGGTAGGGTTTGTGAAACAAACGGGAATGACCGGGATTATTATCGTGAAATGAACAGGGGGACTGTGGAAACAGTAGTATTTTGTCAAAGTAGACTGGGAGCTCGGGAAAGAATAAGCAGAGGGACATGGAGAAGAACGATTGGGCGTATTCGGGTACGTAACTAGAAATCAGGCATTCTGGGAGTTGTGGTTTTCGAGTGCAATGTGGTTTGGGCTCCTAGAGGATTTACTCGATATGGAGGGGTCGTTGGATTTGGATAAGGGAGATTCTTTGGGTGGATGTGGAAGAACCTACAAAAACCACAGGGACTTTGTCCTCCTCGCCATCGTCCCTTTCTCCGGTATAATACCGTGCCTCACCTGGGGTATTTCCCAGAGCATAACCCTGGGTTCCCCTACCCAGGTGATCCTCCCTCGCTCATCCACCCCCAAGGTTGGGGTGTTAGACCATCAGCCCTTCTCATGCCACCTCAATAAGGAGTTCTCGAGGTCTACTCGGGAGAATACCCTCAGGTTTCTCACAATTGCTAGTGCCTCTTTTATCTCTCGCCAGATATAATGATTCCAGGGAGGCCCTGAAGACAGCGGAGAAAGCAACAGCGTCAACTAACCAACGGTCTCTCTGACAGAGCGACCTGTTTGCCCCGTTGACACTGTCCTTTTCAAAAACTTTGTCTTGTCAGGGGGTAGGACATACCCAGATTCACTGGTCCCTATGTTGTGGAGAGAGTGGCAGACAGAGTGGTTAAATTAAAAGAAAATCTGTCTGGAACCACCTCTCGGACGTCAAGCCCTACAAAGCTGAGGCCTCACCTGGCAAGGAGATCGACAGGGCCAACGATCAGCAGCACAACAATTCTGAACTTATACTGCTGAGTGGAGGACACTCAATGGTGACTCGCTCAAGGGCAGCAGAGTTAGGGCACGGACTTCCTATCCATCCAGAGTGAGTATACACTCTCTGTTTGTTATTTTCTTCTCTACATACATTCTTCATGAAAGCCGACTGGGATATCTGATGACTGTTCATGTTGCCCAATGATTTCCAACCTGATACCTTTTCGAGTCAATTCGTTGATTTCATTAGAAGACCCAGCAGATTCCGAGCACGTTCACCTAGAGTATATTTTCTTGTTTTTATAGCATATTTGGCCCAAGCTTACCCACAATGAGGAGACCCTTCAGTTCTTGCAATACTAAGAGACCCTGGAATTAGAAATGTGTGGGAGCAGCTATTTGTTGTCGCAAAAAATTACTACACGGTCTATGGAGCTTAAAACTAATCTGACACTTACACAATGACGCTCACTTTTGCGCATTTCAAGGGGGCAACTTATATCTTCAAACTGCACAAGGATCAAGCAGCACAGGCAAAGATGGGTGAAATAATAAAAAAAAATGCTTATTTTGTTGTGTCTCTTGTTCCCAAGTGGGGTATTTGTATGAACATTCTAGAGAATTTCGCTTGTTTCTAGTGAAACCACTGTATCCTCTACTAACATTACCCTAACCCCAGCAGGTGGAATGACCATGTCAGGTGGACAGTAGAGCACCGAAAGCACAGTAAGGAGAGGTAAGAGCAGTGATGACACAGACATTAGGGGGGGAATCTCTATCTCACTGACACTGCTCGGGTGTCTAATAACATGTGGTAAGAGCACATGACCAAAGTAGGTAAGGAAACCACTGGGGAGAGCTGTTATGTCTGCTCATTAATCCCCTATGCCATGAGTGCCTCCAGAACGTTTATAGCAACTGCAATACCAGCAGCAAGAGCCCAATGCCTGATGGACCTGTCTATGGTAACAACGCAAGGAAGATTTCAAGGGAAGACAGCAACATTGAGATGGATTTCCCGAGCAACATTCCTGTTTGACGACAGTTACATAAAGACTCTTGACATGATGAACAATTATTGGCAGTTAGACCAAGCTATACAGTATATAACTGACAGGCCTCAGAAAGGTGACACGGAAGCAATAACATTGAAGGAAAAGTCCTGCCCGAAGAGGGGGGTGAAGGAAATAGGGGGAGCACTTGGATGTTGGGAAAGACCACAGAGGCTAGTGTACGGCCAAGTATACATAGAAGGATGGAAGGATGGAGTAGTAGGAAGCAGAGCACATACCCTAGTACAATCACCAGTGAATACAGTACAAGGAGAAAATGACAAGTGCCTGAAGGAATGGGTTGCAAGTGCAACGCTGATCACTTGGGTAGAAAATGAAGCTGGACCAAGGCCTATAATACCCCTGAAGAAACCAGCATTGTGCTACAAGAATGAAGGAGAAGTGAAGGTTGGAGATAACACAGAGTGTCGATACACTGAAAAGCACCCAGCAATAAAGATAAGCACCGCAGTACTGATGGACCACTATTGGTCCTGTGGATTTCGCACCTTGAAACACTTGTGTATAGGTGCGTTATAAATGTCATATCATATCATACGAGAAACCGCCACCCAACTGGGAAGGAGCTTGCTCGTTGGTACATATCAATATACCATCACTGGTAGTGCCTCACAAGGACATAAAGCTCAATGACTTCCCAAAAGTGGACACTAACTCAAGGAAGAAGCGGTCAGTGAAAGCAGGAGCAAAGGGAAGCGAGAAAAGGTCACAGGAAGTGAGTAGAGTGAAAAGAAGCAACTATTTCTCAGAGGCATCAGAAACAGCTCTAGACGATGTGCCAACAGAAGATAGGTTGTTTAGCCAAACTGAAATGTTTTTCGCGTCCATAGTTCCAGCAGCACAGACGTATACGAATGCGAAATGGCTGCAGATTAACAGATGGGAGCTGATGCTGACAAACTCTACAGTGAATGGATACAATGCAATAAAAGAAAAGCTCTGAGTAGTAAGGTTGATGGCACTCCAGAATAGATATGTTCTGGATCTGCTCAGAGCAAGGGAAGGAGGAGTTTGCGCACAAATTGGGAGTTCCTGCTGCACTTTTGTACCTGCCAATGATGGGCCAAAATGTAGGAAGAAGCCAAGGGGACTGGAAAAGATCAAAGCTGGATAGCATACTTCTGGTCATGGATGCCTTCATGGCTGGCAGACGGACTGAAAGTATTACTTGGGGCACTAATATTGGTACCAGGTGCAGTGTGTGTGATCAAGATTTGCATCGCTCAACGCTGCAAGACGACAGAGAAAACGACAGGAATGAAGGTTTTAATGGATGTGAATGTAGGAGGAGCAAAGGATAAAATAGTGGAGGAAAGAGACAAGCTTAGAGCAAGAATAGTAGAATGTCCACTATTTCCACATGAGGTGATGAAGCTAGATAATCCATTTGAGGGTAAAATATATGAAGGAAAATTGGTATGGTGCAACCCAGAAGGAGTATGCAGTTATATGTCCTGGACTTTTGACGACAATGCAAATTATTATGGACACCTCAGAGGGATAACAAAAATTTGGTAACCAAAAATTAAGGCTGTGAAATATGAGGATTTGGTTGACAGGTCGACCAGAGGGGGGACTGAAGAGAGGGTCCCAAGAATACTCCTCCTCTCTCCCAGATTCATGACAGGATGAAGAGCCAGAAATGCTCACAGCCACCCATCTTATTTTGGATAATTCCTGAGTGTACCAATGATTGACAAATACACAGAAAGGTATCCTCTCAGACAGCCCTACAGACCGAATCCAGAACATGTCATCACAGATATAGGAGAAGAAACAGAGACAATGGTCAGAAATACCTTGATGGACAGTCTCGATTAAGGACCAAGAAGCCACGATGCTGACATCACTAGTGATACCACGACTTAGTAGCGTAAGACGTGAAACACATTCAGCGTCCTGCACCGCATTACATAAACACACATTCGCATACACAAAGAACATGCTTACACAGTTATATAGCTAGAAGACGGATACATATACATGCTTACAAAGCTTTTTTTATCATTAGCCAAAAGCAGTAATGCAGAAACACAAGTCCTTGCCATCCGGCGGGCACCAGGGCAAGTGTCGACTGAAGCCCCTGCATACGAGTGCTGCGCTCGAGGTGAGGCGGTGGTGGTGCTTGCCTGTGGGGTTTGGTGAACCATATTCCGAAGGTCACTGCTGTGCCGTGGAACCTTGTGGCTCGGCGGGTCTCTGCAACCCTCCGGAGACCAAAGGTGGGCAATTCTGGTCATAGAGCTTGGCGAGGTGTGCACATTATGTGGATGTGAGGCACAGGCATCATCAGCGGAGGACAGTCAAAGCAGGAAAAAAGAATTTGCAAGTGAACGCTGGAACACGATCACGAAATCGCAGCAAACAAGAGAGAACAAAACTAAGGGCATCCTTTAAGCTACACCAACACAAACACTTGAGTACAGGTGCATTATAAATGCCACATCATATCATATCATAATATCTCTGACCCAGGGAGCACTCGGCAGACAGCAATAGCAGCAGTGTTTCCCCAATGTAACAGAGCTCAAGTGCAGCAGTGGATTCTCTGAAGGACTCCAGCTCGAGGAATCCTCCACACGAGAGAGTATCTCAGAAACCTCCACACAAGGTAGTATCTCTGTGCTCACCCAATCCTGCCAGAGCCAGTAAAACATGCACCTGCATTGCCACCAGTGGAATTGAGTTAAGGTTAGCACAGGGGCTTCTAGGGGCACATGTGGTCTCCCATTTATCTGACAGATGCAAAACAAGGCAGGAGTGGAGTTTCTGGGGTGCAGCACTTGCCTAGAGGTGTTTGTAAACAAAACTGCGCTGACACACTGAGGACAGCGGAACTTTAAAGGCGAAAAGTGCTCAGGAGGCATTTGGTGGCTGTCGGGCAGTGTGAGCTGCCCAAGAGCAAACTGAAGCCAGCGCGGGAAGCAGAAACATCATTACACTCACTGCAGAAAGAAGTCCTCCACCTCCAGGGAGAACTTACTAGCACCAAACAAGACATGGAGCTCCTAGTGACAACCATAGAAGACTTGGAAAATAGTCTTTGGTGGGAGACCCTCAGCATACTAAGTACTCCAGAGGGAGTGGAGGGATACGACCTTCACGGTTGGATGCAACACGTCTTTAAAGCCCTAGTCCCAGAGGTAGCTGCAGGGGGATAACCTTAGACTGTGTCCATTGAGTTGGCCCTCTAAGAAGAATCCCGAAGGCCTAACCACGAGACATAATCATGAAATTCCACTCGTATACGACAAAGGAAGAGATCCTACATGCACCAAGGAAGTTGGGAACCATAACCTTTCAATGCCTATCCTTACTAATTTTCGAGGACATAGCAGCTCTCACCTTGCAGAAGATGCAGGCCTTTTGGCAGATCACAGGAAATCTGCAGAAGGAATAGGTCCACTACCGACGCACATTCCCCATTTGAGAAACAAGATGCACATCCCCAGAGGAGGTGGCTCAGATACTTGGTGTACAACTAGGAAATGATCAAAACGATGCGAGTGATAAGCAGTGGTCCAGAATCTCCCAGCGCAGATGTCTGCGCGGTCCGCCTGAATCTGGAGGAGGGCGGAGTATGTCCTTCAAAGGACTTAACTCCCCTCAAAAGAGAGGTAGACTGCTCTGAGAGCTCTCTCATTTGCAAGTTGATGTAGCATGCCTGCAAGAAACACATCTAGTAGGGAAAGACACGTCGACTCTGCATAAAAGATTTTCAGCACCAATTCTTTACTTGAGCAAAGAACAAGAGCAAGTGGGCCAGCATTCTGGTGCACATCCAAGTGCAGTTCCAACTGGTTAAGACCAAATTAGATAAGGGTGGGAGGTATCTCCTCATAGAAGGATGGTTAAATGGAGCGCTTCTCGTAATAGCCTTGGTATACACGCTGGACATGGGCCCCAACTAATTCTGCTGTGCAGTGTTAAAAGAGCTAGTAGAGTTTGCATCTGGTGAGATACTGCTGGCAGGAGATCTCAACCTGAACCTTGACCCCAATTCGAATTCTCATTTTACTCACACATGCACAAGGTATTCTCCAGGTTGGATTACATCATGATGGGATTAAACTACGCAGCCAGAGTAAGGGCAGCATATATGGACACAATCACATACTCAGACCATGCCCCCGTCATTATCACATGGGATTTGCAGCTGAGTGTGAGACACATGACAGTGGTCTCCCAAGTAGAACCCTGAAATCCCTTATCCAGTTGGACAGGATATGGCCATCACTGTTGGATCCAGTTCCTGGGGGTGGGCCAGAGGAGAAGGATCACCTGGGTAGGGGAATCCGGGGTTATGCTCAGGGGAATGCCCCAGGTGAGACACGGAAATATGCTGAGGTAGAGGAAGAGGCGTATTATATCTCTGAGGCCTTTATAGGCTATAATAATTCTGCCACGCGTCCTCCCATTAAATCTATCCTGCCCAAATACAACAACCCCTCCATGTCTGACCAACCTTGTAGGAACTCTCTCAGAACGAGGAAAAATTACACTTCCCAGAATCCCTTCTTTCCTGTTCCCTACCCTAAAACTCCTAATCATTCTTCTTCAAGTTACACTAATTATTATTTTCCGAACTCCCGGTCCGCTTTGACCAAACACTACCGTTCTCACCATTACCCTTGGTTAGTTCCTGATGAGAATCCTATTCATTCCCATTCATTTTACGAAACCTACCAATCTCCCCCTTCTAAGTTTATTGAAAACCCTACCGAGAAGGCTACCATTTCCCATAACACCTTTTCCCCCACCCACCCCGTAGGATGCTCAATAACTCTATCACCATCCTTTTTCAACCCGAACACTTCCTTGCAATGTAAAAAGACTAATGTTAAACCTGTTTACCTGACTTGTCCCAACCAAAGGGGCAGGCAAAGTTGGGCAATTAACCTAAATCACACACACCTGACGGCCCTTTCCTTTCCCCACAGGGATAAAGGGTGGAGCAAAATAACACAGTACATGTAAGGCGAGTACGGCAGACAGCACGACGAGATGGCTAAGCAGGTGTGCCAGTTCAAGAGAAGGAGAAAGGCGCCAGGAATCAAGAGGGTGGCGAGCAGAGAAGTGACCTTGCCCTTTTCATCACAGACCCACAGAACCTTCGTGGAAGAGAGCCTAAGACTGCGAACAATAGCACAAGTGTCTTGCAGCAGATGTCAACAGTACACGGGGCAAGCCTATGCCGATAAGCAGGAGCAAGGGAAGCTCTCGTGCCTGTGGTACCGGCCTGGACTCCAGAGAGAAAAGCCAAGCGGTTCAGCACAGCCGGTGAGTCGAGGGGAGACCCAATACGAACCGGGCTCTGTTGAATGAGAATCACAGGAGTGGCAAGTTTGAACCATGTTCAACGAACTTCGAATGTACTGCAAAAAGTGTGAAGGGGAGACCAGCTAAACCGGCTCCACGTCGGTGCTATCTCAAGAGATTCAGGTCGATCCCCATCTGAGCGAAACTACAATAACCAGAAGGCCGTCAGAGGGCCAGCAAAACATGGTCATACAGCGCTTGTGATCTACACTGCTTGTAGATCAAAAGACTTTGATCTACAAGCAGTGTGAAAGAGATGGAGGTGAATTCTGCAAACATTGAACTGTGTAAAAAGAGAACATTAAAAATAAAGAGGAGCGGGACCCAAGGGTGAGCCTCTATGACCCTGATCGAGAACCACAATAAACCTGGTGAAGGGAGGCTAAGAATCGAGAGGGATCGGAGCCCGGCAGAGGGGGATCCAAGGGTGAAAAGTTGTCACCCCTAGATTGAGAAAAGTGAAAGCAAAAGTTAAGAAACGGCAAGAGTGAACCCGAAGGAGGGATGCCAGAGAAGAAGGGTCTGAGCCCAGCAGAGGGAGATCCAGGGGTTAAGCCATCACCCAAGTTCTAGCAGTCAAGAGGGGTCTAAACCCGATCGAGGGAGAACCAGGGGTGAAGCCATCACCCCAGTACTGACAGTCAAGAGGGTTCCGAGCCCGACCGAGGGAGATCCAGGGGTGAAGCTATCATCCAAAACTTCAAGTAAGAAAAGAATTCACATACAACATGAGGAATACGATACATGAGGGGTCAGCACCCAGAGGAGGGGGGTGAAACCATCGCCCTGTCTGAACTGTAGATTACAATTGAGAAGGGTCAGCACCCAGAAGAGGGGGACCCAGGAGTGAATCATTATCACCCTAAAGAACTTTCATTTGGTTAAAGGAACTTTTGTTTCACACGAGGAAGCACAGATCCTCACACTGGAGGCTCAAAATCTCATACTTAACGACCCAGTGTGCAAACAAGAGACTGGCGACAAGATTGTGCGTTTTATTCAGGAGAATGCTCAGGGGGATATCAGGGAAAAGACACGGTGGGCAGCATTCAATTCCTCTATTAGGGGTGTGATCATTTCAAAGGGCAGGGCTCCGAAGATATTGGGCGCTAGAGCTAGAGAACCTGTTGGTGCAGCTAAAAGAACTGGAAGGGCAGTACAGGGAATCAGGCTCGGGAAAGATCGACAAGAAACTACAGGCAATCAGGAGTCAGGTTAATCTGATCGAGGGGAATAAAGCAGCATTTATACTCTTAAAAACGAAACAGCTATATTATGAGCATGGGAACAAGGCAAGCAAATTGCTAGCTTGGAAGCTTTAGTCCCGGAGCGGGTTCCATGTCTCTGCAGAAACATGAGAAGTGCAAGGTATTTGATGACTTCTACAAGGAGCTTTACATATCTGACTCCCCTAAGCCTGAACTGATAGAAGCCTTTTTGAATAGATGCAATCTGCCTAAACTGACGATAGAGCAAAGGGAGGGGTTAGATGGGGAATTAGCAAAAGAGGAGATTCTAAAAGCCTTAGGTTCCCTCAAGACATGCAAAGCTCCATGGCCAGATGGGTTTGCACCAGAATCTTATAAGAAGTACTCCGGTACACCCCTGGGACCACTACATGCATTATTCAGCACAACTTAGAGGGTTGGCCACATCCCAGGATCAATGGAAGAGGCGAGGATCTTGGTGATTCTGAAGGAGGGCAAAGTCCCAAGCCAATGCTCGTCACATCATCCTATAGCAGTACTAAATACTGATAGAAAATGGTATGGCAAGATACTTGCGGACAGGCTTGACCTGTTTTCTACCTTCTCTGGTGACGACAGATCAATCAGGATTTGTGGTAGAGAGGCAAGCGGCAGACAACACCCGCCGGGTCATAAATCTCATTGATATTGCACATAAGACAAACACCCCCACCATGTTAGTTGCCTTAGATGCCGAAAAGGCATTCAACCGGGTAGAGTGGGGCTATCTGTGGGCGGTACTGCATAAATTCAGCCTGGGTGAACAATTTATAACGGGAGTATTCGCTTTGCTCCAACAGGAAAGGTGGCAGTCAATGGACAGCTCTCTCAGGGCTTTCGGGTGTGCAGGGGTACACGTCAGGGATGCCCGCTTTCATCCTCTCTTTTTGCACTCTCGGTAGAACCATAAGCGGAGCAAGTCAGGGGCAGGAAGGAAATTTAGGGGATCAGATATGGAGGGTCTGAACATAAAATAGTGCTGTACGCAGATGATATTCTTCTAGCGCTGTCTAAGCCAGCGGACTCGCTCCCACCAACACTTGAGCTCCTGGAAAATTGCAGAGCCGTCTCCGGGTTTAAAATGAACCTTGATAAATGTGAGGCTCTCAATATTTCCCAGGGGCATGTGGATCTACAGGGCATGATACGCATCTCTCCATTTAAGTGAGCGGCAAAGGCCATTCGGTACCTAGGCATATCTCCCACGCTGCGAGCGAGGGACTTGTATGAAGCGAATTACCCACAGACTTTAAGCGAAATTAAGGCAAACCTTTTAAAATGGAGTTCGCAAGAGCTATCACTGATGGGCAGCATAGCATTTATAAAAATGACTATCTACCAAAGCTCCCGTACTTATTTCAGACACTTCCCATAGCGGCTAGAAAGGAAGGTGCTAGAAAACCTCCAAAGAACTATAGGTACATTTGTATGGAACAAACGACCTGCTAGGATTGCAGTTGCTACACTATGTAGGCCAAAATTGGAAGGAGGGTTGGCTCTCCCGAATTTTGGAAACTATTATAAGGCTACTCAGCTACAGGTCTTGCGAGACTGGATAGATCCACATTCCACAAAACCATGGAAACAGGTAGAGGAACATGTGGCGGGCAGGCCCCTTAGATACATGATGGGGATACTGTGCCGAGTTTGCCCATCTGCTTGTATTAGCTCCCGTCAACGTCCACAACATTTAGGGCCTCATTACACGTTGTGCGCTAAAAATCGTAAATTAGCGGCATGGCGCAATTAACATGTCCGCCCTCGCAAGAGGGCGCTAATAGCGTAACATTACGAGTACGCGGACACGAGCATTGCGCCATGCCATTAATGACCCTACCGCCATGCCGCTAAAATGACCAAAAAGTCCCTTACCGGCCTCCCCGAAGGTGCAGATAACACCTCCGCCCTCGCGCAGCATGCAAACATCGGTGTCCGCTATTAGCGGTGACCGCTAAAAAGCGGAACCGGAAATAGCGTCATCGCACAGGAACGGGAAAGAGCGCGGCGGCCATCTTTAAAAACACAATCCATTGCCATCCTCTGCCCCCTGGACCTGTACGTGTTACCCTGCTGCCTGGAAACCATCGTCACACCCTTACCATGCCCAAGGCACTAAAGAAATCCACAGACAGGCAGCGAAAGGAGAAGTGCTCCACTGAGGAGTCAGTCATGCTAACTCAGACATTAGCAGACAATGCAGGAGTGGTCTTTGCTAATGACATGCGGAGGGAGACCCTCCTAAAGAAGAAAGCCATCTGGGAGGAAGTGTCAACCAGAGTGAGTGCCGTTGGCAGCCGCACGCGCATTGCACGCGACTGCCGAAAAAGATGGGACGACCTGAGACTCCGGGTCAGGATGATCCTGTCCGAGAATCACAAAACTGCCACTGCTGGAGGATCAGTGTCTCCCATCAAGTTGAAGGAGTGGGAAGAGACTTGTGCAAACCTCATCGGGGTAGAATGCATTGAGGGTGTCGGAAGGATGGAGCACAGCGTGCAAGACACATCTGATGGAGGTAAGTGCACTGATGCAAGCATGCAATGTGAATGTACAGGTCCCCACAAATGTCAGCCCGGGATCACTGCATGTTTGGCCCAGCACCCACACATGCATACATCAACAGAGCCAAGTGCCACACACAACACTGCATGGATGAGGCACTGAAATGACGCCTCACCTGCATCCTCCACAATGATTTTGAAATGGGCCCAAATGAAATCAGGATGTAGCCTGCATTGAGTAAATGCGACCATAACCAATGACATCCCCCTTCTTGTCCCCGACAGGGTCACATTCAGACAGCGAGGGAGCTACCGAGGCACCCCCTGTGCAAAAGAAGCGAAGGCCACAGCCCAGCGAGGATGCCCCAATGACATCCAGGGGAAAAGGGCCAAGGCCCTGATTGCAGCCTCCAGAACAAGACCTGCACGCCACTGCCAGTGCCAAGCAACACCCTACTGCCCCGGCTCCAGAGGTCCACTCCCCCCCCCCAAATCCCCGCCACCGAGGGTCCACCCTCAGCTGCAGCCAGTTCGGCAGGGGAGGCTGCAGCAATTGGCCCATTGTCCGACGTGGATGAGCCCACGTATCTAGATCTGCCCATGCACACCCCAAGCCCTGCTGTAACCCCAGAGCAACCCCCCCCCCCACACCTGGCTCACACGTCACTGCTGACGAGTCATTAGAGGCCTTCAGTAGCCCCCCAGAGGCGGCATCTGCACACCGGCAGGCATCGGATGCGCAGCAGACACACCACCACAGGCCGCCACTGCCCTTGACCTGGCCACCGTCATCCAGCGCCAGCAGGCTCTAACAGTGCTTGTAGGTCAACATGTGGAGGAGGTTGCCCGTCTCAGGGCTGACCTCGCTGAGACATCCAGGCACTCCAGGGAGGGGATGGAGTCCTGCATGGACAGGCTGTGTGGCGAGCTAACACGCGTCCGGGAGGTGCTGACACGCATCGCAGATGCAATGGAGCGCCAATTTACACAAGGACAGTCTGCCACCTCTTCAACCTGCAGTTCACGGCAGACGAGTCCACTGAGACGGTCTTCACGCACCACCAGGCGCACCTCCAGCCAGCCCCCAAATGCTGGCCCTGGTAATGAACAATAGGGCGTGAACGTCCATTGACCTCTGTGCATGCCAGAACACATGCATTGTTGAAGACTTATGAGGGACAGTTGTGGGGGGTGGGGGGAAGGGTGTGATGGGACAGTTGTGGGGGGAAGGGTGTGATGGGACAGTTGTAAGGGTGGCGGGATGGATGGGGAGTTGCACATTTTTCTGTTTCTGGTCATTAATACACAGTTGTTTGAGCAAAACACAGGCCTGGACTCCTTCATTGTGTATGGTCAATTTATTGACGCCAAGGCCCATTGTGAGCTAACAAACCGACACCAGTGCCCCACCAGCCATATACAGGTGACAGTATGACTACATGTAACTCAGAACAATTGGTTGATCAAATGCTGTCTCACAGCGCGTCCCTCCTGGCCATCCCCTCTTGCATGACCTGCATCCCCTTCACCTCCATCCTCATCCCCATCATCATCCTCATCAGGTGCCTCCATTTCAACCTCAGGGGGCAGTGGCACATTCTGTCTCATACACATATTGTGCAGCATGACACATGCCGTGGTGATCTTTGCCACCTTCTCATGGCCATATAGGAGTGCGCCACCAGACCTGCTTATGCACCTAAACCGTGACTTCAGAAGTCCAAAAGTCTGCTCAATGACAAGGCGGGTACGGGTATGGGCACGATTGTATTCTTCTTCATGCCTGTTCTGTGGGTTCCGTACAGGTGTGAGGAGCCACCTCTTCAGGGGATAGCCGGCATCACCTATATGGGGGGCGGAATGGGATCCTGTTACTTTTCGGCACATGTGTGGCCTGTTCATGTCACATACTTTGACCTATCATTGAGAATCATGTGCACATTCAACTGCATCAATGAATATGGTCTGTGTGACTGCTTTGTGCAAAAGTGAGCGCAAGCATGCACGTAGACATGCCCCATTGATGCCTCCTACAGTAATTCCCATGTCCTGGGTGAGGCCAGGTAATTGGTGTCCCTGTGGCCAGGCAGATTTGGTACCACACTGGTGGTGTACAGTGCTTCCGACATTGATCTTGCCATGCTGAGAGGCAACGCCTCAGTGGTGCCATGTGTTCGTGGTGCATTGCCATGGCTAGGGGGGGGTCCCAATGCATGCATCCAAGGGCACAATGCATTGTTGATGTTGTGCTGTAGGAATGCTGCATGACTATGTTGATGTCATGGATGACATATGTGCATTCCATGGCGTGGAGTGTCGTGCAATATGGATGAGGATTGATCTTTAATGTCAATGGGTTTGGATTGGCAGCTGTGTCGTGTGCCATATACTTGCATGTCCGTTCATCCTAAGTACGTTGCTGCCCTCACAGATGCACATTAGCGTACATCTGTATGTGCATTTGTGCAACGGACTACAGGCCACACCCAGTTGGAGGATTCTCTCTACCCCCCCCATGCACACCCAGTTGGAGGATCTCTCTACCCCCCCCCAGTGCACACCCAGTTGGAGGATCTCTCTACCCCCCCCCAATGCACACCCAGTTGGAGGATCTCTCTACCCCCCCAATCACACTGCCATGTGCTTACCCTGATACTCACCAAGTAGCCATGAACGTTGTGCCGTTTGTCGCTCCAAGTAGCGGGGGATAGTTGAGTTCCGCAGGACCATGGAATCATGGGTAGATCCGGAAAATCTGGCACAGCAATGTGTGATTATATTGTTTGCGTCACATACCATTTGGACATTGATTGAGTGGAATTGCTTCCTGTTTCGGTACACTAATTCATTGTGATGTGGTACAACCAATTCCACATGTGTACAGTCGATGGCCCCAATGCAACTTGGAATGCCTGGCAGTGTATAGAAGCCAACTTTGGTGTTTGCAATCTCCTGGGCAGTCCGTGGCATGGATATGTGTTCGGGTGCATGCTTCAGGAGGGCATCGAGTACCTGGTTCAGTGTTCGTGAGAATACTGGTTGGGAGATGCCATGCATCTGTCCCACTGTATGCTGGTAGGTTCCTGTGGCCAGGAAGTGGAGCACTGACACCACCTTCAGTAGGGGGGGGATGGCAGTTCTGATGTCTATGAGGCTCACAATGTCGTTGTGTATCATGTCCACGATGCTGGTGATGGTGTCCCGGTCCAGACGGTACAGGGTGTGTATCTGCTCAGGTGTTAGGTTGAATGGACTGGCTCTGATCCTGGGAATTGGTGGGTGCTTCTGTGGTATGAATAGGTGGCGTGGTGGTGCTTGCTGTGCCTGTCTGGCCCTCCTCCTCCTCCTGCGTCTCCTTTGTGCAGCCTGTTGTTGTAGCAGCAGCACTGCAATGAGGTCCTCTAGGCCATGCAATGCTGCCAGTATTGGAACCATCTTGGTGTGGGAAGGGGTGTGGGAAGGGGTGTGGTGTGCTCCTTTTGAGCTGCCACAGTGTCCATTGCCTCCACCTGTGCTGATTGTGTGCACCTGTGGCAGGTGGGAACAATGCTCAGTTCTATTAACGGGTGGTTCGCGATGCCGGTATTAGCATCATGGCGGTAAGGGGCTTGGGGGCCTTTACCATGCCGCTATTACCATGTGCGCTCACCTTGTGATGGTGTGCTATTAGCGGCATGGCGTTATTCACGGGATGGAGGGTCGCGCGCACGCGGCCTGCCGGCTATTAGTGGCACCGTACTTAGCGGTGCCGCTAATAGCGGTGAGCCAGGTCGAGATTGGCATGGGGATTTAACGTTACCGGTATTACGTTACTGGTAACGTTAAATCCCTACCGCCTACCGTGTAATGAGGCCCTTAGAGTTTAGAGTTTGGGACGCTGTATCAAGGAGGTTAGAGCTAACTTCTTTTCTAGGCCCGGCCACCCCAATTGACCACAACAGTTTCTTTACACCGGCATATGGTAATAATACCTTCCCGGCCTGGCAGGTGGGAGGCTGTGAATACATTGCGCATATGTCCGAGGGGAGCAACATCAGATCTTTCCCAGAATGCAAAGACACATTTGGGATCTCTGTGGGAGAACGTTTCACATATATGCAATTATGACATTGGGTCCGACAAGGAACCAATAAAAGGGAAGCGGTGAAACGGTGCTTTTCAGCCCGGGAGGTGGGGTCAGCTGTATGGCAGTCTCATCTTGCAGGTGTTGACCAATCTCCCTTTCTACGCGAAAGGTTGGCATAATGACCTGGTCATGGAGCTACATTGGGCAGTGGGCCGCGATATGAAAGGGAGCCACGAAAATGACAGTGCACAGTATGCTGAGCAAAACTATAACATGCTAGCGAGGTGGTATATCTGTCCAGTGAGAGGCTCACACATAGGTGCCAATGAATTGGGGCTGTGTTGGCAGTGTTGCGGGAGGCGATACATACATACATACATGTTTGCGGGAATTGTCCCAAGGTGAGGCCATACTGGGACGTGGTGGTCGATATTTTAAAGCAGATAACGGGCCTCCCACTGAACGGGTTTCTGGAACTTTGCTTACTGGGCTGGTGGTTCCCTCAACAAGCCAATATTACACACAACCAAAGACAGCTGTTGCGTGTGAAAGTGCTCACAAGTCCCCCACATTAGATGATTGGTTAAGAGGCATGTGGCGACTTCCTATTCGTGAAAAAGGGACTTATATACTGCATAAAACATAATACTGCATAATACTATTGCATCCTTCTTCTCCAAGTAAGCAGTCTTTCAAAAGTACATGAAAGACTCAAATAAGGACTGTACCTGACCACCCACACTTAGAGCCTTGGGACCCTTGGGACTCTTGAACTTGTCTATGTTGTTGGGCTGCAGCAGATTTACTGCTCAGGAATTATGAGTAAAATGGGCTGTGGACAGGGCGGTGGGTGGAGAGGGGGTACCAGGGCTGGGACCAAGGAGAGAGGGGTTTGTTGCAAGCTGAAATGTAAGATCTGGTAAGACGTCAGTATCAAGTGCACACTGTGAGTCTGAATGATGTGATTCTATTCTTCCTTGTGTTTTTCATGTGAAATCCTTAATAAAAAGATTTGAATCAGAAATTTGTAGAGAACAGCCAAAGTAAATCTTGACCTATTTGAGGGCTAACACATGAACTCAAACAATATATAAAAGAAGAGGAATTCCAGATGAGGTTTGAAAATTAAATTTCCGGAGGTGATTCAGTTGTAGATAAAACCTCTTTTATGAACAGCTCAAAATGTTTCGTGGAAGACCCTTCATCAGGAGCAAACATTCTTACTTACTTGACACTTCTCTTGTTACTTGTATTGTTTGTGAGCGCACTGAGGCCTATGGCTCGATGCGCTTTATACAAGTGAAATGATAATAACAGTATCTGGGATGTGCAAGTTGTGTTTGCATTGGTGAGTGGCATGCGTGTCTTCACATTCATTGGTCAGCTTTTAGCAAAATCTTGCTGAGCGGTTTATATAACATTTCCGTGGTACTGGAGAGTAGTAGGCGGGAGGAGGGTCAACTCTCAAGGAACTCATATTAGGAGGCTGCTCTGGACAGTGCATGGCTTAGTAATGTGAGACCCCGCCCGTCTGTGCACATCTGCCCCAGACATCTGCCCTCGCCCCCATACAGGTAACTCTCAAGAGGGCTGGCCAAGCAGCTGACAAGTGTGTTTTTTGGCCGAATGCGGTCAATGGGATCCCAGGCCAGGTCAGTGTTGTAAAGCGTGGGCCACCCGAGGCCCGCCCAAGCACTCACACGCAGTCACACACGCATACTCAAGAGACCACACGGGACACGTGTGGATTGCTCAGGTCCCCGCGACAACTGCCGGGTGGGGCTGTCTTTATTAACCACGCGCATGCGCGAGCCTCGTTGTCAGCCGCGCATGCGTAACACTGCGTATTCACTACGCAACATCCCTCCTTTTTCCCAAACAAGAAACAGTTATAACATGTGCACCCAACAATAACAGTTTAAACGTTCAAGAACAGTCCTCCACCTGTTACGAGGCAGTGTCCATGATAAAGTGTTGGAACCTCTGGGGCGGCTTGTGCCCCGCCCGGCTTGGGTCCCTTCTGGACTCCTCTGGGGGCGTCTCTTGTGTCCCGGTAGCCTCTGGCTGACCATCGTCCGTTGGTGGAGATCCTGCCCCGGCCCCGGGTCCGGGCATGTCTCTCATTGCAGGGGTGGGCGTCGCCTCGATCCGCTTGAAGAACGATACATTCCTCGTGACCGTGCCTCGTGCATTGGCCGCTGTGATCATGGACCCCTTGCCGTGGGTTCCTCCAAACGGCTGCGCTTCGTACGGTAATGACAGCTTCCCTTCCAGCCTTCGGTTCCGGACCAGCACTGTGTCCCCCACTGCAATCGCCTTCTCCGGCAGGTTCTGCCTGGCGCTTTCCCGCTCATTCTGGACGGCCCTATCCGCCCGCACTCGGTTGTTGTCGATCACTCCCGGGCAGCAGCCTTCAACTTTGGGCAGTAGTCCCCTGGGAGCTTGTTTGAAGATGGCCTCCGCTGGCGCGACCCTGGTAGACTGATGCAGGGTTGTGAGGTATTCGCGCAGAAATTCAAAGTGGTTGCGTCAGAGTTCCTCCCCTCCATTCAGTGATATTAGGAAGATTTTATTCAGCGTCCGCATGAAGCGTTCCACTTCCCCATTGGCTCTGGGCCAGAGTGGGGTGACCTTCCGGTGCTTGATCCCCCTTTCCTCACAGTACTGAGCAAACTGCTGCCCCTGTAATGGCGCACCGTTATCCGAACAGATCTCGAAGGGGAAACCATGGGTGGCAAACATCTTCTCCAGGGCCAGAATAGTGTGGTCGCTGGCCGTGGATTCCACCAGCTCCACCTCGGGATATCGTGACCACTGGTCTACCACTGCCAGAAAGTACATTCCTCGGCCCGTGGACCCGAAGTCAGCATGCACCGTCCCCCACGGTTGTTCACTTCTTTCCATGGCCTGGATGGGCGGCCCTCTTTCCACTGGACTCGCTCGCCGCCTGGCATGGTATGCATGCCCGCACATCTTCGTCCACCCTGCTCTCTAGGTCCGGGAACCACACCTTCAACCTTAGTCTTTGCTGTCCCCTGGTGCCCTTTATGGGCGAGCTGCAGTACCTTACCCACCAGTGCCTGTGGGACAACGATTTGGCACCCCCCCAAAAGGAGACCGTCGTCAGCCACTGATAGCTTGTGGCGTGCCCTCCATAGAGCCTGTAGATCCTTCCGTGCACCAAAGTCCCTTCTGGCATTCTTCATGAGCACTTCACGCCACTCTCCACTGGCCACGGCCTCCTTGATTATCAGGAACACCTCATCCACATTCGACGCATCTGCAATCTCTTGGCGCGCCAGGGCTACTGGCAGCACCGACTCCACCACGAGCTGCACCACCTCCACACAGTCCGCCACCTCAGCAGAGTCTCGGGGGCGCCCCGCCCCCAGGTGGCGGGACAGATAGTCCGCTGGATTGTGCGTGCCGGGGCAATACAGCAGCTTGACTCCGTATTCCATGAGCGAGAGTATCCACCTCTCAATGCACGGCGGGGGCTTGGACGAGGCCCCGGACATGATCAGAATCAGGGGCTTGTGGTCCGTTATGACGACAACCGGTTTGCCCAGGATGCAGATCCAAAAATGCTTGTAGCCCCATAGGATGGCCAGGGCCTCGCGCTCAATTTGCGAATATCGCTTCTCAGTCTCGGTGAGCGCCTTGCTGGCATAGGCAATGGGTCGCATGGTCCCCTGCGGGTCTGCCTGCATGAGGACTGCCCCCAGTCCCACCGGGCTAGCATCCACCACGATCTCTGACTCCCGGTCCGGATTGAAATACGCCATAGTCTCTTGCCCCAACAGGGCGTTCTTTATTTCAGCGAACGCTCTTTGTTCCTTCTCCGTCCAGGTCCAGGCCACGTCAGTCCTGGTCAGAGCCCGCAAGGGTTCCGACAGCGAGGCTAGGTCGCGAATAAATCGTCCACAATAATTGACCATACCCAGGAAGCTCCGTATTTCCGTGGGAGACTCCGGCGGGGCCGACCTATCGAATGTCCCGTACCTTCTCCGGATTAGGTGAGATGCTCCCGGCATGGAACACAAACCCAAAAAATTCTATCCGGTCCTTCAAAAACACTTTTTCCGGTGCAGGGTCAGTCCCAGGCTTCTGAGTCTCTCCAGTGTCCTCTCCAGGCGCTTCAGGTGCTCCGCTTCCGACCGTGCGAATACCAGGATTTCGTCCGACATGTTGATCACCCCTTTTAGCCCCGCCAGTGCCCCCCGGATGGCGTTCTGGAAGACTTCCGCTGCCGACGAGACCCCGAAGCTGAGCCTCTTAAACTGGTACAACCCCTCGTGAGTCGTAAAGGTGGTAATGTATCTTGACTCGGGGTGAAGCTCCAGTTGATGGTAGCCGGACCTCAGATCCAGCTTGGAGAAGACTCTCGCTCCCCGTAGCTCGCCGACAGTGTCATCCAGGGTGGGCGTGAGCTGTCGCTCCCTTTTGATCGCCATGTTCGGCAACCTCATATCCACGCAGATGTGGACTGCTCCTGGCTGTTTGGGCTTTGGGGAAACAACAATTGGAGAAACCCACAGAGTCGGGCCTTCCACCCTCTCAATAATGTCTAAGTCAATGAGTGATTGTAGCTCCTTCTCCACCTGTGCCCTCAGGTGGAACGGGATTCGGTAATGTTTGAGGGCTGTTGGTCTCACCGACCCGTTGATGTGAAGCCTGATGGGGTTCCCTTTTAGCTTTCCGACCCCTTGGAAGATAGTGTCAAAACGCTGCAGTAGGCGGTCTATATCGGTGTGATAAACGGCCAGCGTGAAGTGCACTATATTGAGGGCTTCGGAGGCAGCACAGCTTAGGAGAGAGTGCGGGTTTACACTTGTCACGAAGAAACTTGCCTTGATCTTGCTCTGCCCATGGGACACGGGCGTCACAAACACTCCCTGGATTGGTAGCGGAGTGTCTCCCCCAAAAGCATATTACAGCGCCTTGGACTCCGACAGCTCGGGAGGGCCTGGAAGAGCTTCATAATGTTCAGTCGCTAGCATGCAAACTCTCGCGCCCGTGTCTATGGCGATGCGCGAGATGAAGAAGATCTCCTCTTTCTCCTCTGCTATGTCCAGGTCCTGCATGCCTTGCTCAATGGATGACACGCCCCTCACTCTCCGGGTGTTGCTCCCTCCTATTGTCGCTGGCCCCCTTGATGCCGTCACTGGGGTGGATGCCCTGCACACCCTCGCGTAATGTCACAGACTCGCGTCTTCGCCGGGCATTCTCCCACATGCGGCAGGTCATAACCGCAATACGGGCACGACTGCCTATTGCCAGTCGCAGGAGGACCATCCATCCTCCTTGGTGTCCATCACGCCTTCCCTGGGGCAGAGCGCCCTATAGCGAAAGCTTCTTCGCCCTTGCCAGGGTGCATGGCCACATCCATCTTCGGCCCCCTGGACTGCGCCAGTTCGTAAGCTCTCCCTGTGTCAGGGATTTGCTATAGTGTCAGACCCGGTTCTCTCAACACTTGCCTCCTTAGCTTCCGCGAACTGCACCCTTTCAGCAGCTGGTTCCGTACCATTTCCTCCTCATTCACCCACCTGCAGGTGGTCGCTAGGTGCCTCAGCCATGCACAGAACTGGTCCAGCGACTCCCCTTCTTGCTGCCTCTCCGCACACATAACGAACCTGTCGAAATCGACATTTGCCATGGGAAGAAAATGATCTTGGAGAGCCTGTTTCACAGCATCATACGTGACTACCAGATGTTAAGAGAGTCATAAATTCTGTGGACCTCCGTGCCTGCAGAGTACACCATGGTGGCAATCTTCGTGTCATCATCCTCTTCTCCAGAGGCCCTGAAAAACATTTCCAGTTTCTTGACCCACAGAAGCCATTTCGGCCCCAGCTTGGATGGTGGGCCAGTGGTGTCAAATTCGGGCATGGGGGGCCAATGTGCTGTGCATCCTGCGTGGGACAGGCGCAGGGGCACCCTCTTCTTCTCCTCCCTCACCCATGATGGGAACGGGGTAAAGTACTTATAGACTGGCACTCTTCGATGGTGGAAAAACAGCCCAGTCACTGGATGGGAGTGCGGGTGTCCAGCACTCAAGGATGACAGCAGAAAGCCCTGTGGACTTGGGTGTAGAAAGTGCTAGGCGTCTCCCTTCACAGCCACGGAACACCTCCCTTTATCTTCCTTTCTCCTTTTTTTTTTTGAGCCCACCTCCCTTCTGTATGCCAGGGCTGTGGAAAGTTAAAAAAATTAGCTTTTCAGCCAGGGGATTGCAGTCGGCGCACAAGCACCCTCCTGGGCCGCAACTGCTGTGATCCGCGTATGATAAAAGATGGCTGCCGGCCATGTGCGTGGGTCCGTGCCGACACGGAGTAGAGCCTCTCTCTCCGACACCCTCGGAGCAGTGGCTCAGGGCTCCGGTGCCGTCCTCGTCGCCAGTGTTGTAAAGCGTGGGCCGCCCGAGGCCCGCGCCACCACTCACACGCAGTCACACACGCATACTCAAGAGACCACACGGGACGCATGTGGATTGTTCAGGTCCCCAGAGGCAACTGCTGGGTGGGGCAGTCTTTATTAACCATGCGCATTCGTGAGCCTCGTTGTCAGACGCGCATGCGTAACACTGCGTATTCACTACGCAACAGTCAGGACAGGGTAGGGTAGGGGTGTGTGAGTGGCTTACCGTGGCATGAATGGACTGGCGTGCACATTCTTTCCTGCTCCACGTGAGGTGCCTTTAGCCTCTTGGCCTGAGAAGGGCCCAGAAATAGCCCTGAAGCTGTGTTTGGTGACGGCGGGAACTGACCAAGAGCAGACGATACGTTGGAAAGTGGGAAAGATAAGATGGCAATGGGAATGGCTTGGGCACGGGGAAGGGGCTGAACAGAAGACTATGTACAATGCTAGTGGCGCACGAGCATGGCCATAACACAGAAAAGGAGAGGGATGTGCGAGGCATGTGTGTACAAAAAACAGGAGGCTGCAATACCTGCTAATTTAATATGGACCGCAAAGTACCCCATACCCAATGTAGCCAAGGTTAATTAGGCTCAGTGCATTGATGGCGGGATCCACACAGACACTCGACAGTAGATCATCTTATTTGGGATATCTGGGTTCTCAGTGCTCTTTAGTTTAAGGACAAGGAACAGGTTATATTGTTGAGTGTTCCTGCTGAATTGCCTCTGTTTTCTGCGAATAGTTCAAGATTGAGTTCCGGTGCAGGTGCATGAAACTTGGCATTGGTGGTTGCTACTTCCGGGTATGCTACATCTTATAATCATTTTTGACAGGTGCTTGTCTGCCTTTAGATTATGAAATGCTTCTACATTTTAGGTCACAGTAGTTTAAGCTAAAAATAAATGGGTTTTGTACTCTCGAAAGTTGCATGGCCTGTGGGATATTGGGTGAAAATCTCTACAACGGGTGACATGGGGTAGGTGGCATGTTTGGAATTGAGTGTTGGCCGGTGTGTGTGTGAAGGATGTTGGCTTGTGGCAGGACTTGGCTCATTATGTTGGCTCAGTCTGCATGAGCCAAAGGGGAGGAAACGAATGAGTCTCTCTCTACGTGCGTTCCTTGCCACACTCAATATGTGAGAACTGTCTAACAAATGAAAATGCTTCAGAAAACTTCCAATACCTGGAAATGTATATAACCTGCTACACTCTATTTCCCCCGATAGGGGATGACTGTAGATTTGCTTGGTTCTGTCTCAGTTTGTAAGGGTAGAATTGGTTGGCACACTTTCTTTCATTTCATGCAACAGCCACATGTATTTTCTTTCCATTGCATGGCATAATTTGGCCTTGGACGTCTGCTTACATTCACAGTAATTTCATAAAATGGGCCTATACACACTAACGTCAATGCTACATATGGTGATCCATTCTTGTACGAAATGTATATCATGTTACAGTGATATCATAGCCATATTTTTCTTAGTGCACTGGAACAATGCTAATGTGATGCCACTTCCTCTTTTGTCAAGGGGTGAAAGAACGTGTGCCATCACTTCCTGTCATGTCAAGGGGGGTCAGATGACATTGCTTCCTGTGATGTCACTTGGGGGCTGGGTCAAACAACATCACTTCCTGTAATGTCAAGGGTCATGTGATGTCACGTCCACTACCCCTGTAAGCACAAAAGTGATGGGTGGAAAGTTTTGAATGAATCTCAACCACTGGCATTTCTCTGGGAAACCTTCCACACCACCGTTTTTTTAGCCCGTCTGCGCCATTGCAAAAGGGGTCCAGCCATATGCAAATCAGTCAGGTACTGCCACCAATGGTAGCAGCCCAGCCCGAACTGCTAGGCTAGGTCCCCTCTGCACAGATACACAAGCAACCCCAGATTTGTTTCGGCCTTGTTGGGCCTCCTCATTGAGGTGCAGCTTGGTTCCCTATGGCGCAGCGAGCAAGGGACCCACGTCTGGGCATACCCTCTCTCACATAGTGAGACAAACTGTAAGCACAAAAGTGATGGGTGGAAGGTTTTGAATGAATCTCAACCACTGGCATTGCTCTGGGCAGAAGGGATGTGACCTAGAAGTTCAGGCTGGACTGCCCCTTTTGGGGTAGGACCAAGCCTGATTTTCATATGTTTTTTCCCCTTCTGTAATGGCTTGGCAGACTGAAAAATGATGGATTTATTCAAAACCTTCCAGCCATCACCTTTTTGTTTTGCTAAAGTCACTCCGAGTGGGACGGGTATGCCCAGACGTGGGTCCCGAGTCTGCCGGGCCTAGAGAACCAAGCTACTCCTCACTGGTGACGCCCAACAAGGCTGAAACATGTCTGGGGATTCTTGTGGTTTCGTGCAGAAGGGATGTGACCTAGCAGTTCGGGCTGGACTGCCCCTTTTGGGGTAGGACAAAGCCTGATTTGCATATGGTTTTTCTCCTTCTGTAATGGCTTGGCAGACTGATAAACGATGTTTTGGAGGGTTGCCCAGAGCTTTGCCCGTGGTTATGATTTATTCAAAACCTTCCAGCCATCACCTTTTCGTTTTGCTAACGTCCACTACCCCTGGCATTTTGGTGAAATTACATTCCTGCTTACCACTGCCCAATAAAGGGGGACAGTAAAACATTTTGGAAAATGGTCTCTGATACAGAGGATAAAGGTGATGTGGCCCTCCAAAACAGCATAACCCGTGATGAATGATGTATGAATGAATGAATGATGTAACCACTGTAACAGTATCATGAAGCAAGACACAGACAACAGATTTAATATTCAAACAAAAAGGGTTTTATTAACTTAAATGTCAGGATGGTGTAAGGCCGAACTTGCCCTATGCTAAGGTGGGGCTTTCCTACCTAAAAAAAAAACTTGCATTTATTAAGAGTTTCATTCAGTTCGGTATTTAAGAAACATGATTTGTACTCAATTTCGGTATCCAATAGGCAGGGATTGCACTAATATTTTCATTCAACCAGTGGTGTAATATTTCCTTAGTTCACTACAAACGAAATGTACAACCTTCTGAGACTTGTTTCGAAAACGTGTTTTCTCCCACAAGAGACCATTCCAATACAAAGTATTTCTAGTTGTTCCATTTTGGATAATGGATTGAATTGAAGACCTTCAAAAAAGGGTTTTCCCAAACACGCGCCCACTTCGATACAAAGTATTCCTCAAACAAAAAAAGTGAAACGCTTGCGCACCGGGTTTCTCAATGGCTAGAAACTCACTGGTCGTGTTCAAAGGCTTCACAGCAGCATGGATCCTATGGCCTTCTGCTTCTCACTTCAGGGGTCCAACTCCTGCCCTTAGACTCCTCTGTGTCGTTGACCCAACACAGGGAAACAAGCTTCTTGAACTCAAATAAAAGGGACAGCCTCGCCACACAGCTCCCTTATTAACATTCGGTTTGCTCCACAGCGCCCCAGCTCCCACGCCACTCTTGCACCGGCTTTCCTGCTGCTGCTTCTGCTGCTCGTCCACACTCTGGTTTCCTTTTATATACCTGCAGCCCCTTGACAGGCTGCAGGTGTGAAGGTCCAATCAGCCCTGCCTGCCCACAATCAACGGGACATGTCTGACCTTTACAGCTCTTAGCCGGCATCATCTTCGTCCCAGTACCAGAGTGGTAAAAGAGTGGTGTCTTCATTGCTCTTAGTTGCCTCTTTTTCGTCCCAATACTGTCAAGTGTCAAATGGGGAAAAATGAGGGGAACTGGTGTATAACAGCCCATGAGAGCACCTCATTTCCAGTACCCAAAGACCCTCTCTCCCAGGTGATCCTCCCTCGCTTCTCCACCCCCGGCGTCTGGATCCAATAGCGATATCCTTTCCTTGCAGACCTTTATGAAGGGGGACTGGTTTCAGAATTTGAATTTAGTGTGGGCAGGTTAAGGGATGGTGACACCTTGGTACTCAGCCTTGATGAAATTGTTAGAGCAATCAATTTGCAAAAATGGCAAAAGGTCTCTGGCCCTGACAGAGTCCCTGCCGACCTAGTCAAAGGTGAACCAGTTATATGGGCCTCCGCCTTATGGAACATTTTTACAGCATGTATTAATTCAAATTCTGTCCTGTTTCTTGACGAAATGCTGAATTTATACCAATTTACAAAAAGGAGGTGAGGGGGAGAAAATCCGACCAATTTTAGGCCAATCTCCCTACTTGACAGAACAGGAAAATACTTTGCCGTGCTAATTTTAAAACACATACAAGAGTGGACAGATGAACATAACATTATTCATTCCATTCAGACAGCTTTTCAAAAGGGCAGGGGTGTTGTGATATAATGTATCATATCAGGGACGCTGTGGACCAGAGTTTACGACAGTTTATGACCATTCGAAAACCTACCGTATTGAGGAAGCAAATTTACATGCCATCTCTGTCAACCGTAAGACAACTTTTGATGGGCTTCCATGCATATACTCTGGCATCATTTACAGAGTCGAGCCATCAAACCCCTTGTCAATTGTTCGATCATTATACACTGGTAATAAAGCGGCGGTTCTTTTTGGGTTGGCAGGTGAAGTGACACCCACGTTTGAAGTGACTAAAGGGGTGAGGCAGGAATGCGTCCTAGCCACTCTTTTATTTTGTATTTTTATCGACAAGGTGGTCACCACCCTTCTTGAAGAGTGCCAGGATCCTCCCAAATTGGGCTTTGAGAGATATCCAGCACTCTTCTTCGCGGATGATGCTGTGTTATTATCCACAATGCCAAAGGGAATGCCGGCAATACTGAATTCGTTTGTGAGGAAATGTGGGGAACTGAAGCGAAGCTCTGAATATAGACAAAACACGCGAAGGAGGGGGCTGCAACGTCAGCCCCACTGCTATTCTCAAGCCTCCGCCTCTCCGAAGGAGGGGGCTGGAGGCTCCTTGGGTGCGCGACTCCTCGGGTCGCTGAAGGCTCTCACGGCACCGGCATCCATAGTGAAAGGGGCGTGCTGCGACACCTTTACAGGTATACAAGGCACACAGCATCCTCTCAAGATGTCGGAGTTTGAGTGGAGTGAAGAGGAGCAGTCTTCGGACCTGGCTGCCAGCTTCAAAGAGGTGCTGCGTAACTCACTGATAGATGCAGTGGCTCAAGGTGTTAAACCCCTGCAAGAAAGGCTGGAGTCCTTGGAGGCGATATTACATCAGCCAATAGACAGCACCAAACGGACTGATCGCACGCCCGCAGAACCCTCTGAAGCAGGGTCAATGGGGAGTACTAAGGCCCAAAAGAGGAAAGCCCCTCACGACCCCCAGGGCCCTTTGGAAGGGGCAAAAGAGAAGGCCCTGGAGCTCGTCGACACCTTCGCAAAGCTCTGCGAAGCATATTTGCGGCATCAGACAGCGCCGGACCTCACGACCCCCACTCCAGGGGAAGATTATGATGGAGAAGAGAACCCGGGCTTGGAAGAGGAGCCGGAGGAAGGAGAACCTCCCTCCCAAGATGAGGATGAATTAAGGGAGGAGGAGGAAAGCAAACCCAGCGGAGGGAAAAGAATCCGCAAGGAGAAACACCTCGAAGAGGGTGAGGAAGATATATTTGATCCGGACAGCATCCGGAATCCGAGGTCGACCGATTGGCAGCCTTCGCCAAGAGTGGCGCAGTATATGACCAAAAGATTGAGAAAAATATTGGACAAAGAAGTCCGTCAACGTCTTCGAGCGGAGTGCCCCAGACCGGATCTGCCAGGCAAGGTGGCCGTAACGCCAGAACTAGACCCCAAGATGCTGACATTCGTGTCAAAAACTGCAAAGGATCCCCGTAAAGGAATCGATAGATCCTGGAGAAGCTGTCAAGAGAAAGTGCTTGACTTAGCCTGTCTGCTCGCTAAAATCATGGACCTAGCTGAACGAGCCAGAGATACGGGGGAGAAAGTAGACCCTGATGCCCTAGCAGGCTGGGCGCAGAGAGCAGTATGTCTCCTAGGGAATGCTAACTGCACCATTGCCTCGGAACGCCGGAGAGGACTGCTACTGAAGATCGACGCAAAGATCAGTGCCGGAGAAGCAGCACAAGGGCTCTTATTTGGAGAGACCTTCGGAAAAGAAATAGGCAGTTTCATCGGCACCTATACGTCACTGGAAAAGGCGCAGGCCTCAATCCGCAAGATCTTCCCCAACCGAGTTTTTGGCGGGACCAGTTGTCACAGGGGTCGCTCGACTGGTCGTAACCAAGGAGGAAGAAGACCCCCGAATCCCAGAGCTCAATACTGGGAGAACAGACAGCAGGACTCCTTCTTCCCGACCAGAGGGCGCTTCCACAGAGGGCGCAGAGGAAGAGGATCCGGCCGTGGACAAGGGTTCACTCAAGGTGAGAGTTGTATATTACCCACCAGTAGGGGGGAGAACCTGTATGTTTTGGAGAAACTGGCGTGAGCTTTCCAGCGATGCCTGGGTACTGCAAACAGTTCGGGGTATGCATCTAGAGTTCGTGGGACCTCCCACACAAGAGCGCAGACCCCACCAACAGCGTTTAGCACGCGCAGAGCAGAGACTCCTAGATCAGGAGCTATTCCTTCTAGCAAAGAAGAATGCCATAGAGAGGTGCCCGAGGGACCCCGACTTCATAAGCAATATGTTTCTGGTACACTGGAAAGAGAAGGTGCGGCCGGTTATAAATTTAAAGGAGCTAAACAGTTAGGTAGTTTACCGTCACTTCAAGATGGAGGGCATCCACCAGCTGCGAGACTCCCTCAGAGAAGGAGATTGGCTGACGAGGTTAGATTTGAAGGATGCCTACTTAACGATCCCAATAGCAGAAGAATTTAGGACCTTCCTAGCTTTTCGCTGGAAAGGACGGCTCTGGCAATTCAAGACCATGCTCTTCGGGCTTGCCTTAGCTCCCTGGGCCTTTACCAAATTGATGAAGCCCATAGCAGCAGCTATAAGGGAGAAAGGAATAAGACTGATCATTTACCTAGACGATCTCCTGCTATTGGCCGAGGATCCAAAGGCACTTACATACCAGACGAGATGGGTACAAGACCGGCTAACATCGCTAGGTTTCCTAGTGAATGTAGAGAAGTCAGACACCGAACCAGCACAAAGGCTGGACTTTCTGGGCTTCGTTGTAGATACCAGGAAAGCGACCCTCGAACTGCCAGCACAGAAAATTCACGATATCAAGAGAGAACTGAGGGGGTATTTACAGAGGGAAGTAGTGTCCCTCAGAACCCTGGCGATAATAGTGGTGCTTCTAGCAGCTTCCATTCAAGCCATATTTCCCGGTCCCTTACATTAATTATCGAGCGCTGCAGAGACTAAAGATTAGACACCTGCAGCAGGGTTTGAGGTATCATCAGTCAGTACCGTTGGATCAAGAATCCAGGACGGAGCTGGAATGGTGGTTGAAGAATATGGACGCCTGGAATGGGTGTGCCATTTTCGGAGACAGGCTGGTTTTGATTAAAGAATCCGACACCAGCCGACTAGGCTGGGGAGCAAGGTGCGGAGACCTGCAGACAGGAGGGAAAAGGAGCGAAGAAGAACTCTGCCTCCACATAAACTGCTTAAAGCTACTAGAATGGTCTTTTGCGATCAGAACCTTCACGAAGGGGAGGATGAGTTTGTGCGTCCTACTAAAGATGGACAACATATCGGCAGTGCGATAAATAAACCATCTAGGCGGCACCAAATCCAGGATGCTAGCCGAGCTAGCGAAAGATTTTTGGCATTTTTGCCAGCAATCAGAGACATCAGTCACAGCGGAGTACCTTCCCGGGACACTGAACGTGATAGCGGACTGGAACTCGCGCTACCTCACGGACTCCAGCGATTGGAGACTGGAACCAGCAGTGTTTCAGAGGATGAACGAGAGATGGGGCCAACTACACATAGATCTCTTTGCATCCCGGTTGAACGCCCAAACAGCAGTATACTTCAGCTGGAGGCTGGACCCGGGTGCTCGAGGGACAGATGCGTTCCTACAAGAATGGAACGGAGGCCCGCCCTACGCTTTTCCCCATTCATGATGCTGAGCAGAGTTCTAGCGAAGTGTTGGAGGGAGAAGGCAGAGCTGCTGTTAGTAGCGCCGCTCTGGAAGTCTCAAGTGTGGTTTCCAACCCTGATGGAACTGACAGTGGATTACCCGAAAATGCTCCCAGAAAGAGAGCACCCAGTTGGGTCATTTCATCCTCATAGTGAGAGGAACACTCCCGCTCATCGCGTGCAGGATATCAGGAGATGCTGGGCGCTGCCAGACATTTCGGCACAGGCTGCCCAGCTCATCTCAGACTCCTGGGCTTCGTCCACGAGAAGGAGCTACGACGCAGCTTGGGCCACATGGACTAGCTGGTGCAAGGGGAGAGGTGTTCATCCCATTTCTGCACCTGTAGTGATGATCCTAAACGTTTTGGCACAGTTATTAGAAGGTGGACGAGCATTCCGCACCATAGGAGTGCACAGGTCTGCGATTTCCGCGGGTCACCTGCCTATTGAGGGAGTACCAGCTGGTGAGCATCCAGCAGTAGTTAGACTCATTCGAGGAGCTAGATTTAAAGCACCTCCAGAGCCTCGATATACAACAGTTTGGGATGTTCTGGTCGTCTTTAAGTTATTGGAGAGCTGGCCCGGGAACAGATACTTGTCCCTCAAACAGTTGTTGGGGAAATTGGCAATGCTTTTGTGCCTAGTGTCTTGTAAACGCATGTCAGACGTGAGAGCATTAGAATAAATAGGAGATCATTTGGACCAGAAGGTGTGACCTTTACAATAGTCAAGAGAACTAAGACAGGTACTCCTTCAGTACACTACCCATATTTCCCAGATAGGCCTAAATGGTGCGTTGCAAGCTGCGTCAGGGAATATGAATGCAGGACAGCGGAGCACAGAGCCGCGAATACCACACAATTGCTTATAGTGCGTAGAAAGCCTTTTCAGGGCGTATCCACAGCCACTATTGCCAGATGGGTGAAAGAGATTATGCAGGCAGCTGGGATAGATGTGGGGAAGTACGGAGCTCATTCTGTACGTGGAGCCATGGCATCCAAAGCGTTTAAAACAGGGGTATCCCTTAGAGATATTATGCTAACTGCAGACTGGTCGAATGATCGAACATTCAAAGAGTTTTATTTCAAGCCGACCGAGAGTTTAGCGGTCGCTGTGTTGGGAAGCTTTGAACAAGCATAATGCTCGCCTCCAGTATTATCATAGAATGAAGATTACCCCTGCTAACTGCGCAGGGAGTATTAATTCTATTAAAGACTAGGAGGCGAGCATTAAATTCCCACCCAAGTTATGTATTGCAAAGGATATTGGATTATTGCTTGTGATAAGAATGTTATGATATCAGCAATACATGGACACCACCCTGATGTCTCTGCTTTCTGTTATCCCTAGGGGAGGAGCAGAAGAACAATTGAAGGAGGAAACTGGCAAACGTAATCGCCTGGAGTCGAGGAAGTTCGACATTCGGTTGGAAATGGTTCAAGTCTTCGCCAGTTGCAGGACTTTGTGTGGAGTTAAAGAGTGACTTTTCAGAGCGAGTAAAAGAGAGGAGGAGCTCAGGGACAGGATGTGGTCATAGCTGAGCTGGGAGTGAGATGGACTACAGAGACTATGGGGATTGTAGTTTCAATCAAAGAAAAGTCTGTTGGGACATATTTTCAGTGTTGTTGTTGATTTTTGTTAGCTTGTTGAAACTGCTGAGGAGTAGTAAAATAAAGAAGTTGAAGCATAATGCTCGCCTCCTAGTCTTTAATAGAATTAATACTCCCTGCGCAGTTAGCAGGGGTAATCTTCATTCTTTTGCACAGACACTGAGATCTCGGTATCTAAAGCCAATCCTTAGAGTGGCAGAGGATGGGTCTTCTATGGAAGCTCTGCTTTGTTTGGCTGATATGCGTGATCCATGTTTTGTCAGTAATGTGGCAAAATATATCCATCGGGCCTGGTTGCTGGGACTCAGATGCTAGCAGTGGCTTTGATTATCCTGGGGAGTGCATTTCTCAAAGTCATTTAAATTGAGTGAAATGATTTTGCAAGTTGGGCTTTTTGTATTATGTATCCAAATGCAAGGCTGCAGGTTTCTCTCCGTGTTTTTTGTTTCCCTTGCTCTAGCCTACATTTCTGGATTGTTACCATTCCTTAAAACAGTGACATCAATTGAATGTTATTTTTAAAGGAATTGTTTTAAAAGTGTATTATTCTTTTACTCAATAATATATTATAATTGAAATGTCACATATGTTGATTATTGTATTTTGATGAACTTTTAATGGCTTTGAGCCGAATAAAGATTGATATGACGATGATATTATTTACACAGTTCCACAAAGTATGGGGAATGTCTCCCTTCCCATAGCCTTTCTCACAACCCTGGTGAGCCCTTTCAGCGACTCACTTGGACAAACCTGGAATTCGACCTTGCCTGGTACTCGAAAGAAGAAGAGAGCTTGTTGGAGGAGCTTATCCTCATGCATGGTTTCGTCCTTAACCCCTGGGTATGCTTAACTGGTTCTTTCCAGTATCCCTGGTATTTATTTATTCATTTCATTTTTATAGTGCGTAAACAGCACGGAGGCATCAAGGCGCTGTTACAGTTACATGTCATTTGCGATACATACACACCAATTGCTTGCATTAGGTTACGGATACAGTATATATGGGTGCACAGGCGCTTTCAAGATTCCGGCAGTGTTTAGAGATTAAGAGAACAGCTGCATTTTGAGCGCTTTTCTGAATACCCAGTAAGATCTTTCTGCTCTGAGTGCGGTGGGAAGGTGTAGTGCATGTGTGTAAAATGAGCCAAAAAACATAGCGCCGATGCACGCCATATTGGACATTCACTTCCATTTACCTCAATGAAACAGCAATGAAAGCCTATGTTTTCATGAGCTCAGCAAGTAAACATGTATTTCTGCAGTGAAGATAAGATCACATAATGTCAAATGCACGACCCGCGGAGAATAGTTGTTGTATTATACGCCGAAGGACAAGCTAGAGAGGGAGTCGAAGCGCTCTGCAGGCACAGTGATAAGGGGTACTGGGAACAAAAGCAAGGAGAGAAGTTGTTTTTTTGTCCGCTTCTAGCTGTATTATTCCACTCTTTCCTCCTCAGGCTTATTGTCTGCTCTTCGGCCGAGGGCAGTCTGGTAACCCATGAGGGGCAGGGATCGAAAGTAGCCCTATAAAGAGAAGAGGTATCCCTCTTTGGAGGGCAGTTAGAATCCAGACCCCGGTTGATGCAGTCTCACTGAGAGGGAGGACGCTCCGCTCCAGACCCCGTTAGTACAAGTGATCTCTTTGCCTACCTGCTCTGGGACTAAGCAGTGTTGTGGTGGCCAAGATGAAGGTGTCTTCAGCAACGATCTTAACAGTGAAGCTCTTTTTCTATGTTTATGTATGACCTATTATGTGTTTATTTTTCTTTTTGTAGGTGAAAGAGTGAATAATAGACCTATAACGCGCCATTTATATTATCATTATAACTAGCATTTTATGTGTAATTCATTGCCTACCTGAGCCCAATAACTGATTTTGCAATGGTCCAGAGGTGTGTAAGAACAAGGTCTCGCCACATGGCCAAGATAAAGCAAAACAATTGGCGCTGTAAGCAGGGACTTTGTGCTGATTTTGTTGCCAAAGATCCCTGCCAAATTGATATACGTAAAAAATATTGGACTCGGACAGACAATATTTTGGATAGTGAACCGTGTGTTGTGAGGTATTAACGATAGGGACGTGAAATATCCATCGGGTAAAATTAATTCCCTATTTAGGAAAAAAGGAAGCTCAGCAGGTGGAGGCTGTCCTGATGTGTCTACCCTGGGGTGGACTAAGAGCCCGTATAATAATAATAATAATAATTTAGCATTTATATAGCGCTACGAATCCTCAGGCATCTGAGAGTTGCCACTTACCCACCGGTGTGTGGTGCTCATTTATTGACCTCGGAAGGATGAAAGGCTGAGTTTGGCCCTGCAGGGATCCAAACCTGCATCGGCAGGCTCTGCACGGATGTCAAAGCAGCGCTCTACTCGCTGTGCTATTTGACCGGATAAGACAAAGTCGAACAGACTTGGGCAAGTGGTGCAGGCTTGAGTGAGGAATGGGAACTGGTTTAAGAGAGGCAAGTCCGGGTGAAGTGTTGGGCTGTCTGCAACAGGTACTGGTGGAAAAAGGGAAGGAGTGTTTGGCTCTAGGTAGGAGGGGCTGGATCTTGTTACATGCCTTCCGAAAAATACTCAGCATAATGTGGAATTACAGGCGAATGTCCTGAAATTGTTAAAGGAGCTTGCTGCTGAAAAACAGATTGCGTTGATGCAGCAGCTCCAGATGAAATTGTATCATGATAAAGCGGACAAATATCAAGAAGTAGCTGAACGAGCTGCTGTGAGGGTTGCTTGTTTCAAATACAGGAAGAGACAAGGCAGAGTGAATACTCGCAAGGTGGCAACCGTGATTGCTTCCGCAGGGGTGGATTGGGATCCCGATCATTGGGATGGAGATGTATTCGATAGTACTAGTACCGAGAGTGGTTCAGAGGCAGAGGTGTTACCCCAGTCGGAATCTGACCATAAAGAGGTAATTGTTAAAACCGTGATACGTAGAAGGATGGGTCGTAATCCTAATAACCCTGGAGTAGGAATAGTTGATATGACCGCATTTGAGGATTAATTCACAGCAAGAAATTGGGGAAATCATTAGCTGATTGATGCAGGGGGCTGGTGAACCTTTGCTGACCTTTGCTGACCTGGATGGTCCGGTTATTTGATGGCAGGGCGGCGGGTCTCCACGTAGATGCGACGGACTCCGCTAAGTTTCTAGAGGTTCAAATGTCTTTGTTACAAATGGCGGCCCAAGGGTGTAACCGTAAATATCCTATCACCTCAGATTGGCTGACAGAAGAGAAAAAACGGTATACATTAAAAGAGGCTACACAAAGAACGAGGGAGCATGCCATGAAAGAGGCACATCATTTAGAAACTCCAGAGCATATGGGGCTGGTAGCATTGTCAGAAATACCATTATACGAACTGCCCCCCACCCCCCTCCCCGGCATATAAAAATGTCATAATTACCCTATTGGTGGGAATGACTGGTAGAACAACAGATGAGGTAGCGGATGCTATTAGGGAATTGGCAGATCTAGGAGAATGGGAAAAGACAGAAGAGCGACCCAGAAGCAAGAGAGGGAGGGGCAAAGTGAAAGGCACACTCCTGGGAAGAGGTTTGATAGCCGTGATTCTCGTGTATCCAGAAAGGATATGTTTTAATGAAAGATGGAGTGCCGCAGGAAGATATTGATGGGATTGAAACGCAGGAAATGTATCATTTATACAAAAAGCGGGGTCTAGATGGGAAGGAGCGTTACAAACAAGTGAAGGGCAAGAAGTACATAAGTCAACCAGGGAGGAGGATCCTTTTACATTGCCTCCAGATAAGGGAGATGATGGGTCCCCAGGTATGGCCCCACAATTACAGCCAATTTAGGCATACTTGAGGAAAATAGTAAGTGCGATGGCGGAAATGGAATCTAAACACGCGCACTCAAAATACGAATAAGATGATGGTCAAACTCCGGTAACAACTGCCCAAATTAAGGTACACAGAAGGCCTCATTAAAAGTAAAATAATTTTGGCAGCCAGGAAACGTACAGAAGGTTAATCCCTTAATTGATACTGGGGCGGAGGTCTCATTGATACATGGAAATCCCTCAAGGTTTAAGGGACGACATTTCACAATCACAGGGCTAGGGGGCAAACAGACCCCTGCCGTTCAGACGAAAATCTATATGAAAATCAGAAGCTTGAGAAGGGACACTTATCAGGTATTAGTTGTCCAGATTCCCGAATATATTATCAGATTTGACATTCTAGAAGGGTTGACACTAGGATTGGGAGGTAAACTGTATCAGTTCAGGGTAGATGCGTTCACGTTCACCCCCGTGGTGGTAGGACAACTGAAGATGCCCCTGGTGCAGGTTCCGATAGCCACCAAAAGAGTGTCTATGAAACAATATCTAATTCTGGGGGAGGGGCACAAAGAGATTTAGGAAAACCATTTAAGGCAATGTAGAAGCCGGTGTGTTTCATCCCGTGACCAACCATGGCTTGGAACTATCCGATCTTACCTATTAAAAACTGGACGGTTGATTGTTACAGGATGACTGTTGATTATCAAGAGTTGAATAAACATACGCCTCCGTTAATACCGGCAGTCCAGGATGCAGTAACTTTGATAAAAAAATGTACAGAAGTTTGAGGGAACATGGTATGCAATGTTAGATTTGGCTAATGCCAAATCTTCACCGTACCAATTGCGGATGAATGCCAAGAGCAGTTTGCATTTTCTTGGAATGGGAGGCAGTATAAGTTTCAACGTTTACCAATGGGTTATATGCATAGTCCAACAATCTGTCACCGGGTGATGCCGGAACATGTGAATCAAATTCCATGTAAACCGGATATGCAAATTGTACACTACACTGACGATATATTAATCCAAGGGAAAGATGAGCATAGTGTGCGAGTGCACCTAGATCCTATTATGGACGGTTTACAGAAGGAAGGGTGGGAAATTAATGAGGCTAAAACCTAAGGAATTCAATGGCATAATGGACATTGTGAAATGGTACCAAAAGCCAAACATAAGATCCTTGAGTTTTCAACTCCGAGGACTAATGAACACGCCCAACAGTTTATTGGGCTGTTCGGACTTTGGAGACAACGTATACCACATTTGGAGCAGATTTTGGCACCCCTTTATAAAGTAACCCGCAAGAAATTAAATTTCGAATGGGTTGAGGAGCAAGATAGGGTGTTCCAATTAGCCAAAGACATTATTCAGAAAATACTTGATTAGTGGCCGTTGAGGGATAAGAGGTGGAACTAACTGTATCCGTATAAGATGCCTATGCTAACTGCAGTTTGTGGCAAAAACAAGACAGGAAGCGGGTGCCCTTAGGGTTTTGGAGTCGAACGTTGGCTGAAGCTGGTGACAGATATACTCTGTTTGAAAAGCAATTGTTAGCCTGTTATTGGGCACTGGTGGATACTGAACAAATGACGGTGGGTCATGATGTGTTGATCCGACCAGAAATACCGATCATGTAATGGGTACTGAGCTCCCCTAAAACGCATAGAATAGGGCATGCACAAGAGGCCAGTATCATCAAATGGAAATGGCACATTCAAGATTTATGAAAAAGTGGAGTAGCAAAGCTACACGAGCAAGTGGCGGGGGTCCCGTTAATAGATCTGGAACCCGAGGATTAGATGACGATTGGTGAATCTGCAGTAAAATGGAGAATCCCATATGGAGAATTATCAAGTGAGCAAGCTGAACATGCCTGCTTTACTGATGGTTCAGCCAAATATGTGGGAATTAAGCGACACTGGAAAGCGGTAGCTTATAATCACAAATTGAAAAAGGTGTTAACCAACTCCGGGAAAGGTGAGAGCAGCCAATTTGCGGAATTGTATGCCATATACCAGGCCTTGAAACAAGAGACGCCCAGGAGTTGTCACATTTTACAGACTCATGGTCCGCTGCAAATGGATTGGTGGTTTGGCTGCCTACTTGGCAGAAAAATGGATGGAAGATTAGTGCTTAAAAAGTATGGGGAAAAGAATTATGGCAAGACATTGCTGGGATGCTAACGCATACTACAGTAACTGTATGCCATGTAGACGCACATTGTGCAACAGATTCATTAGAACGGTGGTTCAATTCTGTTGCAGACGAACATGCAAAGATTTTGATCATGGATGCGAGGGTTGAGGAAGAGGATATGGAAGGATGGCTAAAGGGTCCCACCAGAAAAGTGGACATGTCGGAGAGAAGGCTACTATCAGGTGGGCACAAGACAGGGGAATCGGGAATCAGCATTTCGTTAGAGACTGTATAAACCATCATTTTACAATATCCTATGTCTCAGCATCAGGAGCAAAGACCTATTCCACATATAATTCACGGCACGTTGAAGCAGGGTAAATTGCCCAGACAGATTTGGCAGGTCGATTATATCGGTCCCATGCCCATTAGCAGAGGATGTCAATACGCGTGTACCATTGTGGACACGTATTCTGGTTACTTAATAGTATTGACATGCAAAAGAGCCACCCAATTGAATACGATAAAATTATTAGATCAAGTGGCTGTGTAGTACAGAGTTCCCTTACAGATTCAAAGTGACAATGGGTCCCATTTAAAAGGAAAGTTGGTTTTAGACTATTTTCAGGAAAAAGGAATTGAATGGATCTTCCACGTTGAATATCACCCAGAGGCTTCAGGGTTAATTGAGAGAATGAATGGCTTGTTGAAAGAACAGTTGTGAAAAACGGGTGAAGGCACATTGAAAGGGTGGCGAGAACGTGTGCTGCAGGCAGTGCATATACTTAATAACTGTCCCTCTGCGAACGGTGAGACTTCATTGATGCACATGTTGACACCAGCCTTACAATCCAGACACAAAAGAGCAGTGGAAACGTGTTATGTTGGGAAATGTCTTCTAGAGCACTAGCTCCTTATCGTGCCACTGCTGAATCTGCTGGGGTGGATTTGCATGCAAGGGAAGAAATCCGACTTCAACCTAGAGGCATTGTTGTGATTGATATGGGAATCAGGGTGTACATTCCATCAGAACATTAATTTCCCCTAGATCTGGACTAGCCCTGAAAGGCAATCAAGTGTTGGGAGGGATTGTGGATGCAGATTATCAGGGAGAAATCAAAGTTATTTTCATAAACAGTGGAGAGAATATGTTGCCAGTACATAAGGGAGCTCGAGTGGCCCAATTGATATTAGTGCCTGTAAAATTGTCCATGGTGAAGAAGGGAGAGCCACCCACAATATTAACTATAACAGAGGTTTTGGCTTGCCAGATGGAATGATCCTGGGTGCGAAGGTATGGGTCGAAAAGCTTAATGTTCCGCCTATTCCGGCAGATGTGATTGCAGCAGGGGAAGATCAGTTGGTTCTTGTGATGGAACCAGGAAAAAGGAAATGGACTCATATTCCTGCTGACTAATGTTATTTACGTGAGTGATGTACTCCGCTGATATCTTGTTTTTGAATTCTGGTTTATACATCCTGTGTATGCTGAGTGCCTGTGTGAGGCATGGTGGAGTGTCTTCGGCAGGGTCTGGGGACCTGCTGGAGGAGGAAGTGGCAAGTGTCTCCATTCTGCCGACGGAGTCAGGGATTTGGATCAAGACTGACACACCTGTTACCACTTTCAATCCTGATGATGCATCTAGAGCGGCATATCGCAGTGTCTTAAGGAAACGGCGGGGATAGAAGCGGGATGCCTTGCAGCGCTTTCTACGCCCGTGGTGCAAAATAACTATCCCACCCTTGTGGGCAGACTGAGAACATATGGGTGTACCTGGCTAAACGGGTGCTGAACATTTCTCATTTCTGTATGTCGGATGTGCATGACTCCGCAACTTTGGTTTCCACCTGCCTTGTGGCGATACAAACACCTGTGCCGGTGCTGCAGCATTTATTTGGGGTCCTACATAAGGATTCTTTGGTCGAGAATTCCGATGTACGAGGTTCTTTTTCAGTGTATAAATATTGTATGTTTTGTGTGGACACAGATCGCAAATGGAAAAATATGACAAGCATTATTACTCACAATATTGCTCCTGCTGATGTTTGCTATCAAATGACTTGTGATCCGAACTTTGTCGGCAAATGCCAACAACTAACTTTGAATCAATATGAGAAAAGAACGGATTTTGAGCACCGCTTGTGTGCGCAACTGACGTCTGCTTGTATTGAAGATTCTAACAATATGTGGTGTAGTTTTACTGTTCTAACTGCTAGCCACCTGAGCCATGTGAAACTCCCTGTGGTTTGGTTATTCTCCTGTGGGAACTGTAAAGGCTCACTCCCCGACTTACCAATGCAAACATATAAAATATAAGACATCCCAGTAGGGAATGAGACTAGGAGAACAGGTTGCAATATTAATAAGCCTTTATATAAAGTTGGCATCCGGAGAACTATGATGCCTCGAGAGCGCTCTGGCAAACAGTACACATACATGGAAATATAAAGAAAAAAAGCATCATCGATGATGTCATTAACATAGGGTATTACATTAGTACAGGATTGGTTGGGGAGCGATGTAACATATAGTCGTGTAAGCGCTGCTTCTTTTGGATAGGCTGCCCAGTTGGCGGCTGGGTGAGCGTCACAAGGTCCAGCTGCCAGTGTCCGGGAGGGGTGAGGGTTAGGTCATGGCGAGATAGAGTTGACACTAACTAAGCTGGCATGAGAAACTACCACTAGACATATAATAAACAACAATCATTGGTATACCTTTGAGTAAATCTTGAAAACCTATAAATCGCATACACATGATTACATCATCTTTCATTGGGACTTTTATGAGGTACAGGACTTAGGGGGCTTATCCTCCATGATAACCTGGGCGACTGGGCGGTTCTTAGCACATCAAGGCAAGTGGGGAGTATAATGACATAGGTTAGTTTTAGGACACAATATACTGCGACAGAGGTCTGGATTTAATGGGGGCACTCACTCTGGGTTGGGCTGCACAGCAGGGTCACACTTCTGGTACATCAAGAGAATACCTTAGGAGGGCACAGGGTTACATTGGCAGTAATTTTCCAACAGCGGGGGCAAGGGAGTAGGAGCAGGTTTGTGGAGATGGATGAGCTACAAGGCATGGTTCGAGCTGGTTCACACACAGGACAGTGATCAGAGAGGAAGGGTGAGATGATACATTTTACTATTTGTTTCAATTATCCCTGGTGCATCCGTGAGAAAGGGATTCGTGAGGCTTTCGGACAGTGGAAGAAAAGGTGGGGGCCATGAGCGCGCTGTGCGTGGCGCTGCAGAGGGGAGAGAAGCTTTTTTTTTCGTATCATCAGAGTGAGGCCTAGTCCAAAGATGGAGTCGAGGGCACACAAAATGAAAGCCAAGAGTATCCCGCAATAGCCCCATTTATGCTAATGTTAGCATAAGGGCAATGGAGGCGTCCCCCGCTAATGCGTGAGCAAGTGGTTCTTCTCGTGCTGAATGTATGAGGGGGGCCTAAACGACCCCTCACTCCCACACAGAACCAAACCTATTCGTATGTTCCTGAAAATATTTTGGGCGTCCCTGTACTTTAACACGCCTTGGCTTGATGCTTTTTTCCTTACGCCCTGCTGTTCGGGGACACGATCCGCCTCTTACACCGCCCTATCACCAGATTGTAATTCTTTTTATAAAAACTTTTATTTATGTTGGCAGAGGTAAATAGCTTACACAAACATCAGAACAGCCCAGAGTGTCAAAATACATATTTAACTGAATACAGTGGTACATGTGAACGGTGACATACAGACAATCAAGAATGCAGCATCACAGAGCGTCCAGGGCTGTGGCATTTAACAGAGATGATTGCAATGAGTTGTCTACAGAAGAAGGTGTGTCTACGCTGTTAAGATAGCTGTTAAAGGCAGTCCAGATGTTTGGGGCTGGGAATGGGCTGGGAGGATACTGAGGTACTCCTCCTCGCAGTTCCGAGACCATGTTAATAAATTCAACCATTTCTGGAATGTGGGGGGGAGGCGCACTACGAGTTCTGCAACACACACTTCTTAGCAATTATACAGCACACATTTAAGAATTTAGCAGCACTTCTAGCTCCCTCGGCCCCCCATGCACCAAACAGTACCCCCAGCGGGTCAGGCTCAATAACAGTGTCACTGATTTCTGACATAGTTTTCAGGATCTCATCCCAAAATGCGGCTAGCCTGGGACAGTTCCAGAACATATACAAATGGCCCGCACCCTCAGCACCGCAGCGAGGACAGAGCCGTGGGTCAGAGTGAACAAACCTAGAGATCCTGTGTGTGGTGTAGTATAACCTGTTCAACAGTTTGTACTGAATGGCGCGATAGCGAAAGTTCAAGGAGACTCCATTAGTGTGGGAGCACATTTTCCTCCACAGTTGGTCAGTGAGTTCTAACTTCAGTTCGGGTGCCCAGTCGTCCCGGGCTCTAGAAGGCTGTGATGGGGTAGCAGTTAGGAGGAGTTTGTATAATGAAGATACCACCCCACGGGCCCCACCCGAGTTGGCGATGTAGGAGATTCCAGTGGAATCGGGGGGCAATACAGAGGACCGACCAGCAAATCCTTGAAGTCTTCAAAGGCTTCTACTCGGAATTATACTCCCAGCCCCCCAAACATAGTGACTCCCATATGCGGGAGCTCTTGGAGCAGATACCCACCACCTGTGTCTCCCCCCGCCATGAGGGACCAACTAGATTCCCCCATTACATTGGAGGAAATAGTGGAGGCTATATCTAGGCTCCCTAAAGGAAAGGCACCGGGCCCCGACGGGCTAATGGCGGAATTTTATCAAGAGCATGTGGCTATATTGGCCCCCGAACTGCTCAGGGTATGGAAGGAGTCACTCCGGCTAGGATCCCTTCCCCTGACATTATGTGAGGCTGTTATTACGGTCCTGCTCAAGCCTGGAAAGCCTAGCAATGAATGTGGTTCCTACCGGCCCCTTTCATTAATGAATTTGGATACTAAAATCTTTGCTAAGGTGATCGCTAACCGCTTCCTACCTGTCATGCCGTATATGGTGCATGATGACCAGTCAGGCTTTGTGCCCGGGAGATCCACGTCCCACAATATCAGAAGACTTCTTAACGTCATGGCACAAATTGATCAGGGTGTGAGTGCAGTTGCGGTCACCCTGAATGCTCAGAAGGCCTTCGACATGCTGTCCTGGAGGTACAAATGGCTCGTCCTTGAGACCATGGGCATAGGACCCAGGATGATTGCATACATTAAGTTGCTATAAATCTCCCTGGTTGCCAGGGCCCGTGTCAACTCCCAAACCTCCGTTCTGTTCCCTCTCTTCAGAGGCACCCATCAGGGATGCCCGTTCTCTCCGATCCCATTTGCCCTTGCTATCGAGCCCATGGCGGACTATGTCAGGGTGCGCCACTCAAGCAAAGGGATACGGCTACAGGATACCCCTGAAATTATCTCACTGTACGCGGACGATGTGCTGCTGTTCATCAGAGACCCCAATGTCCACCTTGACCCAATCTTGCATGACATCACCCGCATCAGTACATACTCTGGTTTCACAATCAATTATACCAAATCTGAACTCTTCCCTCTTACAAGCTCCACAGTACAACCTGCCACTGAGTACCCGTTCCGTTGGTCCCCTGACGGGATTAAATACCTGGGCATCCGGGCGTCCCTGACCAAAGACTCCCTCCTAGCTGATAACTACCAGGCCGTGGCAGAGCAAGCGGAAGCCAAGATAGCGCGCTGGCGCTCTCTCCCGCTATCTCTAGCGGGGAGACTATCACTGGTGAAAATGATACTGCTCCCGAAGCTGCTGTATATTTTCACTAATGTACCTATCTGGCCCGGTATGAAATACTTTGCAGACTTACACAAGCTGTGCGCTCAGTTCCTGTGGCATTCAGGAGCCATGCGTAAAAAATGGCTTGCTATGACACTTCCTTACGAAAAGAGGTGGTTTCACTGCCCCTGATATGCTGCGTTAATGGATCGCAGCGCAGGTGCAGTTCACCTCCTAATGGTACCCTGGACGCCCCCCCACGCCCTCAAGTCAAGCTGGAAACCCTTGCAGCATCTGGCACCAACATAATGTCTTTAATACTACATCGATGATACGAGCCGGACTCAGCCATTGACTCTGTCCGAACCACTGTGCATGCTTGGGGTCGGATATTCGCCACAGGCGCTGAGGAACATCCATATTACAAGTGGCTTCCCGCCTGGCGGTTCCCCGGGCTGGAACCCACAAACGACATAGCCCTGGCACGATACTGGCAGACCCTGGGATATCTCGCCCTAACTGACTTTTCCCTGGACGGGCAATTCACAACACCGCAGACCTGGAAGCCGGGCCACTCGGGGTCACTGTTGGAACTTTTACAATTTTATAGACTCCAAGCTGCCTTCCTTAGTGCCTGGCCTGGGTTTCCCAATGGACCAGATTGTAATTCTGATGTTCATCTATTGTCTGAGACTGAAGTATTATCACTAGCTGTTTCCTTAGTTGGGATTTGGGGCTTGGCGGTTGGGAGTTATATTAAATTAGCTTGCCTGGTTGTTAAAGTGCTTAATGAGACTTTGCAGGCTTTGACAGAGCTATTGTTAGATGATAAGCATTTTAGGAAAGCTATTTTACAAAATAGGCCAGCTAGTGATAATTTATTTTTGAAGCATAATTTGGGATGTAAAGCTGTTGAAGGGACATGTTGTTTTGACTTGGAAGATCGTTCCCGTTCCTTTGAAGATCATATTAATGAGTTGAAAGGTTTAGTTGCCCGAGTATCGCAAAATAAGGATGGGGACGGGTGGGGCCAAAGGTTTTCGTGGATTCTAGAGGCGTTGCATTCGGCTTTAGTTTGTATTTTTTGTATTTTTGCTGTTTTGGTTTGATGTATTCCGAATTTATGGTGTTTGTTTCGCAGGTTCTGGGAACCTTCTTTATGCCCAATGGGTTATGGTAGTTGATTGTCTAAGGGGTGGAGTGTAGTGCTTGTGTAAAATGAGTCAAAAAACATGGCGCTGATGCACGGCCATACTGGACAGTCACTTCCATTTACCGCACTGAAACAGCAATGAAAGCCTACGTTTTCATGAGCTCAGCAAGTAAACATGTATTTCTGCAGCAAAGACAAGGTCACATATTAATGTCAGATGGACGAACCATGGAGAATAGTTGTTGTATAGTCCGCCGAAGGACAAGCTAGAGAGGGAGTCAGAGCGTTCTGCAGGTGCAGTGATAAGGGGTACTGGGAACGAAAGCAAGGAGAAAAGTTGTTTTTTTCCGCTTCTAGCTGGAATATTCTGCTCTTTGCTCCTCAGCCTTATTGTCTGCTCTTCGGCCGAGGGCAGTATGATAACCCATGAGGGGCAGGGATCGAAAGTAGCCCCATAAAGAGAACCAGTATCCCTCTTGGGAGGGCAGTTAGAATCCAGACCCCGGGTGATGCAGTCTCACTGAGAGGGAGGACGCTCCACTCCAGACCCAGTTAGTACAAGTGATCACTTTGCCTCCCTGCTCTGGGACCAAGCAGTGTTTTGGTGGCCAAGATGAAGGTGTCTTCTGCAACGATCGTAACACTGAAGCTCTTTTCCTATGTTTATTTATAACCTATTATGTGTTTATTTTTCTTTATGTAGGTGAAAGAGTGAATAAAGGGCCTATAACGCGCCATTTATATTATCATTATAACCAGCGTTTTATGTGTAATTCATTGCCTACCTGATCCCAATAACTGATTTTGCAAAGGTCCAGGGGGAGGCATAAGTGCAAGGTCTCCCCACGTGGCCAAGATAAAGCAACATAGAAGGGCATTCCATTGTTTGGCTTCTAGGTAGGGGAAGCTCAAGCCACTTGCTTTGGTGTATTTAATCTTCGATGGGACTAGGCAGTCAGTGTATGGTGTCCTGGTTGCTGAGTGCGCTTTGACTAGTTACTGAGAGAGATATGGGGGGGCTGTGCCGTATAAGCAATTGTGGGTGATAGAGAGGGTTTTGAAGGTGATGCAAGCATGAATAGGAAGCCAGTGGGCCTCCTTTCTCACTTCCGAAATGTGTTCTCTTCTCAGGATGTTCAGGGCTTGAAGTCCCCAATGTTGAGATCACTGCTTTTGTTCTGAATATTTTCCTCACCCTTACTCACTTCACTTTTATCATTAATTACACCTTCAGAAGGAGTCCTAAAAGGGATCAATGGTTGGTACAAATTTAACAGAGAGTTGGTTTCATCAGAAATTATATTATTAATGTTCTGATGTCCACATCTATCATTCTTCTGGTGATTACAGGAGTTTTAACTATAATTCAGATGGGCAACTTTCTGAAGGGAAGTCATACTCTTAATAAATGATTGATTCAGTTTCCTTTGTTGATTATGACAGTTTTCACAACCAACAAGATGGATTGATTTGGGAAAGAAAACACGCCATTACATATTCTGGCATCACTGGAATCTCTCCCTCTGAGGAAGACAAATTCTGCGCCTCTCTCAACACAGTCCTTCTATCCCCTTGGGGTCCTTCTCCTCCCAGGTGATACTCCCAGCTAATGCCACCCCCAGGTTTAGGATCAGTTAGCAGCTGCCTTCTCCTGGCCACCTGGGAGGAGACTTTAGGTAGGGTCTTTGTGAGGATTCATCACACCTTCCTCTCATTTATTCCCCCCTAGCTAGCTCACAGTTTACCAATCCACTGACATGCGTTGCTACTTTGGTGCTGACATTGAGGTTTTTGTATGGCAAGAGATGTGATGTTGCAGTATGGAGTGACTTGATTATGTGCACGCGTCGTGGTACTGGGTTGTACATTTGCGTGGATGTTTCCGGCCTCATGAGGGAACAGTAAGTACTATGATACTGCTTTACTCACCTTAATTTTGTGCACCTGTGTCAGGTCCTCTGTGGCCATCTACTGCCATTAGGTTGATCATGCCTGCTACTGCTGGGGTGAGGGTGTCGTCTGCTGGTGTGCTGTCTCCTGTGCCCTTGGCATGCTCATTCTGATCCACAAGCTTTGCCTTTGTTCTCTGCTTCAGGTCTCCCCATCTTTTCTTGACCTCTTTTTTGGTCCAGAGCACCACTTCCAAGGCATGGCCATTGCTTGTGAGTTCAATCTAGAGAGCATTGTTTATGGCAATGCTTGCCGGTTGCCCATTCACATTGTATAAGGTAGCCTCATGGTCGGCCATATAGGCTATCATCCCATCCAGATCTTATGGGGTGACGTTTCTTGGCTTCTTTTAGGGTTGTTCGATGTCATTTTGGAGTTCTGGAGGGTTCTGGATGGAGGTGGATGGCCTTTCAGTTGTCCTGCTAGTCTTCCTGGGCTTCTTCCTGCTTTGCACCAGTTTCTGTGATGAGTTGTGTTAGGAAATATTTCTCTTTTGGCAACTTTTCCCCTATAGTACTATGGACCGCCCCAAACCTTTTGCTTTTGTTTTTGTACCTGCCCTGACCTTTTACAGAGAAGTGATGCCTTCAGCTTCACTCCCCTGGCATTTTGCTCATTTTGTTATGGTGACACTAATCAGTCCTTCAGAGTATCGGTATTGAGAAACTATGTTTCCCTTTTGTCTTTTTACCTTTTGTCTCTCAGGAAGAGAGCAGGACTGTCTGGTCCTAGTCCACATCTGCCGTGCCTGAAAGTCTGGGTGGGGGACATGAGTGAAACCCATAGTGGTCCCTAATTGGACCACTGCTGGCTGTTTAAATGTTGCAGTCCCTTACCATTGGTGAGCTTGGGCTTGGTTCCAGCCAGGATTTTGATTAAGAAGAGGACCCCTGCAGCCAATTATCCTGTGTAGAAGAACAGCCAACTGAAGATCCGAAGAAGATACCCGAAGCGGCCCAGACTCCCTTCCTGTATCTGGCCCAGTTAAGCCCTGTTGAACTACTCGATCTGCGACGGCCCTGTGCTTCACCCTCTAGACTGGTGGGACCAACCATTCTCTATGTGTTCGCGAGGATCTGGCCGTGCCAAGCCTTCGGAAGTGTTCCTGGACTACCAGGTGGACTGACCAGCTCTACAGAGGGCTACCTGGCTAGAGCCATTGCCGTTCTGCGTTTGCAGCTGTAACTTTGGTAGTTTCCAGCGTATGGTGAAAGTCACCTTCCTGTCGAATTTCAGCCTCCTAACTTCAAGGGATCCTGCTGTGGAAGGTCTTCTTCAACTTTTATAAGAACCTATGGCAACGGTATATATGAGGGTTGTGCGATATCACCTGCTAGTTTAATTTTCTTGTGTGTATTTTGGGCCTAGAATAAATATTGTATTTTTGTACTTACCTGTCTAAATTGAATTATTGTGTGCTTCGCTGTGTGGACTCATTGTGGACCCCTGACACCAGTCACATTCTCCTGAGTATAGCCTTGACTGGTCGCCATTGCTACCTTGATTGAGTTTTGGCTAACCTCTCAGAGTTACTAGATTCAGAACAACTAGGGTAGCCTCCTAAAATCTGTCCACCAGGCCAGATTCTAGAAATCCATCCTAAATTGCGCTCATTTTATGCGCAAATGACGTGATGCACACGTTTTTCAGTATGCATCATTGCTATACGTTTGAGTGCATCTGCTAGATGCACTTAGGAGAGGCGTATGCTGGCAGATATGGGCTTTTTGTGCCTTTATTTGAGCTTCTTTCGGGTGCGTCAAGTGCCTTTTTTCATCCATTTTTTGATAATATGTACAGTGCAATGAGATGGGCACTTTTCTGAGAATCTGGTCCGATGTTTATTTAGAACTTTAGAGGCTGGATAGTCTATGTGCCAATCTTTTCTCAGCCTCATATGTGACTTGTAAAATATACATTTCCTTCTTAATGTCTTGGATCTTTTGCACCTCAGTGAGTAATTCCATGAAGGGATCGAGTCGATATGGCACTAAGGACTACCAGTCAAATTGAATCACATATTGAATCTAATTCTGCATTTAAATACATATGATGTCTCTCTGTTTGGGTGTCAAGCACACATGACACCTTTCAGCAATTTTGCAAAAGAGTGGATGCAGCTATTTTTCACGGCAGTCTTGTTTCATTTAACATCAGTCCTGTCCTTCACGTACCAAGCAAACTCTCTCACTGACAACCATTACATGACCATACCTGTGTTTGTCCATGCTCTGTAGATACAGCAGTTCCATTGGCCACAGAGTCTATTTTGGTTTCACTTCCACTCAATGAATCACAGTTCACCTCAGAGCACTCGCGACGTAGCAGCTGGACCCTTTGGGAGTTCTGATCTCCCAGATGCCTCTGTGGCCCACCCAGTCCCATCTGGACGCAGCCCACAGACAGGGCAGAATTCGGTAGGTAGGGGCCTACACCCCTTCCACATGCCGAAAGGTGGAGAAGGAATACTGTGCAATCTTGATATTGCACTTCCAGTCAGAAAACATTCATAGGTTTCGCTATGGTCAAAGTGTATGTGTTACTCCCAATGCCTCTTTCATTACTTCAGGCCAGGACCAGTGAGCAATGACATATTGAATGTCTCTCAGTTGCTCATTTAGGTTGTCCTGGATTTCTGTGTATGCAATATCCCACTCGATTTTTCGATCTGGTAAGGTAAAGTTAGATATGAGACTTGTTTGCAAACTTCATGTTATTTTGCTTAAATCCTAATTTGTGTGCTGCTCACCCATGCTCACATCTATAGTTGTGTAGACGAGCAGTTAGACGCATACACCCTAACTCCCACCCCTCACTTCACTCATCTTGGGACAGCAGGAGAAGAGCTGCTTGTGGGACCCCTTGTGTTGTCCCTATACCGCATTGAGTGTATGAGAGACGATATGCACTCGGACAGCCATACTGAATGTACCCTCACACAGAGTCAAAGGATGTCTGCACGCACCATTGAATATTATGAAGCACTGAGTGACAGGGGCGTGGCCTGAGCCAATGCGGTAGGACCTAGCTGCGCGGAGCTCCTGCCAAGATCCTGCTACGATCCTTCCAACGGCAGCCAAGCCATTACGATCTAACATTGAAACATATGTACGTCTGAACGGGTGAAAAGCAACGCCCGATGGACTGAGCCCATCCAGCAAGAAACCAGAGCCGAGAGGTGGAGGAAATCAGGCAGTATCTGGAGCCCCCCTGCACACCAAGATGGCGACTGCAGCATGGAGTAGGAAGTAAGACGCTGTAATCTACTGCCACTCACACGGTCCAGCGCACACCACGGTCCACTGGCTGCGGGCTCGCATAACGCACCCTGACTGCCACCTGGGAAACGTGGAAGCAACCTATTGCTGGCTCCCACGAACATCGATGGATACAGCCTGGAACTCGTGCCCTGGTGGGCAGTGGCAGCCGAGGCATGCCTGGACTCTACACTGTAAGCAACAGAGGAGGCACCAGGCAGCCTGATACACTGTGGACACTGTCTGGCGCACTATCTCTTCGGGAATAATCAATTGGGTACTCCCTGATTTTTTGTTGACGGGGGTCAAATCTGTTTTTAAGGGAGAATATCGGATATATTGAGAACAAATGACAGATTGACTACCCCTCTCTAAAGGTCCTGTATGTACAACAGGGTAGGGAGTGGTGAGACTAGCTTGTTGGTAGGTAGAGCTATCACCTGAATGGGGGCAATTATTTGAGCAGAAAGCTTTTCATGCAGAATAAATTTCTCTTTAATAATTTTTTCATAAAAACGTGTTAAAAAACATTTCAACATTTGATCCTTTGAGCATCATTCATACCTTTCATACGACAAAGACTTATACAATAACGGGGTAAATCAAATGTGGTCTTCTTCAGGTTATTGGCATTATCTCTTCGGCCTGACCCCAGACCCGCTGCACCTCCCTACACGGTAGGTGTCTCCCGCTGCTGCGCAACCTCAGAGCCTGCAAATTACACACAACTTTGTGAGTCCCAGCAGAGTCGCCAATTATTTGAACACCGTGCCCCGCGGCTGGTCTGGGCAGGCCTCAGAGGGTTCTGCCCTCCTGATATTGCCCCCCCCCTTTTTCTGTGTCCCCCCTCCCATTTTTTCTGTCTGGAGGACAGTTGCACACTGCCCACTGCAGCACTGATAGCCCATGTCTGCGGTGCACTGCTCGAAGCGCCGATCTCACTACCTCACCTGAGATCTGCTGCTTCTCACCACGACTGGTGCCCCCTACTGCCACGACATCCAATGGCGCATAACCTGCACAGAAGGTCACGAGGTTCCAGCAGGTACTCCAGTCCTCCATGGAATAAGCCTCACAATTGGGAGAGGAAGGCCCACTCTGGTTCCCCTCCCCATACGCCACCATCCCTTTGCCTTCCCTGCTGGCTGCTGCGCACCGCCCACCATTGCGCCTACGGAGTCGGGCTACTCCACCTTTCTGCTACTGGAGGCAGAGAATCAGGAACCGGAACACTGCAGCTATAAATCAGGCCTGCTTCAAAGAACGTTTGGTACTAACATTTGCCAAGGCAGTCTGTCAGGGACACGGGCAACTACAGTGGAGACAAACACTCAGACCTGAGAAACACTGAGTGCAAAACACCCATGCTCCAAGTGACAGGCACCCACAAAGCTCACCACTAAAGCAGTGGTTCACAGGTAACTCACTGACCCTTAGAGTATAGGAGCCACTATGAGTAATCCTATTGCTTGCACCCATGTGCTGTGCCACACTGGAAATTGGACGGTTGCTACCCACTAAAGAACTGTGAAGCCTAGACAGCACCACTACAGAGGTGACCACCCAGGTTCCACCAGCAGAAGCACTGCAAGCGCAGTAAGGCCCGCCGGGCAGTGTGATAAGACGCAGTGTGCCCAACATAGCTCACTAAGCATCGCTACAAGATGTTGCCCACCAAAAACAAGAACAAGTCCAAGACAATGGAATAATTCATGGTACAGGGTAAAACCAGCAGCCCCTCGCAGGCATACAAACTTAACCAACACCCAATCACTGTGACCCCACAAGATCCACAGGAGAACCAGGTCCTTGCAGTGATAGCGGCCCTCCGCTCATCCTTGGAATCAAGGATAGACGAGGTAAAACTGATGTACAGCTCCTCCGACAAGCCATCAGACAGCTTGGCTGAAATGGTCATGTCTGCTGAAGTGCTCCTGAAAGAGACATCAGGCTCTACTAAGGACCTAGAAAGGAGGGTCAAGGAGCTTGAGAAACGAAATACCACACTGGAGATTTGAGCAGAGGACGTGGAGGGCAGGTCACGCAGGAACAATGTGCAGGTGCTTGGTGTGCCGGAGGGAACTGAAGGATCAGACCCTACGTCCTACATAGAAAACCTGTTGCTCCAGGAGATTGGACCAAGAAGACCTTCACAAGGGTTTACTGTTGAAAGGGCCCACAGATCCCTCCAAAAAAGACCCCCACCTGGATCTCACCCACAACCAATGATTGCCAGGACCCTCAACGTCTGGGATAGAGAAGTCATCCTACAGCAGTCTACAGAAGGGGGCGAGATAACTCGAAGTTTGCTATTTACCCAGACTATACGCCAACAGTTCAAAGGGCCAGGAATTCGTTCATCCCCATAAAATCAAGGCTAAGACTAAGACAAGGCTAAGAAAACTGCAAGACTCAAAATCCTCTACAAAAGAAAAGCGCAATTCCTAGAAAGCCCAGAAGCTGGCACAATGTGGATGGACCACAACGACCTCTCTAGCAAAATCGACTCTGACCCATGACACCAGAGGCGCAAAGTAAGTTACTCATAATAACTGGGGTCATGGGCTACGGACCCAACACACGCGCAATTTATGCATCGGGGAGATGCCATCACCTAACCACAAGATGCGCTTACTTCACCTCAGTGGGAACTAATTATTGCTGTCCAGGGCGAATCAGACTCCCCTAGCTATGACATGAGTATGACTACTATCGCAATACCATCTTCTAAACCGACGGGGCGGAGCCCATCTGCACACTGTTCGTCTACACCATCCGCTCCAAAGTTACAAAAGGACTCCAGCGCGTTGCTGGACCCTATACTTGGTACACAATGGCCAGACTAGGCCTTGTAGCTACAAGTGCGCCTGAACAACCAGACGTTGTTGGGCACTATGTTCAAGTTTTGTTCTTATTGTTTTTTTATGTATTCCATACAATACGACTCTTGGGAAACCCTGCCCGACAGACGAGGCTGGCAATGCAATCTTTGATCTGGGGCACCTACACTACTAGTGCTTGCAAAGGGGCCATGGTGAACCCTGCATTAAACTGGCAAAGGGCTGACAGCGACAGGTCTACTGCGTTGCGCCCTGGGAACAAATGTTCGGGCTATGGGAGGGACAACCGTCACATAGTGCAATGTTGACCACTATAAGAATAATGTCATGGAATGTGCGAGGCCGGGTTCCTACCTTCGCAGAAATAGGATGAAATCCCACATACAACGCAAAAAGATATCCATAGCACTACTTCAGTTAACGCACATAATCCCCGAGGGTCAGGAAGTACTACTGACCCGCTGGGGCGATATGGGACCACCTATTCTAGGTTCGCCAGAGGAGTGCTCACCTGTATAGATGGTACGTTACTGGAAATAGAAAGAGATAAGGAAGGGCGGTATCTAATAATTAGAGGTTATCTGTAGCATAGGGAGATCCGCATAGTCAACTCATACTTCCGGAATCACAAGATCCCAGCGCACATACACGCTTTATGTAAATTGGTAACAGCAAGAAAAGAGGGTCTTGTCCTTTGGGGTGGAGATTTCAATTGTGTAAGTAACCCTGTGCTAGATAGATTGTCCCCCCAGAACAACAGCCCCTCCCCAGCCCCTATTGTATTGAATGGGACACTAAAAGACCTGGACCTAGTTGATGTCTGGAGGGTAATGCACCCAGACAACAGTTATTCCTATCACTGTGCTCCTCATAAGATGCATACACCTATTGATTATTTATTTTTGTGATCAGCACAGCTTGCAGAAATTACCAATGCAGAATACATGGGCCGTACAATATCTGACCACTCCCCTCTGGTGATTGAATGGTGCCTTGGGTATCTTAGACCCCCTATTCCAATGTGGCGCCTACCTATCGGGGCACTAACAGATGTAGCTTTTAAAAAGTCACTTTCAGACATCCTGCTCAATTTCCTAGAGAATAATGTTGTGAGCGTAAACTGTTGGGGCACCGTCTGGGAAGCCATGAAGGTGGTGACAATAGGTGAGGTTATAGCTAGTGCTGGGTGCATCCACTGGGTGCTGCATTAGGCACTAGAATCCATAGAAGAGAACATTAGAATACTAACGACCCAACGCCCTGGCCAGTAGTTCAGTGAGGAGAAATTGACCGAGGCACAATCCAGGTGTCACGACGCCTGGCAGAGGCTGTCTAAATTTGATTACACTCCCCAGATGGCCAGATCACACATAGAAGGGGATAGAATCAGGAGATTTTTGGTGTGGCTCTGCAAACAGGAGCATCCCAGACCACAGACCACATTGCTTTATGATGAATGCAGGGCTCCATGGAGATCTCAATTGGCGATTAACGAGACCTTTATCTCTTTCTACACACAATTGTACAGACACGATAACCCAGTCCCCCCAAGAAGACAGACGAGGTGTTCTCCAGATTCACCTCCCGAAACTCTCAGCCAGTCAGTGCGACACCCTGAACTTACCTATCACTACTGAGGAAGGAACTGGGTGAATCTATTGCATCCTTTCCCACTGGCAAAACCCTGGGCACAGACAAGCTCCCCTCAGAATTTTATAAAGCTTATACTGCTACCCTGACTCCATCACCCCGGAAAGTATTTGTAGAAGCTTACGACACAGGCACGCTCGCAGCGGGCATGAGGGAGACCCTTAGTGATACCCATCCCCAAACCTGGGAAACCAGCAGACAGGTGTGACTCATACCGACCTCGGGCTGCGCTAAACTGCGACATGAAGGTACTTACGACAGTGCTAGCTAGACACCTCTGGAAAGTCATCATACCATTGGTGCACGTGGATCAGACAGGGTTTATACCCAGATGCAGCAAGGCCCTAAACCTTCGAAGACTCCAACACATTATCAACCAAAAGCACACCTGTTAGGCAGAATCCTGGGCAGTGCCCTTAGGGACCACTACACAAGATTAAGACTACAGGTGGTAGTACAATTTCACCTTTGGTACAAGCCTTTATTACACAGTTAGGGTGGTAGCAGTAGCGGAGCAGCCAGACTTATCTCAAGAGAAAATGAGCAGTAGTAGAGATTACACAAAGGACTACAATTACTGTGACTCAAGCAAACACTGACTCAAGGTTTCTGGTTTAAAAGTACATTTATTTTTAGACCATCTGTTCACAAAACACTTCTCTTCTATTAAATTAAAACCACACTTCAAATACACTGCACACAACCAATTCCTCTTGTTCAGAACAATTCAAGGTAAGTACCTTTGGATTTGACAGACCGGTGTTGTGTAACAAAGGCGTTACCGGGGGTTATCACGCAATCCCTTTTTGACAGTAATGACAGTTTGGTCTTACAAAAGAGAAGCGTACCTGCGATCAGAAATGTTACCGTATGTGTTGTATATAGGTTGTGTTATTGAAGTGTTTATATGCAGAAACTAGATGTATTGTGTCAGTACATCGGCTTGCGCTAGGCTGGTATCATTCGAGGTTGGAACCTCATCTATGTCATTAGCTGTGCATCAGAATGTTGTTCTTCAACTGTGAGCAGTTGGACCCTGGACACTGCCTGTGCTGGGGGTCTCTCACGTTTGCTTATTACTAAGATAATAAAGCCGACATAATACATCGATGGTGTGATCTGCAATCTTCATTACAATGGCGACGAGGATGGGATGACATTCCCTAACGTAACGACACCTATCGCAACAGAGACCCCCAGCCTGCAGGACCATAAGTTTGGCCGTAGCACCAGAGGAACCAAGGGAAGGGAGAACGCCTGTTTAAGAGGCTGCAGTTCAGGGGCTGTCGAGTATTTGGCTTTGGTGTGTCTCTAAAGAGTGAAATGCGTCAGCTCACCAGCACAGGCGGGCGACGGCGCTGACCGTCCCGCAGAAGGAAGTCCTGAAGGAACCAGGAAACAACCCTGCACTACGCGGACCAAACCGCCTCATAGGAGATCTTCCGAATCGCTATTCCGCAAAGGTACGTGTGCAGCGAAATCCGCCGGCGGCGGCAGAGGCGAGCTTTTGGTGCGAAGGTGCGTGCCCAGCGAAACTTGCCGGCAACGACAGAGGCGAGTTATTTGTCGACCCCAAAAAGGTACGTTTCGTTCATCACACGGAAGCGGCGTAAAGCAAACGTGAGAGACCCCCAGCACAGGCAGTGTCCAGGGTCCAACTGCTCACAGTTGAAGAACAACATTCTGATGCACAGCTAATGACATAGATGAGGTTCCAACCTCGAATGATACCAGCCTAGCGCAAGCCGATGTACTGACACAATACATCTAGTTTCTGCATATAAACACTTCAATAACACAACCTATATACAAAAAAATTTTCTCTTTAAGATCACATACTCATCTTTTTACCTTCGCAATTCTGGATAAGGTGGACAAGTCTGGAGCTTATCCAGAATTGCGAAGGTAAAAAGATGAGTATGTGATCTTAAAGAGAAAATTTTTTTTTTTTTTGGCTCACAACATAAATGTTGTATTTTCCCCAATAAGTTTGATCTGGAAATGTTAAGATTGAAAACATTAATGTGTAATAAAAGAAGTTTTTTTTTTTAGGGGAGGGAGGTGTGTTGTATATAGGTTGTGTTATTGAAGTGTTTATATGCAGAAACTAGATGTATTGTGTCAGTACATCGGCTTGCGCTAGGCTGGTATCATTCGAGGTTGGAACCTCATCTATGTCATTAGCTGTGCATCAGAATGTTGTTCTTCAACTGTGAGCAGTTGGACCCTGGACACTGCCTGTGCTGGGGGTCTCTCACGTTTGCTTATTACTAAGATAATAAAGCCGACATAATACATCGATGGTGTGATCTGCAATCTTCATTACAGTAGTCAAACACACTTAGCACATGAATTAACACAAGAGAGTTGGCGATAAAAATCATAGGCAATACTTTTGTCAAGGCAGATAGAATCAAGAGACACTTTCTAAAACGTAGATAAAAGTCAATAGGCCTGCGCCAGTGTCAATGGGACAGGGGTCCTGTTGTCGAGGATCACAAGGTTAGAACAGTTCACGATTCGAGATTGCCAGGAGTACTTAGATATTGTCAAAAGGGAAGCAAAAGTTATAAGAGGGAAGGAAGATAAGGACAAGCCTTTGGTGAGGAGAAAAGGGTTCACCCTAGTTCATCGAAGTCGGACACAGTACCTTATTCGTATGAAGAAGAGCTGGTGTCATGGCAGTTGTTCCTGGTAGTTCCTGCAGACTCACACTTCCTGAAGCTTCAGTCGTGGGAACAAAAAGGAGGACGTCTGGAGCGGCAATAGCAACGGTGAATAAAAGGTGCGCTCCTTTAAAACAGGAGAGGCTCTTCAGATGGCAATCTGGACCACTACAGCTGTGTGCAGCGATTTCGACCAAGAAGAGGATCCTCTGCCTGTGAGCTTGGTTGATCCTATCAGGCTCAAGGGAAGAGGACTCCAGACTGGATCTTCTCTTGTCGTTGAAGGGTAGATAGCTCAGGATTGCAGCAGGGCTTCACCGGGACTCAGGAGTTGCAGCAGCCGCCTTCTTCTCTGCTTCTCTTCGGTTATTTGTAGTTCCAGTGGCGACTCTGACTTCCAGCTCAAGATTCCTGCCTTTTATGCCAAAATCTCCCATTCACACAGCCTGGCTGTCAAACACTCAGCAGGGTGGTTGTCCGGCCCGGACAACCACCTCAGCCAATCAAGACAAAGTGCGACTTGGGTCTTCAAGGATACTCTGTGCAGGGGCTGACTACACCCCTCCCTCACATTCAGCCCACCTAGACACCCAGACGCCAAAGGAGGGCTTCTGGACAGAAGCCTGCCAAAGGTCGGCGAACACAGGAGGCAAACCTGGTTTGCCACGCAAAGCAAAACACAAAAAGGACTTTAACAAAAAGAAATGGCGATTAAACCCAACCGGAGCCGAAATAAAAAGTATTTGGTCAAGCGGGTTTAAGTTCGAGGTTAATATAACAGCCTAAAACAGTACCACGTTTATATAGTATAATCGCGGTAGAAAAGTTAGGGTAGATACCACTGCCACCAGCCAAGTCTTAGTATTAAGAGAGCAAAATAAAGCTCAGATAGGTACATACAGAAAGGGATGGGAACTAACCCTTTCCAATACTCCATGTAAGATGGGATGTACTGGGTCTGTAGTTTTAGATGACTACATAAAGTAAATGGGAACTTTACCTTTTTCTGGGTGACAGTAGTCAGCCCCAGAAAAATGGAGTCAGAGGGAAGTCTCAAAGACAACCCTTTGTCACTGCACGGAAGGTGCTGTGTAACACACACAAAAGTGGGGCACATGGAGTGGTGTAGCTCCAGAGCCCAAGATCACACAAACAGTAGAAATACACAAGGCAAAACACATGTAAGAGTGGGAAAAAGGGCTCATACTCTTACCAGGTGGAAAACATAAATCCCTGAAATCCAGCAAAGCTGCTGAGGGACTCACTAGGTGAGGGGAATTAACCACAAATGAGAATTCTCACTAACAACACCCGCAAAGAACAATATGCGGTGACATCCCTGGACGCCACTAAGGCCTTTGATTCGGTGTACTGGGAATGTTTGCTTACATGCTGAAAAACTTTGGGCTAGGCCAGGAATTCATCCATTGGGTTAAACTTCCATACACCTCCTTGGTGGCTAGACTGATATCTGGTAAACAGATATCTGGGATATGGAACATACAGCGAGGAACCCGTCAAGGCTGCCCGCTCTCACCTATGCTATACATACTGGCCATGGAACCCATAGCAGCATTCCTGCACTAAGAATATTTAGATGCGGGCATACAGATAGGAAACTCCAAGCACTTAATATCGCTTTATGCAGACAGTCCCTTGTTCTACGTCTGTGAGCAACAACACGGCCTCCCTATAATTTTGGACGTACTAGATATATTTGCTGAACTATCAGGGATCTCGTTCAATAGACAGAATTCCTGTCTCCTCCCACTGGCCAGCCTCCGCGAGGTGGATCTGACTGCCTTACCTGAATTGGGATTCCCTTGGGAGACTAAATCGTTCAGGTACCTGGGTATATCCGGATAGCACACACAGCCATAGAAACACACAACTGCAATACACTCTGGGTACTGGGCGGCCTAGAGAGATCTATGTCCTTCTGGTCCAGACTGCTGCTATCAGTCATGGGTAGGATTGCCATTTTCAAAATGATAGAAATCTTGGCTGAACATTAAACAAAGGAAAGACAAAAGGGCAACTAAATAAAGCTGCAAGATCCGTCCCCCTTAGCTAGACCTACGGACTTTTCAAAACATAAAGGATCTTGCAGCAACCATGTGGGCCCTCCTATAAGCATTGAAACTCACCAAAAGAAGACAACTGTAAACATTTAAACCTTAAAGACCACAAAATAGTACAAATCAGTATAATATTTTATTAAATTAGCATACGAAATCACATACTTTCATCAAAAAAGTTAAAAAATACAGTGGTTATCACTGAAGCACTTAAAACCCTATTTAGAATCACATAAACATTAATACACGTAATACAGTGCGCAGTAAACCCGAAAAAATCGTGAAACTAAAAAAGCTCTGATACAAACAACTGGCTTCAATAACGAGTTGTAAGAACAGAGTGTGAAGACCCAATTTCATGAAGAAAAATGTTTATTTGTTTTTAATACTAACCTAAGGGGTAGTCCCTACTTTACCGGGTACTGCCTCTCTATACCAAATGCCTAATTGGATGAATCCATCTGAAATTTAATCGGCGGTTCTAAATAGTTAAATATAACTTAATAACATTTGAATGTTGGCAATGATACAACATACTCACAAACCCTACATGTTTCATTCTCAGACAAAGATAATACAAATGTGAGAAATTCATCAGGGGTAGAGCAAAAAAAACAACAAACATTCATTGGTCTTGGAATAAAAACTCCCAAAAAAGTCAGGTTTTGTTTCCTTCACGGTGAATTTCGTTTACCGTCGACGTCTAACACATGGACTGTGCTGGGACGGGTGGGTAAATATATCTTCTTAGTAGATACAGATAGATCTTACATCCGAAGCGGCTAACCGCTCACTCTCGCCTGTTCTCCTATATGCAGACAGATCCTTGGTCACCTCAAGCTGTAACCCGATTCCAGTGCAGGAATGTTAAGAAACTACAATCGGTTTTGCAGGGTTGTTAACAAAGTAAGCGCCACGTTGCACGGGGTGGTTAACAAAGTAAGTGTCACGTTGCACACGTTTATTATGGTCCTCGGCAGCAGGCACTTCTTTGTCTGCTAGAAGGTCTTTCTCACGTCTGTATCCGGGTCACGTACTCGCTAACCTGACGGACATCTTGGCTGTTCACGCAGAACCTATGAGGCTCCTCTCACTTAAGATGTGCTACCGACTTGTGTATATACGTTATATTGTACCTGCACTGTAACTTGTAAATTGTAATTTGTGCATTTTGTATATATTGTAACCTGTATCTAAGAATATGCGCCCGGTTGCCCAGGGTCCTGGCTGACCTTTACAAATAAACTAAACTTCAAACTTCATAGTACTCCCAATATTTGTTTATTGCTTCACAAACGTCCACCATAACATAGGAGCACTTTTTTTTCAACGCCTAGACTCAGTAATCAGAGACTTCTTATGGGACGCAGGTCACCGCAAACTAGCCCTCAGCGTATTGCAATAACCCTACAAAGATGGCGGGGTACAACTACCTAATCTCAAACTTTATTATTTGGCCACTCAGTTAAGTTTTGTCACAAAATGGTTGGCAGACCCACCTACATCGGAATCACAGCTGCTGCAACAACTGGTGACCCCAGCCAGACTTAGCGAAATCCTATGGCTCCCAGTGATCTGTGCAAACACAGCGCCTATGTCGGTGCGACTGGGTAGGCAGATCTGGTGCAGGACAATGCACCTACTTAAATTACACAACCCATACTCACCTAATGTACCGATAATCACAGATGTGTTTGCAAGCAAAGCAGACCTGGGAGCTGCTAGGCTCTGGGAGGAATGGGGGTCAACACATGGAGTGACATGTACGAAAACAGGCCGTTCAGAGATATAGACAATCTATCACAACAGTCGGGTCTACCCAAAGGACAATTCTTGCAATACATGAGCGTGAGGAATATAGTAAGACGCAAATGGGGGAGGTGGCCCAAAAAACCGGAGGAGTCAGGACTCATGGCTCTCAGTTACATGCTGGAGGATGGATGGGGATACCATGACCAGACTACACAGTCTCCTACTAGAAGGATTTAGCGTCAGAGACCCCAAACTGAAACTGAAATGGGAGGCGGATTTAGGAGCTGTTATCACTGACCCGGAGTGGGAACGGGCGCTTAGCTCGCCTTGTGTCGTGGAATGCTAGATTCAAACTGCTCCAAATGAACATACTCCACCGTACATACATGACCCCAAGCAGGGTGGCTACATTCAACAAAGAGGCTCTATCCTGGTGCTCCCGATGCCACCAAGAAGAAGCAGATTGTATACATATGTTTTGGAAATGCACTAAAGTACAGCCTTTTTGGTACCAAATCGAACATGCTTGCAGGGCGTCCAGGGGTCGTTAGATACACCTGGTCCCTTGTCGTGATCTAGTAGAGGAATCACTAATGAACTACTTCTTTATCCGTAGATAGGAGTATCGACAGTAGACCAATGACAAAATAAACCTTCCCCCCCAAGATCACAGCTTGCAGGACTAGAAACACCTGACAGGCCGAGCTTTTGGGTGAAAAGTCAGCAGCAGCAACAGAGCTAAGGAAAAAACACAAAAGTACAAATAACGTAAATAAAGGTTTCAACCAGTGTCTCCCAGCCGCACCACCCTCAGCAACCCCACTCTTACCTGCAGTGATGGAGAAAAGAACGGGAAACCTACTGAATTCCAGAAGTTAAGGATGTAGCAAATGGGTGAGTGTTCCACAGTTCCCAGAAAAGCCAAAAGTCTCAAACTAGCTAACCCGGGCGGCACGAGGGCGCGACTAACTAGCCAGTGATCAAATCCCAGGTAAACAGGAGAGCGTCCCAAAAAGAAATCCCAAAGGAGTGTCCTTATGTGAAGGTCAGGAATCCTCAGCAGAGCGTCCAAAGAGTGTTTCAAAAGCAAGGTAATGTGAAATCCAGGAAGTGACCAAGTAACGAGTCAGCAGAGCGTCGCAATGTCACTTGGAAGAAAAGTTGCTTAGTGGGGATGATGGAATTGAAAGCGGTGCAGCGTTTCCCAAACAGATACCAGCAGTAAAAGGAAAAGAAACCTTAGGACAAAAAGTTTGCATGCGGTTAGCAAAACCAGAGTCTCCGCACACTTCAGGCTGTACTCCCAGAGAGTGTGGGGCGAGTTGCAACATACAGCAGAGCCCAGCAGTGTTCGGCTGATAACAAGTTCGAGGAAGCAATGACAATCCTATCTAGGAGTAGGCGAAAACCCAGTCCGTTGGAAGCGCCGAGTTCCGGTAACCAGGTAAGCAGTAGAAGGGGAGGGAACCGAGCATCAGGAACAGTTAAGGGTAATCCACAAAAACGTAGTCAAAAACGGTAAACAGGATTCGGATAACAGGAAAACAGAGTAACAAGAATGCGACTTAACAACCTGAAAAGCACTTGTTAAGGAGCACTCGAGCGGTGTCCCAGAGCTGCATATAATGGTGCAGAGGGACGCAGACGTTGCCTGCAAATTACGTGACCTCTCTTTTTCCCGGAATGCTGGGAGACGTAGTTTATTCTGTAATGGCATTGCGCAAGGTGCCAGGGCAACTTCCAAGTCTTCCTATGGGTCATAGGCAAGACGGCACGGGGCATGACAGTACCCCTCCGCAAAGAGCGGCCACCCCGGGAACTCCTAGAACGGAGCTGCCAAAACGGATGTAATAGGCGAGGGGTATGCAAATGAGAGGCAGGTTCCCAAGACCTTTCCTCTAGGCCGTATCCCTTCCAGTCCACCAGGTAGAACCTCCTGCCCCAGAAAAGACAGGTATCCAAAATAGCCTGAACTTCGTACTCATCTTCACCCTGTACAGAAACAGGAGCATGGGCGGTGGGAAGGTGAGTCCCAGGAGTATAAGGACGGAGCAGGGACACATGGAATACAGGATGTACTCTCCAACAAGCCGATATATCCAACCGCACAGCCACTGGGTTAAGGCAACGCGTGATTTTATAAGGGCCCACAAAACATGGCAACAATTTGCGGTAACCGTGTATGGAAAGGTGCTTTGTAGCGAGCCACACACTGTTGCCAGGGCGATAAGAGGGAGCCGGAGAGCAGTGTCTATCGGCCTGAACTTTCGCCCGTAATTGGGTCGTGAACAGGTTTTAAGAGACCGATTTGCAAACTGACACTAGAGTATCTCGTATATCATGAGCTGCAGGAACCCTTTCCAGAGATGGCAATACAGGCGGAAGGGAGCGGTGTTGACCGTACAGCGCGTAAAATGGTGAACAATCTATAGAAGAATGCCTCGAATTGTTGTAGGCAAATTCGGCCGCACCAAGTACCGAGAGCCAGTTCGCCTGATGTTGCAGGCATAGACAACGGAGGTATTGTTCCAATGTAGCGTTGGTGCGCTCCGTTTGCCCATCAGTCTGAGGATGGTATGCTGAAGAAAGACGTGCATCAACACCTAAAGATCGAGTCAGGGCCTGCCAACAACGAGACGTGAATTGTGAGCCACGATCGGAGATCATCACCGTAGGGAGTCCAAAAAACTGTACCACATGATCAAAAAATAAGGATGCTAAATGAGTGGCAGAAGGAATACCGTGACAGGGGATGAAGCATGCCATCTTTGTAAAGACATCAACAACAACCAGGATGGTTGACATGTTCTTGATTACTGGTAATTCAACTATGAAGTCAAGAGTTACGGTGTGCCATGGGTACAGAGGAAGGGGCATCCTCATCAGAAGACCAGCTGGCTTACCAGATGTTTTTTTACACTGCACGCAAGCCGCACACTGGGAAATATACTGGTTGACATCGTTTTTCATACCTGGCCACCAACACCAGCGATGTAACAGGTTGTATGTTTTTGATTGACCTGGGTGTGCAGCTAATCATGCATCATGTGACCATTTTAAGGCCATACCTCTGGTATGAATATCAGGCAGATACAGTCTATCATTCACATAGGGAAGACCTGAAACAAGCCTGACCCCTAAACTTTCAAGAGAAAGAACATGATCATTGGCCCATTTCTTTAGGCAGTCCAATAGTGAGGGGAAACGGAACAAACACACACCACTGACCCCGTAGGTAGGATGGGTGATTTTGGTTTTGGTGTGTCCAGATCAACCCCAATGCGAGATAGCGCATCAGCTTTACCATGTAATCGACCCGGCCGATAAGTGGCAGTGAAATTGAACAAAGTGAAAAATAAATGGCAACAAATCTGTCGGCCGTTGGTACGCTTAGCATGTGATAACGCCTGCAGGTTGCGATGATCCGTATAGACAATAACCGGGTACCGGGCACCCAGAAGATGATGCCTCCATTCTTTGAAAGCAGTTCGGATTGCCAATATTACCCTTTCCATGATGGTATAATTACGTTCAGCTGATGACAAAGACCGGGAATAATAAGCCCCTGGATGTAGTTGTCGCGTGGCAGGACACATCTGCCAAAGGAGGGCCCCCACCGCAACGGCAGATGCATCGGCTTCCACAATAAAAGGAAGAGAAGGATTGGGATGTTGCAGGACCGGGGCAGACGTGCAAGCCTCCTTTAAGGTCTGAAAAGCCGCTTGGGTCCGATGATCCCAACAGAAAGGGACAGAGGGGCTAGTGAGACGAGTAAGGGGGGGCCACAATTTCTGAAAAGGAGGAGATAAACCGTCTGTAAAAGTTTGAGAAACCAAGGAAGGATTGCAATGCCTTTACTGAAGTTGAAACAGGCCAATCCAGTACTGCATGCACCTTGGAAGAGCACATGTGTACCCCTTCTGTGGATGTACGAAAACCAAGGAATTCCACTGAAGGAGCAGGGAAAAAACACTTTTCTAGTTTAGCAAAAAACAAGTGCTCCCGGAGGTGTTGTAGGACAGAGAGAACATGTTGCACATGATGTTGAAGGGTGTCAGAAAATATCAGGATGTCGTCTAGATAGATTACGACGTATAAATCCAACATATCCTGAAAAATATCATTGACAAAGTATTGGAAGGTAGCCGGGGCGTTACATAGCCCAAAAGGCATTACACAATATTCATAATGGCCAAACTTGGTCTTAAAGGCGGTCTTCCATTCGTCACCATGCCTAACCCCTACCAGATTATATGCACCTCTTAAATCAAGCTTCGTAAAGATAGTGGAAGAAGAAACCCTATCCAACAATTCTGAAATAAGAGGCGAAGGGTACTGGTTTTTAATCGTGATTTTATTAAGGGCTCTATAATCCACACATGGGTGTAGATCCCCCTCTTTTTTAGGCACGAAAAATATAGGAGAGGCTGCAGGAGACCGGGAAGGTCGCATGTGACCTAAAAGTAGAGCCTTGTCCACGTATTCACGCAAATGTTCCACCTCTTTTTGGGTCAGTGAGTAAATGCGGCCATGCGGAACGATTGCTCCAGGCACCAAGTCAATAGGGCAATTGTAACTGCGATGAGGTGGGAGCTTTTCTGACAGCCCCTTGTCAAAAACATCGGCATAGCCAGCGTATTCCAAAGGCAATGCAGAAGTAGAAACCTGAAGCATGGCACTAATCGAAGGAGCATTGGCCACTAAGGCTAAACAAGGTGAAAAGTTTGTTTCAGAACAATTTTGCAGACAGTGTTTGGTGCAATATTCCGAAGAACAGCGGACCGTTTGCTTCACCCAGTCAATGACAGGATTATGTAATTTCAACTAGGAAAGCCCAATAATCACCCCAAACTGCGGGGTGGAGATTAGGTCAAAAGTAATACATTCCGAATGTCCCTCCTCTGTGGACATAAGAATGGAATCAGTATTCTCGGTCACCTGTCCTGACACCAAGCATGATCCGACCACAGCGTGTACCTCCTCCGGTGTAGACTTCGAGAAAGTGGGCAATCCATGATCTCTAGCAAAGTGGATATCCATATAGTTGCCGCTTGCGCCAGAGTCCAGCATAACTGGACAAGAAAAAGATACCCCAACTGCCACAGTAAAACGCATACGTAGGTAAATATGCATTGAATCCCTTCCGAACCGTCCAAAGGCAGACTCATCCTCCTGGTTCGGTTCAAGGACGAGTCGTGGTGTTTCCCGCCGTTTTCTGGGGTCTCTTGGGACACAACCGAATGAAATGCCTGGACTGTCCACAATAGAAACATAACTTGTTCACTAACCGTCTTTCCCGCTCCAACTTCGTCAACGGACCTCGCACAGCCCCGATTTGCATTGGTTCCAGATCTCCAGGCAAGGCGGAGGAAGGTGAGTCAGGTCTGGAATTATGCAATTCGGGCTTTCTGCGCTCACCTTTACATTGTCGCAGTCGAGCATCGATTTGCAGGACTAATTCCATCAACTCTGGAAATCCTAATGGAATAGAGGGCACAATGGACAGAGCGTTGTTTAGTTCCTCACACAGTCCTTTGTAAAAGACGGCTGCTTTCTTTTGTTCGGGCCGGGTTGTTTCTGCGGCCAACTGATTAAACAGAGCAAGATACTGCAAGAGTCCTTGCTTACCCTGGCTGACAGCTAAGAACTCCAAGTCCGAAGCCTGGGCCTTATACCTAGCATCGAAAACTAAGTTCATAGCCTGTAGGAGGGCCTCAAAATCATATAATGCAAGGTCATCGGCTTCCAACAAGGGGTTGGCCCAGGCTGCTGCTGTCCCTCCCAAATGGGATAGAACAAAAGCAGCCTTCGTAGTAGCATCAGGAAAGGCCAATGGGCGACACAAAAAATGTAGGTGACATTGATTGATAAATGTCCGGTAAGACTTGGGGTCACCCAAAAAACGCTCCGGGGGAGCCAAATGAAAAGGCCCGGGAAGAACCACAGGCACAGGGCGAGGAGTAGGTTGAACCAGAAGGGGTGCGGCGGCTGCAGCATCTCCAAACTCCTCCTCAGGAGGTAGATGGTGCACAAAGCTCTGTAGGACATCCATCCGTTGATGGAATGTCGCATGTCTAGATGCCATATCGGTGCGTAAAGCAGTGAATGCTTGCATAAGCGTGGCCATGGAATCCGCCCCCGTTTCCATTCCGATAGGCAAAAAAAAATAAGACTCCTTATTCTGTCGTGATCTAGTAGAGGAATCACTACTGAACTACTTCTTTATCCGAAGATAGGAGTATCGACAGTAGACCGATGACAAAATAAACCTTCCCCACAAAATCACAGCTTGCAGGACTAGAAACACCTGACAGGCCGACCTTTTGGGTGAAAAGTCAGGAGCAGCAACAGAGCTAAGGAAAAAACACAAAAGAACAAATACCGTAAATAAAGGTTTCAACCAGTGTCTCCCAGCCGCACCACCCTCAGAAACCCCACTCTTACCTGCAGTGATGGAGAAAAGAACGGGAAATCTACTGAATTCCAGAAGTGAAGGATGTAGCAAATGGGTGAGTGTTCCACAGTTCCCAGAGAAGCCAAAAGTCTCAACCGAGCTAACCCGGGCGGCACGTGGGTGCGACTAACTAGCCAGTGTTCAAATCCCAGGTAAACAGGAGAGCGTCCAAAAAAGAAATCCCAAAGGAGTGTCTTTTGTGAAGGTCATGAATCCTCAGCAGAGCGTCCAAAGAGTGTTTCAAAAGCAAGGTAATGTGAAATCCTGGAAGTGACCAAGAAACGAGTCAGCAGATCGTCCAAATGTCACTTGGAAGAAAAGTTGCTTAGTGGGAATGACGGAATTGAAAGCGGTGCAGCGTTTCCCAAAACAGATACCAGCAGTAAAAGGAAAAGAAACCTTAGGACAAAAGGTTTGCATGCGGTTAGCAAAACCAGAGTCTTCGAACACCGCAGACTATACTCCCAGAGAGTGTGGGGCGAGTTGCAACATACAGCAGAGCCCAGCAGTGTTCGGCTGATAACAAGTTCGAGGAAGCAATGACAATCCGATCTAGGAGTAGGCGAAAACCCAGTCCGTTGGAAGCGCCGAGTTCTGGTAACCAGGTAAGCAGTAGAAGGGGAGGGAACCGAGTGTCAGGAACAGTGAAGGGTAATCCACAAAAACGTAGTCAAAAACGGTAAACATGATTCGGATAACAGGAAAACAGAGTAACAAGAATGCAACTTAACAACCTGAAAAGCACTTGTTAAGGAGCACTCGAGCGGTGTCCCAGAGCTGCATATAATGATGCAGAGGGACGCAGACGTTGCCAGCAAATTACGTGACCTCTCTTTTTCCCAGAATGCTGGGAGACGTAGTTTATTCTGTAATGGCGTTGCGCAAGGCGCCAGGGCAACTTCCAAGTCTTCCTATGGGTCATAGGCAAGACGGCACGGGGCATGACACCCCTATTGGAATGCCTATTGGGAGCACACCCCAGAAAAAGTAAACACAAGCACATCATTTGATTCATGAATCTGGCATGCATACGCACGAAATGGCAGATTGCTATGTTATGGAAATCACCAAATAGTCCCCATTACAAACCCTGGCTACATGACTTTAAAATCTGGAGTGAAGCAGAGACATGGGAATGGGAGAAATCAGTATTAATGCAGGATGATGATCTTGCAGTCTCCTTGAAGGCATGGAAATTGCTAGTGGTAGCCATGTTCCACAAATCGGATGACAAACCATCATGACAATAAAAAAAAAGATGCAAGTGATATATAGCACGGGTACCTTAGACGACCGGCCCAGGAACACTGGACTAGATGGAGTCCCTCCTGTAAAAGGACTTAGCACTGTCACCTTTGACACAGCCCTTGATTCAGTGGGTAGCCCCACAACTGACTGCCAAATGAGTCTGACCTTGATGGAACGTTGTTTAAATTTAACACTGTTGTTGGCCTTTTGACCTAATGTACAGACCGACTACGAGTGATGCAAATGCCCAATTATCCTACAAATGTGACTTACTGTTACTGTCAGATTGTATATATGGTAAACGCCGATAAACAACATTTTTAATAAATGGAGCACTGAGTGGCATCTGACGAGGGCAGAGTGAGGTCATGAAAAGGACATATTTTTTTAAAACTTTATTTTTGAATTTTCAAAAATCAAATTATAACATAACATACATGGAATTACTTGTGCTTCTCGTGCCCTCCCCCCCTCCATTGTCCTCCGCCCCTCTTCGCCTTATAACCAAGCCTGGGTCTGTAGCGGTTCGTGGTTAGTTCTATCGTTCACGGTGGGACTTGCGTCCGTGGGATTCCGATGAGGTTCAGGTGATGCGTCTCGGGAAGCCTCGCTGTCTCTGTTGGACATTAGATAAGCTATATAGGGGCCCCAGATGTCAGGTGGCCGGGCGTGTAAGGGTAACAGTTTGGTGAAGTTTGTTTCCGTGTCTTGGCAGTATGATATATCGTTTAGCCATTGCTGTGTGGTCGGCGCAGGACCCTTCCCCCAGGACATCGCAATTCTTCTGCGCGCCAACAGTAACAGCAATGCTCCAAGTTTGCATGTTGTGGGGGGAAAGTGTTTGGTGAGTCCCAAAAGAGTGATTTTGGGGTTGGGTTCTATGGGTACGTCCACTATTGCAGCTGTCTTTTCCAGAACCGATTCCCAGAAGTGTTGTAACCTCGGGCAGGCCCAAGCTAGGTGGAGGAAGTCTGCCGTTGGGGCGCTACATCGGCCACACTGTGGGGGGGTTGAGGGATGGTAGCGGTAAATTCTGGCTGGGGTGAGGTATGCTTGATGTATATATTTTGGGTGGATCAGTTTGTGCCTGGTGTTTAGGGATATCTTCTGGGTTTGCGCCAGAATGTATTCCCAATCTTCGTCCTGGAATGTGGTCTGGAGGGTTTTTTCCCACATCACTTTAGGTGTTACTGGGCTTGGAGTTGTGTCTGCCAGTAAGGATCTGTAAAGCATCGAGACCAGCTTGCACTCACCGTGCGACTGGATAACCCCGTGGAGCAATTGCCATGTCTCGGGCTGTCGTGGGAACGAGGGTAGTATAGTATGTAGGGCGCCTCTGAGGCGGAAATAGATAAACGAGTCTAGGGCAGTAGAGGCTCCGCGGGATCTGGCCTGTTCGGGAGTGAAGAAGTGACCATCGACAAAAAGGTCACCTATGGTTTTAAGTTTTAGCTTGACAACCCAGTTTAGGAAGACTTTTTCTGTGGTTAATGGGACTCCGGGAATTAATTTTAACGGGAGTAAAGGGGAGAATCTGGTCTGGATCCCACACTTCAACGCTAGTTTCTTCCATATTGCTATGGTAGAAAGGACCGTATTTAGGGTTTTATGTGGGGTGTTTGTCAGGCCGAGGATGGTTGCTCTGAGCAGATTGGGGGAAGCCAAGGCGCGTTCTAGTTGGACGTGAGGGCGAATGAATTGCGTAGCGTACCAGTGCCCGAGGAATTGGGCTTGTGATGCCCAATAGTAGCGTTCTAAATCGGGGAGAGCCATTCCACCTTTATGAAAAGGACATATGAGGACATACTGAAAAGATATGAAAATACTTGAGAATGACGATGTAACTGTGGCAACAAGAGAAACATGTACAAAATGATAAAGTAATCATATATGCAAAAGAAGATAAAGTAACTTAATGACCAATACGTGTAAATGTGCAGCAACGCAAGCTAGATGAGACATATAGAAGCTTGCTATAGAGGAATATATAATATGGCTAGGATGGCCATAATTGGAAAATGGACGCCTGCTCAAGCAAAGATTCATTCCAACTATCTCAGAAGCACACCAGGGCTGCTTAGTCTGGCGACTCTGGAAAACAGCTTTGTGTGCAAACAAAGAGGAGGCTATGTTGGCCTGGGATCAAGGATGCTATTTCAGGGAATAGCTGCAAACCACAAAGGGAGGCAGCCACACAAGCCCTTAGCACAAAACATATTTCTCTTAGATTAAATGAGATGAAAACATGTGCAAATGTCAAGTATTGGACAATTAACTGTGAATAAGGATCATACAACATGGAAGGAGCAAGTCTCTAGAGGCCAAAGGAGCAATAACACCCAGTATAATTGAATCAAATAGCAGTAAATAAGTGGTTGAAAGGACAAATTTGCAGTCTCCTCAAACGTGGTGCAGAAGTTGAAAATAAGGGCTATTCATCAAGCTGTGATTGAAGATAAGTGATGTGCTCATACTCCCTTGAATGTTGCAGAACAGAGAGCAAGGGCAAGGTCAACTACAGATAGAAAACTTTGGCTTATGGTTAAGCTGATGAGAGATGGACTAATTGGGAAAGTGGGGAGTAATCTGACATGACTCAAGCACCTGGGTTTCGGTTACCTTACGTGCTGCTAGTCGAGTCGAAAGTCTAAGGTTGGGTGGGAATGCCAACCAATCAGTGGGTCTATAAGGCAACCTGCTGTACAATGTTGCATAGACCAATCCACCACCATTTTGTCCACTATAATCTGTGTTATACGTATTTAGAGGTATTTAGAGGTGTGTCTTACAAACAAGAGACAGCCAAAGAAGTACTAACTTGTATAAATTCTATAAGTACATATGTTCCACTAACCAATCCCGCCCGACCAATAAGTTTTACTGTTTGCCATGTAGGATGATGTCATAGATGACACATATTGGGGTATAAGACCATTGTGTAATTAAGTTTGTTTGTGTGAGCAAGCATCAGCCGATGTCTGCCAGATTACCCTTCTTTATTAAATTGAGAATAAAGTAGTACTTTGCCATATTCTTTGAGTATGTCCGGTTATTTGGTCTGAGATCTTTATTGGTAATTCCATCTAGCACAAGCGACGCTTCAAGGAGCTAGAGCACAATTTGATAGCGGTGTGAATGGCTCAAAGTCCAATCGACCTAGGCCCAGACCCAGGCTCACGGACAATCAGTTGCTCCCTTCATTAGCCAGAAGACTGCATAGCTTCCTGTGGAGAGCGGCGCACAACATCACATGAAAGAAGATACGGTTGACAGGTCCCGCTTTGACGAAATTCCTGTCCGGTCCCCGTAGGTTCCCCGTGGACGTAAAGGTGAACTGGTCAGGTGAGCGAGAGTCAATGCCGAGGGACTCTAGCTGAGCCGCGGATGTAAGTAGAACATTAAAGGTGGTGAAAATAGTGGGAGGCACTGTGTTGTAAATAAAATATACATTTAAAGGTAACATGATTTTTTGGGGGTTATAAAGAAGAGAAGTAGATCCCTCGATTCACGGTTCCAAGGGGATGCAAGGATTCGCACTAAAAAGACTCCAAATAGGGATGTTAAGGATACCTGAGACACAGCCAACAAGAAGAGTGCGTATCAAACTCCAAAATAGGGTCAAAAAGAGATGAGATAAATTTACTAAAGATAGTAAAGGAAGGCATACGCAGGGGAAAATATAATGAAGTGCAAATGTGTGGGGTTATAAATATATCAGTGTAAAGCTTTTATTTGTGTTTTGACTAATAAATATAAAATTATAGTAAAAAATGAAGGTGATTTTTAGATTTTTTAATCAAGAGATTGACGTCAATCAAAAGGATAAAAATCAAAGAAACTAATAAATAAGAGACTCTTAAAATATCAATGATAAAACAAGATACTAAAAATTGATAAAAAAGTACATTGTTGCATAGAATTTTAAAAGCGGATGAAATATTTTGATTTTCGCATAACTAAGCACGATTGATGGTGCTCACTTGATCAGTATGGTATATATAATAAAATAAAGAAACCAATGTATTTGTTTATTTAATGCATTTATAATACACCCAAACCTTTAGGTATCACGATGTAGCTACAGACATCCTACAAAATGATTATAGAAGTTATGATACATAGACAACAAACCATCCGTTCCGATGACGGTAAAGAGATTACAGGCATTCTAGACAGTCAGCTGGGTGTAAAGTGATAGCTATTCAAAGGAACTACCTAGCAGTTTCTGTCCTAATGGACTAATTGAGGCATTTGGCTCGAATCTATTGACTAACCATGTTTTTAGTGTTTTCCTGAAACTTGAGGGTTCAAATCTGACATGCTGTGGGAGCGTGTTCCAAAGTTTAGGAGCCATTACTGAAAAAACTACTTCCCCCACTCTGGAATATTTGAAGCATGGGATAGAAAGGTGTGCCTTGTTGTTAAATCTTAGGGTTCTAGTGGTTTTGTTCATGGTGACAGAGTTGTTCATGTACAGGGGGCCTTTTTGGCAAGACATTTGTGCGTGATAAAGAGTGTTTTGAAGATGATCTGGCTTTAATGGGGAGCCAATGGGCTTCCCTTTTACTGACAGAAACGTGATCAGATTTATTTAGACCAATGGCTGCTCTTAGTGCTTTGTTTTGTAACAATTGTAGTTTGGCTACGTTGGTCTTGGAGGTACCTAGCAGTAACACATTACAATAATCTAGCTTTGATAGGATGAGGGCCCTGGCAAGTGTTGCAGTTTTGCGTTGTCAGAAATGGTTGACTTAGTGCAATGAGTTTGGACGTGTAAGAGGTAGATGAGGAGAAGGCATTGACTTGTTTAGACTTTGTTAGGTTAGCATCTAAATAGACACCTAGCATTTTGACATGATTGGAGACTAGAATCTGTGTTCTGTCAATAGTGATTGTGGAGTAATCAATGGGGAGAGCATTGATTTTGGCAGAGGAGCCTACAATGAGGATCTCCGTCTTCTTGTCATTTAGGCATATCTTGTTCATTGCCATCCAATTTTGAATAATCGTGTATTTTTTATTAATCAAGATAGTGTCCTGATCGTAATTCCCAGTTAGGGGTATAAGGATCTGTGTGTCATTAGCAAAGTTTGTTTAAATGACACCCAAGGCATCCAATAGCTTGATATAGGCATTATAAAGGGTGGGCGATAGGCACGATCCTTGCGGGACTCTTAGTGGTAATAGTGTGGGGTCCGCTGCTTTTCTGCCAATAGAGACTCGGATGTGCAATCTGCCAGAAAGGATTTAACCCAGAGGGTGGCATCTTGTGAGTATTGGAAGTCGTTTGCCAGTGTGGAGTATAGTTCGTCATGGACGACTAGATCAAACGGTGCGGATAAGTCTAGTAATAAGAGAATGCAGAGTTTACCCGTTTCTCTTATGGCGTCCATCTGAATTTTAAGATCGAGGAGTGCTGATTCGGTGCTATGGTTAGGCCGAAAGCCCGATTGTCTTTCTCCTAAAAGGTTGTTTTCTTCAAAGTGGGATTGTACTTGTGCATAGGCTATTTGCCAAAGATAAAAGGTCTGGTAAGTATAGACAGTCAAAATCGACTTGTCACCATGGGGGACACTCCTCTTCTACACTTATGCAGGACATTGCCAAGATACACAGCCAAAATAAGGAAATATCATTCGGAATGGGTCCGAGGCATGATTAATAAAACACTCATGCCGTGACCTCGGGAGGGTTTGTTGTCAAAAAGGGTATTGCAACATTTGATGACATATTTGCATGCCAGATAAAAGGGAAAGAAGTTACAGAAAAGGTTGGCTATTCTAGAGTTGTGGAAAATGTATCAGAATGAGAAAGAAGATCCAGCCGACAAGTAGTGGAGCTTAATCATAAACTCTTTTGGCTCCCCTTTTCCCTCCTGAAAACGAGAGTGTAGACACAGAGGAGAAGGGATTGCATCTCTTATAAAAATTGAAAGCATCAGCGGGGCACTTTAATCCGACATATGTGCCCCCGCTTACAGCCGTGAAGACAATGTGTAAGAAAGTAAAAACAGAAAAGGCAAATATGTATTGACACGTGATGAAAGTAAACAGTGTGAGGAAAGGAAGGACAGACAAGAAAGGCAGATGGAGGTAGAGGGAGAAGCAAAGAAACAGAAGGTGATAAAGAACAAAGCAAAGGAAATACTAATAGTAGAGAATGAGTGGATGGAATGCCAATTTAATCAAGCTGGACATTAAGGGTAGTGATGGGGTTCAAGAAAAAGAAGAGAGAAGAGCGGGAAAAGGAAGAAGAGAAGGCATATAAAGAAGAGAAAGAAAGAATGCAGGCAAAGGGAAGAACAAAGAAGATACCTGGTAAAGAATTTAAAGGAAAGGCTACATGAGAAGAGATAAGAGAAGATAGAAGTGCAAAGAATGAAAGAACGTAGGTTGCAAAGAAGGTGAGAGGAAGATGAATTAAGGGAGATGAGGAGAAGGGAAGAATACATTAACAGAAGTAGGAGACTAAAAGATGATGAGATCAAATATATCTGTCAGAGAGAGAGTCACAACAGCCCCCTCGATAAGTGCAAGGATTACCAAGAATACCAACATGGAATGCTGTATGGGACAAAGAAGGTATAGAGAAAAGACTTGGGGGTTTATATAGGTAAATGAGGGATAAAGAAGGGCATAGAACCCAAGAGAACGTAGAAGGATCTCTTTTGAGGGAAACAGGAGGTAGTTCAGATGACATAACAAGCGAGCATGGAATTCTGTCTTTAAGCAGACTAGACCTTGATGATGTGGAAAAAGATAATAGCAATACAAGCTGGAGCATAATATTGTCAGACGAAGAAAGGGAATAAAACGAGAGCATGCAAAGGCATGGTGCATGCAGATTTTCAAATGAAACAAGCATATAGAAGGGGTAAAATTGTCAGATTTAGAGAACCCCAAAGAGAGAATACCAGAATCGACACCATATACTGAGTGACCACAAGTACGATTGTGCAGTACAGGGGATGTATTCCCGCCTTATGTAAGCATATTAAGGGCACTACCATGATGGAGACAAACTTGTGAGACTAGCCCCACCTGGAAAACAAGGAATATAGGCAGGTATGATTATAGACCAGGATTTTCACAATTCCCTTTATTAGAGAAAGGGGGAGGATGACCACAGTAAATACTGTGGCCACAAATGGATAAAGATAATTTAAGATGCAAATTACTGAGTTTAACTTCCGGTGCAGGAAAAAGGATTTATGAGCTAGAGAGAATTGCATCAGGAATAACATTAGCCATAGGTGATACGAAAGGCCTGCTGGCAGCCATCATAGGAGAGACAGCTGATGACATTTGGAAGCGAGCAGGATACACAGGTGTGACTGCACAAAGCACAACCCATGATGGAGCGCCATTTAACAATTGCAGAGCAGATGTATAGTGGGCGCTCAGAGTACAATATCCTGATGCATCAGATATGGGTGCGATTATGACTAAGAAAATGGGGGAGGATGAGGACCCTAGCGCCTATATTCAAGAGAGATGGTGCCTTGAGACCTGTGAACCGTGGGACAAAACAGCGGCATTATTTTTCCTCATTTTGTGTCAGTGACTGCCCGAGCCAGAGCAACGGCAGCTGAAGAAACAGGTGGGAATGTAAGCGAAACCATGGCCAGAAATACAATTGACGATTGTTCATTTCTGCCGATTAAGGGAGGACAAAAAGCAAAGTTGGTTCAGAAGAAGTTGTCAAAAATAGCTATAGAGGGAGCGGTATTGACAAGCAATGAAGGTGGGGTGTCATAGGAGATGCAACTAGCACAGCAAGGTAACGTAATGTATCCCCCAGATCAGAGCAGGTATAAGTATTGGCCATGGAGGAATAGGGAATGGGCGTAGAGGAGGAGGAAGAGGTGGATATCAAAACCCTCGAGGAAGGGGAGTATTTAATGGTGGACAGCCGCAAAGATGTTGGTATTGCAGAAGAAATGGACATACAGCCAGAACATGTAGAAGCAGAGGAGGCACGCAGCAAAATTGGCAAGCTCCAAGAGGGGGGATGAGCTTTGTTCCACAACATAATACAGAACAAGTACAACCTCAGCAAGTTCAGACACAACAGGTTATAGTACCACAATGGAATATGAATACATCAGTTCAACAAGCACCCGCACCCCGAATTGGGGAGTGGACTGGGGTAGGAGGAAATCCTTTCACAGATACAGGGATAAATCTATATCCACAATAGGAAAGCCCACAGGGTGACTTGATGTGTTCAGTACTATCAGTGACACCAGACCCCCCAGGAGGAACCAATGGTCAAGCTGACAATAGGAGGCAAGACATTTTCATTTCTTGTAGACACTGGAGAAACTCGTTCCTGTATCCATGAGGGAAAATATCCAATGTTAGGTACTGCCATGAATGCGCAGGAATTCTCTGGGGCGATGAATTTAGTTCCTTTTACAGACAAATTACCAAGCTCTATAGGAGAACACGACATGTTGATGCCATTATTATATTCTAGGCAGACGCCAGTTAACATATTAGGGCGTGACTTGATGGCAAAACTCAAAATGACATCTATTACTGATGAAGTAATAGTGTGTTCCACCCCAGGGATACATTATCTGACTGTGAGAGAGCTTATATTAGCCTTTACACTCCAGAAGACATTACGAGGAGTTCCCTTAGATACAGAAATATTCCTGTAAGGAGTGACTGTTTTATTATCATGGTTGCTCAGACTGATAGATAAGCTATTAAGTCTCACTTATTGGATTAAAGTAGAGAATAGAGAAATACTGCAGAGAATGGTGATGGTAAAAAGGGTACCGTCATTTCTCCAGGAAGATTTAGAGAAAGTGCCAAATACGCCCATATGGCGTGGGTCTATTAAAAGGAGTAGGAGCAGTTAAAATCAAGCTTAACCTGGAGGTGTGGCTAGGCACGTCATTGACAGGATGGCTCCCTAAGAGCCTCTGGTGAAGTAAAAGCAAAGACTGCAGAGTGCGCTGCTTCCCTGGCTCACCTTTCTGCCTACAAATGCTGTCACTGGTTGCGTGAGCTCATGCGCTGCCTGTGCATGTTTTTTGGGACTATGGCGTGGCCTGCTGTACAAATATTGCAGCTGATGGTATGCAGGCCGTTAGCAGCAGGAATGGCACCAGTAGCAGCGTGGTGTGTGACTGCTACATAGCCCCCGGCGGGGTTTGGTGAGGGGTCCGCTGCTGTTCGGGACCCAACCTGCTGTGCCTTGTGCAAGCCCTGATCACGGGCTAAGGAGAGGAGCTGTAGAGAGTGGTGCCAGAGGCCCCTTTGGTGCTGGGTCTGGCATGAGTAGTAGAACGTGGTAGAGGCACCCAGCCGTTCCCATCATTGGCGGGCATTGGGTGAGCTGCAGTGAAGGAGGGGGAGCAGCGGTGCCTGGCGACATCAGCGGGATGGCCGCCTCGTTATTTGCTGCTGGTTCAGCCCCGCGGCACGGGGGAGTGTTGGGCTGTGATCACACAGCAGAACTTGGGACTGCATGTTGCTTTCGCGGCCTGCTTCTGACCCTGGGGGGTCCACAAGAAGGATCGCTGAAAATTGTGCAGGTGCCCTGCATCTACAAAGGTATAAATATGTTGTCAACTGTGATGTTCACCACCTTATATGTGCAGTACTAAGGGACCTGTTGTAGAAATGCACGTTCAGCAGCAACGAAAAGTGCCCATATACTTTACTGCATCTTGGTGATTTACTGGGTGTACAGCTAATGCGCTCCACTGGTACCGGTTGGACCTACCTGCCTCCTGCACCACATCTCTGGGGGATCATGCTAGGTGTTTACTGACCCACCAGCAACAACAACAGTTCTTCGGTGTCTAAGACTAATCTGCGCAGCTGGACATTTCTGTGACATGGAGCCCGCTGGGTAATATTTAATGTTTAGCCCTGCTGCTGTTCTTCAACTGTTTATGCTGCTGTTGGCACTTCCAAAGGCAGGCAGGCCCACTTCGAGGCCCACTACCATGCACATGTACACAGCTATGCTATCAATACGACATGTATTTAAGCTAAAGTGGCTGGGTGCCTGGGTGCCCTCCTGACTTTCAGTGGAAGATTGGGTTGATTGCCAGTGTGATTCCTGCTTGACCGCTGGCCACCTGCGATAGGCAGGAACTGCCTAGTCTACCTATCTGCAGCGTGGCATCCCTGGAGGCTTCGGGTGCATTGCTGACCTGCTGAGATACAGTGACGGGGGCTCCCTGGTGGCGACGCCTGTTTTGTACAGTTGGAGGTTTTGGTGGCCTGTGTCCCCCTTGTATGTGGCCAGTGTGCGGCTCTGCGGCTGCTCTCTATTGGTTTTGCACCGCTTGGTGGTAACATAACGGGTTTGTAGAGGTTCACAGCTACTATACTGTATGCCCAGAGGGGGAAGTCTGCAGGCACGCAACACTAGCAAGTGGACAATGGTGCATCTTGCAGAGTGAGGACTCCTCAAGGCTCCCTCTCAGTTCCTAACGATTCCTGCATGGCTAAAATACAGAAGCAGGGTAAGCAGGGAGACATCTCCACAATGCTGCAGCCTGCAGACAAGAATAAACGCTGTAAGACGGTGACAGCCCAGGTCCACAGGGTTGATCCGCTTCCGGCCCTGCTCACGCAGATGTCCACCAAGATGGACCTACAAGACCTATTTGCAGAAATTCGAAAAGAGATCCACAAAAGCAATGAGGAGCACTCACACAAGATTCTGGCGCTGGCTAAGAGAGTAGCGGAGACAGAGCAGCGTGTCTCAGAGGTGGAGGACACACTGTGCAAGCCGCAGTATGAGGTGGGGGAATGCTCCAACAGGATGGTGGCCCTGGAAGCTCCAGGCAATGCCTTGGAGGACAAGCAGGAGGATTGGGAGAATCGCTCCTGCAGAAACAACATTCGGATCAGTGGAATCTCCTCAGCTGTGCGGGAAGATGAGCTTCCAGATTTTGTTGCAGACCTCTTTCATCACATCTTGGAAGTTCCTGAGGGCTCGATGATCGAATTGTATAGGACCCACTGGAGGAGGACACAGACTTCTATGCCCCAGGACAGACTTCCAGATGTATTATCTCGAGTGTACTTTTTTAAGTTGAAAGAACACATAATGACCTTGGCTAGAGCTTCAACGACCATCCCCTTCCGTAATATGTCTCTCCCTGTATTAGGACTTGGATTCTACTACCTTAGCAAAACCGATGGCACTCCGCCCACTTACTGAATGGTTGCGAAGTAAGAAAGTGAATTACAGGTGGGGGTTTCCCGCGGTGCTCCTTTTCTCCTATCAAGGAAGGTGGTGGTCTGTTTATATGCTGAAGGAAGCAGAGAGTTTCTTGAGGGATGGGGGAGTGGGGGCGGTGGGGCTGAGATAGAGGTCCCGATCTCTGGGCCCAGACAGGAGGGATCGCAGAAATGGTTGAAGGCAAGCAGAGGACGGAAGGTGAAGAGTCCGCTCAGGAAGCCCTGAGAAGCCTAATAACAAAAATGATGAGGGTTGGTGGTTGTGGCATTGCAGGAGGTAAGTTGACCTGGCCTTTGGATGTCGTCAGGAAATTTGGAGTGGTCCTGCGATGGGTATGAATGTGTTGGGTGGAGGGTGGGCAGCGGAAGCAGGGTGTGGTGTGAAGGGGGTCTGTTGCTGTCATGATCTCTGCTTCCAAAAGGTCAGGGTTTTCCCAACTCCCTTGGAAGCAGATCCATAACCCAGGTTCCGAGTGCCAACCAGTCCCAATTGGGACCTTTTGGACCCAGTCCTGGCGCCAGTGGCACCAGGCTCATAAATATGCCCAGTTCCAGCGCTGGAAGCGCCGGGCTCATAATGCTTGGGTGGACTTACCTGCAGCAGACCATGCTGCTTACTTGCCTGCCAGTTGAGCCTCTGATCCTCTTCTGTTTGGAACTACTTTTCCTGTTGGGTGGGGCAGGAGCCACTCCCTAGGTTCAGAACACTGGAACTCTTCTGGAAAGCAGGAACTCTTTTCTTACCTAGGCGTGGCTGTGGAAGGAGACACCTAAGCACTACAGGAGGCTATTTAAACCACACCCGATGGATGAATCTTGCTTTGCGTTATTCTGCATCCTCTGCAGCAGAACGCTCATCGTGTCTTCTGCATCTGATCCTGGGCCTAAGGAAAAAGGCTTACCATCCTGAATCCAGTCTTCAGCAACACCTATAAAGACAAGAAAGAACAGGTTAGCATTACGGTCTTCAGTGACAGCTCTTCACTTACCTGGTCCATCGGCTGTCACCAACGCCTCGCGCTGCATTCCGACATCTGAAAGACAAAGGCTTACCTACTCTTCGTGCGCTCCGGAGGTCTTCACACTGCATTCCGGCATCTGAAAGACAAAAGCTTACCAACTCTTCGCACGCTCCGGAGGCCTTCGGCGCTGCATCCCGCATCTGAAAGACAAAACAAGGTGCGTTTAAAGACATTGGGGAACTTTAATACTCACGTGCCATTACTCCTTTCCACATCTAACCCAGTGGGTATTCCGGCACCCTGCAGCCGCTCCGAACTTGTACCTGCAAAATAAAAAGACAGTTAGAGCGCATCGTGAAGCAGGCAACAAGCGCTTACTTACGTGCTTCCAGGCGCTTCTATTCATCACACGGGCTCCATCTTCAACTCACTTCAGCCCGTCATCCACCATCGCCGGAACCCTGCAAAACAAGAGACATCATTACTAAAGACTTTAAAGACATTAGAATTACTCGAAACTTACCGTTCGTGCAGTAAACGACGGACAGCAGTCCTCTGAAGTCAAGAGGCCTGCTCCCCTTATCCAGTGAAGAAACTGGTTACAGCACCCTGCCCCGAGGCAGATGGAGAGCACGGCGTTCACTTACCTAAGGTGAGAGCGTTAACCTTCGGGGTTCTACAGGAGAAGAGAAAGGGAAGAAGAGAGAGACATTTAATAACCCAGTTCATTAATCCCATATTTTCTATCTGCAGACATCTTACCCTTCGAGTCAGACATACAGTGCACAGAGGTCCAGCCCAAAGAGCCAGCCGTGTGTTACACATCACCTTTGAAGATACGGTATACGCCCAGTCAAGACCGGCGCCTCTACGGGAATCAGGTGAGCGTTACAGAACGCAAAGCCTACCACAAAACTCCCGTCCAGGCGCTATGGAAACCTCGGATACCGACCAACTAGCCCAGTTACTTGGGGAACTAAGGGCAGAAATGCATGCAGCCCGTCAGGAAACGAACGCTCTAAGAAGGGAACTGATTATTTCCAAGGAGCGAACAGATGATCTCGCTAGACAATTGCTACAGTCACAAGCCGGACAGACCCCGTTACCCGCATCTGGGGGAAATCTTCCTTCTACATCCTCTATGAATCCAGTGCAGATCAACCTACCTGGGAATGTACCTCTGGCTCCGCCCGAACGATTTTCTGGTGACCCAAAGAGGTTTGCAGTATTTATCAATCAGTGCCGGTTGCATTTCTTATGCCGGCCAGCAGCCTTTCCAACTGATCAAGCTAAAGTAGCTTTCGTGCTTTCGTACCTTAGTGGCAATGCGGCAGACTGGTCGATCCCTTTAGTAAATCAAGATGATCCGGTCCTCCATGATTTTCAAGCTTTTCAGCTCAGTATGGAAAAACTGTTCGCAAGACATTCACAGGGGCAGGCCTTGGACAATGAGCTTCTTTCGTTGCGACAAGGTAATCAAGACCTTTTGGCTTATATTGCGTCTTTCAACAGACTGATAGTGGAAACTCAATGGCCTGAGGACAAAAGGATTACGCTGTTTTATAGAGGTCTACGTGGAGAGCTCAAAGATGTGTTAGCCCAAGTAGTGAATCCCCCACAAGATTGTTCGGACTATATAGACTTAGTCGTTCAAATAGATCACAGACTGCAGAACAGGAAGGCCGATCGTTCCAAGTTTGATGCTCGAGTATTTTCCAAACCGCCAACTCCTTCCAAAGGAGTAGACTCCGGGGAACCCATGCAAATAGGGGGTCTGAAAGGTCCTCTAACACAAAAGGAGCGGGAAAGGAGAAAACAGTTGCAATTATGCCTCTATTGCGGAAACTCAGGGCACTTTCTTCGAGACTGTCCGGTGAAACCTGCCAAGAAGGCAGTAGGAGCTGCAGTTACCAAAGTTACAAACTCTGAGCAGGGAAACAACCTCGCCCGACAAGAATAGAAGTCCTCTTGCCGAGCTTGAAAACCAGTTCCGTGACCTCGCATTTCGTGATACCTATGGTCCTCATTAGCCCTGATAATCCGGATCGATTACATGCAATTGAAGCTTACGTCGACAGCGGTGCCATCGGCAATTATGTGGATCATGAAATGGTTTTGAGGATGAATCTAACTCTTTGCCCCAAGGCTGTAAAGGACGTCATTACTACGGTGGATGGTACGGAGATAGCCTCCGGGCCAGTAACGCATACCACTCAAGAAGTGACGCTAGTAAGTCAAGATGGACACCATGAGAAGATCGTGTTCGATGTGATCAAGGCCCCTCAGTTTCAGATTATTCTAGGAATACCTTGGTTAGAGAAACACAATCCTCTGATCGATTGGCGAGCAAGAACGGTCCAGTTTCCAGAATGTGTCTCTACTTGTCACCCTCCACCTGGTGTTGCACTGGCAGCAATTTCTTCAGAGACCCCCCAGTTACCTCCCGAATACCTAGAATACCAAGATGTTTTCCGGAAGGATCAGGCTAACTCTCTACCTCCTCATAGGTCTTATGACTGCCAGATAGACCTGATACCTGGATCTACTCCTCCTTGTAGTAGAATTTATGCCCTCACCGAGCCTGAGAACCTTCACCTTCGACAATACCTGGATCAATACCTGGCAAATGGGTTTATTCGTCCTTCCAAGTCCCCTGCTTCTTCAGCTTTGTTCTTCGTTCCAAAAAAGGAAGGAGACCTTAGAACTTGTATAGATTATCGCTCCCTGAACCAGATCACCGTTAAGAATAGATATCCGTTACCTTTGATCCCTGAACTCCTGGACCAAGTCAGAAAAGCATGCATATATACAAAGCTGGATCTTAGAGGAGCTTACCACTTGGTACGAGTAAAAGAGGGCGATGAATGGAAGACGGCCTTCCGCACCAAGTATGGGCTATTTGAATATCAGGTCATGCCCTTCGGACTTTGCAATGCCCCGGCCGCCTTTCAATATTTTATGAACGATGTCCTCAGAGAGCTCATAGATGTGTGTGTTGTTGTTTACATTGACGACATCCTCGTTTATTCTTCATCGGAATCTGAACATCGGAAACACGTGAAAATGGTCCTCGAAAGATTGCGTCAACACAAACTATAGTTGGAAAAATGTGTTTTCAACGTGACTGAAGTTGAATTCTTGGGATTCATATTATCACCTGGCGGAGTGCGTATGGATTCAAAGAAGGTCGATGCAGTTCTCAAATGGCCATCACCATCCTCCGTAAAAGGTGTGCAAAGCATGTTAGGCTTCGCTAACTTTTACCGCAGGTTTATCCCCGAGCGTTACAGATGCCTTATTTGTTTGTTTGTTTATTTATTTATAGTGCATGCCTCACCCTTAGGTATCTGGGCGCATTACAAGAAAATGCAATTTCATAGTTACATACAATGATAATAAGAGGCAAGTAGGATTCCCCATTGGGATTCTACATTCCTGATTTTTGCACGTGTTGGAGCACTGTTAATTCTTGGGTAAAAGGGGGATGGTTGGGTGAGGGGTGGACAAAGTTTGGTTTGCAGATGTTCTAGGAAGTCCTCCAAGTGGGACTCCACTTCAGAATTCCGGACTGACTGTTCCACACTTATGGTTGAATGCTGTTTATCGCTGGTTGAGGGTGGTGGGTGGGGGGTGGTTAAGTTACAAATAATTACTGTGGGACTGACTTCGATTCGCACTACGTATGGATGTACCTTCAATCGCAGGGGCAAGAAGTACTTAGTGCTAGGCTGGGATATGAGCCATGACTAATGTAATGGAGGAGCTGGAGGGGCAGGACTGCAACCAGTCAGGCACATGAACGTTCAAGGGTTGAACTCCCTGATGTAAAGGAAGTCTGTCATGAGGAAGCTAGGAGAAATGACTCTCTCCATAGCCTTCCTGCAGGAGACTCACCTGCTTAGGCGGGACAAAAGGAGGTTATGTAATAGGAAACGCCCTGGCAGATGACTTTAGCTATCAATCATTTTGGAAACTGAATTCAGGACCGAATGGAAGCACAGGTAGGAAAATATGGGTTACGTTTTCAGATACTTCATCTAGTAACTCGGGGAATGAAGATACACCTAATCAAACAGTTAATAACTACCAATTGGGTGGTCAACCTTTTCGAGTAAGGGGCGGTCGCGGAGGCTGCGGAATTTCCAGCAAGGCCGGCAACCCGCAACATGCAAATGTTGAATGCCCCCTCCGCGCAAGGCACTGCTGTTCGGGACTTCCAAACATGCAACCGGGTTTACAGATGGTAAATGAAGGTTTGCCCATTTTTTATTTGTCTTCTCATGTTCTTACTGAGCCAGAAATGTCTATACTCAAACGTGGCCTCTCTTTTGTTCCAACACAAACTCCAAGTGCTCTACTCCTCACCAGTGAGCTTAAATATTTCCTGAGAAAACTTTAAAATTCTACTTTTTCAACAAAGTGAACATCACTTAAGCAAACATTTCAGTGTTGGCCTTGAAGTCTTCTTTCACCCAAGCATTTCTGATATTCCACCAGAATTGGTCACTTTTGAAAATGGTTCAATTTAGAATTGTTGGAATTTCAAGCCATTAATTCCTTGGCCCAGAATTCCTCCATCGTTATAAAAGTGGCCGAATCGTGGTCTGGGATGAGAAACTATATGACCAGGAAGCCCAAATATTGCTGGACATCCCAGGCAATTACACAAGGATTCCGAGAGATCCATCAGCAGAGATAAAGAGGAAAATCTTGACTTTCAGTGAAAGAGCCATGCAAGGAGGACATTTATCAACTAAGGAATTTGAATTCATCAATCACTCAGATGAACATATTCCGCTCTTCCATAATATTCCGAAAGTCCCTAAGGATATTTGTAATCCTCTGGGATGCCCCGTTGCATCGGGCTATGGTTCAATTCTTGAACCACTGTCCTAATATATTGATTTCTTCATTAAGCCAATTGCCATGGCTACTCCAACATTCCAATTAGATTCTAGGGACGTGATTAACCTAGTGGGAGTGTTACAATTCGATTCCAGCAAAAAAATACTAGTGACGCTTGACATCGAAGCCTTGTATACTAACATACCACAAAGCAAAACGGTAATAAGCTTAGAAATTGTGCTATACAGACGTCCCTTACCACATGATGTACCCCTGGAATTCTTTTTTTTAAATTAAATTTATTGAATTTCATAACCAACAAATCAATACATCAAATGTCATCAACATTAAAACCATTGGATTCATCACATCTAAGCTCTTCAAATACCACCACCCCACACCAGAAATTAATAGGAAGTAACCGATAAACAATAGTATTACTCATCCAAAAGTCTACCCCACATTTGATCAAACAAATTCATTTTTTTATCTCTGCGAAGAACTACCTTCTCAAGTTTGGAAACCGGTCTTAAGTCCTCCACCCACTCTGAGAATGTCGGTCTTTAATCATATTTCCATTTCCTCAAAATTATTTTCTTAGCTGAGTTAGCAGCCCTGAAAAACCAACATCTATGTGGGTAAGTGAGTTCTCCCACCATATCATCCTCACCCAAGATGACAGTGTCATAATCAAAATCTTCCTACAACAATAGGACCTCATTCATCCTCTCAGTGACTTTCCTCCAAAATGACCTAACAATCCTAGATCATGTGTTCAAAAGAACCAACTGCATGTTTACACCTCCAGCATGCCTCTGAATTCGACCATTCCTCTCGCATGAAGTCTTTGGAGAGTCCAAAAAACCCTGTTCAGAATTCTAATTTGGCAGCTTTGCTCTCCCAGATTAATAGATGTCAGAGCCACATTTTTACAAATATTCCTCCATCTGTCCTCAGACATCTCCGAGCCAATTATCTCAGACCACTTTGACAACAATCCTTTATTGGGCTCACGATGATGGCCCAAATTTTTGTACACCTTAGACGCCATACCACCTCCTGCCTTATCCTCAGGTAACCAAATTTGCCATCCATTGCCATCAACTGCACCTTCATTCCGCAGTATTTTCCTCAATTTCCTATATTCTCCCATAGTGCAGTCTCTGAGGTCTTTAACTCGTGCAAGTCTCTTAAAACTGACCAATTTACCATCGTCAATTAGATCACGCAGCCACATTACTCCACCTAGGAATCAGTTCAACCAAAAAAGGGTCTTTCCATGCAACCTTCTTTCTGGATTCAACCAGATTGGGATAAAATCATTATCACAGACCCTTCTTTTATTCTTCTTACAAAGCTCCTTCCAGCATGTTCTTAGAAATTTAGTTGGCGGAAATGATTGATATCCAGATCCATCCACCGTTGACAGTTTAGCCCTAGGCGGCAGTGGAGATGAATGACTTGACTCCGCCAGCATCCAGACATCATTTGAATTTTCTACAAAAGGAACCAGATGTCTGGCTCCAAAAGCCAAGTGGTAATTTTCAAAATCTGGAACCCCTAAACCTCCACAGTCCCAGGGCAATTGCAATTTCTACAATTTACGCCATGGCTGTTTATTCTCACAGAGAAAGGACTGGATTAGACTCTCAATTTTCTTCAAATAGCTCTTTTTAATGTTCAAGGGGATCATACTAAGCACATAATTGATATGGGGTGTTGCTGTCATTTTGATTGCATGTACCCTTTCCCATAGACTCAACTTAAGCTCACTCCATCTCTTCAAATCAAACTCCAAGGATTGAACCTCATGAGTAAGGTTGACATCCATAATTTTTGAGACATCACTGGTCAACCAAATTCCAAGATATCTCATCTTGATCGGACACCAATTTAAGCTAAAGTTATTCATTTTCAAAATAGAGCATGAACTTGACGCTGGTAGTGCTTCTGATTTGGTCCAATTGATCTTGTATCCAGATATTCTGTGAAATACATCAATCATCTCAATCAGCACAGGAATGGAGTTCTCAACATTCTGAACTACCAGTAACATATCATCCGCATACAGCCAAACCTTTTGACTGTCCTCACCATAATGAATACCTTCAATTCTCACATCTCCTCTTATTCTCACAGCCAGTAGTTCCATAGCAATAACAAACAGGATGGGCGACAAGGGACAACCCTGTCTCGTGCCTCTTTCAAGTTCAAAAATGTCTGAGCTCATGCCATTTGTTCGAACACTTGCAGTAGGCCGCGAGTACAGCAATCCTATCCAACCGATCATGTTTTTACCAAATCCGAATCCCTTAAAGGCACTCAAAAGATATTTCTATTCAATACGATCGAATGCTTTTTCCGCATCCAATGACAACACCACCACATCATTCTGACTTTCCTTGCTTTCAAATAGGGTCAACAAAAGCCTCCTCATACGTGCATGCCTTCCTTTCACAAAACCTGTCTGACCTTGATTTATAATATCCATTAGGGAAGTATCAAGTCTCAAGGCCAATGCTGTAGCAAAAATGTTGTTGTCAATGTTCAGCAAGCTAATTGGCCGATAACTGCAGGTTTTAACCGGTGGCTTCCCATCTTTCAGAAAAACAGAGATCGAAGCATTCCTTGTGGAAACTGGAAGACATCCATCCCTTAGAGAGCTCGCAACATTCTTGAGTGCGTGTGCCAAATTGGTACTTTCGAATAGCTTCTTTATGTTCAAAGAAATGTTTTTCTTGCAAAGCAAAGGGACTGCAATGGTCTGCTCTTTTGCGCCCAATTTGGCCATCATTTTTTAATAGAAGAGCAAAATGTCATCAATAACATCAGAAGGCACCTATTTCACACCAACATCCCCCTTTCATGCGTTGTTTTGCTTAGAGTCAGTAGTTCTTGCATGCCAAGTTTGTTATCTATCCTAGGTCTCATTCTTTAGGGGGACATGTATTTATTCAGCTATTTGGACACGTGTTTGCTAAGGTAACTGCAGACCCCACATTTGCTTTCATGCTGATGTTCATCTGACCCTCCCCCGATCAGTGAAGGACCCGTTAGAGCTCGCCAAAAGCGGGAAGTGTGAAAGCACAGAGTTACACTGTATGGCATTCTCTAACAGGCACTTAGTGCAAAAAAAATGGACAAAGAGGATACATTTGAAAAGACAATTTGGACGCTTTATTTGGACAATTTATACTTTTAATAGCTTTGAAATTCAAGTTAAATAGATTTCCATTGGTCATGTACAATGTATAAACATTGTTGAACATATAAATAGCTGCTAATCATTTGAACCTGGAAGTGAACTGTTCCACGAGGTCTGCTTTCGGTGGACAGGGCACATTTGCAATGTTTTGTGGCAATGTATGTGTCCTAGGAACAAAATCTTGAGCGATTCCATGACTATGCATGTCCAACACAGTCAAAGTGAGATCTTTCACAAAATGTAATTCCATTTCCTGGTATATTGGCTTGGCCACCCATTGTTTGCTTCTTTTTGCAAAGGCCATTGTGTAACGAAGCATCCCAAAGTTTCCTGCAGTTCTCGATTGTTGTCTCCATGTTCTCGTTATGTGCTAATACCACTAGTAATGTTCAATATTGCATCCCATCTATGCCGAAATGCAATCTCTTGCGCCTGTATCTTAGGCACATATTGTGGAACACCTCCAAATCTCCAATGTGACAGAATTCTGTGAGTCCCTTCAGGTCTCTTGAAAGAGTTTTAACAAACACAATCTTCTCAAGAGCTTTGTATGGAGGTGAAGATAGAACCAACCACATCTTCTTGCGTTTCTGTTCCTCCGATATAGGTCCATGTGCACATTGGTGAAAATGTAGGTTTTCTGTCCATGAGTGAACGTTGGAACAGTGGTGCATCAATGAGCACCATTTTTCAAGTAGAATTTCCACAGACCCATCACAAGTTTTGGAGCTCCACCAAAGATGGTTGCTGAAAGACTGGGACCACTGTAAAATATTTTCAGAACCCTTTTTTTTTTACCAGCAGCTGTGATTTTTTTATTGATTGATTTGGCAATGTGCCATACATCAAATTGATGGCGAATGTTTGGAAACTGCTCTCGCATGACCTTGGCTACTGAAACATGTCTGTTGGTGGCAATGACGTCTATTTGCATTCCCCTCGATTGGAGATCTTCCAGGGATTGTATAAAACCATGTTTCTCCATGGCGACTGAGGATTTACATTGGGACACCTGTACGACCACCGAACTCACAATTGTTTTAGTTTCCATGTCCTCAAAGTGGTGTGTGCAGTACTTTGCTGAAAATCCGGGGCTGTCACACTGTCCATCGCCAGCTAGCCTGAACCGCTTGCCAGAGAATGTCCTTTCAATAGACATTTGTTCAATATTCCAGGCTTCACTCTTAGCGGGGAATACAAATCCTCTTTGATATTTGTAGTACTGCATTTTAGAAAGGAACTGAAGTCCAACAAATTGACAGAAACTGGACAACTTACTAAAAGTAGAGCCACTGAAAAGTAAAGCTGCTGCACACAGTAGATTTCCAGCTGGCACTTTGCCCAGCATCGGTTGAGCAGACCATGAAAATGTACCATGGACCTGGGCACAGGTGGCTTGGAGTTTCAGGTTAGTGCCTTGTGATACACGGGACACATTCACCAATGGCTCCCTGCATATTTTCCCCCTCACCGGACTGACACATTTCAGCATCAGTATAATCTCTACCAGAGAGCTGGCAAATACAATGTATTTGCGCTCCTTTATTAGACTATCGTCCTGCATGAATATGGTTTGTGAATCAACTGATGTGGACAATTTGGCCAAACTGGACACACTAAAGTCGAGATCTTTGGCAAGTTCCTCGGTCAATTGCGTAGAAGCTTCGGCTTCGGTCTCTGTTAGTTCCGCTTGCGTTATTTGCACACCAATTGGAGAAACCATCAATGTCGATTGTTTATTGGGTGGCCCTTATTTTGCGGGTGTAGATTGTCTGAAGTGGTCAGTGAGTAATTCAAAAGCATCTTCCTTATATTCAGTTTCATCTTCATCTTGTCGAGTTCTCACATTGTAGCAATGGTCCAAGAAGACTTTCCTTGCTTCGCCAGTCACATTCAATTCATTTTCTGGCCATTGGGCATACGCATCTCTAGTCTGCTTATTGACTGGACCATGCTGCGGCTCATATAATAGTTGCTCCATGTTGAAATCTGTTTGGCAAGCATCATCTTTGGTTTCATTTGTTGTCTGTGTTTTTATACTTCTTTTCCTTCTGGGCCTCTAGGAGATGGGTTGTAAAAACATGCTCAATGTAAATCAAACATACAGTATAAAGCACTTTAGATTAAAAAAACATGTTATGAAGACAATACCAGGCCAAAACACTTTTATTAAACAAAATTGTTTGTAACTTACCCTTGTTTTCTTGATTTTCTGTGAAAACGTGTTCTTCACTGTAACGACCGCACCACCTCTGATCCATGTGCCTCCTCTTCTTATTCCCGACCTTCTATACACATTTCTTGAATAGTACATTCATTAAAAAAACAAAAGTAAATCATATTTGAACTGAAAGTCTTTCATCGCACACATCGCTTACATGTATACCCTCGTAAACAGTGTACATCATTTTGTCAAAATAGACATTTTGAATTTCACCTGATTGATGGCAAGTCTACTCGATCAGAGATCACTGTGCAAAACCTACTGATTGTAATGTTGTACCCAAGCATTTTGCATTGTATTCTGCATTAGGGTAGAAATTGTAATGTTAGAACTGAAATGATAAGAGTTTGAAACACTGCACGTTTATAGAACTGTCGCGGTCTAATAGTATCAGATGTAGGATTTACGTCCTTTCATTCAAGGGAACTGTCAGTATGCATACCTCAAACTCTGACCCAGCTCTAAAGGGTGATGTAATTGTAGTCGAAGTACCAGCATCCCCCTGTAACACAGTACTTGTTTTGGTATGGATGAAAACAGTGAAATTGAACAGACACAATAGGATGCAGACAATGCTACATATAAATAGAAACCCATAAATGAAACATTATGTAAACAAACAACACGATAGGTAAACTATTTCTCCTCATTTAAAATTCCATGAATAATACATTTGTGTAATAGAAAAGCAAAATAAAACTACCTGATAGGTGCTCAAAGTTGTTGTTGACTTCGGAAAAGAAATGGATGCAAAATCTTGCTCCTTCATAGTGCATTGTCACAAAGTGGTAAAAGGGAAAATTAGTTTTGCATTAGATATGTGGGAAGATACAACTCTCAATAATATGAACTTCTGCAAGTCTGTATGGTTCACCATTGGTATACTGGATGTGTCGGTGATGTTGTCACTAGCGAGGGTCTGTGCTTCCGTCAGTATGCTCTCCTAAAACAATTGACATGTAAAGCAACCGATTACAAAAAGATTATGCTTATTTCAAAGGGCACTATGGCTTAGTTTTCTATGGTCATAATTACTGCTTTTGATGCTCCTAAAACCAGGGACAGATGTCTAGCAAAATGTGGTATAGTTATAAAGTAATACTATTTGATAAATATGCAAAGTTTAGTAAAAAACATTTACACCGAAAGCACCAATTCATTCATGTAGTTACCTGTTCAGTACCCCAAGGCCTACAGCTAATTCATCATCCGGGACTCACCTGGTCCAGCGTGTGCATGAATAGAGTTGGAATTGCATTTGGAAGCAATTTACGAGACGTTCTGAGTAAACTGCTTTTTTCTGTACTGCGATTGGTCGTACATATCCGGGATAAAGGGCAGGCTGCAGATGCGGAATCGATTGGCCCTCAAGTCTCCAACACATCTTGGGCTCTACTTTCAAGCTTTTCCAACGGAAATCCACAATATCTGACCCATTCTCTTATTAGATCTATATTCCTCAGGAATGTATGCATTATTGTGCCCTTAGGTTTGTCATGGGTTTTAGAACGGCAACCATAAACCATACAAGCAGGCATTCCTGAAAAATCTGTAAAAAAATATATAAACATAGCTACAAAAATGTTTTACATGAATGCGTGAGAAAGATGGAATTATATCAAAGTTTTCTATGCTATGTTTGTTTTGGTCACAGAAGCAAAAACTGTGTAGTGTAGTCGAATATACACTAGGATAACTTTCCTACAGAATTGATAGATGTGATGCAAATCATAACGTGTTACTCATCCGTTGAATGTACTTTCATGCATAAAAAGGAAACATGCTTATAGACATGGTCCGCGAAGGATGCAATTCTATCCCATTTGACAGTGATGACATCTGCTATATATCGAGAACAGAACAAATTAAACAGAAGACAATGGTAATAGCAATGAGATGAATGAACATTACACTACTGGGTACATTCGTTCGAAATAGATAGAAATTTAGAGATCAAAAAGAGATGACTAGGTGACCTGCCCTTACTTTGACTAACAAACAATTAGATTCAGCAAGCACGTTAGTTAGTTGCAGGAGAACAGGTAGCGTAATCAAGAGTTGACTTCCAGTACTCACAGATGTTCTGAGGTAGCACGATCACGAGTTGACCTCCAGTGCTTACAGATGTTCACAGGTAGTACGATCACGAGCTGACTTGCAGTGCTCACAGATGTTCTCAGGATAAATATCAAGGGGTTTATAAAGAATTAGAAAAGTGGGTGTGTAGGTGAATGAGTGACGTCTTTATGGCGTTCTCTTATGCGGATTGCAGGGGCGCGGCCTGCTTCAGGGGTGCATGGCAGGTGACACAGGGTCTGGGGATGCCATGTGTACAATGGCCCCTGCGCGTAAGATATCATTGAAGTGTACATGTTGTTTGACAACTTGGGCGTTCCCACCCAGCCAGCCCCTTCGGGAGGGCACGGCCACAGGCGCAAACTGCCATTGATACTGGAGAGGGGATGGATGGGCATGAGTCGTGCAGAAAAGGGCCGGAACACTGCTGAAAGGAGACAAACTTATGTGGATTCCAGGGGCGGGGTCTGCTTCAGGGGAGCATGCCTGGAGGCACAGGGTCTGGGGAGGCCATGTGTACAATGGCTCCTGCGCCTCAGATACCTTTGTAATGTACATGGTGTTTGGCACCTTGGCCGTCCCCACCCAGCCAGCCCTGCCAGGACAAATGAGCGTTACCATGATTCACTGAAAAATTGAAACAACTATTCAGAAAAGTTCAGTTGTATTTTATTTTGTTGCTGATGTTGATGGCACAAATGTACTACACATTGTATACTTTGGGTTGCAGCACAGTGTGGGAAAATCCCCTATACTGACCGCTGTCACTGGGGAATTCGGCTCGAATGGCACCAACGGCACAGACGGGTATTACTCGTAGAACGCGGTATTCAAGCCTTCCATGAAGCCACCATGTAAACGCACGATAGGCCACCAGCCTGTACCACCTGTGGAAGAGAAACATACAAACTGTATTTAAATGAACATGATAAGTGTACAAACCTTATTTGAAAATGCAATCTTGCATACTATGGCACAGTTGCCAGTACAAATTTTACTTCATGGATCAATCAACTTGGGCTTTAAAGTGTAGACACATTACAAAAGTGAACTATGCCTTCCATAACGTTTGGGGCACAGAGAAATATTGTTTCTTGGTTGTACGTGAAATACACATAAAATGACCACTATGATTTCCCCACTTCGCGAGTGATGTATAGAATTGGAAGAGTATATTCTTTTGGCAGTGATAGATCAAAGTTACGACAATATAGGAGACACACATGAAATGTTAGTGGCCTAAGTGACATCACATCTAGAGCACACTTACTCGTTACTTGGATTGCGAGTGCGAACTGTTGCGCGAAGTTCGTACATAAGCTCCATCATAATCCTCAACACACACCTTGTGAGGCAGGCTGCCCTGAAGTCATGCAGATCGGTAACGCATTTCGGCGGAGGCTCTTCTTCCGATATGTAGGCCAAGCATCCAGCAGCAGTTCTCCTCCTCGGTTGGCATGACCTTGCACCGATTGCAGGTACACCAGGTGGAAACGTCTTCCATGCGACTAGGCTTAGGCTCTTGATCCGGTGATTCGTCCTCCCAACTGTCGTCTAAAGCCCCATCGTTTCCGCATCTTTCCCTTTCGACTAATTCTGCCTCGGAATACTGTGGCTCGTACTGGTAGGGGGCGTATTGTTGCCATTATATGACAAAATTAAAATAGATAGTAATGATAGTACTAGCATCTGTTTGCACGGGCTACGAGCAAAGAAGATAGCTGAACAGAGCAGAAACGAGCCACAGGATACACAAAAAAAGCCAGTGAAATGATTGAAAAAGCAACTCTGATGTTGTCTGAAGAGAAGCGGTCTGTTTATACTTATTGAGGAAAGAGGCGACCTGCCATTTCCATGGAGACACGTCATTATCTGGCACACAGAGAACATTGACACAGGACGTGCATTCACATTGTAAAATAGGCCGTACGCGTCGAGTGATGTCAGCTTCAGGGGCAGGGGATATGATTTAGTGCTGCAAGGGCAGTTCACCTTAGGGTGATGCAGCAACGGATAAGATTAGCACAAGATGGCCGTGCCCGGCTGCCTGATTTCGCATGTGTAAAAGTGAGGAAAATTAAGGTACGGTGCATAGGAAATGTTTTACAATCGATCAACGTATGCTTAAAACCACATGCCCGAACGATCGGGACAATATTATTTTTGAGCGCACTAATACTTTAATACTGCTGTGGGACAGATTCCATAATAAAACAACACTGGTGTTTTAGATAAATTCCTGTTCCTCCTTTATGAACTAACTGACGCAATTTGTCGTCTTTTAATGAAGTCCAGTCCGCTTCTTTGTGCGAATTGGTGCCCTCCTACATGTACGTTTTACAGCTAATCACGGAATATTTCATGTGATGTTGCCCAATCTGTATTTATAGCCGGCTGTTTAACATAACGCCCCGAGACGGCATCTTGTCCGCCCAGATGAAGGGTGCTTGTTTTCCTGAATGCTTTGAAAGTTACGCACGGTAAGCGTTACTATGGATTGGCTACTAGCAGATAGCTTTACACGCTTCTATGCCTAAAAATTAAGCTAAGCTGGTAACTTCTAACCAACAACGTAGCAGGTCATGTGGTAGCGTTGTTAAACACTCGCTCGTTGCAGCTTTTTCAATATAATGGCAGCTTGGAAAACAGAGGGGAAACCTGGATGTGAGAGATCTTTGAACTTTGAAATAAGTACTGTGTTCGAAACTACATTTACCAAGGCCTTGCTATAGAAGAGAAAAAGTGAAGCTTGAGGAAAGGTCGAAGTGGTCCTGCGAGGTAAAAGCAAAAGCCTTGCTGTTTCAAAAGTCTTCAACGGTGGAAGGAAAGTGAAAGGAGCCTTGAGGCCAACGGAGGGAAGCCTATGATGGTGTTGATTGAAGCTTGGGGAAGGGAACCCCACAAATTGTGATTGAAAGGTTTGAGCCCGGCAGACGGAAACATGTACTGAACTGTGGTAACCAGGAAAAAAACACTTTTGTTGAACTGTATTATAAGCTAAAAGGTGACCTGGGCTGGAGTGAGAGAAAGGCAAGAGGTCCAGCGGATAAACTAGTGACTTTTCGCGGAAGGCCAATTGGGCCATGGCCATGGTCCACGAAACAAACTGTATCCTTGTGTCCAAAAACCGAGTGTGTCGCAAGTTCCAAGTGAGCCACCTTACCCCATGCTACAAAACGCAGGGAAGGGAGTTTACTGAGCCATACTGAAATTTCTTTTGACACTGATTTACCTTTTTGTATTACACATTCCCTTTACACATTTATTGTATTGGTTTATTAGTATAGTCCATTTTACTTTGACTAAGGAATGACTAGGACTGTATTTTTTTTTGTGTTTCATGGTCGAGAATACTCCCATTTTAGTTGTAGGGCAAGATCGGAGTTTTCCAACTCCTTTTTAACCATCAACAAAGGGTTTGAAACTTGCAGCTCTTGTGTCAGTGTCTATTTGTGATACCATGCATCTCTCACAACACAAAGAGCATCAGGATACGAGGTAATTATATTGAATCCTCTATCCTGTAATTAAGATTGTCAGATAGTATTCCGTCTTTATAACGAAAAATAAATAACGAGAAAAATTACAAGTATATGTGGGGGTGGGGTAGTGGGTTACATCTGGTGTAGAAGTGGCTGGGGTGAGTTGTCAGCTGGGGTAAACAGGGTCTTGGGGGGATCCCCACCAAAAGAAGTTATAGATTCATTCGTTATTAATTGATTTGTTAATAAGACATGTAACCTGTCAGATGTAAGTCAGTGAACCCAGCAACGTTCATAGCTGAACCAGTAGGGAGGACGATTATGTACATTATTGCACAACTTATACCGAAAATTACAATGTAATCCATAGTAAGATAAAGTTGTAGATAGTGTGGTCCCCAGGCCCAGACAGCCTTGATGATGATGCAGAGGGATTTGAATTCAATCTGTGCAACCGGGAGCCAATGAAGACTTTTTAGGGCAGGAGAGATGCAGTCCCTGGGTGTAAAACCAAGGATAAGTGTTGCTGCCCTATTCTGGATTAGCTGGAGGGGTCGCTGAGTGGAAGAAGGTAGATTTAGGAGGAGGCTATTGTAATAGTCAAGTCTACAGAGAACCAGGGCTGGGTAACATTGAGCCTCTGGGGAAAAGTGAGAAAAAGGAAAATTCCTTTGAGAAGGAAGAGCTGAAAGTGGGACTTCTTGGCAATGTCTTGAGTATGGGGGAGGAAGGAGAGCGAGGAGTCGGAGATGACTCCAAGGTTTCTGGCTTCAGAAGAATGAGCAGGGGGAAAGCCCAAGGAGGAAGGCCAGAGTGAAGGGAAGGAGGCAGCAGGATCTCAGTTTTACAGGCATTGAGGCAGAGATTGCTGGAGATGCAACAGGACTGGATGGCAGACAGGCAGTTAGGGATGTTGGAGAGTGCAAGAGGAACAGCAGGAAGTTTGAAAAAGAGCTGTGTGTCATCTGCATAACACTGTAAGTTGGAGAAGGTGGGGATGAGGCATGCAAGCAGGGCAAGTTAAATGTTAAACAGCCAAGGGGAGAGGATAGAACCCTGGGGACACAACAGGTGGAGAAGGAAGTAGGAGAGAGAAGGAGCCCAAGGTGACTTGGGAAGAGCTGTCAGTAAGGAGGGATGTCAGCCCGTTCAGTGCCCGTTCTGAGATACCATGGGTATCGTGGAGCCTTTGTATGAGGATGGAACGGTTGAATGTTTCAAATGCAGAAGAGAGATTGCGAAGGATGAGGACAGAGCGGGAATTGGAGTCCAGAGATGCGAGCAGTTCTTCACGGGTGTTCAGAAGAGCAGTTTCCAATGCTTGGAATCCAGATGAATGGTCGTGGAGACCGTTAACAAGTTCGGTGTGTGAGCTGAGTTAGGGGTAATGCCAGCTTCTCCAACAGTTTACCCAGGAAGGGGGTGATTGAAATAGGGCAGTAGTTGGCAGGGCATGCAGGGTCTGCTGAAGGTTTTTTCAGGAGTGGGCACACAAGGGAGTGCTTAAGGGAGGAGGGGAAAATCCAGTTTCAAAAGAGTGATTGCAGAAATCAGTGTGTGCGGGGGAAAGCGAGCCAATGTTATCCTTGATGGTACTGGATGAGCAAGGGGAGAAGGAGGAAGGAGGAGGGTGAGGGATGGGTTCGGAGGTTGGCTAGAAAGGGAGATCAGGATGTCCTGAGTTTTGGTGGCGAAGTGTGTGGCCAGTGCTTTGCAGAGGCCCTGGGTAGGAGGAGACTGCGGAAAGGTTGGCTAGTTCCCTGCAGATCTTGAAATGTTCAGCGGTGTTGTTGGATGCACCGGAAACTCGTACCTGTATGTGGGCTCTTTTCTTGGCATGGATGGACTGTCTGTATTTCCTTTGGTGCAGGCGGCATGCCAATTTGTCAGAAAGTGAGCCTGAAGTTTGGCAATTCCATTCCACTGCCCTACACTTTCATTTCAGGGCCGCAAGTTCTGAGTCGTACCAGGTGTTACGCTTCGAGGCAGGTTTCAGGCAGACAAGAAAAAAGTTATGGCAGAAAAGGTCACGAGTCCACAGCGCTTATACAGTGATTAAGAAAATAAACATCAAGGCTGCGGGTATCTGGGCGGTGTGGGTGTACTGCCAATACATATCCACAGGAATAGTTGAAGAAAAACAAAGATGTTCCCAGTCTCACTGCGCCAAGAAATTATAATTAGTTGTTTGTGCAAAGAGAAGCCTTTATTGTTTGTGCGAAGAGAAGCCTGACACATGTTTCAAGCTGTGTACAGCTTTTCATCGGAGGCTTAAATTGCATAGTACATCATTTCCATACAAATTGGGTAAAGTTAAAAATAAAACATACACATGATTGTTTTGTGCAAAGAATTGTTACGTAAAGAACATAGGCACAAGTTGTGAGCAAGCAGTTTCAGGCGGATCCTTGTGACTGGGGTGAGAATGTCAAGGGTATTGGTGATGGAAATGTGGAGGTTGCTGAGAGCAGAGTTATAGGTAGTATCAGAGTTAGGGAGTTAGGGGGAATGAAAGTGGAAGCAAAGGCAGCATCAGTCACTCGTTTCTTCGGGTGTATGTTAGTGAACGAGGATGGAGGGGCTTTTTGGGGGATGGTCAGGGGGCCAAAGGGACCCAGGTGGGAGGGGAGAGTGAATGGTCTGACCAGGAGAGAGAGGCGACTATTGGAGGGGAGAGAGAGTGCTACAAGTGTATGAGGGCGTCCAGAGTGTCTCCAGCTGAGTGGGCTGGCCCAGAAGGGAGAGAAAAAGAGAGGTGCAGAGGTCTGTGAAGAAAGTGGGTGCAGAGCCAGGGGAGTCCAGTTGGATATTGAAATCACCCAGGAGGAGGAGGTTGGAGGTGGATGAAAGTAAGGAAGAGCAGAAGTCAGCCCACTCAGAGAGGAACAGGGTGGTGGCATCTTGAGGCCGGTAGATGGTAGCAATGGTCAGGGTGGAGATGGGAGAGATGACCAATTTGCAAACCAGGCTTTCAAAGGAAGAGTATTGGTGGGTGGGTAAGATGGAAGCAGGAATCCACTCAGGGAAGATTAAGGCAACCCCCCCCACCAATTTGGTGAGATTGAGGCTTGGAGATCATTTTGAAGCTATCGGAGAGTAGGGAGTCAAAAGCAGTGACTGAGCTGTAATTAAACCAAGTCTCGGTAAGAGCGAGAACGTCGAGGTCATTGTCAAGAAGGAGGCAGGCGTCAGCAGAATGTTTGTTTGCTGAGAGGGTGTTAAGAGGCGCCAGATGGAGGCGGTCTCTGCCTTTGAACGTTTTCTGAGGTGGTATACAGGGGCATGGAACACCAGTCTGAGGAGGGAGAAAGAATAGTAGGGGGAGATGCAGGAGAAGGAAGGAAGTTAATGAGACAAGGCAGGATCTGGTAAAAGAGAAGGAGGTTGAATTGTGGACCCTGAAGCAGGATAGTGCCTGTATGATAGACATTAACGAAGCAAAGAAAGGATGAGAAGCCGGCTAAGAGAAGTTCCCACTTTGTGCCCCCGTTAATGGTGGAGGATGTGGAAGGAGAGAGAGTGGAGATGAGATGGGGGTCTGTGGATCTGGAGGGGGGACAGAGAAGAGTATATCAGTGATAACCTCTCTGGAAGAAGTGTCTGCGATGGGTAGTCAAGGGTTTGCACTCAAGAGGTCTTTTTTGTGCTTTTTCCTACCGGACTTCGTGAGAGAGGGGGGATAGGTGATAGTGCAGCAGTTAGAGAAAATAGGAAAGATGGGGAGAGCCATAGTGGCAGCAGAGGATAGTTGAGGAATTAAAGAAGAGTGGCTGCACAGCACAGTTCTAGCTAAACTCACCAGGAGGCCTAGTGGAAGTAGTCACAAGGCACACATGCAATCCAGAAAGGAATAGAGTAACACAAATATACAAGGTGCACCGATGTAAAAGGTACACACAGCCAAAAATGAATTTCCTTGTCTAAAAAAGAGGCACAGATGTGATGCAAGAGAGGTGCACAGATGTAAAAGGTACACATAAACAAAATCGAATTTCCTTTTTAAAAAAGGAGGCACAGATGCGATGCAAGAAAGGTGCACAGATGTAAAAGGTACACACAGCCAAAATCAAATTTCTCATAAGAGCTCTATTTGTGAAAGGGACATAAGGATTGATTTCCCAGCAAGGAGGCACCATTGCCCTATTGGAAGCAGGCAGGCGGCCCCAGATCAGGACAGCGCCCGCACGTTGCTGCTCCGAAGTTGCGGGCCAATGTGGAGACCTCAGGGAGGCTCCCCAGTGAGGAAGGTCGCATCCATGCCGTGTGACGATGAGAGAGGAGGGGTAGAGGCCGTGCAGGAAATGTCCAGGAGGCAGGCCCCTCCAGGCGGGCGATCACTACCCAGAGATTCTTCCACCACCTCGCCACCGTGGGAAGTGCCAGGGGCGAGAGGCAGGAGATGTGCTGAAAGTCGGATGGGGGTCCACTCTGCTTTCGCCCACGGGCATAGATGTTGGACCAATCGCTCGGCCCCAGCTCACATGGAGGGTGCACTTACGTTGGAGTTGAGGCCAGGCTGGGGGTCCTGTGAGCTGAGCTACTCTGCTTCTGCTGAAGCCAGAGTTTGCCGGACGCCGCCAACAGGACACCACCTTTAAGAGTTCCACCGGGCAGCACACGCCTCAGAGCAAATCACACATGAGGGCTCCCGGCACCGATGCAGCAAAGCCCAGTGATGCGTGGTGGGAGTCCACTGTTAGGGCCTGATGTGCGGGCATTGCTACCATATTGGGACTGCCAATACCTTAGACTACCCCGGCATAGAGAAGATGTAAAAGAGAAGACGCAACTTCCTCCGGAAACAAAGTCTTAGATGCCAAAAAGGCAGCCTATTTCCCAGAGATCACTAATTTTGAAATCGAAAGTGTTAAACAGATGAGAGGACGATGCATGTTGGTAAAGGAGGGCTTTACCATGCTGTCTATTGCCCAGCTAATTGAGATACAAGGACAAGCACCACAAGAAGAGAAGGAGCTATGGAAAAGGCAGGGGTGTTCTTTATACCCCACAGAGGCAATTTGGAGACAGGATAGCACTTGAAAGGCAGTTATGCCTCTAGTATTATTGAGAATAGCATTGGAGCAACTCCACCATCCCGCGCATATGACTCGAGACAAGATGGCAGACGCTGCTGCAGCTCTGCACTACGGAGGAGGAGGTGCCAGCGAGGTGGAAAGCCGGGCCTGAAGCTGTGGGAGGCGAGGCAGGCTGCCCCCAAGCTGCTGCCCCCAAGCTGCCCCCAAGCCGGGCCTGAAGCTGTGGGAGGCAAGGCAGGCTGTCCCCAAGCTGGTGAAAGAAGACTGCGCAACGCGAGGGCAGGTGAGTGCGGACAGCATCGGGCGCCAACTCACAGCCTTACTGAGGTGAAGAACGGAGTCTCGCTGACAGGGATCCTGACTACGGGAGGCAATGTGAGACGGACGCTGCAGCGGGACCGACGAGGCTCTTGCAGAGTCCAGGAGGCACTTGACGGTGCAGGACTCGACCCAACTGCTGGAAGGTGAGCAGTGAAGGAATAAACTAAGCAGCTGGTTTGTGCCTACAAGAAGCCATGGGCACATACAAGATCATGGCGAAAGGCGTTGCAGTGGGTGACGGCGGTGGCATCATCTGAAAGTACGCAGACAGAGCCCTTACAACGGGAACGCATGCCCCTGACGAGTGGCCTGGAGTTGTAAAGCTCAGGGAAACAGCACGTCGGACCGAAGGTCCAGATAACACCAACTCTAGCGACCTGTGGACAAAGAGGGAGTGCAGGGAACACAGTGCGCTGTCCTTGGAATACTAACAGGGAAGGCGGATTGCACATTGCTGAAGAACGAGGTGTGACAAGAACCAGCACTTGAGACATGGCGAACTATGCCACACGACCGTTAATGAGGGATTGTGCCTGGTAGTTGACATCTTTGCCTCTCTCAACTGAAGAGATTGGAAAGTGCTACGCTCTGCCAGCGTAACCAGAGACTGAATCAAGACGCTGAGGTGGAGCGGACAGATAGCCTGGTAAGAGCGAGGTCAAGCGAGAACTGGGAACTGCTGATCATTGTGCATACAGATTGGTGCAGCACGAGAGGTCTGCTGCGTGAGTGGACCCTTGGGCCCTATATTCGGGTCACAGTGGTGACTAACTGGAGACCGGTATAGGGAGTTTCCAGATATGGAGCGTAATGGGGGCATCCAGCAATGCTGAGTGATACTATGGCCTAAAGGCTGCGACGATTGCAACGTGAATGTGCTGCAGACCCGAAGGCAGCATTGATAGACGCGCAAGACGCCTCCAGCAAAACAGACCCCAAAACCCCAAACTAATCAAACCAAGGGGAAAAAACAAACTGGCTCCCGAGCCTTTTTGAGGAATAGTTCAAGCGCACCTGAACCAAATAAACAGATGAAACATATCAGTAGAAACTGTAAGAAAAATACAGCAACTAAACCAGATCAAAAGGGCGAGTCCATGCCACGACCCATACAAATCCTTTCTAACACCCCTGATGTGGAAACAGACGATCTCCTTAATCTCACTACGCACTCAGCTTGCGCTGAGATTAACCATCAGACATCAACTATCAACAAATCGATACTTTTAATATTAGATGAGTATGCCATCGACTCAATCGAAGGTTGTAATGACTCACACTTGTCCTGCGAAACTATCTCAGATGCAACCACCTGTAACAATGATTCGAATTTATCTTGTGAAACTATTTCAGACGTTTCCTTGCGCCACACGGGAGACCTTGAGGATATATCAGATGCTCCATCAACCTATTAGAATGACACAAGTTACTCGACTGATAATTCAATCTCTACAAAGGTGTCATCAACAGCCTCAGCAATTGATTCCCCAGAAACTCACCCAAAAGACACAAGGAACCCTCAAAATGCTAATAGCTATACTCTTCCACAATTCACTGATCCTTGGAAGAAAAAAGAAAAATACATTCTTCGAATAGTCTGTATCAACGAGTCATGCACATCAGTTACACTAAACAGGGCTAATTTATTAAGATTATTTCACGCGCTTCCACAACTCAGATCAATCAACTCGAAGGATATAAAAACGGTGAGCTTCGAAGATGACCATTATCTAGATAAAGTTCAGATCGAATTGTATACTCCTGAGACCATGAATCGAGTACTAGACATGGCCACCCCTCTGCTCACATTAGGATTTGCACTCACGCCAATTTCGGATGAACCAAGAGATGCTGACAAATCAAAGTCCCGCCCCAAACATCAAGTGTATTCATCTCACAACTATAACAAGCAACGAGATGATAGACCAGAAAGACATACGAGTCCTTACCGCAACCCGTCCAGAAATCTCACTCCGTTACTAGGTAATCAAACCGACACTGATAGACAATTTCAAGATAAACAACCTTTTTGGAGAGATTATGAGGAAGACGCATCACAATTGATGATAGAGTCAGAAACTCGATCATAACCATCAACCAATCCAAAGAGCAATAGATGGAAACTGTGCTCTTGGAATACGAGAGGATCATCCCATCTCTTCTACCCTTCGGACCTCGCACTAGATTCTTGCCACATTATATGCCTCCAAGAGACTTGGATGACCAATATGCCGGCCTGCGACGGGTTTATCACTGTCCTCAATCCGGCCGTAAAAGGGACCAGAGGCCGGCGACTGCGGGCCTTTTGACTTTGATAAAGATATCTCCATTTTGGAACTTCGTTGAAACAGAATATATAAATTCCTGGACTCAACTGATTACCATCAAAATAAAGAGTGAGACGATCCAGGAATTTCTACTGGAATCACAGGATTCCTTATCGGAATAACAACTTAAGTCAAGGAATATGATTGCAATCATCAATACATACTGGAACCCAGTGGCAATCAATGATAACAACTTCTTGGATGGCGTATTTTTAACAATGGACAGAATTAGTGCCAAATACCATGATATAAATTTCATTATTTGTGGGGATGTCAATATTCACCTATATGACAAAAACGGTCTCCTTAATCATCCAAATGACCTTTCCATCAGAGCCCTGCGCTGGTCGAAGGAGATCTCTGCGAGAAACTTGAAATTATTAAATCAACCTCTGGACGATCAGAAACTGCCAATCCCGACATGGTCATGCCGTAACTCTTCCACCATCATTGATTATATATACTTATCACCAGCCATAACCAATTTGCTAATGGACTTCCAAATAAAACCTACAACTGAGAGCGATCATTCGATGCTTACGATCTCTGTTGCGGGAGCTGGAGATCTTACGCCCTTACCGCCCCCGCGCAGCTTGATATCGTTGGGGGTAACACCCGATTAAGAATTAGCAAAAACCAGCTGGCTACTATTCCACAGATTTTCCAACAAACACTGCTGTTAAATGAACAGAAAATAAACTATTATTGGGTATTACCCCCTTTTAAAAAAACAAGCCTGCTACAGAGAAACTGATTCATCAACACTACTATAACCAGGAAATAGTTAAAAAAAAGAAAACTGCGGCAGCAAAAACTGCGAAAATGGAGAAAAGATCCATCTCCAGTAAATTTGGAAAATATCCGAAAAGCAAAACAGGGATATAGAAATTGGAACAAATCAAATGCAATGGCAGTGCAGTAAACGGATGCCGAAGCAATGCTAAACACGCTCAGAAACAAGAACCTGAGATCTCTATGGGACCTGCTAAATAACAATGCCCAGCAGCAACAACTGATATCCAACGTCACCCAAGACAATTGGGTCACACATTTCTCTAATCTTTACAAACCACGGTACAGCGACAAATAAATTGAGATATTACCAATTTCAAATCAATGGTCCATCACCTGGGAGAAGCACATCTTTGTAGAAATGATTCGCAACCTTAACTCCTCTAGAGCACCCGGGCCGGACGGACTATCGAATGCTGCCCTGAAATGTGACCCAGAAACATGGGCGACCCTCATGGACCATTTACTAACTTTAATTAACACACTAAAGTTACAACATGGACCAAAGCAGTATTTTCCCAATTTACAAACGAGGCGATAGAGATAACCCTGCCAACTTTAGACCAATCGCCCTGCTAGATCCATTGGGAAAACTATTTGCTTCATACCTGCTCCAAAAATTGACCATATGGGCCAAAGCCTCAAATCATTTTGATACTCGGCAAACTGGCTTCACCAAGAATGTAGGAACCAACGTAAATCTCCTAATTCTAAACCTGATTAAACATGAAGCCATACGAAACAACGTGCCCGTCTATGCAGTGTTTATAGATCTACATATGGCGTTTGACGCCATAAATAGATCGATCCTGTTGGAAAAAACTTGCCAAATGGAACTGCTCTGCAGAAATTAGGGAACTGATCAGACTCCTATATTCCAACACGACAGTGGCGATCAGGCTCTCGAAAGAAGGAACAACAACGGAACTGTCACAATGCCTGCCCCCGGAAAGCCAGACCAGGCCCAGCAACCCCGGAAGCAGGCATCATGCCACTTGGAGCAGGCCCAAAAACCCCAGTTAGGGGCTCTTTGGCTACAATCCTGGCGCCTATGGCGCCAGGCTCATAAGAATAAAGTCAGTCCTGGCGCCATGGGCACCAGGCTCATTACAGAAATCTTACCTGTTGCAGACCATGCTGCATACCTACCTGATGCAGACCATGCTGCACGAAGCCACAAGCCAAATGAGGCTTAAAGGGACTACTTTACCTCAGGGACTCCTTTCCTCTCGGGTGGGGCTGTGGAAGAATACTTACCTGGGACTTCTTCCAAGGCTATTTAAGCCACACCCGGACAGCCACACGTGCTTTGCGTTATTCTGCTTGCTGCAGCGTAACGCTCACCGTGTCTTCAGCAGCTCCAGTCTTCAGCCACGCCCGCTTCAGCCCTGGAACTCCTGGAACAAGAAAAGGAGAAGGAGAAGAGATCAGAACAAAACCCTTACCTGAATCCTTGATCCAGCACATCGTCGATCTGGAAGAGAGAAGCCTTCTCAGGTGCATTGCCACGCACCTCGCAGCGCCGCGCTGAACTCACCAACCAAGGCTGCATTCCTTTACTCCATCGCGAATCCAGCATCTCCAGGCCATTCTTCAACACCTGGGGGAGACAAGAACAGATAGGTGAGCAAGGGCAATACAAACCACCCCCAAAGAATTACCTGATAACCACAGGGGGGGTACTCACCTCATTTCGGGTCGGCGGAGTTAATTCTGCATCATCGCTGTACCCCGGCCCCAAAGGGGAGAACCACAATAGACCTACCAGGATCTTACCAATTACCACTTGGAACTCTTCTGGTGGTTTAAATCCACAACCTGCAAGGAATCTGGCAGAGTGAAGATCAGACTTTTGAACTCTTATGAACAATTGGACTTAGAATCAATACTGGAACTCACCAATTCCTCCACGCCAGTGAAGTAACTGGTCGTCTACGCGCCCCTGCGCCCGACGCAGGATGGAGAGCTCATCTTTCCAAATCTTCAGAAAGATATTCGTACGAGTCCAACAAACGAAGCTAAGTGGGTCTGTCCAGTCTGTCATCTCGGCTCTACGTGTTACTCTGGTGCAAGCAACAGCGGGCCAGTCCAGATCGACGCCCCTGTGGGAATCAGGTGAGCATAACAGAACGCGAAGCCTACCCACAAATACCCACCTGGGCGTCATGGAGACCTCGGAAACCGATCAGTTGGCCCAATTATTAGGGGAACTAAGGGCCGAAGTGCATTCCGCCCGCCAGGAAACCAATGCCCTCAGGAGGGAATTGATAGTGTCAAAAGAACGAACTGATGATTTGGCCAGACAGCTATTACAAAGCCAGGCTGGACAAACACCTCTACCTGGACTCGGGGTCAGCCCAGCTCCGGTGCCACCGAGTAACCCTGTGCAGATAAACCTTCCTGGAGCCGTTCCCTTGGCTCCGCCTGAACGCTTTGCCGGAGACCCTAAAAGGTTTGCTATATTCATGAATCAATGTCGCTTACACTTTTTATGTAGACCTGGAGCTTTCCCAAACGATCAAGCCAAGGTAGCTTTTGTACTGTCATATCTCAGCGGCAGTGCAGCGGACTGGTCCATTCTGCTAGTAAATCAGGATGACCCGATTCTTCGAGATTTCCAAGGTTTTCAAACTAGCATGGAAAGACTGTTCGCCCAACATTCCCAAGGACAGGCTTTGGATAACGAACTTTTATCCTTACGGCAAGGTAATCAGGATCTTTTATCTTACATTGCAACTTTCAGTAGATTAGTTGTGGAAACCGAATGACCTGAAGCCAAGCGAATTACATTATTCCATCGAGGGCTTCGGGGAGAACTCAAGGATGTTTTAGCCCAAGTCGTGAAACCGCCTTTAGACTGTGCTGAATATATAGATTTTGTGGTCCAGTTAGATCACAGACTTCAAACCAGAAAGGCTGATCGAACCAAGTTTGAAAACAAGGTCTTGGTTAAAACCTACGTACCCTTGAAGGGGGTAGATGCCTCAGAACCCATGCAAATCGGGGGGGTTAGAGGACCCTTAACCCAGAAGGAAAGGGAAAGAAGACGGCAACAGCAATTATGTTTATATTGCGGAGCTACTGGTCATTTCCTTCGGAACTGCCCTGTAAAACCACCCAAGAAAACTATAGGAACAGCAGACGAAAACCACTTGAAACCTGACTCGGGAAACGTTCACGCCCGGCAAGCGTAGAGGTCAGCTTGCCGAGCTTAAAGAAGGACACTCTGACCTCGCATTTCACCATGCCCATGGTCGTTATAGATCCAGAGCAGCCATCACGCATGCACGCGGTAAAGGCGTACGTAGATAGTGGAGCCATAGGAAACTATTTGGACTACGGATTGGCTTCCAGGATGAATCTACCTCTCATCCGAAAGATCACTACCGATGTCGTCACCACTGTTGATGGAACTGAAATTGCCTCTGGGCCCGTAACTCATTGCACTGCAGAGATGACTTTGCTGGGTCAGGATGGACACCGAGAGGTTATGGTGTTTGATTTAATCAAAGCTCCACAGTTTCAACTCATACTGGGAATCCCTTGGTTGGAAAAACACAATCCCTGTATTGATTGGGGAGAGAGGAGACTAACCTTCCCAGAATGTGCTAACACCTGTTACCCAAAGAGAACTCTAAATTCAGTACTGGCCCCAATAATCCCAGCTGCCATACAATTACCTGCTGAATACCAAGACTTTTAGGATGTCTTTCAAAAGGAGCAGGCAAACACTTACCACCGCACAGATCGTATGATTGTCAAATAGATCTCATTCCAGGAGCACAACCACCTTGCAGCAGAATCTATGCCCTCAAGGAACCTGAAAATCTCCACTTGCGCCAGTACCTAGACCAGTATCTTGCTAATGGCTTCATCCGCCCGTCCAAGTCCCCTGCATCTTCCGCTTTGTTGTTCGTGCCAAAAAAGGAAGGCGACCTTAGAAAATGCATTGACTACCGCGCGCTGAATCAGATAACTATCAAGAATCGGTACCCATTGCCTTTGATCCCTGAACTACTAGACCAGGTAAAGAATGCTTGCATATACACAAAACTAGACCTTCGAGGGGCATATCATCTGGTACGCATCAAAGAGGGTGACGAATGGAAGACTGCTCTTCGCACCAAGTACGGATTATTTGAGTACCAGGTGATGCCTTTCGGACTGTGTAACGCACCAGCAGCCTTCCAGTTCTTCATGAACGATGTCTTCCGAGAGCTCATCGATGTTTGTGTAGTTGTTTATATCGACGATATCTTAGTATACTCCCTATCAGAATCCGATCATGTAAAGCACGTCCGAGCAGTCCTAGAAAAGTTACGCCAGTATAAGTTATTCGCTAAACTGGAAAAGTGCATTTTTCACACTACGGAAGTAGAGTTTCTTGGATTTATTCTGACCCCGAAAGGAATCGGGATGGATACACGGAAGGTGGACGCAATTCTTAATTGGCCTTCGCCAAGCTCAGTCAAAGGAGTGCAAAGCATGCTCGGCTTTGCCAATTTCTACCGCAGGTTTATCCCGGACTTCTCACACATTGTACATCCCATTACAACACTATTGCGAAAGAATAAACGCTTTACATGGACAGAAGAAGCCGAGAACGCCTTCCAAGAGTTAAAAAAGAAATTCACGTCCGCTCCTGTATTACGACACCCGCGCCCAGAGCTTCCCTACATAGTGGAAACAGATGCATCCAGTGCAGCTATGGGAGCAGTGCTCTCCCAAAAGGATCCCGAAACTAACCAGCTGCACCCAGTGGCGTTTTGGTCAAGAAAGTTTTCGGCTCCCGAATTAAATTATGCTATAACCGACAAGGAACTGTTGGCCATCAAGTCCGCCTTCAAGGCTTGGCGGCACTATCTGCTGGGCGCCAGGCATACCATTACGGTCATCACTGATCACTGCAATTTACAATACCTAAAGGTAGCCAAGGCCCAATCTTCACGCCAACTCCGTTGGGCATTGTTCTTCGCCGAGTTTGATTTTGTAATAACCTATCGACCAGGTTGTAAAAATGGAAAAGCTGATGCCCTGTCCCGAATAGGAATGGGAGAAACAGAAAGAGCTTTAGAACCTGTACCCATAATTCCTGAACAGAGGATCTTTGGTCTGACATCCATACACTCTCTGGAGGACATTCAAGAAAAGGTCCGTCAACTCTTTGATTCCGATGCCTTACTGGGCAAGGAAAGGCCCAGAGTATTCTGTCACCAACAATCTACCTTATTACCAAGGCCGGCTATTTTTGCCACTAGAGGAACTACAGAAACTTGTCATTTCTCATTACCACGACACCTTGATGGAAGGACATCCTGGCATTGCTAAAACTGAAGCCAAAATCAAGAAACAGTTTTGGTGGCCCACCTGGCGAAAAGATGTCAAGTTGTTTGTCATGTCTTGTGGCATTTGCGCTCAAAATAAAGGGGAAAAGAAAAAACCCGCTGGATTATTACAACCGTTAGACATACCACCTACTCCTTGGCATACCTTGTCATTAGAATTTATCACGGATTTACCCCCGTGCAAAGGTTATAACACCATTCTAGTTATTGTAGATCTTTTTTCTAAAATGGCCCATTTCATTCCTTTAAAAGGAATACCTTCAGCTTAAATCCTGGCCAAGGAGTTCCTTGAAAATGTTGTCTGTCTACATGGTTTTCCTTCCGTGTTAATTTCAGACCGGGGAAGTCAGTTTATTTCACATTTTCTGGAGGAAGTGCTGCCAGCTGGCACAAATTGATGTTAGGCTTTCAACCAGCCACCATCCCCAGACCGACGGTCAAACTGAAAGAACCAACCAGACTCTTGAGCAATACCTACGTTGTATGCTACATCAATCTGAGGAGGATTGGAAAGACATTCTTTGGATCGCCGAGTATGCATACAATAATTCTGTACACTCAGGAACTAAACAAAGCCCTTTTTTTACCATATATGGTCACCATCCTCGAACCTCAGACTTAGATTCTCCCCAGCATTTAGAGATGCCTGCGGTGGACCATCTCCACGCTGTTATCACACAAGCCTTTAAAGAAGCGAATGCACATTTACAAAGGCTAAGGATAAATACAAGAAGGATGCTGATCAACACAGGAGTGAAGCACCGCAATACCAAGTAGGGGACCAAGTATGGTTAGCCACCAAGTACTTACCACTCAAGGGAACACAGACTTTTAACCCCAGGTACTTGGGACCTTATCCTATTAAGGCTATTATTAACCCAGTGGCCGTCAAGTTGGACCTGCCTGGTCATATGCGTGTTCATCCTGTTTTTCACGTGTCTCTTTTGAAGCCTGTGCAACCAGGAACTAGACTAACCACCCCACCTGAACCTATCCTCATAGACGGGGAACCCGAATTCGAAGTCAAGAATATTTTGGACTCTAAAAGGGTGAGATCAAAACTCTTCTATCTCATTGATTGGAAAGGGTATGGTCCACAAGAAAGATCTTGGGAGCCTAGTGACCATGTGCATGCACCTCAATTAGTGAAAAGGTTCCACCAAGAATTTCCAGACAAACCAAGGCCGAGAGGTAGAACAGCTTTAGGAGGGGCCTTGAGGGGGAGTGCTGTCACGATGCCTGCCCCCGGAAAGCCAGACCAGGCCCAGCAACCCCGGAAGCAGGCATCATGCCACTTGAAGCATGCCCAAAAACCCCAGTTAGGGGCTCTTTGGGTACAGTCCTGGCGCCTATGGCGCCAGGCTCATAAGAATAAAGTCAGTCCTGGCGCCATGGGCGCCAGGCTCATTAAAGAAATCTTACCTGTTGCAGACCATGCTGCATACCTACCTGATGCAGACCATGCTGCACGAAGCCACAAGCCAAATGAGGCTTAAAGGGACTACTTTACCTCAGGGACTCCTTTCCTCTCGGGTGGGGCTGTGGAAGAATACTTACCTGGGACTTCTTCCAAGGCTATTTAAGCCACACCCGGACAGCCACACGTGCTTCGCGTTATTCTGCTTGCTGCAGCGTAATGCTCACCGTGTCTTCAGCAGCTCCAGTCTTCAGCCACGCCCGCTTCAGCCCTGGAACTCCTGGAACAAGAAAAGGAGAAGGAGAAGAGATCAGAACAAAACCCTTACCTGAATCCTTGATCCAGCACATCGTCGATCTGGAAGAGAGAAGCCTTCTCAGGTGCATTGCCCCGCACCTCGCAGCGCCGCGCTGAACTCACCAACCGAGGCTGCATTCCTTTACTCCATCGCGAATCCAGCATCTCCAGGCCATTCTTCAACACCTGGGGGAGACAAGAACAGATAGGTGAGCAAGCCACCCCCAAAGAATTACCTGATAACCACAGGGGGGGTACTCACCTCATTTCGGGTCGGCGCAGTTAATTCTGCATCATCGCTGTACCCCGGCCCCAAAGGGGAGAACCACAATAGACCTACCAGGATCTTACCAATTACCACTTGGAACTCTTCTGGTGGTTTAAATCCACAACCTGCAAGGAATCTGGCAGAGTGAAGATCAGACTTTTGAACTCTTATGAACAATTGGACTTAGAATCAATACTGGAACTCACCAATTCCTCCACGCCAGTAAAGTAACTGGTCGTCTACGCGCCCCTGCGCCCGACGAAGGATGGAGAGCTCATCTTTCCAAATCTTCAGAAAGATATTCGTACGAGTCCAACAAACGAAGCTAAGTGGGTCTGTCCAGTCTGTCATCTCGGCTCTACGTGTTACTCTGGTGGAAGCAACAGCGGGCCAGTCCAGATCGACGCCCCCGTGGGAATCAGGTGAGCGTAACAGGAACCCATAAGAACTTGGAACGGCTTAAAACAGGGATGCCCACTAGCAGCGACCCTGTACAATTTGTATACTGCCGATTATTCCATGAACATCGATCCTGCAAACCTTAATCCACCGAAGATAAACTCACTTAAGGTTCCATACCTCATGTATGTCAACGACATTGTACTTCTAGATAAAACGCAATCTGGATTACAGGAGAATCTACGCATGACAGAATCATATATGAGCAAGAATGAACTTCAGATACAAAACAAAAAAAACAAAATTATGGAACTAACAAACCATCATAAGGCTTCTAAGCGATACAAACCAACAAATTTCATTTTAGACAAAAAAACGCTGGATGAAGTTACCTCCTTTAAATACCTTGGTGTATTATTAAATCAACAAAAAGAAGAAACAGCCTGGGTGACCAGGATGGAAGGTAAAATCCAAATGCTGGCACGACAAGGCGTGATGCTACATAGACGTTATGGAAAATTTTCAATGAAACCGATCATAGCATTTTACCGCCAAAACGTAATTCCCATCATTACTTATGGAAGTGATGCGATGATTATTGCAACCAACATAAACAGGCAAAAGCTTGAAGCACAATTCTGGCGGAACATCTTGCAGCTCCCAAAGAGCTTTCCCATGCCCAGAATACGTTTTGAGCTAGCCCTTCAATCACTAGCCTCAATAGTGCGGTGGAAGCAGTTGGACCTCCTGCGTAAGGTCATAAATGAAGATCCAATCCCAGTCATGCAAATCCTTAAAATAAGGCCACATACAATGCATAATACCATCTTAAAAACATGGAGAATTGAACTGCTGAATCTAATGGCAAAGGAACACATTACGGAAGAAATGCTCGTAAATCGCCCACAAAGGGCCAAGATCAAGCTACAGCAGAATGATTGGTCCAAAACAATCACGGAGAAAGCATCCTACTCAAGGAATCTAAAATGCCCGATGGACATACGAGCATTGAATGAACTTCCACATTATCTGGAACTTTTTCCGGACCCAAGTATACGAAGAATCTTTCTGAAAATTCGACTGAATATTTTACCCACCAAACAAAGACTCTCTCAAATTCGATCCATACCAAAAGAGGAACGTTTTTGCCGTTTTTGCAACAACAAAGAAACACCGGAGTCTCTCAACCATCTCATCATGATTTGCCCTGCACTAACTGACAAAAGACTCCTCTTTGGAGCCTTATTTAAGATCTCTCAAAATCAACAACATGGTGACTCCAGATGGCTAAAACTTCTACACGGTCAAAATAATAAGCTAATATATACAGTCGCACAATTTCTAGATAATATTTTGGAACTTACCCAAGCTATTTAAAGTGCGCCTTCTTTTTTTTTCTTTTTTTTTATTCTTTCTCTCCCTTATTGCTTTGCAGCGCTATGTATTTGTAATTTGTAAATAACGAGAAATGTTAATCAAAAATGAAAAGTTTATATATAAACTATATCATTATTAATAGAAAAAGGAAATTTAAAAAAGATAGACGCGCAAGTGCAACCTCAAAATTGTTACAAGGGCAGTCTAACGAATGGCTAACACAGGCGCAACTGGGAACTAGTAGTGCCCACAAACATCACACATACACAAAGACAGATAACTATGCAGTGCCAGAAGGGGCAAGCATCAGACCACTGCTAGAAATCTACCTCAATGTAAGCAAACAAGCCTTGTTCAATTAAAGCAAAGACTGCCATCTTGAATGAGTCGAGAGAACTTGAGCTCCATGGCTTGGAGGCTTCGATCAATGATTCCAGGGGCAGCGCTCAAGGTTAAACCATCAATAAAGGGTCTATTAAAAATAACTCACAAAGGGGGAAGTGATCTCCAGGAGGTGAAAAAAGATGAGGAAAGAGGGGCAACAAATGGGCCCAATTTACAGGGAAATGCACTAACCCTCTTACCAGAAATTCTCTCCCAGGTCTTGCAGAAGCTGGGTGTATGCACCCAGCAGCTTTAGAAGAAGGGGATTGAATGTAATTAGTTGGAACACGCAGGGTTCCAGTACGTTTAAAGCACTGGGTACGCGGGTCCATCTGTTTGAGTTTGGAGACATTGGGCCTCATTACACGGTAGGCGGTAACCATGGCGCTATTAGCGCCATGGTTGCCGCCGGTACCGTACCGAGTCCGCCTTGGTGGATGGCGGAATTACCGCCCTACTCCAAGGTGAGCGGGGGCGGTAATTCCCCAATCCCCATTTACCCTTCCCCATTCCCATTTTTGCCCCATAGGGCATAATGGGAATGGGGAAGGTGCTAATTACGGTACCGCAAATTGCGGTTCCGTAATTAGCTCTGAGGTCCCTTTGCGGGTCCCGTCCTTAACGCCTGGAAAAACCAGGCGTTAAGGGAGGACCCGCAAAGGGACCTCGTAGTAAGGCGGTAAGGGTTTACCGGTACCGGTGCCCTTACCGGTACCGGTAAACCCTTACCGCCTACCGTGTAATGAGGCCCATTGTTCTATTGCCCGAAATTTGGTTAGTAAACCCTATAAGCATCAAAGGGTCTACAATGTTTTGTTTACCAGCTACACAAAAAGTAAACGGGAGACCCTCAGGGGGTCTCCTGATTGCTTTAAAAAACCAACTACAATCTTATCTGGAGTCTTTGGGTTTACTGTTACAATCAATCAAAATGGACACTGGGAGGATCAATATAGTTTTAGCTGGGGATCTAAACACAGATTGTATACAGCCAGGGAGGGGTTCAGCAAAGCATTCCACTGTAAAAGTGTCAACAAACGGGAGGACCTGGTTGGATTTTCTAGAGTTCTGGGACTTGAAGATGCTAAATGGTAGCACAGAGGGGGTCTCAGGGCCTTCCACGACCTGACACAGAGGCAAATCTTCATCAGTTCTGGATTATATCTTTGTATCCCAGTATCTCTATACGCTCCCCTCAACCATAATAGTGAAGCAGGATGGGGGAGCGACCATAGTAGACTGGAACTATCCTTCCCCGATCTAAGAACCTCCTCCTCGAGCGTAAGCAATCAGGTTTTGAAGGGTAAGACAGGGAAAATCAGGCTTGTGAAATATAAGCACGAAGGCTCAAAACTAAACACTTAATTAAAGAAGGTGCCGAGATTTATTTGGGAGACTCAATGCCACCCGAAAAATATTACCAAGTTCATCTGGGCTACCTCAGCCCCTAGTGACTCAGTGGCAGGAAATCAACAAAAGCATGCCCACGTCTTCGATGAGGAGACACAGAAAAGGAAGAGAGAGTTCAGAAAAATGTTGCAAAATTTAAAACTGGCAGGGTTGAAACCAGAAATCTATAAAGCAGAAGTTAAGAGAAAAAGCCAAGTATAAATCTTGGTCATACAATCAAAAAGCTTCCCTAATACAAAAGGACAGGGAGCAGATGTGGAAACTACTCAGAGAAGGGAATACAAGGAATTTTTGGTCAGTCGTCAGCCTGCTAGAGGTTGGAGCTAGCAGCTCCCTGTGTAACTTAGTCTCTGAATCAGGGTGGGTGGAGCATTTATCGGACGTCTTTAAAGACCCTAGGGGTTCTCACTTTGGGGTTAATCCAAATACATCATGGCATTTGAACTTCAATGAGGGGGACATTGAAGACATAATTCAACCTCCAAAGCAGCGGGCCCAAATGGCTTAACATACCAAGTTCTTAAAAACGACCCTAAAATGTGGTCACACCTACTTTATTGTTTATTTGGGGAGATTCTTAAAAGGCGAACATTTCTACCCTCCTTCAAGAGTGGTGATCGTCGAGCAGCGGCGAACTATCGTCCGATCGCCCTGCTCGACATAGAGAGCAAGATCTTCATGAAACTCCTGTTGAGTGAGGTGACTCTATGGGCAGACAGGCAAAAGTTCTTGTCCCGATTCCAGACAGGATTTCTAAAGGGCATGTCAACATCAATGAATGGTCTGGTTCTCAATCTAGCAAGTGAACAGACAATGGGGAAAGGGTCATTACCCTTGTACGGAGCATGGGTTGACCTGTCGAAAGTGTTTAACCAGGTCGACAGAGCTTTGCTCTGGAGCAAACTAAGGCACTGGGGAATGCCTGAAACATTACTGGCAGTATTGGTGGAACTGCATAGAGACACTAAGCTAAGAGTCCGGCTGGATGAACTTGGACATCTATCAGAACTTATTGAGATGGAGAGGGGGGTCAGACAGGGGTGCCTGGGGGCCCCCCTCTTCTTTAACCTTTTTCTGGCAGATATGGGCATCTCTTTGGAGTCGTCTGAACTGGCCAGCCCTGAGCTAAATGGAAGGAAGATCTTTTGGCTGGCCTATGCAGACGACATTGTGTTGCTGGATAGAACAGCTATTGGGCTCCAGCGATTATTGTCCAAATTGGGCGAGTATGCAGGACTGAATAGACTATCAATAATCCCCCTTAAGTCAAGAATTGTGGTCTTTAGACATCCACAAAAAAGATCAAATACTTGAACTGGTTCCTAGATGGCCAAATGATTCAAAGGGTAGAGGTAGTGAAATATCTGGGTTATAACATCTACGCCTCCCCTGCCATCCATAAAGTTGAGGCTGAGATTGCCACAAAGATAGCACAGAGTGTAGCCCAAATGCTCAAACTAAACTCTAAATTCTGCAAGTTCTCTATTCTACCGCTGGTCAAATACTATCTGGTAAAACTAGTTCCTGTAATCTTATATGGACTGGAGGCTAGATCGTGGCTTTGGTCTACTAATTGGAGTGTATTTGAAGGTCAGCTATGGAAGTGGACACTAGGCCTTCCCGCTTGTGCTCCGAGTTGGAGTCTTAGATTCAAACTTGGACTTAAATACTTAGGATGTATGGCAAACTGGAAGTTAATATCGCCATTACCGGGAGAATATCATCAGAAAGAATATTACTCTTTACGGGGACATTAGATATTATATGGGGCACTGTTGAGACTTGAGTGTCGTGTAGACAGAAGAGGCCTCCGTCCCCAAATGCAGCACAGAGGGAACCCAAAGTCACTCTCTGTGCAACCGTTGAGGCCACAGGCGGAGATGTTCAAATCCGGGACTGCGAACCTCTGGGACCCCAAGCTGCTGCAAGAAAACACGGGTTAAGTACCAAGCAACTAACAGTAACCACAGTGCCAGAAACAATGCAAAAGGTCTTACCAAGGGGGGTCAAGGAGGAGGTAATGAACCTAAGAGAGAGATCCGGGACACACGTGGACCGTTGTACTCCAGAGGGAGTGGTAGTCCACTTTCCACCTGATGATGGTAGCGTGGTAGTCAGCTATGGAGCTATGAAACAGGAAGTCCAAAAGGAACCAGATGCAAAATGGAGAATCCGGGAGGCAATCCAAATAACAGTCCGCGATCAAAAGCCAAAACACGTCCAAGGTAACAAAGCCAGAGGGTTGATCCAAGAGGAGTCCGTAGAACAGACAGGGTCGATTCCAAGAGTAGCCAGAAGTCCAAAGAGATACGTGACGCCAAACAGGATGCAAAGCACAGCTGTGAAGCGGCAAGTACCCGGGCTTCCTGTGTTTAAATACTCACGCTTCTGGTCACGTGGTGCGCTACTGGATCACGTGAGTGGACAAGCGCGTCACGTGACCTTACAGTCCCGCGATGCGGAAGCCCGATATTAGTCCTTCGCGATCCCAGGCGCCAAGGTAGCTGCCAGTGCAGAAATGGCCGTAGTCTGGCAGGAGCTCTGTTACGGACAAGGAGCGCCCGTGCACGCGAGCTGCCAGTGAGTCCACGTGAGTCCTGGAGTGGGAAGGGAGAAAGTGATGGGGGGCGGGGGTGTGCCATAGGGACAGCAAGGTTCCGGGCCAGTACATGTGTGCGTGTGACAGGGATCGTGACAGGCACTCTAGATCAGCCATTTTGGCGGCACTTGAAAGCAGAGTGATAGAGGCTTTAGCCAAGGTCGATCTGGATATAGACACTCTTATAACTAACCCATTAAAGGTAAAGAAGGAGTTGGAAACCACTGACTGGATAGAAACAATCGAGAAAGTTAGAAGGTCCTCTCCTAAAAATCCCTTTCTACGGGGCGAGAAAAAACTTGGCTGCCTTTCTCTCTACTTAATTAAATTTCCGGACAGTATGATACGGAACAACTTCCTAAGGATCAGGTTAAATATGGCACATAGTGGAGGAGTGCTAGTAAGACGAAATCAAGGAGACAGAGCCAAACAATTATGTAAAACCTGTGTTACCCCAGCAAACCAAACACTAAGGCACTTATTGATGGAGTGCGAAGGCACGTGGAAATCACGGCTTGCACTCTTCAGGAGATTTGTGTTACACGAGGAAGATCTTCTCGCAGAATATTTTGGTATAGGTTGATTTCGGGCCATAATACTGCACTGACATCAGCAGTGGTTTGAGTCCTAAAATTCTGTGAAATAATTGATTGATACCTAAAGAAGTCCGGGAAATAAGAGGGCTAGAGTTTTAATTTCAGGCAAAGGCAAACCCATTATGTTTGTGTTTAGTGGGTTTTCTATTTTATTGTTGCTTTTTTTTCTTTTTTTATAGTGTTTGTAAATAATGAGCTATGTAAGTGTCTCTAGATTCATGACTGTATTTGGTAGATTTTGTAAAGGCTCGATGTTGAGCCAAATACAAAAAAAAACATAGTTACAGAAGTATTCGTGAAAAAGGCACAATGCCTGACACACCTTGCACTTTGCCTAACCGGAGGATAATTCCAAGGCAGAACAGCATGCATAGTGTGGGCGAATAAAGCGACATCTCAAAGAGAAGACAATTATGTACAAGATACAAAGTCAAGAGAGAAACCAGAAACAATGCATCAAATGATAAAATATGAACAGCCTGGAATAAATGGAGCAGGAATCAAGACTGATATAATTATATTATATGGCATTTATAACACATCTATACACAAGTGTTTCAAGGCACGACGAGGCAAGGGAGAAGAAACAGAGGGAAGACAAGGACAACGATCTTACTAGGCCAGGTGACATTGAGATTGCGCACATGCAGGGGGGAGGGGGCATTGCAATACATAGGATCAAAAGAAAAGAATAAATAAAGCAATGGGTAAAAGTGCAGCCAGCTTGTGGCAAGTGCAGGGGCACGTGCAGACATCAAGTGTCAAGAGCTGGGGGGACTGTAAGGAAACAGAAATAGCCCCCAAGTGCAGGGGTTGCCCGGGAGGCAGTGCAGGTGTGCAGCTGGGAGGGGAGGGCACCTGGGCGCAAGATTAGAGGGTAGCCAGGTGACCAGTGCAGTTTCAGTCAGGAGTTCAGTAGGGGAGACGAGGAGAGAAAGTAGAAGCAAAGAGGAAGGTCTTGAGGTGCTTCTGGAACCGGAGAGGGTTCTCCCCAAGTTTCAGGGAGGCTGTTCCAGAGGGAGGCCCCAGCTGAAGAAAGAGATCTACCACCAACTTGTTACTTGGAGAAGTGACTGACCCTGAGGAAGTTGGAGGCGGATGAGCGAAGAGCTTGAGAAGGAAGATATTTAGGAAGAGAGAGTTGGAGGTATTGAGGCCCCAGAAGACCTTGTGGACAATGCAAAGGGTTCTGAACTTAATCCTCGCAGCCACTGGGAGCCAGTCCAAAGATTTCAGTCCTGGAGAGATACAATCCCTGGGCTTGAGGCCAAGGACAAGATTTGCTGTCCTGTTCTGGATGAGTTGCAGAGAGCGGAGAGCAGAAGCAAGCAGATTTAGAAAGAGGCTGTTTCAGTCGTCCAGACTAGAGAGAACCAGAGTGCTGGAGACATTGAGCTTCTGGGGGAAGGAGAGGAAAGGGAGAATACCTCTGAGGAGGTGTAGCTGGTAGTGTGACTTCTTAGAGACGTCAGAGATGTGAGGAGAGAAGGGGAGAGTGGAGTTGAAGATGACCCAGAAGTTTTTAGCCTCACAGGTGGGAGAAGGAAGAGGGCCAAGAGAGGCCAGCCAGAGAACGACAGGAAAGGAGGGAGCAGGTGTGCCGATGAAGAGAATCTCTGTCTTACAAGCATTAAGGCAGAGATTGTTTGCGGCACACCACTCCTGGATAGCGGACAGTCAGAGATGAGGGAAGTAAAAGAGGTGGTGGAAGGGAGCCTGAAAATGAGCGGAGTGTCATCCGCATAGCACTGAAAGTTGGGGCAGAGAGCAGCAATGCGGTGGGCAAGAAGTGCCAGGTATTGGTTGAACATCCATGGAGAGAGGTTAGACCCCTGGGGAACACCACATTAAGAGACAGAGATAGAGGAGAGTAAGGACCCAAGTTGGACCTGGGAGGGTCGATCAGGAAGGAAAGAGGTCAACCAAGCCAGGACCTGATTGGTGATAACCAGGTTATCACGGAGACGGTTGATCAGGATGGCATGGTTGACTGTGTCAAAGGCATAAGAGAGATCAAGTAAGATGAGGACACAGGGGCTATTGGGGTCAAGGTTGGCGAGGTCTTCACGGATGTTCAGGAGAGCAGTTTCTGTGCTTCTGGCAGCTGACTGATGGTCATGGAGACAACCAACCAATTCAGTGTGAAGATTAAGCTGGGAGATGGCCAGCTATTCCAGAAGTTTGCCCAGGAAATGAATGATGGAGATTGGGTGGTAGTTAGCAGGGCAGGAGGGTTTGGCTGAGAGTTTCCTAAGAAAAGGGTGCACAAGGGAGTGCTTCAGGGGGGGAAGGGAAGACTTCGGTGGTGAAGGAGTGGTTCCAGAAGTCAGCCAAAGAAGGAGCCAGGGTGTCAATGTGGTCCTTGATGGCTTTAGAGGAACTGAAGAGAACCTGTTTTGACCAGACTTTCATAGATCAGACTTATCTAGAAACCTTGTCTGGGGAGAACAGGGGAAAGGCAGAGAGGGGGGGAGGAGAGGTGGCACAGAAGGGCCAGAGTAATAGAGGGAAGTAGAGGGAGGAGTAGGAGAGGCGGAGAGAGCGAGGACAGGATGTCCTGAGTTTTAGAGATGAAATGAGAAGCCAGGACCGTGCAGAGGGCCTAGGAGGGGACAGGAGAGGTAGAGAGTGCAGCAGGATTGGCCAGCTCCTTGCACATTTGAAAGAGTTTGGTCGAGTTGTTGGATGCCGCAGAGACCTGGGCTTGGATGAGGGCTCTCTTCTTCGTGCGGACAGAGAGCCGGTATTGCCTATGGAGCAGGCGGCAGGCCTGTTTGTCAGAGGATGTACAGGAAGCACACCATTTCCTCTCAGCCACTCAGCACTTGCGTTTAAGGATTACAAGAGTTGCACTTAGCTTTGGGCTTCAAACAGATCCTCATGACAGGGGCAAGAACATCAAGAGTATCAGATATAGCAGAGTGGAGCATAGAAAGGACGGTGTCAGGGTGTGAGTCAGCCGAAGAAGGAAGGGGCGGGTGAGAAAGTTGCGGCGAAAGCCTCAACTGACACACGCTTTATGTGTCGGATAACCGAGAAGGTAGGTGGCAGTGCTGGAGTTGGCTTGGCCTGAGGGGTGGAGAGAGTGAGCTGGGAGAAAAGGAGTAAGTGATCACTCCAGGAGAGAAGAGTGGTGAGAGGGATAGAAGGGAAAGGTCTGTAGAGATCAGAACATCCAGGGTGTGCTCTGCAGAGTGAGTCGGGCCAGAGGGGAGGATAGAGAGTAAGAAAGACCCCCTATACCAACCTACTCACGGTACCCATGATAAAAAAATCAAGAGCAGGGGGTTCTAGCTTCCCCTACCTTGCGGCTCTACACTGGAATGCCCTCCCCACTGCCCTGCGAGCTGAACCTTCCCTGACCACCTTCCGCAAAACCTTGAAAACCACCCTGTTTGCTTGATTCCCTACCGTTTATCACCTACACTCGCCACATGTATACCTGACCTTTGTACGCCTCCATGCATAATATCTGTTACACCTAAATGTCAATGCCAAATGATGTAACCTATGCATAATGTAACTAAGCTTTCTCCAAGTAACAGCGCCAAAATGCCCCTGGGCTGCCTGCGCGCTATACTAATGTAAAAAATAAAATAAAATAAAATAAAGAGTCGCAGATGTCACAAAAGAGTCCAGAGGAAAGACAGGAAGCATCCAGGTGGATGTTAAAGTCTCCAAGAAGGAGGAGTTGAGTGGTCAAGACCAGGAGGGAAGAGGAGAGATCTTCCCACTCAGAGAGGAAGGAGGAGATCTGACCAGGTGGCTGAGAGATGGTAGCCACAGTGAGGGAATGGCTAGTAGATAGAGTGAGCCTGCAGACGAGGCATTCAAAAGAGGAGTAGGCCTGAGTAGGAATGACAGAGGCAGGAATCCACTCAGGGAAGATCAGGGCTAAAACACCCTCCAGAACTATTGGACTTGGGCGCAGAGAGGATCTTATAGCCGTCAAGGGGGAAGCGTGTCAAAGCTTGTGACAGAGCAAGGTGTGAACCATGTCTCAGTGAGGCTGAGTATTTCAAAAATGGGTACTCCCTGTTTTCTGTTCTCGGCGGGACGACACTATCAATGGGAGGCTATTGAGCAAAAGCAAAGGATAATAGGTCGACTACCCCTACCTTAAATCCCTGAGAAACACAGGGTTAAATCCAAGCTAATCTCATGCAATTTTAAGATTCCTGACACCACACGCAATATTCATTGAAAAATTCATTTTATTGTTGGAGCATTTTATGCCCAGAGTAAAAAAGGCTCGCAAGGGCTTATATATATAAAAACCACTTACACTCTAACTGGTGTCTCCACACCAAACCTTCCATGATGACAAAATACATAGAGAAAGGAAAAAATGGGAAAAACCAGTATGTAATACTGTAAATGTAGACATATATAATCAAACAGAGGGATCAGGCATATTTGATCCTACCAACAATAATGTGTACCTCATAGGCTTAACAGGAGCGGTTGATCATTTGTGTGATCCTATATTTCATTTACTAACCACTCTATTTTGTTTGGCCACATCGATGTAGGGCAAAAGGGGTTACTTTATACACACCAAATACCCTATATTAAATTGTTACAGTGAGAGATAGGAAACAAAGATGTACAAGGTTCCTATTGGCAAGTCGACATATTTTTCGGCCTTTCTGACTCATACGGTGCACTCTCTCGGTGCCGTTGGTTCTGTTGGTGTTAATGGCCGTCTTCAGGACGTAAATATCTAGTATTTTCAGTACTTAATACTTTCCCATTGGTTTGTTGTCTTTGTTTAACTCTATTTCTTTGAGACCTTGTAGGTCACTTTATGAGTATTTTCATCTGGCTCCTTGACGGATGCCAAGCGTACAGTGTGAGTTCATTCACTGTATCTTTTTTTGTTTTCGTGTCACAATGGAATTGGAAAAGGACACTCCACACTGTGTTACTCAAGATGGTGCTGAGTTCAAAGTAGTGGCGATTCCGGCTGTGGTTGTGCGAAAACGCCAACGGCAGTGGGATAGTTCCGCTGCTCTTACTCTTGTGGCTTTCTTGGTCGGATGTAGAGGTTAAACAATCCAAAGTGAGGCTGAGGACATCAAGGTGAAGTTCTTCAAGGAGGCGGCAGATGTCAGAGGAGTGTTTGACAACTGAGCGAGAGTCGAGAGTGGCAATATGGAGAAGGTTGCCGTCCTTGAAAGACTTCCGGGGAAGGGTACAAATCAGAGCTACGCCCTGCGGAGGTGTAGGAGAAGCCCGAGGAGGGGCAGAAGAGGAAGGAAAAGAGGGCAATGAGGAGACAGCAGAGGCAGCAAAGAAGCCATGGAGGGAAGAGAGGGGACAGCAGGAGAAGAAAGCAAATTGATGAGCCGCGGGAAGCGTCTATCAAAGAGGAGAAGATTATAATATGATATGATAGTTTATTTATATAGCGCCTATACACAATGTGTTTCAAAGCGCTTCAAGGCAAGGAAGGGAACAAGGGAAAATACAATGACATTCTTACAGGCCATGAACAGTAAGGATGTGAAATTAACTATCGTACTCGGCCTGACGACATTTCAGATAGTGCAAGTGCTAAGACATAGATAAGGAAGGGAGGGGGAAGAGTGGAGAGGAAATGGAAACAGACAGGCGACTACCGTACTAGGCCTGACGACATTTCTGGTAGAGCCGGAGGAAAACAAAAAGGTGAGGGAGAGGGGTGCAGAAAGGCAGGGGAGGAACAAAACAAGTGACTATCGTACTAGGCTTGACAACCTTTCAGATAGTGCTGGTGGGAGGGGAGGCAACAGTAAGGGGATAGGGGAGCGATAGACGAGGTTGCTATCGTAGTAGGTCCAGGGACAATTCTGATAGAGTAAGTGCATAGAGGGGAGGAGGAGAGGAGATAGGAAAAGGGAGAGGGGAGGGGAGGAGAGAACAGAGAGTAAGCAGTCAAAAAGAGTGGAGAAGCAAGAGAGGAGAGCCAATACAATTGCAGAAGTCAGTAGTAACACATAAAGTTGCAAGCCAGGATACAAGATGAAGATGGAACAGCATGATTCAGGGCCACCATGAGTACAAGATGCAAAGGAAGTCCAGCATGAGAGTTGAGAAAGGGTGACGCACCGTGAATCAATGAAGTCCAGAAAAGTAAAATCCAGCATTGGCCACAAGACAGTGATGGTGAAACCAGAATGTATCAGGGCAGACTCCTGTGTGCAGGAAGGGGGGGCGCACAAGGGAAGATTAGCCTGAGGGCCTTGGACCGATACAGTACCATTCAGGTAAACATTAATGATGACCTTAGAAGAGCGGATAAAGGCCAGGAAGCCCCAAACCGGGTGCCACCATTAATGGAAGAGGAAGAGAAAGGAGAAAGCACAGAGACCATATAGAGAGTCCATAGGTCTGGCGAGGGAACGACAAAGAGGATGTCGGTGAGGGTTTGCCTGGAGGAAGCATAGGTGTCAGCGATAGGGAGGCCTGGGTTGGAGACCAGGATGTCCTTTTTAAACTTCTTCCTACCAGATTTAGTGAGGAGAGCAGGATAGTCGATAGCGAACCAGTTACAAAAGATAGGAGAAACAGAGAGCACCATAGAGTAGGTAAGGAGATCAGAGAGGATTGAAGAAAATAAAATGTTACAATGCAAGAATAAGAATGGGAAGGAGATCCGAGAATGCTGGGAAAGAGGTCAACTACAAATCAAAGGAACAGTGCTTACCCCTGAAGGATGGGCTGATGGATTGGTTGTGTGCAAAGCAACAGCATTAACTGGACAATGGGTAGTAGTTATGGCAAATGCAGAAAAAGAATGCAAAACCCAATGGCATAAGATTGCAATATTGTTGACATGGGTCGATGATGAGGACCATTGCAGATAGTACCCCTGAACAATGCATCTTTATGCTTCAGAAATAATGACATGGTGAAAGTTGGAGAAAACCGCCAGCCGAGTGTCTGATGTACCAGTCTTGAAGGAAGGAACAGCAGTCCTAATGGACCATTATTGGACCTGTGGATCAACAGCATATATAAAGTTGCCACCAAAATGGGGAGCAGGAGAGAGAATTACTTCTCAGCAAAATCAATAGAATCCTATTATGACATTCCAGATGAGCATGAGTTTAGTAGCCAAAAGAAAAGAACTAGCGGGCCGGTAAGCCTAATGACTCATCCAATTTGCAGCCAAAAAAAAGCAGCGATCAAAGGACATGAACATACAATTGGCCTGGGCATCCTGGGTCAGTTTTTCCATTTGCACCCAAGACTGGCCCTTAACCACTGCCTTTGTAGCCATGGAGCAGCCCAAACAGTCCATGCAGTTGAGACTGGGTTGTAAAATGTATGGCAGTTTTTGCTCTGTCCTGTGCTAGCTGAAATAAATGACATGTGAAGATCGTGAAGCAATTGTGTTCCTGCCCTGTCTGAAGCCTCCGATGGGGCATGTGAGTATCTAGCCAGTATACACGACACACTGAGATCTCTCAGTGCCAAAATGCCAGCAGCAAATATATTTCTCCCCAGGAGTTTAGTTTATTGGGTTTCGTGACTGGGGACAGTGGCTGGAAAGGTAGTAGGCCTGGAGCAAGTTTTCTTTTAATAGCCTGACCACCAGGATTTCTGAAATAGGTTGGGAGGTGAAGAAGAGAAGATCAGAAGCCCTATACATTTGAGGTAAATCTCTGTTTATTGTGAGAATTAAGGCAGGTCTACGGTGGCTCTAAGCCAGATCGCCATGACTTTTGTGTGAGTACTGAGATAAATGAATGCTCAAGGTCCTTTGGTGCTTTGGGATCCAGGATATTTGTTATCCTATGTACTTTCACCTCTTCTGTGGAAGACAACAGCTCAAGAGTGTCTATGGCCACAGTGACTATGACCCTGAGCGTCCCAAAATCACGTCCTAAGGCAGAAATAGGGGAAGTGGCAATCTCAGAGTCTGTTGAGGCGTCTAATCTACTGGCACTATGGAGTTCCTGAGCCAGTTGCAGAAGAGCTTCTGCAGTGAACTACTGTTTGGGAAAAGTGTACTGACTACATGGGTTCCCCTGGCTACAAATCATAATAAATGTCCTCCAAGTTCTTTTCTTCCACATCTTTTAAGAAGCTGTCTTGACATTTCTGGTATAAGGCTGGCATATCAAGGCACTTGTACAAATCAGATTTTAAACCAAAAAGACACTGAAGTCAAAAGGCCTGATGCCGATTGCGCACAGTGGCAGGAGAGGGTTAGTGCCCAAAGCAGACGTTGCTGACTCCTTTGGCAAAGAACCAAGCTCCAAACGTTTAAGATTGTGGATGCAGTCTTTTTGGGGTAGAGGGGGAGGAGTTGGGCTGTCCTCAGAGGGAGCACCCAGCCTTTCAAGAAGCTGCACTGAGGGTGGAGCTTAGTCACAAACCTTCAACATCGCCACCCTAAATTGTTTCAACACTTGTGGAGTGTAGGAAGATGTAGGTAACAATGGTCTGATCCCACCTGATCTGCAGGGAAGTGGTTATAAAGACTCCTAACTGCACTGTGATCTCCTATGACACTTTGAAGGAGAATGAATAGTGAGTTTTAAAGAAGAGGACTAGCGTCGACATTGGTGGTGTCCCTTGCTTTACTTTTTCTCCACATCTTCTAACTTCAAAAATTGTTCCTTCAAATAAACATCTGGTGCTGATTTGCAGCAAGAATTTGAAGTAACTGATTTCTCAGGAGTGCTTTTTTCCACCTCCTTGAGAAAAAGATATGTATGTTGATGTGGAAAAAAGGAACTCAGGAAGATGGTGCCATCAGCCCATGGGATTCACCAGCCTAAGGCACCTCCAGTGGAAAAGGGTGCTAAGCTTTCCAAAGGGAGCTGGCTAGAGTATGGTGGAGGGCTGAAAATCTTTTTGGTTCAGACTGAGTCTGAAGGGAATTGAAAAAATGAGGGCTCTGTAGGAGGAATGCATCTGCTAGAAGAACAAATGATCTACTAAGGGTAATGTCCTTTCTGGTGGATGGCTCCCTTACACAGATTCCTCACATCTAGATATATACTCGCTAGTGCAGCTGGCACTAGAAGCTTTTTCACACATCAGAAAGCCTCGTCTGATGGTTCCTTGCACCACTCTGGAAGTGACTACAACTGTACAAAAAGAGCATTCGACTGTGAGAGATCAGAAATGAGAGGCGGATACAAAGTTGTAATATTTTCATTATCAGACTTCTTTGTTAAAACAAAAAGGGTTGGATGAAGGCCTCTCTATCCCTATCCTAAAGAGAGTTTCCATACCTAGGAAACTAAACCTAAAGATCATTCTATGTCAAGTCATCACACTTATAAACTGTCATTGTGTCCAAAACATACTAATCTGACCCTCACACTAGAAATGAACTAAGGGTGTTAGGAAGTGTCTCTGATTTATGTTTGGCAAAAAGTGTTCATAATTAATGCAAATAGATAAATCCAACAGAAACAGGTGTTTCCCTTCCCCTGGATATTTAGAACAACAGTTCCTTGAGGATAGCAAACATGTCTCTTTTAATTCTTTGATTCTTTATACCAGGTACAGAAAGTTACTGTGCAAACAATATGTCCCTTAACATTTAGCTCTTCCTAGGTTTCTTTACACCGAGGATAAGATATTCAATACAAGGTTTTCCTTAACTTCTTTTGCATCTTGGTGGATTACCTGATGTACTCCTCCATCAGAAATCCTCCTGTAAGCTCTCCAGGTCTCATGATATCCCCCCTCTGTTAGGTATTTTGGTCGCCACATGGAAAGGTCTTTGTTCAACTTCACAACTTCAAATGCCTGGTATATCTATTCACCAAGATCTTTCCATATGCTTCCCCCGAGTCTCTGGTATACTTCTATACCATTTGTTTTGCAAAAGTGAGTTTCTTTCTACGACTTTAGTGGACCTCCTGGTATACTCTCCTGCCAGGAATTCTTTAGTAGGTTCTTTAGATCTCCTGGTATACTCTCCTGCCAGGTATCTTTCCACAATATCTTATGCTTCCATATACTTTGAGTAGATTGCCTGGTATACTCCCCTGCAAATAATCCCTTTCTGGGGTCTTGCAGATCCCCCGATATACTTCTCTGCCAGGTATCTTCTCCCCAAATGTTCACTGCCTGATGTGTTCCTTTCACCAGGACGTTGTCTAAGTTTCATTCAAGTTAATCACGAGTTGGGCGGTAGCTCTTAAATGCGGCAGTAACAGTGTTTTAAGGGGCTGCCCAATCTCAAGTTTGGCTGCATTTCCCCCCAGCTCTGAGCTGGGGATAAATGAACCAGGAAAATTCCCATTGTCGGGCACAATTAGTGATGCACTATTAGCACCGCAAATTGCACCCAAAATTCCTCATTGGGTCCAATGAACCCAATGGGGAATTACCGTTCCCGCCCAATACGTAAGCCGGCAGTAATACCCCCAGAGGGTTGTGCGGTAACGCTAAAACAGTTGTGATGAGGCCCATTGTCTGTTAGTATAGCACAGTTGTATTACTTCACTGTGATTCTACTTTCTTTTCTTGAGGTACTACTTTTTTTTTAGTACATTTCTTTATTCGTTTTTTCAATAGAACATATCTTAAAAGATAACAACATAGTAATATGAATAATCACACTTCCATTATTGTTTGTTATCCCCCCCCCCCTTAACTGCCTGCCCACAGATCCGCTCTCTTATAATGATATTGGGCCTCATTATGAGTCTACCCGAGTCATTTCTTTTCCGGTGCCCAGAAATGGGCAATTACTGGGGCATTACAGCCCATTCCCGGGGAGGTCGGATGTACCAGCACCATTCGTGAATGGTGCCGGTGCATCCGACATGGTCTGCGAGTGGGTGCCGTTCAACCCGCCAGGTCAGACCTAGCAGGCGAAAAGGCACCCGCTTGCAGACTCGTAGTTGACAGTCCGATAACAACGATGCCGGTAGCTTCCAAGCCCCGTTGTAACCGGACCGGCAAACTTGTAATGAGGCATATAGACTCCTTTCCCCAGCTCTGCATTATGCGTGTTCTGCGTCGTCTTCGCCTATCCCTGAGTAAACAATGTCACTGTCAAGGCTATGCATTGTAGAATGTCCGTTCCAAGTTCCAGTTTTTGTGCCTTTTCCCACACTCGCTGTCGGCCATTTTTCAAAATCTCCCCACCATCTATCAATACTCGGTTCTTTAGTATCTTTCCACCTCATAGCTATGTTCCGTTTTGGCTAAAATGTAAATTAAGACCTTGATTTTGTTCAATGATTTATTTTTTCTACTTCTATTGAAAAGGCCTAGCATGCATGCACCTGGGGTTTGAACGTCCAGAGTAATACCTCCCTTGGCCACTTTAGCCGCCACCTTGCTCCAAAATATCTGTACCACAGGGCACCCCCAAAACATATCTAGTAAGCTAGCATTCTCCTCCTTGCATCTAGGAAATTCCTGTCTGCCCGCTCCTTTGAATTTCGCTATTGCGGCTGGCTTAAGGTATGCCTTTTGTGTGATGGAAAGTTGAATTAATTGTAATCCGGCATTTCTGGAGACCTCTTTGTGGTATAGGACTATATTGCACCATTCTCTGTCTTCAAACACTTTTCCCAATTCATTGTCCCATCTTTCCTTGCACTTGAATTCAACCCTTGAGTTACAATCTATAAGCACTTCATACATTCTAGAGATAGCATTCCCCCATCTCTGCCACATTCAACAGTGTTTCTACATCTTCACACCCTATTGCCTCTGCTGTACCCTCTGGCCACCTTCCCTTTACTGCTCCTATCACTGTACTCTGTAACAGAAATTGGCCTTCATGCAGTCCCGCAGCATTTCGTATTTCTGTGAAGTTCATCATCCCCTTTTCATTTTTCAGGTCCCCTGTTGTGGCTATTCCTCAGGGCTCCCATTGTGTTTGCACCCTCGCTCGGTATCCCTGTATGTCTGCGATTACCTCAGCTATAGGGGTCTTTGGAGAAATTGGGTCCTCAAGCCTCATGATCTTACATGTCCTCCTCCATATTTGGATGCCCAACCGTACTATGTAGGGGTGGCTTTGCTGCTCTTTTGCAGGAATCCATATCAGATCTCTGAGGTATAGTCCTTTTATTGCCGGTTGTAGCAGAGTGGTCTCTATCGTGGGTTCGTCTGAGATCCATCTCACCACACATTCTAACTGCCCTGCTAGGAAATATAATTCAAAATTCGGTATCTTCAAGCCCCCTGTTCATGTGGCCTCTGTAGCATATTCAGTGCTACCCTATGTCTCCCTCCCTGCCATAAGAAGCGTCTACATATCTTGTCTAGTTCAACAAAAAACTTTTGGGAACATTATAGGGGATACGCCCGAAAGAAAGCATAAGCCTTGGCAGCACCACCATTTTTAGCAGTGCTGCTCTTCCCGCCATTGATAGAGGCAATTTTTCCCAGAAGTCCATCGACTTGACCACCCCTTCTTTAGCTTGTATTGTGTTGCGTTCGTGTTCTAGGTTAGGGTCATGGATATATTCAGTCCCAGGTATCTGAAGGAGGTCCTACTCCATGGTAGTGGGAGGTTCGGAAAATCTGCCTCTGCTAGTGCCACCATCTTAGCTAATGGAAATAGACATGATTTGTTCTTATTTAAGCAATATGCCCCGAGTGGCCGGGGAATTACTGAGTCAGGTAATGCCCCGGGGCCCATAGTTATAGGCCCATTAACGAAGGCCCCAGGGCATTACCTGACTCTGTAACGCCCCTGCCACGAGGGGCATATTGATATTAGTACCCTGGCCTGCAAGGTTAGGGTCGAAGTGGAGACCAAGATTGCGGGCGAAGGGGGAGATAGGGAGCTGGGAGGGAGGAAAGAGAATGGAGGGACAAGGAGATGGGTTCCTCTAGTGATCCCGATTGTTGTTCATCTAGGCGTGAGAGGGTAATGAGATCCAGAGCATCCTGTAGTTCGTGCACTCTTTCTATTTGGGGGGCAGCGTAGAGTTTTATTTATAATATTCCGAGAAGGCTGTGTTTATGCCCACTTGCGCGTTTACGTCTTCTTGGTCTGTGTTTTGGATGGAGCATATTGGGGATCTCTTGTCTTTGCTTTTGTATAGCCAGGCTAAAATTCGACCTGTCTTATCTCCCTGTGCATGGCTTCTCTCTAAATATTTTACATGATTTACTTTTCTAAGTCTATCCCACTGTGTTAGACATGCCTGTTTTAGTTCAATCTCTTCTTTCACTTGTTCCTCTCCTCCTTCAGCCTGCTTCTCCAAGTCCAGTAATTTCTCTTCTATCCTTATGAGGTAATTTGTGATAGTTTTCTGAACCCCCCCTGATGCAGCTATCATCTCACCTCTGATGACTACTTTGTATGTTTCCCAAACCGTGCTCACCTTTTGTACACTTTTACTTCTATGAACTCTACTGTGCATCGTCTAATATGTTTTTTAAATGCTTTATCTAGTAAAGATTTGCTTCTCAATCTCCAGGTGGGAATAGGCAACCTCAGGCCGATATCCTCCATTTCGCTAGGAGGGGGAGTGGTCCGACAGGACCCTAACTAAATAATCTGCTTCCATAAATTCTGGTACATGCTCTTCTCCTGTGAACAAATAATCCAGTCTTGTGTACACGTTATGCGGGGCTGAATAGTGGGAATATTCTCTGCTGTCTACATGCTGTGCCCTCCATATGTCTGTCAACTGGAAGTGCTTTAGGAGCATACTTAAGACATTAGCCGGAGGGGACGGTCTTTTGTGTTTTGAGTAGGACCCGTCTATTGTGGGATCCAGGGTGCAGTTGAAATCCCCACCCCATATCACTACCCCATCTCTTTAGGGTCCCAGTCTTGCATACAACGACCTTAAAAAGACAGTAGCATCATGATTGGGTGCGTAGGTGTTCACTATACATACTTCACAGTTCTCAAGCGTCCCTTGTATTCATCCTTCATCATCCATCTTAGTTTTTAGTACCTTAAGTGGTACCGTCGGATCTACCCAGATAAGTACTCCCCTTGCATATGTTGAGTACGTGGAACCCACCAGGACACCTCCCCATGAATCAGCAATCTTCGTTTGTTTTCAAGCATCTAGATGCATTTCTTGCAACAATACTATCCCCACTTTGTTCCTTTTTATGTATGCAAACACCCTCTGATGTTTAATATAGTTATTCATCCCATGGATGTTCCATGTCATAACCTTTATTGTGTTAGCCATTGTGTCCCCATTCCGGGTCGCTCTGTTGGGGCCTTCAGTTCATTCCGAGCTGAGGGTGGGAACATGTGCGGTGTCCTTTCAACTATGTCAGGCTTCCCTTCTATAACTAACGCCCTTATCCCCAAAAACCACAAACCATACTGTAACATAAATTGTCCAGACATGCCAAGCACGCTAAGACCTCCCGCTTCCACTCCTTTTGACCTAGTCGGTAGACTAGACTCTTGGTGCCCAAAGGCGGGCACTATACCATACCCTTGAACTGGCTGAAGTGGGAGTAGTGTGTCTGCGTGTTGCGTTCCCTCTGCTGGGCACCGGTGTCTTCACTGTCTTGCTCCTGCTCTTTGCTTTATCTAAACAACAGCTTAGTTTGCTTTACTGGCAACTATCCAGGTTACAGTTTACATATCATCGCATTTTTTGCTCATTCAGTCTATCTCTGTGCGCATCTTCTGGCTTCTTAGACTTATGTAGCAGTTTGTCCATCTTGTTCTGCTGCGTCCAGGGTCTGTGCACCGTCCATCCAGTCCTGTGCTTCCGATGGTGTCACCAAGAAGAGTAATTTGCCATTGTGTATTATTTTCAATTTTGCTGGGTATATCAACATATACTTTAGTTCCGGCTTTCTTGAGTCTGGCCTTTGTTGTGATGTATTGGGCTTTTCTCTTTTGCACTTGGAAGGTGTAATCCGGGAACAATTATATCGTTGCCGAGGCTCTTTGTATCATTCCGCCAGTCCTGGAATAAGCCAGAATTTGTTCCCTGTCCTTATAATTTAGGACTTTAGCGATGATGGGCCTGGGCGGAGCGCCTGGTGGTGGTCTTCTGGTAAGTGCATGGTGCGCCCTTTCCATCGTGAACCCCTGCGTCAATTCTCCTGCTCCTATTTCCTGCATCAGCAGGTTTTCAACATATGTAGTGGGGTCAGCCCCTTCGGTGCCTTCAGGCAATCCCACTATCCTGATATTATTGCGACGTGCACGTCCTTCCGCAGCTTCAGCTCTGTCTTCCAGCAGTTTGACTTTCTGTAGCAGTATATCAACCTCTTTGGCTGTTTATGTTCTTGCGACCGTGTTTTCTTTGACTTGGTCTTCTAGTTTCCATGTGCGTTCCGCTAGAGCTCCAACATCGTGCTGTAATAGTCCAACGTCAAAGCCTACTGCGTCAATCCACGCCTCTAGTGTAGCTTGTAATGCTGCTATTGCCTGCAGGATCTGCTGACTTCCTGCCTCTACTGTCTCGTTTGGGGGCAACACCAGTTGTTCCCCATTATCTCCTTTGCCTGTTTAGTGGCATTGTGTTTGGCTCTTTGTAAATGTTTCGAGAGTGGTCTGTCTATTTTTAGATTTATTTCCTTTGGTAGCCATCTCTCTGCCGTCAGCTGTGTCAGGTTCTCCCGCATCTGTTCCTCCAACAGGGGCCATCCACCACTTGTGGTCCGCTAGGCTGGGTCTTTTGCCTTGTTGAGGGGTAGGTTTGCCTACTCCTTTGTGTTTCCCAGAGCCCACACTGTCGCAGACTGTTACGCTCAGCTGGTCTCTGCGGGGACATTGGGCACGGCGGGAGCCCTCCCTGGATTTGATTCCCTGGGATCGGTTCTCTCCCCCAGCTGCTGCCAAGGACACTGCTCTGGATGCTGGTACTGCTCCTGCGAGAACACAAGAGGCAATGAGAAGGGTGTGGAGGTATTGTGACTCCCCTCTGACCTTTCGTGCCAAAATGAGGTAAGTTAGCGTTTACCCAAATAGTCTCACCTGATATATAGTGAGGGCGAGTTCTCTGTCCTGCTTCTCATCAGCAGGGGCGCTTCAAGATGACCTAGTTGCTTCACTGGTCCATAGATGTGGCGGCCCAGGCCGGCTGTGACCGAACCACTTTGAAGGTAGGAGTCTTTGTGATGATTATTGTTCATATAATTATTCATGTCTTGTCACATGATTTAAGTTCGTATTCTTAATAATGTCTCTTTCTCCCTTATATATGATGGCGGCCCGAGGTGTTCCCAAGAAGATGACAAGTCGGAACCCTAAGGTAAGCGCTATATGCTATGGCGCACAACCTTAACAAATGTCCCTATTAGGTTTCTAACCTTGTTTGTTCTTTCCTCCTACAGGTATAGCCTGGCGGCGCTTGGAGAAGAGTTGCGGTGCGCGGACCTGTCGTTGGGTGAAGGATGCCTGCGACGACGCTGACCGTGTAGAACTCCATAGCTGGTGTCGGAGCTGAAGGTCAGGTAAGGAGTGCAGCTGGGTAGTGGTATTCCAAGAGCCAGGTAAGTGCGCTCTCGTCGATCGCGGATGGAGTCACTGCGAACTGGTAAGAGACGCTTCAGCGATGATTCTGCTGATTCTGATGGAGAAAACAGGTAAGTTGCGCCTCCGCGATGGTTTTGCTGACTCCGCAGGTAAGATGCCTTTCCGCAATGGTTTTGCTGGAAGAAACAGGTAAGAAGCTTCTCCGAGATGGTTTAGCTGGAAGATGGGTAAGATGCTTCTCCGAGATGGTTTCGCTGGAAGACAGGTAAGATGCTTCTCCGAGATGGTGTTGCTGGGAAACAGTTAATAGGCTTCTCCAAGATGGTTTCACTGGAAAACAGGTAAGATGCTTCTCAGGCGGCAGTGAGCGTTACGCTGCTTGAGCAGAATAACGTGAAGCGTTGGCCTGCGGGCGGGTCAGGCTTAAATAGCCTGGTCCCGGCCACGCTCCCTTGCTCTGCTAGATGGTTCCACCCTGCCACTCCCAAATAGTGCTGCACGTGCAGCTTCATGGAGTCATATGGCCACGCCCGGCCCAGATGCACGTGGATGATTAATGTGAGATGGAATAACACGTGGCCAAGGAAAAAAGTGTGCAGAGCACACTTTCTTATGAGTCTGGTGCCAAAGGCGCCAGGACTGGGTCCAACTGGACCCTTTAGGGGATGTGAACTGGGGTTCCTTCCCAGTGGCCATGACGACACTCCCCCTCAAGGCCCCTCTCACAATTGTTCTCCTTCCTGGTCTTGGTGGGATTATTATGATGAAATGGTCTAACTAGCCGTGGGGCATGGACAAATTCACTGGGCTCCCAAGTCCAATCTTGCGGTCCGTAGCCTTTCCAATCAATTAAGTAGTACAATTTGGATCGTACTACCTTAGAATCCAAAATGTCTTTGACTTCGCATTCCGGTTCCCCTTCTATGACATCTGGTTCGGGTGGTGTTTCAATCAGAATATCGGGCTTCAATGGTTTCAAGAGGGAGACGTGGAATACCGGATGGATCTGCATGTTAGTTGGTAAATCTAATTTCATGGCTGCAGGATTAATAACAGCCTTGATGGGATAGGGTCCCAAGTACCTAGGTCTGAAGGCTCGGGGTCCTTTCAATGGAATGGTCTTGGATGCCAACCAAACTTTATCCCCAACTTGGTAATGTGGGGCTTCCTTTCAGTGTCTATCCGCAAACTTTTTCTGTTGTTCCTTCGCCCTGGTTAATGTCTCTGCAGCCTTTTTTTTAGTTCGTGAGATAATCTCGTGTAAGGTTTTGACAGCTGGCATCTCCAAATCGTCAGGAGAATCAAAGGTGGATGTTCGAGGGTGACGACCTTGGACTGTATAAAACGGGGTCTGTCCGGTGCTAGTGTGGAGTTATTGTAGGTAAATTCCGTTAACCAGAGAAGGTTTTTCCAAGGCTCCTCAGTTTGTTGCAGCATGCACCGGAGGTATTGCTCTAAGGTCTGGTTGGTCCTTTCGGCCTGGCCATCGGTTTGGGGATGGTGACATGTGGATAGCCGGAGGTCAATCTTGGCTATTTTGCAGCATCTCCTCCAAAGAGCAGAAACAAATTGTGTTCCGCGATCTGAAATCAGCACCAACGGGAAGCCATGTAGTTTAACAACTTGCTCTAAAAACACAGTGGCAAGTGCGGAAGCAGTTGGAAGCCCCTTCAAAGGAATAAAATGGGCCATCTTGGAAAATAAGTCCACAATAATCAGAATTGTATTGAATCCATTGCAAGAAGGAAGGTTGGTAATAAAATCCATCGACAGTGTGTGCCATGGTGCTGGTGGTACCGCTAAAGGACGTAATAGCCCTGCTGGGCTTTCTTTCTGAGATTTATTTTGTGCGCATACACCACAAGTGGCGACGTACTGGGCAATGTCCCTCCTCCAGGTTGGCCATCAATAGCCCTTTTGAACCTTGGCCCGAGTCTTGGTGTTCCCAGGATGCCTTTCCACTAGGGATTCATGGTAATTCGCTAGTATCTGCCTTTGCAAGATTTTGTCTTGGATATATATCCTTTCTCGGAAATAGGGAAAATCGTCCTTAATGGAGTATTGGTGTCCTTGAGCTAGCCATTCCTGTTGTGCAGTTGGGTTCATCCGATATCAAAGATCAGTTTTCAATTCTTCCAAACAGGAGGTTGCAGCGATTTGATTTTGAATTCGTTCTTCAGGTATAATGGCCACAGGCTCAGATGTTGCGAAGGCTTCCTTGTCTTCTCCCATGCGGGATAGGGCGTCGGCTTTCCCATTGCGCACCCTTGGTCTGTATGTAATTACGAAATCATATTCTGCAAAGAAAAGAGCCCAGCGGAGCTGGTGTCAGCACCAACTTCTAATACAGTTGTAGTACCCTTTTTTATCTCTTCAACCTCCTCACCTGTGGAGTCGAAATCCTCCTCAATTGGGCTGAGCGCTCGATGTGCCGTGTAGTCCTTTTCTTTTTTCCGAGGCTGAGCGTGTCTCCCACAAGAGGAAGCCACAGTGAGAGCGTGTAAATGCGCCCCGACTGTGTCCCACTCCCGGGAGGGACAAAGAGGGGGAAAAAAGCCAGAATAGGCAAAAAACCCCTGGAACCGGCAGGTATCCTGATGGCAGCTGGGCGTGTTAGCAGATGAACAATGGGAGAAGGCAGCAACAGGACCCAGCAGGATTTGTAAACTCCAGCAAAACACAGGAAGCGAAAGTAACCAAAACCAAAGGCAGAAAGCCGGGCACGAAGGAGGGAAAGAAGGGAGGAGGGAGAGAACAGAAGGCGGGGACCGGAGTAGGACCGTGAAGAGTAAGAGAGGAGAAAGAGGAAAGGCTCGAGGAGCAAGAGGAAAACAGCGTATAGCAAGACCGCAGCCGCGAGGAAAAGCAGCTGACCGTGGAAGGTTGCAACGCGCTGGACCTAGGGAGAGGAGTGGTTAAATAACGCTACGGTCACCCTAGCGGAAAAAGACTAGACCGCTTAGTGAACGTAGCGTCAGCGTGACGGAAATCAGGAAGTCCGTAAGCGGCAGCGGGGCCAAAGACGCCAGGTGAAAAAGCGGCGCATGACAGTATGCCCCCCGCCAAGGCCCAGGCCACCCGGTTTACCGGGATGTAAACGGTGAAACTTCCGGAGAAGGTCAGGAGCGTGGATGTGTGCATTAGGTTCCCAAGAGTCTTCAGCATGGGAAAAACCCTTCCAATGCACCAGGTATTCCAAGCGCCCTTTGCGGTACCTGGAGTCTAGTAACCTGGAAACTTCATACTCAGGCGTATCAGGTGAGTGAGAGAGAATGGGGAAAGGGCGAGCCCTTAGTGACTGTTCGGCACTCTTCAAAAGAGATGCGTGAAACACTGGGTGAATACGCCTAAGAGAATGTGGCAGCTTTAGGTGGAAGGCCACTGGATTGATCTTGGCAGCAATGGGATAGGGACCAATAAACCTGGGGGACAGCTTAGACGGGCGAGACCATCTAGGAAGGTATTTGGTGGATAACCACACCTTGGAGCCAACCTCCCAATCAGGTACTACCTGCCGGTGCCGGTCGGCTTGCCTCTTGTATGCCTGGAGGCTATCTCTGAGGTTCAACTTAGCTTTGTCTTGGATGTCCTTTATACGGATTAGCACCTCCTCTACCGCCGGAAGTGCAGGTTTGCAGGAAAAATGGGGAATGATGGCTCGGGGATGAAATCCATATGAGCAATAGAAGGGAGACATCTTGCTTGCGGAATGACTGGCATTATTATATGCGAACTCCGCCGTCGGTAACATATCCACCCAGTTGTCTTGTTCCAGATTGGTGTAGCTGCGCAAATATTGTTCCAAGGTGGCGTTTAACCGCTCTGTCTGCCCATTGGTGTGGGGATGATATCCCGATGACAATGCGCAGTGAATATTAAGAGCGGCGCATAAGGACTTCCAGAATTTGGAGACGTATTGGCTCCCTCGGTCTGATACTATCTTGTCTGGAAGACCATGGAGTCGAAACACATCTTTAATGAAAACCAATGCCATACCATCGGCAGTTGGTATACCAGGGAGTGGAGAGAAATGAGCCATCTTGGTGAGGGAGTCGATGGACACCATTATGCATGAACATCCTTGAGACAAAGGTAAGTCCACAATGAAATCAGTAGATACATGACTCCACAGACGCTCCGGGATGGAATCTTGTTGCAGCAGACCTATGGGTTTTTTTGTGTTGTTTTTACTCTGACAGCAGACTCTGCAGGACCTGACGTAACGCTTAACATCTTCAGACAAACTTGGCCAGTAAAAGGCTCTACTAATCAAGTCCAAGGTACTCGCCTGTCCCCTATAGCCTGCCGTTTTATGATCATGGCACCAGGACAATATGTCTTTCTGAAGAGGTTTAGATGGTACCCAGACCCTCTGATTCTTCAGGAACAAACCATCCTTTTGAATCATGCCGCAGGGTTCTGGATGTAAGGAGACGGCTTCTTTTATCCGTTGAAACAAGGAGGAGATAGTGGCAACAATGCGGTTCCTGGGAAATAACTTCTCCGGGCAGGATGAGGCAACATGGGAGGAGAAAGACTTCCTGGACAGGGCATCTGCCAAAGTATTTTGGCTACCAGGAATATAAGTGATGGTAAAGTCATATTGTGAGAAAAAATGCGCCCATCGGGCTTGTCTGGAATTGATGCACTCCATTGACTGTAGAACTTGTAAATTCTTATGGTCGGTCCGGATTACAAAAGGGTGGCTGCACCCCTGTAGGAGGTGTCTCCAGACTTCACAGGCTCTTTTCATGGCCAGGAGTTCACGTTCAATTACGGAATAATTCCGTTGACTAGTAGTGAGAGTCTTAGACAGATACGCTATTGGGTGTTCCGCGTTGTCATGCTCTTGTAGTAGAACAGCTCCTATAGCTGCGGCAGAGGCATCTGTCTCAACGATAAAAGGTTTGTTTTGGTCCGGCTGGCATAGGATGGGAGCGCTGCAGAAGCTCTTCTTCAAGAGTTGAAAGCTCTCTTCAGCCTGAGGGCTCCGGATGAAAGGCACAGATGTCTTCTTCAACAAGTTGGTAATTGGTAGAACAGTGTTGGAAAAACCTGACACGAAACGCCTATAAAAATTAGCCAGGCCCAGGAATCTCTGAACCTCTTTGACTGAGGAAGGAGCCTGCCAATGGAGAATAGCCTCGACCTTCTTTTGATCCATTTGTACTCCTTGTGGTGAGAGGATAAACCCCAAGTAAGGGACCGAAGATGCCCCAAATACACATTTTTCACGTTTTGCCAATAAATGATATTTCTTAAGGCGTTCCAGGACCTCTGTGAGATGCCGTAGATGCTCTGACATAGACTGTGAAAAAACAAGTATGTCGTCAAGGTAAACTACCACTGAAATAAACAATAAATCTGAGAATATTCGGTCTATGAACCTTTGAAAAATTGCTGGAGCATTGACCAGTCCGAAGGGCATAACGTAGTATTCGTACAGGCCAAATGGTGTCCTGAAGGCCGTCTTCCATTCATCTCCTGGACTTACTCTGAGTAAGTGATATGCATTGCGCAGATCCAATTTGGAGAAAACTGTCGCTCCCTGTACTGATTCCAAAATGTCAGGAATGAGGGGCATGGGATATCTGTCCTTGCAGGTTACCTTATTGAGTCCCCTGTAATCGATGCATGGCCTGAGGTCCTTAGAATCCCTCTTTGGAATAAAAAACAAGGGAGCACCCGCCGGGGATTTAGAGGGTCTGATGAGACCGTTGCACAAGTTGTCATCCAAATACTTTCGTAAAGCGTCCTTTTCAGTCTTTGATAAGGCAAACATTCGGCCAAATGGCACCAGGGCATTGGGTATTAGCTCAATGGAGCAGTCCTCCGGTCTGTGAAGTGGTAATGCCATGGGGGCGGATTCAGCAAACACCATAGGGTATTCTTCCAATACCTTGTCAATGGAATGCACCCCTATACTCGTGGGGAGAACAGTGGGAGATATTTTTACCTCCTGGTAATGTGCTTCTTGAAAGCAGTGTGTCTGGCAATAACTGGAATTAAAATGCAAACTATTAGACTTCCAGTCGACATGGGGATTATGTTGTCGCAGCCAGGTAATCCCCAAGATTAAGGGAAAATGGGCTGCTCGAATGATGTCAAAAGTAATGACTTCTGAATGCTGAAATATAGTTAGAGGAAGGGGTTCGGTAGTTTGAACAATGAGTCCTGAGCTCAAAGGTGTGCCGTCTACTCCTTCTACCTTCTGGCCGTGTCCGCGATCTATCCGTGAAGCACCTACTTTGTCAACCCATAGGGTGTCAGCGAAGTTCCCTGCGGCACCACAATCCAAGAGAGCCAGCGTCTCTACCGGGCTGCCATTGATAGTAACCTTAACCGTTATAACCATCAGGCAGGAATCTTCTGAAGGGTTCGAGGAATCAATAGACATAGTAACGTAGGGACTGGAAGACTGCCCTCGATAACCCGTCCCAACTAGGTTCGAGGGTTTGCGTTTTCCGCCGGTTTCTTGGTTAGTTCAGTACAATTATGCACCGTGTGGCGATCAGAGGCACAATAGGCACATAGGCCCTGTTCCCTTCTCCTCCTTCTTTCTTCAGGCGTTAGAGAACGGCGAGCAGTGCCGATTTGCATAGGCTCATCGTGAGGTTTGAGCGCTGTTGAAGGAGGTGAGGAGGTCCTTGAAAAGGAGGTACGCGTCTCTTCTTTCTAGGCGTCTTTCTTGCATCCTGAACTCCATCTGAAGGGCGGCCGTCATCAGATCCTGCAGGGAAGTAGGCCGAGGAAAATGAGCCATTTCATCTTTTAATTCTTCCCTAAGACCTCGGCGGAACAGAATAAACTGGGATTGCTCAGACCAACCCGTCTCCATGGCCATCTCTTAAAGGAGGAGATATAAGACAGCACATCAACTTGTCCTTCACGAATGTCCATCAAGTCTTCACCAGCTGCCATCGAGATTTCGGGTCTTTCAAAGGTTTGTTTGACAAAATCGATAAAGGCATCGAAATTCTGTAGGACAGGGTCATTTCCGGTGACTAGAGGGGTGGCCCAAGCAAGAGCGTTCCCTGTCATATTGGACACCAGGAATCCAACCTTGGCATGATCAGAGGCGTAGGTGCGGGTTCTGAAGGAAAAATACACCCTGCAAGCGTCAAGAAATTCTTTTAGGGTCTTGGGGGAACCATCGTACTTCCCCGAGGACAAAGGCATAGGAGGCAGGTCTGTGTTGGGGGGCTCCCTCACAGCTACCACTTGTTTTAGCAGGTTGTTTTCGGTTTTTATATTTTGCATTTCTAGGGAGAGGCTTTGTACTGCAGCAATTAGTTCCTGCACTTGCTCAGGAGTTGCCATGGTTGTTGTTTGTTGGCGTTGCAAACTGTCAGCACCAACTTCTAATACAGTTGCAGTACCCTTTTTTATCTCTTCAACCTCCTCACCTGTGGAGTCGAAATCCTCCTCAATTGGGCTGAGCGCTCGATGTGCCGTGTAGTCCTTTTCATTTTTCCGAGGCTGAGCGTGTCTCCCACAAGAGGAAGCCACAGTGAGAGCGTGTAAATGCGCCCCGACTGTGTCCCACTCCCGGGAGGGACAAAGAGGGGGAAAAAAGCCAGAATAGGCAAAAAACCCCTGGAACCGGCAGGTATCCTGATGGCAGCTGGGCGTGTTAGCAGATGAACAATGGGAGAAGGCAGCAACAGGACCCAGCAGGATTTGTAAACTCCAGCAAAACACAGGAAGCGAAAGTAACCAAAACCAAAGGCAGAAAGTCGGGCACGAAGGGGGGAAAGAAGGGAGGAGGGAGAGAACAGAAGGCGGGGACCGGAGTAGGACCGTGAAGAGTAAGAGAGGAGAAAGAGGAAAGGCTCGAGGAGCAAGAGGAAAACAGCGTATAGCAAGACCGCAGCCGCGAGGAAAAGCAGCTGACCGTGGAAGGTTGCAACGCGCTGGACCTAGGGAGAGGAGTGGTTAAATAACGCTACGGTCACCCTAGCGGAAAAAGACTAGACCGCTTAGTGAACGTAGCGTCAGCGTGACGGAAATCAGGAAGTCCGTAAGCGGCAGCGGGGCCAAAGACGCCAGGTGAAAAAGCGGCGCATGACAGCTGGTGCGAGGATTGGGCCTTGGCCGTCTTTAAATATTGTAGATTTCGGTGATCTGTAATAAACGTGACCATGTGCCTGGCTCCTAAAAGATAGTGTCTCAATGACTTGAAGGCCCCTTTGATTGCCAATAGTTCCTTGTCGGTAATTGCGTAGTTCAGCTCTGGCGCAGAGAATTTACGGGACCAGAAGGCTATGGGATGCAGTTGTCCAGTACCCAGATCTCTCTGTGATAAGACGGCTCCCATGGCAATACTAGAAGCGTCTGTTTCGACTACATATGGCAGGCCAGGACGGGGATGCCGAAGAACTGGTGCTGACGTGAAGGCCTTTTTCAGTTCCTGGAAGGCCTTTTCTGCCTCAGGAGACCAAAGGAATCTTTTGTTCTTTTTTATTAAGGAAGTGATTGGATGGACTATCTGCAAAAATCCGGGAATGAATCGTCAGTAAAAGTTAGCAAATCCGAGTACGCTTTACAGTCCTTTGATGGATGTCGGTGATGGCCATTGTAGAATTGCGTCCACCTTGCGGGTATCCATATGAACACCTCATGGGGTAAGCATGAAGCCCAAAAATTCGACTTCTGTGACGTGGAAAGAGCACTTTTCCAATTTGGCAAACAGCCGGTGTTGACGTAGCTTTTCCAAAACTGCTCTTACATGGGTGGCGTGATCTTCCTTGGACGAAGAGTAAATGAGAATGTCATTGATGGATACGAGTGCACAAACGTCCAACAATCATTCATGAAGTACTGAAATGCAGCAGGTGCATTGCATAATCCGAAGGGCATGACCTGATACTCGAAAAGCCTGTACTTGGTTCGGAATGCCGTTTTCCATTCGTCCCCCTTTTTAACCTGCATGAGATGATAGGCCCCTCGTAAGTCCAATTTAGTGTAGATTTGGGCATTCTTAACTTGATCGAGCAATTCCAGGATAAGTGGTAAGGGATACCGGTTTTTTACGGTGATTTGGTTCAGTGCTCTATAGTCTATACAAGTTCTCAAATCACCTTCTTTCTTAGCTAGGAAGAATAAAGCTGAAGAGGCAGGGGACTTAGATGGGCAGATAAAACCATTATCTAGGTACTGGTCCAAGTAAGATCTCAGATGCTGATTTTCTTGCTTAGTTAGACATAAATTTGACTGCATGGAATTTGTGCCCCAGGCACCAGATCGATTTGGCAGTCGTAAGGCCTGTGAGGAGGAAGAGTATTTGCTTGTTCCTTCTGGAACACATCCTGATAATCCAGATATTCCAGGGGTAGAGAGTCAGAAAGTCCTAAAATAGATTTGGTTTTGAGTTCTTTGCTCTTCTCTTCTTGGTGGAAGCAAATGTTAGTGCATTCTGGAGGAAAAGTCAGCACTCTTGTTTGCCAGTCGATCCTTGGGTTATGTGTTTCTAGCCACGGCATTCCTAAGATCATCTGGAACTGGGGAGCTCCTATAAGGTTGAAGGTAATGTCTTCTCGATGACCGCCCTGACATATCACATGACTTTGTCGGTATGTTGCATCACAGGGCCAGATGACAGTTGAGACCCGTCCACCACTGTGACGTTTTCTGACTTGAGCTTTTGCTGAAGTGGAAGGCCTATTCGTTCGGCCAGATTTTGATCAATATAATTTCCCACTGCACCACTATCAATATATGCCTCTAAGGCATGCACTTTTGTGGGTTGCTGATGGTTGACCAAATGTACCGGGATGACCAGGTGTGAGGTCTGTACAGATTCCTTCTTTTCGCTCGACAAGTTGACCCCTACACTTGCCGGGTGCTGGAGTTTTCCTGATTTTGGTCCTTTTCTTCATTCCCATTGTCAGTTGCTCCTACAATTCTTTTGGGGGGTTTGAGGGGGCACTCTCGAAGGAAATGTCCAGCTTTTCCACAGTATAAACATAGTTGTTGCTGTCTCCTCTTCTCTCGCTCCGCCTTGGAGATAGGAGCGCGTAATCCTCCAATCTGCATTGGTTCGACTGGTTTATGGGTTTTGCTGAATCGTCCCGGGGTTGCATATAGACGGACCTCCCTTCATTCCTTGAGCGGTCCATTCTTCGATTCTGCAACATGTGATGTAATTGTACCGTCCGATTTATATACTCTGCACATCCTTCAGGAGGATTAACCACTTTGGGCTAGCACATCTTTTAATTCCCCATGCAAACCCCGATAAAAAAGTGTGGTCCTCTTTACTTCCGGCCAATTTGTCTGCACCACGAGGCGATTGAAGGTGGCAATATAGGTAAGGTTCACTTCTTTAATCTTACCGCCTCCAATCTGTGTGTCTTATAGTTACAACTGATTCAACCAGATGGTCGCATACTGATTAAAATGAGTGTGTATCTGCCAGTGAGTTTGTTTTTACTGTTAGATAAAGTTAAAATGATGGTGAATCCATCGAGCCCTTTCATCAAAGTATGGTGGGTCTCGGAGTATGGGTCATCAACCCCAAATTCTTCTGCTAGTCAACCAGTTTCAGCGGTTCTAATGACTGGCCACTTTCTTCAGGACAGAAAATGCTATTAAAATTATGATTTCTTCTATGGTCTCCATATCTTGGGTACTTGGAGAGTGTCTTTGGGTTTCCAACGGGCAAGCCAGATAGTATCCCGGTCCCGATAGGGTTACAAAAATGGACCAAGGTGGGGATCATAAGTCTTGGAGTGGTGGTGTTCAGTTTGTACAGGGGGTATAGCAATATGGGAACAAACGGTAGAGGAAACTCCTTTACCTGTCATTTATCTCGGTTCTCTCTGGTTTTTACGGTTGTATTGCTAGTTCCACCTGTTTGTTTGGTGTCTTCCTGCGTAACCAACCTACAAGATAAATCCTTAGTTATCATATTTCTTAAGACATGCTTAGCTGGTCTGTAAATAATTAGCTTGGGCGTAGGGGTCCATTACCTGCAGTATGCGAGTCTCTTCTTGTCAGCTGTATGGACTCTCCACTAGGTTCTGGCGACTCTGTGGAGTCCAGTCCCCATCGCGCTTTGATGTAGGATGTGTCTATAAAAGAGACTATTTGTCATCAGTTCTTATGTTACGGTAATACACTGTTGATACATCTTTGACTGTGACATCTACTGTCCCTGCTCTTATTTACAGCTGGTGGAGCCAGTCCGTGCTCTTAATCTTGTGAACAATTCTGAATAGCTAGTCTCCTTTCAGGGTGAGTCCCGTGCTGCGATTAGGTGTCTCTAGTGAGATTTGGTGTCTAATGGCTGGTACTTTACTTGGTGATACAAAGGTGCCGTAATGCTTCGTGTGCTTACTTTTTTATATCTACCACGTAGGTATGTCTTGGCTTAGTGTTGTGTTCAAGGCATTCCCCTTATTCTCCTTACTTCTAGTTTCGCTGGCAACATCTAATTTTCTTTCGGTTCTGTTGTATTTGTGGCGATCACGGCCACCATCTTGTGTGAATCCCCTATTTACATGAACAGGCTCACGTGACCGCGTGAGTTTTGGGGACTACAACTCTACCTAGTGCGTAATGGGAGTTGTAGTTCTGTGAAAAGTATCAGTCCCAGCCGTCACATGATGGTATCCAGTTTAAATGCGAACAAGGCTGTGCTGTTGGATGGATCTATGGGGACCGCAGCACACTCTGTTTAATGTTGCCAAAGATCTGCTGCATATATCTAGACCTGTAAATGCCACTACGTGTTCATTTACATAATTTGCATTTGATAGATGGACTATAAAAGGGCCTTGCAGGACATGGGCATTGTAGTTCATGGACTACAGCAAACGAGCAGCATCTGTTATTATGATGTTCTAGATTTTAAACGGGGGTATTGTTGTAAACAGGACCGCTTAATCCTGAGTACAGGCTATTAATGCCGTTGAATCACGCACCATCTTTCGCATGAGGATTCTTCCTCCTGGTCCGTCTAGTTTGCTCTAGGTGGTCCACTAAGTGGCACCTGTGCCTATACGTCACAAGCCACATATTAACCTCGAGTCCATGGGTATTAGTTAGCTTGGTCCTCTGGTGCCCCATGTCTGGAATGGGGGTGTGTATCTTAGATTCCAATTGTGACCTCTAGGCTCTAGGCACTGCTTTAACTGTCCCTCGGGACCCGTGCTGTGGGGTTACTAAACCTGCTCGCCTCCACAGGTATCTACACTCCAATTTACAATGTTGTCGGCATCCGACCCGGACCTCAGCTTCTCACGCTGCCATTTTCTGCTTGCCTCATTCGGATCAGCTGCACACGGCGTATCCTGCTCGCGCCGGGGGCACACCTCTTCTTCTCCGACTTTCCTGGTGTTCTTATGTTGCTGCAGCTTTGTATTTTATTATAGATCACTCTGTATAATGTGCATCATTACACGGATCTGCAGGAGCTTCTTGTGAGCATATCTGCCTCACATGGCTGCTGGCCACGCCCCTCTTCTTGAGGTACTACTTGTTCCAAATGTCCCCACATTGACATCTCCCCACATTGACATCTCATACATGGGGACTTGTTCAAGTTCTGTCTTTGTGCTTTCTTTGGTCGATATACAAATATTCTTATTTCATTTATTTGCTTGCATGACCTGGGGTCCCTTATGCCTCTGGGCAGACTCACCAGTATTTTGCATCGTTCCTGACCCATGGCACATTGCTGCAATGAAGCGTCCTCTCTGGTCCTTCCTCCAACGCTCCCTGCAGCTCCACGCTCATCTGCCGCTTCGCTCTGTGACCAGGACCGAAGACTGCTGCTTCTCGGTATAACCATTCCTCTGGTAGCTCTGCTGCTGCTGCTCCAATTGTCCTCTAACGGTGCCGACTGCGTCTCTCCTGGTTTCGCATCACGCCGGTATGTAACTCTTGCAATTGCGAGCTGCTGTCTGGAAGTGCCTGCTCTCTTGATCTCTTCCAGCACAGTCCTTTCCCCTTTCCCATACTGCTTCCTTCTCTGGCTCTGCCTGCCACTTGAGTGCGGATATCCTTTTTAAATGTCCTGTGCTCTCTGTAAGGAACTCATGGTGGCAACAGTAAAGCCAGACACGTGATCACAGTTCAAGGGTGTTTATTAAACTGTATATGTGCATTGGAAAAACACCTAATCTAAACCTAAAATCTAAGATGGGAGCAAGCTACGACCATCAAATAATAATAAGGCAGTCCTAGTGGCGTCTTGTCAAATAAAAGGGCCTATACTAAGAAAAACCTATTGCCAATCCTTACGCTAAATACAAACAAAGAGTGTGGAATAGGATTCATAGGAAAGAAAGTAGTTTTCACAAATTATAAGTCAGGATGTGTTAGCCGGGGTACTCCCTTACCCCTGTTTTGAGCACAGGGCAAGGCGGGACTCCGGAGCACAGTATACGTTCAAGCTTTCCCAGCATGAGTCTACAGTTCCGCTCTCAGCAATCAGGGCCATCGGTGGTTAAGTCTCTTTTTCTACAAAATGTCTCTTGCCTCCGAGGACCTGATGTGTTGCAAACAATAAACCAAAGTTCCTTTCTGTTTGCCTGTAGGGTGATGCCTTTTGAGCCCTGGATCCGCCTCTTCCAGGCTCAGACCCTTCTCGAATGTTAGCCTCCCTCCGTCGGGTTGACTACGGCTTTGAACACAATCTCCTCTGTGACATTCAGGAAACTTAATGGGCCTCATTACGAGAATGGAGGTAATGAAAAAAGGAAGGCGGAATGGTAATAGCAGCATCGTTAACGGGTCTGGGTCATTACGACCCGACAACCTACCAATACCGGCACTGCGCATACCGTGCCCCCTCATACCGGCATGTGCGCGCACACGCGCCCCTTCGGGAAGCAAATACCGGCATGCCGGTAATTGGAGGACATCACAACCCACGCGGGCATGCAAATACCGGCATCCCGAAGGCGGTAATTAGGGGCTGCACGATGGCGGCCATGCAGGCATCAAGGACTGCCCGTAAACAGCAATCAAGGCAACTGCCACAGGTGCACACAATCACCACAGATGGACTCAATGGAGTCTGGCCCAGTATAAAAGGAGTACACCCACACACCACACCCCATCCTACACCAAAATGCTACCACTAGCTGCTGCAATCATGGCGCTGGAGGACATGCCTATACTGCTACAAGTACAGCAACAACAGCAACTACTACAACAACTACAGCAGCAACAACAGGCAGCACAGAGGAGACGCAGGAGGAGAAGGAGGGTGAGACAGGCCCAGCAATTACCACCAGTGCAGCCAGTAGTTCCACGTAGGCAGCCGCCAATCCCTCGCATCAGACCCAGTCCATTCAACCTAACCCCTGAGCAGATCCACACCCTGTACCGGTTGGACTGGGACACCGTCACCACCATAGTGGACATGATACACAACGACATTGTCAGCCTGATAGAAATACGCACTGCCATCCCCTGCTACAAAAGGTGGTGTCTGTGCTCCACTTCCTGGCCACAGTGGGCCAGCTGCATGGTATTTCGCAACCACTATTTTCACGCATGCTGAACCAAGTACTGGATGCACTCTTGAAGCACGCTATCACCCACATATCCCTACCACGGACTGCCCAGGAGATAGCCGACACCAAAGTAGGCTTCCATGCACTGGCAGGCATGCCCAATTGTGTTGGTACCCTCGACTGCACCCATGTAGAATTGGTAGTCCCCCATGCCGTAGAGGCGGTTTACCGCAATCGCAAGCAATACCACTCCATCAATGTGCAGATGGTATGTGACTCCAGCAAGATCACACTTTGCTGCGCGAGATTTCCCGGATCAACACATGATGCCATGGTGCTGCGTAACTCCACGCTACCCCGTCACATGGAGCGACATGCTGGACCATGTGCCTGGCTGATTGGTGAGTTGCCTGAGTGGCCCATGGCAGTGCATCGGGGTAGGGATGTGTTGCGATGCATACCCCACCTGTGTCGGAATAGGGGGGGTGCATACCCCTCCTGGGTGGGAATGGGGGAAGGGGTGCATACTCCACCTGGGTGGGAATGGACGGTGAGTTGAGAATGCACGCAGAGCTAATGACACCTGACCTGAACCTCCCAACCCCAACATGACACATCATTGGCACACATCTGACCATTAACGCATATCAATGACCACATGTAAGATGCACAACCTGCCCACCATGTGTAGATCAAGCAATGCATGACTAAACAGGATCACAACTGTGCCAATGTGGCTAGTGTGACCATGCACAGTGTAGTATACACAGCATAAATGGGAGGCTAAACATTGTCGTACAACCACAGTACATCCGCCTCAGCATGCATTATTTCACCCTGTATCATCTATTGAACACCATCCAGACTACCACACCTCATAGCAGAATAGTATGTATCTAGATAACATTTGTGCATACGTACAAGGACATGTGCATGTCCACACCAAATAGCTGCGGCCATGACTGTGATTCCTGAAGGTGGCAGCTCAGAGTGACACACACCTATTTGTATTTGCTTGCAGGTGATGGAGGATATCCCTTGAAGCCGTGGCTAATTACCACTGTGCGGAACCCGCAGAACAGCCATGAAGAGGAGTACAATCGGGTTCACACCCGTACCAGTGTTGTGATTAAGCAGACCTTTGGCCTGTTCAAGGCGCGGTTCCGTTGCCTAAGCAGGTCTGGTGGAGCACTCCTTTATAGGCCTGAGAAGGTGGCAAAGATCACCATGGCCTGTGTCATGCTGCACAACATGTGCGTCCGGAGAAATGTACCACTGCCACCTGACATTGACATGCATGCACCGGGTGAGGATGAGGAGGATGGAGACAGAGGTGAAGCAGCACCCCTGCCAGTACGTGATGCACAGGATGGCCATGCAGTACACCAATCACTGATTCACGAATACTTCTGAACCACAAGGACTTTGATAGACATGTGTCAGTGACACACTGGGTCCATGTGGACATGCACACTGGGAATGTTGGGAGTTGGGCACTAAACAACGTCATACATTAAATGGATACACACGAAATGAACAATGTCCAGGCATTGAATGTTTTTTCTCACAACGGGTGTATTGAATCAAACTGCAAAAATGTGACAACCCTCTCCCAACCCCCCCCAGTAAACTTCCGAAACCCCCCAGTGAACTCCCAAACGCCCCCCAGTAAACTCCCCCAAATGCTCCCATTCACCCCCAACACCATGTGAGCCACTCCCATTGTCCTCCCACACTATTTGCGGGACTTCTTGCTGTCCAGGGGCAGCATTTCAGTGTGCATCGCACACCGTCGCGTAGGACGCACAGGGCCGGTGGGGACAGAGGAAGCAGGTGTGGTGGCTGATGAGGAGTCAGTGGGGATTTCCACGTCTGCTGCAAGTCGTGACTGCTGCATGTACAGCAGGATGGATGTCAGTACCTGTGTGATGGCCCCCAGATAGTCTCTCATTAGCACTGCCGAAGCATTGACTGCAGCTGTGTTGGCTGTTATGGCCAGGGCTGTCACAAGAGGTTGTGAGGCCCGTGGCAAAACATATGGTGAGGCCCCCTTTTGATGTTACGCACTGGGCCAGTGGCGGCACCTTCGAAAACAAGGGACTCGAGAAATCTCCCCTTCAGTTTGTGTGGAGGAACACAAATATGGTTTATTACTACAACTGCAAATCAACTACAGCAAAGTTAGATTTCTCTACTGAAGAAAGGTTTACGCCAGACTAACTTTTGTATTATAGGCATAAACATATTTAGGATGGCATGACGCCATGTGGGGCATGACGCCAGCATTAAGGAGCACCCTTCCCCTGTGTGCACATTAAAACACACATCATACACAGTAACAGATGGATGATGTACAGTGGAGGCTGTTGAATTTCTGAACTGAAGAGGCTTAAATGTTTGTGCCAATTATGCAGGATCGACAGAGCACAGTGAGGGTGCCCAAACCAAACAAGGGTTATTTGAGGGGGTTTCTCACTCCCAAGAAAATGTTTCTAACACTGGGTTACAATTATGCATTTTACAGCTCTTTCATTGTAAAATTGGGTAGAAATCCATAGTTTGCAATTGGTTTGTATGGAAGCACTTGGAAAAACACAATAGTTGCAAGTCGCCAACCATGCACAGGTACATTTTCCAATACATTTCATGCCGTTGTTGCACACAACATATGCTAGTATAAAGTGGTCAACCAACTCACACCCCACACCTCTGCCCTACCGCAGACAGCTGTCCAAGTCCATTGCCTCTCCCTTCCTAGGTTCAAACTTCAAAAAGCTGGAGGGGGGAGTTTTCCGACCCTAGCTACCAAATTGTGGAACACCTTGCCCAACCTTCTTAGAGCTGAACCCTCCTTTCAATCCTTCAAGAGCCAAGCCAAATTGTGGCTTGCTGCTCAAGACAATCACGCTTCCTAAGATTCAACACCCTGATACTACCATTGTTTGACTTGTACTGTGATTGCCTTATTGTATATTACCCGCTTGTAATTCTGCAACCTTGACTTTTAGTCCATTGTTTCTTCTAGTTTATCTCAGGCTAAGTATCTCACTCCCCACTGTTATTGTACCTTGTACTTCACTGTAAATGTAACCCTGACTGTACATTGACCACTTACTAATTTATTGTACCTCATGCTCCCTATTTCATCCTTTTGCACTCTCTTCACTGTTATCGTACCATGTACTCTTTCTGTATTGTATAATTGTAACCTAAGATATGCACCAAGATGCCCTTGGGCCAGGTGCGCTATACAAATAAACAAAATACACAATACAAATACAAAGATATATTCATGCTGGTTGTTCCCATGTGGTCCATGCAGGCTGCACCAATATAAGCCATTATTACCATGTACGCACTCCCAGCCAGTAAACATGCCATGCCACAGAAAGTATGTCCAGGCTGACTGTGCACCATAAGTGTTATTACTGGCTCTATTGGCCTAAATTCAATGTGGGTCAATTTAGCCAAGTAGTATGTTTGCTTTAACCTTGATGCATGGTTCTGTGCAACATAGGTAAAGCAAAACAAGCATTGGCAATGCTAACAGATTGGGCTTTCATGTAGGCATGGTAAAGGCACTGCTGTATTGGTATTAACTGCCCATTGATGGTAGCAGGTGCAAACTGGTTTGTGTACCTGAGCATCTAATAGCAGTGCCTGGCAAATGCCTAATACTTATGCACATGCCAAAACCGTTGGCTTTGCCAATGTTTGTTTTAACAGGACTTCAGTGAAAGACACGTAGGGTAACAACAACATTGAGCGGATCGGGCTCTAGCCCCCTCCGAAATGTTGTGTTTTGGTGACTCGACCTGGCTGCATGGGCGGAGTCAGCCCCTGGCTATGGAGGGCTGAAGTCCTCCCACTTTGAGGCAGAAGGCCTCTTTCGATGTGTCGCCAGCCCGTAGCTCTCGTTATCGAGCGGCAGCAGCATCCGACATGCAGAGTTACAAATGCCTATCCATGCCATATCAACGGACTAATTTGATAAAGCTAAAAGCTTTTAGATGGCACACCTCTCCAGAGATTAGCATAACATTATGAAATTAAAGAGCCTCTGAATTGGGGTGAAAGGTACAACTAGTAGCCAAAGGGAAGGTGAACTAGCTATTTATCTTCCTGGCTGGGCTCAGAGTATTGGGAGGCAAGTGGGAGCAGGACTGATTGAAGATGTGCCAGGGCTGGTTTGGGGCCCATTTGTTTGCGTCGTTTGTGGGGCACCCCAGGCCTTAAAGATTGGAAATATAGGCCAAGGCACCTGTGGAGTGCTTAAATCAAAAATGAAGTCAAAATAATACAGTGAGGTGGTTAAAAGCTGCAGATTTTCAGTAGGTGTCTGTTTCATAGGACTGCCACAACGGGAGCAGCTGCTTGGCGGCCCATTTCAACTGCAAAAGCTGAAATACCCAGACGTCATCCCTCAGTGGGGAGACCGACAGAGCAATGGGTTTATTGGCCCCACTCACTATCCGCTTTCAAAACTGTCATCCAGCCCCTGCCAGACTGACCACCACAGCCGTGGCCAGATGGAAGAAGACACAGACATTAAACAGGGCCTCGGCCTCCCTGTTAACAAGGGCCCTGAAATAACTAACATAAAATATTTCACTGTTAGCACCTGCATTCATAAATATACATTTTTAGGTAATCGAACTTGTGATGTGGGGTTAGCACTTGCATGCCAGGGGAATGATTAGAAGGGAAGTGATGAAATGAGAAATCTCATTCTCGCAGCAGTCCTTAAGTGTGACGTTTCAGAAATGAGGGCGAGAGTTAGCTTCTTGTAACATTGAAGCTTCATCAGAATAGTCTCATTCTAATGTGGAAAGATGTTAGATGTGCCCACACAAGTAAGTTTGTCCTTCCCCCACAGGCTCCGACTTTAGCACCCCTCCTAACATTTGAAGTGTTAGTCCCACTTCGTCGCCCCCCGAAATTTTAGCCTAGATGCACCTCTGATGCCATGGCCCCACCCCTTAATTAAGTGGCCCACAAGTCTGCTAAATGTGGGGGTGGGGTCTGGCGCACACTCACATACAACACTTTCACCCATGCATTCATCCACCAGTCACACAACTCCTTGCATGCACGCATACATAAAACCAAACATAGCACAACGTAAACCCCAACATACAAGCACACATTCATGCACATATATATATAATACATACAATTAAATAAAAATTTTAAAAAACACTAACCTTACCTCCATGCACCCCTTGAAAATCCCCTGCGCAGCCACAGGACATGTAGACACGCTCTGACAGGAGAGAACGCCTCTCCCATCAGTCAGCGTGGTCACACTGAGGAACGTGAACACACTCACTGACAGGAGAGGAGTCCTCTCTTGTCATTTAGCATGTCCACGTTGTCAGCTGAATAACGGGAGGCAGCAGAGCTCACTTCTGAGCCCTGCTGCCTCCCATTATTTTGCTGTTTGTTGCGGAGCCAAACGGCTTCGCAACAAACAGCAAAATCATTGCATGGCAGAGAGCAGACAGCACAGTCCCCCGTGTGAATAAAGGACACGGGTGAACTGTGCTGCCTGCTAGTTAGGAGAGGGGGCCGTGAGGCCCCCTGCAAGCGCGAGGCCCGGGGCGGTTTGCCCCTCCTGCCCCCCCCTCATGACAGCCTGGTTATGGCGGCTGTGGTCCCCGCTATGGCTGTGGCCATCTCCCGCCGGGTGTCCTCGCCATCCGCAATGTATTTTCGCAGCAGCTCCAAAATCGACTCCTGTCGGGCCTCCACCCTCACCAGCCGTACCTCAAGGCTGTAGGTGGGAGCTGGAGTGGGGGGAGGATGCTGTCACGGGGCCTACATTATCAGTGCTGTCCTCGGGGAAGGGGCTCAGGTCGGAATCGTGCAGGCAGGGATCAGCACTGCTGTAGGTGGGTGAGGGCTAGGTTTGGGGTGGGGGGGTGGACACGGGGCTTGGGGTGACTCCTTCCTGGTCCACATACTCCTCCAAGTCATCTTCGGTGGTGGCCAGTGCTTCTAGGGCCTCGCCTTCCACTGGTGTGGGTGTGGGCAGCTGGGTGTCGACAGTGTCAGGCACATTGGCTGTAGGTGTTGGCAGCTGGGTGTCAACAGTGTCAGGCGCACTGGCTGTAAGTGTGGGCTGCGAGGCTGCCCCGGAGGTGGTGGTGTCGGTTGCCCTTTTCTGTGGCTGGGACGTGCATGCCCTCGTTGTGGTATCCTGGCTTGCATCTTCTCCATCGGTGCCTGGGGGGGTAGATGAGATGCAGGGCATCCGTAAGGGTGTTACATGCCAGATGCATACTATGGTGCTGTGGAGTATTTCATTAATCATACATTCATTTCCTACAGGTGTGTCACACAGGGTAGTCTGAGAGGGCATTTTGGCATTTGCTGCATGGCAGGTGGCATGCCGTTGTATTGGGGTTTGTGTGATATATTACATGTGCACGGATCCATGTGTGGTGGCTGTGTGTTGGTAATGGAATTGGCACTCAGCATGCATTTCTGTGTGGCAGGGTTTGGCCCTCCATCTGGACTTGAATATGTTCATGTGGGTGTTGGGACATGCATTGCCTTGCCTAGACTCTCTTCCACATCACTTGTGCTACATCATGGTTTCCCCTACAGGGATCTGCAGGGTCACTCACCTCCTTCTGGTGATGTTGCCGCACTAGTCTCCATCTCCCCAAATCCCTCGATGGACTCCGGATTGATGAAGGTGCTTGCCGTCTCCTCCCAGGTGGTCAGTTTGGCAGGAGAGTGGGGTCCCCCGCCTGTGGCCATGGCCTCCCTCCTGTTGCTTGCAAGAGTGTTACGGACCCTGAGGCGGAGGTCATCCCACATCTTCTTGCAATCCCTAACAGTCCGTGGGGTGGCTCCAACAGCGGAGACCTTGCGGGCTACCTGTTACGCTCACCTGGTATCCACGGGGATGCCACCCAGCTGTGGGGACTCTGGTACCCCTCTCAGCCGCTCCCAGGTATAATCAGCGGAGAAGTTCTGCCTGGAAAACAGGTGGTCAATGTTCAAGACTGGGCAACTGGGGGAAGAGCCTCCCAACACCCCTTATGCCCGGAGCCCCTCCCCGGACCTTGTTATGGGTTTTGACGTGCTCTCCGTCCTACCTTCTTGTCAGGGGCGCGTTGTCCTTTGTGGGCGAGTGCGATCTAGTTACTTCCCTGATGCAGGCCCTTTAGAGTCTTTCAGGTAGGTCTTATTACTGTTATACTGTATGCCTTTCTTGGATTTAAATAATGTCTTTTCTCTCTCCTTAGGTGTGCGGAAGTTCGCTGTGGAACGTTGGCTGAATTGGGACTCGCCGGCAGGTGATGGTGCTTCGAGAGCGCATTGATACAGGAAGTAGGCGCTATGTGCAACGCTATGATTCCTTGCCTTTGCTAACCTGTTGACTTTTGTTCCCGTAGGTTGCGGTGCTCACCCGAAGCAAGAAGTCCCAAGGCGATGCTGGTCGATGGCCGACTCGTGAGGTAAGCTGCCGGCACAATTGTAAAATGTCTAATGTCCTTTTTCAATCCTTTTTGCAGATCCGACGGTCCGAGAGGCTCGTTGTCCCTTGGATGCTGATTGCAGGAGCGGAGGGCAGCTAGCGGTGGAATCACAGGTAAGCTGCTGCTATTAACGATGTCCTTTTGTTTTTCAGATGCTGTTCTTCCGAGGTTCTCAGATGCAGCTGAACACGATGAGCGTCACGTTGCAGGATTGCAAAGTAACGCGAGCGTGCTATCCAAGTCGGGTGTGGTTTAAATAGCATCAAGAAAGTAGTCCAGGTAAAATAGTCCCTAGGCTACCACACCCAAAACACTATACTGCATAACTTGGTTCCAAGGAGCCAAGCTATGTGGATGCCTCCATGTTGACTGGCACTGAAATAAAGTAGTTCCTAAGCACAAGTCTTCATTAAGTATGAGCCTGGCGCCAAAGGCGCCAGGACTGGCCCCAAGAGGGCCTAGCCAAAGGATGCCGAAGCTTGTTGGGGGCCCAAGCCGAGACCCCTCCTGGCCCATGGACCTGCCGGGGGGGTTTCAGGAAGAGGATCGTTACACTACCTCCTGCTAGATCTCCTTCTTGCGGTGCTGCACCTCTCGCTTCAGGGTCTGAGATTTGATCACATCAGCATGTGCGGCAAGGGTGTCCGCAAGCATGTTTAATTCAGCATCTGAAAAGCGCTTTTTCCGCAGGCGGGGGGTAGTCTTCCGGTTTGCCCTAGACATCATGAAAGTATTGCCACTGAGCTCTCCTGGAAACAACTGGTTGTTTGGGAGGATTGCAATGGATTGTGTTTTTAAAGATGGCCGCTGGCGCATTTCCCATTCCTACGCAATGACGTTAGTTCCGGATCCGGTATTACGAGCCCAGTATTACCATGTTGTTATTACTGGGTCGGTATTAAGGGGTTCCTCCTAGGCGGTGGTAGTATCGGCGGGTCCCGTGATGGCGCTATCAGGGGGTTGGAGGGCCTTTAGCGGCATGCCGGTATGGCCATTACCGGCATGGGGGTTTGCGCTTGGTCGCGCACTCGTAATCACCTGCTATTAGTGGCGTCATACAAGCACGGACCCGCTCGTACCTCCATGCTGGTAATGACCCCGTTTTTACCACGCTACTCGTAATGAGGCCCAATTTCTTTTTTTTCTTTTTTTTTGTTCACTGTGGACAACCCTCTGCCGGGGTCACTCTTGTCAACACACTATTTGGTGGGACTTCAGGCTTCACCCCCTGCTCATCAGCATGCCTCCGTCGGGTTCACTCTTGCCAATTTTGTCAATTACACATTTCCTTGAACAGTTCTTGCAATGCGGGATTCATTTCCCTTAGTTCACAATCATCTGCCGGTCAAAGACTTTTGACTGTACAGAGGATTTTACTGGACCCCATATGACCACTTTGACCCTCTTCTCGCCTTTTGCAAGGACTTCTGGTAACAGTAGTTTCAACAATAGGGTAATTGACTATAGAGTTTTCTGAGTGAGCACCCATGTGGTGCCCGACTCCTCTGTAGCTGGTTTTCCCATCTTGCATTAACAGATCTTTGTACTTTCTGCAATTGGCAGTTTGCTACTTTTGTTCAACACAGTTTGGTTTCTTATTGGCTCTCCCCCGATGAACCACTTGGCTTTTCTCAACTCTGGAGTCAAGGCCGGGACCACGGAGGTAAGCATCTCTGCCCAGCTTGGTTATCAGCAGAAGAGGGCCCCGTGTACCGTTGACAACTGCTGCAACGCACGCTGGCTATTGTTCGCAGTTTTACGATTCCTTCAGTGGAGGTTTCACAGGCCTTAGTCGGAAAGGGCAAGGTCGCTCCTTGTCACCATCTCGGTTCGCGCCATCTTTCTCCTCCTCTTGAACTGCTGTGCTGAGTTACCACTCTCGTTGTGCGGTCTACCTTGCTAGTATTGTGCTCTTGTGCTCCATCTTTTATCCCTGTGGGGAAGGGAAAGGCCCATCAGGTGTGTGTTTGTGTGATTCTGGTCAATTGCCTGACTTTACCTGACCCTTGTGTTGAGACATGTCACGTAAAAGGCTCTGGAGTTTGTCCATCGTCTTCTGTGGTGTGCAAAAGTGTTTGTTTCGGAAAAGGGGGGGGGCGGGGGGAATAGAGTGTTTGAGTAACCCACAGGGTAGGATGGGAAAAAAGTGTCATAAGAAGGGAGATACGGCGATTCACCCGTTAGTGTCCCACTTCCACTCCCAGAGGAACCCCCCCCCCTCCCCCCATCCAGGTGATCCTCACTCACTTGTCCAGCCCCAGAACTGGATCAAATAGCAATGGCCGTGTCATTGCCACCTGGATAACAGATCCCAGGGACTTGTCCAGGAGACACCTTAAGGTTTCTCACATCCCGTGATTCACCAAAACAACTAGTCTGCATAGTCAACTTTGTGTTTCTTTCACTCTGCATCAACTCCTTCTTCCTCTTCCTCGTCTCAGTTCATGAGGCTTTATGGTAGTTGAAGTCCATAGAATTTCTAAAGTGATGCTGTTTAGGACTTTTACTTAGAAAAACATTAGAAACAGGAAATGTTAGGTGTGTGCTATATATATGTGAGGTATGAATGGTGTTTTGCAATAAGGGGTTTCTGGGTTTTACAATGGGAGGGATTTGTATGGTGATGACAAGCCATCAAGAACCTAGGAATTTTGAGGTCTTCTCTAGAAAGGTAAGAAAACTGCATCCCTCCTGTTGGGGTCACCACCATCCCCCCCAACAGCTGTCTCCTCCAAATGTGATCCTCCCTCATAGTACCACCCCAAGTGTCAGGATCAGGATCAGGGAGCGGCTGCCGTCCCCAGGCCACATGGGAGGCGATCCTTGCCAGAATATCAGTGATAACTCCACAGGATTAATCACACGACACACCATGATCTCAGTTCCAACCCAGTTTTCCCTGTGCTCTGCAACCAGTTGAACTATGGGGCAAAAATATATATATTTTTTAGGATCACATTTTCTCTACTGCAAACACATTAGGCTTAACTGCTCTTATTGTGGGTATGATCAGGAGAGCAAAGAGGAACCCATGGGAGGAGCCATCCATCAGAAAGAAAACTACTCCAGGTAAGTAATTTGTTTTTCTAATGGATGGCTTCCTCCAATGGATTCCACATCACACAGCAGTATCAAGACACCGGAGGGGGTGGGGGAGACATATTCCCTTAAGCCAGGTAACTTTGAAGAATTGCCCAACAAAATTGTGCGTCCTGAGCATTAATTAAATCCAGACCTTAATGGGAAAGGTATGAACAGAAGCCCACATGGCTGCCTGGAAAATGTCCAGGACAGGGACACCCCTTTTAAGGGCCGATGTGGCCACCGCTCCTCTAGTGAGAAATGTGCCTGCAGATCCAAGGGTACCTCCTTTTGAGCCAATCTATAGCATTCAGTGATACAGAGAATTATACATCTAATGTATCATCTGTTTTGAAAGCTGCCACACCCTGCCTGGGACCTGCATGGGCAAGAAACAGCTGATAATCTATTCTGAGTTTTTTTACCCCAGAGATTTAGAAACTCAGAGGTCACTTGGGGTCAAGCCAGTGTAGCATTTTCTCCCCCATAAAGGGATGCCGCAGAAAATAAAACAGGTAGTTTAGTTATCAGAGCAAGATGGAATTCTGAAATTACCTTGAAATGAGGGCCTAACCCTCAGAGTAAAGTCTGTTGCTGAAAATTATAAATTAGTCACCGTAGTGACTAACGTACTCCTAGTCCATAGTCTCCTTTCCTCCATCCTGTATGGGCGTCCCTCGCTAGGGACGGGAGACGGAACCATTTTCACCAGAAAAATAAACTTTCCCTTTAAATTTAGATGCGCGTGGGGGCGCAGCCCTGGGAGCATGCGCTCCCCTGTGTCCCACCGGCGCCACTCCTCAGTCCCCTTTGAAGCGTCGACAATATTACCATTGCCTAATGACACTAGTTTATTAAGGGGGGAGAAGGATGGTGGGATGTATGGAGGAAAGGGGACTATGGACTAGGAGTACGTTAGTCACTAGGGTGAGTAACTTATAATTACTCCTACGTCCCGTCCCCTTTCCTCCATACTGTATGGGCGATTACAACTGAATGTAGCCCCAGGTTGGAGAGTTACCCCTCCTAAACTGCCTGACCAAATGCTGCATCTAATCTGGAGCTGGCATCCAAGCAGTAGTGCTTGCAGAAGGCCGTAGCCCTTGTAGCCGCCTTGCTGGTAACCTGCCATGGGACATGCCTCTGGAACGTCACAGCCGTGGCCTTGCCTCTGACAGCATGGGCATGCATGTTTGCCAGGAGAGATATGTGCTGCCCTTTGTAGGCCTGCTCGAGGGCAGTAACCATCCACCTTGCTATGGAGGCCTTGGAAGCCTGATAGCTGGGCTTTGACCCACTGAAAGTGACAAAGAGAGCATCTGATTTGCAGTAGCTTCTGGTTCTGTCCAGGTAGAATTTTACAGCCCGCCTGATGTCTAGACAGTGCAGAACCCTCTGAGCGTCGTCCTTAGGGTCCGCAAAGAACTTAGGTAACACTATCTCCTCATTCAGGTGAAAAGAGGAGACCACCTTAGGTAAGAATGCAGGGTGAATTTTAAGTACCACCTTGTCCTTATGAAAAGTAGTAGAAGGCCCTGAAGCCACCAGAGCTTGGATTGCACTGACCCTGCATACAGATGTAAGGCCCACCAGTAGGGCTGTCTTAATGGTGACTAGCCTGATGTCCGTGGACGCCCAAGACCACAATGAGGTCCCACACATGGTGTGGCTTCTTGATAGGTGGATAGAGCCTGGTGAGGCCAGCCAGGTGTCTTTTAACCACTGGGTTAGAGGTTGAAAAAACCTCCTCCTCAGAGTTCCGGTAGGCTCCAACATACAGGTCAATGGATCAACTTCCTTTGATTCAGCCCAGTGACAAAACCTAGTCCACTTGCTTTTGTACTGGCTCCTAGTAGCATCGCTCCTAGCGCCCTGTATAATGTCTAGGTTATCCTGTGACAGATGTAAATGTCTTGGTGTGACCTGTTCAGGAACCACGCTGCAAGGGCTAACTTCTGGGGGGCGGGGTGGATGACCGTGCCTCCCTGCTGTGAGAGTAGGTGAGCTGGACCCAGCGAAAGGTGCACCAGGGCCGGCTGAGTAGTTCGAAAACCATTGTACCTGGGCCACCACAGAGCTATCAGGATGATATGTAGGTGCTGGGCTTCCCTGATCTTGCAAATTACCCTGTGCACCAGGGGAGTGGGAGGGAAGGCATATGTGTTCATGTTGTTCCATTGGATCTGCATTGCGTCGCACAGAGAGCCCCAGCCCTGTCCCTGCCAGGACGCAAACTGGGGGCACCTCCTGTTGTACTAGGTGTCAAAGAGATGCACCTGAGGATGGCCCATCTGTCGAAGATCGCTTGCAGGACCTGTTCGTTCAACTGCCATTCGTAGATGTCCGCACGCAGCCTGCTGAGCCCGTTCGCCTCCAGGTTGCACTCCCCCGGGAGGTGGATTGCTGTCAAGTGCATGTTGTTCTCCAGGGCCCACTCCCAAATGCTGACTGCCAAAGTGCATAGGGGAGGAGACCTGGAGCCACAATGCTTGTTGATGTATTACATGCTGGTGGAGCAGTCCGTCGGAATGAGTATCTTCTTGCCACTGATCATAGGAAGGAAGGCTTTGAGAGTGAGCCAGATGGCTCACTCGAGCCAATTGATGTGGGCCGCCTGCTCCTGACTGGACCAAACTCCATGGACACTGTGGCTGTCCAGGGAGGCTCCCCAGCCCTCCCGGGACAAATCCGTGGTAATGGTAGTCTGCGGTGCTGGCCGCCTGAAGGGCTTGCCTATCCGCAAGTTGTAATCCGTGCACCACCAGACCAGGTCCTGGAGGGGTGGAATGCTGACCAGTTCTGCCTGGGAACCCCTCTCCTGACTCCAGGAGGCTGTGAAGTGCAGCTGTAATCGTCTAATTTTGAGCCTCGTGTACGGCACTGCCAGGAAACATGCCGCCATGATATCCAAGAGGTGTTGGTACCACCATGCCGAGGTCACTGCTCTGCTGAGAAAATGCCCCGTGGCTCTCTTGATGGCTGTGATCTTGTCCTCCGAGGGGAAAACTCTCTCGGAGCCTGTATCTCAGATGAGGCCAGGGAATGTTAGATTCTATGTAGGCTGCAGCTGTGACTTCTTGAGATTGGTGGAGAATCCCAGATCGTGTAGAGTATTCTTGAGGGCGGGAAAGGGTTTGGTGTACTGCATCCGGGAACCTTGCTCTGACCAGCCAGTCGTCTAAGTATGGGTAGACATGGTGACCCTGGGCTCTGAGGAGGGCCGCCACCGCGTTCCTTAGTCTTGTGAAGACCATGGGGGCCGAATTGAGGCCAAATGGTAGACCCTTGTATTGGAAATTTAACCCCCTGATCCTGAACCTCAGAAAGGACCAGTGGGGTTGCCAGATCTGGACGTGTAAATATGCACTCCTTCAGATTCAGGGAGCACATCCAGTCTCCCCCGGCACAATGTGTCTCCGCAATAAGCGCTGCGGTAACCATCTTGAACTTTTGAAGAGGAAGGTTAAGGTTCAGGGTGGAAAGGTCCAGCATCAACTCTCCGGCCAGCCTGGTTCTTCTTGGGTATGGCGAAAATCTGTGGCTAGAAGCCCAGACCCCTCTCAGAGGCTAGGACTTCTTCCACTGCCTGGCTCTCTACGAACGAGTGAATTTCCACTAACAGAGTTGCAGTCCCAATCTATGGGAGCTGAGGAGAGCGGAGAAGGAGGTAGCGGTAGGCAGAAACCCGAGGATACTACTAACAGGATCCAGGGGTCCGCGAACATTACACCCCAGCGTTGCGAGTGATGGGAAAGCATGTCATGCCTTTTTTCCCTCTGAGGAAGGGGCTGAGGAGGGGGGCTGAAAAAAGCCCTTATGCCCCGCCTTGTGCTGCTTGCGGCGGTGTTGGCTTGGAGACCGGTCCAGCTGCCTGGACCATCGTTCGTAAGCTTTGGAACCCTTCAAAAGACCGCCACTTGTCAGAAAGCTGGTGGGTCTGGCTGTAGGTCTTAAGTGTGGTCTTCGTCAGGATAGAGAAGGATTTCACAGTCTGCGAACTGTTCTTTTTTAAAAACTTTATTTTTGGTGTTTTTAAACAACTACAAACAAGACTATCACTCAGCGGGGGTGTCAACAATTGCGCCCTAGAGTACCCGCTTCCCTTCCTCCCCCACCCCACCACAACAGTTAACATGCAAATGATATTGCCTCCTCGAAACGTCTCTTTGTTCAGGGCTCGTCTGGGCGTGTGAAGTGACGTGTGTACTTCCTTGGCCCGATTGTTGAGCTGGGGTCGACGAGGTGGAGTCGTTGGAGGTGGAAAATAGGAAAGTAACGTTTGGTCCCCAAATGTACGGGGGGCGTGCATGCAAGGGTAACATCTTAATGAACTCTGTTTGCATGTCCTGACAGTACAGTACGTCTTTAAGCCAAATTGCTAGGGTGGGGGCTGGTCGCCGACCATGACATAGCGATTCTCCTGCGTGCAAGCACCAACAGGATGCTTGCTAATTTCCTCATTGGAGGTGTCAGGTGTCTCGCCAACCCAAGAAGTGCCACTGTGGGGATGGGTGACGGGTCCTCTCTGATTATTGTGGCTGTTGTCTGTAGAACTTGGGTCCAGAATTGGGCAATAGCGGGGCAGTTCCAAGCTAGGTGAAGGAAATCTGCCGCAGGGGCTCCACACCTCTCACACAAGGCCGTCGACTCTGGTTGTTGTGCGCAGTGTTTGGTTGGAGTATAGTACGTTTGATGGAGATAGCTAAAGTGAATTTGCTTAAAACGTGTGTTTAACGGCACTTTTTTGCATCTGTCGTAGGATGTATACCCAGTCATCGTCGGGTATTGTGGCTTGAAGGGATTTCTCCCATCTTCCTTTTGTGCAAGCGTTTGTGGATACAGTGTCCGTCACGAGGGACCTATATATTGCTGAAACCAGCCTGCCCTCGCCCTGTGCTTGAAACACATTATGCAATAGCTGCCATGTGGGTGGTTGTAGCGGAAATGTCGAGAGGAATGCTTGGAGAGTATGACGGAATCTAAAATATACAAATGTGTCAAGGGATGTGTTACCACCCTTCTCTCTAGCTTTCTCGGGTGTTATGAAGACTCCTTCGGTGAACAGGGCTCCTAAGGTGTGTATTTGTAGTTTGTCTGCCCATTGGTGAATTACTTTCTCTGCAGTTAGGGAGATCCCTGGTATGAACTTAACCGGCAATAAAGAGGAGAATCTTGTTTGAACGTCACACTTCTGTGCCATCTTTTTCCAGATCGCGTAAGTGGAGAGTACGACATTCATCGTAGTGTGGGGCACTGGAAGAAGGCCAATGATGACTGCTCTCAGTAGACTGGGGGATACAAGGGCTCGTTCTATTTGGACATGTGGTTTCATGAACTGTGTGGCGTACCAATAGCTGAGAAATAGTTCCGCTCCAGGTCAGGGAGCGCCAGGCCTCCCTTGGACACTGGTAGTATGAGTGTTGTATAAGCCACTCGAGCTGATTTGCCTGACCATAATAGCTCAGGATTAAACTCCTGAATCTTTTCAGGAAAGATTGTGGTAGTAATAAGGGTATGTTGATGAACAAATAGAGGAATTTGCGAAGAACTACCATCTTAACCACCAAGGCTCTCCCCCACAGCGTCAACGGGGGCGACTTCCATCTGTTCACTCGCTCCTGGAGCAACCCCAGCACCTTTTCATAGTTATCCCTGAATATGTCTTGGTGATTTAGGGACATTAGAATCCCCAGATATCGGACGTGGGAGCCCTGCCATTTGAAACCATGGTCGTCTGTGAATTTACGGGTGTCAGATGGTTCCATGTAATAATGTCCCCTCAAAAATATCGCCATGCAAAAAAAATCGCCGAAAAATGGCAGTTATTTGTGGGGACATTATTACATGAAACATGCGGGGGACACCCCCGCAACCCCAAACTCTTTTTTATTTTTCATGGGGAGCGGGGAACACCCCTGCAACTCCCGCTGCCCCTGTCCAAATATGTATGGTCACCTATATAATGTCTCCACAACCTTTTCCGTGTGATATTATATACGTTGACCATATATATATATAGGGATATTACCCGATACCTGTCAGAGGGAATATTACCGAATTAGTGTGATTAATTTTTAGACCTGATACAGCACCAAACTTGATAATTTCGCGCATAATGGGATTCAAGTTTTCGCTTGGGTATCGGACGAAGAGTACCACTTCGTCGGCATAAAGGGAGATCACTAGTTTGTGGGGCCCAATGGAACGACCTCTCTGGAATTGCTGGGAGCGTAGTCCCGATGCTAGGGGTTCCATTATTAGAGCGAATATTAGAGCTGATACCGGGCAACCTTGTCTGGTCCCTCGCCGTAGATCTATGTGGGTAGATTTCGTTTTACCCAAGATGGAGGATTGGGGGTTATTATACAGTAGGGAAACCAGCTTAATAAAGTAGCTACCTAGGTCCATCTGTTTGAGTACTGCAAAGAGAAAAGGCCATTCAATAGAGTCGAAGGCCTTTTCTGCGTCGAGTAGGACCGTGATCGCCCGATGTGTGGGGTTGAGTGCTGCCATGGCATCAAACAGTCTTCTAATGCCAAATATTATGTTTCGTCCAGGGACAAAGCCCGCCTGATCAGCAAGTACTAGTCCCGGCATGAGGGGAAGCAGTCTAGCTGTCAGGATTTTGGCCCGGATCTTGTTGTCGAGGTTGATCAATGAGATTGGCCTATATGAAGCACAGTCTTCGGGGGGCTTGCCGGCTTTATGTAGGAGGAACACGTTGGCCTCTCGGAGGGTCGGTGGGAGGATCTCAGATTCTCGCGCTTCTTCATATACGTGCAGGAGGAGCGGGCCAGTGTAGCCGCGAAAGCCTTATAGAATTCACCAATTAGGCCGTCAGGACCTGGGGCTTTAGTGTTGGGGAGACTTTTTATGGCTTGCAGGATTTCTTCCATGGTGAAGGGCATATTTAGAGGTTCACGAAGCTCCCCTTCTACGAGTTCAGTGTCGTTTAAGTAGCATTGTAGAGTCTCGGGGTCTGTGTTGTGTTTAGAGCTGTATAGTTCCTGATAGAAGGTGCGAAATTCGTTGACAATTTCTTCTTCTGTGTGCACTAGTGTGCCCTGTGAGGTGAGCACTCTTTCCACCACGGTGGGTTTTCTGTCTGCAGCTATTAGGCGGGCTAGGAGGGCTCTGGGTTTCTGACCGTCACCATATTGTCGAATCTGATGTCTGCGTCTTAGGAATTTCAGTTCTCGTTCCGCTGTGGCTCTGAACTTCAGTAGTTCTTCCTTGAGCTCTGCTTGGGAATGTGGGTCGTTTGAGCTAGAGCACAGGAGTTCAAGTCTTTTTAGTTCGTTCTCACTGGCGATCAGTTCTCTCCTGATCAGCTTTAGTATTCCGTTCTCTTTTACTATGCACCCCGCCTCTGATATAGCACTTGAGTGATTCTCAAAGCGTGCCAGCCGAAGAGACTGAGTCTTGGTTGATTTCCAAAAATGTTGTGATTCCATTGCGTAGCTCTGTTGCGAACACTTAGTCTAGCAGTGATCCTGGCTTGAAATCGCCAACAGGGTGTGCCATGGCTGACGTTGGGAAGGTTATATTGGAGCGTCACTGTGGAGTGGTCGGAAAAGGTTTTGGGAAGGATTTGGCACGTCCCCCATTGAAACGGACTTTGGGAAGAGACCAATAGATAGTCAATACGCAAGCTTGTGTTGTGGACAGCAGAGTGAAAGGTGTATTCCTTTGTTTCCCAGTTATTGTATCTCCACACATTTACCAATCCGTAGGCTCAGCAGATCTCCTGGACTTGGAGGGATGCTTTGGACGGTTGAGTAGTTGTGTTTTGTGACTTATCTTTTAGGGGGTCTATTGGCGTTTTCAGATCCCCTCCCCAGATGACAGTTGCGGATCCTGACCTCTCGAGGTGTGATAGTACCCAGTCAAAGTTGTTTGCCCCGTCCAGGTTAGGGGCGTAGGAGTTCACGAAAAACACCTCTTTCCCTGCAAGGATTCCCCCCACTACGAGTGCTCTGCCTTCGGTGTCTTTCTCGGATTTTATCAGGTTGAAACTGGAATTTTTGTCTATGAGGATGGCCACTCCTCTGGCATACGATGAGTATGAACAAAAGTAACTGTGGCAACCCCAGTCTCGAGCCCAGCGGTGTTCAGTTTCCGGTAGGAGGTGTTTCTCTTGTATGAAGGCCACGTCGATTTTATGTCTCTTGAGGTATTGTAGGATTCTCTGAGTTTTGGACGGGAGATTGCCCCCCCTGATGTTCCAAGTGGCTACCTTGAATTTGCCATGCGGGCTTCCTAATGAGGAATATTTGTGGTGATCTCATCTGCGAGTTTTGGTGGTGGTGTTGAAATAGCGTGAAGAGAGTGGTGGGTTCTTCCATTCTGGCGTAGCAAAGAGGTAGAGCTCGTGGGGACTGGGGGGTAGGGTCGTGGGGGACGGGGAGCTGGTAGGTGCGTTCCCATAACAGTTTCTGCAAACCCTCCCCTGCGTGGGCAACCCCTAAATTTCCCAACCTTTCATCCCTCCCTGTGCTCAATAACCTTAACAGTGCTGCGCCTGAGGCGCTAGTTGTTAGGGAGAATTCTCATTCTATGGCTACTTTCCTTTACCTATAGAGTCTCCCAGCAGCTTTGCTGGATTTGAAGGGTTTGTTTATTTTTACCTGCTAAAAGTGAGACTCTTTTTCCCACTCTTAGGCATTTAGCTATGTGTGTTCTAGGCTACTTTTGTGTTTAATGCCTATGGGATTTTCTCTACCCCATAGGAACCATCTTTATTCACATGTGTTACACGGCACCCTCAGGGCAGTGACATAGGGGTGTCATAGTGAACCCCAAACATAGACTCCATACCCTGGGACTGACTACTGTCTCCCAGGGCATGTAAAGTCCCCATTGACTTTACTAGTCAATTTTTATGAACTTAACCAGTACAACCCAACTTACTATGGAGGTACTGGAAGGGGTTAATAGTTTTTCCCCTATGTTCATTTTTGAGGGGGTACCTTAAAGTCCCTCTCTCTAAAGTTTATGGCTGGTGGCAGTGGTTACTACCATAAATATTTGACCGCGAATATTTCCCTATGGGATTTTCCATTGTTCGAGGCTACCACTTTTTCTGACAGCCTCTAACATACCGCCGGTGCATTTTAATATTAACTTTGGTCCGGTAGGTTTTATTTGCCAGAACTTTAATATAACTTCTTTCTCATGTCTTTCTCTACGATCCTTACCCAGGTCGGAGATCCTTTGTTCGTCCGTTTGGTGGGCTTCTGCCCAGAAGCCCTCCTTCCGGCGCCACTGAGTCTGGGGTGGGTCATTGTGTGGGAGGGGGAGTAGCACCCCTGGACAGGGTTGCCTCAGCAACCCATGTCGCCCTCTATCCTAATATGCTGGAGAGTCTCCCGCCAAGATGACCACTCCACTGTGTGAGTGACAGCTAAGCTGTATGAATGGGGATCTTTTTGCATACAAGCACGGTCCTGAGGACTGGAAGAGCAAGACGTTGCCACTGGAACTACGGAACCGAAGAGGAGAGAAGCCAATGACACCTGCAATGACTACCACCACCGGTTGTTGGGGGTCTATCCTTAGCCCCCCCAGGCGTGCCCGTGAGCCCCCAACCCAACAGAGCTCAGACGCACACGTCCGTTAGGTTGGGGCTCCCCGGTCGCTCTGCGGTTCCGGGAACGCCCCGTTTATTTAAGCCGCACGCGGCGACGTGCAACGTCACGCCGCCGCGTGCGCAGCCCTTACGGGGCAACGCCACACTCCTCCTTTTTCAGGAGGACACACAATTACTTTATTAGATAAACATAACATATCACACATCAAACAACTTGCCCATCCCGGACCCAGGCCTCTTTAATGTCAGCCCCCTCACCCCGGATGACTCTCCAACTGTCCCAACACATACTCACTGAGGTAAGCGGGTTTCCCTCGCCCAGTCCTCTGGGGGTACCTCCCGCTCACCTCCGGCACCGACAGTCCGTCAACAGTAGCCTCCCGACACGGAGAGCCCGGGGCACCGAGAGGGGGGCCATCTTCCTCAGGGATCTCGGCAACACCAGGGTCCAGAGGGGGTTCAGTTCTCGAGTCCCCCAGCTTCTTGAAGAAGCTGACGTTGCGGGTGACAGCCGTCCGCCCATCGGAGGCCGTCACCATGGACCCCTTCACAGCGACCACATCCAGGGGCGCCGGTTCATAAGGCAGTGACAAGTTCCCGTGAGGATGGCGGTTCCGGATGAGCACCTCATCCCCGGGTTCCAGCCGCTGGGGCCGCAGGCCCCGTCGCACGTTCTCTTGGCTGATCCTGGCCAGCCGGTCGGCCTCCACCTGCTGGTCGTTGATGACCAGAGGCTCTCTCTCCTGTACCTCCGGCAGTAGACCCCGGGGGCATCGCCGGAACAGCACTTCCGCCGGGGCGACACCAGTGGAGGCATGTGGGGTGGTGCGATACACTCGCAGGAATTGATACAAGGCCCGTTGGAGGGGCTGGCCTTGTCCTTGCGCAATCCGAAATGTCTTGTTTAGTGTTCGCATCAGCCTTTCTGCATCGCCGTTGGCCCTCGGCCACAGCGGGGATATCTTTCGATGTTGTACTCCACAGCTGGCCAGGAACTCCGAGAAGTGTTCGCTTTGAAATGGCGACCCATTGTCCGAGCACAGTGTCAGGGGAAACCCATGGGTCGCAAAGATCTTTTCCACGCCGACCACCACATGCTCGAATGCCACCGATTCCACGAACTCTACCTCGGGGTACCGGGAATACTCATCGACTATGGCCAGAAAATGGGTGCCCACGGACGTGGACCCAAAGTCGGCATGTACGACCTCCCAGGGTCTGGTCCCCCGAGGCATTGCCTCGATAGCCGGTTCCCTCTGCACCGGGGAGGCTGCCTGGCACCATACACATGCCGCCACAAAGTCATCGACCCTTCTCTCTAGCTCCGGGAACCAGACCTTCATCCGCAGCCTCGCCTTCGTCTTGGCAGCACCCTGATGTCCGTGATGGGCCAAAGCGATCACCTCACCCACTTTGGAGTGGGGGACCACTATGCGATCCCCCCGGAGCAGGAGCCCCGACTCAGAGAAGGACAGCTCATCTTTCACCTTCCATAGCTGTTCAAGGGCGGTCTTCGCCTCGTGGGTCCGCCCTGCGAGCGCTTCCAAGACGAGCTTCCAAGACCCGCTCTGCATCGACTGCTTCAGTATCTGGAAGCACCCATCCTCGGCCGCCGCGGCCTTCAGCTCCGACAGGGGCAGTGCATTTGGTGTTGCTCCCTCCACCACCATCCGGACATGGTCGTCCGCTTCTTCTGCACAGGTGTCTCCTGCCACTCCCCCACGCACTCCGGGATGCCGGGAAAGGAAGTCCGCTGCATTGTTGGCCCCTGGCCGGTATACCAGCGTGACCCCGTATTCCAGCAATGCGAGCATCCATCTTTCAATTCTGGCCGGGGGCTTAGATGACGAGCCCGCCAGAATCGGGAGCAGGGGTTTATGATCCGTCACCACAGTCACCGGACGTCCCAGCACATATAGGCGAAAATGACGGCATCCCCACAAGACCGCCAGGGCCTCCCTCTCGATCTGGGAGTATCGCTGCTCCGTTTCCGAGAGCGCCTTACTGGCGTATGCAACGGGCCGGAGATTTCCTTCACGGTCCACCTGGGTCAGGACTGCCCCCAGGCCAAACGGACTGGCGTCGACCACGATCTCCGAGGGTAGCGCCGGGTCAAAGAACGCCATGGTGTCCTCCGCTGTTAGGGCGCCTTTGATGTCCTCGAACGCCGACTGTTCCAGTGGACCCCAGTGCCAGGCAGTGTCTTTCTTGGTCAGAGCTCTGAGCGGCTCAGACCTCGAAGCCAGGTTTTGGATAAACCGACCACAGTAGGTCACCATGCGCAGAAAACTCCTCACTTCTGACACGGATTCCGGGGGCTGTGCACTCTTAATGTCCTGAACCTTCCGTGGGTCGGGTGACACCCCACCCTCCTTGAACACGAACCCAAAGAATTCTATTGATGGGCGCAGGAATTCGCATTTGTCCCTATGGAGGGTGAGACCCAATGATTGTAGCCTCTCGAAGGTTTTGGCCAGGCGCTTCAGATGGATCACCTCCGTGTTGGCAAACACCAAAATGTCATCACTGATGTTGAGCACCCCTTCAAGATCAGCAAGTGCACCCCGGATAATGTTCTGAAACACTTCGGCAGCCGACGAGACCCCAAAACTCAACCTCTTGTACCTGTAGAGTCCCCGGTGGGTGGTAAATGTCGTTATATACCGGCACTCAGGATGGAGGACAACTTGATGGTACCCTGCTCTGAGGTCGAGTTTAGAGAAGAACCTGGCCCCCTGTACCTCAGCAATTATGTCATCGATGGTCGGGGTCAGGTGTCGCTCCCTTTTTATGGCCTTGTTGGGCAGCCTCATGTCTACGCAGATGCGAACGGAGTCCGGCTGTTTAGGTTTCCTGGCCACGACAATGGGGGACACCCATGGTGTTGGGCCTTCCACCTTCTCGATGATGTCCAAGGCCACCAGGTTGTCCAGTTCCTTATCGACTTGCTCTCTCAGATGAAAAGGAACTCTCCGGTGTTTCAGGGCGATGGGTTGTACTGAGTCATCGATGTGTAGCCGGACTGGATCACCGGTCATCCTCCCAATGCCATTGAACAGGGCTGCGTACTTGTCCAGTAGGTCGTTGATGTCTTCCAGGTATACTGAGTACGCAAAACTCACTATCCCGAGCGCCTCCGCAGCCGCGCAGCTTAGCAGGGTGTTATTGCTTATGGGGGTGACGTAGAATCGTGCTCTGATCTTCGATCCTTCATGCTCCACCTTCGCCACGAACGCTCCATCCAGCGGTATGGGCTCAAGTCCACCGAATGCGAAGATGCGAGCTCTTGGCGCAGCCAGGTTCGGCAATGGGTCAAGAGCGTCATAATGTCCCCTGGCCATAACATTGACCGATGCCCCTGTGTCCACCAGCACGGGGACAGGCGAGTGGTTCACCTCCACTACGCATCTTGGCTGCCTCCTGCTCTTGTCTTTCAGGACCCCCATGCTTGAGACGAAGAAGATGTTTTCCTCCTCCTCTGCTTCTGCCTCCTCTGCCTGAGCCTCCTCTTCCGCTTGATCCACCTGGGCCACGTTGGATGGCCGGGTTTGACGCGGAGTCCAGACCCGGGCAGGACCTCTGGGTACCATGACAGGTAGCGCCGACTTGCACACTCTCGCGAAGTGATCCGGCAGGCCACATCGGCCACATGTTCTTCCTGCGGCTGGGCATTCTGTGGGGTGGGGGAGGTCGTAGCCACATTTCTGGCATGATTCCCCCGACCTTCCTGCCCTGTCTCGGGGGGGTCCGCCAGGCCTTCTCGTTCCTCTGCCGCCCCGCCACACAGTGCACACCTCTTCGGCTTTGATCGAGCGTGATCCTGCTTCCATCTTGCTCGCGCGTGCCTCAGCCACTTCGTGACATCGACCCAGCTCTAGTATACGGTGCAGAGTGATTCCCGGCTCCCTGAGGACCTGTCTCCTCAGTTTGCCGGAGGAGCATGCTTGTATCAGCATTGTCCGTATCATGTCCTCCGCGTCCCCCCCACGCGCACCCTTGGGAGAGGCGGCGTAGGCGGCCGTAAAACGTATCCAAAGTCTCATCCTCCTTCTGCTTGGCCGACAGCATCACGAATCTCTCGAAATCCACGTTGGCAAGTGGAAGGAAGTGCGCAAGGAGGGCCACTTTCGCCGCACCATAGGTCTGGTCCGCCGGAGTCAGCGACTCGAAGATCTCCTGAACCGCGGCTCCCGCCGAATACAGCATGGTGGCTACCATGCTGTCATCATCATCCACTCGAGCAGCCCTGAAGTACATGTCCAGGCGGGCCACCCACCTCCTCCATCGGGGCCCCAAACTGGAAGGAGGGCCCGTAGGATCGAATTCTGGTATCGGTTGCAGGGCCGCCTGGGCTCTAGCTTGAGCCATGATGGGGCCGACAGGCTGTGCCCCTGGTGGTGCCTGTGGCGGTGGTTGCAGAGCTGCCGGCTGGGCCACCTGACCTTCGTCCTGAGAATCCTCCCCAGGATCCGCAGTGTCGTTGTCCTGTTCACTGTCGGACATGGGACTGAGCGCACAGGCACCCCACTACCAGACCTGAGGCCGCAACTCAGATTTCCACCACCACCATGCGAAAAGATGAAGATGCTGAAAGATGCAGAAGACCTCTGAAGCTGCCACCACCTTGTGATGATGAAGAGGATCAAAAAGAGTGTCCTGATGATGAAGGGGGGCGAGGAAATGCCCTGTTGCCACCTTGCAGCAAAGCACTGCTGTGTAGATGTCCCAAAAATTGAGCCACGTGGATGGACTAGGCTAAGCAGGCCCTGCCATCATAGCCCTTGTCCTGGCTAACACTCGACGTAACGATCCCAAAATTTAATGAAAATTCACAAAATGGGCATGGGCGTGTGGATCATGTCCTCAGCACCCACAAAATCCAAAAATTAGACCCGGATCACCTTCTCGGTCCGAACCGGAGCTCCGAGAAGTTCCGCGGCCTTGTCTCCAAAATGGCCGCCAGCCGCGTGTGCGGTCCGCAGCCACGGCATGAAACGAAACGTCCGTGAACGTTCCGATCGTTTCAGAAAAAATTCCGGACGCCTTTCACCGCCGGGCCCGGGCATCCGACATCACTCGTCGCCACTGTTGGGGGTCTATCCTTAGCCCCCCCAGGCGTGCCCGTGAGCCCCCAACCCAACAGAGCTCAGACGCACACGTCCGTTAGGTTCGGGCTCCCCGGTCGCTCTGCGGTTCCGGGAACGCCCCGTTTATTTAAGCCGCACGCGGCGACGTGCAACGTCACGCCGCCGCGTGCGCAGCCCTTACGGGGCAACGCCACACCGGTGAAGCCCTGCTGCAGCGTCTCACCACTTTTCTCCACACGACGAGAGGAGATCTTCATCTGAAAGAGCCTTCTTCCCTAAAGCCGGTGGGGCCAACCAGTTTGCCAATAGCCTTCCCGAACCTGCCGTGGTCGAATCGCCAGTGCCCTGCACTAGGAGACCGGATAGCCAGGCAGCTATCGACCCGGACCGCGATTAAAAGGAGCGTACCTTTTAAACTTCGTTTGGCAGCACCATGGCTGGTTTCATCCCTGGGTAGTGCAGTACCTCGAACCTTCCTCCACAACGAGAGCCTCTCTTCCTCTGCTGAATCACCCGAACTGCAGGAACTACCAGGAACAACCGACACCGCAGGAGCCACTTCTTCATTTTTAAGGTACATTGTTCCGCCAGGCCGCCCTTCCTTCGCGGTAGTGCTAAAGGTGTTTTAAATCCTTTTCCTACCTGTTGGGTTGGCCGTCCCTCTCTCTTAACATTGTCTTTCGCTTTCTGCATCCGCCTTTCCAAATCGTTAACCAAAGACTTGACTGCAGCTACAAGAACATTTTGCTCCTGCGCCCTTGCCCTGTACCACTAACTCTGGCACAGGCCTACTGACTGTCACATTTGTTAGACCTGCTATCTCGAGATTGATTCTCCATTCGAACTGTGTGGTGCAACCCTTTCTTAGAACTACCCTTTACTTCCCACTGCATAATCATTGTGAAATGCCATTTTGCTCAGTTTTCATTTGAAGTATTGCCTATACTGATGCACTGTCTTGCTGAACTAGTTCACAACTGATGGGAAGTGTTGCTAGGGTGTATAAGAACCGATTTATAGATAACTTGTGTTTTCCCTCTCTTGTGAGAAATTGTTAGAGGATCCCTTGTGTGTAGTTGTCACTGTGCCGTTTTGCTCCGTTTTCACTCTGGTTCACTCGGTCTACAATTTATATAGGGAGTGTGTATATTTTTCTATTGACTTAATATAACTTGCTTGATACTTGTGATACATGTGTTTTCTTAAAATGTATAAAATAAATATATATCTACTTTTTAACTACAAAGCTATGGTCAGTGTTTCCTTGTGCCATAGTACAGTGGGACTATTGTTTAAACCCTGAATACTGCTCATCTCCCTCTTGAGATAGGTCTGACTGCTCAGCCACAGCTACCAACTAAATCTTTGTGGTACAGACTGATACCAAAGGGGATTTATTGCTATCACCTGTAGTCCTAATCTGGTGTAGTGCTCCCTAAGGGAACTGCACTGGATTCTGCCTAACACTAGTGACCTCCCAAGGGAAGAGGCTCCATTAATATTAAAGGGTTGTGATTCTCTGGTATTGGCGTTGGCCCTGGTTGCGCCTGGCCTAGTGCTTTATTTCAGCTTCACAGTGGATTTCGTCTCGCTCGGTCCCTTTCTGGTGGCCACAGATTGTTGTTAGGGGGTCTGCACCTGATTCTATCCAGGAAGGAGTTAGCCTCCTTGGGAGAGTTGAAGAATTGGATCTTTCCATCGTGCTGGACACATAACTTTGTGGGAAAGAGCATCGAGTAGGTAATCCGGTTGTCCTGTAAACGACGTTTGACGCCAGTAAAGGATCTCCTCTGCGCTTGGACAGCCAGAGAGAAGTCTGGGTAGAATTGAATGCTGTCCCCATCAAACTGGAGTTCACCCTTATCCCTAGCGAGCCGCAGGATTGTGTCCCGGTCTTTGTAATTGAGCAGTTTAGCAATGATTCACCGTGGAGTTGCTCCTGAAATAGGTCTGGTAGTCGGGATTCTGTGAGCTCTCTCCACAACGAACAGTTGTGATAGTGCTGGCACTTCAAAGAGTTCTTTGCATATTTTTTCGACATGTCTTCCATTTTCATCTGAAGTTGCTGCTCTCTGACCCCGACCAATCTTATATTATTGCACTGGGAGCGTCCCTCTAGGACTTCATTTTTGGCATTGTCCATTTTCATTTGACCTTCCAATGTCGACACTCTTGCCATTAGTGTTGCTGTGTTATCAAGATCCGAGACTCGTTGTTCCACTGAATTCAGCCTGCCTCCGTGTTTGTCGAGGCAGTGTTGTAGTCGATCGACCCTGGAAGACAGTGCATCAAGCTTGCAGTCGAGGTTACCGATCCCAGCCTTTAGATCCAGAAGGATCTCTCTGATGTCTTGGCTGCGTCCTCTAGTGGTGATTCCAGATGGCTGCAGGGCTTTGAAGATCCAGGTTCAAAGTTTAGATTCCGTTGAGATTTATCAGATTTTCCCATGGTGAGACTCAGAGGGTCGGGGTTCTGGTTCCGGTCAGCCTAGGGGATGCGGCGGCATACGCTGCGATTCGGACTTGTTCAGTTCCGCATGAGCTCCTCACCTTAGATGCTCTGGGGTCAGAGGGGGGCACCCGATTGGTCAACACAGGTCCGCTTTGGATTATAGACGAAGTGACGGCTTTGCAGGTGCTCTGATTGTTGGTGGTGAGGTTCTTGATGTACTCGAGAGGCTGTCTGTCTGTTGAAGGCTGGGGTGTCTCTGGAGCTCGTTGACTGTCGGGGCACAAGTGGCCGGTTCGCAGGTCGTGCCGGGTGTGGACCCCGGCCTTGCTGTCCTGTAGCAGGGGGAGGGGTATCGGGGAGTCAGATTCTTTTGCTGCGTGTTGGGATTGCTTCTGGCAATCTGCGTCCACGGAGTAGCTTGTGGCTTAGAGCGATGTCTGCAAGCTCTTAGTCGGACTTCTACGGGTACAGCTCTCCCCAAACGCACGGGGGTTGTCTCAAAGAGATTTGCGTGTGGTTAGTAGGGCGTTATGCTTGGTGATTGACTAGGTCTACCCCATGGGGGATGCGGCGGATGTGACGCCTTTACAGTAGCCCTTGCCTCACAAATGATCAGCAGGGTGGTCCATGTTGTGAGTAGAACCGGGTCCTCTTGTGCGATCTGCACTGTGTCCCCTGTCATCAGTGGCAAGCACAATGTTTTTGTTTGGGAGACAGTGAGGCTTCTATCTCCTATTTATTCCGCTTTTTCTTCGGGGTGTCTTACCCGCTGGCTTATTGCAGGATTACAATAAACGTATGGTGAGGCGCCCGAGAGAGCGTGTCGTTTCATATGTCTATATCTGAAGATTGGATGGCTAGATAGTTCAGGGGCTGTAGGCTATCCGGCCGTTATGTCCGGGTGTGGTCACCAGCTCCTCTTGTTGTCGGGCCGGTCTCCGTAATCTAGAGCGCTGCGGGGCAGCAGCACTCGGTGCACATAACAGCTGAGGTCAGTGACTGCAGTCCCAGTTGTGGTTCATGGGCCGCACACTCCCGTAGGGGATCGTTGCTTTCTCCTTTATCCAGCGCCTGCCGCCTTCGCTGGAAGCTTGTTGCCCGCAGGCGAGGGGCCCTAGGCGTGCTGCCGTTGATCCCCATCCGGTCCGACCCAGGGGGGGGGGGAGAGTGGGGCAGCTACTGCTGTGTAGCGATCTCGTCCCAGCAAGCTCCACCGGTTGGCGTGCCTGCATCTCGTTCTCTCGGCCTCGGTCTCCCGTGTGATAGCTGCGCTGTCACCTACCCTGTAGACTAGGATGCAGGGGTCGCAGACCTGGGTTCGGATCGGTGATTTCTGCCCCCGGTGATGTTGGTCAAAGCGTGGGCATCCACGGTTCGTCACCGTCAGGTCGCCTCATGGACGAGCTGGCCTCCGCTGTGTTCGGCCCCACGTCTTCCGTCCGAGGGTGCCGGACGAGTCCTCTCCTCGGTCTGCTACTTTTATTTAGGTAGTTCCGGAGTGTGGCAGGGTTTCCACGATGCCTCTCTGGTTTGCCCGCTAGTATAGGCAGCCTCTGTTGCCGTCCTTGTCTGACACGTTCCGGTGTTCACCTGGGTCGTGGAGACGTAGTTACGCCCCAACCCCTCCTTGGCTCCGCTTCGGCGCAGACACACGGGCGCAGGGAGCCTCGGATGCCATGATTTCAGGTTTATTGCAGGCGCTTTTCCTTTGTGGCTGTTTCCTATTGAACAGGGTTGCTTACTCTCCAGAGACACAGCGATTGAGCAGGATTAATTTGGGAGCCTCAAGGGAGCTCACAGGAGAGCCGCCATCTTGATCGGCCCTCTAGCGCCCTCTCTGGGAACTGTTCTTGATCGGCCCTCTAGCGCCCTCTTTGGGAACTGTTCTTCTTATCAAGTTCCTCATCGTTGGTGGAATAGAAAAGGTCACCCCCCACCCTTGAATGGAAGGTCCAATATTCGTTCCTGGATGTCTGGGTTGAACTTGGTAGCCCGTAGCCAGGCTGAACTTCTCATGTCTGCAGCGATGCAGATGGCATGGCCTGAGGTGTCTATGTGAGCCACTGTGGACTCCATTATGTCCTGCGGCACAATTTTTGCTTCTGCCAGCCCTGCCTTGGAGGGTGCCTGACTCTGTACCGGGAGTTCTGGAAGGATGTCAGCTATTTTCCGCCAACGCCTTTGATTGACAGCAGGGAGCATAGCATCCGCATTGGATTGACGAAGGTGCAGCGAAGCGTTGGAATAGATCTTCTTTCCATATGCTTATAAGGATCATCTCCTCCTTACCCAGGAGTGCCAAGGCTGAGGTAGCCGAGGACAATTACGGCTTGGAGTAGAGTGAGGCTGAGTGTGAGCCGACAGCAAGAGTGGATCGCCTCCAACTGCCTGCACCTGGCGACGAATGAGGTTTAAACCATCCTTTTTGGCCAGTGCCACAACATCTTTTTGCATTGGAATCCACGTTCTCGCCGTGGGGTGTAGAGTTAGGACCTCGCCTATGGTTGTTCAACCTCGGGTTGTGGGAGTATTCGGCTAGTCTTGCAAGCCGTTCATGAAATGCCTTGGCTGAGGAAGGTGTGTCGGGATCCTCCTCCTCATCAGTATCCACTAATGTGTTCTGTTGGTCAGGTGCAGCTGGAGGAGTGCTGGGCGCCGTGGGCTAAGGTGTGCTGTGAAGGCTGATACGGAACCGCCAGGACTGCTGGAGGCAGGGGGGGCCGGTACAATGGGAACTGGCATGGGCAGCTGGGGCTGCACAGCGGCCTGAGGCGGTGGAGCAGCCGTGTGTGCTAGCGGCAGAACTGGAGGGAGCATGTCCCTGCTCACATCCTTGAGACTGATGCCCATCTGTGGTGACCTCATAAGCATGAGCAACTTATTAAAAAAAACCTGTCCTCACAGGCCGGTGGAGTGTTTGTTGGCGTGGCCATAGGCGCAGGGCCCTGAAGTTGTTGAGGCCTTGCTGCATGCAGGGTGTATCTGCCCTGTGACGCTGAAGGATATGCTGTAGGCCACGTGCCTGGTGAAGACCAGTCCCACCTAGAAACTGGTTTCCCTACCTGCTCCCCAATGGAGGATGGTGCTGGACGAGCCGCCATTTTATCTGGCGCGGCAGCCATTTTGTCGGGTTGCATGCCACGTGCCTGTGTCGTGACGGTTGCCGCGCTGGGGGCGGTGGCGGTTGAGGCCTACCCTGCACCTCAGGTCGGGGCCTGGTAGGCCGTGTGCCCTCAGCTGTGACGCTGGTAGTGCTGTGTACCGGCCCCCTCAGACATCTGTCCGGTACTAGGTGCTAGGCAGAATCCTGGGCAGTGCCCTTAGGCACCACTACACAAGATTAAGACTACAGGTGGTAGTACAATTTCACCTTTGGTACAAGCCTGTACTAGACAGAGTGGTAGCAGTAGCGGAGCAGCCAGGCTTATCTCAAGAGCAAATTAGCAGTAGTAGAGATTACACAAAGGGCTACAATTACAGTGACTCAAGCAAACACTGACTCAAGGTTTTAGGTAAAAAAATATAAGTACTTTTATTTTTAAACCATCTGTTCATAAAACACTTCACTTCTATTAAATCAAATCACACTGTAAATACACTGTAAATACACTACACACAACTAATTCCTCTTGTTCAGGCAAATTCAAGGTAAGTACATTAGGATTTGACTGACCGGTGTTGTGAAACAAAGATGTTAGCGGCGGTACATACGCGATACCTTTTTGACAGTAATGACAGTTCGGTCTTACTAAAGAAACGCGTACCCATGGAAAGAAATGCCACCGAAGTCAAACACACTTAGCACAAAGAATAGTTAGAAAAATCATAGGCAATACTTTTGTCAAGGCAACAGAATCAGAGGACTCGCTCTAGGATGCAGATAAAGTCAATAGGCCTGCGCCAGTGTCACGGGAGCAGATGCTCTGTTGTTGAGGATCACACGTTAAGAACAGTTCGAGATTCAAGATGCCAGGAGTACTTAGAAATTGTCAAAAGGAAGCAAAAGCTATAAGAGGGAAGGAAGAAAGGACAAGCCTTCATGGAGGAAAAGGGTTCACCCCGATTCCGTAAGGTCGGACGAAGAGAACAACCAAATGTGCACAGTACCTTATTCCGCTGAAGAAAGCTGGTGCCATGGCAGTTGTTCCTGGTAGTTCCTGCAGACTCACGGTTCCTGAAGCTTCAGTCGTGGGGACAAGGAGGATGTCTGGAGAGATCTGCACTACCCAGGCATGAGGCCAGCAGCAGCAAAAACAACGATGAATAAAAAGGTGCGCTCCTTTAAATCAGGAGAGGGCTCTTCTGATGGATGTCCGGACCACTACAGCACTGAGCAGTGATTTCAACCCAGAAGAGGATTCTCTGGCTGAAGAAAGGTGAGCTGGTTGATCCCACCAGGCTCAAGGGAAGAAGACTCCGGACTGGATCTTCTCTTGTCGTTGAAGGGTAGATAGCTCAGGACTGCAGCAGGGCTTCACCGGGACTCGAGATTGCAGCAGCCGTCTTCTTCTCCGCTTCTCTTCGGTTCTTTGCAGTTCCAGTGGCGACTGACTTCCAGCCCAAGAATCCTTCCTTTTATGCCAAAATCCCCCATTCACCCAGCCTGGCTGTCAATCACTCAGCAGGGGTGTTGTCCAGCCCGGACAACCACCTCAGCCAATCAATACAAAGTGCGACTTGGGTCTCGAAGGAGACCCTTTGCAGGGGGCGACTACACCCCTCCCTCACATTCAGCCCACCTAGACACCCAGGCGCCAAAAGGAGGGCTTCTCTAGGGAAGCCCGCCAAACGACAGTGAACAAAGGAGGCAAACCTGGTTTGCCGCGCAAAATAAAACACAAGAAATATTTTAACAAGTAGAAATGGCGACGAAACCCAACCGGAGCCAAATTAAAACCAATATGGTCAAGCAGGTTTCATGTTCGAGGCTACTATATTAGCCTAAAACATTACCACGTTATATAATAAAACCGCGGTAGAAAAGTTAGGGTAGATACCGCTGCCACCAGCCAGGTCTTAATGTTAAGGGAGCGAAATAGTGCTCCAAGACGTACAGATAAAAAGGGATAGTAGTTAACCCTTTCCAATACTCCATGTAAGATGGGGTGTACTGGATATGTGGTAATTGTGACTATATAAAGTTAATGGCAACTTTACATGTTTCTGGGGGACAGTAGTCAGCCCCAGAAAAATGAAGTCATTGGGAAGTCTAAAAGACAACCCTGTGTCACTGCACAGAAGGTGCTGTGTAACACACACAAAAAAAAGTTGATGCCTAGGGAGTTGGTGAGACTCCATAGCCCATGAGCACAAAAAGTACAATACACACAAAAATACACTAAGAGTGGAAAAAAGGTTCACACAAAGCTGCTGAGGGACTCACTAGGTAAGGGAAATTAGCCATAGAATGAGAATTCTCCCTAAAACTAGGGTGGAGACCCCCTAATAGAACCTTGCGGTCCCTCAGCGACATCACTGGTGGGATCTCGTGACCCCTCGGCCTGGCTGCCGGTAGCTGAAACAGCCTCAGTACCTGTGCTGATGCTAGGACATGACTGGTCCCTCCCGCTCTGACGTTTCCTGGGGAAGGAGTCGCTTTTGCAGGGTGTGGATGAAAACAGTGTCCCTACCTTGGGCCTTGACTTGTGTCTCACCAAGTCCTTCAAGTCCTCTGGAGGTGAACTTCCGAAGAGCTCTCTTCACCAAGCTAACCTGTTCTTCAGAGCGCACTGTATAAGCGCGTCACACAAGGTACAACCCTCCCTGTCGTGTTCGGTGCCAAGGCAGCAGAGGCAAAGAGCATGGGGGGTCGGACGTAGGGAAGAACCCCTCGCAGGCTGGACACCTGCTGAAGCCCGATGTCGACATGCGCCGGGGTGGAGCGTGGCGCCAGAGGACACAGGCATCTGAATAAAAGACAAAAAGAGAGAAGACAAAAACACTTCTCCAGGAAAGAGCGCGTGGAATTACTAGGCCGAGGCCTAACCCAGGGGCGCTGGTGAAAGCGGTCTGTTCCCGTGGACTCGGAAAAGAGGACGAAGGAGTAGCGCCGGTGGGCAGAGTTAGGGGAGCGCATGTTTCCTGGGCCACGCCCCCGCACACATCTAAATTTAAAGCGGAAGTTGATTTTTCTGGTGAAAAAGGTTCTGTCTCCCGTCCCTAGCGAGGGACGTCCATAAAATATGGAGGAAATGGGATGGGACGTAGGAGTAAAGAGAGGCAATGAGGCTTAACCAAAAGGGCCTTCATCTCACAACCACCTGTTAGCACCACTAGAAAGCCGGTTTTTAAGGTTAAAAGTCATAGAAAACACAAATAGGGTGAAAAGGTGTGGCCATAAGAAAAGTAAGCACCAGATTCAATTCCAATGGTGGTGTTAGGGAGAATCCTGTGCAGTTCCCTTACGGAGCACTACAGAAGATTAAGACTACAGGTTAGAGCAATAAATCCCCTTTGGTACCAGTCTGTACCACAAAGATTTAGTTGCTAGCTGTGGCTGAGCAGTCAGACTTATCTCAAGAGGGAGCTGAGCAGTATTCAGGGTTTACACAATAGGCCTACAGTACTATGGCACAAGGAAACACTGACCAAAGCTTTGTATTAAAAAGTAGATATATATTTATTTTATACACTTCTAGTAAAACACATTTATCACAGTCATCAAACAAGTTAAAATTCAGTCAAGGAAAAATATACACACTCCCTAGTTAAATTGTAGGCCAAGGGAGGCCACCATGGAGCGCAGGCATGATGGCTGCCTGATCGTTCGGCTCCCCTGAAGCCCCGAGAGATTTGTGGAGTAAACTGCGATAAAAGGAACGTTATCCTCCTACAAAGGCTGAATCCAGGTGGGGGGGAACTCCTGGGGATTCCGGCGATACCCTCCCGAGCTCTGGGGGTGCCCGGGTCCCTGAGATATTTGGCTTGGAGCTTTTGCGCTCCCCCTCCCCCCTCCAGGCCCGTACCGCGCACGAGGTGAAGCTCCGGGGCCGGGCCCCTCCTCGCCGCAGAAGGGTGCTGCGCCGGGATCAATCTGAGGAATCGAGAGCCTGCGCCTCTACCGGCATCGCTGAAAGCTCGTGGGAGCCCCTCTGAGACCGGAGCCCTCGTCCGACAAGCCCACCCTCGGCTCCCGCTGCGGCAGTTTTGGACGACAGTACGCCCCGGGCCTCCGCAGCCGGACCCCGGCCTGCCGCACACGCGTCTGTGTGTCTCGCCCGGACCCCTTCCTCTTCTCGCCCCCCCCGGCAGTGGGGAACATCTTTGCAACAAGTACCATAAGGCCTCCCCCCCGGCTGCTGCTGTGACACAACCCTCAGAGGCCTACACCTAATAGGCCCGGGCCGACGCGGGAGCGCGCCTGGGCCCCTCTGCAGAGTGCAGGCTCACCACCCTATTCAAGGGCCTACTACTTGCCATCCACAGCAACTACCACCCCGGCGACCTTTGAATGCACACACCGGCCCCACGTCGGAGTAACCGTGAGTACTGGCTGTCGGGGGGGTTGGGGCCCGACCTGCCCGTCCTAACCACCACACCTCATCGGAGTTGGTACGGAACCGGGGGGAGACCTCGAGGAACATTGGGGAACCAAAAAGATCTAGAGTTGGAGACACCCTCATGAGTTGGAAAGAAACCCTGGCAGGATGCCAATTCACTCCCCGAAAACAAGAGATGGAGACCAACTCCCCACCTACGCCAACCCCCGACATGAACACCATGCAGAACAATATCCAGACAATCCTAGACGAAATCAGGGGGATGAGAACGGACATGGGAGCCAAGCTAGCTGACCTCACCACCAAGGTCTCCACGTTGGAGGACAGAATGGAGGGGGTAGAGAATAACCAGGCGTCCACCGTCTTCTTGGAGACCCAGATGGAGGCAAGGTTTAAAGAGATGCAGCGGCGCGAGGGGGAACTCTGCCTCAAAGTGGATGACATGGAAACTCGTGAACGGAGATGTAACCTGCGATTCTTCGGCCTGACGGAGGTGGACCCAGACCGGCCTGGAGGGCAAAGTGCAGGAGATCATTAGGATTGTCTTGGGAATTGACTCCGGGGAAACCATCCTGATTGATAGGGTTCATCGAGCTGGCGGAGGCGGTAGGGGCCATGCTCTGTGTTTGCGAAGTTCAACTATTACAGAGACAAAGCAAAAATACTTGAAAGAGCTATAACTCTAAGAGAGATACAATACAACAACTCCAGGGTGGCAATCTACCAGGACCTATCCGCCCTCAAGCTACAAATGAGGAAAAAATGCAGTCCGATCACTAGTTGGCTGCAGGAGAAGGGGGTCCGGTACCGCTGGGGAGACCCATTCTACCTATCCTTTGAATGGCAAGGGGAAAACTTTCAGCTTGTTACAGAAGGGGACATCCAGAGAGGCATTGATGAACTGATCGGGCCCCCCCACCCGGGCCCTCGGGGGAGAACGGCAGATCCGACGGAGGCCCGAGCCGTGCCCCACGGGGCCCTGACCTCAGCCAGGGGAAACACAAAGTGAAGGGCACCCGGAAATTCAGAAAAACCAGGCACCCCTCGGAGGGACGTGGAGGACCCGCATGATTATCAGACAGAGGAGACGTTTAAAAGGAATGCAGTGCTGATCTGTTGTGGTCCACTCGCCCACCGCGGCCGTTGGCGAATTGGGGAGAAACATTTGTTCCACTTTTGTTGACGCCAAGGCCCGTGCGATGGATCCGAACGATTAAGAGGGAAGGGGAGAAAGGTAAGAAATGTGATGTTAGTGTATTGTATTGTATTGTATGGGCCCCTCCATGTTTGGGGGCGTGTTATGTTGTATTGTGATGTTGCCACGGTTGGCGAGGCTTATGCCGTAATTGATGGTTGAAGGTTTCGGGTCCCACCTGTCTGAAACACGGAGTGGTGGTGTTCTCGGTTGTCAGAAGGTGACCAGGTGCGTCCCCCGAGACCTTCGAAAACCTCCCCCGAGTCACATTGGAGGCTAGTTCACGGTGGGACCCTATGAGACACAAGACACGCAGCGGGAGTATAGGGGGCTGGGGCGGGAGAGGTCTGGTAGGAGGATTGGACCCCGACTAAACCTGTAAAATGTTCCTATAGGTATAACCTGGAGGGTATGATCCATACTATTTCTCTCTTGGGGCCGAGGCAGCGGCCCTGGTGGTTCGTTGACTAAACCCGATGTATGTCGGGCGATGGAGACGGACGCCTACCAAAATGGGTAAGGGAAATGGGGAACTGGGGAGGGGGAGTGGAGGGGGGAGGGGAAAGAAATAGGGAACGCCATGCCATGGTTCTGGGGTTCAAGACTACGGATGTTAACGGGGGCACACACTGAGGCTTTACAGGGCAAGGATAGCGACGACTGGATAGCTCAATGAGACCGAGGGACAATACATCGATAATCTCCCGTTTTATAAACAAACAGAGGGACTCTCTCACCTGGGGATCCGAATTCCATTCCACCTAGAAGATCTCTTTAAAGTAAACTACCCGCCCCTATGGAGGTCAATCAAACACGACCTGGGACGCTGGTCAAAATCCGGCCTCTCATGGATGGCTCGCCTCAACTCCATCAAAATGGTAATCCTCCCCAAATTCTTCTATCTGTTTCAAATGCTGCTAACCCAGATACCGAACTCATTTCTCCTAGAGATCAAGCGGGCCCTTCTCCGCTATCTATGGGCCGGTACATCCTACAGGATTGCTTACGACACTCTCACTAGACCCAAAGATGAGGGTGGAGTTAATTTCCCAGATCTAAGCACTTATTATAAGGCGTCACAATTGCGCGTCCTTGTTGATCATCTGACGACTGGCCCAAAGAAACAATGGGTAACACTGGATAACACACTCTTCTCGCCGGTCACATTGGACGAGTGGCTATGGGTCCCCAAGACATCTATTCCGAAAAGGGTTCTAAAACATCCAGTGTTGGGAGTGCTGTGGTCTATTTGGAAGGAAGGGGGCTATCTAAGATGGCTCACGACGTGGCCCTCACCTTTGAGCTGCATCTGGGCTCCGCCACTTTGGGAAGGGATCAACGAACCACTAGCCGTCCAGCAATGGTACGAGGTGGGCCATTGTAGGGCCGGACAGCTCTGGGTGGACGGGGTGTTTATATCTCTAGGTGACCTGAAGGATGCCCTGGGCCTCACTAACCTCTCCCCCTTTCGATACCTACAGCTTAAGGGTGCCCTTACCGAGAGCAGATGGGGGGATACACTGAGGCGGGACCTAACCGACTTTGAGAAATTCCTCATAACACACAAAGGTACAAAGGGGGTGATATCGCGGCTTTATAGCTTTTTGTTGTTCTCTAACCCACGGGGCCCCCCATCTTCCCAAGTACAATGGGGGAAGGACTTAGGCACCCCCCATAACGGAAAAAGGATGGACCAAGATTTGTAGGCAGACACACCGTTCCACAACTGCACCCCAATACCGCCACCAGGCCCTGAAGTTGATACACAGATGGCACTACCCCCCACAGAGGATAGCCAGAATGAGAAAAGGTTATGACCCCCACTGCTGGAAATGCCACGTTGAAAAGGGGGATTATGTCCATATGTGGTGGAAGTGCCAGGTGGCACAGACCTAATGGAGTGAGGTCCTGTCATGGATAAGAGGAGTGGACGGAATGGTGAGAACTATGTCCCCCTGGCTGGTGTTGTTCAGCATTGAGGTTGAAGGTGGCTCCAAGGTGAAACACGACCATATGTTGCAGGTCATGCTAGTCGCGGCTAGATGCTGCTGGGCCCAAAAATGGAAATCACCCCGACTTTCCGGGGAGGGGGAGTGGGTAGCGAAAACACGGGCAATCTATGATACAGAGTATGTTACCCACCTGATCGATGAATCCAAATCTAACATCGAGGCCCTATGGCTGCCATTTTTTGATAAATATGGAAAAATAGCCTGAGGCATAAGTAATCAGCTCAGACGATCCTCTCAATGGGAACAATACTATCGGGGCAACCCCCTTAGAGTGGGAAGAGATCGATTGTTACAGGAAATGTGACTTTTATATGTTGGACCTTGTTTTTTGAGCACCGTCTTTCTTTCAGAGGCAACCCTATGCTCGCATTGCATCTTCAGATAATGTGCTGGACCTTGTTGTTGTTATCGACCATTAATCATGGCATGGGATAGGGGGGGTGTGGGTGGTGGGGTCGGGGGGGGGGGGGGGAGTTGTGACCTCACTTTGATATATACCAATGTTTACATTATTTTTTGAATTATGTCATAATTGTAAAACTCCAATAAAACCACATTTTCAAAAAAAAAAAAATTGTAGGCCAAGTGAACCAGAGTGAAAACTGAGCAAAACCGCGCAGTGAAAACCACACACAAGGGATACACTAGCAATTTCTCACAAGGGAGGAAAAACACAAGTATTCTAGAAATATTTTCTTACACACCCTAGCAACACTTCCCATAAGTTTGTGAACCAGATTTAAGCAAGACAGTGCATCAGTATAGAAAATACTTAAATGAAAACTGAGCAAAATGGCATTTCACAAGGTTTAGAAAGGGGAAGAAAAGGGTAGTTATAAGAAGTAGGTGCACCAACACAGTTCTAGTTGAGAATCAATCTAAAGAAGGCAGTTCTAACAAATGTAGCCAGAGTCAGTAGGCCTGTGCCAGAGTCAGTGTTACAGGGCAAGGGCCCAGGAGCAAAATGTTCTTGTAGCTGCAGTCAAGGCTTTGGTTAACGATTTTGAAAAGGTGGATGCAGAAGGTGAAAGACAATGTTAAGAGAGAGGGGAAGCCAACCCAACATGTAGGTAAAGGATTTAAAACACCTTTAGTCCTACCGCGAAGAAAGGGCGGCCTGGCGGAACAATGTACCATTAAAATGAAGAAGTGGCTCCTGCGGTGGCGGTTGTTCCTGGTAGTTCCAGCATTTCGGGGGATCCAGCAGAGGAAGAGAGGCTCTCGTCGTGGAGGAAGGTTTGAGTTATTGCTCTACCTAGGGATGAAACTAGCCGCGGTGCTGCCCGACGAATAAAAGGTACGCTCCTTTAAATCGCGGTCCGGGTGGACTGGTGCCTGGCTATCCGGCCTCCGAGTACAGGGTTTTGGCGATTCAACCAAGGTAGGTCCTGGAAAGCGATTGGCAAACTAGTTGGCCCCACCAGCTCAAAGGAAGAAGGTTCTTGCAGACGAAGATCTTCTCTCGTCGTGTGGATAAAAGTGGTGAGACGCTGCAGCAGGGCTTCACCGGTGGTTCAGTCGTTGCAGGGGTCTTTGGCTCCTCTCCTCTTCGGCTTCTTAGTTCCAGTGGCGACGTCTTGCTCTTCCAGTCCTCAGGACCCTGCTTTTATGCAAAAAAGAGCCCCATTCATACAGCCTAGCTGTCACTCACACAGTGGAGTGAGAATCCTTGGCGGGAGACTCTCCAGCCTATCAGGATAGAGTGCGACATGGGTTGCTGAGGCAACCCTGTCCAGGGGTCCTACTCCCCCTCCCATACAATGGACCTACCCCAGACTCAGTGGCGCCGAAAGGAGGGCTTCTTGGCAGAAGCCTGCCAAAAGGACGAATAAAAGGATCCCTGACCTGGGTTAGGAGTTTAGAGAAAGACACGAGATAGAATTTATATTAAAGTTCTGGCAAATAAAACCTACCGGAGTAAAGTTAATATAAAAATATAAATTAATATAAAAATAAACCGGCAGTATGTTAGAGGCTGTCAGAAAATGTGGTAGCCTCGAACAATGGGAAAATCCCATAGGGAAATATTTGCGGTCGATTATTTACGGTACGGTACCCTATTAACCCTTTCCAGTACCTCCATAGTAAGATGGGTTGTACTGGTTTAGTTAATAAAAATTGACTAGTAAAGTCAATTGGGACTTTACATGCCGTGGGAGACTGTAGTCAGTCCCAGGATATGGAGTCTATGTTTGGGGGTCGCTACGACACCACTGTGTCACTGCACGGAGGGTGCTGTGTAACACATGTGATTAAAGATGGTTCCTATGGAGGTGAGAAAAACCCCATAGACATTAAACACAAAAATAGCCTAGAACACACATAGCAAAAATGCCTAAGAGTGGGAAAAAGAGTCTCACTCTAGCAGGAGAAAAGAAACAAACTCTTCAAATCCAGCAAAGCTGCTAGGGGACTCTATAGGTAAGGGAAATTAGCCATAGAATGAGAATTCTCCCTAACAGGTGGCATGATGAACTGTCTCTGTGGTAACAAGTTAACCCCCGGAGGTACTGCAACAACATGTGGATGCCAAAATAAGACCCGGGTATTGGCGTCCTCTTAAATACTGAGATGGCCACCAAATAACCTTTCAATGTTTCAACCTATAGGCTGCTTTGATCAAGTGTCAAAAGGAACTGAAGGACCATGGCTGTAGGTCAAGCATCAGGTAGAGATCCCTCTCTCTGGACCAGGAACAACATTTTTTCCAACTGCAGTTGTAGATGTCCTTGGTAGCTAGCCTGCGTGAGGTGAGCAGACTCTCCACCTCCTCACCGGACAGCTCCCAAGAACATCCTCCCCATCCCATATTACCTTCCACTCCCTTGTTTTCTGACCCCCTCACCAAGTTCTTCCCATATGATTGTAATGCGCTCTGCTGCTTCTCGAAGCTAGGCCCATGCTCAAATACAATAATAAGCTGTCATGATGCCTGCCCCCGGAAGACCAGACCAGGCCCAGCAGCCCCGGAAGCAGGCATCATGCCACTTGGAGCATACCCAAAAGCCCCAGTTAGGGGCTGTTTGGGTACAGTCCTGGCGCCTATGGCGCCAGGCTCAAAGATAAAGTCAGTCCTGGCGCCATGGGCGCCAGGCTCATTATTGATAACTTACCTGAAGCAGACCATGCTGCATACTCACCTGAGGCAGACCATGCTGCATGAAGACTCAAGCCAAATGAGGCTTAGGAGGGACTATTTTACTGAAGGGACTATTTTGTTACTTGGCTGGGGCTGTGGAAGAATACTTACCTGGATCTTCTTCCAAGGCTATTTAAACCACGCCCGGACAGCCACACGTGCTTCGCGTTATTCTGCTTGCTGCAGCGTAACGCTCACCGTGTTTTCAGCAGCTCCAGTCTTCAGCCACGCCCGCTTCAGTCCTGGGACTCCTGAAACAAGAAGACAAAAAGGATAAAGGTTAGAACAGGAGTTTTAACTTTAATCCTTACCTGAATCCTGATCCATTTCGCCACAGAACTGAAAGACAGAAGTCTTTGAAGCATCGCTTCACATTCCTACGGCGCCGCGCTGAACTCACCTGCTTGGCGGTACTTCAGCATTCCATCACGCTCTCTCCATCTCGCGACCGCCCTCCGTCACCCAAGGAGACAAAGACAGCAAGGTGAGCAAGGGGACTCTCTAAGGCCATACAAGCTACCCCCAAGGACTTACCTGATTACCACGGGAGGTACTCACCTCATTTCGGGTCGGCGCAGTCAACTCTGCTTCATCGCCGTACCCCGGCCCCTAAGGGGAGAAAGCAAGGACAATATCAGTTACCCCCCACAAAACTTACCTGATTTACCACGAGGGTCTCACCTCATCTCGGGTCGGCACAGTCAACTCTGCTTCATCGCCGTACCCCGGCCCCTAAGGGGAAAAACACAATAGACTTACCTGAATCGTACTGAGTGCCATTTGGAAATCTTCGAGTGGATTAATCGGCAACTTGCAAGGAATCGGACAGAGTGAAGAGCAGACATTTGAACTCTTATGAACAATTGGACTTTAGAGTCAATACTGGAACTCACCAATTCCTCTACGCCAGTGAAGTAACTGGTCATCAACGCGCCCCTGCGGTCGACGCAGGATGGAGAGCTCATCCTTCCAAACCATCAGGTGAGACTAAGGAAGGGACATGAAGAGTGATCAGTGGGAAGACAACGGGAGTGGGGAAGGTGGGTTGACACTCAATTCCACGGGTGGTTAATTCCTCTTCTCCTTTGCAGAAGAATATTCTTGCGAGCCAGACAAACTAGGCTGAGCGGGCCAGTCCAGTCAGTCACGCTGGTGGAAATAACAGCGGCCCAGTTCCGGTCGACACCCCCGTGGGAACCAGGTGAGCGTAACATAAGCTAATTTAACTCATGCATATTAATGAGGGATATCCTGAAAACCAGATAGGTTTGCGGCCCTCGAGGCATGGCATTGGATACCCCTTGTTTAGGAGATCGAAATCCCAATCTACTAGGAACACATCCCTCAGTCCCCCGTCATAGGAAATTCGCTGGAGCACAACTGTTTGCATGTCCTATCACTGGTGGCGAACAGGTCAACCTGGCGAGTTTCCAAAAGGTTGAAGATTTCTGCAAGAATCTCCTGGCACAATTCCCATTCATGGCAGACCGAATTCAGCATTGCTCACTGCATCTGGCACCATTTTCTCTTTCCTGGCTGTAAGGATTGCTAACAAGAACACCTGATTATCTAACACCCAAAACCATAGCTGCATCACTTAAGGGCAGTGACCACCCCTCCTTCTTTTGTGGAATTTGTACATGTCCACTGTGTTGTTTGTCAGAAGCAGGACACTTTTCTCCTTCAGAGAAGAGAGAAAGGGCTTCAGACCATGTCCGATCACACACAGACCCAAATGTTGATGTATAATCTGGATTCCGTCAAGCACCACGTCCCGCTCATTTGGAGAACTCTTAGGTGGGCACCTTAGACTTTCAAGGAAGCATCCGGCAGAACAGTTTCCTCTGGCCACAGCTGCCAGAAAGGTTCTACTGCCATCAAGTTGTCTGTCAGAAACCACCATGATAGGTCCTGAGCTACTCGGGTGCAGACCCATTGCTCATCTCCCATGTGACACTAGAATTCGGACCATTACGACCTGAGCGACCACACAAGGGATCTCATCCAGTCGAGACTGAGGCACCTGGAAGATACAGGAAGGAGTCATGCACAGATGACACGGCAAATCTAGGACTGACAAGAACTCTGAGCTCTGGAAACATTCAACCATCTGCAATATATTCTGTATCCTGTCTTCGAGGGTGGGGGGAGCCTACACCGATAGAGAATACAACACAGCTCTGATGAAAAGGAGTCTGGGAGGGTGATACTGACCCTGAGACTTCTTGAAGTTGAGGGAGAAGCCTAAGCTGTGTAGGAGGTGACATGTGCATTGAAGATTGAAACTGATTGCTCCAGAGACCTTGCCTTGATTAGCCAGTCACCCAGATAGCACTGAGACGAAGATGATGTGCAGAGCCATGGAGATCGGCCCGCAGAACCACAAAGTAGTCAAGTCTATATGGACATTGCACACATATAAAAACCGTGCAAGGACTCACGAGGAACCTCGAAAGCCAGCAAGCTCGAGAGAAGAGAAATAAGGTAGACCAGGATGCCAAGGTGGGAGCAAGCCGGTTCGAAACAGGTCCATTGTGGCGGACCACTCAACGAGCCAAGAAACTGCTGCTCCTGGTGTCTCTAAAGTCCAGCAAGTGTGGGAAGCTGGAGCCATGCCAGCCTGAGGAAGGTTTCACCTGCAGAGCCGCTGCAGACCGAAGGGAGACGCAGATAGACAGGGAAGCCCCACAGCAGATCACAGGTGGCCAAGAACACCCAGGACCACTGCGGACTGCAATGAAAGGTACACGGTTGGCAGGGGAGGAAACGGGGCCACAAGAAAGTGGCAGAGAAACTTGAGACGACAAAGAAGCAGAGAATCTAGGGTCTGGGACCCTGATAGAGAGAAAGGAACTTTTGCCTATTGGGAAAAGCATGGTAGCACTTGGCATCAGAGTGAACCAAGTCTATCAGATAGGCGAAAGCAGAAAGTGCGAGTCTGGGACCCGCACCCATAAAAGTAACAAGAAGTATCCTCATTGTTCTTCATAGTCACAGTACGTGACAGGGAAGTAAATCAGTTTGTCTGGTCCTAGAAAGCTGAGAAAGGTCAGAGGACGCAGCCATCCCCCCTGACATGGTGAATTGTCCAAAACTGAGAAAGGCCAGGGGAAGGAGCCAATACGCCGGCATTTTGAACTGCCAAAAGAAAGCACATGGAAATGGAAGCATCCCCACCTGACATTCTGAGTTGTGTTTTGTAAAGTCGGAAAGAAATCAGGTTAAGGAAGTCATTCCCCCTGATATTGTGCAACCAGTTGAAGAACCTGAGAAGGTTAGGGGGAGGGACCCATCTCCCTAACATTGGTGAACTGGGCATTTTCTTAATTGATGAACATTGTGAGGGAAGCCAAGATAAGGGAGTCATTCTCTTGGCATTGTGAAGAGTCGGAGAAAAGCCATGGAAAGGGAATCGTCCCATATTGGTGTTTGTGAAAGAAGCCAAGGGAAGGGAGTCATTTCCTTGGCATTGTGAGAAGCTCCAAAGAGACCAGGGGAAGGGAGTCATTCCCCCTGACATTGTGAACTGCACGGTAAAGGCCAGGAGAAGGAAGTTGTCCTTTCTGGTACTGTGAAAAGTATGAAGAAACCTGAGGAAGGTTAGGGGGAGAGGAAGATGCCCCCCCCCAACACTGTGAAGATACGAGACTTTTGTTTTCCATGTGCACTGGTGGAGTGACAACCTAAGAATACTTTTAAGACTTTTGGTTTTGACGTTTTTGAAGAACGTTCCCTTTTCACATCATCCGAAAGTGAACTTTGGTCTATCATCCAGAAGAAGGGAGTCATTGTTCTGGACCAAGACGACCCGCCCTTACTTAGTATAAAGTGTAAGGGAAGGAAATAGGTTTTGACACAAAGGTGGACTACTTGTTTTTCAATTCAATACACTTTAATCAGCTAAAAGCCATAAAGTATACAACAGACATATTAATACATCGTTAAAACAAGACAATACATATACCACAATAAAAATATATTCAGCAAAAAATATTTGACAGAATAAGTATTTTAAATATATTCAAATAAGTAGCCTAAACACACTACGTTAGGACTGAATAGCAGGGGAAGAGTACACTCTCAGTCCCTGCTATATACTTTTAAACACTGATGTCCACCTAAAACCAATTCCAACTAACATAACAGTTATAAAAAATCACATTCATTTCTCAAGGTTGTATGATCTGGTCATAGAATATATTCCTATACACAATTAGGGGAGCTCAAGCACTTTAATCATCTTTGTTCTACGTCGCCATGCACGATAAATATATTGTGACACAACAGGTAAAACGTATTTATCATTATTCCTCTTGCAGAAATTCAGCGCATCCTCGGTTAGCCAAATTCCTGCTAACCTAAAAGAGGTTTCAGATGGTAAATTCTTAGTATCCTTAATTCATTACATAGTCTCCTCCCATTTGTAGCACAATGGACACATTTCCAGTTCTGTTTCCCCCCATGTTTTTGTAAAGGAAGCATTTCTAAGTGTACCCATTCTAAATCTAAGGAACAAAGAACGTGCGTATGCTGGTTTAACATAATCTAGATAGATCTCAAAGCCAAAATATAGTTTGTTTGATAAATAATCAGGGCCCAATGCCAGTTTATACACTGACTCTTCCATGTTCTTTCTAGAGTGAACATGGCAGCCCTTTTGATTCTTCAAATGACATTTCTACCCGCGCTAGTAGTGTTGTCCCAAAGTTCATATTTATTCACTTCCCTTAGATACATCTTAACATGCTTTACCTAGATGCAACGGGGCATCGTGATACATTTTAAGACCTTCAGTGCACTGAAATCTAATTCGGTACTGCACTGGGCATTGTAAAATCATGTCACTAGGTGTGTGGCCAAGATGGCGGAGGCGCAAGACGTCCGCCTTCAACCCTCTCCGTCCATTGGCCTGCAATGAGACCCTGGTGGTGCTGAATCTGCCCGCCGAAAGCCCCAAATCACTCCCGGAGTTGATGGGGGAGCTGTCGGGGGAGCGGGTTCCAACAATGGTGGCATGGCTGCCACAGGGAGTCGATATCCGCGGCAGCCCAGCTGAGGGGGCTGTCAGAGACAAGATGGCAGCTTCCGTGTAATTTCGGGAGGCCGTGGTGGCAGTACGGCGTACATGCCCCAGCGAGAGAGCATAGCCGACCCGTGGGTCGGGGAGCCAGAGGACACCCACTGACAAAGCCCTGGGAAGGGGCGCTGCGGTGGGGCACGATTGTGGACTGCGGGTGCATCCTCTGCTTTGGTGCACAAACATGCCAACAGAACTCTAAAGGCGGGAGATCCAGCGCTCATGCATCCGCTGAGGCTCCCTGGATGCGACCCATAACGGGAGGTGTGCACGGAGCACAGCGTGGAAAACCTGGGCTGCCCTGCTGAAGTGGGTGATGCCACAGATGGATTTCTTTCGAATTTTTCATGTGTCCCTGCTGATGCTCTGCACAATTCTGGGGACTCTCCTCAGTAGTTCTATCTCTGCCTCCGGAGAAAGGATTTCCAGAGGTGCTCAGAACTGTGAGCTTGGCTTCTCCCTTACCGGCTGATGATCCATTAGGAGTGGGAGTAAGGGAAGCAACAGCAAGAAAAGGGACACTGGGGTGAGCTCCTGGATGTGGTGGCGGTGCCTCCAGCTCTGTTGAACATTGTATATACTTGCAACGATGGTTCTCGAGAGAGGGTGGAGACTGATGGCAGCCGTAGGCTAAAGGTTCCCGGAGGCGGGAGAGGTGGAAGCACATCCCCTGCTCCAATTAAGCTCCATCTGGAGACATAGATCTGGAGGAAGTCTACTAAAGGAGAGTGCCTGGCACAGGGAGAGAGGTAGGGTCTGAGGCCAGTGAACCATCAACTGAGTCCTGATTGGGGGCATTCTTGATAGGGGGGGGGTCCTGTGTCCCAGACTGCATCTTGTTATCCATCGCCACTAGTGTATCTGATCCACCCCCATTTGAGACCTGGGAATTGTCCAAAGCAGGCAAGAAGAGCAAGCCACAAGGCATCCAAACATATATGTTACAGCCCACGAGGAAACCGCCACAGCAGGTCGTCATGAAGATATACATGAACAGGGAAGCCCAACAGGTGGCAGATACCCTGCTGCTCACACAGGACTTTCTGACCTGGGCACTGGACACCTGAAAGAGGGACATCCGGGAATGCCTGCATTCTGAGAGAGCGGATTTCCACAAAGAAATGGCTGTCCCTGCCCGGGAGCTGCGGAAGGCGATTGTGTGCTGGTGGACAGGGTGGACCAGGGCTCAGGGTTGGCAGCAGACATGGCATCAGAGATAAATAAGGTGCGGGGGCCCTGGCTGCCCTTAAAGAAGACACTGAGATGCTGTGCGCTAAGTGTGATGATCTTGAAAACAGAGCAAGGAGGGAGAACCTACGCATTACATTTCTCAAGGAAGGGGCAGAAGGGGACAACATCGAAGGCTGTGTCAGGCAACTCTTCCAGCAACTTAAACCAGAAGGTACCCAGGCCATGGTTAAGATTGACTGGGCCCACAGGACTGGCACAAAGAGGTATTCACTGAACCGCCCCCAAACCCCCCGCCAGGAAGTAGTTGTAAAATTCCATGACTACAAGTCCAAGGAAGCAATCCTGGTAGAAGCGAGAAAAGTGGATAAGATTCAATTCAGGGGCTCGGTGGTCCAGATCTTCCAGGATGTATCCCAAAGCACACTCCAAAGAGACAGAGGATGAAGCCTATTAGAGACGAGCTGAGAAGCAGAGAAGTGCGCTACAAGTGGACCTATCCCTTTGACTTGTAATTCAAACTGGGGGACCAGGTGCACATGGTCTTCTCGGTCCGAAGCGAAGCGGGAGCTAAATTGCTGAACTTTGAAATTCCAGAGCTGGATCAGCCTGGTGCGAGACCACAGAGACAGGACCCCAGGCCCAGGGGCTTAGCACACAGTTCAGTGTGATAAGAAGAGAGCCGACCAGTGACACTGACTTTGATCTCTTTGCCGCCAGTGATCAGTATGTTGCCGTGGGGAGCAGGGCGAGGGGGCTAGCCCTGCCTGGTCTGCCACACTGGTTTTAACCCTTGTTGTTAAAAGGATGCTGACGAATGGAGCACCCGCTCAATTTCCTGCCGCTAGGGCTGGTAACTAGGTTGTTGTTTTGTTTATCTGCAGGGGCCGGTGGGATGGAATGGTGAGGGGAAATGTATCTTCCACTGTAAGCACTAGGCCCAGTGGAAGCTCATGGAGGGAATATGTGGAGACACCAGGGGAATTTCTGTGGTTACGATTGGGGATTCATTTGGTAAGAACTGTGGGAGGGGTGCTTGTGTTGCGATGATCAAAAATGAGCGGGTAGGGCTGAGATGTAAGGAGGGCATTGTACACAGGCGAGGGCTAGTATTCATGAGAAACAGAGCACCCAAGGTCGTATTATGGCGATTAATGTATGCACACTGGTTGTTTAAGGTCTTAATATCCTGATTACACGTACAGAGCTGTTCAAAGAACTCGGGCGCCTTTGGGCGCATCTGGTTGCTCTCCAGGAAACACACCTATTGGCCAAAGATCAATTTAGGACCCATAACAGGCAATACCCACACCAGTTTCATGCATCAGCTGACAGTAAGAGGGTGGGGGTGGCGATCCTAGCCCACAAGGACCTGGGGTTTTGTGCACATTAAAACCAAGGGGCTGACGGGATGTCAGTGATAGTGGTGGGTACATTGCATTGGAAACTGTTGGCCATTTTAGCATTCTATGCCCCAAACACTTCTCAAGAACCATTCATGATGAAAATGTTAGAGCTAGATGGCAAGCATCGGCACAGCACATTCCTGCTCCTGGGAGACATGAATATGGTCATGGATGGGAGACAGGTTAGGTCCACGCAGGCGGCATACTCCTCAGAAGGAAAGCCTCATGCAGCTACGAAACCGGCCTCAGGAGCTGCCTTTCGTAGATATCAGCGGACTTGGGCAGATTGGCCTTATGGACTGAGATAGAGCCGATGACTCTGACAGACCATAGTGCATTTACAGTGGAACTTGGGGACTGGGCATGAAGCTGCCAGCATTCTTAGTGGAAGATTCTCCCAGGGTTTTTGAGGGATCCAATGGGTTTACAGGGGCTGAAAGACATGGTTATAAACTATCTCCAATCTAACTCCCCTGCCGACATCTTGTATGAGAACTATTGGGATGTCCTTAAGGTGGTGGATAGGGGCAATATTATCTCTAGCACAGCTGCAATGAAGTGATTGAGAAGGCAGGAGGAGCAGCAGCTCTTGCAAGAGGTGAGGGACGCAGAGAAGAGATATAGAGCAGTTGTTACGGGAAAGAACCAACTGAAACTGCTTAGGACCCAGAGAGCAGAGCACACTTTACACGATCTGCTGCACTGCTATTTTGAGCAGGGCAACGTTTCAGGGAGGTTGCTGGCCCAATTCCTTAGGCTGCAGAATGGCTACTCATTTATTGTAACTCTGAGAGACGCCCAGAACAGAGTGGGGGGAGGAAAAGAGAGAAGAGAGATCTATTCTATGAGTTCTATGGCACACTGTAATCCTCCAGCTGACCTGATATTTAGGAACAAAAATCATACTTCGATGGAGTTGAGCTGCCGCAAATATCCCAATCAGATAGGGAAAGCTTAGAGGCACTGATAGACCCACAGGCGGATATACAGGCCATCAGATCCCAGAAGTTAAACAAGGCCCTGGAACAGATGGGTTTTCTGCCTAATTCTAGAAGGCACTGGCTCAAGTGCTGGCCACACCCTTGGCTGATGTCTTTAATGATATAAGGGACAGGTGAACACTTCTGGAGTCCAGAAAGTGGCCCAGGTGGTACTCATTCCCAAAGCAGGAAAAGACCCCAAGCACTGCTGGTCCTACAAAATGTTTATGAAAATACTCACAGGCGGCTAGAGCAACTGATGCCCATCTTAATACACCAAATCCATCAGGGTTTATCTGGAGTGAAGCACCACAGACATCAGAAGAGTACTCCATTTAGTAGATAAATCAAGCAAAAACCAGGCACACTCGCTCCCTGCTGGTGTTCGACGTTGAGAAAGCATTTGACAGCGTAGAGTGGGGGCTCCTTAGAGAGGTGCTCGGCAGGTTCAATACAGGCCCCAAAATGCGCCGAATGATATTATCTAACTACGTTGACCAGTCTGCACGGTTGCTGGTCAACAGGGCCCTTACCAAGATCTAAGAGAGGAGGAAGAACAGGGCTTCCATCGCCCCTCCCGTTTGCCATGGTTATGGAGTCCCTGGCAGCGTGCATAAGAGCCAACCCAAAAATTACAATGATCAAATTCAGATGGTCCCAGCACAAGATTCATTTGTTTGTGGCCAACTTCATACTATCTCTTACTGACCCTCTTCACTCCCTGGCACATGTCAAGGAAGAACTGCGTCTTTATGGGATGGTCTCGGGTTTCAAAGTAAACTGCTCTAAGTCTCAGATCCTGGGGCTCAGTACCCCTCTGCACCTGCCCCAAAGGCTGAGCTAGCACAAAAATCTCCAGGTCGCTGAGATAATTAGGGGTTAACATCTCCGGTAACCTGGCCCACATATATAAACTTAATCTGGTGTACAGGGTTAAAAAGGGCCTAGACCACTGGCACTCCGAGCACTTGTCCCGGTTTGGGACAAAAAGCTGTAATTAAGATGACCGTTCTTTCGCGCTTCTTGTACCTCTTCCAATCCGTTCCCGTCCCTGACCTGAGGCGTAGGCCGGGAGAATGGGATGTCCTGCTATTGCAATTCCTGTGGAGGCGGGCTCCACCAGGGTAAATAAACACACACCATACACCCCTAAACCCCAAGGATGCTTATCCTTCCTAAAGCTCTTTAACTATTACCAGGCGGCGCAAGTTAGGCCGCTGAAAGACTGGGTACAGGGGAATTCTGGGAAGAACTGGGTGTCTATGGAGCAGGCAGTTGCGGGATGACACCTGTGAACAACCGTGGCTGCCAAAGAAGGGGAGGGCACAGGGGCTCTGTGTTAACCCATTACTAAGGCCACTCTCGAAGTGTGGGATTGCCTTGGCAAATCAGTGGGGGCGTACTGCTTCCCATCGCCTTTCACCCTGCTAGTACATAACGTTGACTTCTCCCCGGGCAAATTGCACAGGGGCTTTGCGGAATGGCTGGACAGGGGGATATGCAAGGTGGGAGATCTTTTAACAAAGGAGAAAATTAGACCATTTGAGGAGTGCAAACATGGGATGGGGCTTACAGAGAGTGACCGATTTCGATATTTGCAGGCTAGGCATTGCATGCTTCACCCCTCCGTTGCAGGGTTGGCAAGTAGGGAGCTAACCCTCCTGGAGGTGATTTTTCAGGAATCAGAAGCATTTTAGGGGTTGGTATCCAGACTCTCACTCTCAGTCCCTGACAGGAGATCCTACTGTGCTGGTTGTGAGAGGGAACTCGGAAGGGAGATACCCCCGGAAGACTGGGATAGGATACAGGCGGGGACCCACACCATAATGTGCCGGCATTTGTTGGAAAAACACAAGCCAAAATGCTGGCAAGATGGTATAGAACACCTTCCCAGCTGCACCAGTTGTACCCTGCCACTTCAGAGCTGTGCTAGAGGGGATGCAGATTGGTGGGCACTCTATTACATATTTTGCGGGACTGGCCGGCAATACAAGACTTCTGGCTGGAAGACTGGTCCAAACTGAGAGACAAAATTGGAGTAGAGATTCCAGGAGACCCCCTACTCTGTATCCTAGGCCTTCATGACCCTCTAAAGCAGCTGTGTGCAACAGTGGAGCTCAGATTGGTGGCACATCTGCTACTGGCAGCCAAACTTTCTATCTTGCATCTCTTGAAGAAACCAGAGTCACCCTCTAGCAATATGTTGTCAATCCCAGACAAATCTCCTACGGGGGTGTGGATCACTATGCCCCCCTGCTCTTGTATCTCAGGGCCTTTGTGCACTGTGTTATTCCTAAATTACTCCTATGGATACACTAACATAAGACACAAAGAAAACACATGAATCGATTCAACAATAGAAACACTTTTATTCATACATAGCAATGCATAATGCAAACACTACTATAATGCAAATCTCGAATTTGCACCTTTTTTGCTTTTGGTGCAAATCTACCATGCAATGCAATAACTATAAGCCTTACAGGCTTCTAATGCAAGCAATCTAATAGCAACTCCAATCCACACCATTCCTCTCCATTCCACACCATACTTCACACTCTCTCTCCAAGACAAACTCTGTCTGATTACCCCATCTACCATGTCAGCCAAAGCTCTGTGTGAGTGTCTGTTCTTATTCCCCATGCACGTGTCTTATTCAACAATACTCCCCTTTTGCTCTGTGTTGCTCTGTTAGGGAGAATTCTCTGTAAAGGCCAATTTCCCAAACCTAGCGAGTCCCCCTGGATTTTTGGGGTTTATTTTTTTCTTCTGCTAAGAGTGAGACTCTTTTCCTCCCACTCTTAGACATAATTTGAGGTGTTCCTTTGACTTTGTATGTGTTCTATGGGCTTTGGGGTCCTTTTCCCCATAGGGTTTCATGTGTTTTTGATATGTGGGTTACACAGCACCCTCCATGCAGTAACCCAGGGGTGTCGTAGCGACCCCCAAACATAGACTCCATACCCTGGGACTGACTACTGTCTCCCAGGCCATATAAAGTCACCATTGGCTTTACTAGTCTCAAATTGTGAACAGACCCAGTACAAACCATCATATTGTGGACGTACTGGTCGGGGCAATTCGATTGCCCCGGGGTCTGTTGTTCGAGGGGGCACGGTCCAGTCCCCCCCGACCAAGTTTTGGCTGGTGGCAGTGGATACTACTTTTTATATTCAACCGCGAATATATTCCTATGGCATTTTCCCATTGTTCGAGGCTACCACTTTTTGAAATAGCCTCGAACATTATTAAATTAATATAAATTCACCGGTTGGTATTTTTTGCTGAAACTTGGTTCCAAAATGGCATTTGTGTTCGCTTCTGTGACTCCAACCCAAGTCAAGCCTTTTTTCCACCTTTTTGCGGGCTTCTCCACAGAAGCCTCCAAAAGTGGTGCCACTCTGTCTGGGTACCACAGGGAGTGCGGGAGGGGGTTTAGGCACCCTGGACTGAGTTGCCTCGGCAACTCAAGTCGCACTCTTGTGTGATTGGCCGAAGTGGCGAGCTTTCCGGCTCACCACTTAGCATGTTTGAGTGACAGCTAGGCTGAATGAATGGGGGTTTTCTGCATAAAAGCAGGGCTTTGGGGACTGGAACTTCAGAAGTCACCACAGGACCTAAAGAATCCCAGGAGGGAGAAGCCGAGCCGACCTGCAACGACGACACCACCGGTGGAGCCCTGCTGAACCGTCTCACCACTTTTCCCGACGACAGAGGAGATCTCCAGCCCGGAGAGTCTTCTTCCTTTGACTGGTGGGGATAACCAGTTTGCCAGTCTTTTCGCCCTTCCTGGACCATCTCGTGGCTGCCTTGCCTGTGCCAAGCACCCCGGAAACCGGAATACCATGGTTTACCACTACCGCGAAGAAAAGGGTTTTACCTTGTCACCGGGAAACTCTGCGGCTGGTTTCTTCCCTGGCTTCGCAACGAACTCCAGCTTTCCTCCACGTCGAGACCTCCTCTTCCTCTGGACGAAATACCGACTTGCACCCGCTGCCAGGAACAACTGCCCCGCTGGAGCGTTCTTCCCATTTTCAGGTACTGTGTCCCGCCTGGCTTCCCTTGCGACAGATCATTCAGGTTGACAGTAAATCCTCGACTTTCTAACCTGGGTTAGCCTGGGACCTGTTAACTAACTTTTCCTGACTTGATCTCAATCTTTTGTGAACTATCTACCAAGACTCTTTGGGCATAACCCCACTGTGTGATCCTGGACACATTTCGCTTGCTCTCTCTAAGAGTGGGCCTGGTATTTGAACTTCCTTGCTCTCCAGTAGACTTTGCCTAACCTGCCTCACTGTGGTTCTTTGAAAAGTATTGAAATTTGTGTGCTTTCGTAACTCTGCCTTTTCCCTCCCTTTTTAATAACTTATTAGAGTGCCATCTTATGTTAAGTGCTCACCTCTGTCTGAAAATAGGTGGTGTTTCTCATTAAGACTTGTCTAATAAGTAATTAGGGTTGTGTATATATATATATATATATATATATATATATATATATATATATATATATATATATATATATATATATATATAATAGGGACTGTGTGCTGAAATTACTTACCTCTCTTTGTGCTAGTGTAATTTACAAGTGTGTCTTTAAATAAATAATGATATACTTTTACACCAAAGCTCTGGACAGTGTTTGCTTGGGCTACTGTATCTCTGTACCTATTGTGTATACTCTATATACTGCCTAACTCATCTTGAGAGGGGTCTGACTGCTCAGCCACAGCTACCAGGTAAATCTGGGTGGTACAGAATGCTACCAATTGGATTTACTGCCAACCACCTGTAGTCCTAAATCTTTTGCAGTGGTCCCTAAGGGAACTGCACAGGTTTCTGCCTAACATCTGTCTCTCCTCTCCAGCAACCTCTGCAACCAGCCAGCCAGTCAGGGCCAGGCCTCTCTCTGCCAGATCCCTGCCAGATCGATCTCATCAGCTCATCAGAATGTTTCCCCATCTGCATATCAGCCAAAACCATCGGATTCTGCTGCTCGCAAAACCGCTTCCCGAAGTACATCCAATCACTCCCAAATGCCTCTCCAAGTCCTCTCTCGATCTCTCAGAGAGTCAGTGTGTCATCTCCAACTCCAACTAGTATCTCAACTACCAACTCCCCCTCTATCTCAGAGAGCAGACCAGCAGAGAGCAACAACTCAAATCTCAGAGCCTCACCTCTGTTCAACGACGTATACATATCCATGGTTACATGTCTCTCTAAGCTAAAATGCCTCTCTTTCTGTCTGTCAGCATTTCTAAATGTGAGCAGTGCCTAAAAGTCTGTGATGCATGTACTTGTACTTTTTCAATCACTGCGTGTTCTTGTCATTGTGACATTTTCTACATATCTATACCATATCTTCTTCTGTCTGCCTGCGGTACAAAACACCATCTTTCCATCTCCTCATATTTCTCCATTCACTCCATTGAAATCCCGCTCTCCTTCTGCACGTCTCTCCGTGCAAAGCTCTCCCTCTCTTCATGGTCCCCACCTATCTCTCTGTCTGCGAAGCACAACCCAGGCCTTGATAAGGTCTCCAATGCCTTCTCCACTCGGACAAGGGTTGCGTTATCTGTCTGCCAAGCAAACTGTTTACGCATACTTTGTTCACTGTAACTCATAACAACTTCCGCATTCTGCGGTGCTTCTGTGTGTCATTCAGGATGGCTCAAGAGCCAGCTACATTTCTGTCTAGCGTTTACTCTTTCTCTCGTAAACCCAAGCACCATCTATAATGCCTCAATGCATATTCTAAGTGCACACTCATGCATGTCTCTCTACATGCATACATAATACATAACAACATATCTCTACATGTGTCTACATGTCTCTACAAATGTAACTTGAGTCTCTACATTGCACTTCAAATATAACAGGCCTTATTCTATAGCAAATTGCAAATGGCTACATAATATGTGGATAGTGGAATGTCACTACCTCATGTCACTACTAATCAGAACTAATCAGAATTAATGATGCATAACTGGATCCCTAAATGGGTAATGATTCTCTAACAATGGGCAATGATTCTGTAATGATAACAAACCAGGCTTCTCCATACTATCTGGTTTCACAATGTTGCGGGACAAAGTTTGGAACACCCTAGCCATGGAAATACATACAGCTAATATGAATATAAGGACCTCTCTACTAAACTTTATGGTAGCCTGGGTGCTATTTTTAAACTATGTGCAGATGGTCTTCCCAACACGGATGAGAGCCCTAAATCTCATGGATCTGCCCCCTAGACAATCTCCTAAGGTTCATCCGCATTTTTAAAGATGGTTTGGTTTTGCATTATGATGTCCGAGTGTACTCCCAAGTGGGAAGTGTTTGGAGGGAGAGGGACACAATATTGTATAAAGCTATGTTAAACGTTATTGTTGAGTGCCAGAAGGCTCTGGAGGTTGTTGAAAACATCACAAAATCTAAGAAAAGGTTACCTAAAAACAAAATCACGTCACTAGTTAATGCTACATAAGTCTCCAAATGAACGAACATATTGGGCGAACCCATCGGTAATAAAAGAAGATTTAAAAAAACATTTTCAATCCTTGTCAGCATTAAATTATTAGCGTAACCCCACAATTCTGCAGCATAAGAGGCTGAAATTACAGCTTGTCTTTGATAGAGTTTGATTGCCGGGGAAACTGTCCCATGCCTAATGTGGAATGATCTAATTACACCACTGTAATTACTCAAGCTAGTGCATGCCCTATTCACCTGTGCTGTCCACTCACCAGATTAATGAACCTTATTCCCAGGGGATCTATGTGATCACTGTGCCACCAGTTGTGTCTACTACGAAAATGTCTACTTACATTACGGCGCGGCACAGTGATCACATAGATCACTTGTACCCAGCATCCGTCACACCCCTTCCCCCCCACGCACTTTCCTTCTCGGCAGCACACAGAGGTTTGCCGCCAACTCCCCTCTATCCCTGCCGTGTTCGTTCCCACCCACTTACGTGGGTTGGAGCAGCACCACAGGGTTCTTATAAAACTTTTTTTTTCTAACTTTCTTGTCCCCCGTTCTCCATTTAATGGAAGCGGGGTACACCCCTGCAACACCCATTACCCCAAACACGGGGAGCAGAGGACACCCCTGCAGACTCCCCTCCCCATAGTCAGTGTTGGGGGGATTTTTGCACTGCGCAAACGCACAGTATTGGAAATGTCACCGAAATCATGGCGAGCATTTGGAGCGATACCTTCCCAAGTAGTCATAAAATGTCACTTGTTTAAGTCTTTGAGCTGCCACAGAGATCACACCGTCTGGAGAATTTGGGTTTGAAAACCACCAATTTGGTTTTCCCAATATTTAGATTTAAACTTAAATTCTCACAATGTGTTACAAAAGCCGCAAGGCTGGCTTTTAGACCCTATGGGAGGAAGATAGAAGAACAGCATCATCAGTGTACAGGAATGCAAGATACTTAGTCTGCCCCGTTTTAGGCGGATCTTGACATTGTGATAATAAAGTAGCAAATATTTCCTCTACATGAATACAGAATAGGCGTGGGGCACAACCCTGTCTCACTGCCTTTGTGATATCTATGGGGTCAGATGTTTCTCCAGCAATCCAACATCTAATCACTGTCCTATTCCTGGACTAGAGATGTTTTACAGCTGAAATCAGATATGCTGGCATCTGCCTTTTTTCTAATACTTGCCAGTGCTCAGGTCACCAAAAATTGCATATAACTGGCTTGTGTAGGGCAATATAGTTTTGGGTCAATAAAAACAAGTGGAAACTCTTATCTATAGTGGATTTCCCTCTCTGAAATCCCACCTGCAAATCACTAATTACTCCATTAGCATATGGCCATGTTTGAATACTGTTTAATAAAACTTTAGCATAGATCTTACCCAAACTATTCAATCGAGAAATCGGTCGATAGTTGCATGGTTGATCCCCATGCCTTTTTTAAAAGAATGGGCACAATAACTGCTTGTCGCCAAGACTCAGACCAATTATTGCATTAAACAGTTTCCAAAAACCAGGGACCCATATCAATAACTCATCTTTAAACCGATCTATAGGAACTCCATCGGGTCAAGGCCCCCCCCACTCAATGTCTTGATGGTCGCAACAATCTCCCCAAAATCAATACATGGGAACCCTCCACACTCTGCAAACGACTTTTAGGCGTTTCACAATTTTAACGCTGCCTTCATAAAGGGATGAAACATGTGTGTGACAGGCATTGGATGTAATACTACACTGGATTACAGGTTCCCTGTTAGCATCAGCTCCTGAGACCATTTTGCAAAAAGTGGTGGTGTCCATATTTTCATAAGCAGAAAGAAGATTATCCAATTTTTTCCTAGTAAAGATCGCTTTTCCCCCCCAATAATTTTCTTTTAATTCGCTCTACAAACTGGTATACTAAGTGTGTTAGCTGTCACACCCTTAGACAGGCTTTCAAATCACAATTGTTTAGCTGCTCTACAATCTTCATCAAACCAGGTTTCCTTTCTTACAGTATACCTTTTCACCATCTTCTTAGGCAAGTAACAAGGGTGAAAGGTTTTTCACCCAACTTCACATATTCCTGCAGGATCTCCTGCTCATTAAGCTCCCCAATACAAATATTTTCTAAGTATCCTGACATGGACTTGTAAATTGCTGGTTTTAAATCGAGTTGAATTAGATTGTAATTGTAATTGGTTATTTATAACGTGCTTAATACCCAGAGGTTTCTAAACGCGGACCCGGGCATCGAACCTGCATCGTCTTTCTTCCAACACGAGCGTGTTGCCCCTGAGCTATCCTCCCGGCCCAGATTGACCAATTTAACAGCTCTACGCGCATGTCCTGATACGGTCACTGCCGTAGCTAGATCCAACTCATTGGTCGGACAAACTTTGTCCTTATCGAATTCAAATGTGGTCTCTAATGGTCTACGATTATGTTCAGATTTATTTATGACTTCAAAGCCTCAAAACAACACCCACAAGCCTTTTCTGATATTAAAATATAATCAATAGTAGTAGTACTACTATTTGGACCAAAAAAAGTCTAATTGCCAGGCTGATCAGGAGGAAACCTACCATTGCATGCTCTTAATTCTAATCCATACAGGATTCGGGTAGTATCAATAGCTTGATTATGTGCTCTTTTCGGATGTCTGCCACCAATGACGGAATCTCCCAGGCTGAATTCTGATCCTCCCAAAGCCCCTCCAGCTCCCTTAACGGCTCAATTTGGAGGATTAAGTCTCCAGCTACTATAATAAAACTACCCTCTTGTTCAGTTCCTTTCCATTATTTTACCAACTCTTGGATTTTATTGAACACAGCATCTACCTGTTTTGACGGACATCCTGACAGAGTCCTTAATATTTGGTTGAGGCAGGGAAACCCCTCTTAGTAATAGGGCCAGGTAGGGTTTTCTCTCTTATTTTTACACAATAAAAGTCTATAACCAAAAATATGCCATCTGTGTGTCAGTCTCTTCTACACCCTTACACAGTCTTAGTTCTAATATGGACCACAACCCCCTGTCTTTGTTTGGTGCCGAAACATAGGGAGAGTACCACCCGTTTCCTCACTTCATTTCTGGAATCGGTTTCTTTGCTGCCTTTTGAAGCAGGACCTGGACCTCCTCCTTCAGGACCAAGTTCAGTCTATGTATCTGGAGTACCCATCTAGAGGCCGTCAGACAAGCCAGAGACCAAACCTGGAAGAAAAAACCTGAAGGACACAGGCATACAAAATAATGTCCTTCCAAGTGTTCAGGAACCTCGAGATTCTTTCTCCCACCGGGTTTATTTTATTTATTTGTTTATTATTATTTGTATAGTGCCAAACTAGCCCATAGACATCAGGGCGCTAAGAACAATAACAAAAGACAAAAAACAGACAAAAAACACAAGACAATAAATACCACATAACAATGGGAACAAAAACAATGAATCAATCCTGGAACAGAATATGAAACTCATAACTCAGGCATTAAAACAAAGAGAACACTACATATTTGAAACAATAAATCATAAAACAATATCAGCATACATTAGAACTTTAGTCCTATGATTCAAGATAACCTTTTAAGCTACACATTTAAGGCTAGTGGTTCTCCCGCATGACATAAAAACCCTGCACAACTAAGTTCTCTCCACAATCAACCACGATTTTCAAATTGGAAGGCACGTAAGACAGACTTTTACATATGCTCAAAAGGTGAGGAAAATGACTTTGTCCACATCCTACCACGATGCAGTCTCCTTTACTAAGGGTGCCCCATTCATCAATCTGTACCATCGAAGAACTCTCAGTTCATGGGATCTAACCCATCTGTATCCTACTCTCTGGTGTAGCCACATTATTCCTTACAGCCTCTCTTGGGTCTTACCTAACTGGCTTCTCCATGTTTGTTATGATTATATTCCTCTTGTCCATGATGAAACTTCTTAAGTTCCGGTCAATAATAGCCAGCATTTGAGACTTTCCTATGCGGAAGTTCCTTGGAATCGGAGACCGGACTGTGTATGTATAATGCCTACAGATCCAAATGGATCTTGATGAGGCAGTATAGTTCCACAAGGAGGTTCTGCTGGCATAGTAAATGAGGTTGGTACAGGAAGCCAGCGCAGCAAATTAACCTGCCACTTATTGGTATTGGTGCTAACCATAGCAGCACTAACTTCCTCCCAAACAGTTTGACAATATTTGTCAGCTGTTCCATGGTGGAGTTTGATCACACCCATATCCACGGATTCAAACCACTGGCAAAACTCTAATATATTGTCACAATGGTTGTGCTTAGAAATAATACGCTGCTTAAAGAGTTGCCATCTTACAAGTTTGATAGATTCACAATCCATCGCAGCCCATATTGGTGTAGTATCCAGAGTCTGTGAGGGAGCCTCCAGTAGAACTCTCTCCACCATCCTCCTTGACTTTCCTATTAAAGATTCCCCCGTCATCAACAATTAGCCATACTTTCCCCATCCTTCTCCAGCTTCATATTTGTCATTCAAGTACATTTAATAAGTCCAGGTTCAGAGAGTGAGGTGGAAGTCTGCTCACGAGATAAAGGGCAGACTACATTTTTACACACAAAGCCTAAATATAAACTGGAACAACAGTTTTTTTTAGCGCATTATGGTTTTTAGGGAATATCCCTTGATCAGCATCATCACCAGTAACCTCCTCTATCAAGTCCATCCATCGCTTCCTTCTTCGTGCACGCATCTCCAGAACCTCAGAGAGCCAACTCCCTCTAGGCACCAGAGGAGCAGACGGTGTACCAGCTCTAACACAACCTGTTTAATTATCCCAGGATCATGCACTTCTTGATAATGCCCCACTCTAGTCCCCAAAACAAAAAAAGTGTGCTTGGTAGGCGATTCAACTGCCATCTCTCACATTTGGGTAATAAATGCTCAGATGTCATTTGTGCATTATGGGATCTAGTAGTGGGCATACTACGTTCTAAAGGAGGACTTCAATGGGACAAGTCCCAACTAGTTGATCGAACCTCCAATACACCTTGAGATAAAAGTAGGAGAGAGAAATCACAACTAATTATACATATATGAAATGTTACACTCCCCAATTTATGGAGGTCGTGCAACAATACACATGCCCACAGACTAGTTCATCACAAGTGCAGCATGCTGTCTCTTGCCTAGATAACTAAATACCCAAGGCCGGCTCTTCGAAATTCTCCATGCCCGGGATACCTTTGAGCACACTGAACACATCGCTACAAAAAATGGAGAAGAAAAGGAAGGCCAGTGGGCACCTCCAGCCCGCTAACAGCCGCAAAGGCAAGAAACCAAACCAGGAACACAGCCGGAAGGCACCGCCATCCGGACACCTCGTAGCCCCTCTCGCCCAAGAAGTCATCACAATCCCCAGCAGGGATGCTAACGGCAGGTAAGAGAAATGATTAGATGGGAACCACACAAGAAACTGTCAGCAAGCCGCACTGAAGACATGCGTGTCGTTGAGCCTCAGCGTGTGCATGCAATGCCTCAGCCGCTTCAGGTACCACTATTGGGTATTATTCAACTGGTACTGGTGCATTGCTGAGGTGAAAAGTCAGAGGTTTCTGGGAGAAGGTGGAAGCAGATGCATAAGCACTAAGAGGCTGAGACTTTTCTGAATTCCTTCCTCTTCCCTGTCTCATGAATCAACTCAGTAACCATTTGGCTGCTGAGAAACAGGCTTTACCGCTATGTGGAAACTGCTAATAGGATCAAAAACCACAGGTCCGGGAGAAAGTCAACAGTAGAAAGCAAAGAATGGCCTGCCGGATGTTGTACCTCCAAACCAAGTGACTTGGCTGTGCCCTAAGATTTCTTCAACCTTTTTTAAGATTCATCAGCCTTCGACCCAAACAACTGGATTCGGTCAAAAGGCATGTCAAGCCGTTACAGCGGAACATCTGGTGCAAGTACCGAAGTCCTCATCCAGGAATGTCTCTGAATTACTGTGGCCATTCCATGCTTGTGGCCGTACAATCAACCATGTCCCGCACTGATTGCACAACCTGGAATGCTTCCTCCTTACCATCTTCAACCATTTCTTTAAAATAATCTTTGATCTCGCTATCAGGTAAATTTGCTGCCTCCAACACCACATTCCAAAGATAGTGAGAGTATTTTGCTAATGAACATGAAGTTTATATCTCTTAGAGGGCCACAATACCAGCCCCAGAAATGTTCTTTTCGAGGGTATCCAGTTTCCTACTTTGTCTGGGGCAGAGTGGGAAACTAAGCCTTTGGGTCTATCTGTGGCCACCTGAACTACCAGGCTCTCAGGGGTGGGGTCTCTAGAGAGGTAGGCTGGGTCTGTCAAAGCCGGATCTTATTTTGTGCGCTCGGCCTCCGTTGACTGTCGGTGCAGAACAAGGAGTTTGCCATAACAGCGTTCTGGGTAGGTCACCAATGAGTTGAATGAAAGGACAGTCTTTTTTTGCGGTCCCTGTCCAAAATATCTGTGAGGTCATCCTGTTGGTACGCACTAGAAGGTGCTCTGAGCCCCAAGGTGTCAGCAACATTCTGTATTAATTGCTGAGAGGCCACTTTCAGGTGGTTAAACATGTAGCCTAGCTGATATACAAGTCTTCGGACATGTCAAGGCTGCTCGTGTCTTGGAGGTTGGCTGCAAGATAAATAAGGTGTAGTCATCTCACCCGTTGGATCGTGAGAGCCCCCATTCATGTCACCCCTGTCGCATGTTGGTACACAGGGTTTCAGACCAAAGGGAAAAATGTTATCCTCCACATCCCAGATTGTTTTTATGATTTAAAAATAGGTAGCAGTAGAAAACACTCCCGCAGCAGTTATCATGAAGGACTCGGTCAACGGAAATTAGGCTTTCGGCATTGAGAACTTGAGTGCTGTTTTTTGGGGGGACGAGTTCCAAGCCCTGAGGTGTATGGAGGCCACTCTTCTTAGGTATACTGCCAGCATGTGCGGTGTCAAGGTTGAAACCGTTGATGCCTTGGAGATTATCTCAAGCATTTTAACAATGTTGGCTTCCTAGGTCTAGAAGATTAGAACTGTAAGCCTGCACAGCAGCAAACTAACTGCCCCTGTCAAGACCCTGCTGTGTTGTTGCTGCGCAGAGGGCATTAGCCAGGCAATGAACTATAAACAGAAAGACCCAAATATAGGTTGCTGCTAGTCAAATCTATCTATTTTATAATGGTAATGTGGATTATATCTGTATTCACATACTACTCTGTTCTGTAATGTGCATCTTGGGTTTGACTGAAGCAAAGTCTTTGTGAGCTTGGGTACTAAAAAGAAACGGTGGCTTCAGAATACAATGTTAAAAAGGCACAAGAGGCATGTGCAAACCAAGAAAAAGGTTTCACTGTAAAGTAAGGGATAATACAGGCTATATGTAGATATGTTAATTGACATACGGCCAGTGGGTGTGCACCGAGCATACCTGAGCAAGTCGCCAAGCATCTCTGCCTCTCGTCATGCAGGTTGAGCTTTTATCTACTTGCCACAAATGAAATAATGGGAGACAGAATTAGGTAACCCAGGGAAGAAAGGATATGTCGGTATGGCTCTGAGCCGGGCCAAGTAGAAACCTTACGTCACATCTTGTTACACTGCCAGGTTTTAAAAACTAGGCATCTCCACTACTTTGGTCACTTGTTAGAATGTCATGATTACTTACCTATTGAAAGAGTGTGGCAATTTGGTATGACCTTTTATGGTCGAAACCATTAGTTGGTGGCTGCAATACACTTTTTAAAAGAAGTTTTAGATTAATCATAAAGGCAGTGTTTAATTTTATGAATTTTGACGATACTACTGTGATGTGCATCTTGTATCTTTTGTGGTAAATTGTTATGTTTGGGAAATTTTCTTTTAAAGTTTCTTTAAAAAAAAAATGTTTTTATTTGTTTATGGATAAAATAAATCTTTACAAAAAAAGAAGGGATAACAATTACCATATATACAATTTTAAATACATACATATAAACCTTAAAGTTTAAAATACATTTTATTAAAAAGTGCAAATTAATAAACAATTCATTGTCAATTAGTACATACACATCATATCCTAAACACTGCATGATTATTATACTCAATAAGACTTGTATCCATGCTCCAATGAGTGCAAAGCAGGTCAACCCTCAGTTACATTTGTACATATGCTCATTCATAAAATGGCAGTAAACTTGCTGCGAAGCAGCATCCTGTTTGGAGACTGCAATTTTTGAAAGGGCCAAGATGGCAGCAACCTAACTTGATACCAATTAGAGGATTATTTAACATGATACAAAATATCACATCACAATTTGTGGTAACATGCTGAAAGGATCGATTTATATTGTGCTTCATGCACTCCAGAGTGTAAGATTAAAGAGACACTTTTTTTTTTTTTTTTAAATTTTTATTTATAGTATATACAATATATACAATATATCAGCCACTACAATATTACAGGAAACCAAATTATAAACAAAGAGAAATAATCAAGAACCAACTTAAAAGAAGTCATTGAACACATTCCAAATCTTTTCATATGTCGACATTTTGCATTTCAATCTGTAAATAAGTTTCTCCGTCCGTGAGAGGCATTGCATTTCCTGGATCCACTCCCCATAGGAAGGAGATTCCTTCCCCTTCCATCCGCGGAGAATCAACCTCTTGGCCACAATAAATGCACGAAAAAACCACTTCTTGTGGGCTGCGCTGATTTCACCCAACCCTGAATCATCACCCAGGATTACCGTCCTAAAATCGAGAACTGAACCACCTCCTGTAATCCTGTCACACACATTACAAACCTCACTCCAAAAATCTCTGACTCTCACACAATCCCACAGCATGTGTTCCAATGACCCGACTGCCTGGACGCACCCCCAACAGTTAGAATTGTCAGACATGCCTCTTTTATGCAATGTTTCAGGGCACCAATATACCCGGTTCAGGATCTTTATCTGTCGAGAACGTTCACTTAGATTCAGAGAGCACAAAGATACATTACTGCACATATTCTGCCAATCATCCAAATCAATCTCTGATCCTATTTTCTCACTCCACACTCCCCACAAATTGTCATTACTCCGAAAATGTGACACCATTAGCTTGTAAAGCCGACTGGCTAAACCGCCACACTTCCCACTTGAGTCTGTCAGCAAAGCACACACATCCAAAGAGTCAGACCAGTCGACCTCACCAACCGCTCTCTTTAGCCGTCTATATGCAGAGTCCGATAGACCATCAAAATTCCATCTCTCTCTCAGCTCTGCGGCAGTCAACCATCGATCATCATTCCCCAAATCAGAAACCAGTCTAATATTCATCAAAAACCATTCAGGCCAAAAAACTGTCCTCAAATTGTCCCTGATCCTAGGATTCAACCAGATAGAGGCACTCCTGCTTTTGAACGCATCCCGTTCAAGCAACGACCAAACAGCAGTCCATGAATCACGCAAAAATGATGTTGCCAACAAGTTGCCACCCGATATCTTGGTATTAGTGGTCAACAAGGCTGTCGGGCCCAGCGGCCCATAAGCGCTGGACTCTGCCACCGCCCAGCTGTCTAAATCACCTGACAAAAATGGAACAAAGGAATAAGCAGAAAAGGCCAAATGATAGGCCCGAAAATTCGGTACCCCAAGACCACCCAAATGGACCGGAAGCTGTAACTTCCAAAGACTAAGTCTTGGTGGCTTTTTGTCCCACAAAAATTCTTGAACTAATCGATCCAATTCCTTCCAGTAGCAGCCCTTAATCTTCAAAGGAAGCATGCTAGATACAAAATTGATTTTGGGCGTTGTATTCATTTTCAGGGCATTGACTTTACCCCATAAGGAGAGCTTAAGCAAAGACCACCTTTCTAGATCCGATTTACTTTCCCGAATAACCACAGTCATGTTCTCATCCACCATCCTGGAAAGAGGGTACGTCAACCAAACCCCCAAATAACGTAAGCGTTCCCCGCACCACGTAAACCCCTGTCCCGTAACCAGGGTTTTATCACATCCATTCGTTAGGGGCAGCACTTCAGACTTCAAACGGTTAATCTTGTAACCCGAGCAATCATGAAAACCCGACAACAGCCTCATCAAACTAGGCAAGGACACCTGCAAGTTCTCCAGTACTAATAGAAGATCGTCCGCATAAAGCCAAGCCTTTTGTACCATACCCCAGCAACTCACCCCGTGCAAATCTGGTTCATGTTTGATGCAAACAGCAAGAGGTTCAATTGCTAGAATGAACAACAGAGGGGAGAAAGGACAACCTTGACGCGTGCCGCGTTCTAAACAAAAGGGTTCTGAAATTAGGCCATTAGTCTTAACGGCAGCAGTCGGCTTGGAATATAGAAGAGCAACCCAAGAAATGAACTCCTCCCCCAGATTCATCTTCCTCAGTACAGAGTACAAGTAATCCCAACTAACCCTGTCGAACGCTTTTTCCGCATCAAGCGAAAGGACAGCAGCATCTCGATTCGTTCTGTCTGCCGTTTCCATGGTAAGCAATAATCTTCTGATGTTACTAGAGGTACGCCTATTTTTCATGAAACCAGATTGTTCCTCACCAATCAGATTAGGTAAAAATTGCGCCAGGCGCATAGCAAGGACCTTGGCAAGAATCTTATTATCCGTATCAATTAGGCTGATCGGACGGTAACAGCCTGGGAGATTACAATCCCTACCCTTTTTCAAAAAAAACGAAATAGAAGCATGATTAGTACTTTTAGGCAGCATCCCAGTCTGTTTGCTAGATACGTACACTTCTCTCAAGAGTTCCAAGGCTGAGTTCGGAAGAACCTTATAAAACTCATAAGGGAGGCCATCAGGACCCGGGGATTTGCCTGTATTCAGCGCTGAAATCGCTCCTTTGATCTCATCCACCGTAATTTCAACACCAAGCAGATCACGATCGTCATCTAAAACCGTCGGGATTGGCAAATTACCAAAGAAGTTCTCACCCACACCGGTAATACCCGCCTCTTTGCTATACAGATTCTCATAGAAGTCACGAAATGTCAAGTTAATTCTATTTGGATCAAATGTAATTCTACCATCCTTGTCTATAATAGACGTTATTGCAGATTCCGAAATCCTTTTCCTTAACCTGTAAGCCAACCATCTGTCGCAACGCTCCCCTTTCTCAAAATATGTACATTTTGAATAGAACAAGCCTCGTTCAGCCCTCATTGTCAAAAAGTCCTCCATTTCTTTTTTAAGTTTCTTCAAAGTTGCTAAAGAAACCGAATTAGTCGGGTCAAGCATCAGATCCCTCGAAATCGCACTAATACGTAGATCTAGATCACGCCTCTTACACTCTTCCTTCTTTCGCTTACCGCACGACAGCCCTAAACAGATACCACGCATACTGCATTTAAAGGCTTCCCACGTGTTCTCAACACTGATCTCTTCCGAGCGATTCTCTGAGACAAAGTAATCCGCCTCCGAAACAATCCGTTCCAAAATGTCATCATCTAACAGAATAGATGTGTTCATCTTCCATGAGAAACTCCTTTTACAGTGAAATTTAAGTCTCAAATGCATCTCAACGGGGGCATGATCACTCAATAAAATATTGCCAATACTACTTGACACAACACTTTCCGATACATTCCCACCAGACAAAATCATATCCAATCTAGAGAACACACCATGCGCACCAGAAAAGAAGCTATATTGTCGTTTGTCCAGGTTCTCCAAGCGCCACATATCTTTCAGATCATGTTCCTCCAAGAGTGAATGAAGTGCTTGGTGATGATAATCACAACGCAACACACGCCTGACTCGACTTCTATCCATATCAGGATCAATTACCGTATTGAAATCACCCCCTAGCAGAATATTAGGGTTATTCAAATCTAAAAGGGTTTGTGCCACCATTCTGAAGAAGGAGCCATCATCCACTGTGGGAGCATACACATTGCAAAGGGTTAACAACTCCCCCTGAATCTCAACCAGCAATGCAATCATTCTGCCCTCTTTGTCTGCACATTCCTTCAGGATTTTAACAGGCAGTTTCTTACGAATCAGAATGGCCACACCCCTCGACCTTGACGAGAAGGAAGATCCATAAACTGAACCCACCCACTCCCTTTCCAGCCTCGAAATCTCGTCCTCCAAAACATGAGTCTCTTGTAAAAAACAGATGTCAGCATGCATATCCTGTAACATGTGAAAAACCTTCTTCTTCTTTAACGTATTATTGACCCCATTAACATTCCAAGAGACAATGCGCAGGTCATTAGTGGTCCCCCCTATGCAAAAAGGCATCATGACTATAAAATCTGGAACATCGAAAGCAAAACTAAAATAAAAAGAAAATGAAAATAAACCAGAAAAAGAAAATAAACATAAAAACGAACCAAAAACATAAAATAACAAATCTGAAGAATAGATAAGACTGCGAAGTCTATTCAGCTCAAAGAACAAGTGAATCCACATTCAGAACCAATCCCAGGACCCCTCCCAATATCCAATAAAAACCACATTAAAATATTATCAATAAGCATAATAAGAATAATTATCACGCGTAACCAAAAACCGCCACGTGACCATAATCCTCCACCCCCCAATAGATGAGTCAAACCATATAAATATAATAATATAATAACAACTATTATTAATAATGACAATTATTAAGGCAACCGGTAAGCCCACCCCTTATTATGTATTGGGGCCCTATGTGTCCTAGACTCTTACATGCTAAATCATAATCCGGGACCAGAGATCCATCTCAGATTTTCCACCTGACTGAATTGAAGTACTCATCAAAATGAAAATTGTGTTGATGGGCATGTTGTTACCTAGCATTAAAGTTTTGGCAACAGCTCTGTGTAAGTTACTTCACACTCCCCTCACCTTCAGACCCCAGAGCCAACATGTAGGATCTCACTCTCCACAATACCCCCAACACAACCTGACTACAAAAGCTCATAAATAATCTCAAAAATAAAAATTATAATAATCATGAAGGTTTACCAACCCCAAGCCGGCATCAACTAAACCAACAGATTCCACAGAGATCACATCTAAATGAACAGAGGACAAATGGGCAAAAGGCACTACGAACTTGAGACAAAAAGGGCAGAATACCCAATTGAGTACCTAGATTCGGAATTGGTTAAAGGCACTATAAACACCTGAAACGAAAATGGCAAAATACAGGCAAACTAAGAACATTCAGATGCAGTCATACCACTTCCAGAATGCAACAATAAGATGAAGCAGAGGGTGCATACGACATCTTCTCACATGTCAAGGAAGACAATAATCACTTATAGTCGTACTAAATTCCTTCTTGACCTTGCATGCTCAGAAGTGGCTAATGGAAAATCACAAATCACACTAGCTAGACGGTAAAGCAATTCATCAATCAAATACATGTCAAGAATAGAAAAACATGAAATTGTCTGCTGTGGCAGTTAATGGACTCATGTCTATTTGTTGTTTTCTAAAGCATAGGTCAGCAATTAAAAGCTTTCAGTCCCTAAGAGTCTGTGTGAGGGACGCCTTGATGCATATTCTCCGAGCCTCTCTGGATATGCAGACCACCCTGTCCATGAGCAGCAGGTCCCTCTGCAATCATCAGCAGCCTCGCTCTGCTGAGAAGCAGGGCTTTAAAGTCTTCTATATAATTGACGTCTATGGGAAGCAAATAAGATTCTCCTGGCACATGCTGTGAGCTTCTTTACAATATAAACAAAAAGCAAATATATATGGTTCAAATAAACAAAATCTACTTCTCCCGGAAGGTCTTACCCATTCTAGAATGCTAGCATCATCTTCCCTCTGGTGTTCGTGGTGCCGTTTGCCCATAGCCGAGCATGTGTCACTCTTATTTACAAAGAGCAATGGGCACACAATGTTTACAACAAATGTCACAGGCAGCTTATAAAGTAAGCAAAGTGTCTTCTCCATTTCAAAACCTCTTCCTAGCTGTTTTCGGGTCATGTGTTTCAAGTCCATAGTTGACGACCCAGAGCACAGCAAAAGCACATCGGGTGCGTTCCTTTCGTTCAAAGATGCCGGGCGGATCAGCTGACGTGAGCGCCGCTCGGCGTGCTTCTAACGTCATTCCACGCGGGTCCTTTCCTCTAAGTATGCCGGCAGCAACGCGGAGCTCCGTCCGAGGCCGTAACATGGAATCCGGGTAAGAAGAAGTTCCAAATCAATTTTAAAAGACTCGAAATGCCAACAGTCATCGGCCACCGGCGCCATTTTAAAAATAAAACCTACTGTGAAAATAAGTACAATGTAAAAACAAGACTGATCCACTGGGGGATGAGGCAATTGGATGTTTTGTAAATCAATTAATTAGTCAGAGCAGGTATAGGAACACCTTTCTTATAGGTCTCCAGCCAATCCAGCGCTTGCACAGGGTCAGAAGTGCTTTTTTCCCCCTCTGGAAATACCATAGTAAAAACGTTATTCCTGTTTAGAAATGCTCGCAGAGACAGCTGTCTGGCCATGTCTTTAGCCCCCTTAAATGACCTCCTCAAGAGCAGGATTTCTTTGGGATAATCAGGGTATAAATAAACAGATTTACCTTTGAAGGAGGCATTCTCAATCTTCCTAGCAGCTTTCATTAAACACTCCCTTGACCTCTGATTCAAAAAGGAAATCAAAACATGCCTCGCTTTGCCCCCCTGATGTTTCCCAATTCTAAAGACATTGTCAATATCTTCCATTTTAACGGTGAGGCAATGGAAACTTTCCTTAAAAACCTGAAAAATCAAGGAGGGCAAATCCTCTTCATCTCCTGCTGGATCCTCCACTCCAACCAATCTGATGTTTTTAGCCCTGAGCTTTAACTCCAAATCCAATCGCAGTTCCATTTCTCTCTTCAAGTCAGACTTCAGGTTATTATATGCTTGAAAGCTGCCTGCGATCTCAGAACTCATAGTCAAGGATGATTTCTCCAAGTCTGTGACTCTGCCATCCAGTTGGCCAGTTTTCAAATTAAGCTCAGCCATAGTCAGCTTGATTTCACTCACATCCTGGGCCACCCTAAGAATAGTTTTGTAGACGTCAGACAGGCTTGGGGTGTCCATCTCTGGGACCTGCTTGGATTTTTTTGAGGCAGGGTTCTCGGCTTCACCAATCTTTTTCTTTGAGTTCATGACAATGTCTTTATAAATTTCTTCAGGGAGAGGTCCAGAGCAGTTGAGCTAAGCTGCTACTCCGCTGCCAGCCATTCTAGAATCCGATTAAAGAGACACTTGATTACATACAGATGGTAGACCGTCATCTATCACCATAGCACTTCTTGGCTGATTACAAACCCACTGCTAAATCTGCTTCGATAATTTTTAGTAATTGTAGCAAAGCGAAAATTAGAGGATTACAATTACCTACCATCATCCTGTCCCATAAAAATTCAAGAGAGTTCACAAAGTCAATGTTGGTAAATTTGAGCAAGAGATTTGTTCTAGCCACCCTAAATTGAGGGCATTCCAGTACTAGGTGCTTAAGTGTTTCTATTGGTTCTACACAAGTGGGAAATCTGTAATTCACCGGCTGCACGTTCTTTTTGACACTTACCCAATACCTACAGCTTTCCTGAGTGTAAAATTGCTCGAGTTTGAAACGCATGTAGTACGTGCGAGTGTACATGCAGGGAAAAATGCTTATATAAGTGCAACATGACGCTCTTTTACGAGTATACTTCACATATTCAGTTTAAGTACTTTATTTGTTGAGCCGGGCTATTGTGCGAGTCCAGTCCCTCTCTAACAACTTATTTTTCACATAGGCTGGTCTAATACATAGGTCACTAGTCGTTACTAAAAGCTCATCGAGAAGACCCTGCATTCACCTCTGATATTGATTGAGGGAATCAACTCCTTTTGAGTGCATAGCTTCTTGCAAGTCCTGATAAAGGGAGTTTTTGGGTGATTTATAATTTTAGAATAATTAGACTCGCCATTCCATTCTACAAGACAATGAGACTAGTCCAAGTTCATAGCGGATTACACAGTTGGGAATGGAGAGGGCAAGATGTAATGCGCCCTTTATTAAGCGCCCCTGTAAGGTTAAGTTGTTTATTAAGATCAAACAAGCACATGTCTAGTGTGTAAAGGAGCACAGCTTCGACTTTAAGGAGGAAGAAATCGCGCAACGGGAGTAAAAAGAATTCGCAATATTTTACAGAAATCAACTTCAGTTGACATGACAAAGGACAGGCTTTCTGATACAACCGGTCAATTCACAATTTGATGGAAGAACAAGTTACTTTCTTACCTGGTAACGTTCTTTCGATGGGATGGTCCGACGACGTATTCCATATCTATGACAGGTAATGTCCACAGCTGTGCTGCTCCGGAAAATCTTCGGCATCTGCGTCCTGCGTCGATGATGTCGATGCGCTGTCCCCGAGGACCTCTGACGACAGCCGACGTCACCCGGTGTGATAAGTAGGACGCACGACGCCCGTAGCCTCAGTTGTAGTTTTTTCCCCCAGAACGTGTGCCACCAGTTTTCTGCCAGTCAGACACACAAGGCCTTGCGGAACGCAAGCTGCAATCGCAAAAGAAATTCTGCAGCATAGGGAGGGAGCGATATGGAATACGTCGTCGGACCATCCCATCGAAAGAACGTTACCAGGTAAGAAAGTAACTTTTTCTTCGAGGGGATTGGGTCCTCCGACGTATTCCCCATCTATGACAGACTCCCAAAGCAGTACCAAGCAAGGAGGTGGTAAAAGAATTTAGAACACAAATTTAGCATGCCCAATCAAATTGCAGAATAAAGGACTGCCTTACCAAAGGCCAGATCCTGCCCTCGGATGGAATCGAGGGAGTAGTGACGTACAAAAGTATGTACTGAAGCCCAGGTGGCTGCATCACAGATGTGACAAATAGGAACACCCCTCTGCAGTCAGTAGACGCATCCACTCCCCTGGTAGAATGGGCCCGCAGCTTGTCCCAAACGCTTTCCAGCGTAACCAATGAAAAGTTGATTGTCCACTCTGAGCCGGGACATGCGTGAAATATAAAGGTCAAGGCTCTCCTCGGATCAAGCCTATGGAGCCTCTCCTCTTCCTTACCAGCATGTGGAGGAGGATAGAATGCCGGAAGAACAACCTTCTGGCTCAAATGAAATTCCGAAACCACCTTCGGAAGAAAGGAAGGACGAACTCTAAGGAAAACCCTGTCCTTATGAAACACAGTGAAGGGTGGCTTAACTGAAAGTGCCTGTAACTCACTCACTCTGCGAGCGGAAGTAACAGCAACCACAAACACAGTTTTCAGAGTTAACAGTCTCAAAGGGCAAAACTGCAAAGGCTCAAACGGAGCACCCATAAGAAACTTAAGAACAAGGTTCAAATCCCAACCGGGCACCAGAAAAGGTGACGGAGGAAACACATTAGTGAGCCCTTTCAAAAACTGAGAAGTTAAAGGAATCTTAAAATAGGAACATTCTTCAGACGAGTGCTTAAATATGGACAGCGCCGCCAGGTAACCTTTAATGGTCCCCACTTGCAAGCCCCTGTGGGCCAAGGAAAGCAAAAAAGACAGAACCATGGGAATGTCACACTCAAAAGGATCCACATTCTTAACTCTGCACCAGTCGTAGAACTTTCTCCAACGGCAACTGTACAGAGACTTTGTCGCCGGCCGCCTGGCCGAGAGCAACACCTCCATCACATCTTCAGGGAGGTCCCAATCCTTATACCTCAACCTTTCAGAAGCCAAGCGTGAAGGTTGAGGGATCTGACCTCTGGATGGAGAACCTGACCACCCTCCCGTGAGAGCAGATTGTCTCGGTAGGGAAGACGACGTGGAGGGCAGATGGACAAGTCGAGAAGTTCCGGGTACCACGTCCTCCGGGCCCACGCCGGAGCAATGAGGATCATCCGGGAACCGAACCTCCGTAACCTCTGCAGTACTTGCGGGATGATGGGGCCTGGAGGAAACGCGTACAGCAGTGGGAATGACCACTCCACCATGAACGTGTCTCCTAAGCTCCTTCTGGAGGAAATTCCTGCAAGCAGACCTTTCGCACTTCCGATTGACACTGGAGGCGAAGAGATCCACTTGAGGGGTCCCCCAAAGGGCGAAGATCTCCAGGAGAATCTCCTGAGCCAGCTCCCACTCGTGAGAGATCGTGCTCTGCCTGCTCAGAGCATCCGCCGTCTCGTTGTCGTCTCCGGCCAGATGAACAGCTGAGATCGAAACTTCCTGCTGGATGGCCCAGAATTCGAGCTGCATTGCCTCCCTGCACAGAGGAAGTGACCCTGCCCCCCCCCTTTTTGTTGAGGTAGTGCATGGCCACCGTGTTGTCCGTTAGAATCAGGACACACTTTCCTCTCACAGTCGGCAGAAAAGCATTCGGGGCTAGCCTGACGGCCCTCAGCTCCAACAGATTGATATGGAGTCTGGACTCCGACCTAGACCAACGACCGCTGCCTGTCAACTCGTTGGCATGAGCTCCCCATCCCGTGAGGGATGCGTCCGTCACGATTGTCACCTCCGGTCAGGGCAGCCAAAATGGGGCCCCCTTCATCAGATTGCCTTCGACGGCCCACCACAGAAGGTCCTGGGCGACTGAGGGCGGCACCTGAACAGGGTCCGACAGCCTGCCGGAGGACTGAGACCACTGGAGCTTGAGTGCCCACTGCAAAGATCTCATTTGCAGACGAGCCTCTGGCACCAGAAGAGTGCAGGATGTCATGAGGCCGAGCAGTCTCAAGAACTCGGACGCTGGGAGATTCTGGGCAAGTTGAAACTTGTGCACCATCTGCTGAATGTGAAGGGCCCTCACCTGGGGAGGAAAACACTGCCCCGGGGATGTGTAGAGCACTGCTCTGATGTACTGGAGCCGCTGTGTTGGTGTCAAATGGGACTTCTTTAAATTGAGGGAGAAGCCCAGCTTGTGAAGGGAGTGGCAGGTGACGGACAGATGATCCAGGACTTGCTTGGGAGAGCTCGCCCTGATCAACCAATCGTCCAGGTAGGGGTAGATGTGAATCCTTTCCTGAGATGCGCTGCCACCACCACCATGAGCTTGGTGAAAACCCTCGGGGCGGAGGTCAATCCGAACGGCAGGACCCGAAACTGAAAGTGCGAGTCGCCAACCGCGAACCACAGGTACTTCTTGTGCTTGGGATGGATCAGCACATGGAAGTAAGCGTCCTTGAGGTCGAGAGACACCAACCAATCCTGAAGTTGAAGGGCCTGGAGGACTTGAGAGAGCGTAACCATCTTGAACTTGTCCTTCCTGAGGAGTTTGTTCAAACCGCGCAAGTCCATGATGGGTCTCAATCCCCTGTCTTTCTTCGAAATCAAAAAATAAGGGGAATACCATCCCTTGTTCCTCTCCGCTACAGGCACCAGTTCTATGGCGCCTTTCTCCAGCAGGGCTTGAATTTCCTGCGCAAGGAGCGGATCCGGACTCTTCAAAGAGAGGTTCCCAGGTGGATTGTCGTGAGGCCTCTGCCGAAAGGGAAGACAGTAGCCGTGGGTTATGATCTCCAGAACCCACACATCTGAAGTAATGGCGCGCCACTCTACAAGATGCTGCGCCAGCCTTCCCTCAACCGGCGAACCATGGGACCTGGCCTCATGACTGAGTGGTAGCGGCTGCGGCGTTGCCTGAGGGCAAAGAGGCAACTGCCAGAGCGGCCTTGGCACCTCGAGTACCCTGTTTTCCACCTCTGGCACTCTTACGGTGGCCTCTTTGACTGCTAGCTCCTCTCGCTTTACTGAAGTATGAGTAATAGCGAAAGGAACCTCCCCTCCATTGTTGTCCCCTAGGACAAAAAGGCGGAGGTTGTCAAACTGCAGCGCCCAATGACTTCGCTGCAGCTTTGGAGGTCTGCAACCTCTCAAGGCTCTTGTCAGCCTTGCTGCCAAAAAGATGTTCACCGTCAAAGGGCATGTTGAGGAGCAGGGACTGCACATCAGGAGCGAACCCAGACTTCTGCAACCACGCAAACCTGCGTATTACGGTGCTCGCCGCCATGGACCGGCTGACACAATCTGCCACGTCCAAACCCGAATGAACGGCCTCACACATGGCATCCTTGCCATCCTGAACCCTAGCATGGAAACCACCCCGTTCGTCCCCTTCGGGAATATGTTCAGCCGCTAATGCAACACAGTTTCACAGAGTGTGTGTGAAACGTGACAAGGCACATATGGAGTTGGCCGCCTGAAGCGCCATACCCCCTGAAGAAAACACTTTCTTCGCCCAGCCGTCAAAACGTTTGTCGTCCCTATCCGGAGGGATGGTAGGATACGACGCCTGCTTTGCCGGGGCCGTAGCCGCCTGCACCACCAAACTCTCCAGAGTGGGGTGCCTGGACAAGTAGCATGGGTCACTACTGGCTGGACGGCATTTTCGCGACAAAGACTTGCCCACTGCCGGGAGACTCTCCGGAGCAGTCCAAGCCGCTGCCACCCTTCTCTGCAGAGCCATATGAAACGGCAGTACCGGGTCAGTTGGGGGACCAAGATCAAGGATGTCCGTGAGATCATCCTGAATGAACTCCCCTGGGGGAGCCGACCATCCCAAGTACTCGGTGACCCGAGACATAAGGCGCCGGTATGAAGAATCGGCATGAGTGTCAGGCTCCGGCCTACAAAACTCCACCTCCGGAGAGGTGTCCAGTCCACTGGCATCATGCAGTGACTGCCTCAGGTCATCAAACTGGCTATGGCCCGAGAGAAGCTCATATGGTAACGTAACCAAGCCTTCATCAGAGCCTTCATCACCCTCTGAAATGTACTCCAGGCGGTGAGAGGAAGACACCTGGGGACCAAAGCTATGCCTGACCTTAGCCAGAGCCTTTCTAGGGGCTAACCCGTGCCATGGGGCCCCTCCGACACCACCACCTCGAAAGGCGTCGAGGGCACCGAACGAGTCGGCGCCGGCGTCGACAGAAATGGCGTCGACGTCGAGCAAATCGGCGTCGACGTCAGCTGTAGCGCCGCCAGCATCAACGGCGTCGACACAGGCCTCGAAGCCGGAGCTCCGAGCGGGTCTCTCGACGACCTAGGCATGGTGAGAATGGCTACCCTTGTCCGAGCGGGACCTTTCCCGCGAGCCATGCCGACCACCCGAGCCCGAAGGCATACGAGCGGTGTCTCTCGACCGGTGCCGACCGACCCCACTCGGAGGCGCGGACGGACCGGTGCCCTGAGAATCAAGAATCGCTAACATCTGCTTCCCGAAGGAAGCCCATTCCTCCGGTGTCGCTCACATGGTGGGATAAGCAACCCGCCGACGGGCGGAGTCCTCGGAAGAGGACGGGGAAGGCGACCGATGCCGGCGCTTCCTGGAATGCCTCGAAGAGGCGGAGGAGTGGCGAGACCGACTCCTAGAAGGAGACCCACTGGACTTCCGATGATGACACGGAGAGTCGCCTCTCGAGTCATCCGTCGAAAGCCCCGTAGACCTCAACTTCCGGGGCTTAGACACCCGACCTACCGACAGCTTCTTCTGCCCTGGCTGTGAGCGACTGGCAGTCGATACAGTCATCCGTATCGTGGGCCTCCCCGAGGCACCAGAGGCAGGCGTCGTGCGAGTCAGTGACCGACATCTTGGACCCACAGTCCCCGCATTTCTTGAAGCCCGGACGCGGGGTTGAAGACGAAGTAGACATCGCCACGAACAGGTCTTCACAAAAACCGAACAGGTTCAACGAACCGAGAAGAATACAGCAAACTCCAAAGAGTCAAGGCGTACCGAGATTCACGAAGCCAACACATTTGCGGAAAAAACGGAAATGAGGCTACGGGCGTCGTGCGTCCTACTTATCACATCGGGTGACGTCGGCCGTCGGAAGAGGTCCTCGGGGACGGCACATCGACGCAGGACGCAGACGACTAAGATTTTCAGAAGTAGCACAGCTGTGGACATTACCTGTCATAGATATGTCATAGATATGGAATACGTCGGAGGACCCAATCCCCTCGAAGATCCATTACTTATGTAGTATCCAAGATTGATGATCTCAGGAGTTTGGGAGATAGCAACTCCCTCAATCTTCCATTTGTATTGCTTTAACTTTCTCCCTGCATTAAATACCATCATACTAGTCTTTGCAGCATTTCTTTTAATGTTTTCCTTTTTCTTTGTATGTAAAATTAATTAATCGTTTTGTATGAATTTTTAATGGGTTATTTTAACCAAATAACAATAAAAAAAACAATTAAGGGATAACTCACTTGGAGTTTCCTTTGTACAATGAAGTACGAAACCAAATCTCGAATCCTCCTGCTCGACACATGTTGCAGCCGCATAGGAACACCAAGCTAATGTCCACCCAGGTAGGGATGTAACGGTATAACGGTATAATGTTAAAGATACCGTGAACCACTTAATTGAACAATAATAACCGTCACATTGTTTATACCGGTATACCGTTTATACTATTAAGTGTGCTTTTCAATTCGATTTGGAAAGGCTGCAGTAAGCAAGTGCTGCACAGTCTTGGTCTTGCACTGTTGGATGTGCCGTCTGTCAAGTAGTTTCAGTTGGAGCAGTTTTTAATGCCATTCCATAAACCACACGTGCCTGACATAAAATCAATATATTAGCAATAGGAAGAATAAATACAGTGCCAAGAAGGAAAAGGGTTTGCTTTGGGATGGCGGCTTTGGGGTTTATATATTTATAATGGATAAGGTTTGCTAAATATATGACAATGGGGGATTTCCCTGGTTCCATCATTGAATTTACATATAATAAGTCACACTGCAAAATTCACTCATCTCTGCGGGTAGTCCCTGCTGCCATACCAAAGGGAAACATGTCCGTGATTGCTGAACACCTTTTGGCCCGCAAGTAAACTAAAGGCTGTAACGTAAAGAGAGATTGTGTGCGTGTGTGTGTGTATGCGCACAAGCGTATACTACCATCAGCCTCCATTGATCTGTGGGATACAGATTATCAAGATGGCAACTTGTTCATCTTCACCAGTAGCAAGTTGGGGAGCTAAAAGCCTAAATGACCACTTAAGAAAAGCTATTCAGTTTACTTTGCCAGCTGCAGCAGGGCTCCCTTCCCCCCGCACCCTCTCCTCTCCACACGTGTGTTTGGTGGAAGCAAGGGGGGCATTTCAGTGGAAAGTATGTTGAAAAGTCCATTTCAAGCCCTGGGTGCCTGGTTTTGTTTGTGATGATGAATCTGACAATTTATGACCTTTTAGAAAATATTTGTTAAGATTAGTTAACTCCACCCGCTATACCGCGATAACCATGATATACCGTCATTTGGCAAGAAGGTTATCGTACGTCATAAAACTAATACCGTGACACCCCTACACCCAGGTACTTGTGTAACGTGACCATTCAAGGAGAATGCAGCTGGCTTTTATCAAGCTCCTTACACTTTTTTGCTTTTGCATTTGGCCCACATAAAATACTGCAGCATTGGAGCACATTTCTGGCATCCAAGCAAAATATTAGGCATAACCCCACGTACAACACACTGTTCCCTCCCTTGCATGCAGGGCAAAGCATGATGTACACCCAGACGAGCCAGCAGCACAATAAGAACGCATTTGACAAATGCCAATTAACATTACACATTAAAAAGCACAGCTAAAGACCACGCCAAACAAAATAGGTTTCCAATGTATTTTAATTTTCAAATGTATCCTATTACATTTAAATAAAACTGAGGCACTTCGATGATTTTATTCATAAGGCGTGCGTTCCGTTAAAAGTAAACATTGGCAAACAAAAGACCATACTGGTTTCTTTTAAGAAAATCAAACAGGATAGGATATTGTTAAATCATTGTAAACATTCTTGTAGCTTTACAATCACTAAGTCAGTACTTGGTTTGTCTAATATAAAAAAATGTACAAGTGCAAAATCGGTGTATAAACAACCACAGCATACAACCAAAGTGACCCAGCAGCAGTGATGCGCCTTTTTATGCGTAAGATTATCCACAATAACTTTCTGCAATGCTCCCTTTAATTTTGCATACATAACAAAGCTGGTGTGCTTTGGGAGTACAAGATGTGATGGAGTTACCACCTATGAGCATAACACACAGATTTGTATACAAGACCAATGGCATTGTAAAGGTTTGGATTCGAGAAGAAGTTGACATTCTGAAGAAGGTGGCATTGCATAAAACAAACACATAGCATTTCTTTCAACCATTTTATCCTGGATACCTTAAAAGAGATGTAAACTGGATATACACCATAAATGCTACTAGTGATCACAACAAATCAACACAATGTAATATCTTAATTTCTTCAAGACTAAAAAAAATGGAAATGAGTTAGGTTTTCAAAGTTTCAACCGTGTAAGCACCCCCAACTTCAGTCAACACATTTATCTTAGGTTTTAGTGCTGTACCCTTCTTTTAATCCAGGCTGGGTGCCGAGTTGAAGCCACATTAAAACTGATCTTACTATAATTGGTTTCTTGGGTATAGTTTATTAGTCACCAGGGAGCTTAAAATGCAAATACACCATGCAAAGAAACAGAGTGATTTCTTTTTTCTATTTTTCCATGCTCGTGTATAGTGACCAAACTCTGAGGAAACAAAACGTCACTGCTCAAACTCTTCTAAAACCGAGCTAGGAAAAAGTATTTTAAGAGGCTGTTTAAGATATTGTTGCTACTTGAACGTTCAAAGAGCCACGTTCTTAAACTGCAGGCTGTCTGCTCAAACTCAGAAATGCCCTTACTTTTTCTAAGCAATCTAAAAAAAAAATCGATACGAAATAATCACAGTTGCTGACGCTGGCCGAAATAAGCCCTTTAGCAGACTTAATTCTCGAGTACAGAGTGTATACAGTGACACACTTTCAGTACATCCATCTCATGAGGGAGAGGGATATTCTTGTCCTTGTTTTGTGCCATATGGATGACTTCTAGAAAGGGTGAGAAAACATAAATGAAAATAATAGCATCATTTTTGCAGGGATTATGAGAATAATAGTTTAGTTCCTGATGAAGCTAAGCTTGAAAATGAGTGTGGAATTACAAAACTGGAGGGTGTACTGTTATTTAGTTCTTCACCCAGTTGAGGGGGTTTGCAGCTACAAGAGGGGTTTGCTAAATTGCTAAATGTATGAAACCGTTCTGCCTGTAAAAGGATTAGCTCCCAAGTATAATCCTCTTTCCAAGAAAGATTGCAAATCTACTTGTCGTGTTTGAGAAGAGCCAGCTGAAAGAGGCAGAGAGGTTTTCTCTTGCTGGCAGGCAGGGGGCAGGCACAGTGAGGGATGGAATACGTGCAGTGGTGTTTTCATTCTGTCTGAAATACCAGTGCAGTGCTTTGACTTGATGTGAATCAACATTTACCTGTGCTGAAGTTTCACCTTGCTGACCTATCAGGCTTTGTAATGAGGAATGAACTGTGAACGTCTGCAACTATTTAGAGGGCTACGAGATGAAGTGAAAACAATTTGGAGATAGTTGGCATCCAGAAACCCAGGTATTTAATGGCCAAGAACATAATTTGGGCTGATGCTACAAAGCCCAGTTTATTAAATTGGGAGCGTAGCATTTTCTCTTAAACACCCTGGCCAAGGCATGAGAAAGGCCTCTAAGGCAAGTTCTGTACTCTGAGGTGGCCATGCATATTCTAATTGACATTCATGGCATAATGTGTTAAAACAAACAATATCACCTTACAGGAGTGTTAGATATCAGCAGAAGCAGAGGCCTGGCAAAGGATCAGTCCACCATCCTGATAAATGGATAATCTTTGTGACGCCTTGTTGAAGGTTAGGTATAAAAAGTGTCTGTCAGTATGGATCCCCAATTCCAGTTGGTGTAAAGGAACACAAACAAGCTTATGCTTTTTCTTGCTAGCAAGAAATATGATACTTTTAGGACTTTTAGGACTTCGAGCAGATGTCTGAGGCCATTTCAATTAATGATCACTGAAGCTTGTTGAAAGTTTTACCTTGCTTATGTCTTACAACAGGAGCAACAGTGCTAGGTTTCCGAACAAACTTTATTTATTTGTAAGATGCCGAAGCCCGCAGGCATCAGGGCGTCGGAAACATTCACAAAGAAGGACAACCATCAAGTAACAGGACAAGTGAAGCGGAGCAGAGATAATAAAGGGGGAATCACTCAAGGTTTTTAGGGCTTTTCTGAAAGTTCTGAGGACGGCTTCCGATCTCAAGGTAGTAGGAAGTGAGTTCCATAAAGTGGCTGCTTTCACTGGAAAAGATCTTCCAAGTCCATTTGTGCGTTTGTGGTCAGGGCAGCTGATCTGCCTTTTGTTAGTGGAGCGGAGGGCTCTGAGCAGACAATATTGAGGAATAGATGTTTTAAAGTCATCAGGGGCTTGTCCAAAAGTATATTTGTGGATGATAATTCCGGTATGGGAAGCAAGTGAAGGTTGTGTCTGTGCTTTGAGATGTTTATATACCTTAAGACATTTTTAACAATGCGTATTGCATCGTTTTGTAATACTTGCCATTTCTTTAAACTGGAGCTTTACGTTCCAATCAGTAGGGAATTACAGTAATGAAGCCTAGAGATAATGGTTCCTTAGGCTATAGTGGCACTGTTCCTTTCAGAGATGTAAGGGCGAATATTATTGAGGAGGTGGAGATGGTAGTTACAGTTTTGGCTTAGCAGGCTAACATGAGCCTCAGAGTTCAGGGAGGCTTCCAGCTGGACACCCAGAGTTTTCACCTTAGTTTGGACCGGGATGATATCTCCAATTCTAAAGCTCGTAATGGCAGGGCTCAATTTCGCCCGGGCCTATATTGAGCCAAAGATAAGAATCTCTGTTTTGTTGCTGTTTAGGCAGAGCCAGTTGGACGACATCCAAAGTTCTATCTGATGGTAAATGTTGGTGAGAGTCCTGTTGTCAGTTAGGTGGTCCCTAGTAGATTCAAGGACTAGCTCCGTATCGTCAGCATAGTTGGTGAAAAATACACCAAGATCATCTAGGAGAGAACAGAATGACCTGGTGTATAGATTAAACCAAATGGGAGATAAACTGGCCCCTTGAGGGACTCCGCACCAGATGGGGGCCCATGGAGAGTGAGCCGATCACCACTGTATTTTGGATTCACGCTCAGATAGAAAAGAATGGAACCAGTTGACCGCCTCCTCATAGCAAAGTCCCAGGTGACACAGGGAATGTAGGAGGCGTTGGTGGGCCACCAAATCGAACACTGCCAACTGGTCCAAAAGAACCAATAGACCCACTTTGCCCTTTTCAATGATTCTCAACATGTGTGACTGTAGATCTAGTAATTCTATCTCAGTGCTATAACAGGGTCAAAAACGAGATTGTATGTCGTGGAGGATGTTACGAGTTTCCACGAATGCTTGAAATTGCACACAGGCAAGTTTATTCAGGATCTTAAGGAGGAAATGACAGTTTGTTATAGGCCTGAGGTTGCCCGGATCATTTGGGATTAAGTTGGGCTTTTTTTGCAGTGGATTAACGGAGACGGTTTTAATTCACCTGGGAATCCTGCCATCTCTAAAGGAAGCGTTAACAAATCTAGTTAGAAATAGCGTGAATAGGTCTTTGTGTTCTAGAATTAACTTAGGGGGGAGAAAATTCTCAGAGCATGGGGTGGAATGCATAGTCGATAGAAGTTTCTGTGTATCAGGAACCGTTATTGGCGAGAAGGAAAAAAGATTGTACTGTTCCACAGTTGGGATGGAAGCATTAGGCAATGCCTCTTTGATTTTCTCTCTAGCCTTTATTATTTTGGTTTCAAGGGCTGTCTGGACAGCTATTGTGTCCTGTGTGGGAGGGGTGAATGGGGTTAGGAGAGTCTTAGGCTTTTCCAGGAGTCTAAGGATTTCAAAGAGTTTCTTGGTGCAGTTGGACGCTTGGCTTATCTTGAGGTCATGATACTCCTTTTTAGTTTCAATAATTTTATTTTTGTAGGATTTGTCTATTTCCTTCCAGGCCTTTTTTGTTTTCTTCAGTTTGGTGTTTTATCCACCGCAGTTCCAGTTTTCATTTTTCCTTTTTCATCATTGTAAGGTGGGGGGTGAACCTTTTTTTGTGGCCCGGGTTATCCCTCACAGTTTTAGATCGAAAAAGGGACTTTTCATTAAGCATCTTCAAGAAGGTGCTTGAAAATGATGAGGCCAGGTGCTCAATGGAATCCCCACTTGAGGTCTTGCTCATAATAGTTGTTAGACATAAACTTGGACCTGTATTCTATTAAAGTTATGATTGGTAATAACTTTTGAGGGGTTTTGGGTTTAATAGCAGCATCTGGTAGCTGGAGGTGGAAGTCCACGATATAATGATACGACCAAATACAGGTACAAGTTTGATAGATAGTAGTTGACATGTTTTTGGTGACCACCCACTCTAGCATGTGATTTTTGTCTGCAGTAGGATCCATATTTACATCTTGAAAGTTTAGGTTGTTTAAGATTCTCTCAAGTTCAATGGCTGCCTTGTCAGTCTCTTCAGTCCTCCAATAGTTCAGATCACTTAAAAAAAAAAGTCTAGCATGGCCGAAGGATGATGATACTTCTGGAGGTCTTTTCAGCTTTTGCAATCACCTGCCGGAAAATGCTGGGATGGGAACTGCCGAACCACTGTGTTTGAGCATCAGAAATATTTCCAAAGTTTACTTCTCAAAATATTTTCCTGCACCAACTTAACCTATAGGAAACCCTTAGAAAGTGGTGTAGATACTTTGCAGGAAGATGACACCATCCTTTGTTCATGTGTTTTTTGTTCTTGTGTTGGGGACTAACATGAATTAAAGAGAAATTAGCCAATATTTTAGAAACAATTCAAACCTTAAAGTCAGCATAATGTCCTTTCTTGATTTATTTTTTACATTTCCTATTAATACTTATGGTTTTCTTCACTGTCCATCGAATGTGTGAGAGGAGGGTTATTCATTCTATGAGTGCAGGTATAAGAAGGATCTGTTGACTTCCTAAAAAGGGTTTTAAATGAGGTATGATACAGATTGTGTGTGAGGTCTAGAAACATGATCGAACATTGTCCTATCTTACAACACGTCCATAAAGCCTGGAACACCGGTACTATATATAGTAGACCTGTAGAAATGTATGCATGTTTATAAACACAGAGAAAATGTTTCTGCAAAGAATAAAATAGAGACTGTCCAGTGGAACTAGCACAGTTGAAAATGTAAGCCACTCACCAAAGTAATACAAACATGTTAACCCTGTATGCTCCTTCACAATAACAACTCAAGGAAATCTCAGCTCGGAAGACTTGAGACCTTAAAACATCAAGTAGAACTTCAAAGAACAGAGGCATGGCATATGCTGCATGCATGCACGCTCATGCAGCCCGGGCTCCATCTCTCACATACCTTGTGGGTGGCTTTACTCTCAGTTCCAATAGCATATCACAAAGAAAAAGACCCCATATTGCAAACTCAAAGCGATTCTATTTCAAAACGCCTCTCTTTAAAACGGAATGTGCCACATTGTGTTGAGGTTTTTTCTTCTTTTCCCTGTTTATTTGCTGTGACATACACAGCATGATGTACTCCAAAATACAATACATCTAATAGATATGATGGGATCACTTACAGAAGAACCCATCGTCTTTTGCAGACTTCACAATGCCTCAATGTGTAACTTGGACTCAGCCTTGGGGCTCGGGCACTGAAAGAATTCAACGTTCTGAATAAATGAAAAAAAATGAATAAGGCAGTTTGACAACATATACAGAGTGAGATGAACTGTCTCCCAGGCATGAATCTACATGCTAGCTGGAATGAGATTCATATTATTTATTCACTTCCTTATTTAGCACACTATCGATTACACATGAGTTCACAATGAGATAAACATTTATTTTTCTTTAATTCACTAGAGATCCACACATTTGCATCTTTACAACTGAGTTTTCTTTGCCCAGAGGAAGGCTTGATTGAGACGAATGATCGGCAGGTGTACCCAAAACTTAAGTTGGCGGACCAAATACATTTGACTACAAATGTGACTTTTGAAATATTAGTAAAACAGTGGACAAATGCAACACCTGTTAAATTGCGGAACTGTTGCTTGTTATGTTGGCCCCAACTGATTATCAGAGTTAACACTAAAAATATCGTTGCAAATTGTTCTGGCCTTTCTAATTGATTTTTAATACGCCATTTGTTTGACTATGGGTGTGATGGGTTCACACTCTAGTTAGGAATGTGTGTGGGATGACTATTCAGAAATATGTTTAAAAAAGTCCTATGCTTTTAGACTTAATAAATGGTAGAAAGGTAATACTTAAAGTAGGATGTCATTAATACGAAATAGTAAATCCGTGTGCATATATATAATATATATATTTATTTGGACAGCAACTGTTGAAATGTGTTTTATACACTTGAAATTATTTTAAATGTGTTCTTGTGAGTTCTTTTCGAATTAGTTTGAGTTTAGAACATGCAGACTATTTATTTTTGTTATGCTATTGGCAGTAACACACTAGGTCCCCTATCATTTTATTTATTGGGTTCACCCTCTCATTTTTGATGGGCCTTACCCCTCAGTTCCTTCAAATTTGTTAGAGACTACTTATAATGTTCTCACAGCACTGAATGAGTGACAGACTGCACTGGAAACGTGAATAAACATCTGCTGGAGTACTGCTTTTGCTACAGTGGGTAACTTTTTAGCGCTCTAATGCTCAACGTGTTCACGTTCGCATCTCATCGGAACACACTGCCATTTTATTTATTTGAGTAGATCATACGTATTTTACTTCGCCAAGCACGAAGGACTGAGAGATGATGGCAGCATAATTCAACACCAGGCTTTAAGAAAATATCTTGACGAAAATATGCATCTGCCTAGTTAGGGAACTACTGTCCAATTATAGAATATCAAATCGCAGGCATCTTTTGTAAAAAAGAAGTGGCTCTGGCAAACTTAGAGAAATATTCAGATCTCGCTGTGGATGTGGTTCCCATACTAGAAGGGACACAAGTTCTTTTCAATGGGTGCAATGGGAAACCAGATGTTGCACTAGTGTTTCTGCATGCCCCAACTGGTGACAAGCACTTTCGTAAAGATATCATTTGAATCTCAGTTTCAGCAACATATAAACAAATTATTACCATTGTAATAGAGAAAAATAGTGGCCAGATTTTCTTTAATGCACAAAAGGTAAAGGCTAGAAAGAGATGATACTGAAGAATTCTGTACTGCTAATCAAACTTCAAATTGGAGACCAACATGACTACAGGGCAGAAAGCAAGTTCATTAGGAACCACACGCTGTGACGGTTGGCAATGAAAACAAAATCTTGCTATTTTGTTGTGAGAGGAGACAAGCTTATTAAGAGTAGATGAACTGTCAGGGCTGGGAGAAATGAGACTCATAGAGAACTTGGCTCGGTCTTTGAACATTTGATTCACTTTGTGGATCACTGGAACATGGAGAAAATAAAGCTACAGAAGAAATGTTGACACAGTGATGTCCTCACTTGTAGATGGCTGAGCTGTTTAGTTTCAAGTGATGTTGGGGACCTGATGAAGTTTGGGAGCCTTCATAATTTAACTTTTATAACTATGGACTAAAAATTGTGAAATGTTGCGGTCTAGTCCAGTTCCACACATGCAACACCAGCTGACGGGGAAAGAAAGAAATCAATCTCCATTTCTTATTCAGGCATTGCATACCTTTGATGCAGTCCGCAAACCCCAGAACAACCTTACCATGACATTTATTGGAGGCAAATGAAAATGACTAATCTTTGAGAACTTAATATTCAAACCCTTGCTCACTACAATCCACCTGCATACACATTCCAAAAAGGTATGTGACCACAACGATGAGAGCCTGGAAGGAAAATGCTCTAAGAGGGTTAAGGGACCGCAATGCGCTAATGTGAGGGGTGGCCGAATATAAAGGTGTCCTCCCTCTTATTCCCATTGTGGGCAGAGCAGAATCTGCATTTCCTTCCTCTTGCGCCTGGTTGGTGGTATTACAAAGACCCAACAAGCCATCAGCTCAAGGGCTATCTATAACCATCAAACAGAGATCATATGGTGGGCTCAACATCACACCATGAAGGGTGCACAAAGGCTCGAGTTGGCAAGGAAATGCTATGACTCTCTAATCAATTCAACCATTCACATGTTAGTAGACATATGACCTATGGTGCCTTAGGAAAAATACAACTAGTACTGGGACATTCCTGTCCAGTGTGGGGCTGAACCAAAACAAAACAGAGCTGTGCATCGATAATGATGGCATTAGATAACAAACGTGCAGGACTGCTCGTGGCGCTTACATATGTATAGGTGGAAGTTCCCCACACTCAGTCATTGAATGATTCCCAAATGCAGGCCACAGTCGCACACTTTAAGTTCCCAAATGTTAGAACCTGGGTGTCTCTTAAAGGAGGTAGATCTAATTTAAAGCTCCAGCATCCATTGTGTTTGCAAAATAGAAAGAGTAGAGATCCCTGCCTGGCACTCTTACTTGACAAACTTGAAGGCATCTTTTCTCAGAAGAGTTTGTACTTTTGCTAGAGGTGAAAGAGAATGCTTGTGAATACTTGGTGGACAAGATGAGTTGTGTGTGAGGAATCGTAAACAAGTATCTGATCTATATTGTGAAACAAATTATTTATGGGCAATAAGGGGCAAGCAAACTAAAAGATAGGCTACCTTCTGACCTACACTCGAGATGATCAATTCAAAGATAAGTGGGGACAATGCATTGTAAGAATTTGGGCTGACTGATTGTACTCTTATACCAGAGTCAATGCCTTTGTGTGACTAATTATCTCCTTTTTTAGTCAGTTGTTGAATTTCAAGTCAGATTTTGGAAGATGACATTTTTATACACTTTGTTACAAACAGAATGGGAGCAGATATAGTAACAGTTCCCAAATATTTGGCAGTCATGACTTCAGTTTTACATATGATAAGAACAGAGTCTGCCATGCCACTGAAAACATGCTCACCATTACAAGTAAGAACCAAAACGGTCTTCTGAACATCCTGGTTAAGGATCATATAACTGAGCCTCTACTAGTACTATCAGAAGATATTCCTTGTGTGCTGTATCCATCAAGTCTCGCTATTTGCAGTTACACTGGGACAGACTACTTTCTACCCTAACTCGTCTTTGTAATTCGCAGGGTGGAGCACTGCAAACCTTTCCATTTCATCGTAAACATATTGTTTCCCAGTAACCAGTGACGAAAACAGCTTTATGGAGTGCCATCTTGTTGTTTTGATATCGGTTCTTTAAGAATCACAGTCCAAGAAAATTGGCACTGTGTGGTGGCGCAATCAGGCCATTTTCCCTAAAAGCAGTAAGGCTACCACCACCTGTGCATGAGGAAGAAGGCTGGCTCATGCACTGCCATGCATGATGATTCTAAGCTTGTAGTTCAGAGATTTTGTACCAAAAGGAGGCAGGCTAGATGACACGTACATCTCTTTCACCAGATGTAAAGCTGCAGTCATGAAAACAAAGGTAAAATAACAGAATGGTTTTTATGCAAACAATTGGATGTAATGCTCATTAGAGGGCCTGGCTCTGACAATGATGGGAGTATGGGAGCTGGGGCGGTACATGCCCTTCAACTTACTTTGAAGCTTTTGGACTACTCTAGTCTCTGCATTTTACATCTATTCAGAGGCGGCAAAGAGCTGGTCATTTGTACCTTAGTTGTCTGCAGATACGAGGCCATATCAGAGTCAATCCTAGTATATGTCACAGTGCATAATCTTGGCTTAGAATCCAAGAACTCCACTCAGGTTTAGGACAATGATCAAACATTTGACTTTTCAGAGAAAATAGGAAGCTTTCCAAATGTTGGTCATCTTAGGATGATTTAGGTAGTTAGGAATTTGTGAACGAAAAGGTCAGTTCTGTAAGTAATTGGAGCTTGATCTTGCATCGGGTAGAACTTGCATCCCAGGTTAACATTCTGCTGTCCCTGTTTACGTTGAGCAGGAGGAGGTTCTCGTAGCAAATGCATACACCTGAAAGGACCACTAGCTGGAAACTGCTCATCACAAATCATTCAGTGCTCAAACCGGGGGCAGCAGTATGGACCGAAGACCAAATAGAAAAGAATTGAACTATTTTGTATTTTGAGAGAAAAGCAGACCTGTAGGTTTCTAGAAATGATAAGAACGGAAAAGAAACAGCTGCAGGTGTTCATGCAGTCAAAATTGGAACTGCAACACAAGGTATGGGCTGTGCCATTCAGCAGTAAAAGAAAAAATGTTGTGGCATGCAGAAGACAAAAGAAGTCATAGCAAAGGCTATGAGGCAGAACATGCATGTATGGGTTTCCGGTTTCATTTTTTGTAAAGGTATATAAACGCCATCCAAGCAATTTGCTGGCTAGAACCAGATTTCTGAGAGTTAGCATTCTGAAGTCGGTGTACCCGCAATAGTTCCAGGCTCTATTTGATTGTGTGGGGGAATAATCTAGCTGCACGAATGTAGTGGCAACTCACAAAATAAACAGCCAAAAGTACGTTGACGTTCACACCTTTTCAGATGCAGAATCAGACTTTGGGGTGTCACTTGTAACTATTATGAACTATTCTATTGTGTACTAAGTGACGAAACATATCGAAGATGCACAGAAGACCTATCAAATATATAAGTAAAGGGAAAAGAGCAGGCACTGATAAGCAGATATGATCTTGGAAATGAAAGCAGTAAATGCAACAGCACAGCGCTATTTAAGGAAAAGCACTTCCAAACATCGATGAGGAAACAATATTTAGCCCATACTGAAATATTCTGCAAACATTGAATTTTGTGTGCGGATAAGGCGGCGTGCAATGTCCATCAGCAGCAAAATTGGAAACACAAAAGTGATAGATGAGATAATAACCACACATGAGCCAGCATTCACTAAGATTCTCTAAAGGCATCAGCTTCCTGCCACAACGAAAGAAAAGCCATCGTTCCAGGCAAAATGGCAATAAGGTTGCAGCATAACTTGGAGGGCTAAACAGATAGGTTTCAAAATCAATCCATTTTAAAGTAGGATGTGCACAGATAAAGAGCACATTGTACGAATTCAGGCGAACAAATATTGGATGAATTTTTACAAGCACACAGTTGGAATTCATATGTACATAATCGATAAACGTATACATAGACAGTGCATACTTTTATACATCGTGCATTGATTTTGAAAATAAGTAGTTCAATAATGTGTGAAGACATGTACAGTGCACGAGTTTATAAATGCACAGTGCATGCATTTATACCAAGTGCATTCATTTGTACAGACATGCAGCGCTCATGAATCAATACAGATATACATGACGATTATCATGAATTTAAATCAGATTTCATGGTTATAAGTTACAAACAATATAAGTCATTGCCGTTGCAAGTAAGGACGTAAAATATGCCCTGTGAGTTTGCGGACTTTAGGAGAGGTGGCATTTTCTTTAGCATTGCAGATCCAAAGACAGCAGGTCTACTACACCAGCTAGCGAGGCAATGTATGCACGTACCACACCATAGGCGGATAGCACTTTATTCTAATTTAGTAGCCAATAAAGAGTATACTGGATTGATGGGAGGATCCTACAAACATGATTAAACACAGACACCGAATTGGCATGCTTCATCTTCATCAATGTTTCATTGGACAACAGTTTCCCGGGGATAGCCACAAAACAGTAAAACAGGCTCTCCAATGTCATAAAAGCGTAAACATTTTGGTTTTCCATACCCTAGGTAACATCAAATGCAAATGGCACGGGCCCAATCTATAACTGATATACTGAGATAGACCAGTTCTTTGGTGAAACCACACTGAATTGGCTGCAGCAAGAAGCAATCTGATTTGCTTTACTTGTAATAAGTCACCATACTCACTGGGCAACAATGAGTCACATCTGCTTATTTGGGTAATTCTTGCACACTGCAATGACGTAATGAGCAGTCACGACATTAGAGAACCCACCCCCTAGAATGCTTGATGGAACTAAATGATAGCTGCTCTTTAGATCTACCTTTACGAAAACAAACAGACAGAGACAAACACACAATACAAGCATTGCCACTCCATGAATAAATGCTATTTTAAGGCATTATGGGACAAAGTAATTTAAGAGACCTTAGAAGCTAGCCCAATTGCACAAATGAAAGATGTACCCTCAAGATGTGTTCTGTTGGTTGCCTGCCTCCTTATCCGGTGGTGAGACGATCCTGTTGGAAAAGCTAACACCATGCCCAGACTGCAGCAGCAAGTCAACAAGGCATGCATGTGGTTGAGCATTTTCAAGTCTCCATGTTATTCACATCTTTTTAATTGCTTGCCTCCTAAACGTGTTGTTCGCAGAGTGCTTTCAAGTTAGATTGTATTTGAGATGACTTCAAGCAGAAGTTGTAGAAAAGGATGGCCGCTACTAGTGTTCCTTTGCAGCCTCTTGTGAATAACGTACGCTACTTGTAATGGTAGCTAGTTGGGAAACAAGGCTCTACTGCATGGCACATCCAGTGCTTGGGAGGAATTCCTGCACGTAAATGGCCACAGATTTGGAGAGGTAGGTCATAGAACCGAAACGGCCACTAGGAGCACTGTCGTAGAGCAGTTTGCAGATTCCCGTCGCTGGATCCTTTTCCAGCATTTCGTCATCAGCACCCAAGGCTTGCTGTAAGAAAAGGGAACTAAATTACAGCCAGTTTTGCAACATGTCCCCTTACATGAAATCAATTACAGGCATGATGGTCATCAAGTTCTCAATTTAAATAAAAGTCACTTATTGCACCCCAGCAAAAAACAAACAGTGTGAAAAGTGATCTTAAGAGTATAATAACCACAAATAACAATTTAGCTAATCAATTACACTGGATATCGATGACATTAAAAATTAGAAATTCTAAAAATGTGTTAGTTTTGAGAAGATCAATGACCATTCAACATTTGTATTCCTATATGTGCGGTTGAATAAAAACAAAAGGGTTTTTAGGCCCAAGGAGATTCTGACACGTGTGCCCCACTCCAATCCTTTCACCGGTCCATAACTTTATTGAAGTGCCATATTTGCAAGACACCAATGGCCATTGGGTTTGACCTTCTGACACAGATGGTGCATATAGGAAGTCACGGCTCAAGGTGGCACACTTGAATGCCTGTAACTAACAGATCAACTAAAACCACATTGGTGATTCTGTGAAAACCAATATTTACCTCACAATGCATTCAGCACTTCAAGAATTGTGATGTTTTGATAGAACAGTCACATTTTTGGGTACGAAAACCAAATACATTTTTTGCACCGTATGCCATGGCATTGATTAATTTGTCACTTGTTTTTCAAGCATTGAACCTCTTTTCAAATGATATAGCCAAAGCTGAAGGTGGAGCCTGGAAACACAAATACATTGTGTGCATTGCTCCCTCAAATCAAGTTTGAAGTAAAAACACGTTCACCGACATAATCGCACCCTAAACTGTTCAAGAATTGTGAAATACTCAAGACTGTTTGTGGCACCCTGCATGTCTCAGGTCTCAACTTGGTATGATTAATAAAACAGCAGTAAAAAAAAAAGCACACACTGGAAACTGGCTCCAAAGAATGAAGTTAACATTACTAATCAGAAGCCTAGTGCTCTGCTATAGGTGCAATTAGGCAATCCCATCACAGGGGGGATTCAGGCAGGGCTCAAGTTGAGGGACAACGTGGGTGTACGACATCCGACCACTCTTTTGAGAGGGCATACAACGTTCCCAAGTGTTTTTAAGGAATTAAAAAAACATATTTTCTACACACACTTAAGTATGCAGCTGCACGGCCAGGACTCGAATCCAGATCGTGCAGTTGAAAAGCGACACGTTTAGCCACACGACGAGATGAAGTCTGTATCAAAATACCTTTAAATGTCTAGGTTCACTTATTGTGATGTCACTTACCAATGCGTGCGTCACAGTCCCCAAACTTTTTTTTATTTAGGACTTGTGTCCTGGATTCTGAGCCTGTCATTGGGGTCTTAATCACACCAAATCCGTTTCAAATGAGCTGGGATGCCGTATTGTTAGGAGTGGTATAAATATTTGCAGTGGCTCTATCACCTCTGACGGGCAGCCAGTTCTATGGCAAAACTGTTTGCACAGCAGAGAGGATTTTTCAATGACTGGATTAATTTTTTTTTCGCGTGCCTTAGTGAATGACCATCAGTTCCTTCTACTGTTGTGTGGCTGAACATACTCCTTGCTCATGCATGATAGAGCACATTTACGTGCGGTCACGGTCAACCCCGTTATTTTTATTTTTCGCCCTCACCATTAAAGTCCCTTTTATGGAGGACATTTGGTAATCTCGTGGACAGGTGCAATTTGTTTGAGATATTAGCTGTAGAAGCCACCTTACAAGTTTATGCCGGCGCTGCTTTCCTTTTTGCCAATCAGGACCCTTTGGTCGCCCTCGTTTTAAAAGCAGCAAATGATTTCTCTCTTTTGACACTTATCCACATTGTATCTTTTTTGTCATAATTTATCTTCGACATAAGGACAACTCATTTTGAGAAGCTTCATTGTATTTAGTCACGGATGCGTCCAGGGAAGATTGTTGTACCGTAGCTTTTCTGGCCCTACATTCCTTAACCGCTTCAATATGGCATCATACAAACCCTGCTATGAAAGTCGCACCCTTCCACTGAGCGCTCATGTTTAACTTGTAGTAAATGTACACGGGCATCCTTGTCCCCTGCCTGTATTCTTGTAACCTTATATAAATTATAACGTCCTATTAAACCATCTGCACCTGGCTGTCTCATCTTACACTGTTGTACCCATTCCTTCCTAGTATGTGTGCGCCCTGCCCTGTACTCACCATCCTACCCAGTTATGCAAAATCGCCAATAAAGGATGTAAACATAATTTAAGAATATGCACAAAAAAAAGCACTAGAGCCAGCAAAATAATCACTTCACTATATACTTCGGGAAACATAGTTACTTGACATTCTCAGCCTTTAGGATAATTGGTAACCAATTATTTTGTGTAACTTTAGACTATAACCCTGTGCTTGACATTATACTAAAAGTCAAAGTATTAAATGTCGGCCTTATTATAAAAGTAGAAAAAGCTTAGTTGAGAAAGCGCCATGCAACAGTCGGGTCACTATCCGGATGAACACCTAGATTTCTAACCACGTCGGAGGGAACTGGTGAAGCCCCCAATTCTGCCAGCCAATGTTTGTAGATCAAAGAGGTGGTAACTAAGTCTTCCTTGCAAGTAACAGTGCCACAATGCCCCTGGGCTGCCTGCGCGCTATATAAATTTAATAAATAAATAAAATAAATAAAGTAGCATAACCTCTATGTAAGCAGAGTGGAAGGCGATTGAGGCCCATCCACCTTTTAACCCTGTCATGCAGGATGAAAGGTTTGTGTCTTAGTTGTCCTTTGTAGCACCCAGATTCAGGAGAACCTGGATGTAATCGGCATACATGTAGAAACGCTTTGCAAAGGCACAAAGTCATTTAGCCAGAATTTGAAAGTATAAATTAAGCAAGAGCAGTGAGAGGGCAGAACCTTGTGGTACCTCGCACAGGACATTACTGGTTTGAAAATCGAAACCTCCTAGATTTACTCATAGGGTATAGCAATTCAAATAGGTCTGAAGTTACAGAAGCACCAACACTAGAATCCCGAAAGTCACAGACTGCTTAATGATATCATGTGATCAATCGTATCAAAGACTGCCAACAGGTCTAGCAAAATCAAGTCGCTTGAATCACCATGGTCTGCTAGCAATCTAATTATCAGCCAAAGACATGACCCTGACAGGGCGGAGCCACGATAACCTGTCTGGAAAGGATCAAGAAGTGAATTTTGTATCACATGTATCACCAATTGATGTATTGCAACTGCCTCCAGAATTCTGCCCCAAAAGGATAGACAAGATTTGGCTTGAAACATGTCTTTTTTTTTTTCAGAAGAAGAATTATAGAATGTATACATTTTTCAGGAAAGTAATCAGACCTGAAGGTCTGATTGATATTCTGGGCTAGGGCTAGCGCTGTGATAGTGGGCAGTTTCGTTGTAATTTTAGCAAAGACAACAATTATTTGGGGAGATTGAATGCCTCAATCTGGCTATGCAAACCTTAGTTTCAACTAAGAAAATGTGGTAAAAAGTCACATTTGACAAGGTAGTAGTAGACTTGCTCCAAAATACATCGTTAGCATCATTGTTAGGAGTTGGGCAGATTTTTATCAGTTTTGAGTCGATTGAGTATAGAGTGGAAAATGGTAGCTCTCCTATCGCTTAAATCAGGGTAGTGAATCATTTCAGAAGATTGTCAGGATTTCTAAGCGCTCTCTACACATTTGTAGGGCCAAAACAATCTCAAGTGAGTAAAAGATTTTCTTTTCATTTTTTTCAATACTCTTTTTATAGAAGCATAAAGCTTGAGCGAGCTGTTGGTTGGTTCCTTCACCAATAGCGTCAAGTATGCTATTTGACCATTTGTGCTTGTGCCGCTAGTGAATAGATCTTTTTGTGTTTTCCGCTGTGAATGAAAAAGATAGACAAAGTGATCAGACCAACATAATGCTTCTGGCTTTCCAACTTAAAATGAGTTGCTTAAGGAGAAGATACCTTATAAAGTATAGCTTCGAAAAAGAGGTGGTTCTGAAACCCAGCTGATTGAAATCTAGAGAATCTAAGCTAACTAGGAAATGCTTAACTATGGCATTTGAGGGATCCTCCAATCTATATCTGAAATCCCCAGCACATGTAGGATGCCCACTTCCATGTAAGAGGCATAGTCATGATATTGATTTTTGCTCTGTGTCGCAAATATGTGCATTTGAGGGGAATGGTAACTGCTGAAAACTTGGAAGAGTTCATCTGTGTGGGACATGCATAAGCCTTCTTAAGGCACTTGCTTCCATGTTTTTCTCCATTTGTAAATGAGATGCCACAGAAACAAATGATCTCAGAGAACACCATTTCTGAACGTGAGAAGACAAAGGGAGTGAGGGGATGTCCCTCCCTGCATGTTTCAGTATAGCATAGCGGTTGTGTTATTGGTTTAAATTTGAACCACTTGAGCACTGATGAAGGGGAAGAAAAATCTTCAGATTGAGCAAAAACGCCTTTACCGCCAATTGATTTATGTGCAGAGGACTGTCCTGAGGACCCCAAAGACCATGGGTTTGATGCTCCTGACAATGACGCACCCGCCTAGGTGTACAGGAGAGTGTCTGGTCTATGTGATTTGAGAATTCAGAGTGTGAACGGATGAGACGTTTAGCCAATGTATTTCTGGAGCCCACCAACTGAGAGAATTGGGGATTCAACTGGTCCCAGGTAGTTAAATGGCAACTGTTTCATCTTGAGTCTGGCAAGGGGCACAATGCAAATATAAGAGGCTATGGGATCCATAAGTGTCTATAGGATCCAGAAGTGTTTCAAGCCACCAGGCACAGGTTTGAGCCTTGGTGTACACATGTTGGATGGTCTGATTCAGGGCCACAATCCGGTTTGCAGGATGAAACCGCATTCTCAGAGATGCATTGAAAGTTTCTCCTATGAACCAAATCCTTTTTGAGGGAAGGAGGCAAGATCTTCTCTTGGTGATGGAACCCCCTAAGGAATCTTGGTTGTCGCCAACCACATAGATGCTAGCCTTGTACTTCTATTAACAAGTCCTCCAGGTACGGTTGCATATGAATTTTGGTAATGTTATGTGTAACTGTGTGTCTTGGAGGAAAGAGCCTCCAAGATTTGGGTCAGAGTTATAATTCAGGAGGTCTCTGTATTTAGATATCTATGAGAACTGGCTAATCTAGAATCGATCGGATGCCTTAATTTGTTGTTGATGATGAAGTAGTGAGCCATTACCTTTCACTCAATGGAACCCATTCTCTGGCCCTGAGCAAAGGAAGATTTTGAATCTGCAGCATTCATTCTGGACTTTGAGACCACAGGAGGTGATGGCAAATGAGCATGGTGTAGTTTAATGCAAGACCTTTCCTGATGATGTTGATACCCCACTGGCCTTGTGTAATGATGACCCAGAATTTTTAAAGGAATAAGGATTTCTTCCTACACGGGATGCAAGATGCCTAGGTTGAAAAGGAGCAGACTCCATCCACATTAACGGATTTATGTTCATTTTGCGGTTGTATCTTGGTTCGTGGAAGGTGCATCAGATGTGGCCTAGAAGGAAATCTATTTCACCCGAAGATGTAGATTTAGGTGTTTCACCATTTGCTAATCATTTTAAGTGTGGGGAGGGCTGAGTGAAAATGGCACTCAGAGTTAGCAATGACTACACCTATTTCGCAAGTATGATGAACGGTCAGTAGATGGCAAACTGTGGTGAACGGGGAGCACTGAGTGGACAGTACCTGCCATGTCGCATAATGTGCTAGTAAGACATCCACCCCTTTCTTGCAAACAACCACAGGATTTCCTTGACCCATTTGACACACTGTAGACACGTAGCCAGTGCTGCAAAGAATTTAATTTCCCTCTTGGATGCTTTTTCAAAAAGTATCCAGTTCAGAGTGATTTTAGGTAAGGAGAAATTATTAAGCATATTACAGTGCAATGGCCCTTAATGGTCTTAATTGTGCCTATGCTCCTCCAACATCTTTCCCCATTATCCCCAAGATCTCAAATTCCCTGGTCACCATCACTCCTCTGATGTGGACCTCAAAGGTCTCCCAGAGTCTACAAAGAGAAGGCAGCAACCTCATTTGTTTGAAAGAACAGTTTAATATCATTGTAAATGTCAGAGTTGAAAGATGTGCCTAAAAGGGGCATAGCTTCGAAGAGGTGGGGCTTGAGGCATATGATCTGGCCACAAATGTATGTGTAGCCCAATCTGTGGAGGGTCCCAATAGCTGAATAGAAACATTTTACAGGAGCCTTCATGAAACAATGAGCCAGACACATTCCATGGGTCCATACAAGACGATATGAGGTGCACTGTGGATTTACAAGTGTATTCCCGACTATTTGGGGGTACAATTTTCTCCAGTAATGTTTGTGCAGGTTTTACACTTTTTCTAGGTGTGCCATATGCATCATCCTGACATAAACATAAAATAAAGCATGGTGGCTAAATCACTGTTCTACACAAATATTAAGAACAATGGAGTATAAGTAAGGTCATCAAGGTTACTGGAAGAGATACCTGGTCATGAAGAATTGCCCCCGGCAACCCAACACATCTTCCCTGTGGGTCTATATCTGCTTTCACAAATTAAAAACAAATTGAACAGTGAGAGATGGATGAGAATAATTACCTTTCTGGATTGGGAAGTGCAAGACGTGTAAAATATATTTTATGTTCTATATCTAGCAAATCCCTTACCCACACTACCCACAGCAAGCAGGACTTTAGCCTGATATTGCTCGGACTATGCTATTAGCTGAATTGTTTTTTTTAAACTGTTTTTATTGAATTTTACAACACAGAAAACGAAGTAATTCTACACAGTCCCCGCAAGGGGCCAAACCACCCCCACCCCAAACCCCCTCCCAATCCCAACCCAGTGGTGCATACATATCACCAAGAAGCATCAGTGTATTTCTGTCATAGTAGTGAGTCCAACAAGAGAAAAAGAAAAAAAAGGCATTGTACAATGTACAGGAAAGAACGTAACCCCCAAGCAACACCACGCAAAAAAAAAAAAAAAACTATAAATGCTCTACCTGAGAGGTCAAGTCCCTTTAAAGCAATGTTGGGGCATTCTCCGGAGCTCCCCGGGGCAAGGAAGTACTTACACACCCCTGTTTGTTCGATACATAGCTCCTAAAAGCCGTCCAGTAGTCTCTGGGCCTACTATTGAGAGGGCGCATCTGATTATACTGCGTCTCTCTCCGTTCACACATCAACATGTAATTCACCCACTGTTGTAAGGTTGGGGCTGTGGCCGACCCGCACGAGCGAGCCACCAAAGATCTTGTGGCCACCGAGGCCATACCAAGCAAACGTTTGTCACTGCCAGACTGCATGTCCACCAATGCCAAAAACCAAGTTGCAGGAGTGAATGGGATTGAAACATCTACAACCTGTTCCATGACCCCCACCACGGCCCTCCAGAAAACTTGAATATGCCAGGCCACATGGAAAAAATCAACCGGGGTCTGTTGACATCTCCTGCAGCTCGGGGACCTGTGTGGAAATAGTTTATGCAGCGATAGGGGGGAATAAAACACCTGATAAAGAAACTTATAATGGGTTAAGCGATGCCCGTTATTGGTGGAGATAGATTTAGACTGAGTAAGTACAAAGCCCCACTGTGCCTCTGATAGAGAACATGCTAAATTGCCCTCCCATTTAGCCTTATATTGGGATGTTGGGGGAGAGACCAGTGATCGAGCCAAACCGTACAAGTGAGAAACCACTCTGTCAGTGGACGTCGGATTTGTAACGTATTCCAAAATTGGAGAAATCACAGGGACCATAGGAAATTGGGGCCATCTCGATCTCAACACTTCCCGAAGGCGGAAGTACAATAACATAGTAATCGGAGACCAGTCGCCCCTAGACTTAAGTTCCTCCCAGGTTATAAATTTGCCATGTGGCATAACATCCCCCAAAGTGTGGACCTGCAGGGCCTGGAAATGCTGAATATAAGTGTGCTCAAAAGAGAGGGGAATCCCCCGGACCCTGAATATGGCCAACATGGGAGAGTACCATGGTCTCTGCCCATTTCGCCAACTGATCCCAAGCCTTCAACGTAACCTCCAAGGGTTGAACCTCCGTCCACACATGGTGTCCCCGGGTGGCCCAGAGAAGGCCCCTCAGGTCGTCAGTCTAAGCGATTGCCCTCTCAGGCTGAGAATGGGGACAGTCATTCGTGGGGGACCACCACCAAATGGAGTACTGGATCTGGGCTATAAGACAATAAAGGAAAAGATTGGGGACCTCCAGCCCTCCCTGCACATATGAACAGCACAATGTATGTAGGGATATCCGGTATCAGGTAATATTATCCCTATATATATGGTCGCCGTAAATAATATCGCCAGAAAAAGGTTGTGGCGCTAATATTTGGGTGACCATATATATGGGGACAGGGGCAAAAAAAATGTTTTAAAAAAAATAAATAAATTTGGGGGTTGCAGAGGTGTCCCCCGCATGTTCCATGCAATAATGTCGCCACAAAAAACGGCCATTTTTCGGCGATATTTTTGTATGGCGAGATTTTTGTGGCGACATTATTACATGGAACCGGATATACAGGGATGTTTCCCCGCCCAAATTAGTTTGGACAATAGTGCCTGTACACGCTTCCAAAAGGACGTGGGGGGCCATACCGGGACGTTATTAAAAATATAAAGTCGTTTCGGAAGGATGACCATTTTAGATAGTGAGTTGCGAGCCGCTTGGGACAGAGAGAGTCGTATCCAGGTATCCACCCTATGCTCCAAATGGTGCAGGCCAGTGGTGTAATTCTCTGCCAAGAGATCAACAGGGCAAGTGGACACTCTGACCCCGAGATATCGAATTCCCTGTGGGCACCAGGCAAAAGCCCCCCAATATCTTGTGGTAGGACCCCATCTGTGAGTGGAAGAACTTCGGATTTGGACCAATTAATTTGTAGACAGGAGATGGCACCAAAAGCGGATATTTCCTCCATAACAGGCTGTAAATTAGTCCGAGGGTGTTTTATGTACAACAACATGTCATCCGCGTAGAGGGAGACAATGGATACACATGACCCAATAGTCACTTAGCTAAATTGTTTTAATGGAATTACCAATACCATGCACCTTCCAGCTGAGCATTCATCAGACCCTTCTGCCGGCTGTTAGGAAAGATTTTCTTTCTATAGCTTTCCTCCCAAAGACTTCTTTGGGACACCCTATCTTTTTGCTATGGTCTGCTTCCTGACCTGACTTTTGGAGATAAGTAAAGCTCTTAGCTTTACTTTCCTTGCTTTTAGCTGACTTCTATGGGGAAACTGATCAGCCCTTAAAACCATCAGTACTGGGAGACCATGTGGAATCCTTGTATTTTTAAAGCTGTACACAGCACATAAAGTTAAGTGCAGTTAGGCTACTTTGTATATTTATGGCTTTTTATTTTTTAAGTTTCTGATTACAAGCACAATGAGTACAGGATGGGCTAGTGACAGCAGATACTTTTCTACTGTACCTTTGCCTTTTTTACTCATGCACTTTTTGCATTTTACTGAATGCCATTTAGAGTACCATATACTCTAAAATAGCTGTGGCATGAGATTTACGCCTACTCTTTGCCCATTTTGTTCCTAGGTCTTCTTCCTGGCTCCATGGGTCCGGATCACTACATATAAATATATGGCAAACCCTTTCCTGCGCAAAGCGCTTTCTTTCCCAGGCAAAATAGTAGTCTTTGTTTGTGGCCAGATGTGGGGGCTGGGTTTCTCTGGACCCAGTCCACATGTGAGCTAGTGTGTGTATATGCTGCAGGGCAGATGTGTTGGCCTGCAGCTGTCCATGTTTGGACAGCCCTTGCCAGGTTGAATGGTGCAGATCCTTATCATTGGTGGACTTGAGGGCGACAATACCAAATCCTGGATAAAAGAAAGACTCCTGCAGCCATTTGACAGATCATTGTTGGAGCCACGACTCTTACGAAGAAGTGTAGCCCACTAAACACCTAAGGATGGCCGTTGCAGCTGACTAGCATTGTCTCCAACCAAGTCCTGGTAAAAACATGCTCCTCGTTCCTGATCTCCAGAAGACCCTTGTCGGGTCTTTGACCTTGGACTGGCGGGAACAACCTGTCTCGAGCTCTGCTAGAGGATCCATGCCTGATGGGCCTTCGGAAGTGTCCCTGGATTATCCAGTAGACTGAGTAGTTCTCTTCTGGGCTACACCTTGCTACAGCCATCGCTGTTCTGAGTGCATCATTGGAACGGTGTGGATCCCCACCTTGTGCAACAGTATGCCTGCTCCTGCAGTTTTAACCTTCTGGAGTGAAGAGAAGCCATGCAGGGCCTGCTCATTTGTTCGCACCGCAAGGAACACATAATGCTGCCTGACCATGGTGACTCCCACTGCAACGTGTCTTTATCGTGACCTGGAGGTATTCAGAGGGGCCAACGGAGTCCAGTAGTACAGTCTTCAGAACCATATCAGCAGCGCCTAGAGTAGCTGGACTCAATCCTGAAGCCAAAAAGTTACCTCAGCAACTGCATGCCATGGATTTCCCTCAGTTGGACACATCACAGAAGTGGGTCCAGCAGATCCAGGAACCCTTGAAGCAGTTGCTTAGGAAATCGGAGTGAGGGCAGTTAGAATGCATAGCTATTTCTACCCCCTCAGACTAATGGTGGTCTCGTCAAGGATCCCCTCCTGGGCTTCCCCTAGAGTAGGGGGAGAGAAATGTGTAAGAACTTTACTTACCTTTTAATTCATTTTCTGGAACTTTTACTCACAACTGTTGTTAACTTATTTGTGAATCTAATAACAAACCCTTCTGCAAAGTACATAATGTGGAACTTGTGACTTATGGGCAGTAGGCCCCAATTCTTAGTAGGGCTGGACTTATTAAGAACTAGGGACGTTGTCTTATGTTTACCTGTGGGTGCTCTATCTAATTTACTTATCTGTCTAAACTGGTTCTAAATTACTGTTTGCTCTATTTTCTCACTGACTTTACCACACACAGTTATTTACAGTTTTGCTCTTGAATTTTCTAACTAATGCATAACTCTTTCTAAAGGTAAAGTGTTGGTGTTCTGTTAGCAGAATCCCCAATAGTAAATGTATACATGTATATGATAGTAGTTGTGTGATAATGCTTACCTGAAAGCTTAATTGTTTAAGAGTGTATTCTAAAGGCCTAATAAATAATTGTATATCTGTGTACCTCTTCTGTCTTACAAATTATTGGAGGGCTCTGTGTCTGTCCACTTGTAGCCCTAAACCACTCGCACACCCTCCTGAGTCTAAGCCTTACTGCACTGCTACTCTACATTGACTGGGTTTTGCTCAAAACCAGTAGCTTTCCTGTTCACCATAATAGTTTGGCCTCTCAGAATCCACCACAGGGTCGATTCTGAGAATGCATCTAAACATTGCCTCCCACCAGTATATACAGCAGAAGCTGAGGTCATAGCATGCCAAAAGCTCTAAGCATAGTCCACACTAGTACCCACTGTAAAAACAATATAACAAGGCAAGTTTCTGTTACACAATTTCAACCTAAAAAGCACAACCCACTCCTTTGCAGTACCCTTAACAAAAGCAGCACAAGTTACTCACCGTAGTGTACTCCTAGTCCCCTTTCCTCCATACTGTATTGGGCGTCCCCATACAGGGGCAGGACCGAAGCCTTTTGCATTGCAAAAATCTTCTCAGGCGGGACGAGGTTTTCTGACTGGACGAAAAAATCTTGCCAGACTCTCTACGTGCCTTCTGACCACTGGGTGTGCTGATGAAAAGACCAGCTGATCTGAATTCCTATACGCGCCCCGTGGCCGCTACGTATGACCTTTATGTGTCTACCTGTACTCCTGACCGAGCCAGATAGGCAGAGAATGACAAAACATTGTTTAGAGAGCATTTTAATGGATTCACACCATTCTGCTTTGCCCAGTGACAAAAACGTGTCCACTTGCTCCTGTACTGCGACTTCATAAAGGCCTTCCTCTGGATAATATCTATGTTGTCCTCAGAAAGCCTAAAATGAATCAAAGTTAGGTTCTCAGGAACCAAGCTGCAAGGCTCCATTCCTGTGGGTTCGGGTGAAGAACCGCTCCTTACTGTTGGAACAACGTCCGTTCTGTTGTTTGCAAAGTTAAAGAATCCTGACAGGGTAGCTTCCTGATGTCGGAGAACCACGACTGGGATGGCCACAGCGGGTCTAGAAGGATCAGCCTGCAATTCTCTGACGGTCTGAACTTGTTGACCCCCCCTGCAACAGAGGCATTGGAGGAAACGCATAGCATGTCCTGTTCGACCAGTCTATCTGGAATGCATCTCCCTCAGAGCCCCTCCCCTGGTCTTCCCATGAGGCAAATCTGCTGCTTTTGGAATTGCTCCTTGTAGCAAACACATCCAATACTGGTTGTCCCCACATCTGCAACACCCCTGTACAGCAGGCATCTCCATCTCCCACTCGTAAGAGGCAGAACCCAGTCAGCTTAGCCAGTCTGCTTCTGAATTGTCCTGACCTGGCAGATGGTCCGCTTTTATCCAAGAACCTTGGCTCCACTGTCCACTCCCACAATTGCATAGCCAGGCTGCACAGGAGCGGAGACCTGGTCCCCCTCTGCTTGTTCACAAAAACCATTGATGTTGTGCTGTCCATGAGAACTAGTACCGCTCAGCCCTCTATCTTCAGGACAAATGCTTTCAGTGCCAGATAGATCGCTTTTAATTCAAGGTAATTTATGTGCCTCTCCTGGTCTTTGGAAGACCACAACCCGTGAGTGATGCCAATATCGCTCCCCAAACCTCTAGTGAGGAGTGCGTGGTTATCTCCACCTAATGAGGTGGGGGATGCAATAAGGGTCCTGACATTATGGCGGGCTCCTCTCTTCAACACAAGAGATCCCTGCAAACCGTTGGAGGAATATCCATCTTGGACGACTGTGATCTGTCTCTTGATCCCAAGAGGCTGCCAGGTGCATTTGAATCCTCCTCATTCGGAGCTTTGCTAGGGGAACAGATACAATGCGTGTAGCTAGAAACCCCAACAGGTGCTGATACCACCCCACCATCATGTGATTGCTTGTCAAAAAGTGTTTCCCAGCCGCCAAGACTTGTCCCAGGAAGCCTCATGTTGATCATCATTGGGATTCTGAGCTGGTGTTACCATTTTCAACTTTTGCAGGGATAGAGATTGAGGAACGAAAGGCACAAAATCATCCTCAGGCCCGTCTGTTTTTTCTTTTGGATAATGAAGATCCTGTAGTAGAATGCCATGCCTGCTTTCACTGCAGGCACCTCCTCCACTGCTCAGGACTGGACCACGCTCTCCACCTCACTGAGCAGTGCTGGAGAACCTATCTGTAAGAGGGTGGGTGGGCAAGGGAGGGGGTGAGTAACAGGACAACAAATGAACGTGACCAGCTCTCTTGTCTATCTTGTGCATCATTGAAAACCTTCACTTCTGTCTTAGTAAGCACCGCCAAGGACTCAGCCATCTAGGTGCAGGTCTTTTTGGTGAGCGCCTCATCTGTGGAGAAATGGAAAAGCTCATTTCTCTCGAAGGGAAGATCCAAGGTCATATTCTTGTACATCAGCGGTAAACCTAGTGGCATGCATCCCAGACTATCTCTTTAAATCCACTCCAATGCATATGCCCCTGCTAGCTTTGTCAATGTGCGCCAGAGGCAATTCTAGCAGGTCCTGAGCAATGATTTTGACCTTGTAAAGGCCTGACTTGAACGATGCATGCCTTTCCAGCAGAAGATCCTATGCAAAACCTGCAATCTCCCTCAATAGGCATTGATTAGCCGCAGCTAAAGATGCGTCTGTGTTAGCCTGATAAAGATGCAAGTCTGTGTTGAGATATACCTTCTTTCGATTAACTCCGTTAGCAGAGATGCGGCCTGCACTACGGCTGAGTGTGGGATGCAAGCAATGTTGCTGCCCAGTTGCCCTTTTTTGCCAACTGCCTGGCACAAATGCGGTTTGGCCCATAGTTTCTGGGCGACCTCCAGGACGTCTTTCTGAAACGGGACACCAGACTTGGATGAAGTTTGGCTAGCCAGAAGTTCCACCAAGACTCCCGCTTAACCGACGAATGGACAATGGACTCATCGTCATCAACTGTGTCCAGTCCCCTGCCGGACGAACTCGGCTTGTCCTGCGTGTCCCGACGTAATTCAGGGTCCTTAGGCCTGTTGTGCAGCCCTGGCGGCAGCGGGGTATCCGGTATCTGGGGAATCGCTGGAGGAGGCGGTGGGATTGGTGGTGGAGAAGGCGGGTAGTGGTGGAGTCAGAGACAGTGAAAGCTTGGGCACCATGGATACAGTGGGAGCACCCCCTGCAGCAGAGGAAGTTATTGTGGAAGAACCTCCCTGATGAGCCTCTGAGGAGTCCAGACATTTGAGATTTCATTAATTGCAGAAATCTATCAACAAATCTGTCTTCATATGGCTAAACCGAGGCATGTGTAATGCCCAGCATGGGCGTCGATATGACTGGAGTCAGTGGACCCTGTCTGGTCATACCTCATTGTGTTAGAGGGCAATGGGTAAGATGTGAACCAGTGCGTATCACCACTAGACCAATCTACCCGGACCAATGTTTCACTCACTGCCCCTGACACCACCTTCTCAGCCGAATGTCTGATAACCTAAGCCTCTTTCGCTGAAGGAGATGACTCCACAGAAGATGGCGAAGCAGATCACCTATTGGCTGCTATTTTGTGAACCTGCTTTTGCTGAGCCAGAACCAAAGTGCACAGGGAAGTGTCACTCTGAAAGGCCCTGTTGGACCCTCAGTACTCAAACCGGTTCTCTTATGGACCTCGATCGGAGAGGAGAAACTCCCTTAGTTGAAGAGCTGGTAGTCCTGCGCAATGGTGCGTTATCAGGCCAAGATATAGCCACAGAGCCTGCAGACCCCTCGATCACCTGACTGGTAAAGAACTTTTACATCCCTCGGGAGTAGGCACAACAGGATCCTTAGACCCCTCGGTGCAAGCACCCATAGGCACGAGCGCCTCAGGTCTAGCAGCGGTTGTAGGATTCTTAAGACCCTTCCCAGACCGAGAACTCCCAGGAAAGAAGTCGCCTTTCTGAAGTAACTTAGAAAAAGGAACTCACTTACCTTCTCTCGAGACTTGCGGTGTGTGAATTTCTTCAGGTTGTCCCGAGGAGACCTGGAGATCTCTCTCCACCTCGCTAGCCTGTCCTTCCAGAAATGCAGTGTCAATGCGGCACACGTATCCCACCGATGGGTGGGGCCCAGTGGTCAAAGTGTACGAAAAGAAGTAGAGGAGCTTTGTTCCCTGACAGTCTGCCCCGCTCTCCACAAACCCCATTGCTGTACCCCCCTCCCATACACAACCCAAACCCCCAAAGAAACACACCTGTTATTTAAGGGAATGTTCAGTGCAGTGCACTGAAGTGTAAGCTTCAACTTCTTCCTACACTTTTATTTTAAAAGTAAACCGTTCCAGAATGGTTTCTTTTTAAAATAAAAGTATAAGAACGGTGAACCTTAAAAATAAAAAGTATAGGAGCACCGCTCCAGCCCACTTCGACCGCTGGTGGGGCCAAGCACTACAGACAGAGCAAATGGGTGCCCCAGCGCAGGGTAAAGATTGCCACACGATACCACTCACCAAATCTAGAGGAACCCAACATTACGCTGGTTATTGGGGGCACTCAGGGCCAGGGAAAGTTGAACCTTTTTTGAAAGATGGCTGAAAAGGAAGTGCGCAGTCTGAGAAACCAGAGGGCGTTCGCACTTCTTTCTCCCCATCTTCCTCTATTCAGATGGCCAGGGAAAGGCCATCATTTTGGATCCCGACCCTAGGGGTCGATATGCAAGGGTGGATCACCTGGGTAGAGGAAATTTGAGGAGTGGAAGGCGAATGCTCTTAGGCGAGACATGGTATCTCCCGTTTCCATTCCACAATGAACCCTCAGTCCCTGAGGCTTTTGTAGGATACTGTCAAAACCCCTCCATTTCTTCCTTTCACATCCACGCTAGGGTAAAACCTCAATGTCAAGGGATCAGGAAGAGAATAACAATAAAAAACCCTCATTATATGGACAGAATAGTTCCCCCTCCACCCTCCTCTGATAGAAATCAAGACATCAGAATTCACCCTACCCTCCATCTACCTTTGAAGGGTATTATCAGACTTCCCCATTGTCATATATTCCAATTGCTCCATATACATATGCCTTTAAGACTGACGAAGAGGCAACTAGGACCAATGCACACTACCCTCTGTGCCACTCACAATAAAAAATTGGATGTCATCTCACTATCTCTCTCTTAACACTGACAAGACTGAAGTCTTGTTCTTTCCATCTAACACACTTCCTCCTCCCTCTCCCCCTCCTTCTATTCAATTTCCCCCTTCTAGTCTCCCTATTTCCAACCATGCTTGTAATCTTGGCATTTATTTTGACTCTTCCCTCTCCTTTACTCATCATATCTCCCTCGCCTCTCGGGCATGTCACTATCATCTCTTTAACATCCGTAAAGTTAGTTCCTCTCTCACCTTCTATGCTACCAAACTTTTAATCTCCTCCCTCATCTTTTCTCGTCTTTTTCTATTGTTCTTCTCTCAACTTAGGTGTTCCCGCTTCCCACCTTGTCCCACCTTGTCCCCCTCAAATCCCTTTATCACTCTGCCATCCACACCCTCTGTGTTCTCTCTCCTCATGACTCCATTTTCAACTCACTTTCTCAGCTAGGATGGCTTCCTTTCCATTCCCAACCTAAATTTCACTTCCTTTGTCTGGTCTTTAAATCTCTTCACGACCTTGCTCCTCCTTACCTCTCCTCTCTTCTCTCATTTTACAGCCCCTCTCGCTGCGTTTGTTCTGCCGATCTCTTCTTACTTTCAGTTCCCCCAACCCCTTGTGCCTCTTCTTGTTTCTGTTCCTTTTAGCTCCTTGCCCCCTTACACTGGAACTCCCTACCTTTCTCTATGCGTTATTCCTCTTCCTATTCTTTCATCTGCTCCTCACTGAAATCTCTTCTTTTTCATTCCCCTCCCTGCCCCCTTCTCCCTCTCACCCTTCTTTCCCTCTTTCTTGTACCCTTCTCTGTGTTCTCTTTATCTTCCCCTTCTGTTCTAAATCTCCCTTCTTCCTACTACTCACTTACTCACTACTCTGTCTCCCCCTTCTTGCTCCACGCCCTCCTCTCCTCTTCTTTCTCATATGTAAATTGTTCTACATGCTGATTTTCTGGTTTGACTCATGTTTCCTGTTATTGCTTCTACTGTTCCATGTTTATTGTATATTTTGTTGTTCATTGTAAAGTGTCTTGGATTAAGGCGCTATATAAAACAAATACAAAATACTTTGGTACTGGGACGAGGAGGAGGACTGTAAAGCACTACTATGATGATCAGGCATGTCCCATTGACAGAAGTAATGATGGTCAGGCAAAGGATTTTCACCTGCAACCAATTAATGATTGACAGGTGCATATAAGGAGAGGCCAAAGAGAGACACAGGGAGATCCAGCTGGGCAGGATAGTGCAGCAATCTGAGGTGGAGCAGGCAGCAGAAGGGCAAGTGAATAGGGTGCCAGAGACTGCAGGGAAGATAAAGACGTGATGCCAGAGTGGGCTGCGAGAGGTTCAAGAGCTCTGCAGAGCCCTCTGCCGTGTGTCCCCTGTTGGGAGTGGGGGACACAGAAGTCTCCCATCCGCCACCAGCAGCTACCGTAGAGTCTGGAGAGAGCAAGCGTGGCTCGCCAGAGCTCCCTGAGAGAGAGACAGGAGCAAGCAAGTACCAGAGAGGAAAACAGAAGCACCCGGAGGAGCGGCCGCACACCAGCGAGTGAAAGGAAAGATCACTCAGGCCAGGGTAATCCAGGGGCATGGTGTGTGAATCGAATGCTGCCGGTCAAGTAAAAGTCTGTAACCCATGGGCCAGGAGACTAAATGGGAAATTTTGAAACACGAATAAGCAGCAACAAGTTATTTAATACTGAACTAATGTTAATAAATGTACAATGCATATGGAATACTGTACGAGGGAAAGGAAAGTGATGTCAATTTCCTAACGCATTTCAACTAAGGAAAAAGCCTTTTTGAATTGAATGAAAATGCACATGAACTCTAATGCAATCAATGAAAGCCTGAGAAACAAGTGAAAAGCCTTTGAGATACCACAAAGTGAAAGGTGTAAAAGCCACATGTTGAAAAGCATTTGAGATAGCACGAAGTGAAAGGTGCAAAAGTCACAGGTAGTGTGAAAGCAAGATGGTGAAAGATGGTGAAAAGGAGAGAAACCACAAAGTGAAATGTGCAACAGAGAAAAACGGCTGCTAACATAATACCAAAGAATATATGGACTACTTACACAGTGGTAGAAGGAAACCTGTGTTAGCCAGGAAGTCCAAGGAAAGTCACTGAACATAAAGTGTCAAGAGTTATCGGTTGCGTGACCTGTGATGGGTGGGCCATTTGGTCCAACCACTGCGCCCAGATCGAATAGCCCCTTATTGGAGTGAACCAAGGAAATCAAGAGTCTGAGCTGTTATGCCTAATAAATCCTTAAGGGAATAAAAGGAAGGCGGATAAAGAGAGTTGATGAAAAGCCTGAAAGGTTATGAAGCAGACTTGCTAAGAAAGTTGAATTGAATGAGAATTGAAAGTCAAGAGAACTGTGCTTAACATGAGGGAGGGAGCCCAAGGTTTTTCTGTGGAACTGTGCTGAACTTGGGCTAGGGAGCCCCGAGATAATTTTGTCGAGCTGTGATGAACTTGGCAAGGGACTCGCGAGGTCTTTGTGTGGAAGTATTACTTGGAGAAAGGGGAAGCTGAAACCAAGCCAGGAGCTAAAAGAAGATCAGAACTTTATTTTGAAGACTGTTACTTTGGTTGCTGAAATCCCTACACACTGTATAGATTTAGTTGAGGGCAAGCATAGGTTTTGGACACAGACAAACCTTTGAGTTGAACTTTATGACACAGACTATCCTTAGTTTCTTTAGGTAGGGAAATCCCACATTAGCATAAGGCAAATGAGGCCTTACTCCACCCTGATATATACGAAATAAACCTTTGTTTTAAAAAAAAGTGAATCTGTCACCGGTGTCCTTCTTCATAATGCCTTTCACAGCAGCTAAAAAACCGCTGCTGCAGTAAAGACACCCGTTTCCGTCATGTGGAAACAAGAGACTGAGGTTGGTGCTGTAGGGTATGGTTAGCGTGCGCTGAAACGCCTTTTATCGAGCCCAAATTTAATAAGGAACAAGTTACTTACCTGTAACTGTTGTTCTCCAGCATGGGTCTGGCATGGATTCACATGCTCATGAATATTCCCCGTCGTCAGGCTGGGAATCCTCGGTAAAGAAAAAACCAGTATCAGTTTCGTTTCTGATCTGTCTTTCGTAGTAATAACCAATCACTGGTCTCTGCGTCATACTGACCACAGCCAATGACTGCCCTCTACCTAAGCACCGCCTCTGGCAGCCATCTTCAGATTTGGAAGCACGTGAAGTGGCAGTATGACCAAGTGAAGAGCCGCAGAGGGGTAGGCGGGAGGGTTCGCATGTGAATCCATGCCAGACCCATGCTGGAGAACAACAGTTACAGGTAAGTAACTTGTTCCTTCTCCAGCATGGGGTCTGGCATGGATTCACATGCTCATGAATAAAGAATACATAGCAGTACACACATGCACAACCACGGGAGGTGGCAAAGGCTCAACATTAAGCATCACATCAACTCAACATTAAGCATCTTACCTCCTCACCAGGCTCACCTCAGGCGAACAGGTTGCGCAGCACTGCTTGGCCGACCCTGGACTCCTCCCTGGAATCCCGGTCGACGCAGTAGAATTTCGTGAAGGTGTGCGTCGACCTCCACGTAGCAGCCCTGCATATGTCCAGCAGGGGCACACCAGATAGGAACGCCGTGGTAGCTGCGATCGCTCTGGTGGAATGGGCTCTCGGACGGCCAGGCAGCGGTCGGTTTGCCAACCGGTGACAGTACATGATACAGCCGGAGAGCCATCTGGAGATGGAAGCCTTCGAGAGAGCCTTCCCCTGATTGACAGGTCCAAAGTTCACAAAGAGTTGTGACGTCTTCCGAAAACCTTTCGTGCGGTCCACGTAGAACTACAGCGCTCTAGCTACATCCAGCGAGTGCAAAGTCCTCTCAGCCGGCGACGAAGGCGACGGGAAGAACACAGGTAACACCAAGGGTTCGTTGAGATGAAAGTCCGACGGTACCTTGGGCATGAAGGAGGGGTGCGTCCTGAGCACTACCCTCGTGTCGTGGAAAGTCAAGTACGGGGCCTTGCAGGAAAGGGCCTGGATCTCTCCCACTCGTCGTGCGGAGGTGATGGCCACGAGAAAAGCTGTTTTCCACGATAGAAACTTCAACGGGGCCGAGTGCAGAGGCTCGAACGGAGGTCCCATGAGTTTGGTCAGCACCACGTTGAGCTCCCACGCCGGGGCCGGAGCCTTCACCGGCGGGAACGATCTGAACAGTCCCTTCATGAACTCTTTCACCAGACGATGAGACCACAAGGACGTCCGGCCCGTGGTTCTGGTGTATCGGGAGATGAATCTTGATGGACGCGTGTGCCAGACCAGCTTTGGCCAGCGTCAGCAGGTACGGCAGCACTTGGGGAGCCGTAATCCGTAGAGGGTTAATCTTCTGTGCGTGGCACCAGACAGAGAACCTCTTCCATTTGTGTCCGTAGCATTTAAGAGTCGAGGACGCCCTGGCCTTTGCAAGAACCTCTCTGCAATCGGCCGGTACGTCGTATCCTCCAAACTCTAGCGCTGCAGGAGCCAGGCCTGCAAGTTCAGCGACTTCGGGTCGTGGTGGAGGATGGCGCCTCCTTCCCTGGAGAGTAGATCCGCGTCCGCCGGCAGCTTGATTGGCGGGGACGCCGACAAGTCCAGAAGGTCCGGGAACCATATCTGCCTCGGCCACGCAGGTGCGACGAGGATCATCCTGCACCGTGACCTCTTGAGCTGGTTGACGAGCCGGATTAGCAGAGGCAAGGGAGGGAACGCGTAGAGGAACAGGCCCTCCCAGGGGAACGAGAAAGCATCGCCCATGCTCCTCGTCTGGGGAAACCTGCTGGCGAACCTCCGGCACTTGGTGTTCGTCGCCGTCGCGAACAGGTCGATCTGGGGTGTGCCCCACCGTCGGAAGAGGCGATCCACCAGATCCTGCCGTAGTTCCCACTCGTGGCACGAGCGCAGCTCCCTGCTGAGTGAGTCGGCGATGGTGTTTTTTATCCCTGCCAGATGAAACGGCACCAGAAGAATCCCTTGGGCGACGGCCCAATGCCACAGGTCCTGCGCCTCCTTGGACAGCGCTGGGGACCTGGTTCCGCCCTGTTTCCTGATGTAAAACATGGTGGTGGTGTTGTCGGTGAAGATCCTCACCACCTTGCCCTTGAGGGACGGAAGGAAGGACCTGAGGGCCCAAAACACTGCACGGAGCTCCAGGACGTTGATATGCAGGGACTTCTCCGTCGGGAGCCAGAGTCCCCTTGCGTGCAGACTTTCGGTGTGCGCTCCCCACCCTTCTAGGGAGGCATCCGTGGTCACAGTCACCTGGTGGGCTGGGGTCTGGAAGTCCATGCCCGCCGTCAGATGCGCGCGGGTGCCCCACCACCGTATCGCTCGTCGGAAACTCTCGTCGAGCTTGATCCTTTCCTCGAAGCTGCCCGTCGTCTGGATCCAGCGCGCATCCAGGAACTCTTGCAACGGGCGCATCCGGAGCCTGCACATGGGAATGAGGTAGATGCAGGAAGACATCATCCCGAGGAGGGACTTGATGGACCTCACCTTGGCCGTGTCGGCCACCAACATCCGTTGCACCTTGCCCAAGATGGTCCTGGTCCTCTCCTCCGACGGGGAGGCCAGAAGGGACACTGTGTCGAGCCTCGCTCCCAGAAACAGTGCGACTTGCGCGGGCACCAGGTGGGATTTGGCGTAGTTCACGGAGAATCCCAGGTCCGTGAGGAGTTGGACGGTCCTTGCCGTGTGGACCACGGCGAGCTCCCTCGTCTTGGCGCGGATGAGCCAGTCGTCCAGGTAGGGGTAGACGTGAATCCCCTCGCGGCGCAGCTGCGCCGCCACCGGTGCGAGGCACTTGGTGAAAACCCTGGGTGCCGACCGCAGTCCGAAGGGAAGGGCTTTGAACTGGTAATGACGCCCTTGGACCACGAATCTGAGGAATTTTCGGTGCCCCTTTAGGATGGGAATGTGGAAGTAGGCATCCTCCAAATCCAACGACGATAGGAAGTCTCCTTCCTCCAGCTGACCCAGGACGTGCTGGAGGGTGACCATCCGGAACTTCTGCGCCTTGATGAACTTGTTCAGGCGTCGCAGGTCCAGGATGGGGCGCCATCCTCCCGTCTTCTTCTTCACGAGGAAGTAACGCGAGTAGACTCCGGAGCCCCGAAGCCTCTTTGGGACGAGTTCGATGGCGCCCTTTCTGAGCATCGCCTTTACCTCCAGGAGAAGTTGAGGGATGTGAAGTTCTTTCCTGGCCACGGGGGGGACGCGCGGGCACCTTCTTTGAAACTCGAGCGCGTGGCCCCGGGCCAGGGCGTCCAGCACCCAACGGTCGGTGGAGATGGACTCCCACACGCTGACGAAGTCCGCCAGCCGGCCTCCCACCGGGGTGCTTCGGTGGGGGCCCGACCCCACGGCCGGTTCAATCCTGCTTGGACGCGGCCTTGCCGCCTTGGCCTCCTTGGCGACGACGGCGGGGTCCGCCAGACTTGCCTCGTCCTCTGTAGGCCTCTTGCGACGACGAGCGGGCCGCTTGACGGTAGGAAGCGAAACCGCCGCCGGAACCTTTGGAGGCGCCCTTGCCTCCGCCGCTCCGAAAGGGCGTCCGCCGTTGCTGCAGTACTCCAAGGGCCCGGGCCGTCTCAGTATCCGCCTTGATGGCCTGAAGGGAATCGTCCACTGTCTTCCCAAACAGGTTGTTCCCGTCGAAGGGCATGTCCAGGACCCTGGTCTGGACGTCCTGCCGAAAGTCCGTAGCCTTGAGCCATCCGCGACGTCGAAGGCAAACGCCGTTGCCCATCTGGCGGAACCCAGTGTCGGCGATGTCCGTCGCCACGGTGATGGCGTGGTCCGAGGCCACCTCACCTTCCTGCAGGATCTCAAGGGCCTCCGCCCTCTTGTCGTCCGGCAGAAAATCCAGCAGGGGAGCTATCTTGTACCAGAGTTCCCTGTCGTAGCGGGCCACGATAGCCAAGGCGTTGGCCGCTTTAATCGTCGTCGCCGCCGACGAGATGACTCTGCGCCCCATGGCATCCAATTTCTTTCCCTCGCCGTCCGGCGGGGAAGTCGACGTGGAGGCCGCACCCCCCCCCCGCTTTCTTCCTGGCTGCCGCGGAGACGACGGAGTCCGGGGTAGGCTGCGCCCGGAGGCATAGGGGGGCCGAGTCCGGGACCCGGTACTTTTTCTCGTACCGGTCTCTTTTCGCTGGCGTCGTGGAAGGGTTCTTGAGGAGGGAAAGGCCCTCATCCCAAATGTCGTCCAACAGAGGCACTGCGAGGACCGTCTTCCTCTTGGTCTCGCGCCGTTGGTAAAGGAAGCCTTCCTTTTTCTTCTCCTCAGGGCAGAGTTGGAAAAGCTCGGATGCCCTGGCGATCATTGAGTGGAACGATCCAATCTCGTCGGGCGGAGAAGCCCTGGTGGGAGGCGACGACGGAAAATCCTCGTCGTATGCCTCGTCGTCCGTACCCGTCGCTGCCGTGTCAGTCCCCGTATCATCCCCTCGGGTGGACGGGGAGGAGGGCTGGACGGGGCGCGACGGTTGAAAAGGAGGCGGTGGATGGATCCTTCTTTTCTTGGTAGGGGGAACACCAGAAGGTCCCGGTTCTGGATCCCCCGACGGGAGAGGTTCCTCCGTCGGTAACGGTAGTCTCGTCCTTATCTCGGAGCATAAGGACTGTATAGCCAACAAAATGGCCGCTGAGTTGTCTTGCGGCGCTGGCAGAGGGGAATCCGACGGGCGAGCAGGGGCCCCGTCGGTATCCTCGACGATGTCGTCGTCGTCACCTGCGTCGGGGCCCATTCCGACGGGCTGGTCTTGTTCCACGCCTAGGCCGTGGCTTAAGACCTCGATCAGTTCCTCTTCTGAGGTTGAGGCCGAATCTACGACGACGCCCTGCCCCCCCTTCTTCCCCACGGAGGGTTTCACGGGGGTCCTATCGATGGGCACGAAAGAAGACTCCCTCCGAGGAGGCAGGGAGATTCTGGGCCCCGAGGCCGCCACCACTGGTGCAGCCTCCACAGGCTGGGCCAGGGCCGCCGCGACCGTTTCGATAGAGGGCTTGGTCGAATGGATCAAGGCCTTCACCACCTTAGGTGCGCTCACCGCCTTATCCTTGAGGGAGGGGGCACTGCCACGCTCCTCCTCTGCCTTAGAGCTCGACCGGGGTCTCTCCAGGAGCTTCGCCGGGTGCTCGGCCTTCCTCTTACCCGACCCAGAGCGTTGGCTCGTGGTTGATGGTGCCGGGGAGGGTGCGCCCTGCCTGGCGCCCGTAGAGCCCGACCGTTCGGCGCTCCCGGTGCCAGCGGACTCGCGGTGCTTGGCCTTATGTTGGGCCCCCGTCGCCGGGGCGCCCTCAAAGGTCTTAGAAGACCGCTCAGATTTCTTCTTCTTCTCGCCAGACGGGCTCTTACCCTCCAGCCAGCTGGCGAGACGTTGATGGCGGTCCTTCATGGTCCGTTCCGACATGTTGCCGCAAAACGCACAGTCCTTCTCCACGTGCGTCTTGTCCCCATGAAGGCAGTAAAGGCAGAAAGAGTGTTCGTCCTCCTTGAAGACGTTCTGCAGCTGGCATCCAGGGCAGGCCCTGAACAGCTTTCCGGGCGTCGAGCTTCCCTTCTCCTGGGCCATCTCCGAGACCGGGCCTGAGAAGCTTCTGGAGTCCTCCGAAGTGTAGCTCGACGAAATCTTCACCCTTGAGGGGCACAGATGAATCCGACACGGGTCCCCGTTGATCGGATGTAGGATCGGTGGAGCTTGAGGCTCTTTTGACCGAAAGAATCGAAGTTTTTGTGAAAAAGCGCGAAAAAATAGCACTAACGCTCGAGAGCAATAGCACGAGGATCCCAACACATGAACGTGCGGTAAAAATCTGAAGATGGCTGCCAGAGGCGGTGCTTAGGTAGAGGGCAGTCATTGGCTGTGGTCAGTATGACGCAGAGACCAGTGATTGGTTATTACTACGAAAGACAGATCAGAAACGAAACTGATACTGGTTTTTTCTTTACCGAGGATTCCCAGCCTGACGACGGGGAATATTCATGAGCATGTGAATCCATGCCAGACCCCATGCTGGAGAAATTAAATAACTGTAAAGGGGAAGAGCTGATTTTTGGGGTGCAAAAGGCTGCAGTCCCGTCCCCGTACAGGAATGCCCATACAGTATAGAGAAAAGGGTACGGGACATAGAAGTAAATGCTTTAATCAACCCTGGAATAAAACCTGGAGTAAACAAAACATGTCAGCGCATTTGCCTAGAACTGGCCGAAGATCATCTAAACCACCCAAACCAACTATCAACAAGATTTAACTGTACTTTATATTTGAAATAGGACATACGTAAAGACAACATTGCACTAGTAGAGGCCCAGAGCATAATAACCGAGAAAGCTTGACTGAGTCAGTGACCACGGCATGACATCTGGCACACGAATGTTGGATTCAATGAAAGATGTAGCCTCTCCTGGGAAGGTGAAAAAGCATGCCTTGTCCTTGTAATGGTAACAAAGCATGGCCTGGAAGAGCAGTGCACATGATATACTCCTCTCTTAAAGGGGTTTCTAGACGCCCACAAATGTCGTGTGTGCAGTTTGGAACATTGCTCTAGAAAAATAGTTAGAACAAGATCCTATTTGGCTTCTATTGTAATTTACATTTTTTCTGGCAAATCTCAGTATGAGGCTGTGGCTATTATGTGCCATGGAGCTTCACCAGGTTTAGGTTCAACTGTCAGAAAATGGTGCACACACTCACAATCGTGAAGTAAGGAGAAATCTTGGTGTTGCACAACATCATTCTAAGCATTTCTTCCATGAAGATCTCCATGTGGCCCTTCACTGCATTCACCAGTACCCCATTATGCATATATTGTTGTGGCAGGATCACAATTCTAAATCTTCGCAATTGACCCTTAGCAGCTTTGGTGTTTAGTTAACTCAGTGCTAAAGGGTGTATTCCTTGTACTGATGAGTCTGTAGTTACGGATAAGGTCTTTACTTCGGATTGAGGTCACAGGTCATCAAGTTAAAGGTAAGAGGCAAATATCCTTGGATGTCGTCCCTTCTCACATGGGGGAGTACCCTTCATCTGTGGCCAGGGAGGTGCAGCCACAGTCCAATAATCCCCCTGGGGGTGGGGTATCGCAGGAGGATCACAGGGGGAGGGAAAACCCTCATGCGAAGAGGGATGACACCCTAGGAGAAACACTGTATATTTGAACCCCTTTCCCAGCCCGCTCAGACTCTTACCCTCTCGAGAATTCTGGAATCCCCCATATGCCTATGTATGAAGCAAAATAGAGGTTTGTCCTCTCCTTAACAATACTGAGATGAAAAAGAACAGTCATGACATCCTAAAAAATAGGACTGAGACAAAGATGATGCGTGGAGTGCAGAGGAGCACCCAGCGGAACCTCAGTGAGCAGAGCAGCCTACTCAATCTAGCTGAACTCGTCAATCAAATAAAAAGAAGAGAGGGACTTCCGACAAGGACCAGTCAATGAACCGCGAGGAACCGCACTGTGTCTGCCGTGCACAGGAAGAAAGCCGAGACATCAAGCAAGAAGCCAAGAGCTCCGGAGCCGGTCTGGAGATGCACGAAGGGACGGCAGCCTGCTGGACGCAGGCGACAGGCGGTCCTGAGGCTTTGATAGTGCAATGGCTTTCTGAAGGACGGTTGGTGCTGCAGAGACGCAAACAAAGCCTTCCCAAGTCCCGCGGCTGACAGAGAAAGCTGGGAGAAGGCGAATGCCCTCGCAAACTGAGAGAACAGGTATTCAAAGGGGCGGAGAGATGCTGGGAGCCCAAGAAAATGGTGGCAAGCAGAGGAGAGGGAGAAATATCCTGCACCTAGGGTCTGGGGCCCTGAAAAACAGAGAACGTCCTGGGAAGCAGAAAAGGGAGAGAAATATCCCAAACCAGGGTCTGAGAGCCTGACAAGTAAAGGAAGTGGTGGCAAGCAGAAAAGGTAAAGAAATACCTCGAACCTAGGGTCTGGGTCCCTGATAAAAAGAGGTGGTGGCAAGTGGAGAAGGGGGAGGAATGCCCCGAGCTGAGGGTCTGGGACCCTGAAATAACATTGAAGAAACTTGTGCATCTATGTTCATATATGGTAGTGCCTGACAGGAGAGTAAACCAAGCCTACCAAGAAAGAGAAGTGTTGAAGACAGGCGAGCCTGGGACTCGCACCCATAAGAGAAATACATCAGTTGTTTATCTTCATAGTCACAGTACCTGGGAGAAAAGAGAACCAGGTTGGCTGTGCAATATGTAGTTCTTGGCAGGACAGTATACCAAGTCTACCCAGAAAGAGAATTGTTGAAGCCAAGCGAGTCTAGGACTCGCATCCATATAAGGAGGACAGTTGTTACTCCTCTTCTTAGTCACAGTACCAGGGAGAATAATGAAACTGGTTGGCTGTGCAAATAAAGAGAAACCTGGGGAAGGGAGACAGCCCCTTGGATTGTGAACAGCGTTGCAAAGCTGAGAGAAGGGAGATGGAGAAATTACTTACCGTAATGATCTTTCTATAGATTCTTCTCCCGCAGATTCCTCATCTTGACAGATATCCTCATCCAGCTTTGTTGTTCAGAAACTTTCTCGAAAGGGTGCATAGTGAACCTTGACTCGGCCGTCAATCATCGCCTCGTCCTGCTGGGTGTTCGATCGTCGGTTCTGGACGTGACATAAGACGTTGTATAAAAACCACGTCACTACGCCCCATGCTTCAGTTCCTCCCTTTTTTCCCCCATGCCTGAACGCTTCAGAGGAAAATGACAGGTGGGAGGCTAACCAGTCTGCAAAAAACAAACAATGGGATACATCCCAACAGGGAGACCCCACGGAATTACAGTATATTAGAAAAATAGCATTCTTTTGCATTTGTAAAAAAATAATTAGTAAGATAGAAGCAGTCACCTTAGAGCCATTATTAGTTATCTCCTCTCTTGGATAGAAGTGTTAAGCCACAATGACTTTCTGAGTGGGGATGGATGTGAGGGGCGATGAGGAATCTGTGGGAGAAGAATCCATAGAAAGATCATTACGGTAAGAAATTTCTCCTTCAATGGATTGCTTTTCTCCCGCAGATTCCTCATCTTGATAGACTCCCCAAGCAGTTAGAATAACGGAGGAGGGCAGAAAGCATTAGACCAGCACATTCTGCAGAACTGCTCGTCCAAATCTTGCATCTGTTCTATGTGCAACATCTAAAGAGTAATGCTTGGGAAATGTATGCAGGGATGACCATGTGGCCGCACAACATATGCCTCTAATATGGACTCCCCTCTTCAGGGTTGTGAAGGCTGATACCCCCCCCCCGTAGACTGTGCCCTGATGCCGGGCTGAAGCTCCCTGCCTGCCGATCCAATTTGACAGGGTTTGCTTGGTTATGGGGAGACCTTTATGGAATAAAGAATGGGCAACGGAATAAAGAATGGGCAATGTACAACTGGTCCGTTTTCTGAAACTCAGATTTACGAGCCACATAAAAACTTAAGGCTCTTTTGGGGTCAAAAGAGTGGAACCGCTCTTCCTCTTTCGAGGGATGGGGTGGAAAAGACAGGCAGATCAATAGACAGAGAGGTGAAACTCTGAAACAACTTTAGGAAGGAAGCCAGGCCTGACTTTGAGTGAAACTTTCTCCCAAAAGAAAAGTAAACATGGAGGTTTGCAGCACAAGGCCTGCAACTCACTAACCCTCCTGGCTGATGTGATTGCAACCAAGAAAGCTGTTTTAAGGGATAACAGCCTCATGGAACAAGAGTGCATGGGCTTGAACAGGGCCGCCATCAAATAAGTCAAAACCAGATTAAGATCCCAATCTGGGACAATAAAAGGAATTGACAGACACTTATTGAGAAGGCCCTTCAGGAATTGGGCCATGACTGGAATAGCAAAGAAAACACACTGATCCAGGGACCTTTTGAACACAGACAAGGCTGCCAAATATCCTTTGACTGTGGTGATCTGAAGGGCTGCTGAGGTCTGTGACAGAAGGAACTCCATCACTGTAGTGGTGGGGCAAGAGATGGGGTCAATCTTGCGTTCCCTGCACCACACCTGAAATCTTCTCCACCTGCACACGTACAGAGATCTTGTAGACGGTCTGCGTGCAGCCAGCAACATCTCCACTACTTCCTCTGAGAGGTCCCAGTCACCATACCTCATCCTCTCAAGAGCCACGCATGTAGGTTCAGGGAGTCTGGGGTCGGGTGAAGCACTCGATCTTCCGACTGGGTCAGGAGAACCGGACGTCGAGGCAACCGGTGAGGTGGACAGATCGGAGTACCACATTCTCCTCGCCCAGTCCGGGGCAATCAAGATCATGGTCGCTCGAAATATCCTCAACCTCCTGAGAATCCAAGGAATGACGGGAATCGGGTAGAAGGCGTAGTGGAGAGGGAAAGTCCAGTCCACCAGAAATGCATCCCCAAGGGCGCCCTTCTCTGGGAATACCCTCAAGCAAAACTGTTTGCACTTCATGTTGAACTCTGTGGCAAACAGATCCAATGCAGTGGTACCCCAGAGAGAAAAGACCTCTTCCAGGACTTCCTGTCACCCTTCCCACTTGTGTGAGACTGTGCTCTGCCTGCTCAGCGCATCCACCAAACTGTTCTCTGTCCCCACCAGATTAACTGCCGAGAGCGAGATCTGATTCTCCAGTAACCAGAACTACAACTGCATCGCTTCTGCACAGAGAGGACGGGAGCGCACGCCACCTCGTTTGTTCAGGTAGTGCACGGCCACCGTGTTGTCCGTAAGAATCAGGACATGCTTCTCCTTGAGAGATGGGGCAAAGGCCTTCAGGGCTAGCCTGATGGCTTGCAACTCCAGCCTGTTGATGTGCCACCTGGTTTCCGTCGATGACCAAAGGCAGTTCACCTGCAAGTCCTCGCAGTGAAAGCCCCAACCCTCCAGAGACGCAGCTGTGACCAATCAGGTCTGAGGCGAAGGAGGTGAGAAGGGTTCCTCCGCCCTAAGATTGCTGCGGTTGTCCCACCAGTCGAGGTCGAGGACCAATTGGTTGGAAACCCAGAGCGGATCTGCGAGCACTCCCAGGTACTGAGACCACTGTTCCTTAGGAGCCACTGAAGGGATCTCATATGCAGCCTGACCTGTGGCACTAGAAAAATACGGCCTTGAGACCTAAGAGGCAGTTGAAGGAAGCCGCTGGTAAAGTGGCGTAGTTCTGGAACAAATGTACTATCTGTGCTATGCTGTCGGCCTTATTTTAGGGAGGGAAAGCCTTCCCTATCCGAGTATCTAGGACTGCTCTGATGAACTGGAGCTTTTTGACTGGTGTCAGATGGGACTTCAAGTTCAGGGAGAAGCCCAGCTTGTGCAGTAGTAGGGAAGTGCACTCCAGATGAGACTTCCCCTGGATCAGCCATTCGTCCAGGTATGGCAGGTGAGCCACGACTACCGCCATGAGCTTGGTGAAGACTCTTGGAGCAGAGGTCAACCCAAAGGGCAGCACTTTCAACTGATGGCGCTTGTCCCCTATGATGAACCTTAAGAACTCCATGTGCTTTTGGTGTATCAGCACATGGAAATAAGCGTCCTGTAGGTCTATTGACACTCCTGAAGTTCGAGAGCGTGGAGAATTTCTCTCAACGTCACCATTCTGAATTTGTCCTTCCTCAGGAACTTGTTTAAGGCCCGGAGGTTCAGAATGGGACATAGATGACCTCCTTTCTTGGGCACCAGAAAATACCAGGAATACCATCCTGACCCTCTCTGATTGGGAGGTACCTCTTCCATGGCACCCTTCGACAACAGGGCTCTCAGCTCTTCCTGAAGTTACTGTCCTGGTTGGATTGGAGGCATTGGGGGGTCTGTCCAGGGGCTTTCTTAAAAATGGCAGACAATAGCCCCACCGAATTGTCTGCAGGGACCAGGCATCGAAGGTAATCTCCTGCCACTGGGGCCAATGTCCTGTCAACCGTTCACCAACCAGTAAGTCGTGGGAGGGGAAATCATAGTGGCTTAGAGGGCGGAGTCGCCCCCGCCGCTGGCTGCTGGCCTCTAGAAGCCCCTCTGCCCCTTCCGGGGCATGAGAAACACATCTGCCCCTTCCTGGCATGCGGGAGCTGCTGTTTCCTAGCATAGGGTACATAGTGTCTATAGCCTCTGCCTCTTGAGGCAAAGCTAAAGGCAGGCCTTGCCGGCTGTGCTGCTAGGCCCAGCGACTATGCAGCTATTTTTGACTCTTAATGTTTGTAAGGTCTCATCAGCTTTTTGTCCAAAAAGCATATCTCCCTCAAAGGGCATGTCTAGCAGCCTGTTCTGGACATTTTGGGAGAATCCAGAAGTTTTCAAGTAGTCCTGTCTTCTCATTACTACTGCCAATCCCATTGACCGGCCAACACAGTCTGCCACTTCCAGGCCCGTTTGTTGTGACTGCTTGGCCACCACCTTCCCATCCTCCACCAGCCATATAAAACCATCCTGCATTTCTCCTTCAGGTATGTACTCAGAGGCTTGTTCTACAGCCTTCCACATGCCAAATGAAAATTTGGCAAAGCTACATGCTATATTAGTGGCCTTTAAAGCCATACTGCCTGACGTGAAAACGTTCTTGTCTATGGCGTCAAGCTTTTAACCCTCTCTATCTGGAGGTAGATTGGAAGTATAGGCTGCAGGTATTGTGGCAATAGTGGCTTCTTGCACTACCAGCCCTTTGCGAGGAGAAGAAAGAATCATCTCTTCTTGCCGGCCCATAGTTTCCCATGCAATTGGCGCTTACGGGAGGCATTGTGCATGGTGCTGCCATAAGGAGACCAGGGCGTCAGCTATAGCCAGATTGAAAGGCATATTATATGCTCAACCGTTGGACGTTCATCCAGGATATCAGTGAGTTTGAACCACTGAAGGGGTGCAGTAGAAGCTTTTAAGCAAAGAATGTCTACCACTGTTTCCACTAAGGGCCTAAATTTGGCATGAGTATGCTTGAAGGGGTGGCCTTGTTGGAATTCAAGATCTGGGGTCGTGTCCAGCCCACTTGCAGCTTGTAAACCTTGGGCTAGGGGGCTCATAAATTATAATCGACTCCGACAGAGCCAGAATAGAACGGGTCAATGTCACCTTGGTCGTCGAGCTGGTCGGCGTCAAAGATCGATTGCATCGATAACGGGACAAAAGAACCGTCGGCCGCAAAGGTTTTGTCATGGATGTCGACGGGATGGTTATCAGCGCTGAGGAAATGACTGTCGGTGCTGAGGAAGGCTTGGACAACGAATGCACATCGTGGGTAGGAGCCTTTTGACGGGAAACCGTGGACGGTTTATCGCCTTTGTCGGCATCGATTCCGAAGGCTTGGTCATTGTCGATGGAGTCGGCGAACCGTGTAGCGTGGGGTCGGGATTGCCGATTTCACTGCCAAGATTTACTGGTCGGGAGGAGGGCGGGCTTGGGAACCGCACCAACAGTAGCCGGCTGCTTAAACATTTCCAGCATTTCAGTTTTTAAAAAAGTGGTTGGTTTCTTACCTCATTCTGATGACAAGCTTGATTTGTGCTGGTGGTGGCACAGTTTCTTCTTTTGTGAAGTCTACGAAGAAAAATGGCTTCTAGAGAGGGACTGCTTCTTAATTTTCTTACTATGCCTATCCTTCCCTTTTTCGGGGGTGGCATTCTCCGTATTGGCCTCTAAAGAATGAACAAGTGAACGTGCTGGAGATTTCGATGGTCGGCCCACAGCCAGTTTCCCAGCTCACTCACGTAGGGATTTCGGCTGCTTTTTTTTAGCACGACGTACAGGTCTTCGTGTCATGATTTGCCCCCAAGCGCCATAGATAGACGTTGTGGGGGGTCAGTCACCGACATTTTGGCCTGGCGATCGGTGCACCCTTTGAAGCCCGAAACACAGTGAGTAGACTTAGCTGTCGTATAATCGAAGTTGTGTTCCCGAGGCAGCGTGCAAGCACGCGGAAAAAGGAACTGAAGCATGGGGCATAGTGATGTGGTATTTATACGATGCCTGACGTCACGTCTGGAGCCAACGATCAAGAACCCAGCAAGATGAGACAATGATCGACGGCCGGGTCGAGGTCCTCTACGACCCCTGTCGAAAAAGTTTCCGAACAGCAGAGCTGGATGAGGATATCCATTAAGATGAGGAATCTGCGGGAGAAAAACAATCCATAGAAATTCTCTAAGCGCTTCAAGAAGTGGAAAAAGAACCAAGGGAAAGAAGGCATTTCCCCTTGGAACTTGTGAACACTGTGAGAAGTCAAGAGAAGGGAGATATTCTCTTTATCCCTGTAAAACTTTTTTTGTTTTGCACCATTTGCAACTTTGTGTTTGGAACTTGGAAAAGAAATATGAAGGATCTGCTGAGAAGACAACCCCTTTGTTTATTTTGACATCCTGTCAGACCTATTAAAGATTTGTGTTGAGGCAGGGAAACCCCTCGTAGCATTAGGGCTAGTGGGGCCTTCCCCAACCCTATTTGTTCTTTAAATAAAAGTCTGTAGCAACAGAAATGCCACGTGAGCCCTCACTACTGTTGTATGTATGCGATGACTGTATGCCTGACTTGTTTTTCACTGCTGCCCACCCTGTTGTATGCATGCAATGCCTGTATGCTTAAAACCTTCATCTTGCTGTCCCGTTGCCCCCACCCCCAAGGCAACCCTCTCCTGCTATTGCCCCCTGCATCAACAATCCCTCCCTGCTCATTGTGGGAGTTTGTATTGACACATTATGCTTTGATTTGACTTTTGGATTCATGTTAGTTCACCCATCTCGAATCTCGTCGTTCTAATGCTGGACTTCCATAAGCACCACATAATCATGTTGACCATGAGTCATGTTGTGCCCATCTACGACTTGAATCCTGGCTTGCACTTGCTGGTCTCTTGCAACATTATGTGTTCAGTACAGACCTCTGCAACTTGATGTGCTCTCTCAACTTGCTTATGTGCGCTATAACACTGTATTTCGCCTACCTTTTCCCGCTCTCCTCTTTCCCTTACCCTCACTATGTTCTAGGCACTTACCCTATCAGAATTGTCGTCAACGTAGAATGATAATCGCTCGTTTGTTCCTCTCCTCCCCCCCCCTTCCCTCACCTTTCGTCATTCCCCTGCACTACCAAAAATGTAATCAGGCCTAGTACGATAGTCGCTTGTTTTGTTCCTCTTGCCCCCCCCCCCTTCCCTCACCTTTTGTCAATCCCCTGCACTACCAGAAATGTTGCCAGGCCTAATACGATAGTAGCTTGTTTTGTTCTCCTCCTCCTTCCCCTCCCCCTCTCTCCTTCACCTTTTGTCATTCCCCTGCATTACCAGAAATGTCGTCAGGCCTAGTATGATGTCATTGTCTGTCTACCTCCCCCTCCCTCGCTCCCTCCCCTTCTTATCATTGTTAAAGCTCTTGCACTATCTGAAATGTCTTCAGGCCTAATACTATAGTTCATTTCACATTCTTAATGTCTCAAGGCCTTGTAAGAATGTCATTGTATTTTCCCTTGCTCCCTTCCTTGAAGTACTTTGAAACATGTGTGTATAGGCGCTATACCAAAAAACTATCAATATCAATACTGCACCCACATATTTATCCAGACTACACTCTACAAGTCTAAAGAAGCAGAGCCCAGTTCACCCACGCCAAAGCTAGATTGAAAAACGCGGGCCTACGCTACATGCGCCTTTACCCTGCCAGATCAAAAGTCCTGCACAACAACAGAGCCTCCTTTTTCGACACACCTGCTGATACCACCCAATGGATGGACAAGGAACAGATCCCAGACTGGAACTGAAACAGCGAAAACCACGGCAAACAACATCATGAGATAACACACCCACAACCCCTAGGCTGCGCACACCTGAAACACTGCATCACGTTACGAAAAGCGGCAACCTTACCTTGATTGGAGCCACTGTAGACACGATCGGCTTCCCTATACACACCATCTGAAGTAAACCTACTCCTGCCACCAGGAACCGTTTGGGTACGATTACCCGCCCGTAGGGCACCAAGCGACCTAGGTCTAATGGAGCGGAAACGGGACAGTCAGAATGAGGGGAACCTCGTTAGACGAGTTTTGTTAAAGGTTATGTTTACGGTTACATTCAAGGGGTAGAGAACCCCCACCTGGGGGACCCAGTTCGGGGAAAGTTAAAGACTAATGTTTGTTGGGAAAGGAACCCCAAGTTGGGAACCCAGTTACAGCTGAATAATCTCGCTGGACCTCTTCTATGTTTGGGGAGCTCCCAGTTAAAGGGGCGAGGGGAAACGGGGCGTTAGTACTAAAGTTGGGAACCTTGACCCAGAGACACCGAGACCACAGGAAATCTCCACAATTGACACACCACCAGCAGGGCCTCAGACAAGGCCAGGAATGAGCGACGGACGGCACGACACTCATGGCTGACAGAATAAAGGTTATGACGTGAAACGTCAGAGGCATGAATAGCTTCGTTAAAGAACGCTGAATACACGCATACCTGCGAAGATGCAAGGCAGGAATTGCTATGCTCCAGGAGACGCACCTAACAGTGAAAAAACTGGAAGTGCTAGCCAAGACATGGCGGGGGACCCCGATTGGATCCTCCTACTCCTCTTTCGCTAGAGGGATCCTGATCTGGATCGATCCAGCCATCCCCTTCAAGCTAGTGAGCACCAAGACAGATGATGAGGGCAGGATGGCACTTGTGTATGGTACTATCGAAGAGAGAGAGAGCTATGCCTAATTAGCACCTATGCACCTAACCATGACGCCACTGTCTTTTTCCACTCCCTGTATTCTCGACTTAGCCCTTATGGAGATAGCATTATGATTTGGGGAGGAGACCACAATTGCACCCTAGAACTCCTAAAGGACAGATCAGACACCAAGCACAACCGCCCATCCCCCCTGCCAAAATATTGTCTAAACTAGCACGTCAGCTGTTACTATGTGACTTGTGGAGGGAACAGCACCCTGATCAACGCGAATATTCCTTCTTCTCCACGCCCCACAAAGTCCACACTAGGTTGGACTACATATTTGTAAGCCAGGAGCAGCAAGCCATGTTTAGTGATGCACACTACCTACCCAGAGTGCTGTCGGACCACTCCCCCATGTTGGACACCTGGGAGGTGTACCCGCCCAGACCTTCCCGTGCCTACGTGGAGGCTTAGGGCAGAGGCCCTGCTTTACACAGCCTTCCGCGAACATATAAGGGACAGCACTGAAGACTATTGGCGAAACAACCTAGACAGTGTAGAACATATCAGCACAGCATGGGAGGCGTGCAAGGTAGTTATGAGGGGAGAGATGATTGCTGCGGTGGGGGGGGGGGGGGTGCGCCAAAAGTCCATCATAACCTCCCTAGAGGGTGCGGAAAAAAAGCTAGAAGAGCTTGAGGGCAGAGCTGACTCGACCCTTGAACACCTACAAAAAATAACCAAACTGCGACAAACCTGTCTATCACACTGGGAATCCTTGGGAAATTGAGCTACGCAAAGCACACTGAAAGAACTCATGCTCTGGGAGACAACCTCGGCAGACTCTTAGCTTGGCTCTATAAGAGGGAAACCCCCAGGACACCCATTTGTCACATACTCAAACCTGACGGCACCACCGCACCTACCAAATAGAAATCAACTCGGTCTTCTCTGAGTACTACCGTGGCCTCTATGTCATGATCACTGTTTCCAAGGAGCCAGGACCAGCCCAACGTCCTTGGAAGCAGGCCCCTAACCCTAATCCTAGGCACCAGCCGGTCCCTACTGGGACCTTTTGGACCCTGTCCTGGCGCCGGTGGCACCAGGATTATCAAAACCATCGGTTACGGCACTGGAAGCGCCGGGCTCATAATTGGTGTGAAGGTGCTTGGGTGGACTTACCTGCGGCAGACCATGCTGCTTACTTACCAGCCACTTAGAAGCCCTCTGTGAACAGGAACTACTTTCTTACCTGGGTGGGGCAGCTCCACTCCCTGGATACAGCACTGGAACTCTTCTGGAAACTGGAACTCTTTTCTTACCTAGGCGGGGCCGTGGAAGAAGACGCCTCATCACTCCAAGGCTATTTAAACCACACCCGATAGATGAAACGTGCTTCGCGTTATTCTGCATCTGCAGCAGAACGCTCACCGAGTCTGTTCCAGCCTTTCCTCTTTCGATCCTGAACCTGCAAGAATTATACTTACCATTCCTGTATCCAGTCAACATCAGCACCTGCAAAAGACAAGAAACAACAGGTTAGCAAGACAAACTTTACACACAGTGCTTTCTCACCTGATCCATCAGCAGCGGCCGTGTCTTCACGCTGCACCTTCGCCTGCAAAGACAAAAGCATTGTTATACTTAGCGGCACGCCGTGAATTCCGGATTTCTTCATTCTGCATCGCCGCCTGTGAAGACAAAGTTTAGTTAAAACTTACTAGCATTCCGCTGACTCCGGCGCTGCAAACCAACATCTGAAAGACAAAAGAAAAAGACATTAAGCAGGTATTTACTCACGCCCATCGCGCTCGTCGCAATAAAACGCCTGCGAATACTCCGGCGTCTCTTTAACACGAACTAAGCTCCAAGGAAAGAGACAGTTAGAGCGCTTGCCATACTTACGAATTTCCAGGCGCTTCACTCCATCTTCCATCCCAAGAGTCCTGCAATACATAAGGGAAAAGCATTATACAGAGTCTTCTATATTAACGTGCCACGCATTTAAAGACTATAAAGACAAAAGGTGTCCACAAACTCACCGCTCGTGCAGATAACGACGGTAACCATCCTCTGAATTCAAGAGGCCAATGTTTCACCAGTGAAGGAACTGGCAACGGCACCCTGCACCAGACGCAGATGGAGAGCCCAGCATTCACCTATCTAAGGTGAGCACGTTGACCTGGGGGGGCTCTACAGAAAAGCTGGGAAGAGAGAGAGAGAGAGAGGGACATTCAACAACCCAGGCCATTAACCCCCATATTCTTTCACCTGCAGAAACCTCACTCTTCGAGTTTGACACACAGTGCGAAGAGGTTCGACCCCAGAAGCCAATCGAGTCCTGCACATCACTTTTCGAGTCACAGACACCCTCCTGCCAAGACCCGTGCCTCCGTGGGAATCAGGTGAGCGTTACACTCTATTCCAAGACCCCGCCCACCACTGACACCGAGATTGAGGACGTCCTGGACATCATCGAGCTATCCAAATTAGATTTGCAGATGGCCGAAGCCCTAGACGAACCGATTACCCCTGATGAAGTAATGGTAATAATAAGATCCTTACCATCTGGGAAAGCCCCAGGCACAGTTGGCCTACCTGGGGAATTCTATAAGTCATACGAGGAAACCCTTGCCCCACTGCTAGCCCAAGTATTTAACGAGGCTTACGATCGCGGTACCCTCTCAGACTCCATGAGAGAAGCTATCATTATCCCCTTACTTAAGCCTGGGAAGGATGGGGCGGACTGCGGGTCATATAGGCCTCTTTCTATGCTAAACGTAGATAGCAAGATATTGACTGCCCTCCTCGCAAATAGATTGCGCAGAGTAATCCCCCTGCTGATCCACCAAGACCAAACTGGCTACGTGCCGGGGCACTCCATCACTGAGAACCTGCGCAGGTTACATCACGTCATATATAGCACGGAGCGATGGCCTCAGAAATATGCAGTCGCGTCACTAGACGCCACCAAGGCCTTCGATTCGGTGAGACGGGAATGGTTATATGCCACCATGGTCAAGATGGGGATTGGACCTGCCTTTTTAAAATGGACCCAACTGATTTATACCAACCCAACTGCTAGGGTGCGCACTAACAAGACATATTCCGATAAGTGGTCCCTCCATAGAGGCACCCGGCAGGGATGCCCACTGTCCCAAATGTTATATATAATCGCAGCGCAGCCAGTAGCCGCATATCTCCGACAGGAATATGGAGACGGGGGCATTGAAATAGACGCGGTGACACACCTCGTCTCCATGTATGCAGATGATACACTGTTGTACCTGCACAACCCTGAGCACCTCTTGCCCTACATTTTAGAGACTCTAGATGGCTTTCATAGACATACGGGGATCCAGATCAACAAAGATAAGTCTTGCCTCTACCCCCTCGCTGCATTGTACAGTGACAAATTAAGATCCGTGCCCCCCCTAGATCTTAAATGGCAGGTGACTTCCTTTAGATACTTGGGTATCACCATACATCCAAATTCAAACACTGAACACATTCTCAACACGGTCGGAGCCAAAGATTCCCTTGAGAAATCTATGGAATTTTGGGGTAAGCTCCCACTCTCGGTGGCTGGGTGGTCGGGTCTCTTCAAAATGGTGGCACTCCCCTGCTTAATGCACAACTTCACCAACGTCCTTTTAACATCCCCCCCTCATTCTTTAGAGACATAAATAAACTCTGTAGAGGATTCCTATGGCAGGGAGGTAGGCACAGGGGAGCGTTGGAAATTCTCCAAAGACCCTACGAGAGGGTTGGATTGAAAGTCCCTAACTTTGAGCTATGCTACCTGGCAAGTCAATTGAGGCACGTGATGCAATGGATGGCCGATGAGACCACCACAGACTCGACTCCTCCTACCAACCCTGCCCCGACTGTTACTCGGAGACCTACTGTGGGTCGAGAAGGGAGCTCTGCGACATTACCCATACCTGGCTAGTCTCTGAACCCAGCTCTGGAAGCGGGCCTGTAGATCAGTGGGGTCAACTGACCCGTTCTCCCCGCAGGTTCCCATCGCAGCTATCACGGAAAAACATTAATGGGGCGAAATAGAAACGCGTACCCAGTGGGAACCCTGCCATGTGGCAGTACTGGGAGACCTTATTCAGGAACAGGAGCTCATGACATTCACTGAACTTAGCGAAGCCACAGGTCTACCTACAGGCCCGTCTTTGCTCCACAGAGCAGTGATACAGGCTATAAGGAATAGATGGCCTGAGGCTGCCGACCAGGTCATGGAGAATGAGGTCATTGAGACAATGCTGGACACTGCCGAGGGAGGCCATGAAACCTCCAGACTATACGAAGCCTTGATGCAGGGTACGACCAGGAACAAACTTAAATGCAGGGAGAGGTGGGAAAGTGAACTAGGCCTTGAATTCGAAGACAAAGCATGGGATGAGATAACCCACTATCATCTCTAGAAATCTCTAGAAACACCCGTCTACAACTCATTCAACTATATATTATCAACAAGGCATACCTTACACCAGAAGCCATATCGAAGTTCAAGGGTGCTGCAATCCAGACATGCCCCAAATGTAACGAGCCGAAGGCGGGAATGACCGATATGTTCTGGGGCTGTCCGGTGATTCGGGGCTTTTGGGTCCAAGTGAAGGAAAGGGTGGCAAACGCGGAGATCGAAGTGGAAGTGCACGAGCCAGCAGCCTGCATATTGGGAAGATACAAGCGAAGCAGCAAAAACAAGCCTCTAAACAGACTCAGAGACCTGATATACATAACGGCGAAAAGACGCATTGCCATGGGATGGAAAAGCACCAGAGGCCTAAGCGAGGCCCTTTGGTGGGGAGACCTCAAGAGATGGATAGCCGCTGAGACTGCTGCATGGGAAACAGCAATTCAGGTACAGAGGCTGGACTCTAGAGAGAAACTACTCCGTTTGGTAGCGTTAACTGTACCACTGCCCCAACCCCTCGGCGTCAGACAACGCCTCAGACAGTACACACAGACACGGCACGTCATATGGCTCCAAGAGGACTGAGGAATCAACTGTGGTCTCGGAGGGAGCTGGGGAGGGAAGGGGAACGGTTTTGGAATTAAGCATATTGCATTGATAAATGGACAGTTGTTTGTTCTAATTGTTAAAAACCAATAAAGAAATTTAAAAAAAAAATCAATACTGCACCCTCATATAGGTTAAAGAGATACAGAGACATTCACCGGCACCTTCACTCTCAAACAGCTCACTTCCAAATGACATTCACAGAAAACTAAAAGGGAAACCGATGTACCTTCACAGATGACTCTGTAGCCTCAGGTAAGTTAGACAACTTCTTAACTTCAGTGGAACACAACAGGACAAATCCACAGTAAACCACACCACAGACCTCGCATGTTGGCCAAACGGCAGGGCACTCACACCAGGGAGCCAGCCCCAAACACTGAATAGCTACCCACTACCAACCAAACTAAACCACCTCCCTTCAACCATTCCCAAACAACACAGTGGTGCACTCAAAAGTGCAGCTGGTGACCGACACCACTGGATCCAGAACTGCTAAACTGATGAAACGCAATTAAATAGCACACAACAACACGCTGGGTGCCAGACAAGGCAAAACCCAACTCCAACTAACAGTGTGACAGCTGCCACCCAAACACCAAACAATTTATGCATGCCCAATGCTAGACTACAAAATGGCACCAAAGATAACAACCACCAGGGTAAGAGCACCCCACTGGCTAAAACTCATTATGTCAAAAACCCCAACAACAAACTTGGGTCTCTAATGCTCCATAATCAACTCCTGGTTGTCCAACACCCCAACACTGCAACTCTGGATGACCAACACCCCACCACACTACAGGGGTCCAACACCTACTTACCACGTGAGTGTCCAACACTCCCCTAACTCATATGGCATAGGTCCGCCCAACCCCACAACATGCCAGGTGTCCAACACCCCTGATGCAGCATGTAGGTAGGCCAGAGCCCAAAACAGCTGGCACTACTGTACTATAACACAATAAACACTGGCAGTCTCAACTTAACAAGTGGTTTTCTAGGACACAAGCTAAGCTTACAACACATGACAAACAATACGCATCATCAGCCCACAGTAATCAGACAACACAGGAACACAGTAAATTAAGGCATTCCTATCCTTGATAAGTCTGTGTCCTAGCCTAAAGTCCACAATTGCTGTTGGAATCCTATTGAGGTAAAAGTTACACATAAAACACCCAAAATTCACAACAGATGCACTACTAGCTAAAATTGCCAAACTAAACATGGGCCATGTCACGCACCAACAACACTACATATGTTCTATCATACCATACAAAGCATCTAAACTCACCCCACTGGCAACAAATGAACACAAAGAAACAAATCCAACACAATTCAAAACAGGCCTAAAATCACAGCTGATGATCTAATTCCTCAAGCACGGAACAAAACCAGAACATGTGAAGATGAAAACTCTGTAGCATTAAGATATCAACTTGCAGGCTGCCATAACACGCTGGATAAGTTGATGAGTTGACACCCACCCATCCTACTGACATTAGGCCTCCACAATGACCCATCTTGGTCCAGCAACCTGTACTGTTTCCAAAGCGTCACAACATGCAGAACCGAACACGGCAACACAATACCGCCTAATAATATCATTGTCCTCTTCAGCTTGAAACATAGCGGCTCCCTGACTCTGCACAATATTACAACACGGCCATTCCTCTTGCAACAATTCAGAGCGGCACAGCGCCTTCCCATACCAGCAGGCATCAACGTTCTCACCCTGGCTCCGAGCACGTCACTGCAATAGAAAACAGAACCCAACATAGTTGACGTGCTGTAACCACGGTCCATTGCGGCTGTCGCTGACAAATGTCTGTGTTCTAGACATACCGCAACGTCATCATCACAGCCAGGAGCCGATCCAACAGGACGACAGAAGGACACATGCTCACAGGCCAGGCCATTGAACCGCACTCGCACTTGACCGCCTTGCGCTTCTCCATGGTCTCTGCGCTGCCCCTGCATCAGCACAACAGAGATCCTGTGCCAGCAGCTGGCTCTTAATTCCATACATCCTCTCTCTGGTAAGTGCTGATCTGCACAGAGACCACACTGGTACCAGTGATGACCACACCACTTGCTCCACACAGTTCTCTCTGGTGCCCCCTGCTCCCTTGAAGCAAGGTCGCTCCTAAGCTGCCCTCGGCACTGACACTGCCTCTCGCCCATAGCTCCTCCTGTCCCCGGCAGAACCTGGACTTCCACCATTTGCGGGTTGGCGCTCATGCAGGTACCTCAGCTCGTCTACAGCTGCAGGCTCTGTCTGGTACAACTGTCGCTCACTGGCCTTCCTGTCCAGCCTAACTGGAGCAGCAGCCTCCAACAGTCGGAGCTGCACTCACTGCCTGACTGCTCCATCTAACTGGAGAGAGGGTCTTCTGCTTTTGGGTCTGGGGGACCGCTGAATGTCTCTTTTTGCTTCTTCTCTGTCCGTCCGTCCTTCCTTCTTTCTTCGATTTTCTTCTGTTGTCTCCCTTGAACAGCGGCAGGGTTCTTGTAGCTCGTTGCCAATGTTAAAGGGGTGTATTCCTTGTAATGATGAGTCTGCAGTCACTGTTAAGGTAAGTAACTTCTTTACTTCAGATTCAGGGGTCGAGTCATCAAGTTACAGGTAAGAGGAAAGTACATTAGGTTAAAGAGACAAAGACAACCACCGGAAGCCTCACTCTCAGGCAGCTCACTTCCAACTGACAGTCACAGAACACTGAAAGGAAAACACTCGCACAGCATTCTACATCCAACCATTCCACAGGCATTCCACAGCTCACATGCTCACAACACCGACCGCAAAGGGGAAAAGCACATTAGAATACTCAGCAGAGTTGCAAATAGAGACAATGTCATACTCTACTGTGCTGACTCTAGACTCAGTTGTTGTAATCCTTGTGCTCTTTTTTTCCTGATTGGATATGAGAGAGTCTATGCTTGCCTTGTGGTTAAGAATTTCTTAAATTGATAGGGCACATTCTGGTCAGGGGATATCTCCAACTCTGACCCACATGTGGAAACAGCACCATTCTTGGACATAGCGTTCATGTAATTGTCTATGCTGCCTTGTTTTTTTTTTAGCAGTCCCACAAATCTTGGCTCCACAAGACAATGACACATAGCCTCCTTATTATGTGCTGAAGCCTTAACAGCATTGACTGCTCAGTATCTGGTAATTAAATGGATGGAATAGGCCACAAAGTAAAAATCCACACTGTTTTAAGTACCTGTGGGTTTAACTGTCAGGTCTGGAGATACAAGGAGCGTCAGACCAATAATAGCTCTATGGCCTTCAACACAATTCTTTGCACAATGCTGCTCATAGGTCTGTGTCTACACCGCTGTATCAGCGCTTCTTGAGCGTGCCACGCCAGAAGGATCTGGGTTGGAACAACGACGAAGTAAACTATTCGATTGTCTAGGGTGCACAATTTAAAGGTGACATTTTGGCAAACATATGAAGTGTAAATCCTTGTTTTCTTGTCTCAGCTCTGGGCTGCTTGAATTGTGTAGCAGAGGTTGACAGAGGAAGGGGGGGAGGCTGGCTTGGAGAGACCCAGTGTGTCCTTGCACAGTGCATTCTCTGGCTGGAAGTGGGATGAATTGGCTGATACTTATTACCAGAGCAACAATGTAGCAACTTGCTGTGTGTGACCTCTGCCGGACCTAGAGCTTACAAACTTCTCTTCGGCCTCTATTGTAAAAGGCAGCTTGGTTCTGCTACATTTTCATTATAGCCTAGCAGTAAAGCACTCTCCAGACATGTAACAACACATTGTACTAGGGTAGTTATCTTCATCCAGGTTAGGTGAAATGCCATTGATTGCTTCTGATGAGCCTCTGGTGAGTTCTAGGATTGTAGAGATGCTGCCTCTGTCTTTAATAAATAAATAAGTTTGTTCAAATTAACTGTACATTTTCTTCAGTTTGCTACTCTGCTTTTTTTATGTATTGCAAAACAAAAATCTTTACATTTTAAATTTTCAGCAAGCAAATGTATATGCATTATGTGCAAAATAGTTGGGAAGCTTCTGCAAATTGGAAAAACTCCCCATCCTTTTGGATGAGAAGGTCAAGCCACAGGGGACTGGGTTGATTTGGCCGCTTGACTGTGGATACAGTATTTTATTGATTCATAAGGATGCACCCTTACCTAAAAATATGATCCGAACGACAACTTCCAGAATGCCCCAGAAGGGTCAGACTCCAACAATGGGGAATATGACAACTGTAAGTTCTTCCTAAATTATAATACTGGCAAAACAATCAAAACCCAGAATGAAGGGAATGGTTGTTATGAAGTTAATCCTAACCACAGCACTTTGACAGGCTCGAACACTTAAGAAAAGGTGGGAAATTGTGAGAGTTTACGAATGCCAAACGCAGTCAGAGAGAAAACCAGTCAAACACCACCTCCCGAGTGACAACCAGAATGCTTTTGGTCTGCTGAGGCAGCAGTTCTGGCTCACTCAGTTGGATGTGCACCAGGGAGGCGTGTCTATCCGCATTTGCAGATCGCAAATGGTACAGGTCCCAGTTAAAGGCTCTGAGCTGACAGGTTAAAAAAAGAATGATCCATCAAGACCCAACCAATACCAAAAGGGAGGTAATAACAAGCCCACGTTTCAAACGAAGCATGATTAGAGGAAAACTAAATCAGTACACACAAAACAAACTATAAAATGGCGACACCAATCCATTGCTGGTTTGGGAAACAAGCCACCAGCTACCTACAGTAGCATTCCGTTTTCTACAACCTTTCCAGACATTCAGCAATCCTTCTTATTTCGAATTCCCTCAGAACTAAACATTTGCCATGATTAACCCCCATGCTGGCTAGAGAACGAACCATTGCTTAGACCATCTGTGGAGCTCTTTTTACAGCGGGCAACTAAGCACTCCTACAGGCAACCATTCCCAAAGAAATAGAATAACCATTCACTATGCAAAAAAGCCTACTACTCCAATACAGCAGCAAATAAAAGGAAATCTTCAAAATACTGAATGAACCCACCAACGCACCTGTGCTTGCTTCTCGCATCACCCCCTCTTAAGCTTTCTATGACCGGCTCACCACCTTTTTCACTAACCAAGTCTCCACTTTCCGGGCTTCCATTTCCAAGTCCTCTTCTCCCCCCTCAACCTTGTGAACTCGAACCCCCCTCTTCTCTCCACAAATGTAACCCTCTTACTTTAGACTCTCTGAATGCCATCATCACAAGAATTAAATATGGGACTCCCCTCCATGCCTGTTTAATTTAACTTCTTAAACTCATATCTATTGTTTCAAACTCACTCTTAACTCTTCTCACTTCTCCCTAGAAAGGCTTTGCGTCAATAGCATTTAAAACAGCCATTGTCTCGCCCCCCCTATTGAAAAAACCTTCCCTTGATACCCCACTTCCCCTGCCTACTTCTATGCAATCTCTTTTTGCATGCCTCTAGCCACAATTCTGGAATCCCACATCACTGCCTTGAATCCTACTCCTCCCTTCACCCTTTGAAGCGGTTTTTAGCCCAGTCCTCAGAAAAGGTCCTTTCTCACTGCCACCTTGATGACTTTCACTTAGTGGTCTACACTAGTTCCTCAGCTGCCTTGGTTTACCTAGATCTTTCTGCACCATTTGATACGGTCAACCATTCCATCCTCACTGGTGGATTCAGTGCCATAGGCATTTCTGGGCTGCATGTCTCTGGGTTTTTATCTTTTCTCTGGCAGATCCCAAGCAGTCTCTGTCCCCTCTTAGTCCCTTTTACCTTTGTTTTCCACCCCCTCACTTTCAGTGTTCCACAGGGCTTATCTCACTCTCCATTTATGTTCAATCCCTTGCTTCTCTGATCCAGTCCCTTGGCTTTTATTTGTTTGCATACGCTGACGATCCTCAACTCATTTTTAATCTCAATGTCCTACAGTGCGAATTACTCTCCTGCTTTTACACCTGCAAGCTTGATCTCTCTGATTGAGTGCTCCGTGACCCATTGGTGATAGGGCGATATATAAAAACTATGATAGACAGATGGATAGGATGAGTAACCAATATTTGAAAATCAATACTGTTCAAACAAAGATTTTGATAATAGGCAATAACATTTCTCTGTGAATCTCCAGTATTTGTCCACCTTCCTTGTCTCTTTGTCCTCTGTCACTCTAGTGAAAACTATGGGTGCAGAATTGTATTCTGAACTCACACTTGTCCCTCAGGTTAACCATGTTTCATTCTTTTGCTTTTTACTTTGCATTCTTTGTCAACTCCTTCCCATTGGCTCTTCTGCAGCAAATATTTCTGGAGACACCACTCTGGTCTAGTCTTGTTTAGGCTATGGCAACTCTATCTCGGTTTCCCTTACTACTGCCTTTACTGTCTTCAGCCCATCCAAAATGCTCCTGCACATCTCACCTTTGGCCTTCGTAAACAGAAACATACCTCTCACTTCACTATTAAACAAAAAGTTATTTTCAAATCTCTCTATACTAGTAATTTTTCTTTTTATTCATGTGGACGTCGATTCCTCATCAAACGTTTTTCTCATTTCACTTCTTCACGTAATCTTTGCTCTTCCAACCCCCTTCTGCATGTCCGCCCCTGCTACAAAGATTACCGCTCTTTCTAATTTTTTGCTGCCTCAGCTTGGAACAAGCTCATAACTTTCTCTGCTCTATTTCTCGCCACCTTTTTGTCCAACGTCAACTCAAAACCTGACTCACTCTCTCAGACTACCTTACCCCACTCTCCCCATAGACGCTTAGCACTAAGAAACCATCTTGGTGGTGTGTGCGGGCACTCTACAAGTCACTAACATAACAAGGGCGAAGAGTGGGAAAAGCACCCATGCTTTCATCCGCTCTCTGGATGCACGGGGAGGGCACTACCTGGGAAAAGGTAGTTCATTTACCATCAGCTATACAACAGTTGCTCTGGCAAATTGATGTCAGAAATCCTGACACAAGAGTCAGTGGTATATGGAAGAGAGGTCCTAGAGACAAGTCCTACTTATCAGACATGGTACCAGAATAAGTCCTGAAGAAGAAGCTTGAAGAAGCTTGAGAAGAATGACCCATGGCAGCAGTGTGAAAATATAGTCAGCCTGATAAGAACCTTGAATGGGGTGATGGAAGAACCATAACAAGGATGTTGTGTTGAGAAAATCCAAAGTCATGAAGAGTCCAGAGAGAACCAGAGGTGGTTGTGAGATCCAAAAGAGGCATGCGAGGATCAAGAAGGTTCATGTGCTGAAATGAAAAAGAGGCAGTGGAGAGGCCTAATAAGTCTGTGCACTCCGGTGAACCTGCAGACGAACCAGGAGGGAACTACCCAGGAAAGCATCTGGCATACACTTCTTTATGGATACGTTTTGTTGGCCAAAATTTGAGAACTCATTTGTTGATGCCTATGGTTAGCCTGGGGATAAAAGGACATTAAAGAATAGGTTTGTACTTTATGTTGGGCATCACATTTGATGTTTAGTAGTTCTGTGTCTGTAGGGATGGACAAAGACTTGACAGGTTTAAAACTTTTTAGATTAAAATATCTCTTCATCTTGAGGTACAGGGAGCACCTAGAGAGCCCTACTTTAAATTATGCTATATATCACACTAGTTCATTCAGAATTTGCCTATTATTTCGAGAATATTTCCCCAAGTACCTATAGGCATCCATCCAACTCAAGTCGTTATATTGTGAATCATAAGAAAACACTTTAAACAAAGTGTGTGCTGTACAGTGTGTCATTGTTTGAAATCCCTGGGAGCGATATCAGAAGTGGGATCAGAGAGCTCCAATACAATGTACACTAGTCCACCGATGTACCTCACGGGCCCAAGTTCCTGTTTGAACCTCCCCATGTCCTGCTGTACTTGACCTTTTTTAGTATAGAAGATAGTACAGAAGGGGTAAGCATTCCAGATGGTTGTAGGGAGAATATCAGAACTGGACTTGAAGTCCAATTATCAGTGTGAATTTATGGGAGGACCGAATCACTAAATTAATGTTTAAGCAAAGATTATAAATGTGGATTACCGAGGGGAGTTAAAGGTTATTTCAGCTAGCGATGGGTATGACAATCATCTGGACACCATTAGTGTCCCAGTACCAAATAGTTGGACAAGTATTCGTCCAGAGCCGAATAGTTGCCTTTTTAATGAACAAAGCTATGTAGATAAGAAAAACACTTAAAAATATATATATCCATTTTTTTTTATTGTATTTCTTTTCGTTGTTGCCTAAAGAAGATGTTTGTGTAAACCATGAGAGGAATACATTATCCAAAGATAAACCTTTCAATAACAACACAGTTTGTATTTCTGTGCATTCATAGGTGTCGCTTGTTGGACAGGCAAGTAACAGACTATCCCAAAAGTACAGTATGCATGTATATAATCACTGAGAGGAGAGTGGGATGTGTCTACTGTGAGAAACCTGGAGGTATTCTCCCATGTAGACCCAGAGAATCCTCTATTCAGGTGGCCAGGGGAGGGCCATTGCTTTTGGATCCCAACCCTGGAGAGGACAAGCAAGGGAGGATCACCTGGGTAGGGGAGTCCAGGGTTGTGACAATGAGAGAGGCCCAGGGGAGATGGGGTATCCCAAAGGGACAAGAGGCGAAGAGAAGGAAGACTCTGAAGCCTTCATGGCATATATAAATCCCGCTCTCCCGATCCGAGAGGGAGGCGAAAACATCGCCTCAGAATAGAGGAAGAGAATAAAGGGGGTGAGTGTCATGATCTCTGCTTCCAAAAGGTCAGGGTTTTCCCAACTCCCTTGGAAGCAGATCCATAACCCAGGTTCCGAGTGCCAACCAGTCCCAATTGGGACCTTTTGGACCCAGTCCTGGCGCCAGTGGCACCAGGTTCATAAATATGCCCAGTCCCAGCGCTGGAAGCGCCGGGCTCATAATGCTTGGGTGGACTTACCTGCAGCAGACCATGCTGCTTACTTGCCTGCCAGTTGAGCCTCTGATCCTCTTCTGTTTGGAACTACTTTTCCTGTTGGGTGGGGCAGGAGCCACTCCCTAGGTTCAGAACACTGGAACTCTTCTGGAAAGCAGGAACTCTTTTCTTACCTAGGCGTGGCTGTGGAAGGAGACACCTAAGCACTACAGGAGGCTATTTAAACCACACCCGATGGATGAATCTTGCTTTGCGTTATTCTGCATCCTATGCAGCAGAACGCTCATCGTGTCTTCTGCATCTGATCCTGGGCCTAAGGAAAAAGGCTTACCATCCTGAATCCAGTCTTCCGCAACACCTATAAAGACAAGAAAGAACAGGTTAGCATTACGGTCTTCAGTGACAGCGCTTCACTTACCTGGTCCATCGGCTGTCACCAACGCCTCGCGCTGCATTCCGGCATCTGAAAGACAAAGGCTTACCTACTCTTCGTGCGCTCCGGAGGTCTTCGCACTGCATTCCGCCATCTGAAAGACCAAAGCTAACCAACTCTTCGCACGCTCCGGAGGCCTTCGGCGCTGCATCCCGCATCTGAAAGACAAAACAAGGTGCGTTTAAAGACATTGGGGAACTTTAATACTCACGTGCCATTACTCCTTTCCACATCTAACCCAGTGGGTATTCCGGCACCCTGCAGCCGCTCCGAACTTGTACCTGCAAAATAAAAAGACAGTTAGAGCGCATCGTGAAGCAGGCAACAAGCGCTTACTTACGTGCTTCCAGGCGCTTCTATTCATCACACGGGCTCCATCTTCAACTCACTTCAGCCCGTCATCCGCCATCACCGGAACCCTGCAAAACAAGAGACATCATTACTAAAGACTTTTAAAGACATTAGAATTACTCGAAACTTACCGTTCGTGCAGTAAACGACGGACAGCAGTCCTCTGAAGTCAAGAGGCCTGCTCACCTTATCCAGTGAAGAAACTGGTTACAGCACCCTGCCCCGAGGCAGATGGAGAGCACGGCGTTCACTTACCTAAGGTGAGAGCGTTAACCTTTGGGGTTCTACAGGAGAAGAGAAAGGGAAGAAGAGAGAGACATTCAATAACCCAGTTCATTAATCCCATATTTTTTATCTGCAGACATCTTACCCTTCGAGTCAGACATACAGTGCACAGAGGTCCAGCCCAAAGAGCCAGCCGTGTGTTACACATCACCTTTGAAGATACGGTATACGCCCAGTCAAGACAGGCGCCTCTACGGGAATCAGGTGAGCGTTACAGAACGCAAAGCCTACCGCAAACTCCCGTCCAGGCGCTATGGAAACCTCGGATACCGACCAGCTAGCCCAGTTACTTGGGGAACTAAGGGCAGAAGTGCATGCAGCCCGTCAGGAAACGAACGCTCTAAGAAGGGAACTGATTATTTCCAAGGAGCGAACAGATGATCTCGCTAGACAATTGCTACAGTCACAAGCCGGACAGACCCAGTTACCCGCATCTGGGGGAAATCTTCCTTCTACATCCTCTATGAATCCAGTGCAGATCAACCTACCTGGGAATGTACCTCTGGCTCCGCCCGAACGATTTTCTGGTGACCCAAAGAGGTTTGCAGTATTTATCAATCAGTGCCGGTTGCATTTCTTATGCCGGCCAGCAGCCTTTCCAACTGATCAAGCTAAAGTAGCTTTCGTGCTTTCGTACCTTAGTGGCAATGCGGCAGACTGATCGATCCCTCTAGTAAATCAAGATGATCCGGTCCTCCATGATTTTCAAGCTTTTCAGCTCAGTATGGAAAAACTGTTCGCAAGACATTCACAGGGGCAGGCCTTGGACAATGAGCTTCTTTCGTTGCGACAAGGTAATCAAGACCTTTTGGCTTATATTGCGTCTTTCAACAGACTGATAGTGGAAACTCAATGGCCTGAGGACAAAAGGATTACGCTGTTTTATAGAGGTCTACGTGGAGAGCTCAAAGATGTGTTAGCCCAAGTAGTGAATCCCCCACAAGATTGTTCGGACTATATAGACTTAGTCGTTCAAATAGATCACAGACTGCAGAACAGAAAGGCCGATCGTTCCAAGTTTGATGCTCGAGTATTTTCCAAACCGCCAACTTCTTCCAAAGGAGTAGACTCTGGGGAACCCATGCAAATAGGGGGCCTGAAAGGTCCTCTAACACAAAAGGAGCGGGAAAAGAAGAAAACAGTTGCAATTATGCCTCTATTGCGGAAACTCAGGGCACTTTCTTCGAGACTGTCCGGTGAAACCTGCCAAGAAGGCAGTAGGAGCTGCAGTTACCAAAGTTACAAACTCTGAGCAGGGAAACGACCTCGCCCGACAAGAATAGAGGTCTTCTTGCCGAGCGTGAAAACCAGTTCCGTGACCTCGCATTTCGTGATACCTATGGTCCTCATTAGCCCTGATAATCCGGATCGATTACATGCAATTGAAGCTTACGTCGACAGCGGTGCCATCGGCAATTATGTGGATCATGAAATGGTTTTGAGGATGAATCTAACTCTTTGTCCCAAGGCTGTAAAGGACGTCATTACTACGGTGGATGGAACGGAGATAGCCTCCGGACCAGTAACGCATACCACTCAAGAAGTGAAGCTAGTAAGTCAAGATGGACACCATGAGAAGATCGTGTTCGATGTGATCAAGGCTCCTCAGTTTCAGATTATTCTAGGAATACCTTGGTTAGAGAAACACAATCCTCTGATCGATTGGCAAGCAAGAACGGTCCAGTTTCCAGAATGTGTCTCTACTTGTCACCCTCCACCTGGTGTTGCACTGGCAGCAATTTCTTCAGAGACTCCCCAGTTACCTCCCGAATACCTAGAATACCAAGATGTTTTCCGGAAGGATCAGGCTAACTCTCTACCTCCTCATAGGTCTTATGACTGCCAGATAGACCTGATACCTGGATCTACTCCTCCTTGTAGTAGAATTTATGCCCTCACCGAGCCTGAGAACCTTCACCTTCGACAATACCTGGATCAATACCTGGCAAATGGGTTTATTCGTCCTTCCAAGTCCCCTGCTTCTTCAGCTTTGTTCTTCGTTCCAAAAAAGGAAGGAGACCTTAGAACTTGTATAGATTATCGCTCCCTGAACCAGATCACTGTCAAGAATAGATATCCGTTACCTTTGATCCCTGAACTCCTGGACCAAGTCAGAAAAGCATGCATATATACAAAGCTGGATCTTAGAGGAGCCTACAACTTGGTACGAGTAAAAGAGGGCGATGAATGGAAGACGGCCTTCCGCACCAAATATGGGCTATTTGATATCAGGTCATGCCCTTCGGACTTTGCAATACCCCGCCCGCTTTTCAATATTTTATGAACGATGTCCTCAGAGAGCTCATAGACGTGTGTGTTGTTGTTTACATTGACGACATCCTCGTTTATTCTTCATCGGAATCTGAACATCGGAAACAAGTGAAAATGGTCCTCGAAAGATTGCGTCAACACAAACTTTTCGCTAAGTTGGAAAAATGTGTTTTCAACGTGACTGAAGTTGAATTCTTGGGATTCATATTATCACCTAGCGGAGTGCGTATGGATTCAAAGAAGGTCGATGCAGTTCTCAAATGGCCATCACCATCCTCCGTAAAAGGTGTGCAAAGCATGTTAGGCTTCGCTAACTTTTACCGCAGGTTTATCCCCGAATTTTCTCCAATAGTCAAGCCTTTCACTGCCTTGTTAAAGAAAAACAAACGTTTTGAATGGTCTACCGAGGCGGAACAAGCTTTCCAGGATTTGAAGACTAAATTTATCTCTGCACCAATCTTAAAACACCCTCGCCCCGAACTCCCCTACATCGTGGAAACTGATGCTTCAAGCCTTGCCATGGGGGCAGTTCTATCACAAAAGGACCCGGTAACCAATCAGTTGCATCCCGTGGCATTTTGGTCCCGCAAATTCTCGCCTCCTGAAATCAATTACACTATTACTGACAAGGAACTTCTGGCTATCAAGTCTGCCTTTAAGGCTTGGCGGCATTATCTGCTGGGGGCCCGACACACCGTTACTGTGATTACGGATCACCGAAACCTGCAATATTTGAAAACCGCAAAAGCCCAATCCTCTAGACAACTCCGTTGGGCATTATTCTTTGCCGAGTTTGACTTCATAATTACCTATCGACCTGGTACAAAAAACGGTAAAGCTGATGCCCTTTCTCGGATGGGAGTGGAAGAACACTTGATCAACCCTAAACCTGTACCAATCATTCCCGAACAAAGAATTCTGGGTGTAATCGCCACACAATCCATAGAGGAAGTTAAGGATAAAGCCAGGCAACTTGTAACTCCAGCTGACATACAGAATTGGCATCTGCAGGGAAAGGACTTTGCAGTAAAGGACAACTTATTGTATTTCCAAGAACGATTATACCTGCCCAGCACAGATTTACAGAAAAAAGTAATCTCTTGTTATCACGATTCTTTAATGGAAGGACATCCCGGTATGGCCAAGACCTCAGAAAAGATCAAGCGCTACTTCTGGTGGCCGTCTTGGAAAAAAGATATCAGAGACTTTATAATGTCCTGTGGAGTATGCGCCCAAAACAAGAGTCAAAAGGAAAGACCAGCAGGCCTCTTACGCCCTATTGACATCCCACCTCGCCCTTGGCATACGCTTTCTATGGACTTCATCACCGATCTACCTCCATGCTCCGGATACAATACGATTCTAGTAATCGTGGACTTATTCTCCAAGATGGCGCATTTCATTCCGCTCAAAGGCTTGCCAACAGCAGCAACTCTGGCCCGAGAATTTCTCGAAAACATCGTCCGACTGCACGGTTTTCCTTCGGTTCTAATTTCGGATCGAGGTAGTCAATTTATTTCTCATTTTTGGCGAAGTTGCTGTCGGTCGGCTCAAATTGATGTGAGACTATCGACCAGTCACCACCCTCAGACCGACGGACAAAACGAGAGGACCAATCAAACTCTGGAACAGTATTTACGCTGCATGCTGCAACAAACTGAAAAAACTTGGAAAGACATCCTTTGGATAGCCGAATATGCCTACAATAACTCTGTCCATTCGGGAACTGGGAAAACCCCGTTTTTTCTTTTATACGGCAGTCACCCTCGAACCTCGGAGTTGGATACCCTCCAAGATCTTGAAACACCAGCAGTAGACTACCTGCATTCTACAATCACCCAAGCCTTTAAGGAAGCTGTTTCTCACCTTCAAAGGGCTAAAGAACAATACAAGAAAAGGAGCAGATCCACATCGGAAGGAAGCCCCTCAATATCAAGTAGGGGATCAAGTCTGGTTATCCACCAAATATCTACCTCTAAAAGGGCCACGCACATTCAACCCAAGATACCTTGGTCCCTATTCCATCACTACCATAGTAAACCCAGTAGCGGTCAAGTTGGACTTGCCCCCGCACATGAAGATACATCCGGTCTTCCACGTCTCTCTATTAAAACCCGTGCAACCTCAAACCCGACTAACTAAATCTCCAAAACCCATCCTAGTTGATGGAGAACTCGAGTTTGAAGTCAAAAGCATTCTGGACTCCAAGATCTCCAAATCTAAACTATTTTACCTAATTGACTGGAAAGGCTACGGCCCCCAAGAGAGATCCTGGGAACCTGCTGAATATGTCCACGCTCCTCGCCTAATCAAAAGATTTCACCGAACATTTCCTGACAAGCCAAAACCCCCAGAGAAGCCCGGTTTGGGAGGGGCCTTGAGGGGGGTACTGTCATGATCTCTGCTTCCAAAAGGTCAGGGTTTTCCCAACTCCCTTGGAAGCAGATCCATAACCCAGGTTCCGAGTGCCAACCAGTCCCAATTGGGACCTTTTGGACCCAGTCCTGGCGCCAGTGGCACCAGGCTCATAAATATGCCCAGTCCCAGCGCTGGAAGCACCGGGCTCATAATGCTTGGGTGGACTTACCTGCAGCAGACCATGCTGCTTACTTGCCTGCCAGTTGAGCCTCTGATCCTCTTCTGTTTGGAACTACTTTTCCTGTTGGGTGGGGCAGGAGCCACTCCCTAGGTTCAGAACACTGGAACTCTTCTGGAAAGTAGGAACTCTTTTCTTACCTAGGCGTGGCTGTGGAAGGAGGCATCTAAGCACTACAGGAGGCTATTTAAACCACACCCGATGGATGAATCTTGCTTTGCGTTATTCTGCATCCTCTGCAGCAGAACGCTCATCGTGTCTTCTGCATCTGATCCTGGGCCTAAGGAAAAAGGCTTACCATCCTGAATCCAGTCTTCAGCAACACCTATAAAGACAAGAAAGAACAGGTTAGCATTACGGTCTTCAGTGACAGCGCTTCACTTACCTGGTCCATCGGCTGTCACCAACGCCTCGCGCTACATTCCGGCATCTGAAAGACAAAGGCTTACCTACTCTTCGTGCGCTCCGGAGGTCTTCACACCGCATTCCGGCATCTGAAAGACAAAAGCTTACCAACTCTTCGCACGCTCCGGAGGCCTTCGGCGCTGCATCCCGCATCTGAAAGACAAAACAAGGTGCGTTTAAAGACATTGGGGAACTTTAATACTCACGTGCCATTACTCCTTTCCACATCTAACCCAGTGGGTATTCCGGCACCCTGCAGCCGCTCCGAACTTGTAACTGCAAAATAAAAAGACAGTTAGAGCGCATCGTGAAGCAGGCAACAAGCGCTTACTTACGTGCTTTCCAGGCGCTTCTATTCATCACACGGGCTCCATCTTCAACTCACTTCAGCCCGTCATCCGCCATCACCGGAACCCTGCAAAACAAGAGACATCATTACTAAAGACTTTTAAAGACATTAGAATTACTCGAAACTTACAGTTCGTGCAGTAAACGACGGACAGCAGTCCTCTGAAGTCAAGAGGCCTGCTCCCCTTATCCAGTGAAGAAACTGGTTACAGCACCCTGCCCCGAGGCAGATGGAGAGCACGGCGTTCACCTACCTAAGGTGAGAGCATTAACCTTTGGGGTTCTACAGGAGAAGAGAAAGGGAAGAAGAGAGGGACATTCAATAACCCAGTTCATTAATCCCATATTTTCTATCTGCAGACATCTTACCCTTCGAGTCAGACATACAGTGCACAGAGGTCCAGCCCAAAGAGCCAGCCGTGTGTTACACATCACCTTTGAAGATACGGTATACGCCCAGTCAAGACCGGCGCCTCTACGGGAATCAGGTGAGCGTTACAGTGAGGGGGTCAGAAGAACAAAAAGGTCTAGCCTTGATCTTAAAAACCTATCCAAGTTCCCCTATTTCAGATCATTCAGTATGCTGGCAAAACAAGGGCCTCCATAACAGAATACCCGGGGCCGAGACCAACTTTAAAAAGGGAGAATCACCCCAGCCACACCTTTGCATCATCCTATGTTCATTTGGCCCACAGACAGTATTTTCGATCTCATCCCATCTCCGCTGCCCCGTTTCCAACAAGTACTGCGACAAGGAAGAGGCGACTGAGAATAATACAGATTACCCATAGGAACAACATTGGGATGCAGGGAGAGGCTGATTACATTTCACCACTAGTTTGTTCCACTAATAGAATCAGCAGACAAGGTCAGGCAGTTCACCTTAACCATGCACAGCTGACACCACTTGACTCTCAGGGTATAAAATGTGTGGTACTGCCAAAGATGATGTGTGAGCTGTGGTTGCTTGTTGGAACGTGAAAGCCAGGCAGCAGGAGGCTGCAGAAAGAGAATCCTGGAAGATCCAGAGGAGAGCGGGATGCCAAGATGCTGACCTGGTGTGTCAGAGGGGTTGCAGCATGGCCAGGGAGCCGGATTGAGGTGTGCTGCCAGCTGCTGGCCATGTCCAGACCAGTGCTCGTTCCCCTGGGACGTGTGCTGGTCGCAGGAGAGTCTGAAGGGCAGGTGCTAAGACCCTCACCTCAACCTACATAGCCCGAGGGCCTGCTCACCAGCGCTGTGCTACCGGTTGAGTTTCGTAAAGAAAGAGAGAGAAACTCAGTAGCAAGCGGGTGGCTGGAGCGGAAGCAAAAGTGATGAAAGATGCAAGCAGCACGTTAATTGGAAAGCAGAAAGAAAGCAAGGAAAACCAGAGAAACAGTGCGCTGGTGGCGCGAAGAGAGAGAAAGACAGTGAATTTAAAGGGTGCGGAAACCAAAGAGAGGGTGCAAGCAACTCGAAAGCAGGAAGAGGGTGCGAGCGACCCGAAAGCAGGAAAGAAGGAGTGAGCAACCTGAAACCAGAAAAAAGGGTATGAGCGACCCAAAAGTAGAAGAAGGAAGGTGCAAGGGTGCCTGGGCAAGTGAGAAGAGCGTGACAGGGGCACAGTAAAGCAAGAGGTGTGTGAAAGAGGCACAATAAAGGGAAAAGGAGGTGCAAGTGTGCACAGCAAAGTGGAAAGAGAGGTGAAAGAGAAACAAGAGCAGAGTGGAAAGGACACCAGAGGAAAAAGGTGCCAGAAGAAAGATACAAGGTGTAAAGAGAAGGGACAAAAGTTAGAGTGGTTGCATAGGTGAGGAGCAATAGCCCAGCGTTTCCCAAAGTTTCTGACACTTGCCGCTTGAAGAACTATGTGTTGAAGGGTACATCCTGACCATGTGAGCTTTTCTTTGATGTTTGAAATCAGAGGGACCTAAGCTTAGGAAAGGAAACCTTGAGAGGCCCAGAGAGACATTTTGAACTTTGAAAGAGAGTCCTAGACTTGGGGAAGGGAACCCCGAGAGGACTAAACATAAACTGAGTCTTTTTGTTTGGAGTTGGAAGGATCAAAGCTTGGGGAAGGGAACCCCAAGAGACCCAGAGACATTGGGAACTTTATTGAATTTCTGCAAAAACCCTACATGGAAGGTTCTGAGGGAAACCCTTTTGAGTTTAACTATTTTTGAAACTTGCAGAACTACACCTGATGGTAAGATTACCTGAAACCAGCCTTGGTTTGCATTCTTTTTTTTTATGAGCCTACATTTTATTCTTTAAGACGACCCCAGAACACATTTTGTCTAAGAGTGAGGGCAAGCATAGGTTGTGACACATACAGATTTTGGTTTCGGACGTACGGATATCGACAGCCCTTAGAAACCTCAGCTGAGGCAACAACCTCCGTAGAGCCAGGGTCAGTTAGGTATTACACCACCCCAATAAAGCTCTTCAATAAAGCTTTTCAAACTGTTACTTTTGAGTCTGTGTCTCCCTTGATACCATGCCTGGCTCAGACTGCTCATCATTTTAAATGCTCCTTTTGGGTCTGGCAATCTTTAGCCTTCTGGCTCCAGCAAGGCACTGAAAGAAAAAAACGAGTGATCATTTCAATCAATGACTGGTGAAGTGTTACTGAATGCAAATCTTTGGGATGCTAAAGCCATGCTTTCTATCTGTGATACTGAGTGGGAATGAGGCATTGGAAAAATATCTTTTCATTAATAGTATTTTTCTTTATTTTTCGGGTGAGATACGTTTGTGGTGTTTTGGGGCATGGTAAAAGACACCAAACAAAAATACATAAGGAATGAGTCCTCCATGGTTCTCGGCTGACTGCTGATTTTCAGATCTTTAATTGGCATGCGCATGTATACTTTATGTATTTGTTTCACTTGTACATCCATTTGGTCCAATGTTTCTAAATTGTAAACTTTGTCTTCCTTGTCTTTATCAACAAGTATCCTTTTCTTTTTAACTCTAATTTTGGAAGGAAAATTTCTGCTGTCACAGAATGGGGCGTTTTGGTTTAAAAATATAGCCACATTCTTTAGTAAGATCTGCCACTTTTACTCAATTCAAAGAGACTCATTTTGGCAACATGAGAAAGTCGGAGGGCAGGATTTGTAACCTATGTTTCAGTATTGCCAGCACATCACTGCCGGAATCACACTTCCCATTGAACCATTTTACTTGCTCTATAACTTGGCCCGCAAGCTGAATATAGTTCTTTGCTGCAGGCACACTACCTCCTGAGCTCAGGGTTTGTTAACTCGGATCTCTGCAACAGCTATATTAATCTACTTATATATATATATATTATTTGGATTGGGAATTGGAATCTGTAGCTTTCAGATTTCTCATAGGTGGTGAGCAAATCAATAGGCCCCTAAACAGAATACCAATTTCCAATAGCCAGTTCATAAACTATTGTTCCAGACCAATGGTTGTAAACTGCAAAAAATATGGGATACCAGAGATACATTACAAATATTGAGAGTTTTGCTTCAGCTCACCCCTCGTCAACAAACCACCAGATGAAAGTATATCAGTTCAGCACATGAAGGTCAGGGACTTTGTTTGCACTTTCACCCCTCTGATCTGACTGCACTCAAACCAAAAAGTGGCAGCAGAATTTGTTTAATTATGCTTTTAAAAGGATAGTCATGATGTGCCTGAATGATTCCAGGCAAGCAGCCAAAGTAGTAGTTATTGTATTTTGTAGGGGAAACTCTTCGGCTTCAAGTGATAATTAATGAGGTAATCATCTGAATCCGAATATCTAATTTTCAGCTGGAATTTGACTGAATACTCACTCAAAGCTGAATTTCGGGCACCCCTACACACCATAGAGCTGAATTCATTTATGGGCTAGTGGTAATATAAGTTACCGCTCTAGACCAGACTCTGAGAGGTAGTGGAGGGAATGACAAGTTACCCACCGGAGTGACTAATGTACTACTACTTCATAGCCCCCTTTCCTCCATCCTGTATGGGCGTCCCCCGCCAGGGACAGAACCGGAACCTTTTCTCCAGAAACTGTATCTTTCCCTTTAAATTTGGATGTGCGCTGCAGCATGGCACTGGGGGCATGCACTCCCTTGACTATGCCCACCGGCACCACACCTCAGTCCCCTTTGACGTGTCGGCTGCATTAACCTATCACCCTTGCCTCTTTTTAGGGGGAGGATGGTGGGAAGTAGCGAGGAAAGGGGACTATGGACTAGCAGTATGTTAGTCACTCCGGTGAGTAACTTGTAATTACTGCTACATCCTGTCCCCTTTCCTCCATCCTTTATGAGCGTTTACCACTGATCATAGAGCCCTGGGGAGGAGAGTTGCTGAACCTACTTAGGCAAACAGGTTTTGCAGCACCGCCTAGCCGAAGGCCGCATTAGAACGTGCACTGACGTCCAGGCAGTAGTGTCTGAAGAAGGCTGAGGGGCTGGCCCATGTCGCCGCCCTGCTAATTACTTGCCATGGTACATGTCTTTGGAAAGCGGCATGTTCCTTATAAACACCTTGCACTGAACCTTGTATGCTTCCTGAATGGCTGCGACCATCCACCTGGCTATTGAGGCCTTGGACGCTTGTAAGCCCGGATTCGTTCAACCGAAGGTGAGAAAAAGAGCGCCCAAATTGTGGAAGTCCTTGGTCCTGTCCAAGCAGAATTTCAGTGCTCGCCTAACGTCAAGACAGTGCAGCACTTTCTCTGCCTCATCCACAGGACTAGGGAAGAATGTTGGAAGCACACTCATCTTGGCAATGTAGAATGAGGAGACCACCTTTGCGAGAAAGGAAGGATGGGTGCGTAGCACCACTTCATCTCAATGGAACGTTGTGTATGGTTCTGTTGCCACCAGGGCCTGGATTTCGTTAATCCTGCGTGCTGAAGTGAGGCCCACCAGAAGCGCTGTTTTGTTAGTCACCAACAAGATATCAGCACTTGCCATGGGCTCAAATGGTTAATGCGCAAGAGCGCTGAGGACTACAATTAGATTCCCAGACTGGATGCGGACGCCTGAATGGCGGGAAAAGCCTTGTCAGACCAGCCAAATGACTTTTCACCACCGGGTTGGAAGTCGAGTAAGACAATGTGTCTGAGTTTCTGTATGCTCCTATTGCTGCAAGATAAGTCCTGCATGTTCCCACCTGGACACCTGATCTAGCTAGATGTGCCGTGAAGGACAGTACCTGGTCTAGGGTACATGTTAGAGGGTCAATGCCTGTGTGTCTCGCCTTGAAGCAGAACCTGGCCCATTTGTTTCTGTATTGTTTGCGTGTAGCCTGGCTCCGGGCCCCTTGAATGATTTCCATGTTGTCCTGAGACAGATGTAGGTGCAGAAGAGTTTTCTGCTCAGGTAACAGGCTGTTAAGGCTAGCCTCTCCGGAGAGGGGTGGGTCACAGCCCCCACCACCCTTCTGCTGGACTAGGAGAGGGATAGACCCCCAGGGGGAGGGGCACTGAGGGGCTATCCGCCATTTGCCGGAGGTCTGAGTACCAAGGCCTGCCAGCGACTGTGGCATTAATAGAATCAGCCGCCGGTGATGGCATTCTCCGACCTTCTGAATGACCTTGTGCAGCAGTGGGGGTTGGAGGAAATGTATAGGACCACAAGTTGCCCCACCGCATTTGCAAAGCGTACCCCATCAAGCCCTGCCCCTGGCCCCCAGGAGGCAAACTTCTGACATGTCCGGTTGTGCTCCGTCGCAAAAGGTCTATGTGAGGATGCCCCCACATGTTGAAAATGCTCTGAAGGACATTCCTGTTAAGCTGCCACTCGTAATTGTCGGACCCCTGCTGGCTGATCCTGTCCGCCTTGAGGTTCGATTCCATCGGCAGATGCACCACTGAGATCCATATGCCGTGACTGTTGGCCAATACCTATATGCTGATGGCCAGCCTGCACCACAGGGGAGACCTGGTACCGCCCTGTTTGTTGTGGTAGTACATGCATGTGGAGTTATACATTTGACTACATACTGCACAGCCTCTGACCATTGGCAGAAAAGCCCTGAGCGTGAGCCAAATGGCCATCATCTCCAACCAGTTGATATGGTTCTGCTGGTCCTATGTCGACCATAGCCCATGCACAGCACGGCTTCCCAAGGTGGCTCCCTATCCCTGGTGGGAGGAGTCTGTAGTAATCGTGTGTTCCAGCTCGGGTGGTTTGAACGGCCTGCCTGCCCTGAGTTTGGAGTCCAGCCACCACCACCCAAGGTCCTGGTGCAGGCTCGCCAGTATGGCAACTGCCGCTGCCTTCCCCTTCCCCCCGCCCTGATTCCAGGAGTCTGAAAAGTGTAGCTGTAGTCTCCTCATTTTGGGCCTGGTGTAAGGCACCGGCAGGAGACAGGCGGCTGTTATGCCTAACAGGTGTTGATACCACCATGCTGTGGTGGCTGTTCTGCGGTGGAAATGCCCCACTGCAGCCTTGATCGCAGACACTTTCTCCTCCGAAGGGAACATCATCTGCCGTTGTGTGTGCCATAGGAGTCTCAGGAACACCAGGGTCTGTGTGTGCTGCAACTGCGAATTCTAGAAGTTGATGGAGAACCCCAGATTGTAGAGGGTGGTCATGAGTCTGTCTGCTGTGTTCCTGACCTGCCCGGGAGATTCCCCCTGACCAACCAATCGTTGAGGTACGGATAGACGTGCAGGCCCTCTGACCTGAGCTGTGCTGCTACAGTGATCATAAGCCTTGTGAAGACCCTGGGTGCTGAGTTAAGGCCAAACAGCAGCACCTTGTATTGGAAATGCAAGCCCATGACCCGAAACCTGAGAATGCCAAATAGGAACGTGTATATATGCGTCCTTCAGATCCAGGGAGCACGTCCAGTCTCCCACACACAGGGACTCTGCTATCAGAGCTGGCGTGACCATTTTGAACTTCTGCAAGGGCAGATAAATGTTTTTAAAGTATAGATCTAGGACCACTCACAGGCCTGCCTGGTTCTTTTTCTGAATAGCGAAAACGCAGGAATAAAAAGGCTCAACCCCCGTTGAGGGATTGGAACCTCCTCTACCGCTTCGCTCACTATAAGTGAACGTTTTCCCGATAGGATTGATGGTGTCCCGATCTTCGGGAGGGGCAGAGAACAGGGAGGGGTGGACTGAATGGGGAGGCGGAAGCCCTGTGAGACCACCTACACAACCCAAGGGGTCTGAGAACATTGTCCGCCAGACTGACTGTGGAGGGCCAACCTGCCTTCGACTGGAGTGCTGTGGATCTGATACTGCCCGTCATTGTTTCTTTGCCTCTGAAGCTAGGGTGTGGGAGGGGGATTGAAAAAACCCTTGTGCAAAGTCTTTTGATGCTTTTGGCGGTGTTGGCCTGGGGACCAGTCTGGCTTCCTGGCCCTTCCGTCTTGGATGCCAGAAATCCGCCAGGTTTTCGGGTGCTATCCACACGACGTTGCCCCTGGCCAAAGCTTTTGGCTGCCAGCTTGGTTAAGATAGTCAGTGACTTGGCCATTTGGGAGCTGGTTTTCTTTTTGACAAGCTCCCCGTCTGTGGTGGAGTGAAACAAATCCGCCCCCTTCAAATGGTAGATCCAGAATTCTTTCCTGGACATCTAGGTGGAACTTTGTGGCTTTGAGCCAGGTTGTTCTTCTCATGTCTGTCGCTACGCATTGTAATGTACTGCTTGTTGTTCGATGTAAAGCACTTTGCTTTCAGCATCAATATGAGCAAACATGGCTTCCAAGAGGCAATCCTGCCTTGAATGACGCCTGCTTGTGGGCCAGAATGTCTGGAGGAAGGCCGCAATATCAAACCATAGTCTTTGAATTGCACCGGCGAGGATAGCGTCAGTATTTGCCTGCCTGAGGTGAAGCCCTGCGTTTGAATAGACCTTTTTGCTATAGTCTTCAAGGACCTTCTCCTCCTTGCCCAGTAGCACTGATGTGGATGCGCTGGTGGAAGAAACCTGGGGTTTGGCATATATGAAGGCCGCTGCAATGACAGACAATGGCTGGGCGTGTACTGACAAGAGTAGCGCATCACCCTCTACCTGCCTCAACTTGGCATTCATCTTCTTGTTCACTGGCTGTGTGGAGTGTGGTTTAGCCCAGCTCTTGTGTGGAGTGTTGGTTAGCCCAGCTCTTTTTTGCCAGAGCATCAACATCCTTTTGCAGAGGAATACCTGACCTGGAGTCTGCGCTGATGGTGAGAACGTCTGCCAAGACCTCAACTTCAGGCTGAGCCTTTTGAGGCTGGGGATGCCCAAGTACTCTGGAAGACCAGTGATCCTATCATGGAACGCTCTTGCTGATGACGATGTGTCCTGTTCTTCCTTGTCAGTGTCTTGCTGGTCGCCCGTGTTGAGATGGACCACGAGGTCCACTGGAGTTGGAGTGGTCAGAGAGGGAGGCACGCCAGCACCCCAGCACCCCCTGGGGGGGCATGTAGGTCCGTAGATGAGGGAGTGGGGTGCTTCCACTTGGAGCCTGTGGCTGTGCTGGTCTTTGAGCAGGTACTGGCTGCTGAGGGAGCATGCGAGGGATTATGTCCTGGATAATGTCCTTTAGGGTGATCCAAATTTGCAGAGACCGCATGAGTGTTGGAAGTTTCTTGAAGAACTGTCCTTGCAGGTTGGCTGAGAGCGTTCTTGCACCTGTGCTTGCACAGGTGGAGCCATGTAGCCCTGCTGTCTGCCCCCACTGAGCCTGTTGTGTTAGTGTGAGGCCTCAGTGTAGCACATGGAGCCAGACACAGTCGGGTAGGTCGTGAACCATGTGACCAGTGACGTGGACGCAGTGTCCAATCCACTCTATGTCGATTCCTGCCATTGGTGCTAGCCCGACTGGCATGCATCTGTTCTGGTCGCCATTTTGTCTGCTTGGGCTGCCATTCTTTCTGTCCCTTTAAGGTGCACCTGTGTGCTTGACACAGGCCTGGGCTCAGCCTGTATGCTGGAACGCATAGGCTCTGCTCCTGCTTGCACCTCAGGACCTTGCCTGGTAGGTTGTTGACCCTCGGCCATGGTGCCGGAGGTACTATCAGCGCTCCCTACAGTCACCCCCTCAGACGTAGGCCTGGTAACAGGGCAAAGCCCCTCTTGACACGTCCTGGTGTTTGGGCCTAGTGGCTCTTTGGGTGTGATGACCGGGAGGATTCTTGGATCCCTCAGCCATTAAGCCGGAAGCTACAGGAGCCTCAGTACGCTTGCTTCCAGGACCTGACTGAACCCTGCCGGTGGTTGAACTCCCTGAGAAGGAGTCGCCCTTGCGGGGTGTTTTGGAGAATAGTATCTTCACCTTCTTGGTCTTTCCTCTAATGTATTCCTTCACATGGTCAAGAGGAGATCTGTCGAACAGTTCCTTTACCCGCGCGAGCCGGTTCTTTAGGGACCAGGGAGTGAGCACAGACATGTGCCGGGGACAGTCGAGGCACCCGTGGATGGTGTATGTGTAAAAAATAAAAGTTACATTGAAAAAATAAACAAAGGAACTAGGGAAAAAGGCACGTGGAATTATAGCCACAACTCGGACTCAAGGGACTTTATTTCTTTTTTCAAGAACAATGAGTAACAGAACCGCAAAAGGATGCAGAAATACCCCAATAAGCTCTACAGTAGCCCTTTAAACGAGAGCTCCCCTATTTCTCCGAATAGGGAAGTTAGTTGTTAACTGCAGGCAGTTTCATAGCAGGGTTGGATGGGAGGATGATGAGGAATCTGCGGGAGAAGATGGATTGCGAAGATGGATTGCCTTTCTCCCGCAGATTCCTCAACAGATAGACACCCCAGTCTCTTGTTCACTCTTAAAGGATGTTTCAGACTTTCCTGGGTTATTTTATCTTTTAGCCCGATGGATGGCTGTCGATGAAAAACAGGTCCAAACTTAAATCTCTTCTCATGGTTCACAAATGTACCCACGGTAAGGCACTAATGTAGGAATACTCCTCTATCTAGCGCCAATAGCCTTCTCGTAATCTCTGCTCTCCTCTTCAAGGAGGGGCGCCTCACACTGCCTGTGCTTTCTCTCGTTACCGCTCTTTCTCCGTGAAACAGTCAACGCCAATTTGTCCAAAACCAAACTAAAAGCCTACCTCATAGACTTAGAGTTACCCTCTTAACGTACCTCTCATCTGCCTTCTAGTCTCTGTCCCTCACTTTCTATGCCTCTACTCTATCACTTTATCCATCATGCTAACATCCCCAACATCTGGCTTTACTGCCTAACTGCACTTAAAAATGTCTAGTGTTGGTTGTCCTTTATGTATGTAAAAACCATGTATTTACATACATTCCATTTACTCCCCTCCACAACCTGGTCAGAATGTCACTCGAATTCACCCCATTGTAAGAAGCTCATTGCATTACAACCTATTCACTAGACCCCTCTTCAACCTTCTCGACTCCCTGGGCATCTCATACACCAACTATGCTGATGACACCCAGGTGCTCATTCCCCTTACGGGTGACTACGAGGCAGACAAGACCACCCTTAATTCCATCTATTGCACCATCCAAGCATGGATGGCAGAAAACTGGCTGTGCCTCAGCAGTGACAAAACCAAGCTTCTGCTGATCGGCTTACCAACCATCTTGGGTAACCTTGACAAGAACTACTGCTCCTTCACCATTGATAATATACCCATAGCTGTGTCCCATACAGTCAAAACCCTGGGAGTCTACCCAGACTATAATCTCACCATGAACAGGCAGGTCAACGCCATTGCCTCCTCGTTGGCCTATTACGCTAAACTGCTCAATGCAGTAAGACCCTTCCTAACCACACAGAACTGCCAGGGCTACTATCGGCTCGAGACTGGACTTACTGCAATTCCCCAGTGCACACCCTAGCCTGATGTATTTTTTATAATTTGTATTGCTGATAGCGCGAACCTAGTTCAAGAGAAGTGGAGCGCTATACAACAGGACTGTGCCAAAATTGGCCTTGCAATTTTATACAGTAACGCAGTATGTTGGTGGAGGGAGAGAGTGATTGTTATTACTCTGGAAGGTATTGTTGAAAGAGACATATTTAGTGTGTTGATTAACTGGAGGATGGTAGGGGCATGTCGAGCCTCTTCTGAGATCGAGTTCCAAATGGCTTGGCATGGCAGGAGAAGGACTGTTTGAGAGGCTTCTCTTTGCAGGCTAGTTTCAACTTCAACCTTTTGATAGTTTTGCTATGTGAGGTGTGAGATCCTGGGGTGTGGAGATTAGCTACCAAGTATTGTGAGGAGTGAGGAATGAAACTCAGACACAAGACTGCCATATTTCTGGTTATTCTTGCTTTCATACCTTTGTAATTGCCCAGGGTGCTGTTCTGTAAGGGCTTCTCGCTTTCATACATTTGTGATTGCCGGATATACTCTCCTGCCGGGGTTCCTTGTTTTCACACACTTGTGACTGCCTGGTAAACTCTCCTGCCAGGGCTCCTTGTTGTCACACAATTGTGACTACCTGGGTTTTTCTACTGTCAGGGCTTCTTGTTTTCACACATTTGTGACTACCTGGCATACTCTCCTGCCAGGGCTCCTTTTTTTCACACTCTTGTGACTGCTTGGTATGTTCTCCTGCCAGGGCTTCTTGTTTTCACACATTTGTAATCATGCAGGCTCTCTGCCTTTGCCAAAGTTGCACAAACACCTTGTCATTTACTATGTCCTTCGGATGTATTATCCATTCCGGGTGCCTTCTATATTTGTACAATACATATTCATGTGTTTGTAAGGGTATTGTTTGTACTTCACGTTCCCTTCTGATAAACTCACCCTTTCTTTCTCTCTCGGTTGCTTGGGCTTCATTTAATGTCCCTCGATATGGCCGTTGATACGCCTCGGGTCCCCACTACCTCTAGGCAGACTGACCAGATTTTTGTGGCATTGCTGAGCACTCCTGCGGTGAACCGGAGAAACGTCTCGGTCGGTGTTTCCTCTTCCGACCATTTCCTTCTGGGTTGTTTGGCTCTTGCAGCTTCCCCTTCACATGCCAGCTTTGCTCCAGGCTCCGGATGGCAAACTGCTGCTTGCAATCACCTGCGAACACCCAGGAGTCCCTCGCTGACTCCTGTCATTCTAGCAGCATCTAGTTTTCTTGCAGCAACTCCTGCTTTCTTCGATTGCGAACCTCCTGGCTCCACCACGCCGGTAACCTACTTTAGCTTTCCTCAATCTCACAGAGAAACTTTGCTCTCTCCCGCCAGCTGCAGTCAACATCCATTCTCTGCTTCAGGTGCCTTTTAAACTTCCCGGGCACCAGTGTGTATGCATAACTAGAGCACTTGCTGGAGTTGTTTCTTCCTGTGCTCTGCACTGCTCAATCTCTCTTTCTCGTCCCAGTATTTCGGTTATCTGAGAAAGGAAGTCCAGTTCTGAGAACTGAATTGGAAGACTTGAATAAACATTCTTAACAGTTTCAAATTATTAATGAGTTCTAGATGAATTGATTTCCGTATTCTTCATGGGAGAAGGGGTGGATGCATAACAATAGGCCATGAGGGAAATGAATATGGGCAGGTTATTTTCAACAGAAAATGGAGGATAACATGTCTCATCCAATGAAGCCATGACAACTCCCCGAAGGTCGTCTCCCCCCATGTGATCTTCCCTCAAATAGGCGCCCCCCCATTGTCAGGATCAGGTTGCGGCTGCCGTCCCCTTGCAACATGGAAGGAGATCACTGCCAGGAAATCAGTGATTACTCCATTGGATTCATCACAGTATGTTGGTGTCCCATATGATACTGCTTTGTAGGTGAAATATGCAGTGTTGACTATGATCCTGGCGGGGAGGAGGAGCCAGTGAAGCGTGCGCACTGTTGGATGGATACGGTCGAATTTGCATGCACCTCTAATGAGGTGGGCTGAAGCGTGGTGTGCTGCTTTGATGGGGGCCAGGTGTGTGGCTGGAAGCCCAGTAAGGAGGGCATTTCCACATCAATGTGTGAGATAACGAGTGCTTGGACCACCGTAAGGAATTTGTTCAGGGGAATGAAGGGTTTGATTTTGTGGAGTGTGTGGATCTATAACCACGCCGTATTGGCTCTTTTTGAGAAGTTAGAACTCTATTTAGGGGCTGAAGCTCTACAATGCAACAAATTGATGGTCCTTGGAGACTTTAATGTCTGTGCAATGCCCCTAATAACTCGGACTGCTAAATACTGAATGAACTACTTACAGCTCATGACCTATCACTTCTGACCACCCATGCATCCCATTATTTAGGACATTGTCTTGATTTGGTCCTAGCTATGGGCCTGAATATTACTCACACACAAAATGTGGCAGCCATATGGTCAGACCATTTGGTCGTGGGATTCTCCATTGCCACTGAAATCTCAAAAACACTATTCTAAAGCTGGTCTTATCTTGCAGCAAAAAGGCCATGGACACCATCATAGGACCATGCTTAATTGCAGAATTGTTGCTTCTCTCAACACAAAGAGTGTGAGACCTTTTATCAGACCAATATATCTCTGCTAAAGAAGTGTTACAATATAAATGCCCCGCTGACGGAAAAAAAATATAGCAAAAATAAGATTCATCCTTGGTTCTCCCAGTCCCTAAAAAAACTACAGCAAGACTACTGCAGGGAGGAAAAAACTTGGCGGAAAATCCAGATCTGTCTTTTTACCAAGCTGCCAAATCAGCATTGGCAGTATACAAACAAGCAATACTAAACGCAAAATCGCATTTTCTCCAAAATCAAATAGAATCTTCTAAAAACCAATCTAAGGAATTATTCTCTATAATCAAAAACATGACCTCCCCCCCCTTCCTTTGCAGTATCTAGGTTACCTCCTTCCCGTACTATGGCTAATCAATTAAATTATTTTTTCACTGAAAAGATCAATTCTATCTGACTAAATATTGATTCTCAAACTACCAGTGTAGACTACTCCACCCAGGTCTCTGAATTATCACCCCATTTGACCTCCCCATTGGCCTGTTTTGCCTTTTCACAGTAGAGTCAAATGATATTGAAATCTTAATTTGAAAACTTAAATCTACTAATCACGACCATGACTCTAGTCCAGCATATTTGGCAGTTAAGCATGCCACAGCCCTTGCACCATTCATAACCAAATTTGTGAATGCAACCTTGGCTCAGGGATCCGTGCCAGCGGAACTTAATCCGTTCCAACACCACTTTTTAAAAAAAATCTCTCGACCACCAGGTCTTGGCAAACTATGCCCATCTTCCCTGGCCATCTAATGTTTTGGAAAATATTGTTGCCCTTCAATTGCAGAACTTCTTGGAGGAACATCTCATTTTATATACTTTTCAGTAGCAGCCTCTGACACAGTTGATTTTGGTCTCCTATTGTCTAGAGGTAGCTCAAGTTACAGAAGAAGCCTTGAAATGGTTTTCCTCTATCGATAACTGCACTCAAGAAGTGAAAATTGGAGGTTTCTATTCCACTGCCTGCCTCGGTTATGTGCAGAGTCCCTGAGGGATCATCTCTATCGACAATCATTTTTTGTTTTTCTTTTAACATGTTTATTTTAAACAAGCGCACAGATGAAATGATACAAGCGAATCAAAGATATATTATAGCTCCCCTTACAAAAGATGTGATTGAGCAGGTGAAGTCCAGACCTACCAGAGGTCCCTCCCACTCCTCATTCTCCCTCCTCCTCCTGGCTCAGCTTTCCTCATGGTCCGGTTGGCCAGGCATGGCCATGGGCAGCTCGCTGCCCAAGTGAAGGACCTTTCTGGCCAGCTGGGTTTTGTGGGTTAGCGCTGGAAAGTTTTGGTCGTAGTCTAGGAATGGCGCCCATATGTTCGCAAAGCAATGAAGAAAGCCTGCTTTGACTCCCATTCTGCATCTCATCAATATGACCCAGATTTTCATCCACCAGAAAGTGCGAGCAACTGTAATTTTCCCAGCCAGAAGAAATTGTGTCAATAGTGTGGTCATTTTACCGGATCTTGGGTAGACACCCGGCATCGGGGCCCCAGTAGGATGGATTCCGGTTCCATGGGAATCACCACCTGGGTTATGTCTTTTATTGTGGTGACACATTGTGTCCAAAATTCCTTTATAGTTGGGCATGACCACCACATGTGGAAATATGACCCCTGTTGTTCGCATAGGCGCCAGCATTGCGGATCTAGGGCCTGGTTGAAATGGTGCAAACGAAGTGGAGGGTAATACCATCGAAGGAGCAGTTTATGGGCGCATTCCCTATTAGTAATTCAAAAGGATGAAGAATGTGTTCTTGACCAAATATACACCCACGTTTGGTCTTCCACCGGGTGCCCTAAATCCACCTCCCGCTGTGCCATGTAGGAGGCCCTTGTGGTAAATATGTCCTCCTGCAATAATTTGTAGATCGTGGAGATTTTCTTTTGCAGCGGGTGATCCAGCAAGTTAAGTTCAAGGGGGTTAGGGGTGCGTAGTGCTGCTTGACGGGTTAGAGGATGAGAGCATCAGTGTCCTAACTGCAAGTAGGAAAATCTGTCAGTTTCCGATAAATGAAAAGCAATTTTGCATTGTTCAAAGGAGCCAGGTGGGTTCCCTTCATAGAGTTGTCCCAGGGATTCAAGCCCCACACCGGGATCCAGTTTTTAAAATTCAGCGGATGGGTACCGGGCGAGAAAGCCGGATTATGGAATATTGGGGAGGAAGGCCCCAAACCCCTCGGGATGCCCTTATGTTTCAAGGCCCAGTCCCAAGCTCCACCTCCACCCACTTTGCGCGTCCAGAGGTTATGGCCTACGCCTGTATGTGTGGCAGTTGTGCCGCTACCTGATATTTACGCAGGTCAGGGACCCCCAGCCCTCCCAACATGGCGCTACCCATCATAACTCGCTGGGGGATCCTCGCCTTTCTACCCCTCTAAATGAACCTGAACATTTTCCTCTGTAAGTGTAGGAGGGGGGCAGCGGGATTGTGGTGGGCAAGGAGGAACAGGCATACAGGAACCGTGGTAGGAGATTCATTTTGCAGGCAGTAATCCGCCCAATGAGCAAGATCTCTTTTCAGCGTACCTATCGAGATCGCTCTCCAGCTCTTTAAGGAGCGGGGGGGGGGGAAATTCGTCCGATAGACATCACCCGGACGCGCAGGGATCTGGACCCCCAAGTAGGGAATAGGTTTCTCGCTCCATTGGACGGACTAGACACAGGGTTTAAAGCGTCTCCAACTCCCCCGGCTCCAGGCCAATCCCCAGGGTAACCGACTTCCCAAAGTTAATAGTAAAGCCTGCTACCCCCCCAAATCTATGGATCTCATTGAGAGCTGGCATTAGCGATGATATCAGGAATGGATAGCATTACGTTGTCAGCATAAAGTGCAATTTTGTGCTGAGAGGCACCAACGTGGAGGCCTTTGATCTTTCGGTCTAGCCGAATCCGTCGTTGGGCGAAGGACTCCATGACCAATGCAGACAGGAGCGGGCACAAGGGGCATCCCTGTCTGGTTCCACAGGTCAAGGGGATAGGATCTGATAGGTAGCCATGGATCCTGAGAAGGGTCTTCGGGGACTAATAGCTAGCCAGATCGAGTTTTTGAAAGTTCGGATCAAAGCGGACGGTTTCCAACGTGAGTCGCAGAAAGGCCCAATCCACCTTATCAAACGCTTTTGTCGCGCCCAAAGCCAGCAATGCTAGCTTCTGCGAGTCTAGCGTTGCTGCATCTATTAGGTTTAGGGCTCTACGAATGTTGTCTCCCGTCGATATATGCCTTATAAAGCCCATCTGGTCTGGGTTTACTATATCTGGTAGGGCATTCCCTAAGCGGTTTGCCAATATTTCGAATAAATGTTAGCGTTAATATTCTGCAGGAAGATAGGCTTATATGAGCTATTGTCCCTCGTGTGTTTACCCAGTTTAAGTAAAAGGACAGTGATGTATTCCTGCATTGAGGGAGTAATGGACCCCAACATACCAAAGAAGTTGAAAAGGGCTGTTAGTGGGGCTATCAATTGGAGGCAAAATATTTTATAGAACCTTGTTGTATACCCATCTTGGCCCGGGGCTCTAGGTTGGAGGGACTTGATGGCTGCGTCGATCTCCTCACCTGAAATTGGGGCCTCAAGGCTCTCCCTGACAGAGTCCTTAAGCAAAGGGAGTGCAGCACTTTGTAGATACTCCAGTTCTTTCTGGTTCCGCTGTGATGCAGACATTACCTCAGAGAGGTGGACCACTGCCAGTCACAATTTATCTTGTTCCGCATATTGGACTCTGCCCTGGGGGTCGCGAAGTTCCAATATAGCATTTCTTCTCTTCGCCTTGGCTAACTTCTCCACCAATAGTTTATTTGCCTTGTTGTTTCTAGCGTAGTAGCCCTGCTTAGATTTAGCCAACAGCTGTGCCGTGTCCACTGCATAATGGGCCTCCAGTTTTTTTCCGGGCCGCTTGTAGAGCTTGCTGTGTCTTTGGGGAACAGCCAGTGGATTTGTGGTCAGCTTTGGCCCTCTGGACCTCGTTTTCGAGATCCATTCGGATCTGCCGCTTGCGTCTGAAGAATGCCGCCCCTTGTGCAATCAGTTCTCGCTGCACCACGTCCTTCATAGCGTCCCATGTATTAGCTGGTGAGGTGTCTTCATTCAGGTTCTCTTGGAAAAAGCTTTTGATCGCTTTAGCTACAGTCTCTCTTAATGGCATGTCATTAAGGATGGGGTCATATAGATTCCATCGGCGTCGAGGGGGTGTGTTCGGATCGTGAGCCCGGAGAGTCACAGTTACCGGAGCATGTTCCGATAGCATCCTCGATCCGAGGGACACATCATCAGCGGACGTTGGAGTCTGTGGGGACGTCAGCAAGAGATGGAATCGGGAGAAAGTTCTGTGTACCTGTGAATAGAAAGAAAAGTCTCTCTCACTGGGATGAAGCACTCTCCATGTATCCACCACCTCCAGGGTCCGGAATAGGGGCAGAAGGCTTATAGCAAGTTTAAATTATATAGGGGTTGGAGGGTACGACTTGCTTTTCGTAGGGTCAGGGACCCTGTTGAAGTCTCCTCCAAAGATGATTTGACCTTCGGCGAAGGGGAGAAGGGCTTCGCCCAATGCTCTGTAGAACGCTTCCTGTCCCTCATATGGAGCATAAACAGAGACAAGAGAATAAAGTTGCCCCAATATAAGACACTTGATCGCTACGTAGCGGCCATCAGGACACAGCAGGGTCTCTGTGGTTTCACCTGGTTTGCGAAGAGAATTGCTGTACCCCCTTTCTTGGTGCCATTTAAGGCCAAGTGTTGGAACGGAAAGTATCTATTGCGAAAATGTATAACGTCAACTGGCATTAGGTGTGTTTCTTGTAGGAAAACCACTGAATTTTCCCCGTCTTGTAGCCGCTGCAATGTAGATTTTCGTTTAGCAGGGGAACTCAAACCAGTGAAATAAACCTCAAATTCTGATGTGTGGGGGGGAGGGGGGGTTGTCCTGGGCATCTGCCTGTCCTGGGGGTGGGGTCTGGGCCAAGCATGGCTCAGTCATCATCTGGGGGCTTGGTCATCATGGCATCATCCTGTGGCTGGGTTTTTTAACATCGACCTCCAACGGGAGGCCAAAACCACAAAAACACTTAGTAGAAGCTTCTAAGGAGTGGGCGGAAGTCCCAGCGGCAGGTTCTCGGAGGTTAGGAAGGCTGTCGCTGCTCAGGGCTCAAAGGGTGAGAGAGGACGTTTGGGATCTCTGGCTTGCGGGTTAATAGAGTCCAAGAGGAAGTGGGGTTCCCACTCTCAGAGCCCGAGGTTATGGCTCACGTGGATTGTCCTATCCTGAATCCAATGGGGCCAGGTGTAGATGACCCCCAGTCGGACGCCTGGATGATTATAGCAAGGGAGAGGTCGGCCCAGGGGGGCTGGAGCCAAGCCGTATTCTTAGGCCTGCTCGGACTCCTCAGTGGTTGTGGGTGGTTCATGACTGGGAGGAAAGTGCGTCGGAGTCCAGAGCGCTGCCGAGGGGTGGGCTCCTACCCCAGTAATTAGAGCAGGCAGCTGGTGCAGGGAACCACTCTCGCCACCCGCCGCCTTATGATCTCCCTCCTCCCAACGGTGCATGGGAGACATCAAGGTGCCACATCAGTAGCTATCCAGATCAGTTTTCGGGCAGCGGATCAGCGCTGCCATGACGTAGAAGTGTCCCCCCTATGATAGTATGCCAGTGATCGGGGACACTGCGTCTCTCCTGTCGCAGGGCGCAGGCACGACAGGTGCGGGCAGAAGGTCTCCAAAGGAGTCCTGGTTCCCGGGGGGTTCTTTGGTGATTAGTTCTGCCTCAGGTCGGTGCAGCCGCCCACTTCAAGTCCGTCTGCCATCTTGGGGCGTGTCGGCGAGGAGCACTGTGGCTGATGGCTCCTAATCAGGAAAGGAGCGAACGATAGGACCTAATTTCACATCCAGATGTAGTCCAGATATTCTGACACCAGAAAATGTCTCTTTTCTCAGAGCGATAGCAGGAACAGCGTATTCATCGGTTCATGATACAGGCTTCACACGGAGGCCATCAAAGGAGCTGCCATATCGATGGCGCTCCAGGCCACGCCCCCTCCGCAAATCTTTTTCTTTTTTTGGAACTTTGTTTTATTAGCATTTTCATAATATAACAAACGGGCATGAAACATTTACAACAGAAAAATTATACTTATGGCAGGCCCAAACCCCCCCCCCCGCACCCCCTCCACCTGCGGACCCACCCCCCCCAATCAAACTTAGTCCCATTTACGCCTACTTCTTTTAAGGAGACGCGTAGAAAGCTCAATGTGCCCGGAGCTTGAGAAAGAGCCTGAGCGTTGACTGCATGTGTGGCTGTATAACGTCCGCCGTCCCCCGGGGCGTAGGCGCCCGTTCCTTCCATGTCACCACCCTGTGGATCAGTGAACGTCCCATCCCCAGGTCTGCTGTACCCCGTACCAGTTTGCTTGGAATGTGCCCAGATCATTGTTCATCATTGCCGTGAGTTTATCCATCAGGAACATGTTTTTAACCTTTTTTAGCCAGTCCTCCTTTGAGGGGGTCTCCGGGCTCTTCCATTTCTGGGCCAGGGCCACCCTCCCCGCCCTCAGCATTGTTTCCCACATTCTTTGGTATCTGGCTATGTCCGCGTCCTCAGGGGGGAGGCCCAATAGCATTGTTAGCGGGTTTAGGGGGGAGTAGTTCCTCCGAAACCTCAGCGATCCAGCCTCTAACCTCCACCCAATACGCCTGTGCTTTCGGGCAGTGCCACCACATGTGCCCTCTCGTATCGACCTGGTCGCAACCCCTCTGGCATGCGGGGGACACTTCCGTAAACATCTTCAACAACTTTGCGGGATCTCTATGCCACCCCTGAAGGATCTTGAGGTTGTGTTCCATGTCCGCTGTAAATAGGTTCCCATGGAAGGCTATTTTAAATATCCTTGCCCAGGCGTCTTCAGAGATTTCCTCCCCCGCCAAGTAATTCCAAAAAGTACGGAATCTACTCCTTTCCCCCAGGTTAACAGTGTTCAGTATTCTATACATCCCTGATACCGCCCCCTTCCTGGTGGTCGCTGTGTCCAGTAATTTCTCAAAGGGGGTCAGCTGTCTTTTCAAATTCTGTCCCCAGGATTGGTCGCATAGGATTCCCTTCAAGCGGAGATATACAGATATGGTGAGGGACCCCTGCCCCAGGGCCTCTCTCAAATCCTCATAAGGCAGAAACTCTCCTTCCCTAAACATTTGCCCCGCCCACTCCAACCCCGAGTCGGACCAGGACTGTGCGTTGCGGAAGCCCCTGCTTCCCAGTTTGAGGGGGTGACCCCCAGAGCGAGGACATCAGTGACGGCCATGACGTTAAGTGAAACATCTGGGGGCTTTCCTTCCAGATCGCCCAGAGGACTCCCAAAGTTGGGTGAGATTTAAGTCTATTCGGGATGAATTTGCTTGGCCCCCAAAGGAGGTCCCGAACCTTAAGCAGGTGAGCATCCATGTCCTCCAAGTACGACTAATATGTGCCCATCCCCTCTTTCATGTGTTCCAGAAGTACGCGCAGCTGGGCAGCGCGGAAGTAGAGTTGAAAGTCTGGCAGCCCAAACCCTCCCTCCTCCTTCGGTAAGGTCAAGATAGCCTTTGCGGTTCTCGGGGTCCTACCCTGCCATATAAATTCACGCACCGCGTTCTGAAGGACCCTGAATGTTTGGTCGGGGACGTTAGTCGGGAGGGCGGCAAAGAAGTAAAGTAAGCGCAGGAGTATGTTCATCTTCACCGCCGTCATACGGCCGTACCATGACAGAATCATTGCCCTCCACCTCCTAAGATCTGCAGTGACCCTCGACACAACGGGATCGTAATTGGCCTGGACGAGGTTGGATAGGTCCCGGGTGAGAAGGACTCCCAGGTATCGGATGGAGGCCTTCCCTACTGTTATCCCTTCCAGGCTGACCAGGGGGTCCAAGACCGGATCCAGGGATCTCATGGGGAGCAGGACTGATTTGGAAGCATTAATCTTAAAGCCCGAGAGGCGCCCAAAGGCTGCCATCAGGGACAGGAGGGGGGGAAGCGAAGATACCGGGTCCACCAGATAAGCCAGGATATCGTCCGCGAACAGGGAGAGTTTGAATTCCACTTCGCCTCTCCTTATCCCCCTTATGTCCGGGTGAGCTCTGACCGCAATAGCCAGGGGTTCCATGGAGAGGACGTAGATCAAAGGGGACAATGGACAACCCTGCCTTGTTCCCCGCGAGAGGGGTATGGTTCTGACAACTTGCCGTTCACTTGAACCCTGGCCTTTGGGGCCCTGTATAGCACCGCCACCCATTCCCTAATGTGTGTCCCAAAGCCCATTTTCCGGAGGGTGAGTTCCATGAATCTCCACTCCACCCTATCGAACGCCTTTTCCGAATCGAGGGACAGGACGCTTGCATCTAGGTCAGACACCTGGGCATAGTGGAGCAGGTCAATAGTTTAACGGATGTTATCTGAGCCCTGTCTTCCACTGATGAACCCCACCTGGTCACCGTGGATCCAGTTTCGGCAGGATCCCCTCCATTCACCCCCCAATCACATTGGCCAGGATTTTTACGTCAATATTCAACAGAGAAATTGGGCGGAACCACTATGATTGCCTCCATCATGGAGTCCGGGAGGGAGCCCCCCTCCAGCACCGCATTAAACACCTTCACCAAATGGGGGGAAAGGGTCGAAAGGAACCGCTTATAGAAGTAGACCGAATAACCGTCCTCCCCCGGGGAAGTGCCCACTTTCATGCCTCAGATCACACGTTCCACCTCATCCTCGGTCACCGGACCCTCCAACCCCTCCGCCATCTCTCTGGTCAGGGCCGGGATCTGTAAAGAGTTTAGGAACCCCTCAATCTCCGTTGTATTCCGATGAGTGTAACTTCTCATAGTATCGGCGGAAGGCCTCGCCAATGTGGGGTGTATCATGGCCTACCTCACCCGCCTCGTTCTTCACTGCCTTCACCAATCTACTTCTCTGAACCTCCCTCAGTTTCCAAGCCAGGATCTTGTCCGCCCTGTCCCCCTTTTCGTAATACTTTTGTTTGACCAGTTGGAGACTTCACTCCGTCTTGTGGAGGAGGAGATCCCTCAGCTGGAGCCTGTAGTCAGCCAGAGCGGCCACCTGAGCACGATCCAAGGGGGCCGTGGGAGGGCCCCCCGGTTGGAGTTGGGCAATCTTATCCCTCAAAACCCTTTCCTGGTTCTCCCTTTCCCTTTTTTTCTGGGCTCCCATTTTGATCAGGACTCCCCGATTGGTTGCCTTGAAGGTGTCCCATAAGGTATACAAACCTACCTTCCACATTATCATTGATTTCAAAGAAATCTGTGATGGCCTCGAGAACCTCCTGGGCTAGGACCTCGTCTTTCAACAGGGAGTCGTTGCACTTCCACCTCCCCCTGCGATCGCTTAACCCTCCCCTCGCTATAATGATGCGGACCAGATCATGGTCAGAATGGGTGCAGGATCTCGTCCACCAGAATGTAGTCTATCCTGGAAAATGACGTATGGACAGCTGAGTAAGATGTGAAAGAAGGGGCGTCCGTTCTGGGGGTCGGAATCGTGTCCATGAGACCCAGTTCTGAGTTGACCCTTTGGAAGTTAAGAGCCATGATCTCGTCTGCCGCCCTGGAGGGCTGGGGTCCAACACGTTTCCTATCTCGGGCAGGGACCAGGACCATGTTGAAGTCGCCCCCCCCCCCACCAATACCGTGCCCTGTACGAAATGCTTGAGTTTATCGCTCACCTCCTCCCAAAATTGTGCTTGGCCCTCATTTGGGCCGTAGATAAAGGCCAGGGTAAGTGGGGCCCCCTGCAGGGAACCCCGTACTAGCAGATAGCTGCCCCCTGGGTCTTTCAGCGTGGCTTCGTTCTCAAAACCCACATTCCTCGCTACTAAGATGGCGACCCCCCTCTTTTTGCATTTGTGGGAAGCACTGAAGACCTCCCCGATCCCTCCTCCCCGCATCTTGGGCTCCTTCCCCCGTGGTCAGTGAGTCTCTTGCACGAAGAGAAAATCGAGGTTTGCCCTTCTAAATTCCCTGCAAACCAGGGATCTCTTTGTAGGGGTGTTTAAGCCTCGTACATTAAGGGAGCCCACCCCCAGGGCGGGCAGACTATCAGCCATGATCTAGAATTTCCTCTCTCATGGTCAACAACTTCTTCCTTTGGATAGCTTTTTGTTCCCCTGCGCCCCCCTCCCCTACCCCTCGGGTGGGCCTAGAACCAGTCCCCAACTGCCCCCCTTCCCCAAACCCTAACTGAACAACCCCAACTTTTGTGTAGCCTTCCACCGCCCACCCCGGCGTCCAGCCAATTAGTTCCGCCATCACTGGCTTTTGGCCGAACCACCAGCCCGCCCACCTCGGCCAGGAAATCCACGTAAGAAGCTCATCCTCTTGAGCCCTCCAGACCCCCCCCTCGGCTGCGTCCCGTTTGTGAACCCATCATACTTACTGTTCGGTGGGACGATGTAAGTAGTGAAATCTCAGAATCTGCGCCCATCTGTCAAGGACCCGACTGGTCGTCCCCGTTTTCAATCCTCCGAGTCATTCCGTTCTCCGTCTTTCGCTGGGGAGGGGGTATTCATTTTCCTGAATTTCCTCACGCCGGTGCGCCTTCTTCTTTCACCGGACGGGCCAGGGCCATTAGGTCTGCCATGCTCCGGCCCCGTTGGGCCCCTCCTGGGGTTCGAGTCCACTGTGTACTCCTGAATAGCCCCCTTTATGTCTTCTTCCGTGATCAGGGTCGAACGTTGGCCCATGTATTTAAAAGTTAGGGAGAACGGGTAGCACCATCTGTAGCGTATGCCCTTCTCCTTGAGCAGTTGCGTGAGGGGGCGGCACATTCTACGCTTAGCCAGCGTGTAGGCCGAGAGGTCCTAGTATATGATATGATATGATATATGATATGGTATTTGTAACGCGCCTATACACAGGTGTTTCAAGGCGCGACGAGGCAGGGAGGGGTGGAACAAGGGGAGACATAAACGATCCTACTAGGCCAGGTGTCATTCAGATCGCGCAAGTGCAGGGGTGGGGGAGGGGGAAAAAGTGCAAGGGGAAGGGGAGGGGGGGAAGTGCAGTAAGGTAAGTGGCGTAAAGTAATAAATAAAAAAAGGGCCAGCTGGTGGCAAGTGCAAGGTAAGTGCAGAACAAGTGCGGGGGAAGGGGGGGGGGGCTGTAGGGATACAGAGACAGTCCCGCAGTGCAGAGGGGTTCCAGGAGATCAGTGGCTGGGCCCAGGACCGAAGGCCGTTTAGAGTGGTCCAGTTGCAGGATCAGTGCAGTTTAGTGAAGAATTAATTAGCTGTTCAGCAGGGGAGAGGGAGAGAGAAAGCAGAAGCAAAGAGGAAGGTTTTGAGGTGCTTCCGGAACCGGAGGTGGTTCTCCTCAAGTTTCAGGGAGGCAGGAAGGCTGTTCCAGAGGGAGGCCCCTGCCGCGGAGAGAGATCTACCCCCAGCTCGTTGCTTCGAGAAACGGCTGACCATGAGGGAGTTGGAGGCGGATGAGCGAAGGGCTTGGGGAGGAAGATATTTGGGAAGAGAGAGTTGAAGGTATTTAGGACCCAGGCCCCAGAAGGCCTTGTGGACAATGCAGAGGGTTTTGAACTTTATCCTCGCAGCCACTGGGAGCCAGTGTAGAGATTTCAGTCCTGGAGAGATACGGTCCCTGGGCTTGAGGCCAAGGACAAGTCTCGCAGTTCTGTTCTGGATGAGTTGCAGAGGGCGGAGAGTGGAGGCAGGCAGATTAAGATAGAGGCTGTTACAGTAATCCAGCTTCGAGAGAACCAGGGCTCGGGAGACAGTGAGCTTCTGGGGGAAGGAGAGGAAGGGAAGAATACCTCTGAGGAGGTGCAGTTGGTAGTGTGACCTCTTGGCGACGTCAGAAATATGGGGAGAGAAGGAGAGTGTGGAGTCGAAGATGACCCCAAGGTTTTTTGCCTTGCAGGTAGGAGCAGGGAGGGGGCCAAGGGAGGCAGGCCAGAGAGCTGGAGGGAAGGAGGGAGTGGGAGTACCGATGAGTAGAATCTCAGTCTTACTGGCATTAAGGCAGAGGTCATTGGCGGCACACCATTCTTGGATAGCAGACAGACAGTCGGAGATGAGGGAAGGAGAGGGGGAGGCTGAGGGTAGCCTGAAAATGAGCTGGGTATCGTCCGCATAGCACTGGAAATTAGGGCAGAGAGCTGGGCATTATTGTAGGTGATTTCTCTGGCCTTTCTGGCCTCCTCCAGCACTTTCATTTTCTCCGTGTAGTAGTGGAACCGGACCAAAATCGATCGGGGGGCTCCCGCCCTGCCCCCCGCTCTATGTACCCTGTCGAAGGTGGGTTCAGTTGTCATCTCTTCTGCGAGCAAGAGAGTGATGATCTAGCGCACCACTCGGGTGATGTCCCTCTCTGTTTCCCCTTCCATTTCGGGCACACCAAAAGTTCTGAGGTTGTTTCTCCTCTCCCTGTTCGAGAAATCGTCCTGAAATCGTCCATCTGCCGAGCCCTTTCCTCGTCCCTCTTCTCCAGGGCCTCCAGCCTCATGTATATTTGTACGTCCTGGGCTGCTGTTGACGATGGGTTGGTCTCGACCTGTAACAGTCTGTCCTCGACCTTGTCCACCCTTTGGTCCATTTTCTCAAATTTCTGGGCTATGTCGGACTGCATATCCCTGATTTCCTGTAAGATCGAGGCAAAGCCCCTTTCCATTGCAACCGAGGACGGGGCTGCCCCCTCCGAATGGGCCATGGTCCTCTTGAGGCTCGTGCCCCCGCTGCCCCTTGCGATTTCCTTGAAGCGGTATCCCTGTAGGGCTTCCCTCCAGCTCATCTGGTGCTTCCCTGTGCTCTGCAGGCCAATGCTGCGCAATCCCAAGCGGGGGTGGGGAGTCCCCCCCGGCCCAGACCTTGGCCATCCACACGGACCGTCTCGGAAGGGAGTATGCTGAAGAGGGGGAGGCGCGGTCCGGGCACCCCTCGCCCAGTTGAGATCTTCACCGATGCCCCCTGGGGTGCGTTGTGATCCGGGGGGGGGCACACGCCCCGCCTGTCCACCGGCGGGGGCCTCACACCCTGGTCAAGCTCGTCGTGACAGACAGGGGCCTCCTCTGGCCTCCCTAAGAGGGGGTGATGACGCCTGGTGGGCCCTTGTGGTCAGGCCAGGAGGGTTTTTCTCGTTGGGGGGGGGGGGGGGGAAGAGGGTCCGAGGCTCTTACCCCCAGCCAGTGGGCTCTTGTTATGAAGATGGGGGGGGCCACCCCCGGGCGGGCACACGACCCACCAGCGGCAGGCGGGGGCCTCACACCCGGGTATCCCCCACGTCGAGGTGCGCTGGCTCTGTGTCTCCAAAAAGGGGGGGCGGCCGGGGCGTCCGACCAGACATGGGGGAAAGGCGCCACCGCTCCCGCACCCGACCCGCGGGGGCCCGGCAACCCGGCCGAACCTTGTTCTACAGAAAGTAGGGGGGTGGGGGGGCCTCCTCCGGGCGGGCTCATGCCCCACCCTCTGAAGGTGGGGGCCTTGCTCCCAGGTAATCCCGAGGGCCGGTGGCACAGTCTCTGTGTCTGGAGGGCGGCAGCGTGTTCCGCCGGTGCTCTGCGGCCCCAGCCGGTGCCCTCCAGGGGTCCCGGGCCCCCCGCGGCCCAGCCGCCACGTCCCTCCAAAGGGCTGTGCCGGCCCACGATCGAAGTCCCCGAGGGGGGGGGCAGATCTGCACTGTCCACGTGGGCCGAGGGGGGACACCGGGCACCAGAATCGCTGTGTCGGGCCTCTTCCCTGTCTTCCTCCGCGCAAGGGGATCCTCGCGCGATGCCGTCCGGTTCGGGAGGAGGGATGAAGGGCGGGGGGGGGGATCCCGTCCCCCGGTCCGCTGTAGTGTCTCCGGGCCGTCGGGAGACCGGTCCCCGTCTGGGCCGGTCCTCCGATCCAGAGAAGGAGGCCGGTCGTGAGGGGGGGGCAGGCCGAGTCGCTGGACCAAAAGGACGCGGGAGGGGTTTGCCTCTCCTCCGGCTCTGCGGCTGCCTAGGCCACACTCTGCAAGCCGCCCAGGAGTCCCGGGTCCTGATCTCCGGATCCCCTGGGACCCCGGACGCCGCTCTTTCGCCTGGTGGGTACCCGGGGGGGTCGCCAGGCGAATCCGTCGAGGTGGGCCCGCTGGGGGGCTCAATCCCCTGCGATAGCCCGGTCAAGACGGGAGCTGTGCACTCAGGCAGCCATTGCCTGTGCGCCCCCTGGTGGCCTTCCGCAAATCATTTTTAATGTCTATCTGAGACCCCTAATGAATACCTTCCCGAAATATAAATTGAACTACCACGCATACGCAGATGACAGGCAAATCTATGTCCGATTAAAATCTGTACCGGAAGCGATTGAACGAGTTTTGGCCTATGCCAACGAGATTAAAGATTGGATGATCAAGAGCAAGCTTCAGCTCAATCCCTCCAAAACAGGGGTAATGGTGTTTGGGTCAACACATTGTCTTAGAAACTCACAAAACTACCTCTTGTCCGGCACATTTTGACACAACATCTTTCTCAGCCAAAATAAGAAATCTCGGTTGCATCTGGCAAGCATCATTGGGCTGTTACGCCCATGTGTCGGAGTTGGTCAAGTCTGTTTTATCAAATTAGGCTCCTCAAACCCATTTTGACACTTATCCCTGACTCAGCTCGGGCTGTGGTAGTGGGTATAATGATTGACACCAGGCTAGATTACTGTGGCACTCTTCTTTTGAGAGCACCCGATAGTCAACTTCAACGACTACAGGTGGCCAAGAATGCTGCCGTTAGACTGATATAATCTGCCAAAAATGTCCCCTATTTCTATACATCCGAGGAGACTACCACGGTCTGCCAGTCTGCAAGAGAATTGAATTTAGATCACTGTGCCTCATACACAGATGTACCTATGGAACAGCCCCCAAGTATCTGATATCAAAAATAAAACCCTACTCCTCTTCACAAGTCCTGCGTTCATCTGGACAAAATCTGCTGTCTGTCCTGTAAGAAAGGCATGGCATCAAAGTAAGACAGACACAAGTGATCACAGTTCAAGGGTGTTTATTGAACTTTATCAAGGGTGTTAAAAAACACCTAACTAAACCTAAATCTAAGATGGGTGCAAGCTACGGCCATCAAATAATAATTATACAGTCCTATTGTGGTTTATACTAAAAAAACACGCTATGCTACAAAAGTATGTGGGATAATGTTCACAAAAGAAAGAAGTGCTCTATGATGCTATAAAATGTTAATAAAAAGTGCTGGGGGGAGGACATGAGTGGTGAGGGTGGTTGGTGGGAAGAGGGTGGAAGGGAATGTTGAGATTGTTATCTGTTTTTGGTTTGTTATTACAAAATGCCAATAAAGAGTGTTAAAAAAAAAAAGTGTTCACAAAATAAGTCAGTATGTGTAGGCCGTTGGCCTCCCTTGCCCACATTTCTAGCACGGGACAAGGCGGCACACTTGAGCACAGCACACTTTTAGGCTTCTTTGGCACGAGGTCACAGTTCCTTTTTACCAACATCAGAGCCTTCTGTGTCCAAGTCTCTTTTGGTCAAAGTCTCTTGCTTCAGAGGACCTGATCTACTATAAACAACGAAGACAAGTTCCTTTTCCAGTATTTAAGTTGGGCGATTCATTCTTCACCCTGGGTCTCCCTCAGCCGGCACTGATCCTTCTTTCACAATTAGCGTCCCTCAGTCGGGTTCAGACCAACTTCAATTCGCAGGCATCCCTCAGTCGGGTTCACATTTGCCACAGCAATATCTTTCGGGTGAGTTTACTGTTCACCCCAGGATCCCCCTCTTCCGGGCTCAGACCCCTTTTCTACAATTAGTCCCCCACAACTAGGCTCAGACCAATTTCAATTTGCAGGCAATCAAAGATTTTCCAATGTGCACAGGATTCAGTCTAACCCGCTGCAGGACTACTTTGATTTAACAGTTCAATAATTCCTATGCGCTCAGTGGGGTACCAAACAGAGACCTTCCAGAGAGCACCCATGTGGTGCCGGACCACTCTGCATCTTGTACCTATTTCGGTTTCACACAAGTTCAAACGTATACAAGTTCTCTTTGTACATACAATGTTGCTGCTTGCAACCTTGAGTATAACACAGTCCGGTCTGCTATAAGTTCTTCCGACTCACCGGCTGTGCTGGACTTGCTGGCATGGCTTGGCTATCGGAATCAAAGACAGTATCACGGCAGCAACCGCTTGGCTGTCAAAGCGGGAGGGCCCCATGTACCGTTGACACACACTACACCATTCGTCGGCTGCAATTCCTGGTCTTGTGTATCTTTTCCTTGAGGCTTCTTGAAAGTCGCCCTCCTTTGTTGAAAAGGACAAGGGTAATTCCTTCCTTTTTGTCCTCTCTGGTCTGGCCGTCTCTCTCCTCGATTTAGACTGCCATCATGGAATTGCTACTTTCTCATGTGTTATGCCTTGCTCAGTGTGTGCTTTAGTGCTCCGCTTTTTAACCGTGTGGCAAAGTGTAGGGGAAGTCAGGTGTGTGTAATTATCAGTAATTGCCTGACTCTGTCTGACCCTTGTGTTGGGACATGTCAGGTATACAGCTCTGGCGTTAGTCTGTTGTTGCTCACTATGAACTGCCCGCGAGAAAGTGTGTGTGTCGGAAACGGGGACGGCGGGGGGAGTTTCTAGGTATCCTAACTGGTAGGATGCGGAAAATGTTATAAGGAAGGGGATACCGCGTCTCACCCTTCAGTGTCCCACTTCCATTCCCCAAAGACCAGGCGATCCTCCCACACTGGTCCACCCCCAGAAACTGGTTCCAATAGCGATGGCCGTGTCCAGGCCACCTGGATGACAGATCCATGCGGACTAGCGGGTGAGACACCTAAGGTTTCTCACAGTCCCCGTCTCCTGTTTTGTTTCAAGGGGTGACCGATGTTTTTCCATCAAGGGCCCCCGCCTTTGGAATTCACTCTCTGACAACCTGCGGAATAACAGGTTTATTGCTCTCTTTCTGAAGAAACAGAAAACCCATCTGTTTCAGTGAGTCTTTACTATGCTAGTTGGAAACGATTATAACATCTGCACCTAGTTGCAGGCTCCTCCTTGGTTCCGGAAGTATATGCGTAATATACATTTTCAATCAATCAATGCAGTTTGTACCTTTTTGGCCATGTGCTTTTGGAAGGAAAGGCTACTGTCAACAATGCAGCCCAGGGATTTGGCTGAGTTTGACAGCTGAGGGGTAAATCTTTTCAGGCACATGTGACCCAACTATTGTTGCATGAGGTGTTGTTGTTTGTAGCCATGCATTCATGGAGGCGAGCGATGACTTGAAGCCACTGACCTTAAGGTACAGCGGACTATCATCAGCATTTTGATGGATGGCTTTGCTGGGCTTATCTAGGAGAGTTCCCAGGGATTCCATGTATGGATTGAAGATGATTGTAGAGAGAATGGAATCTTTGGGGGCCCCACATGTGACTGAGTCGGTTGAATCAGAATGAGCCCATCTGTAGGACATGGTGCCTATATGATAAGTAGGACGCATACCGTTTTTGGACAGTTCTCAGAGAGGCCCATCATGTTGGCGAGAGAGAGGAGTATTTGGTGATCAACTAGGACTAGCAGGCACGAGTTCCCAGAATCTGTGATTCTGAGCTCATCATATACCACTTGGATGGTTGCAGTCTTAGTGCTGCATTTGGGGCCAAAGCCAGACTGGTAATAGTGGAGGTCAAGTTGGTTGATTTTGGCAAGTAGTTGGGTCGCAACTACTTTCTCAATAAGCTTCCCGATGAACGGGAGGCCCATGATAGGTCTGTAGTTGGTTAGGTGCTCTGGGTCAAGCAAGTTTACATTTTTTTTCTTTAAGAAGGGGTCGTATGAGATCTGTCTTTAACATGTCTGGGAATGCACCTACAGGAGTGTGTTAAGTGCTGGGCCAGTGAGTTGTTTAACAAGGGGGGCTGGAAGGACATTGTCCTTTTAACTAGAGGGTGTGAGTAAAGAGAGTGTGTCTGAGAGATCCGTAAGCGAGAGGAGGGTGAAGTCTGTCCAGTAGGGCAGTTCCCGGGCAAGGGGGAATGTGGGATTGGCTAGCAGAGCTCTGTCTGGTTTTGAGGCATTGATGTGACCTCTGACTTTATCAGTTTTGCTAATGAAAAGTTGTTTATTCCGTTGCTTCACTCTGGGGACAGGAGTGAGATTGGAGCAGTGCTTGACTATTTTGAATATGGTTTTGCTACTTTTAGAGGCTGACTCAATGGTGGAAGTTTATTAGGCTGACTTAGCCCCGGAGTTCATGTGTCTTTATTGGGTAAGCAGGGATTAGAGATCCAATAGGCTGTGGTCCTTGAGTCACTGCTTTTCAAGAGATTTGATTGAGCAGTTGTTTTTGGCGAGCACGGATGCATGCAGACACTTGATATGAATAGACTTTAGAGGTTTGTGGGCATCCACTAGTTCTTTGGCAATGTGGGAAAATGCATCTAGAATAGCTGTGAATATAGCCTCTAGTTTGTCTAGCAGAAAATTCTTGAAGGATCGGTGCTTAAAACAGGGCTTTAGTGGGGCAGCCTTGTGTGTGATATGAGAAGGGGGACTGAGGCATGGTAAGTCGAGGGGAAGGGAGCTTGAGCATGAGAGGATCCGGAAGGAAATGAAGAGTAGGTTGAGTATGTGATCTTTGACATGCGGGGGAAGAGTACCATCTGTTTTATGTCCATGGAGTTAGGGAGAGATAATAGGGAGTCATGTAGGTGTTTTGCTGGTTGGGACTCAGGAATGTTGAAATATATGAGGAGGATATTATTAGAGTAGGAAGTGACTGTCGCATAGGAGAGAAAGTTAGAAAGGTCATTGATGAAGTTACCACTCCCTTGAGGTTGCCTGTAAATAAGGTGGAATGTAAATGAGTTGTCGTTTGAGATGGAGAACGGCATGACAGGGATTCAAAGAAGCTGTGTCTGGGGGTCAGGATTCTCTGTGAAACCAACCCATTCTTTAAATCCATTAAAAACTGGAAACGATATATTGATGACGTTGTTTTCATCTGGGAAGGCCCAGAAGCTGAACTGCTTTCATTTAAGGATTGGTTGAACCAGGTGGATAGCAATATCCAATTTACCATGGAACATTCAAGAGACTACATTATCTTTATCAACTTAATAATCAAACATGAGACGGGCAAACAGAAATGCTGTCTCCATCAAAAAGAGAGTACAAGGAATACACTGCTCCACTACAACAGTAGCCACCCTCGCCACCTGAAGGATAATCTACCGTACGGACAGTACTTACGTATAAGAAGAAATTGCACCAACCTTTCAGATTTTAATGAAAAGGCAGATGAACTAGACATGAGACTGAAAGAAAAAGGCTACCCCAAGAAGTTAATCAGCCGCTCACGGAAACGGGCCCGTTTTACGGACCGTGAGACTTTATTAACAGTGAAAACCCAGACATTGGAAAACAGCAAAATGACATGTGTCCTGACTTACGGATCCGACACTTTCAAGATTAAGAAAATCATTTTAAAGCATTGGGACATTGTGAAATTAAATCTACCGGAGGAGCCTTATCCCTGGTTTGCTCTGAAAAGAGCATCAAACATAAGGGACAAACTGGTACATTCTAGTTACCAAAAAATGCCACCCAAGACTGGTCTGTGGGACTTACTATCGATCAAAGGCCATTGCCCCTGTGGTTCTTGTTCTGCATGTGCCTTGACAATGAAAATTCAAGATTTCCAAATCGGTCAACTACCAACTCTAACAAACTGCAAGACCAAACAAGTGGTCTACTGTATCGAGTGCCCCTGCGGACTCAGATACGTGGGACAAACCACCCGAGCAGTCCATATTCGCATAGCAGAACACCGGTCCCGCATCAGGTGCAAAATCACAGGTGCAAAATCACAACTGCACCCTTGGTCAATCATTACTTGAAAGCTAGACACTCACCGAATGACATCTTGTGGTGGGTGCTGGACGTAATTAGAAACTCGTCCAATATATCCAGATGTCTATTGGAGAAAGAAGCCCGTTGGATCTATCGCTTAGAAACTCATACGAAGGGGCTTAACGAGGAATTCATTCCACCAACCTGAGCTTCCCTGCTTCTAAAATAAACAAATCGGTGTAGTGACCTCTATATCTCAACATCACCATCACAATAGGAGGCTCCTTTTTGTGATACTCTTTTTGCAATTTTTATGGCACCATTCTGGCCTTAGAAAAATGTCCTTCATTCACAACAAATAAGTGATCAATAATATGGCAAAATCACAACTCCATGAGGTCAGTAGTCTTTACATGCCGATCAACACAATCCGATGTTCATACACGGCTATTTGATCAACAATTGTATCAACCTTTAATATTACAGCCTAACAGGCCGATGCAATTAATCATTGCACACATAGGATCGTACACAAACCTTGTTAAAAAATCATTTGCAACTGTCAAATTGTGTGACTTTCCCTCTCAAAAGTCACACGCGGCACTTACCGCACGTTCCTTTTCAATTCATGCAGTCTTGTATTATTTACAGCAAAGGGGTTGCTTATAAACACACATTGCATTTCGTTCCAACCATCCATATTCGTGTTTGATAAAGCCAACAGAATGGCAGGAAATATATAAAACGCAAACCAAGTTGCTTTCTTGCAACCTAGGTTACATGGACACGTAATTGCAGGAAACAAACGGCTCACCCAATGAGCAAGATGTGCTGGCCAAGCTGTTGGAAGGTAACCAAGGTTACACTGTCACGTCAGGAAGTAAACGGTATAGCCAATCAGCAAAAAGCACGCGACCCCTTAACATCCAATTGTAAGGAGGGTGTGTCTCTCTAAGAAGCAGGCACCTTCAGTTGCCTCGCCAGAACGCTGCTGCAAGCGGAATGAATGCTGCACAGCCTTGTCCATTGGGATTACTCACGCAAAGGTAAGCGTTTACCCAGGCACTGTCAGCCTTAAATATCTTATCTGGATTTCAGGCAGACTGCTGTCAAGAAGTTTGTTCGTTTATAACTTGGACGTAGTCTCCCTCTGTTCTCCGCCTTCTGTTTTGATGGTTTTTTTTTCTTAAAGCCATTATCAATGGCACTTCAATGGTTTTTTGTAACCACGTTTCTCTCTAATCACGTTTGGCATTATTGATTCCACTGTACTCACTTCAGCCAAACTATGCTAGTTTTTAGCCCATGTCTGCTTATATGTTGCAGATGGTGCAAACCACCCTGAGCCCTAAAGCACTTCTTCTCTTTCCTATTTTTCAGGATTTTTTCTTGACTCGCTAATTGTTTTGAAAACAATCTGGATTTCGAAAAATTGAAAAATAACGTCAGAAAAAGCAATTCATATTTTTCTCCAACCCAACTGATTCAGGCTGAACCAATACAGCTGTATCCCTGATGCTGGGAAACAAACGGTAACATATTTACTATTAAGCTCAATAACTTTTAGCCACCTTGAAACAAATTAAGTGCTTAATCATCACTTTCGTTCATTCCCTCTTTTTCTTTTCTTTTTCTTTTTTTGCATTCAGAAATGTTTCCAAGTTAATGAAAGGTGAAGTTTTGATCCTTGCCCACAATAGACATGCACAATGTTTACTTAACCATGCTGGACCACACTTACCGGCATCGATGGGTCTATGTCTTGGGATAAACTGCTCCTGATTTCCCTTTACCAACCTTGGTGGTAAGGATTTTTTCAGAAGTTTTTGAATTTAGCAGTCAACAGTTATGTTTTTATTAAATATAGGTAAATTACCTTTTTAGTTAAATACAGTCAGCACGCTATTTCAGAAAAAAACTCTTTCTTTTGTGTTTGCCTCCCTCACAGGGATTCTTCCCCTTTAAAAAAACTGCGCCGAGGAAGGCGTATTTTTTGAAATTACGGCCCTACAGGTTGTCTCGCCGAAACGTACAGAGGTCAACAGCCAAGAACAAACAAATGTGTTTTTTGAAACTTGAAACATAGTATCTCTGGACCTCAAAGCTAACTACTAATTGTTGTCTTATATGTAGGCAAACCTGATTTGAAAAAACCTTTTTTTTGTTTCCCTTTTTTTTGGACATTCAGGTAAAACTAATTTAGCAGGCAAAACCTGACTAAGCAATGGAGACGTTGGATATCCAGGCAAACTTGATTTAGTAATTAAGATTCTTAATATTCAACAGGTATCGTAAGTCCATAAATTGTTGATTGCTCTATTGTTTCATGTTGTCCATATATGCAATGTTTCCTGTTCACTACAGGCGGCTTGAGCAAAATCACTCCTTTCTCAAATTAGAATAATCTTTTGTGATTTTCATTGCTTTACACACTGTTTTGTTTTCTATTTTTATGAACAACCTGATGCTTTCAAAGCATTTATATTATATGCTTAAGAACAAGTCCTTTTCTGTTTAACTTTTTTGTTACCAAAAATAAAAATGTTTAAGATTCTTTCTCCTTTTTTCTTTTATTCCGTTTGACTGTTTACTTTAACTACAAAGGTAGGAATAGAACAGAGATATCTTACGATACTCAAAACATTAAATTTAATTCATTTCATTATTGGGTAAAATAATTTGTTTAGCAGTCTTTTGGAAACTCAACGTATGTATGTAGTATATGGTCAGGATTACCATGCATGGCCAGTCGATGGATGACTGCCACTGTACATCAATTTTTTCTGTGCGGTAAGTATGTTGGATACTGTTGCCGTGGGTAGGATGACGTAAAAGATATAGGGCAAGGGGGTGAAAACCATGTTTCAGTAATGAAAAGCGAATCAAGATTACTGTTGGCTATGAGGTTGGCGATATTGGCAGCGTGTGAGATCACTGAGTGAGCACTAACCATCATAACCGGGCAGACGTGAATAGAAGGCGCATGTTGTAGGGGTCTATGGGAGATATTGACGAGGTTTGCCAAAGTATGTATGCAGGCTTAACCCAGGCAGGTTTCAAGGATACACAGGCTGCTGAAGATTGCTCTTTCGGTACTCCTCGATCTCTGCTTTGTTAGTATACCTTAAATGGATAGTCTTTGTAGAAGCAAATTGCGTGCATCTCCAATGTGCCAAGGATGGGAAATATCACAAGGCCAGACCCCAGGAAAGGGAGAAATTACTTACCGTAATTTTCTTTCCATGGATTCTTCTCCCGCAGAATCCTCATCCGATAGATATCCCCATCCAGCTCTCCTGCTTTGGAAAACTTTGACAGGGCATGTACTGGACCTCGACTCGGCTGTCAATCCGTTTTGCTCGGTGCTCGATCGTTGGCTCTGGATGGGACGTCAGGAGTAGTTTATATAACACGTCAATAAACCCCACACCTCCGTTTTTCCCCTTTTTTTTCCTGAGCTCAACCGCTGCATAGGAAAACAGAGAAAAAAGCAAGCTAACAAGCCCATGAGAGGTTAGCACAACAATAAACTGCCAAAAGGGAGGAAAACATTTGCGATAGACACCATAAACTGTAGTGTCAGAAAAATATATAATTTAGACAGAAAAAACATGTAGCATGAAAGAGAGAAAACCGTCATTCCAGGACCATCACCAGGTGTCAACTCACTCAAGAGAAGATACGCACCAACCGCCAAACAATCTGAGCAGGGATGGATGGGTGGGGAGGAGAGGAATCCATAGAAAGAACATTACGTTAAGTAATTTCTCCTTCAATGGATTGCTTTTCTCCCGCAGATTTCTCATCCGATAGACTCCTCAAGCAGTGAGGCAAATGAGGTGGGCAGAAAGTTACACTAACAGATTTTGAAGCACTGCCCTGCCAAAATGTGCATCAGCCCACGGGCAAGATCTAGACTGTAGTGTGTAGTGAAAGTGTGAAGTGAGGACCATGTTGCCACACAACAAATATCCCTAAGTGGGACTCCCATTTGTAAGGCAGTTGACACAGAGACCTCTCTAGTTGAGTGTGCCATGATGCCGCGGCTCCCTGCCTGTAGACTGATTGCACTTGGCTATGCACAAAATGATCCACCGGGATAGTGTTTGTTTCGTTACTGCCAGCCGTTATATGCTAGAGACCACGAAGAGTTAGTCAGATTTTTGGAATTCAGACGTCCTTTTGGGATCTAGTTGATGGAAGCGCTCCTCTTCCTCGGAAGGGTGCGGAGGTGAGTTGAAGACTGGCAGGTCTATGGCCTGCTATACATGAAACGCAGAGACCACATTCAGAAGAAATCCCGGCCTTACTTTAAGCAAGACCTTCTCTCGAAAGAAAGGGCTGTTTGCAACAAAGGGCCTGCAATTCACTAACCCGCCTAACGGATGTTATTGCAACTAAGAAGGCTGTCTTCAAAGAGAGCAGCCGCAAAGAACAGGAATGCATAGGCTCAAAAGGAGAGACCATCACAAAAGTTAGAACCAGATTAAGATCCCAATCTGGGAAAACTAAGGGAGATGGCGGAAATGTATTTACAAGGCCCTTCAGGAATTGAGCCATCAGAGGGATCGTGAAATATGAACCCTCATCCAGGGACCACAGACAAGGCTGCCAAATATCCTTTGACTGTGGTGACCCAAAGTCCTGTTGAGGCCAGTGACAGATGGAACTCCATCACTTAAGTGGTGGGACAAAAGATAGGGTCAATCTCGCGTTCCCTGCACCACGGCTGAAATCTTCTCCACCTGCACATTGTGAGAAACCTGATGGTATCTCCCTAGCTAGTCCCCGGGGATCTGTCCTTCAGGTGGCCACGACACAGCCATCGATATTGGATCCGATTCCTGGGGGTGGACAATTGAGGGAGGATCACATGGATGGGGGGTCCTTGGGTTGTGGGAAACCGACGGGTGAGATGCGGTATCCCCCTTCTTTCAACACCTTTTCCCCATCCTAGTACGTAGGATATTCTAAAACACTTCCTCCCACCCCCTTTTCCCCCACACAAACGCTTTCGCACAACACAAAAGACAACGGACTAACACCAGAGCCATTTACCTGACAGGTCCCAATACAAGGGTCAGGCAGTCGGGCAATTGACCAGAATCACAAATACCTGACAGCCCTTTCCCCTCCCCACAGGGATAAAATGTGGAACACAAGAGCACAAGATGCGCAAGGCAGACCGCATGACGTGAGAGCTAACTCAGCACAGCAGTTCATGACAAGGCGAAAGATAGCAAGACCCTCCTCCGCCGATAACCAAGCCGGGGAATGACCTGGTCTCAGTGGTACCAACCTTGACTCCAAGCATAAAGAAAACAAAGCAGTTCATTACAGCCGGTGAGCCGAGGGAAGAATCGATAAGAAACCAAACTGTGTTGAATGAAAAGTAGCCAACGGCTAATTTGAACTTTTAAAGATATGATTGAGGAACGAGGGGGAAAACCAGCAACAGAGGAGGCCGGCACCACGTGGGTGCTCAGGCAGGAAACTCTGGGCGATTACCAGATGGTAGAAACTACCAGAACCAGAAGCCCTTGTGAAGAAGCGAAAAGAGGTTAAAGTAGTGATACAGGGGTCTTGTAAAATCCTCTAACGTCGGAAGTCAACAGATGATTGCGAAGCTAAGGGAAATGAATCCCGTTTGGTGAAATGAACGCATGAACAGTATGTGGTGAAAGTTGGCGAAAGTGATCCCGGAAGATGGAAGCCGACAATCATAGACAAAGCCTCAAGTACTGTTTAAAAAGACATTAAGGCTCGTGAAAGTAAGAGGTATTGGAAGACCAGGGGAAGTGAATTGTCCCCCTTGTCAAGTGGGTCCGAGTCCGGTCAAGGGAGATCCAGGGGTGAAAATTCATCACCCAAAGGTCATTGAGAAAGCAAGTGTTCAACTGATTGGTTGAATACGATATGTGAGGGGTCAGCGCCCGGAAGGCGGAGACCCAGGGGTGGAGCCATCAACCAACATGAAGTGAGGAAAATAACGTTTTGTTTGTGTGTGTTTATTGGATACATCGGGCCTCGAAGGCAAGAAACTTTTAGTGAAAAGAGACTTTACCATCGAAGAACCTGATAGCTGTAACGGAACGGTCGGCTCGTGCTGAGAAAGCTCGAGTGTATACTGTGCTAGCTGGAACTGAACTATCGGCTCGTGCTGAGGAAGCTCCCATTTTGTCCTGTGCTGAAAACGTGGGGAAGGGAGACCTCTTGCAATCAGATCCTGACGTATTATTTGGAACATTTATTTTCTTTATTGAAACCCTAGCCCACACTCTTTCTATAATTAGTTGTAAGGTATTGGCAATAGGTTTTTCTTAGTATAGGCCCTTTATTTTGAAAACGCCACTAGGACTGCCTTATTTTTCATTTGATGGTCGACCTTTGCTCCCAACTTAGATTTAGCTTAGGCTTTTTTCCACCCTGCATATATTGTTCAATAAACACCCTTTTTTTTGTTTTACTTTGTTTATTATGTCACACAGGTACAACAAGCCACATGAATATGTCAATCGTAGCACTTATACATTGTTTAACACGAAAATAATAAGGAAAAGGGAGAAAGATACCACCATACATCACAACATTGCCTCTCTTTCGGCTTCATCAGCGAGGTATTGTTTGTATCTGGTCCATATGTTTTTAGGTCTCGTGGCTACTTTAATTGAATTAACGTTTATTTCTTCATTGTCGTTCAACCATATCATGTCACTTTCCCAGTCATTCTTAGTGGGGGGACTTTTGCTTTTCCATTTTAGTAATATCGCTCTCTTAGCAAGTAGTAAGCTCACTTTCAATAATTTCCGCCAGGTTGGATTCATCTTCCCTGTGAACCCCCAATAAACATATCATCTGGGACCATTGAACAGGCTCGTCAACCATGTTGTCCAATGTTTTGCAGATTTCCGCCCAGTAATCCCTTAATTGTGTGCAAGACCAGAACATATGGAAAGTGTCGGCCGTCTCACAACCACATCTAGGACACAGACCTTCAGTAGTGGGATATATACGTTTCAGTTTGGCTGGGGTATAATGCAGTCTATGTACAATCTTATATTGAATCAGTTTGTATCTGGCATTGCACGATATGGATTTGGTTAAGGCACATTTTCGAGACCATTGGTTGTCAGTGATTACTTGTCCCAAGTCCTGCTCCCACTTTTCTTTGGCATTATGTGTCACTGGTGGGCAGGTTTGAATGATGGTCTTGTAAAGTGGCGATGCAGATATCCTCACCTTCCCAGCTGTGAACATATATCCCAAGCCCAGGTTTATCGTTGGTTCTGCTGGAAATTCTGACCATGTTTTTGCTATGGCAGACTTCATTTGCATGTCGTGAAACTTATGTTTCGGTGTATCTCCCACTATGTCCTTGAGGATTTCCCAGGCCACAAAGCGCTTATCTCGGAACAATTGTCCCCATTGCATAATTCCTCTTGCGCCCCAAAGTGCCCCTACTTCTTTATCCATAGTGGGTGGTATGCAATGGGCACCCCAGATAGGCATGCTTGGATGGTACAATGTGTCTGTGTCGTGTATGTCGACTATCTTTGCCCAAGCTGTGGATGTGACCTGTGAGGGGTTAATAGTGTTATAGTGTTTGGGACGTGACGTTGTCAGGTTATGGAGCTGTATGGCTGACTTCGGTACTGGGCCTACACTCTTCGTTTCTTTAGAGTCAAGAAAATATGTCGCCCATTGTGCCGTATAATGTGCTGCGCTGCCAAATAGTAAATCTCGAAATCTGGAGCCGTTAGGCCTCCCTGCGAGTACTGGTCTGCTGTGATGACCCTCCATCTCATTCTAGAGTGTCCGCCCCACACAAACATGCGCCCCCTATTTTTGCAAATAATACCCTCCCTGGCCACACCGGCAAGGTGGTAAATAAATAGAAGATAGTTTTACAAAGGTAGCGGGCGCCCCTCTCTCGCAAGAACAGACATGATAACCTGTTCAGTGGTTATTAACCACTTGAGAGTTCGCAGCCACTGCTTTTACTCACTGTGCCTTTCACAGATGGGAAATATCCATTTGCATATCAGTCTTTGTCCTGCCCAGGGGCAGTCCAGCACCGAAATACAATGGCAACTCCAATCTGAACGAGAGTACCACCAGCAACCCCATACACGTGTTTCACCCTTGTTGGGGATCATCAGTGAGGTGAAGCTGATGCCTCTCTAAGCACAGTGAGAGGGAGACCACGTCTGGTTGCCCCCAGGAGACCTAGGGTTACCAATCCCAGGTTCCTTAAAAAATAGTTTTACAAAAGGTAGCGGGCGCCCCTCTCTCGCAAGAACAGACATGATAACCTGTTCAGTGGTTATTAACCACTTGAGAGTTCGCAGCCACTGCTTTTACTCACTGTGCCTTTCACAGATGGGAAATATCCATTTGCATATCAGTCTTTGTCCTGCCCAGGGGCAGTCCAGCACCGAAATACAATGGCAACTCCAATCTGAACGAGAGTACCACCAGCAACCCCATACACGTGTTTCACCCTTGTTGGGGATCATCAGTGAGGTGAAGCTGATGCCTCTCTAAGCACAGTGAGAGGGAGACCACGTCTGGTTGCCCCCATCTGTGAAAGGCAGAGTGAGTAAAAGCAGTGGCTGCGAACTCTCAAGTGGTTAATAACCACTGAACAGGTTATCATGTCTGTTCTTGCGAGAGAGGGGCGCCCGCTACCTTTGTAAAACTATTTGTTAAGGAACCTGGGATTGGTAACCCTAGGTCTCCTGGGGGCAACCAGACGTGGTCTCCCTCTCACTGTGCTTAGAGAGGCATCAGCTTCACCTCACTGATGATCCCCAACAAGGGTGAAACACGTGTATGGGGTTGCTGGTGGTACTCTCGTTCAGATTGGAATTGCCATTGTATTTCGGTGCTGGACTGCCCCTGGGCAGGACAAAGACTGATATACAAATGGATATTTCCCATATGTGAAAGGCACAGTGAGTAAAAGCAGTGGCTGCGAACTCTCAAGTGGTTAATAACCACTGAACAGGTTATCATGTCTGTTCTTGCGAGAGAGGGGCGCCCGCTACCTTTGTAAAACTATTTGTTAAGGAACCTGGGATTGGTAACCCTAGGTCTCCTGGGGGCAACCAGACGTGGTCTCCCTCTCACTGTGCTTAGAGAGGCATCAGCTTCACCTCACTGATGATCCCCAACAAGGGTGAAACACGTGTATGGGGTTGCTGGTGGTACTCTCGTTCAGATTGGAATTGCCATTGTATTTCGGTGCTGGACTGCCCCTGGGCAGGACAAAGACTGATATGCAAATGGATATTTCCCATCTGTGAAAGGCACAGTGAGTAAAAGCAGTGGCTGCGAACTCTCAAGTGGTTAATAACCACTGAACAGATTATAATGTCTGTTCTTGCGAGAGAGGGGCGCCCGCTACCTTTGTAAAACTATTTGTTAAGGAACCTGGGATTGGTAACCCTAGGTCTCCTGGGGGCAACCAGACGTGGTCTCCCTCTCACTGTGCTTAGAGAGGCATCAGCTTCACCTCACTGATGATCCCCAACAAGGGTGAAACACGTGTATGGGGTTGCTGGTGGTACTCTCGTTCAGATTGGAATTGCCATTGTATTTCGGTGCTGGACTGCCCCTGGGCAGGACAAAGACTGATATGCAAATGGATATTTCCCATCTGTGAAAGGCACAGTGAGTAAAAGCAGTGGCTGCGAACTCTCAAGTGGTTAATAACCACTGAACAGGTTATAATGTCTGTTCTTGCGAGAGAGGGGCGCCCGCTACCTTTGTAAAACTATTTGTTAAGGAACCTGGGATTGGTAACCCTAGGTCTCCTGGGGGCAACCAGACGTGGTCTCCCTCTCACTGTGCTTAGAGAGGCATCAGCTTCACCTCACTGATGATCCCCAACAAGGGTGAAACACGTGTATGGGGTTGCTGGTGGTACTCTCGTTCAGATTGGAATTGCCATTGTATTTCGGTGCTGGACTGCCCCTGGGCAGGACAAAGACTGATATACAAATGGATATTTCCCATATGTGAAAGGCACAGTGAGTAAAAGCAGTGGCTGCGAACTCTCAAGTGGTTAATAACCACTGAACAGGTTATCATGTCTGTTCTTGCGAGAGAGGGGCGCCCGCTACCTTTGTAAAACTATTTGTTAAGGAACCTGGGATTGGTAACCCTAGGTCTCCTGGGGGCAACCAGACGTGGTCTCCCTCTCACTGTGCTTAGAGAGGCATCAGCTTCACCTCACTGATGATCCCCAACAAGGGTGAAACACGTGTATGGGGTTGCTGGTGGTACTCTCGTTCAGATTGGAATTGCCATTGTATTTCGGTGCTGGACTGCCCTTGGGCAGGACAAAGACTGATATGCAAATGGATATTTCCCATCTGTGAAAGGCACAGTGAGTAAAAGCAGTGGCTGCGAACTCTCAAGTGGTTAATAACCACTGAACAGGTTATCATGTCTGTTCTTGCGAGAGAGGGGCGCCCGCTACCTTTGTAAAAAAAAAAAAATAAATAAATAAATAGAAGAGTTTAGGAAGAATTATCATTTTTACAAGGCCGATTCTCCCCATCAGTGATATTGGTAGGGTGTTCCACCGTGTCATCTTGACGCATAGGGCCTCTGCGAGGGCATTCTAGTTCAGCGCGCGGGTTAGTTATGCTGTCCTGGCCACATGCACCCACAAGTATTTAATGTGTACCAGGCTCCAGATAAGGTCAAGTGGTTCTACTGTTGCCTCTGTAAGGGGGAAAACTTCCGATTTGGCCGAAGTTAGTTTCAGGTCAGATTACTTGCTAAATGTTTTAACCATTGATTAAAAAACCCGGGGCACACCCTCGGTAGGGTTCCAAGTATAGCAAAATATCGTCAGCGTATAGCGTAATGATCTCTAGTTTACCCTCAGGCGGTATTCCGCATTTGCTATATCGAGCCCGGAGTCTGCTAGAGGTTCAATCACTATAGCAAATAAAAGGGGGGACAGTGGGCAGCCCTGACGGGTGTCCCCTAGTAGTTCCAGTAGCTCTGATAGTGTGCCGTTTATACTTATCCTAGCATAGGGGCTGTATAGAGAACCCTGACCCATTTAATAAAGTTAGGGCCAAGCCCATAATTTTGTAGGACCCTGAATATGAAGGGCCAGTATACCTTGTCAAAGGCCTTTTGCATATCTAATGAGTCTGCCACTGTAATTCTTCAGGAATCGCTGCTAGAATTTTGTGGCAGCGTCTAATATTCATTGCCGTGGATCTGCCCTTTATGAATGCCGCTTGTTCTTCGTGGACCATGTGCGGCTTTAATGGCATTAGTCACGTGGCCAGAATCTTTGCAAAGATCTTAGCGTCTGTATTTATTAATGATAGTGGCCTGTAAGAGCCGCAGTCTTGGGGGGGCTTCCCTGGTTTAAGCAGTAGAGTGACGACCGCTTCTCTGGTGGTTTCCGGTAGCTCCCCTTTTTCTAGAGCCTCCGACCAGACAGCGATTAGTTTGGGGACAAGGAGAGGTGCAAACTCTTTTGTAGAATTCTGCACGAAGGCTGTCAGTGCCTGGGGCTTTCCCATTGGCCAGTGCCTTTATGGCTTCACCTATCTCTGCTTCAGTAATCAGGGTTTCTAGGGCCTCCCTAGTGGGGTCTGATAGAAGTGTCGTTGGTATCTGGGCTAAGTATTGATCTATCTCTTGTTCCGTGGCGGTGCTCTGTGGTGAGTAGAGACGTTTGTAGGAGTCAAAAAATGCCCCCTCAATCTCCAATTGGTCTGTGGTCACAGACCCATCGCTCCTTGTTATACATGGAATACCCGTTGGCCCTCGTTCCCCTCGTACGATCCTAGCCAATAGTCTACCCGGGCGTTCTTGTACCCCATATCGCCACACTGCTGCGGGCTGATCAAAGTAGCAAATCTCGCGGTCAGCAGCTTCTCTAAATTCGATGATCTTGGTTTTGATCTCAAGCCCCAGTTGCGTGGACGGCGCCAGTACGTACTGATTTTGTATATGGGCAATGTCTTTTTCCTGTCGCGCTAGGTCCTTGCGGATGTCCCTCAGTACACCGAATTCGGTTGACATTGTGGTGCCTCTGATGTACACCTTGAACGCCCACCACAGCACCGAATGGTTGGACACCGAACCTTCATTTATCTCAAAGTATTCTTGGATATGTTGAGCTAGTGACGACTTGTAGACCTGGTCTTGGAATGCTGCCGGTTTGAACTTCGAGGGGGGCCTGTTTATTTAATCTCCGGGATATGCAATGTTATCTGAATGGGTGAGTGGTCTGAGTATGTCCTCTGATGGATATGTGTGTTAGTGATCCATCCTAGTGCCTCGTGTAATAATAGCCATACGTCTATCCTAGAGTGCATATCATGCACCGAGGAATAGAATGTGTATGCACGTTTGGCTCCATTTAACGAGCACCACACACCTCTAAGTCCCAGATCGGCCATGTAGGTGAGTATTTTTTGGGCCGCCTTGGTAAGTGTCCTCGGCTGATCCAATGTGCGGTCAAGCTGAATGTCGAGAATGGTGTTTATATCACCACCACACACCTAATGGGTGTTGGGAAATTTTGCTAATTTCCCGAACAGTGTGGAATAAAAGTTGGGATCATCCACGTTTGGGCCATATACGTTTAGCAGTAGCACCTCTCTTTCTTGAAGGGTACCATGGACCATAACATACCTGCCCTGTGGGTCACATTCTGTATTGAGGCATGTAAAGGGAATGGATGCATCAGGGTTGCTACTCCCCTTGCACGACTTGAATATGATGTGTAGTAGTGGTGCGTACCCCAGTTAGGGGCCAACTTCTCAGCTTGATGCGGAAGCAAGTGAGTTTCCTGTAGGAACACTATCTTAGGGCCTAGCCTAGCAATGTATGCCATAATTATCCTTCTTTTTAGCGGGGATCCCAACTCGCGGACATTGCAGCTCAGCATGGTGATATTCTCTTTGTTCATCTAAGCCATCACCTTGTGACCTCATTAGGAGATGTGTGACCTGTTCCTTCCCTGCTATGCGTGTGTCTGTATACTTTTGCAGTACCTGTGTGCTTTTAACTGTAACTCCCTCCTTCCCCAACTGGTTCCCCAACAAGCTTTCCCCATGTCCCACCCCCTTCCTCCCTCATAGTTACCCAAACTTTAACTATGTCCGTCTGCCCATCCCCTTTCCCTCCCATGTCTTAGATGTGCACCTGCAACAGGGGGTTTCTGCTGCGACATTCCATGGTGGAGCACTTAGTGTTCGTGGCCTTTACGGCCGGTACTGCTTGCTGTTACTCGATCCCATATTGAATGGTGGGAGCATACTCGTTATTTAGTGCGGATCTTGTTGATATTAGAAGTGTTCCCACAAAGGGGTATCTTCGCCCCCTCACCATTATTCGCTCATCGTGTTGTGTAGCCGTGAGCTTCTTAGAGTTTCAGGCTTCATCCCCATCCATTGGTTGGCGCATTGGCAGTGAGATATTGGCTTCAACGAAGCTCGCCGCCTCCTCCGGGAATGTGAAGAAGTAGGTTTTATTTTGGTATTGTAGCCTCAACCTGGCTGGGTAAAGCATTGTATAGGGAATGTTACGCTCACATAGTAGTTTCTTGACCCCAGTGAATGAGCGATGTTCTTGCTGTACTGCCAGCGTGTAATCAGGGAATATGCATGTAGTGTTGGCCTCCCATCTTAATTCTCTTTTTTCTCTAGCCGCTTTTAGTACCAAGTCTCTGTCCCTATAGTTCATTATACGTGCTATGATGGGTCTTGGGAAGGCTCCAGGCTTGGGTTTAGGTGCCAGTGATCTGCCTGCTCGCTCCACTATGAACATAGGTGACCAACCCGGGTCTCCCAACAGTTCACGCAGCAGTTTCTCTACTGCTTGCTCCATGGGCCCCTTCAGTGCTTCTTCTGGCATACCAATTATGCGTATATTGTTGCGTTGGGATCTAGCCTCCAAATCCTCACACTTTATTTTGACCGTCCCCAGTTCCTTCGCCATCTTTGTCACAGTGCTTTTTAGAGCTTCCAGCGTATCCTCTGTGTTGCTGATTCGGGTCTCGGCCTCTGTGATGTGGCTTGTAGTCTTGTCTAGTTGTGACTTGATAGATGCTACGTTGGCCGTTATGCAATCAAGTTTCTCGTTGAGGGAGGTGAATCCCTGCTGCATAGCCACAAAGACTGCCTGTGGGTCCATCCCAGCAGTCGTCGTTGATGAAGTGGTTGCAGCATTGGTTCTGTTTACATATTGGTCTCGGTCACTTTCTTTGTTGCCGTGGTGTTAGGCATAATCCTGTGCAGTTCCCTTGGTGACATCTGAAGTTCCAGTCCCAAAGGCCCTGCTTTTATGCAGAAAAACCCCTGTTCATCAGCCCAGCTGTCAATCACACATGCTAAGTGGTGAGACGGACGGCTCACCACTGGGCCAATCAGAGTAGAGTGCGACTTGGGTTGCTAAGGCAACGCAGTCCAGGGTGCCAATTCCCCCCTCCACCCTTCCTGTGGAACCCAGAGTGGCACCATTTGGAGGGCTTCTGTGGAGCAGCCCGCCAAAATAGTGGAACAAAGGGCTCGACCTTGGTCAGATTTACAGAGACGGACACAAACGCCATTTTAGAATCGAGTTCTGGCAAAAAGACCCAACCGGTGATTTAATATTAAATAAATAAACCAGCGGTATCTTTAACATTGCACCAAAAAGTAGTGAGTTTAAAATCAATGGGAAAATCCCATAGAGAATATTCTGGTGGAATGTTTCGCGTGGTAACCACTGCCACCAGCCAGAAACTTGACGAGGGGGGACGGGACAGTGCCCTCTCGAAAACAGACCCAGGGGCAATCGAATTACCCCTTACCAGTATTTCCACAATATGATGGTTTGTACTGGTTCTGTTCACAATTTTGGACTAGTAAAGCCAATGGTGACTTTACATGCCCTGGGAGACAGTAGTCAGTCCCAGGGTATGGAGTCTATGTTTGGGGGTCACTGTGACACCCCTGTGGTACTGCACTGAGGGTGCTGTGTACCACACATACATAACAACAGATGATACCCTATGGAGTAAAAAGAAACCCCATACCCCATAAGCACATAACAAGTCAAAGACATACCTCAAATCATGTCTAAGAGTGGGAGTAAAAGAGTCTCACTCTTAGCAGGAGAAAAAAACAAACCCCAAAAATCCAGCAAAGCTGCTGGGGGACTCACTAGGTTTGGGTAATTAGCCTTATAAGAGAATTATCCCTAACACGTGGTGAACTTTTCTATGGTACCTTTCCCCTTTCTCGGACTTGGGCCCTTGGGCATCATCTTGTAGTAGCTCTGGGCTCAGTGTTACGCCTGTCCTTCGTCGTGGTGGACTGTTGTGTTATGCCGTGATTGCGTGGATTGTCTGATGACTCAACTCGTTGGGCGCAATGGAATGGTATCGTTAATGAGCCATCTTTACCCTCACCTCTCACGAAGGAACCACGACTAATGTTGTTCCAGCTTTATAAAGTAGTATTCCCCTTGTCGGCTCAAAAGCTGTGGTTGTACCGCTCAGGATTCCCACTCAAGCCCCTGCGGGTAGTCTGCTGTTCAATTTTGGTTAAGGCGTACGTATGTTCAAGCCCAAGTAGTCTAGGTTTTGATTTATTCCGCCCCGTTGTGCACCGGTACCTCCTTTTCTGAGATCTGTCTTGAAGATGTAACTAAAAGGATGTCAAAGTAGAGGGGTTGTTTCAAGCTTCCTTGCTCTTCTGATGTGCGTTTAGTTGTTCAGTTCTTGGGTAAAGTGTGCCAGGTCTTGGAAGGTCGTCCAGCACACTTTGCTGTGTTAGTGTAGCCTTGCTGCATGTGCTGGTGTAGTTTCAATGTTTTATTTCCAGAGTGCCTCTCAGTTATGGCCCTGGGATTTCTCGTGGGGCCCCACGGTCCTCAAAGCCGAGGAGTTCCCAGTTGCTGTAATGTCTTTAGCACAGAGTTGTTGCTGCTCAACTGCACAGTTGGCTGCAGCGCCTCAGGTTTTATATAGGGGCGTAGTGTGGACGTATTGCCCAATGCGCACTTATGCAGAGTTATCAGGGATGTTGTTGTGACCCCCACACATGGTCTCAAAGCTTGCGAGCTGGTGTCTTGTATTCCCAAATGTTCTCGTGCTGGGCGAGCCGTGTCTGCTGGGGGGGCCTCAGATTTCACACAATTTGCGGCCCTCCATTGCCCCACGTTTTACAGTGCCCATGTCGTTGGGCAGCCTGCCTGATTTATATTTTGGGCCCGTGTAGCGAGGCATGAGGGCGGGCGGACAGCAGTTCTCCTTTTAGCACGGGATATTACCTTGCATGACTAATGGCCTCCGTCGACCACCTCCCTCTCTCCTTACCGCTGCCGTGTAATCCTGCTTCACAGGGGGAGCCATGGTTCCCGCCCCAGTGCTGTGGATGGCCTCGGTGGATCTGCGGGCGCTCTACGTGAAACGGAGCGCCCGCGACCATCCGGCGTGTTGTGTCCCCAGGCACGGAATCTGACAGCTTCCATGACGGCTCCCCCAAAGCCGGGCTCCTCCTCCCGCGCCGCGGCAGGGAGAGTAAGTTGGGCTCGCTGGTCCCACACAGCTGTTCGGAACGGCGTAACTTCAGCAATAAGCCCCGAACAATGTCCAAACTTGGACGCTTTATTCTTGAGGTTACAATGTATGTCTCTGGTGATTTGCAGGCAAAACTGGACCGATAAGGAGGATATCTGAGTATTTTGGCCTGGAGTGGCTCGGGAGCTCACCTAAGGGCAGCCATCTCGCCACATGCGCAACACAGCCCCCCCCAAGGGCACGTACTTTCAAGAAATATAAACAATGACTTTACTCAATAAACACCCTTGAACTGTGATCACTTGTGTCTGTTGCCACCATGAATTCCTTACATCGTGCACAGAAGTCTTGTAGATGGTCTGCATGCAGTCAGCAACACCTCAAGCACCTCCTCAAAGAGGGCCCAGTCATATCTCAACCTCTCAAGAGCCACGCATGTAGGTTGATGGATTCTGGGTTCGGGTGACGCACCCAACCTTTCGACTGGGCTATGAGATCCGGGTGCTGAGGCAACCGGAGAGGTGGGCAGATGGTCATATCCAGAAGGTCCGGGTACCACGGTCTCCTCGCCCAGTCCGGGGCGATCAAGATCATGGCTGCTTGAAGCCTCCTCAGCCTCCTGAAAATCCAAGAGACAGGAATCGGAGGGAAGGCGTAGTGGAGAGGGAAGGTCTAATCCACCAGAAACTTCCTGTTGGACTCCCGTGCAAACAGGTCCACTGATGGGGTACCCCAGCGAGAGAAGACCTCCTCTAGGACTTCCTGGCACACTTCCTACTCATGTGAGATCATGCTCTGCCTGCTCAGAGCATACGCCAAACTGTTATCTGTCCCTGCCAGATGAACTGCTGAGACCGAGATCCAGTTCTCCAAAAGCCAGAACCACAGCTGCATCACCTCTTTGCAGAGGGGGAGGGAGCGTACACCATCTTGCTTGTTCATGTAGTGCATGGCCACCGTATTGTCTGTCAGAATCAGAACATGCTTCTGTTCAGAGACGGAGCAAACACTTTCAGGGCTACCCTGATGGCTCGCAACTCTAGTCTGTTGATGTGCCACCTGACTTCCATTGCTGACCAGAGGCGTTCACCTGCAAGTCCTCGCAGTCAGTGCCCCAACCATTCAGAGACACATCCGTGACCACTCAGGCCTGAGGACATGGAGGCTAGAAGGCTTCCCCCACCATTGGATTACTGCTGTCGGCCCACCAACCAAGGTGATCGACCACTGCCCTGGATACCTTGAGAGAATTCGAGAGGACTCTGAGGTACTGCAACCACTGACCTCGTAAGAGCCATTGAAGCGATCTCATGCGCAGCTTGGCCTCTGGCACTAGAATAATACGCGAGGCCTAAAAGGTGGAGGAGGGAAGCTGCTGGTAAGGCGGCATGGTTCCAGAACTGGTTTACCATCTGTGCAATGCGGTTGACTCTCTTCTCAGGGGGCAAAGGCCTTCCACACCAGAGTAGGACTGCTCTGATGAACTGGAGCCTCTGACTTGCGTCACATGGGATTTCTTCAAGTTCAGGGAGAAGCCCAGCCTGTGGGGTAGTGAGCAGGTGTCCTCTAGGTGAGACTAAACCTGCTCCGTTGGCTTCCCCCGTATCAGCCAGTCGTCCAGGTAGCAGCAATACCTGGACCCCGGATCTCCTGAGGCGAGCCACGACTACTGCGATGAGCTTGGTAAAGACCCTTGGAGCTGAGGTCTACCCAAAGGAAAATGCCTTTAACTGATAGTGCTTGTCCCCTATGTGGAACCTCAGGAACGTCCGGTGCTTTCAATGCATCGGCACATGGAAAAAAGCATTCTGTAGATCTGTAGTCCTGCAATTTTAGAGCGTGGAGAATTTCTCTCAACGTCACTATCTTTCCTCAGGAACTTGCTCAAGGCCCTGAGGTGCAAAACGGGATGGATACCGCCTCCCTCCTTGGGAAGGGGGAAATACGGGGAATACCAGCCCGATCCTCTCAGCTCGGGTGGTACCTCTCCCATGGCACCCTTCAACAACAGGGCTCTCAGTTCTTCCTGGAGCTCCTGTCCCGGTTGGCTCAGAGGTTGTGGAGGTCTGTCCAGAGGTTTCTTTAAGAAGGGCAGACAATGGCCCTACTGCATGAGGTCCAGGGCCCAGGCGTCAGTAGTAATCTCCTGCCATTGGGGCCAATGCTCTGCCAGCCATCCACCAACCAACCGGTAAGACGTGGGAGGCGAAATCAAAGCGGCTTAGAGGGCAGAACCGCCCCTGCCGATGCTTGTTGGCCTCTGGAAGCCCCCCTGCCCCTTCTGGGACGCGAGAAACGCTTCTGCCCTTGCCTGGCCTGCGGGAGCTGCGCCTTCCTGCCATAAGGCACATAATGACTATAGCATCTCATCAAAAAGAAGTTCGCCCTCACAGGGCATGTCCAGCAGTTTGTTTTGGACACTAGGCGAAAAGTCTGGAGACATCAAATAGGCCGGCCTCCACAATGCAATCGCTGATGCCATCGACCAGTCTACGCAGTCAGCGACGTCCAGGCCCGTTTCCAGCAACTTCCTGGCATGCTCTTTCACATCCTCCACCAGCTGTATGAAGCCGTTTTGCCATTTCCCCCTCAGGGATATACTGCGTAGCATTTTCTACTGCCTTCCAGAGGCAGAAGGAGTACTTTGCAAACCACTAGCCACGTTTGTGGCTTTCAGAGCCATGTTGCGTGCTGTAAAACCGTTCTTGGCCATGGCGTCCATTCTTTTGCCTTCTCTGTCAGGCGGCAGATTTGAAGTTGAAGATGCTGGTCTGGTGGAGACTTTTGCAGCCTGTACGACAAGACCTTCCAGGGAAGGATGAGAAGACAGAAATGAAGGGTCTCCTCTTGCCAGCCTATAATTTCCGGTCATGGTTGAGCTGACAGGGGGGATGGAGCATGGATGCTGCCACAGAGAGGCTACAGGATCGGCAATTGACAGATTCAGAGGCATGTTCCGTTCTGTAATCGGACACTCGTCCAGTATATCTGTTAGCTTGTACCCTTGGACTGACACTGACGAAGCCTGCAGTCCCAGGTCGTCAACCACCCTCTCTACCAGTGCCCTAACCTTGGTGTGGGTATGGGTTGGCCTTGCTGGAATTCTAGGTCAGGTGGAGTGTCCAGGCCGCTGGCATTGTGAAGCCCCTGTGCCAGTGTTAGGGAGAATTCTCCTTCTAGGGCTAATTTCCCTCACCTAGTGAGTCCCCCAGCAGCTTTGCTGGATTTCTGGAGTTTATTTTTTCCACCTGGTAAGAGTGTATATCCTTTTTCCACTCTTACATGTGTTTTGGCCCATGTGTTGTTACTCATTGTGTGATCTTGGGCACTGAGCACACCACTCCAAGTGCCCTGTTCTTGTATGGGTTACACAGCACCTTTAGTGTAGTAACCCAGGGTTGTCTTTTAGACTTCCCTCTGACTCCATTTCGCTGGGGCTGACTACTGTCCCCCACAGAAAGGTAAAGTTGCCATTTACTTTACATAGTCATTTTTACCACAGACCCAGTACACCCCCATCTTACATGGAGTACTGGAAAGGGCTAATCTGTACCCCTTTTCTGTCTTTACCTCCCTGAGCATTGTTTTGCTCTTTTAACATTTAGACTTGGCTGGTGGCAGTGGTATCTAACCTAACCTTTCTACCGCGATTATATTAGATAAACGTGGTACTGTTCTTGGCTATTATATTAGCCTCGAACATAAACCCGCTTGACCAAATCATCTTTCTTTTGGCTCCGGTTGGGTTTATTCGCCATTTCTTTTTGTTAAAGTCTGTCTTGTGTTTTACTTTGCGCGGCAAACTAGGTTCGCCTTCTCTGTTCACCGTTTTTTGGAGGGCTTCTGCAGAGAAGCCCTCTTCTTGGCGCCTGGGTGTTTATGTGAGGAAGGGGTGTAGTCACCCCCTGCACAGGGTACCCTAGGAAACCCAAGTCGCACTTTGCCATGATTGGCGGAGGTGGTTGTCCTGGCTGGACAACCCCCCTGCTGCGTGATTGACAGCCAGGCTGTGTGAATGGGGGTTTTGCGCATAAAAGGCAGGTCTCTTGGGCTAGAAGTCAGAGTCGCCTCTGGAACTACAAGGAACTGAAGAGAAGTGGAGAGAACGGCGGCTGCAGCAACTACCCCGTCCTGGTGAAGCCCTGCTGCAGCCCTGAGCTATCTTCCCTTCAACGACTAAGAGAAGATCCAGTCCGGAGTCTTCTTCCCTTGAGCCTGGTGAGGATAACCAGCTCATCTTCTTCAGCCAGAGATCTCCGCCCTGGTCGAAATCACTGCACACTACTGTAGTGGTCCGGAAAGCCACCTGCTGAGCCTCTCCTGTTTTTAAGGAGCACACCCTTGCGTTGTCGCTGTTGTCGGCTTTTTCCATGTGTGGTGCAGACCCCCTTCAGACATCGTCCTTCACAACGAAACTCCAGGAATCGTGGGTCAGCGGGAAACCAACAGTAACAACTGCCAGGGCACCAGCTGCATCGTGGGAATAAGGTACTGTGTTCTACTCGAAGAAACTGGGTGAATACCTTTTCTTCATCCTCAAGGCTCATCCTTGTCTTCCCTCCTTCTTATAACTTTTGCTTCCGAACATTGACAATATTCAAGCACTTTTTGGCTACACTGAATCGTGAACTGTCTAACGGTGTGATCTTCGGCACAGGCCTCCGGTGTCACCTAAACCTGGCCCGACCCTTTGACTTTTGAACTCCTGTTTCTGAGTGTTTCTCGATACTGTCTGCCTAACCTAAATATTGCCTGGGATTTTTGCCTCCAACTCCCTCTGGGTATCTCAGGTGCTAATTGTGTTTTTGCCCCGGTAGCATTTCATGTCACGGATATGCGTTTATTTAGTAGACCGAACTGTCAAAAAGTGATCGCAACCGTATCCGCGGTATCGTGTTTTGTTCATAACACCGGTTCATTCAAACACAGGGTACTTACCTTCAGACTTACTGTACAAAGTGGATTTGTTAGTTGTAGTATATTTAACGTGTGGTTTTGTTTAAAGTTTAATAGAGGTGTTGTGTTTATAACTGATGGTTTAAAAATAAATGTACTTATATTTTTTACCTGAAACCTTGAGTCAGTGTTTGCTTGAGTCAAAGTAATTGTGGTCCCTTTGTGTAATCTCTGCTACTGCTCATATATTCTTGAGATAAGCCTGGCTGCTCTGCTACTGCTACCACTATAACTTAGTAGTACAGGCTTGTTCCAAAGGTAAAACTTGTATTGCCACCTGTGGTCTTAATCAGGTGTAGTGGTCCCTAAGGGCACTGCACAGGATTCTGCCTAACAGCCAGCTCTAAAAGCTGAGCTTGGTCGTCTAAAGAGTTGACGCCCCCTGTACCCATGAACATGGGATCGACTCCTCCTTGGTCATCCGCGTCATCAGTGCCAAACATGGATGAGAGTGCTGAAAAATAATTGGTCAGGGAGAGCGGAGTAAAGCATGTGTCACTGAGCGAGGGCTTGTCCTTCGGCACCAATAAGTTGACTGTCGGCATCAACCGAGGCTGCAGCACCGCTACGGTGTCGCACAGACCTTGATTTGCACGGGAAGGCCCTGGCATCTAACGTTTCAGTGCCTTCTTCGGTGCGAAGCACGAAAGCTTCCCTGACGCCTATGGTGTCGGCACTGGGGATTGTAAGTGGTTGGTGTTACTGAGCGCCGCTGTTGCCTTAGAGGCCTGCTGCTTGGGGGGGGAGCACCCACACCTGCAGCAGCATGTTTTTGAAACATTTCGAGCAAGGAGGTTTTGAAATCAGCCGAGACGAAGGCTTACCTCCTTCTGTTGACGAATCGGAATCTCGACAGTGGTGGTGGTGCTAGAATGGAACCGCTTCGTCTTCCACCGATGTTTCTCCTCATCTTTTTCTGGGGTAGATCCCTCTTGTCTTTACCTCTGGTCGACCATGCAAGATATTACGCAAAGATTTTGGGTGCATTTTAGTGCACAAAGCACACCCCTCCATGTACCAGAGGCATACCTCATCCGTGTCGGTAACCAACATTTTGGCATGGTGCCAATCGGAACACCGCTAGAAACCCGAAACCCGGGTGGCCGACATCTCACGGTCGAGGAAAAAAAATCGAATTCTAACGAAAATACATCAAGTAGAGACAGAGACTTGATCAGTGTGTTCCTAAAGCAGCGTGTTGAGTGTGCGGAAAAAGGGAAAAAAGGAATGGAGGTGTGGGGCATAGTGACGTGGTATATATACGCCTGAAGTCACATCTAGAGCAGACAACCGTGCGGATCGGCGATCGAGTTGAGGTCTACTACGACCCCTGGTGAAGGTTTCCAAAGCAGCTGAGCTGGATGTGGATATCTATCAGATGAGGAATCTACAGGAGAAAGGCAATCCATTGAAAAGAAGATGCAGAAGCAGCTGACGTAGAGCGAGTAATATGCTTTAGTGCCATCGAACAGCAACCTCAGAACTTGGCCTGCACATATGGAGCGAAACCTGAGGTTTGTATTCAAGAGAATTGATGCATCACTGATGATGAACGCATCAAGTTTCAGATGAGGTACACCACTCATATGTTTAACAAACTAAATTTCCATTAATTTAAAATATAAAATAATTCAATTCCTAAATGAATATACACCTATATACGAGATTACTCCCATCATCTGTTATTAATTATGATCACTTATTCAGTTCCAAAATTGAATTCCAAATTTGAATGACTCTGAATGTCAACAGTTTCTCATTTCCAGATTTGATTACAGCCCATTGCTGTTTCGGTTCTAGCTGTATGCTTTTCTGAGGTAGCATCCCACTGAACACCAGTCTCTTTTCTTGAAGAGCTGGACAATCCATGATAAGGTGTTGTATGGATTCCACCTGATTAGGTTGGAGGCAAAATCTACAGAAAATCAGTGATGCTGGTAATTGTTTTGTCTTGACCAAAACATCTCTTGTAGGAAGAATATTCAAACGTAGTCTCATAAAAGTATCTCTAATGGCCTGTTCTGGAAAAATGTGTAGGTAGTGTGGTAATTGGTTCAATGCTCTTATCTCAGTTTCACTGTTCAGAGCAAGTTGGTATAGTGATTTTTGCTGTTGTATGCGAATCCCATCATTTCTTAATAATCTTATTTTTGCTTTCTGTGGTCGATTGATTAGTGTGTCTATGGTTATTTCTTCATGTTTCCTTATATGGACACAGGCTCCTTCCACATCTTTAATACTGAATCTTTTATCATTATGTTTTTCTGTTTCAAAATTTCACTTGCAGGGATATCGTCTTTTATTATTGTCTTTCTATACAACATTAGATCAGAAGTTTACAGTTCTTAGCCGCCTCAAATGATTGCAATGCCAATTCAAACATTATATGTGCCATTGGATAAGCTGGAGGTAGGGATAAGATCTTTCTCCAAACAAGCCCTTCTAGGTATATCCACAGTTCTCGAGGTGCATTGAGGATTGTTTTAGTGCCATATGTTAGGACAGCCATGATTTTCTGTCTATGAAAGGCAATGATGGGCTTCAGTGAAAATGTTCCATATTTAAGGTGCAGAACTCTTCCTTGCCTAGCTATTGAGAGGGCTCTCTCTTTTAACCTATCAACCCATTCTTTTTCAGTTGGCGATTGGTTTAATAGGAGCCCTAAATACTTAAATGTGTTCATTGATTCAACTTGTGTACCTTCTAGGAATATTACTAGAGGCTTCTTTTTCATGTTTGGGTATCGTGAGAGGGTCATCACTTTTGTTTTTTTAACATTGATCTTTAATTCGTTAACTGTGACATAAGCTTCAAGTTGACCCATTCTTTGTTGCAATCTAACTTGCGTTTTATTGAGGAGCACCAAGTCATCTGCATAAATTATGTATGCTTCTTTCGTGTTGTTCAGTCTTGGTGGTTTGGCTTTTATACACATTTGGGTATCTTGAAAGTCCAAAATGAAGAGTAAATAAGGTTGCCGCCAAAGGACAACCCTGTTTTAATCCGTTCCAAGTTTGTATTTTTTATGATACATGGCCTTGTTGTGATAGTCTGATTTTTTTATCAGCCTTTTAGTGTACAATGCTTTAATTGGTTGTATAATTTCCTTTGGACAATTCCAGCTCTCTAGCTTTCTCCAGAGTTTCGTTCTACTGACTGCATCGAACACGAGCTGAAGGTCGATAAAGGCGGCATGTGTTGTTTTTTTCTTTCAATGCTTCGAACTTTAAGATGTTTAGAAGGAGCAATTTGACATTAGTCCCTACGTTCTTTACGAAGCCCGCCTGCGTGGGATCACATCTTCCCGCTGTCTTTGCCCATTCGGTCAGCTTTTGTAATAATAAAGACGCAAAAACTGCGGTAGTTTGCAAGATTTTTCCTGTCTCCTTGCTTAAAAATAGGTATCAGGATGGATGTTTTCCACATTACTGGGATAGGTTTGGTTTTGTTTGTTATCTCAAATAGTTCAATGCATAGCTCGGTACAGATTTCAGGATTCTGTCTAAAATTTTCATTACTTGGTCAGTCCGGGCCGGGAGCACGAGATGGATTTAGATGTTTCACATGATTTAATAAATCTTCAGAATTCCAGGATATATTCCATCTGCAGATTTCATTTTTATCTCTTACTTCACAATGATCAGGATGTTTTTTGTAGAGTGATGAAAAATAATTATTCCACTCTGAGTGACGTCCTGGATTAACTTACATTTTTCATTTAGTAAACTCCACAGGTTTCTGGCATTTTGATTTCGAAGCGCTCTTAGCATTTCCCCTGCATCGTTTTGCAATATAGTTGCCTTTACCACTGTATGCCAGTTTTTATATTGTTTTAATTTTTGAACCGTTTTTGAGAAGTGGACTTCTTCAGACTTTTTTGCTTGCTTATATTCTTTCGCAGTTCATTTTTCTTTTCCATTATTTTCTTGTTATATTTATGAATATGATTCTTACAATGTTTATGATTCATCTTATTTGTGATCATAAATGGCTTCAAAAGCCAGCCGTATTCCAATTTTTCTTCATCTTGTAGTAGCGAAAGATAGAAAGTATTCATCAAGCCAACGACTTGTTTCTCCGATATTCTTAAATGGTTCATCCTGTTATTCAGGTTTAGCATCGGAAGTTGTAGTTTCTGTGGTTCAAGTATCTTCATAGACCATTGAATTGCTATTTTATTATGATCGCTGTTATTAGATCTTTTGTTAAAAAATGTTGTAATCGCCACAGTGATTCTATCAGTTGTTTATATATAATCCAAACATGCTGTCGAGGAACCTCTTGTCCAAGTCGGCCTCAGGAATATCATCTACACAGTAGCCATTGATCAGGGTCATCCGTCTCTTGTCTATTTCCTTGGACCATAAACAGACCCTCCGTGTTAAGTCCCTTAATTCATTTTTCTTTCCTTCCTTATCAAATAAATGCATGTTCAGGTCTCCACATACAATTATATCGGTTTGTTTTTAAGGTACATATCTTCAATAGCTGAAGAAACTGTCAATGAAGAGGTCTGCATTAATAGCGCTGGGATTCCAATATAAACTTAAAATCCCAAATTTTGTTGTTCTGATTTTCTTTGTTCTTGCGTTTTAATATCTCCAACAGAAATTTGCGTCCAGGGATCTGGGATTATTGTTTCCTTCAATTCCAACACGCTGTTTCTTTTGATTAGCGTTAGCAGTCCAGAGGCGGGGCAGCCTTTAAGTTGATTGATCGCAGGATTCATGCACACTAAATATCCATCACAAAGTGGGGGTCTATAGAGCCACGTTTCCTGCAAGCAGATTATTTGATAATCTGCTAAATCAGTATCTCCTCCTTGTAACAGGTGTCCTGAGCCTCTTGTATTCCATGAGCAGATGGATAAATATGACATATGAGTGTGAATTGGTTGTTAATAATTCGTCATGTCCATGGTTGTTCTTTGCAATTCCATTTAAATTCACAGCGAATTGGTCATAGTGGTGAAAATACTCGTCTTTCGTTACTGGAGTAGTTTGTCAATCTTGAATCATTTTGGACTTGTTTGTCTTTTTCCTCAGTATACTCCCTATTAGTTCTCGTGTGATTTGGTCTTTCATTTGTTCTAGCGAGAGATTTCTGTGCTCTTTCATTCTTACCATCATGTGGTTGATATCTTGCCCTAAATCAGCTGTATTCAAACAGTGGGGCACGCCCCCGAAGGGGGCCACGGCCAATCCCTGGGGGGGGGGGGGGGTGCCGTGAGAGCCAAGCATGAAATGTTTAATTTATTTTTTTTAGATTGGAAGAAATGGGCAGGGGCGGCTCACATGGTGGGGCTGAAGCATGAAACTGTCTCAGGCACCAATGAAATAGTGGCCCGCAGTTGTAAATGGATATTCATTCCTTCAGTCACAGACTGTTTGAATAGTACCCAAGGGGGTGCTTTGTGTTAAAATGTAAGTAAATTGTGATGTTTAAAGAATATTTATTCAGCAACAATGGTCACAATTACTAACTGCATAGTGAAGCAACTCATCAGACTGGACCACATTGACCAAAAAGGTGGCCTATTTTAACTGGGCCACACTAGCATTTTAACTTTTTGGTACAGGCGTTGGCCTATTGCCCTATAAGCCAGTCCGAGCCTGGCGACTCATCCATAATGGCGAGGGAGCGCCCACCCAGTAGCCCCCTCACCCATTATGGTGGAGCTAAGGAGTCAAAGGGAAGCACTATTTCCCTTTGACAGTTCAGTTTCCCCGGCCGCACATGTTCACTGAGCCATGCAAGGCTGGGGCGTTTTACTTCGCCAGCATTTCATAGCTCATTGGAAACGCTGGGTGGGGCACTGTATTGGGGGGGGGGAAGAGAAAGAGTGTGTGTGTGGGGGAGAGAGAGAGAGAGAGAGAGAGAGAGAGAGAGAGAGAGAGAGAGAGAGAGAGAGAGAGAGAGAGAGAGAGAGAGAGAGAGGGAGAGAGGGAGAGAGGCAAAGAGGGAGAGAGGGAGAGAGGGAGAGAGGGAGAGAGGGAGAGAGGGAGAGAGGGAGAGAGGGAGAGAATCTTTTTACTGGACCTTTATCATAGATGTCCAGTAAAAAAAAAATGTCATGCCTGTCCCCTGGGCCTCCCAGCGCCAATTGAAAACTGTTTGGCTATTTACCCATTCTTTTTTTTAAGTATGCTCTACAATGCATTATTTGAAACCATTATTTAAAAAAGAAAAACACGGGTGGGGGAACCCCCCCGAAGCCTGCTTAGTTGGTACGGACTCCCTCACTGCACTCGGTCACTACGACATTTTTGGGGGAAATAGTTCTGCCCCTCCACTTAAAAAATTCACCAGCCGCCAACGGCCCTCGGACTGTGTTGGGAATGGGGGTGGGGTGAGCCCAGGGACTGTGGTGGGAGCAGGATGGGTGGGAACCACGGGATAGTGGTGGGAGCATGGTGGGGAGAGCCCAGGGTGTGTGATGGGGTGGGGGGAGCCCGGGGACTGGGTAGGAGTGGGATGAGGGAGACCAGCGACTGTGATGGGAGCAGGTGGGGGAGCCCAGGGACTATACTGGGAGTAGGGTTGCTCAGGGGGGGCCCAGGCCAGAGAAGTTTGAAGGCCACTGCCCTAGGTTCTTCATTTTCTTTTTGTGAGTATCGAAAACCTAGCTTAGTCAGTAACTCTGCGCTGGACATCAGCGCCGCTAAGGTTTGAAGCGTGTTAAATTGAATTTGGACTTGGTCAGTTATTTCCTCAAAGCAAAATTCTACTAAGTTAATGTCTTCTGATTTTATATTCTTTAGCTGTGGAATTACATGTAGGAGTCTGAGTATATTAGCTCTGTTTAAGACTAGGCCATCGTTCTTTGTATTTATTCGTTCGATCTTTAACTTAGACGCTAGTAATTTTCGTCTAGGATCCAAAAAGATGAGTAATTTAGGTTTGTTGTCTCTAGGTGTGGAGCAATTGTTTGCTATTATCACCTTATCAGTTTCCCTCTTTTCGGCTCTTGATTGTTCATTCAGAGAATCTTGTGATATGGTACTATAGTTTGTCTCCAAAATCAGTAGATAATCATCTGTTCTCGCATGATAGATCACATATCATTGTTTGTGCTGTGTTCCTCTTCATATTCGTCAATGAGATTTTCTTCATCTTTATCTTCGTTGTCCATCAGCCCAGACGTTTCATATATATGAACAGACAAATTCATTAGAATCTCTTGTTCTGTTAGTTCTTCCGATGTAAAGGTGACTGGTCGTTCAGTTGGAGTGATATTAATTTTTTTCCCATACTAATCTTTCGGGATTGGTACGTTTTTCACTCGTTGAGGATTTCCTGTTTTTACTGGCATTGTCAAGTTTCTTAAACATGCTCTAGAAACTCCATTTGTGTTCTTTCTTTTTTTATTGACTTGGAGACCTTTGTTTCGTACATTGGTTACAATCTTTGAGTTTTTATCAGTCTGCATGTTCTTTTGTCGTTCAAAAATTGGAAAAGTTTCAGTGCCTTGTAACGCTGACATTTTTGACTTATTATCCAATTGTGAAACCTGCTCTCGCAATTTCTCACCTTTTTCCTTTGGGTGTTGCGTTGTCTTTACTTCTATGATGGCATGTGACACATTCAATGTATTTGTTTTTGCTCTTGCAGTGTGTATTAAATCGTCACTTGGTCTCCTCTCAGAGATTGTCGGAGGGACAGCTAATGGTTTCATCTCACCATGGTGCTCTTTGTTTCTTTGTGTTATTGAATGAACTTGCGATCCGTGACATGACTCAGATTTGTTACGGCATACAGGTTTCTTTTGTTTATCAGTTAAGATTTTTAACATGGTTGCAGTCAGTTGGGCTTTATTAGCCCTATCCCTCCTCGCAATGTCAAATAGCCTTAAATTGCCATTGGTTTGACGCCTTAGCCTCTAGATCAAACTTGATTGAATTTTTGTAGCAAATAATTCCAAAAATGTTTCTTTGTTATGAATCATTGCTGAGTGTAGCTTGATCCTTCATTGGTTCGTCAATATGTTCATACAACTTTATGAACGGAATGAGGGCCTGTGTTGTCATCGTCATCATTAGTTTCTGAAGTTCAACCATTGAGGTTGGAATGGCTTCTCGAGAGGTAGCTCTGTGATAATTACATTTACACTTCTCTCGTTTCATTTTGTTGTCTGTCCTCCGTTAATTGGCAATTGTTTAAATCTATAGGCCTATGCTCCTCTTCCTTTATTTGAGCAGTTTTTTACTCTAGCAGCTGACGAGGAGAGTCAAAGCCTTGTTCTTAGTTAATAACTGAGTAGAAGCGATAGTTGTAGTTGATGAAATTGGTTTCGTATTTTTCACTAAGCCAAAGATTGGTTTTCTTTTTTCATGTTTCGCCATAATATCTTCAATTTCCCATATATCCAGTGATAAACGGTCCATATCGGCATCGTCGTCGTCAAATTTGGCAATTGTTTTTCTGTTCTGGCCTATTTGGATTGCCATGCTAGCTTCTCTTGTATTGCTTTAATTTTCGGAGACTGGGACGGTGTCATAGTGCTATTTTCTTGTATTTCTTGCTGTTTTTCGTTGGGTTTGTTTTTTTCCATTTGCGAACCTTGTAATGGTTCCTGTTTGTTTAATGGGCATTTGGTGTTGTTTGTGAGAGATTGAGGCATATTCGGGTCCATATTCTGAAAGGGAACAGACTCGCCCTTGTGTATGTCATCAGATATTAATTGTGGAATTATTTCCGAAACACGCTCCTCCCTTAAATCTCCATTCTCGGTGAAGCATTCATTAAGACTTAATTCAGCAGACCTAGTTCCTGAATATTCTAGTATTGGTGTTACAGAATATTGTTACAGTATCTACTTGGAATGCAGTGCATTCCGTTTGTACAATTGAATAAATTAAAAAGGGTTGAACTCACCGATGGGTCCGCTTGTAAGTCTTGTGTGTCATCGATTTCGCCCACTGCCGCTTACACTGAGACCATGGAAGTTCAGTTAGCAAGGAAGGGGCGGGGATCGAAGCGGGTTTGTTATTTTAGCACATTGGCAGGTGCACAGTCCTTTGGAGGATGCCATTTCGTCAGCGAGCATTCTCGTCTAGCAGGAGGATTATCAGCACCTCCAGGCAACCTCCACACAGACTCCACCAGACTTTGCTGACTACGCGTCCGCTCTGTGGGTCAGCTGAGTTTTTATATGAAAGCACCTCCTTCGAGTTGATAGAGATGAAAAGCAGACTGGAAACAGTGTAGCAGTATTCCAAAAACACCATAGCCTCCACACAGACTCGGCTGACTCTGCTGTATTTTACATACAGCATCCATTATTTTGCTGTAACGATCCAGTGGTAAAATCTGAAAAGAAGATGCCAACTTCACGTCCACTGTAGTGCTGGCATGACACTGCTCTGCTGAACAGTAAACGGGTGGATCTGCAATGATCTCATTGAAAGACAGTAATGTTTCTAAAATGTCTATTAGACCATACTGGATTAAACGGTTCAAAGACTTTGCAAGACCCAATGCCTCCACCACCATCACAAATGTGGCAGTGGGTTGCCCGTAATGCGATGACTGCTAAATTTCCAGGTCTGGCAAATATCCAAACCACTGTCTTACCGCCAATCTCCAACAATGCGAAGGATGGCCATATGATCCGCACTCAGTATGGTAAGGCTGTGTGACCCGGTAAACAGAGGGTCCCAACCATGCCGGGACAGGTTTGCCTCCCTCACTGTAAATTGCTTGTATACATCTTGAAGTACTGTGTCATGGACTCAGGAGAAAGAACTGTCCACCAAGTGCATCAATTACAGATCTACAGCAATTGCACCAATTGCAGTTTTATTTCACTGCAACAGTGATAACTGGCTCAGGGAAAGCGGCTGTTGATGTGTTGACGCTGGAACCCGGTGCCAAAGAACCCGCTAGTGCGCTTGAGAAAGCCGGAAGGGTCAAGCTCAGCTCTTCCCTCACTGGCACCTCTACCAGTTGCCAGAGGCACTGCTGCCGCCATTGGCGCCGATGCAGCCTGTTTAAATATATAATAATAATTATAATAGAAGTCTAACAAGAGTCTACTCTGACCACAGAGATTTATCCTTTGGAACCTCGTGGTCAAGAGTGAAAACCCCCTATATCCGTAGGTAATATTTCTCCCCTATTCCTCAAGTCTGTTTCCCCTTCACTAGCTTGAACATGTGTAGCCCTTTGCTTGTGCTTAGGGTACATGCAGGGTGAAATCAACTCCTACTGGACATTTAGAATGTACTATAGAATAAATCAATGAGACTTCTGAAACAAAACACTATTTAAAATCAGTGTCACTTATTCTAAAAGGAACTACTGTCCTGAACCCAAAGTCCATTACATTTTCAAAATCCCCACATTTGTGATTGTCAATGTACATCAAGTCACTCTCAGTCTTCGGGAATTTTACATTGCCTCTGCACACTGTCTTATCTATTGTCTTGGTCCTGCTCTCTGAAACGATCTGTATCCTCTCCACGTTTTCCCTGCTACGGTCTAGTCTTTCTGTCCTGTTTCCTATTTCTGTCTCTTGGCCCTGTCCCCCTGTGCGTTCCAATGCTAGTTTGTACTTCACTCCGTGCCAGTTTGCCTCGCGTTCTAGCTAATATTTGCTCTGTGTTCTCCTTGTTTCTGTCCTTCTCTCCGGTCTCGGTCCGGTGTTCTATCCTGTTTTCCTTTGCCTTAGTCTGTCTTCCGTCTATCTTCGTTCCTGTTGCCTTCACTTTGCCGGTCCGCGAGTCCCGCCTCGCGTCCTTCTCGGCCAGCCCCTCCCCCTCCTTTACTTACTCACTTATGTCTGCTGGTCGCGAGTCCCGCCTCGTGTTCTGCTCAGCAGGCACTCACTCTTTCTATTGTTCCTTTTCTGTGCTTACCTTCCGCTGTCTTTTCTCTCGGTGGAGCCGCGGTCCTGTTGCCTTCCATCCGTCTCCGTACCGGCTCCGGCTCCACCTTCTCTTTTGGTTTCGTTTCGGGTCATTTATTTCATAAGGGTTTGCTTTTACCTTCTCTCCCGCTTTCACTGGTTTTACTGTTTTCTACTTTATGCTGTGTTGCTACCTTTATACTTTTGCTCTTACCTGACCTCCTTTTTCATTGGATCCTCCTACATTCGCAATCTATACCCCTCTGTCTCCATCATCAGAGTAATTTGGACCTGCAAGTCTACATGGAATTTGTTGTGACAGACCAAGTACACCCTCTTGTACTTCTCACCAGAAACTACCCTGTTCTGTGCCTTTTTCAGACGTTATCATTCTGTGAACTTAGTACCCTTCCGGAATACCATCATTCTTCTGTGGACTTAACAACATTTACGGAATACTGATAACGTTTTTCTTTTTGGCCTTTGGCCTTTTCCCCTTCCTGGGCTGCACAGGGAGAACGTCATTCTTGTTGTTACTGTTTCTCAGTCTAACGACAGTGGGTAGTTCCCGGAACAGACCCTGTCTCTTCAAAAAGAAGGTAACTCCTGAAGAGACCACCGCAGAACTTTCAGAATCGGAAGTTTCCTCCAGCGACAGTGACACAAAAACTCAGGTGAGGACATCCACTGTTGACACAGAGGCTATCCAGTTAAGGGCGGAAACAGTGAAGGGTGAAGACCAGCCATTGTCCAGCCTCTTTGCCTTTTAGCCTTTGTGTTTTTTCCTTTCTCCCTCTTGCACCTGTGAGTACCCCAAATTTCACTTTGTTCACACCATCTCCTTCTATGGCCCTCCTGGTCCCATTGGACCATTCTATGATGATCTTGGGCAACTCCTTCATTCTCTTTCCACTAAACATCAACTCACTCTCTTAGGTGGCATTAATTATCCCTCTCCAACCACTTCTCAGAAATCTGAACTTCAGTCTTTTTTTAGTGACCACGCCAACCACTCTATCCATAACCTACCTACCAACACAGGGGTTAAATCTTTGGATATCCTATTCATCTCCACTTCTCTCTAAGTCACTATTACTACTGTCAAACCATCCATATCTGATCCCTCAATTGTTTGCACCGCCATCTCCTTGACCTTTCCTCACCACTTGCTTCACCTATTACTAAAAGGAAATGTAAACCTTCTGTCATTTGCCCCTTTGTAGCTGATCTACAGTTCTCACTCTCTTCCTTCACACCTGATGCCTCTTCCACGAACACTGCTTTCATCAGCTTCCAATCCCTACTATATGACTCATTCTCCTCTCACTTTCCACCACTTACTTTCACCCCCAAGTCTCAGCATCCTCAACCATGGGGGCTGTGAAGGCATCATGAAGCAAGACACAGACAACAGATTCCAAGTTCAAACCAAAAAGTGGTTTATTAACTTAAATTTCAGGATGGTCGAAGGCCTAACTTGCCCTATGCTAAAGTGGGATTTCCCTACCTAAAGAAACTAAGGATAGTGTGAGTCATTAAGTTCAACTTAAAGGTCTGTCTGTGTCCAAACCCTTTACTTGCCCTCACAACTAAAGCAACAATGTCTAGGGATGTCAGCATCAAAAGAAATAGTGTTCCAAATAAAGTCCTGTGCTTCTTCCAGCTCTGAGCTTAGTTTTGAGCTTCCCTTCCCCAAGAAGACAACACAGTTCTAAAGGGAAATCTGAGGATTCCTTTCCCCAAGAAAACAACAGTTCATAATTGGTCTCAGGATTCTCCTTGCCCAAGACATCAGCTTTCTCAGCTTGCCAACTTGTACTTAAGGTCACTCTCTCAATATTTGAAACCAGTTCCAGGTCAACTTTATACTCCTATTTAATGATAGCTCATATTGATTGTTTTCTTCTGTTTCACTTCAGCAATCTCTTTCAGACACTTGTAATTGCTTTCTGTATATCTCTTCGGCTTTCACAGATAGGGTATACCCAGTCTAGGCGCAGTTGTCGGACCACACGGTCCACCCTTTACAGGTCACGCAAACGGTTACCCTAGGCTTGCTTGCCCACACAGTTCTTCTGTAGCTGCACCTGTGTTCTGGTTCACTCTCACTTGGCTCTCTCAAACGTGTTTCACTCTTTGGGCCTGATCACGAGTTGGGAGGTAGCCCTTAAATGCGGCGGTAACGATAATACTGCTGCATTTAAGGGCTGGCCTGATCAAGAGTTGGGTGCTAAATGGGCTGTGTTACCTCCAGCTTTTTGCTGGAGGTGAAAATCCTATTTAGTGCTCCGCTTTCGGCGCAATTACCAGCGGCAGTATTAGTGTGCAGTAATTGAGCCGAAAATGCCCCATTGGGTCCTAGGGACACAATGGGGGCTGGAGATTTCCCGTTATCGCCCAACCCATGATCCGGCGCTAATAGCGCTGGACCAAGTGGCACTAACGCAATTAACATTGGGCAGTATCCCATCGGTATACCGCCCAACTCATGATCAGTTCCTTTGCCAGTCTCTGGACTTTGCCACCTTGAGTTTTGTTACACAGTTCACTTTGTGGTGCTCTTTTCCCTTCACCAAATTGCTCTCACACTCCTCAGCAATGTTCTATGCTTGCTTTAAATAGCATCTCATCAGATTCACTCCTAACTTGCAAGATATGGTATTTGAGCTTCACACCAACTGCTTGTTTGCACATTGGTTTATTAAAAGCTTTCATGTGCTCATCAAAAGCTTTCATTCAGTTCGGTAATGAATAGTTTCCAGTTCTTATTTGCTCCCACTTTGTAGTAATCATCAACAGTGCCAAGAGCGCCACGGTTCCAGTGATTCCTTCTCCTCACTCGCCGATTTCTGGCGTCTCCTCCAGGCAGCTGTCTCCTTCTTCTCTGCTCTGCATATACACCCTCAGTGGGTGGCGAGCCGCATTTGCAGTTCGCCTCTCCCTCTCTGTGGGCTGCCGGCAACTCCGCTTGCATCCCGTGGACGCTGCTGGTGAATTACAACGGCTGAATTCCTTCTTCGGCCCACAGCCCCTTATGAAGGCACCCACCAGTGAGGCTCAAAATACTGTACCCTTCGCACTGCCCTTCCTGGCCTCGGCACCACAGTGCCTTCCAGTTCTCGCCGGCAATCTGGTTTCCTGACAGGATCACCCTTGGCTGCCTAGTACACTGCAGGATTTCTCCCTCTGAAGACCTCCCTTCTAGTCTCTCTCTGATCTCGCCGACTCCACTTTTTATACTATAACACTTAGGAAACAGAAGGCTAAATAATTACAAAGTTATTCCTATTGCTGAGTCCCTAGCACAAAGTTAAATGACCCTATCCGTGAATAATCTCGTATCGATTGGTTGTAGGCCCTAGTGAGTGCTGCTGGGCCGACTACAAAGGATGTCGAGACCCTGACCCTAATCTCTCTAAAACACTTTCCTAGTGTCTACAAGTGCACACAGCATGGAGGTCGGTATTTTGTGTTTAATCTTTACGCCCCCCCCCCCCGGCGTGCGTCTTATCATTAAAACAACAAAGTGATTCTATGACCTATGGTCAATAGAGTTTTTCTAACACAATTGTTCTTTCACGACTATCATGTAATTGGGAGAGAATCTGTGATGATAACTAATTCAATTTCTTTTAGCAAGCCCTCTTATTTATTTATGAGGGAATTGGAGTCTGGGTTATCAGCCAGAACTCTTAAACAGTCTGTTTAAGACTCCAATTCCCTCATAAATAAATCCTTTGTAGTCGGCCCAGCAGCACTCACTAGGGCCAACAACCAATGGATACGAGATTATTCACAGGGTCATTTAACTTTGTGCTAGGGACTCAGCAATAGGAATAACTTTGTAATTATTTAGCCTTCTGTTTTCTAAGTGTTATAATACTGAGGCGCAAACGGGAGGCATCTGCCGTTCAACTCCACTTTGTGGTTACTCCACTTTTTATACACCTGCAATCACTTAACAGGTTGCAGGTGTCAGCTTTCAGGCCTTATTGCCTGACCACATTTAGTGAAGCCTGGCCCTTACACCTGTCTGTAGACCTCTTCCATGTCTTAGTACTAGAGTTGAATGAAAGAGGATATGAGGGGAAAGGATTTACAACAACCTGTTAAGGCAGGGGAAGGGTAATGTTGGTTCGGATTTGGAAAAGGGGGATACCATGTCTCGTCTGTGGATATCCTCTCCCCAATTGCCAAGGACCCTCCACCCAGGTGATCCTCCCTCGCATCTCCACCCTCCAGGCTCAAGATCCAAAAGCGATGGACTTTACCTGGCCACCTGCGAAGAGGATCCAAGGGGAGTAAGTGTGAGGATACCCTCAGGCTTCTCACAAGGCGTACCCACTCGCATGAGGACCATCAACTCTACCTCTCTGCTATGAACTCTCTCAGGTCTACTCTTGATAGAGCTGAAAGGGAATTCTACCTTAACCTCTCATTGACTCTCACTCCAACCATCCTCGCTGGCTACAGGGCACCCTAAACTCCCTCCTCACTCCTCCTAAGTCTACGACTATCAACTCCACTCACACAGCTAATGATCTAGCTGAATACTTTGGTGCAAGATTTCCTGAGTTAGAGACTTTCTCCTGGCCTTCCTCACACTCCTTCTGATATTTTACACTCTGCCTACTCTACCATCATCCTCTGCTTCTAGCTCCCACTCAAGTCACACTAATATTGAAAAAGTGCTATCTCAACTATTGAAGGCTAACCCCTCTTGCTCCCCATCAGAACCTCTTGCTCCTCATCTTACTGAACTCTTCAACTTGTCCTTCGACTCTGCTTGCTTTCCTTCTGTTTTCAAAACTCTCTTTTAAAAAAACAAGGGGCTGACCAAAACCTACCAGCTAATTTTCACCCTGTGTCTCTCCTTCCGCATAACTCTAAAGTGCTCGAAAGAGTTGTGTTCAACCGTCTTACCAATTCAAACCTTTGAGACCCGCCTAGAAGCAGGACTCCACTCCTGCCACTCCACAGAAACTGCTCTCATGAATATCTCCAATGTCATCGCCTTGGCTAAGCACGCCAACCTATCCACTGTCCTAATTCTCCTTGGGATTCATGATCAAGCCCTTGCCTGGAGTGAATCCTACTTTGCACTGTGCCAATTCTCGGTCTCCTGGAGCAACAACATCTCTCAACTCACTCCTCTAACTGTTGGTGTTCCACAAGGCTCTGTCTTGGTTCTGCTCTTTCCACCTCTTTACACCTCTGCTCTTGGGGCACTAATCTCCTCCTCTGGGTTCTCATACCAACTCTTCTCAAAACTGGAACAGCTGCTTGCTGCAATCTCCTAAATATTAGGACAATAAGGTACCTCATTCCTTTCAATACTGCCAAGCATCTCTTAACCAACTTGTGTCTTCCCTAAACTGGACTACTGTGCCAGGATCCTCTTTGGTCTCCCTAACTATGCTTTCTTTCCTCCCAACAAGATTATTAACTTTGCTATCAGGACTCTTTGAACTCCCTCACTTCACACCTACTTCCTTGTAATGCAACCAGGCTAGATGGCCGACGATGCAAAACAGGGTCAGATTTAAATTTCTTCACCGGGTTTACAAATCTATCCACTGTATCTATCCTCTCTATCCAACTGTACAATCCTTCCCGTAATCTCTGCTCTGCATCCTCGGCTACCCGTGTGGCTCCTCACCCTCCCTGTGCTTCCACTCACTTCCGCTCTCTCTCTCTCTTTTTGCTCCACTTGCCGGACATCCGAGAAACAGTACACACAGATTTGTTCAAAGCTAAACTAAAAGCCTACCTCCTCGCCTCAGAGTTATCCTCTCATCTGCATGCTAGCTAACATTTGTCCTCGCCTCTAACCTGCCTTTGTCCCTCACTTCCTCTTCCTCGACTCTAGCACGTCACCCATCATGTCATGTTAAGTTGATTTATACTGTGCACCACTACCACCCACGGGCAGTCTCCAGGCGCTTGCGTGGCTCTGAAAGAGCGGGTTGTGCAGGGGTTGGTGAGGATAGGATGAGAGGATGGGTTGTTTCACATGTGGGAGTTGATACAGGAGGCTCAGTGTGTTGCAACCGTATGGGTGAGACACAGTACCTCTGGTGTGTGCCAGTGTTTGTGTTGGTGGGTCGTGTGATGTGGTGGTTTTTTGTTAGCTTAGATTGTATCGCTAAGGGATGCAGAGTCGTGGGCGGCTGTTGCTGTATGACTATCCAGTGTCTTGATGTGCACTTATGTCATTGACGGTTTTATGGACTATGTGGTGGGTGGTTCACTCTAGGTGTGCTTCCAGAATCTCAGAGAGATGGTGGGGCGTGAGCACTTAATTGATCCTTGGTGTGTTTAGCCTACGGTCTAGTGTAGTGGCGTTGGTTATGTTGGAGGAGCAGAAAGGGGAAGTGGGTTAGTAAATCAGTCGGTTTAGTGGAGCCTCTTGTGTGACTCTTTGGTTGTTGCTTGATGGTATCTACCCACGTTCTTCCAGGTCCGGGGTGACTTCCTTGCGGTTATGGTCGCAGGTTGGTGATTGAAACCTAATGTGTTCCTTGATGTTTGTCTAGGTAAATTATGTTCGAAGAGTGCAGAACTGATGTCTGGTCGGTTCCCGGAGGGGTGCACATCAGGAAGTTCTAAGTATAGTGGGGAGGGAGCTCTGTCGAGAGGTCCATCGTAATAGGTTACGGTTGTCCCAGTTGTGCGTGGGCCGCTTGAGGGGGTACTATAGTCTTGTGGTTTACCTGTCTGAATTTATTTGGGCTTGGTGCTATCCCTAAAATCTTTCCATTGGTTGGTCTACAGTTTTTCGTAGCGCTGTCTGTTGGGACGTGGATGGTATGCGGGCAGGAGGTGGGGATGGTGCTGTGTTCTGGTCCTCCAAGCCATAGGCGGTTTTATCAGTGAAACTGTGTCCTTTAATGTATTTCTCTTTGGTCTGTGCCGTTATTGCTGCCAGTGTTCCTTTATGGTTGTCATTGTCTGTTGAATAACCAGGTTTTGAGTCGCTTCCTGAAGGTGATGTGGTCGTCGGTGATTCTAATTTCTTTGGGCATGGTAGAGGTTTGCAATTGGACGTAAGAACGCTGTTCCGCTGCATTTTCTTTTTTTATCGTAATGTTTTGTCTCTATTTGTAGGTCGGTGCTGGATCTTGGATTCCTTCTTGTGCGGTACCCGCTCATCTTGTCTTGGAGGAATTCAGCTCCTTGTCTGTGCAAGACTTTGTGGGCGATGCAGAGTGCTTTGAATTAATTTGTTTTTTACTGGTAACCAGTGTAGGCATTTCAGTGCTGGAGTGATGTGGTCTCTTCTGTTTAGTCTTAATAGAATCCTGGCTGCTGTGTTTTGCACCCTTTGGAGTTTCTTGGTCACATCCCGAGCACAGCCGGCTGTACCGCCCAACTGCACTTAAACATTTCCAATGTTGGTTGTCCTTAATCTATGTATGTCCACTTATGTATTGTCCCTGGTGACTGTTCCATTTTCTCCCCTCCATAACTTGGTCAGAATGTCCCTCAAACTCACCACATTGTAAGAATCCCACTGTTTCCTGTCAAATCTGATTTCTTATATATTGTACGTTCTTTTGTCATCAAAAGAGCTTTGATCCTCTTGTATATGAATAAATAAATAAATATGTGTCTTTGCTTTGTGTTTACTTCAGATTTTGTACCAGAAGAGGGCCTTTTACTTGCTGCTGTATACCTTGTGCTCTTGGGTTCTTGCCACTGCTTAATCGGGCAAGACCTAAAGTTCTCCCTCTTGCCTTAGGAGGCCCTTCCAATGATTGCTGCAGTGTAGTATTCTCCTTATCAGGGTACTTAAGGGTAGGATGTTCTACCCCTTCCCCAAACTAGCTTCTCAACACTATGAAAGATTCTTTATTAGTATGGATAGTTCCTGCTATATGCAATATCACACTGTAACTTAGTCCTGTGGGTATAGTGTCCAGCACACTCCTCTCCTCTTGGAACTATAGTGCTCCCTTGTTGGTTTTGTGGACCACTGGCCTGCCCACCTCTGGTTCTTTTTCTGGCGCTCTCTACTTGGCCAGCATAGGTTCCGATTTTCTTCTCCTGCTTGTCATTCTCCCACCATCTAGCCATTTGCAGTGATCAACTCAAGTACTGCTTTACTGTTTCTCCTCATCTTTCTCTTACTATCTGGCCACATTTCGGCCTGGCCAAATCAGGCTCTGCTCGATGAATACTTCTTTTATTCATATATTTATTGTGTGATATAGTTAAATAAAGTTTTGACAGAAAACAATAAGACATCACGAATAAAGAGCACTAAAAAAAAATGCAATATGACATTATATAAAAAACAATAATATCAAATATTCAGAAACAACCTTTCATCTATTCCCAACAAATCTACATAACAGACGAGAAATTACAAGCAAACATTCCTCATTTAAGTCATAGGTAACATTTTCTTAACACATTTGACAGCTGCAATTATTAAGGAAATGTGTGTCCCTCCTAAAATACAAATCCAAAAATCAGAACTTGTTAAAAAACAATGTGTCACGAACATTTAGGGAAAAAAACAATTCTCTAATTTTCTGCCAACTCGTACATTTTATAAATGAATGTTCTAGAGATTAAAGAATCGGCAAGTCCAGTGGAATATTGTGAGTTTCTTCCTAAACTCTATTATTTCATTTGTGGGAAAGACGTTAAATCTGAGTCGTAAAAAATCATTACGCAGGGAACAATTAGGTGAATTAATTTAAATCAAATGCAAGAATAAAACACCTATTCTCTAAATGCTAAGCGTATATCACTCCTGCTACTGACTGGTCCTCTTGACTTGGACAACAAAATGTATGCAATTCTGAATCGCCTCCTGTCCCTCCTCTAGATACAATAACTCTCTTGCTGGAACACCGTCCCAGTACCTGCCATAACACCTTGCAAGTGTGGAGGTGTCTATCTCCTTTTATACATATGTGGATTAATTAATTGGGGTAATAAGGGTTCAGATTCATGGGTCTGTTTCTTTTCTGGCTTCGTGAGTTGTGATTGGACTTGGTCTCCTGGTTCCACCACCTCAGACTATGAGCAGCTTCTGTATCCTCCTCATAATAAAGGTGTGGTGCGTTCTCTAATCGTTTGGATCAGGCACTGTCCATGGCCACCATTTTAGGGGGGGGTTATGGCTGCTTCCTGAGCCAGTACCCGACCTGCCAAGTACATGGGAACTCGACTTTGCCTGTCAGTGCTTGGGTCCCAACACCTAACCCTGAATCCTATCTTTTGCCACCCAAGAGGCATGTTTTACCCTGGGATAGGTCAGGGTTTTCTCCTGAACTGTACCCCGGCCGACCGCAAATGTGAGCTCATCACAGAGTGCTGACGCACAGAGGTCTCTGCTAAGAAAAACAGCAACAAATTGAGTGCCAGAGGGGTCAAATGCTTGCCAAATACTTTTCACTGAAGTCATACGAACTGGGCATATAAAGCATACCTATAGACAGGAAACACAAAGCTCAGTCACAGGAACTATGTTTCCCAGAAGACTGGACAAAATGATGCTTTTTAAAATCTGAAATGCGTTTTGTGAGGTGTTGGCTAAGGTCACATGTAGTCATTCTAAGATGCACCAAGTGGGAGATTTATCTAAGGTGACTCTATAATGAAGCTCTGAAAGTGCCTAACGAACAGTCTGAAGTGCCTGACCAATGTGAGACACCTGCCAGGGAACCAAGAGAAATGCTGATGTTCAAAGGGAGAGCTTTAAGCAGCAAAAGAAAGCATGATTCACCATGAGAGTGGGTGGGGGCTAATATCTAACACAAAAGTGGTAATGAATGCATGGAAATGGCAGTGGCAGAGAAAAACACGTCTCACTAAACAGACCTTCGCCCATCATTGGAAATCAATGCTAAAAGTTTGAGACCAAGTAGTGTCTATGGTGCACGTTACATACCTGATCATAATAAAATAAATCGCTGGCTATGTGCACCATTTTCTCCACGTGAATTATTCCACCGATGGTGTGAATCTCTATGTCTGCCAACATAGTGAGAACGAGAATAGCTTCCACCAGGAGCTGGCGGTACTCTGGCTGGGGGACTCTGTTCAGGACAGATTCCACGTGGACTGAAAACTTTATTTCACCGGGAGTCATCTATGGGAGGAAAGGAAGTGCATTTGTGATAATTGCAACTGAAGGCAGCAGATCACGTAATCACTGCGTAGGATTTATTATTGTAACAAGGCTTCTACCGAATATCAACACCATCATACAATGGGAACAACTGACATTGAGAATGTGATAGGTGGGAACTATTTAATTAGAGAGCTCCATTCATTGATTTAGAGGTGCGCACTTGCCTTCAAGTTCATAGTTAAGTATCAAAACAATGTTCTAAACTGAGCAAACCAACATTCCACAAAATGGGGCATTCTGGAGAGAAACACTGGAAAACAATACAATAACCCATCAAATGAATGACGGAAAATTGACCTTCTCCCAATGAAATAATTAAAATCCAAAGTCTTATGGCCACTTACTGTACATCAGGGATATGGAGCAGTGGTTTGTTGCAAGCCATGAGTAGTGCAGTGTAATACAGCATGTGCATAGCACAGGTAACATCACAATCATCAAAATTCAAAAAGGCAAAGAGAAGTTTTTCTATAGTGTAAGATTTTTTCTTTAGCTTTCACTTTACATTTCAGCAACATACTGATCACTATCCTTCATTATAGGTCACAAACATTCACTTAAAAATGTGAAGGCTGATTTTCTTACCTCTTGTGTTGTAGATGAGGGGAGCACAAAACCTTCAACTGAAAGCCCGTGGCACTGTATGGGCGACAATAACAGTGTATTTATGGATAAATGAATCAGAATTGAGATTGCGAACCACCCATAAACTTAGTTCTCGCAAATCACTTTATTCGGGTTAATTATTAGAATTTTGGCTGGCAAGAAGGAAGGTATATGAATACTCCATAAATACACAAGGCATTTCTTGAGTGAACAAATACATAGCTTGCTGTTAATGTTTGCTCTGCCGGATATAATTAAGGCTCCCTGTTTCGTGGGATTTATTTTTTCACCATTTCTGTCTGTATTTCCACATTTACTTATTGGTCATTTTATCTGTATGTCTCCACATTTATTGTTTGCTATGTAGTAAAGTAAGTTGTAACCAGTATTTTTCCAAATTTGCAGCCATTTAAACATTTTAAAAAGAAATTTCAAATTCTCTGTTATGTTACTTTGCACAGTCAACCTGCAATCCATGAATGACAATTTAAAGACCCAACCAAGAGAAATGACATGCATTTCCATTTTTATCAATTATTTACAAATAAATATTAAAAGGAAAAAAAGTGATTCCTGTGTTTATGTGTACAAATTAGGGGTGTACCGAACTTCGGCTTCGAGTAAGTAATTATCTGAAAACCTGCCATTCGGCTTTGGCTGAATACTAACTCAAAGCCAACGTCCTCTTACTATGATTAGTAATTGTCCCTCTGCTTGAGAGATGATGGTCAATCATAGTAAATAGAAGAGGAGGGAAAGCTGCAACAGCCAATAAGCTTTTAACCGATTGGCTGCTGCACAAGGAAGAGCATATGACATTTATAACGCACCTATACACACGTGTTTCAAGGCGCGAAAGTCACTGAAGCACCGATACAGGAGGAAGGCGCCATGGATGAAAAAGAAACATGCAACAGGTAAGGCCTCACCCTCTCTTTTCTCATGCAATAACTCACTTTACATACCTATTCCTCATCTTTCTTTTTTCATGCATGTCCTTTCTTCTTTCGTCTCCGGGCTCCTGTGTTCTCTTACTTTTATTAATGTGTCACCCAGACATGGTGGCTCTCCCTGTACTGTCTCCCTTGCTGTTCCATCACTCTCTTTGGCCTGTTCATTAAGCCCTTAATCTAGCTGTGCTCTCTCTCCAGGCACGCTTCCCGTCTCCCTTTCTTTCCCTGGCTCCTTTAGTGCCGTCTCTTCCTTCCTTGTAACCTTCCTGTGCCAAGAGAAATGACATGGATTTCCGTTTTCATCAATTTTTTTATGAATAAATACTGAAAGGAAGAAAAAAATAAAAGTGATTCCTGTCTGTATTCGTGTACAAATTAGGGGTGTACCGAACTTTGGCTTTGAGCAACTATTTGGCCCAGCCAGCCATTCGGCTTTGGCCGAACACTAACTAGAAGGCAAAGTACTCTTTGTATGATTAGTTATCATCCCTTTGCTTGATATATATGATTTGATATGATATTTATGACGCGCTTAATACCCAGAGGTTTCGAAGCGCGCACCCGGGGATCGAACCTGTGTTGCTCTGTGTCGTCTTGCTTTCAAGGCAAGCACGTTGCCCCTGAGCTATCCTCCCGAGAGATGATGGTCAATCATACAAAGTAGAAGAGCAAGGAAAGGTGCAGCAGCCAACAAGCTAGTAGCTTATTGGCTGCTGCAGGCTGCACAAGGAAGAGCATGTCACCAAAGCACCAACATGGGAGGAAGGCCTATGGAGGAAAAAGACAGGGGACAGCTAAGGCCCTCACCCCCTCTTTTCTCATGTAATAACTCACTTTACATAACTATTCCTTATCTTTCTTTTTTCATGCATTTCCTTTCTTCCTTCGTCTCCTCGGCTCTTGTGTCCTCTTACTTTTACCCATTTCTCACCCTGGACCGTGTGGCTCTCAATACACTGTCTCCCTTGCTGTTCCATTGCTCTCTTTGGCCTGTTCATTGGGCCCTTTACCTCGCTGTGCTCTCTCTCCCAGTCACACTTCCCGTCTCCCTTTTTTTATCCCTGTGAATGAGAGTTTTGTTTTATATAGTACATCTATTTAGAATAAATGAAGCACACATGAAATATTATTCTAAAATAAACATGTGTTGTTTCTCTCAGCCCTAAGCAAGAGGCCAAACTTCTTAGAGGTTAGTCTGTGCCATATATCTGGCTTTAGTTTTATCCCCACTCATACTGCCGCCTTCGGTCTAAATATTGAGTTGCTTCCATCTGTTTAATTTTGCAGAACCAATTGATGCAATGTTCCTATGTTTATATGCCAAAAGGAACATTTCTATACATATATTGACACCTTTCTAGGAGTAAACTACTACTCGGCTACGCTGAATATTTAGGCAACCTATTCGTTATTAGGTACAACCCTAGGTAAACCCCTAGTAAAAATCAGTAAAATCTGAAAATGTGGATCCTTAGATATAATGTCTCCTCTGCAAATTCCTTATCTGTGACATCGTAAATTCCAGTCATACTGGCACAGAGCATTGTAGCCTCCTCTCATAATGACGGGGGTCCAGGATACAAGTGGCACTGCCTGCTGAAGCCCAAAGGATTCCCCAGATACATTCTGCCACTAGTGTACTGGGATCATTCTGAGGCAACCGGGCAGAGCAAGGTGGGCAGATAAGGAATCTGCAGAGGAGACATTGTATCCATCATAACAAATGTTAACCACAAGGTATGTAACTTGTTCTTCTAATGGAGATCATCTCCTCTGCAGACACCTTATCTTTGAAAGAGTACCCCAGCAATGCCCATTCAAAAAAATAAGGTACAAGTGCCTTGGACATATCAGATTGGGAGATAGATATCTCAAAGAAAGATTCACTACCGCCCTACCAAACAAGACCTCAGCACTCACATTCAAGACAGTAATGCTTTACGAACGTAAATAGGGTTGACCAAGTGGCCACACTGCAGAGGTCCTCGATTTGCACCCCATCAAGAAAGCAGAGGCATTGCACAACCTCTGGTGGAGTAGGCTATAATCCGGTGCGGCAGAGGTTCGTGTGCTGCCTTATAGCAGATCCTGAAACATGCCACAATCCATCTGGAGAGTTACAAATTAGTTACCAATGCCACAGGGCTTGGGCCTCCCTGGAAAGCTGTGGAGACCTTGTTCCTCCCTGCTTGCGGACATAAAACATTGACGTTGTGTTGTCAGTGTAAACGCGTACCACCTTTCCCCTCAGGAGCGGAAGAAAAGACTTTGGGGCCCAAAAAAAACAAAAAAGATGAGTATAGCTGAGCTGCCACCCTTTCATCCGACGATCTGGCGGTGCAGGTTTTGGTGTAGAGCCTTACTCCAGGTTAGAGTGCCTGTTGAGATGGACCCAGGCACAACTTTGGGAAGATGATGGAGAAACCCAGTTACTATAGACCCTGTATGGTGGTGGTGGTGTTGGTTTCTGCCAGCAGATAAGAGGGGCTCTTACTAACCAGTTCTCCAGATACGGTTGACGTGAACAAAAAAGAAATCGCTCGTAGTTACAGCAGGTTGATGTGCTGGCTCTTTTCCTCCTCTGACCGAAGGCCCCTGGTGTGTTGGTCCTGACAGTGGGTACCCCAGCTCTCCAGTGAAGCATCAGTTGTGATGGTGGCCTGATGGTCCGGCAACCTGAAGGGAGCGCCCTGCACCAGATGTTCCATCACTCACCACCAGCAACAGCTCCGTTTGAAAACCGGTGTTAGAAAAATGTGGTCATCCCAGGACCTTGAGGCTTGGATCCAGCGGGCATCCAGGAGTTCCTGCACCGGTCATGCGTAACAGGCAGTTGCTTATCAACGGGATGCATAACTACAACATCCCCAGCAGGGATTTGTAGTTGCAAACTAGTGTTACCCGGGTACTGTTGAGACAGTGCACCTTGTGTAGATGAGCTGCCACCCTTTCATCTGACGGTGCAGGTTTTGGTGTAGAGCCTTACTCCAGGTTAGAGTGCCTGTTGAGATGGAACCAGGCACAACTTTGGGAAGATGATGGAGAAACCCAGTTACTATAGACCCTGTATGGTGGTGGTGGTGGTTTCTGCCAGCAGATAAGAGGGGCTCTTACTAACCAGTTCTCCAGATACGGGTCGACGTGAACACCCCTCTGCCACAGCTGAGCCACCACTGGTGCAAGGCATTTGGCGAACACCAGCGGAGCAGACCGCAGGCCGAATGAAAGGGCATTGAACTGATAAGGTACTCCTGTCACCACGAAGCGTAGGGCGTGCCGGTGCGAAAGGTGAATAGGGATGTGAAAGTAGGCATCCTCGGGGTCGAGGGACACCAAGAAATCTACTTGCTGTAACTGGGACAACACTTGCTGTAGCGTGACCATGTGGAGCATTTGCGCCTTTAAGAACTTGTTGAGCACCCTCAGATCTAATATGGGCTTACAACCCCCTGACCTGTTTTGCAGATACTTTTTCCTTGCCAGGAAATAGCAGGAGTATACTCCTGTGCCCAGCTGGTCCTTGGGAACCTTTTCCACTGCACCCTTCTGCTGCAGAGCTCACACTTCTTGAAGCAAGAGGTGTTGCAACTTCTCTGGATTGAGTGCGGGTGGAATGTCCGGTGGATAATCCATGAACTCCAGCGAGAGGCCCTGCTGGAGGAGGGATAGCACCCATTTGTGGGTCGTGATGTGTGTCCATTCTTCGACGAACCTTGACAGTCATCCTCCCACATGGGTGCTGAAGGGGGATAACCTGGCCCTGGGCTGATCATGCTTGTTTGCTGGACAGGCCCCTAGACTGAGAGGAGCCACAGTGTTGCTGCTAACCCCTATTGGACTGGGACATTTTCCTGTATGGGTCCCCTGATGAGCACATGATTTTGTAGGAGGAAGACTGGTACGTGGTACGTCCTGCTACAGCACCCTTTTCCTGAACGAAAGGATTGGCACCTCTGCTGTAGTGTGCCCAAGGAGCGAGCAGTTTCCGTGTCCGTTTGAATGGACTAAGTCCTGTGAAAAACCAGATGGTGTTTCACAACCTAGTCCCCGGGGATCCCATCCTCAGGTGGTCAGGGAAAAGCCATTGCTTTTGGATCCCAACTCTGGGGGTGGACAAGCGAGGCAGGATCACGTGGGTAGGGGGTCCTCGGAGAGTGTGGGAGAAGTACCCGATAGTGAGACATGGTAACCCCCTTTTTCCAAAACCCATCTAACCCCTATCCCGGCTTATTTTATGAGAAACTACAGCTCCAAAATTACTCCCCACTTTACATTGACAACACTGAGCCGAAGATAATGAGGAATGAGGCCAGTGAAAAGACACCTAGGACAAAACATGGGGAAAGGAACCCCCACGAAGAGTTAGACAGGCCCAAGCACGGCAGAGAGAAACCTGTGCTTAATTGTGAGAAATTGAGGTAGTGAATGTGAACAGAGAGGCAGGCTTGAGCCTGCCAGAGGGAAGCCTGTGTTGAATTGTGGGGAAAGTGAAGATGAAAACTAGAACTGTGTATTTATGACAAGGCATACGAAGCCCAAGGAAGTGATTGAACTACCAGAAGCTTTAAGCCCAAGCCTGAACTGTTGAATTGTATTAGACTGATAGAACTGTGCCATACACCTATCCTTTTTAAGAAACTCTCTCGACCCTGTAGTGCTGAACGTGGGGAAGGGAGTCGTTACTTAAGCCATTCTGACATTTCTTTTGAGACACTATTTTCCCTTTTGTATTCCCTCAACACATTTGTCATTTTGAGAAGGAGGGCAAGGTTAGTTTTTTATTTTTATTTCAATTTTATTAAATTTTGAACGCAAGGGTAATGCACAGTGGTACAAATATGTTAACGTCACATTGTTACATCATTATCTTGTTATAATTGAACAAAGATCATACCAGTTCTCTATTGAGGTCCTTCTCCCATATCTCTTTGAGGCGGGGGTTTGGGTTCAGGTCTTTACTGATGAGGGCGCTATACATGTGTGCTATGAGGCCTTTGTTTGTGGAGGTCGTATCGAGAAATTTTTCGAATGCATCTGTATTGGCTGCAGCTGGAGGGCCTCCTCCAGTTCGGAGATTGTTATGAATTTGTCGTCACTCCATAGCTGTCCGATCCTTTCGAGTCTGGCATCGAACCAGGTTTGATATCTGGGGTGTTCTGGAATTGCTTCTCTGACTCCCGGAGCCCATCCCATAGGTGACTTAGGGGGGATGGCCATGTGGTTAATCCCGTCATTCCTTTTCCCTCCTTCCATATGTTCCATATCGTTCCCAATATTGGATGGTCACATAGTTTTCGTGCAAGTTTCTGTCTGTGGACCCATAGCCATTCCAAGAGTGTAGTGGGGGTTAGGTTGTCGTCGTCCAGCTGTACCCATTGTAAGTCTCTTCTGTCGTGCAGGTGTGGAATGAGGACTCTTAGCTGGGTCGCCTGGTTGTATCGCTGAATATCGGGAAGGCCGACCCCTCCTTGGTCTTTAGGTAGGATGAGGGTTTCGTAAGGTATTCTGGGTTTCTTCCCTTCCCACAGGAATCCGGTTATTGCTTTTTTCATTTGTTTAAAGAAGTCTTCTGGGATCGACACCGGGAGGACCTGGAAGACTTACAAAGCGTGGAAGGCTGACCATTTTGATGGCGTTCAATCGTCCCATCCAGGAGATCGTGAGTGGTCGCCATTTTGCGAGGTCTGCTTTAAATGCAGTGAGGAGTTGAGGGAAGTTGGCTTTGTATATGTCGGCGATGTTTCTCGTTAGATTGATGCCTAGATATCGAAGTGTCGGGCCTCCGATGGTAAGGCCTAATTGGTCGAATTCCACCTTCTGGGATGTGGTGGGTTCGTATAAAGGGAAGAGGATAGATTTGATTTTGTTAACTTTGAAGCCTGATAGAGTGCCATATTCTTCAATGAGTTGCATCGCTCGGGGGATTGACGTCATCGGGTTCTGTATGTGTAGGAGAATATCATCTGCGTACAGGGCTAACTTGTATTCTCTTCCCTGCACACACATGCCTTTCGACTCGTTGATCCGCTCTGAGAATTTGGGCCAGTGGTTCCAGTGAGAGTGCAAACAATATTGCTGAGAGGAGGCACTTGCCTCGTGCCTCTACTTAGTGGGAACCAGCGGGAGTACTGGGAGTTCACTGTTATGGCTGCCCGGGGTGATGTGTATACTGCTTTGATTCCTCGCCGGAGAACAGGGCCAAGACCTATTTTCCTTAGTGTTGCTTCCAGGAAGTGCCATTCAACCCTATCAAACGCTTTCTCTGCGTCAATCGATAGTAATGCGGGTGTGTTCGGCATTTTCTTTGCCTCGTGGTATGAGGTGGAGAGTCTTGCGGGTGGAGTCTGCTCCCTGTCTACTGAGGATAAATCCGACTTGGTCATTATTAATAATGGTAGGCATGTGCGTTTCCAGCCGTGCAGTGATGAACCGTGTGTAAATTTTGGCATCTATGTTTAGGAGGGAGATGGGTCAATATGAAGCGCGCTGTTTGGGATCTTTGCCCTCCTTGGGGATAACCGTGATGAGGGCCTCAGAAAATTATTTAGGAGCGGAACCGGTCTTTAGAATGTCGTTAAAGAGCTCGACCATAAACGGGAGGAGGACATCGATGAAGGTTTTATAGAACCCTGTCGTGTAGCCATCATTTCCGGGGGCTTTCGCCATTGGGAGCCTTTTGATCGCATCCTCTACTTCTTTGTCTATGGTGGGAGCGTCTAGGGTTTGTGCTGCTTCCATGGAGAGACTTGGGATGGTCATCTTGTCCATATATTCTGCAATTACCTTCTAGTAGTGTGTGGTCTCTGAGGTGTACAGTTTTTCATAGAAGTCAGAGAAGGCTTCGGGAATTTTGGTGGGGGGGGGGGTCTCCGTGAGGATCATTCTCTTTTTCTATGGCTGATATCCATCTTTCTTTGCGTTGTCCTCAGAGTCTGGCTGCGAGTAGTGTGTCTGCTTTGTCTCCTTTCTCATAGTGTTTCTGTTTCAGATATTGCAGTTTGCGCACAATTTGGTCAGTTTCCAATTGTCGCAGTTCATCTCTCTTTCTGGTTGCCTCCATTATTTTCCCTTCTCTCGCGGCATCTGCTGTTTGGGCGGTAAGGTCTAATTGCGCAATTTCGTTTCTAAGCTTATTTTCTATCAGATGGCACTCACTTTTCTTTGCCGCTCCCTCTTTGATTAGAACTCCTCTCCACGTGGCCTTCCCTGCTTCCCATACCGTGTTCTTTGAGACTTCTCCAGTGTTGTTTCGTTCGAAGTATTCGTCGATGTCCTTCGCCAATTGTTCTCGGAATATTGGGTCCTTCCAGAGCATCTCGTTGCAGCGCCATTTCGAGCTTCTGCGGGGGAGCTTCATCTGGTTGAGGATGATTGTGACCATGTCGTGATCCGACCACGTTATGGGGGATATTTTATATGTGGACAGCGTGTCTGTTAGCTCTGGTGTGAAATATATGTAGTCGATTCTGGTATATGTGGCACAGAGTAGAATGTATAGCTTGTTTGGTGGGGGTTCATATAGCGCCATGCATCTTTGAGTTTGTATGTGTCCATCATGTTTATTACTTCTGAGCGGCCTGCCTCTGGCGGGTTATGCGCTTGGGGGTTGCCGGTCTGTCTGTCCAGTGTTGGGTCTGCCCACATATTGAGGTCGCCTCCTAAAATCACTCCGCCTTCTGCTTCGATCATCACTTTTGGGACGATATGTCGTAGGAACCTGGATTGCCCAGAATTGGGGGCGTATATGGAGGCAAGTGTGATAGTTGTGCCCTGTATGTTGCTGACCAGTAGGATCACTCTGCCGATTACATCTGCCCAGGTTTTATGGACTTCAAATTGGAGTCGTGTGTTGATTAGGATTCCAACGCCAGTCTTCCGGAGTGGGCTTGAGCCCCAATATTCCGTTCCTGACCGGGTGTACAGAGCTTTTCTTTCTACTCTTTTAATGTATCTCGTTTCCTGCAGGAAGAGTATGTCGAGATCTGCCCTTTTAAATTCTCAGTTCAGCAGTGACCTCTTGGTGGGAGAATTGAGTCCCTTGACATTCAATGTCCCAATTTTAATCGTGCCGAGCCCATCGCTTGCATTGTTGTGATTAATGGCCATTGTGGTATTTCCTTCGTTTGTTCACTGGCTCCCATCTGTTATTGCTGGATGCCAACGAGATTGAAGTGTTTTGTGGGACGTGCCTGACCATCTTGGGTGTTCTTGTTTTCATCTCCCCTACCCCAACCCTTGCCACAATGTTTAACAAACTAACATTTCTTTCCCTCCTCCCTTGTTCCCCTTCGTGCCGGCCTCCTGACCTGGGCTTCCATCCTTGATTGGTGGCGTCCGATTCGGACTGAGTGAGAACTGTCAGTCCAGTGTCGGACCACCGGTGGGAACCGTTACCGCTCGGACCTCTGGCAAATATAATCACATTAAAATTTAGAGCCCCCTCGCAGCCCCCCTGTACTCTCCCCCCAAACGTTTAGAACTCAACATTAACTTTCGTGAAAGGATTTCATGGTGTGTCTTTAACTGATCGTACTGCTGTCAGTCTAGAAAAATTAGACACCCCTCGAACGGAAGGAAATGCAGGATAATTGGTTGGCCGAGGACCAACCGCCTCAATTAAAGTGTTAAGAATATATGCTCATTAGTCATTACATAGTTACTAGCTCAACCAGAGTACAGCCATTTTAAGATGACCAGAATCGCCATTTTGTTTTCTCTCTCTGTTCTCTCCAACGCTGCTACTTTGCCTCATGTAAAACTGCTTTGCTATAGATGTTATTCCGCTTCAATGTACCAAGGTTAATAAAGACATGTTGTTGAAACATTACGCTGGAGAGCCAGACAGAAATGCCCGGTTCCCTCCCTCACATATCCTTGAAGGCAAGGAGCAAGACATTTTAATCAGTACACGGATGCCAGCGAGTCTCCTTAAAAGAATAGCAATGTACAAAACTAATATTAAAGGGTTTGAATTATGTTCTTCTTTACGGCCCCCCTTCTAAGCACTGTGAGGCCCCAGAGAGCAAGCTGACCTCTAGAGTGTGAATCGAAACCAGGAGATAGTAAGGCCTGGAATGTGCCAGTTCGCTACGCGCAGCTTACCCATGAAAACAGAAGCGCTGTGTTCTCCCAAATAAAGAATGGTGTCTGTAAATTCGAGATTGCAAACGGTTACTAAATATGGAGGACTAAGGTGTCATATTCGTCACCATGGTCAATCATCGCCTCAAATTCAAAGGGAATGTATTAGGGGCGGCATCGAATAGATCATTACTGATTGTAAGATGCTCATTTTGTATATATGTAACTGATGTACGATTTTCGCTCTCTTGCATCCCCCGAGGTCTGTTAGACACACTTCGCGGGGCGTGGGACCATTTGGCCAACTGGGACTATTTGTTCAGCAATAAACCTTAGATTTTGGGAATACAACCTCGTGTCTGGCGTATCAGTTCGTGTGTGTTGATTGTGCCTTGTTTCCACATCCGAGGGTCCCCTTCAAGATGGTGCCCGAATAGGGTCCCTCCCCTACTTGTTCCATCGTGTACGTTGCAAAATAAGGAAGGCGGTAAGAACGGCGAGGACGGGAGTGATCGAGCCGGGATCAAGAGGTGTTTGGGGCACCCTGCGTAAGTGATGAGATTCCTTTCTGCCGATCTGCACACAGCTCATCCCTGATCGACGTCCCTGGTCAGCGAACAAGGGGGCGAGGGACCCGAAATGAGGCAGAGCTAAGATACGCAGACACAACGTCATTGGTTGCGTCAGTATACAGACGAATTGTGTCTTTAAAAGACAAACTGACTAATCAGGTGAGTCGTGCCCCGATTTGTAAGTGATCCTGATATTGGTTGAGAGTTGATTTTGCAAAATCAAACACCCAGAGTAAGTTTGATTAGCCAAGGGTAAGGTTAAAACATGCCTGGTGTATTGTCCACCTTAGCGGGATTTTTCCGCTGCAGCAAACAATCTTTGGCAACTGGCCAGGTAGCGCCTTCAGGGGGAATGCCGGCTTATGATATGTATGTAAAGTATGGTGTGGGAGCAATAATGTTTTGTGAAATTTGGCATAAGCAAACCAGAAAGCAGGAAGATCTTCAGTGGCCGAGTAATGGTAGTTTTGAGATGGATCGGATAGATAACCTGGAAAAGGTTTTGATAAGTAAGAAAGCACGCCCTGCGGCACTTGATATCCTTAGGGACTGGAGGAGGGAAGCAATGCTCCTATCTAGAAGTAGAAAGTAACATGCGCGCATGCATAAGTCAAAAGCGGAGAAAGCTGAGGAAAAGGAGGAGTGGAGTAATAGTTTGAGGAAGGCAAATAGACACGATCAATTGAATATTGAAAAAATATATCCACAGAGAGAGTTACACTCATCAGACAAATGAATAAACAAAATATTAACTGAAACAAAACAAGGCCCGAGGGGAGAGACTAGAAAGACTATGGGCCTCATTACGAGTATGCCGGTAAAACCGTGTTCATTACCGGCATGCCGGAATGAGCGGGTCCGTGCACGTATGAACCCGCTAATAGCAGGTCATTACGAGTGCGCGAGCACGCGCGTTCCCCCATGCCGGTAGTGGCAACACCGCCATGCCGGTAAAGGGCCTTCAAGCCCCCTATACCGGCATCCCGGAGCCCGCCCATTGCGCTACCGCCTCACACTAACCCGTAAATACCAGCACGGTAATACCACCATGGTATTACCGTGTTCGCGCAAAAAACAGACCCGGAAATTACGTCATCGCGCAGGAACGGGAAATGGGCCGGCGGCCATCTTTAAAAACACAATCCATTGCCATCCTCCATTACTACCACTACACCCGTGTTGTTGAGTGCCAAAACAGAACCAGGATGTCAAAGGCCACCGGAAAAAGCAAACAAAGGAAGAGGAAGCAGCGCTTCTCAGATGCAGAATTGACAATGCTAGCGGACAACCTACAACAGCATGCTGACATTATCCGAAGCACGGACCTGAAGCATGCGGCCCAAACGCATAAAAAACAGGTGTGGCAGGAGGTCGCACAGAGGGTAACAGCAGTGGGGGTTACCCCAAGGAGTGTCCAGGATTGCAGAAAGCACTGGGACGACCTCCGCCTCCGTGTGCGGAAGATCCTTGCGGAGAACCGGAGGGCCGCAATGGCGACAGGCGGTGGCACACACTCCCCTGTTAAGCTCACCACATGGGAGGAGATTGCAAGTGGATTCATCTATCCAGAATCCATCGAGGGGATTGGAGAGCAGGAGTACGGGGCAGCTACTACAACAGAGGAAGGTGAGTGAACCATCACATCCACCTATAACAAAACATGATGTGACACAAGTGAGGTGGGAGTCAGAATAGGCAAGGCAATTCCCATACCCAAGGCAACATCAACTCACCAACAGAATATTGATTGCCACCCCCTGCACCACACGCATGCTGCGTGAAATCTGTAAACCCATCCATGCCCATGTCCCCCCCACACCTAGACAATCCATTGCCACCAGCCATGCAATCATTGCCAACATGTCCCCTCAGTACACCAAATACCACACAACAGAAATGAAATCATGCCTGAATGTATCAAGATATAACACTGCCACAAATCACAGCTGCCATTTGGCAATCTCACTGATGACCTGCATCTCTTCTATCCCCCAGGCACTAATGAGGAAGGTGGAACCCAGGACAGGGGGTCAGGCACATCCAGTGCAAGCAAGGGGACCAGGGACACCGCAACCCCCTCCTCCAAAAAATTTCCTGTGACCACTCCCAGTGTGCCACGCAAGGCATCATCTCTGCAGGGGGCACCTGCTGCGACAGTGCCAGCTGTACCGCCGGCCACCACGGACGTCCTGTCCACAGAGGTGGTTGGAGAGGCCGAAGATTTTTCGGGATAGCCCAGCCCAACACCCATTGGCTCCCCCTTCACCCCCTGCGGAGACAGAGAGCCTGGATGACCCATGTCTCCGACCTAGGGGACTCAGACATCGGCATATTTGAGGACGACAGTGCCCAGGACGAGGGCCCCACGCAGGTGCCTACCACCACCCAGCCCTCTACCACCCAGCCCTCCGCCACCCAGCCCTCCGCCACCCAGCCCTCCACCGGTACACCTGCGACAGAAACCCCCTTTGAGGTCCGTCTGGCAAGGGTGGAGGCCCGTCAAGACGAGATGCTGCAGATAATGCGGCAACAGGTCGTTGCCGGTAATGAGGCCATGAAGGCCATAGCCACGGCCATTGTCGCAAATACAGCAGCCGTGGAGGCGTCCACGTCTGCATTCAGGCAGTGCATGGGGTCACTGACCGAGGCCCTACTAGCCAACATCAGGCAAGTGCAGCAGCCACACCATGGGTCTGACAGAGGATTGACAATTGACACCTCGGCCACGTCAACACCTTCCACCTCTGTCCAATCAAGCCCTGTGCGCTTAACGCGCAGGAGTGCACGGTGCATGGCCATGGCACCCCCAGACCTGAAAGTCGCCAAAAAGTGACTTTTTGAAAAATGGAAGAAATGTGAGGAGTAGGATTGTTGAAGGCAACACTGTTTGTTGCACACATGGGGACATCTGGGATCTGTGGGGTGGGTGAGGGAGTTTGTTGGGCTGTTCACTGGGGTCTGTGGGGTGGGTGAGGGAGTTTGTTGGGGGATCGTGGGAGGGGGGAGTGGGCACAGTTTTGCACTTTCATATAATACACAAGTTTTCTGGAGAACAATCCATGGCTGGACATTGTCATTTTTGGTGTGCATCCATTTAATGTGTTACGGTGTTCAGTCTCAAAATTACAACATTCCCTTTGTGCATTTTCACATTGGCCCAGTGTCTGACTGACAAAAGTCATTCATGGTCCCTGTGTCTTAAAAGTATTCGTCAATTAGTGCTTGGCGTACAGCATGGCCATCCGGTGCATCACGTACTGGCAGGGGGGCTCCTTCACCTCCGTCTCCATCCCCTTCATCCTCACCCGGGCCATGCATGTCAATGTCAGGTGGCAGTGGTACATTCCTTCGGACGCACATGTTGTGCAGCATGACACAGACCATGGTGATCTTTGCCACCTTCTCAGGCCTATATAGGAGTGCCCCACCAGATCTGCTTAGGCAGCGGAACCGCGCCTTCAACAGGCCAAAGGTCTGCTCAATCACGACACGGGTACGAGTGTGCACACAATTGTACTCCTCTTCATGGCTGTTCTGCGGGTTCCGCACAGGGGTAAGTAGCCACGGCCTCAAGGGATATCCTCCATCACCTGCAAGCAGATACAAATAGGTGTGTGTCACTCTGAACTGACACCTTCAGGGAGCACGGTCATGGCAGCAGCTATTAGGTGTGAGCATGCACATGTCCCTGTACGTGTACCAAATAGTCACCTATATGGGATGTATACTGGAAAGAGGTGTGGAAAACTGGATGGGGTTGAATAGATGATGCAGGGTGTAATCATGCATGCTGAGGCAGATGTGCTGTGGCAGTGCAACAATGTTTAGCCTCCAATTCATGCTGTGTACTCTTTACTTTGCATGGTCACACTGGCCGCATTGGCACAGTTGCCATCCTATTCAGTCATGCATTGCTTGCCATCACCATGGTGCCCCGGTTGTGCCTCTTCCTTGTTGTCATCCATTTGCATTATTTGTGATATGTGGCCCAGTGATGTGTCATTTTCCGTTTGGCTGTGTCAGGTGAGGAGTGTTTAGCTCTGCTTTTAACCCCCCCTTTCCCACCCTGGTAAACTACCCCCCCCCCCCTTTCCCACCCAGGTGTACTATCCCCCCCCTTCTGCATCCGCACACATGAGTACCCCACAGCATGGCCATGGGCCTGTTGTGCAACTCACCGAGCAGCCAGGCACGTGGTCCAGCATGTCGCTCCATGTGACGGGGTAGCGTGGAGTTGCGCAGTACCATGGCATCATGTGTGGATCCAGGAAATCTGGCGCAGCAATGGGTGATGATTTTGCTGGAGTCACATACCATTTGCACATTGATGGAGTGGTATTGCTTGCGATTGCGGTACACCGCCTCTATGGCATGGGGGACTATCAATTCCACATGGGTGCAGTTGATGGCACCAACACAATTGGGCATGCCGGCCAGTGCATGGAAGCCTACTTTGGTTTCGGCTATCTCCTGGCCAGTCCGTGGTAGGGATATGTGGGTGCTTGCGTGCTTCAGGAGGGCATCCAGCACTTGGTTCAGCATGCGTGAGAATAGTGGTTGTGAAATGCCATGCAGCTGGCCCACTGTGTGTTGGTAGGTGCCTGTGGCCAGGAAGTGTAGCACAGACACCACCTTCAGTAGTGGGGGGATGGCAGTGCGTATTTGTATGTGGCTGGCAATGTCGTTGTGTATCATGTCCACTATGGTGGTGATGGTGTCACGGTCCAACCGGTACAGGGTGTGGATCTGCTCAGGGGTTAGGTTGAATGGGCTGGGTCTGGTGCGAGGGATTGGTGGCTGCCTACGAAGCGGTGGTGGCTGCGCTGGTGGTAATTGCTGGGCCTGTCTCACCCTCCTTCTCCTCCTGCGTCTCCTCTGTGCTGCCTGTTCTTGCTGCTGTAGTTGTTGTTGTTGTTGTTGTTGCTGTAGTTGTAGCAGTATATGCATGTCCTCCTGCGCCATGATTGCAAATGCTAGTGGTAGCATTTTGGTGTAGGAAGGGGTGTGGTGTGTAGGTGTGCTCCTTTTGTACTGGGCCACTCTGCATTGCCTACACCTGTGGGGGGGGTTGTGGTGTGTGGGTGTGCTCAGTTCATACTGGCACAGCCTCCTTTGACTCCACCTGTGGGGATTGTGTGCACCTGTGGCAGCTGCCTTGTATCTTGGTTGCTGTTTGCGGGTGGTCCGCGATGCCTGTGATTCCGGCATCATGCAGCCTGTTATTACCGTGTTCGCGATGCCAGTATTTGCATGTTTGCGTGGGTTGTGATTGCCCCCTATTACCGGCATGCCTGTATTTACTACCTGAGGAGGCGCGTGTACGCGCCTATGCCGCTATTAGCGGCACTGTAAATAACGGTACCGTAAATAACGGTGCCGTTAATACCGGGTTTGTGGGTCAGAATGCTACGGAACGTTAAATGATTTACATACCGGCATCATTTTTCCCTTACCGGCATAACTCGTAATGAGGCCCTATGTCAGTAGTTGCCGTTCAACCCCCTCCCGTTGCTCAGCCCCTCCCAAACCCAGCACAGCCACAGGCTGCATCAGTAACTGCACTGCCCACTAGTCAGCCAGCCCCGAGTGTTTCGCAATTACCACAGCCCCAACAGACATCTCCCAATCTCACTGCCCCCTCCGTATCTCCCGCCCAAGAGGGTGCCTCTGTCCCAACTGCCCCCCCAATGAGTCAATTTGAACAAAGTGAATGTATGAGAGTGACCCGCAGCGTGATCAGCATGGAGAGAAAGCGTGAGCTGCAAGAGCAGGCGGAAATGTATACAGACGAGAATAATGGGGCATCCACGCTAGCGTCACTGTATGACTTCAGAAGGAACAATGAGAGACAGGTATTGTTGGAATGCATGGGGGAATATTTGTTGACGCAATGGAAAAAGTTAATTGGGAAGTTACCACCGCAACGATTGTTGGGTTTGAATGCATTAGCTCGTTGTAGAGGGAGAGATGAAGAAATAAAAGAGCATGTGAGCTGACTGAGCTTAAGAATGAACTTGATGAGGAATATGCCAAAGTACTTGCCACCCCGGGGTATGGGAGGAAGATATTGAGAGAGGTAGGAAGAAAGCGGCGGGACCTTATATGCAGCAGAAATCTTTGCCGCCACCGGGGCCGACAGGTGATAGACAGACTGCGAGTGTGTATGCGGGAGACAATGAGATGGATGTCAAGCCCTAGGACTTCCGTGGGGGAAATGATATGTAATGAGTACCCATTGCAAATAAGAATAGAAGCCCTGCGGACGATAGTAGGGGTGTTCCTCCAGCAAGTATCAGGACACAACAGGAGAAGGGGAAATGCACAGGGCAGGAATAATTTAAACATGCACGGAGGGCCTTTGGAATTAAATCAATGTGCGTTTTGCAGAGAGGAGGGACACTGGCGAGCGCAATGTCCACACTTGCAAAATAGAGGCGGGTATGGTCAGAGAAGGCAGCACAGAGGGCCCCCAGGAACAAAAGGCCACAACAGAAACCATATGCAGCTGCACCAGAATAATCAAGGGAATGGTGCACAAAATCAAGGCCAGGCTCTGAATCAAACTACTTTTACCAAGAGCCAAAATCATCAGGGTATATACAGTGGAAATAGAGGAAGAGGCGGGAACAATTTTGATACTCAATAGGGTACATATTACAATAATAGCAGTGACTACACTTCAGATGATGTGTTATTACCGCAATAGGACAGCCCACGACAGGGGTCGGAACCGGTGTCCATTCCCGTGAATCAGAAAGGACCCTACGTAGAGATGAAAGTCTGGAATGAAGAGCATAGATTCCTCGTAGATACGGGGGCACGGAAGTGCTCGATAGACCATCACTTGGTTCCAGATATACCTCCGACAGGGCGACAAAATATCTCAGTCGGGTTCGCAGGTACCCCAGTAATAAATCCCGAGTCCAAATCAGTAGCAGTGACACTAGGGCCTTTTACTGAACATTGTCCATTTCTTTTAACAGAGAATTGTGGGGAAAATCTCCTGGGATTGAATTTATTGAAAAAACTAAGAGCAGTTATCCACTGTAGACCAGATGGGGTATTCTTGACCATTTCTCCTCAGAATATGCCTACATCTGAATTTGTGACTAAACCTTTAACAGGGAAATTGAGTGAGGTGCCAACTTGTATTTGGGCAGTGAATGACAATGATGTGGGATGCTTGAAGATAGAGCCAGTGAAAATTGTTTTAAAAGAAGGAGTAACGTTACCGTGCGTCCCGCAGTATAAAATTTCAGCAGAAGGAGAGAAAGGATTGAAAAGTATTGTTTCTGATTTGGTGAAATTGGGAGTGATTGAAGAGATTACAGGCAGCACATGTAACAGCCCTATTCTTCCAGTGTATAAGAAAGGGGGTAATGAGGTACCGTACCGTTTTATAATTGATTTGCGTGCATTAAACGAAGTAGTGGATCCCCAATTCCCGTTAGTTCCAGATGTTACCACAATTTTAACCATGATTCCTGCTTCGACAGAATACTTTAGTGTTATTGATTTGAAGAATGCTTTCTTCAACATTCCAGTACACAAGGAAAGCAGATATTTGTTCGCCTTCACATTAGGAGGACGATCATTCACATTCGCACGTATTCCACAAGGCTATACTGAAAGTCCAAGTATATACAGTAGAGCACTAAAAGAACAGCTAGACATGCTAGAATTTCCGACAGGCTGTGTATTGCTCCAGTATATTGACGACCTATTAATTGCTGCTGACACGTTACAGATTTGTAAAAAAGGTACTGTCTGGTTATTGACTCATCTAGCTGTGCATGGTCATAACGCTAGCTTAAAGAAATTTCAGTATTGTCAGAAGGAGGTAGATTATTTGGGTTACCTACTCTCAAAAGAAGGGAGAAGACTAACGCCGGAGAGAATAGAGAGAATTTCTGGTATGCCTATTCCAAAGACACAGAAAGGAGGCAGAGCAATAATTGGCATGGCTTCTTATTGTCGTCAGTGGATTGTGAATTTTGCGTTAATTGTGAAGCCAATGGTGAAGTTGACAAAGAAGGATGTAGTGATGCCGTTGCAGTGGAATGAAGAATGTCAGAAAGCATTTGATTTGCTCAAAACTGTATTGTGTTCTGCTCCAGTTTTGGGCACGCCAAATTATGGAAAAGTTTTTAGGTTGTTTGTGCATGAGAATGAAGGCTGCGCGTTATCTGGTTTAACACAGGAACCAGGTGGAAGAAATAGGCTATGCGGTTATTTTTCTTCTGCGCTGGACCCTGTAGCGCACACATTACCACGATGTTTGCGAGTTGTTGCAGTGGCTGCTGCGTCAGTGAAACAAACAGAAGGGATGGTATTGGAGCACACTTTAATTTTGATGGTGCCACATGCCATAGACGTTCTACTCAATAGAACGCAGACGCAACACCTCACCTCTGCTAGATTAACTAGATATGAAATAGTGTTGTTCGCACCCCACATCCAAATTATGAGGTGTAGCGCTTTGAATCCAGCAGAATTGATGCCAATGCCCGAGGAAGACCTTGGTGGAAATGAATCACCCCTCCCCCCATGATTGCTTAATGGTTACTGAGGAGGAAACAAAAGGGAGAATTGATTTGAGTGATACTCCACTAAAAGAACCAGATGGAGAACTGTTTTGTAACGGTTCCTGCTTTAAATTACCGGACGGCACATCAACTGCTGCATATGCCATCACCACGTTAAAAAGCATTGTAGAGAGTAAAAGAATTCCTTATAACTCCGCCCAAGCAGCGGAAATACTTGCTTTAACGAGAGCCTGTGAAATTTCTGAAAATCTAAGCGTGAACATATACACTGACAGCCAATACGCCTTTGGCGTGGTTCATAACTTTGGCCAACTGTGGGCCGAGAGAGGTTTTCTATCATCACACGGGGCTAGAATCCAACATGGCCCTTTGATTGTACGATTGCTGTCTGCACTTACTTGTCCAAAGCACTTGGCAATAGTGAAATGTGAAGCACATAAAAAGGTGACATGCAAGGTGGGAGAGGGAAACGCATTTGCAGACAGAATTGCGAAACAAACTGCCACTGATTTGAATACAAAAATGTTAACAGTACAGTCGGAGGAAGTACCCTGTATGATAGAGAATGGAATTGTCACTGTCAAAGAGATGCAGGCGGAAGCCACAGTCAATGAAATACAAGGGTGGGCTGAGGGCTCTGCAGAATTGGATATGGAGGGTTGTAGGGTGGACAAGAAGAGCGGGAATTGGATGTTGCCAAATGCCTATGTAAATGCAATGGTTACAATGGCTCACAGTCCCACCCATATTTGTGCGAAGAAAATAATTCAACATCTAGCTACAGTCTGGGAAAATCCACTCATAAAAAAGAATGCCGAGAGGTTGGTACAGAATTGTATCATTTGCCTACAACACAATGTGGGAAGGGGAACAATGACTCCAACAGGCAGTTTTGGCCCTCCCTCTGTGCCATTTGAGGTGATCCATTTTGATTTCATAGAAATGGAGAGATGCCAAAACTTGAAGTATGTTCTGGTGGTCATATGTGCGTTCAGCAAGTGGGTGGCAAGCTAAATTGGGTAGATGCATTGCCAATAGCGCTACTGTGTATGCAAACATCTGTGCAGGCAAGAACTGGGCTCTCCCCGTACGAAATTATCATGGGGAGACCAGCGAATGTTTGGTGTGCACCTCAGCCGAAAAGGCTGAGGGAAGTGGAACATCCTGTATTCAGTTTCTATTGTAATCTGTTAATGAAAAAACTGTGTTTGATTCATCAGCAGGTGCAGGAGGCGCTGCCCATAAGATACTGGCCCAGGACACGCATTGGAGACAGGAAACTGGGTGCTAGTGAAATATTTTGAACAGAAAACATCGTTAGCACCCAGGTGGCTTGGGCCCTAACAGATCCTCCTGACTACGCAGGCAGCGATACAGGTGGATGGACGAAAGGCGTGGATACATGCCACGCACGCCAAGAAAGTCCCACCACCACTTGACACTTTGACTGATCGGGAGAACGACCAGAAAGAGACAGCGGTTCCAGAAACGAAAAATACAATTGCCAGTTCTTTGCCAGAGAAACTGCCCAATCCTGAAACAAAGCCTGATGAAATTGCCATAAAAGAGGAAGGGCAAAGAATGCCCCAACGTTGTCCAGCAGATTCTGCATCACTGCTGGCCGACACCAAGCATATACCTCTGTGGCACCCACCATCTTATGTTGCGCCACAGCCTGCATCGTCGCCTGGGCGCCCATCATCATCTGCCATTGCGCCCCAGGCTGACTCCAAGCTTGAGACCGGAAGTGCACCTGCACTATTTGTCGACCACACGATACCGGGAGCAAATCGGTATAACCTACGGAGCAGAAAAAAGGAGTAATCACACCTTCATCTTTTTGTGATTTTATTGCCTCTGTTTCCTATTCTTACATGAAGTAGGAACCAGAGGACTAGAGGAGAGTGGTGCGAGGGTTGTGCAAACCAGACAGCTCAACAAACGCAACTCCTCGATGTTAAATCCATGTGTTCGGAACCCAAGCGGACAAGCGGGGCGCACATGGTACAAAGGCAACTTCTCTGAAACTCTAGAGCAATGTACGAATGCATGGAGATCTTGCCAAACGACTAAGCAATCCAGGCTGATAAGAACTGGCATGGAAAGACTGCAGACATTTATCGAACTCTCTAACATTCCAACAAGCGCATCGACAGGAGAATATTCACGACGAACACGGCAGAAGAAGAAGAACGACGAGAGAAGATGCCGGAACCAGCAAACGTCCCCTCCTGCACCAATGCTGATAGTGAGTTAAACGCAGTACATAGAAAGGTGAAAAAAGGACATGGTCGGAAGAATTGTATGCTGGGTCTAACAATAATAATGTGTATAATGAGTATATTAGCCCCACCATTGACCGTATCAGTATGTGGTACCTGGAGGAAAAGCAGCCTCTGGAGGTACTTTTGCCTGTTGTGAACATTTCCACGACGGAAAGCCCAGTTCATGTGATTTCCTATACCTTGTCCCCAATGGAAGAGACATAGGGAAGGGTATGGGAACAACACATTACTATTGATAATGAACAAGACACACCCAATACTAAGAAAAAACAACTGTTGGGTTTGTGCCCACTTACCCCAGCATGGTGGTAAGGGAATAGGATGGTATGTACAGCCCCTGCCATTGACCTCTGCATGCTATGCCTCTCTGAGTGGCTTATATTATGGGAAATGGAACGAGAGTAAAACTGGTCAACTACACAAAACAAACATGAATGAATTCGAGGTTAGTGATTATGAAACCGATGGGTTGCTCCATATTCCATAAAACACGATTAATTACACCAGCAATAATGCCACATGATAGATTGTATGTGCCTTATAAATCATCTGTGATCACGTTTCATATGAACCCAGAAGGAAACAAGGATGCAAAGCCCCCTTCCTATACAGTAAATTATAATCCATGTTCGGTCCCTTTTTGTTTACAGAAAAAGGGCTCTTTTCAGGTTGGGACATTCACTGGATGCAAAAACATAGCATTCCTTGATAAAGAAGTGGAACCAATATATGTGGGAGATCCTGTGTACTTCATATGTGGAGAAAAAGCATATACTTGGTTACCTAGAAATTGGGGAGGTACTTGCTATTTAGGCTGTTTCCTGGGGTGTTTCTTTCAAAAACAGCAGATATAGCTAAATTGACCAGGTCACAACCTCGCCGGAATATTGAAGACGGGTTGATTGTAGAAGACATAGCAAAATCATTTATACCATTTTGGGGCCAAGCAATAAACTCTTATAATATAAGACGGCTGTCCAGAATATTAGAAGAGACAATAAATGGAACAACCGACATATTATATAACATGACTCTTGAGGAAAAAGGAATTAGATTGATGTCACTACAAAATAGAATGGCCCTTGATATAATCTTAGCTGATCGCGGCAGTGTTTGCGAAATCGTGGGGATCAGCGTGTTGCGTATTTGTAAGCGACTCCTCCCCCACGATTTTCAAAGCGATAAGAAAAATGCATGTATTAAGCTCTGATCTTCACCCCCCTGAAGGAGGCTGGGAATTGAACATAAGCTCCTGGTTCTGGGAAGTGTTGAAGTCTAGGGAATGGAAGCTATTTGCAATCTTAGTAGCAGTTCTAGGAATATTTGTGACATGTTGTTGTTGCATACATTGTCTCCCCATAGTATGCATTGAAATTAGTAAAGAATGTGTACAAATGGTAGAACGAAAAAACATTACTAGACCAAACACGCACAATAGTAATGAATCCAAAACGATCAAAGAATTCATGGCGATCGATATTGATAATAATAAGGAGGAGAAAACAAGTGTATATGAGTCAGAATTCGAATCAAATTCCGAATCTGATCCAAACACTTGGTTGGAGGAAGATGCAATGTATGGATGAGGCATTTGGCATATGCCCAAGAGGAGGGTTTATCAGTCTAGAAAAATTAGACACCCCTCGAACGGAAGGCAATGCAGGATAATTGGTTGGCCAAGGACCAACCGCCTCATTTAAAGTGTTAAGAATGCTCATTAGTCATTACATAGTTACTAGCTCAACTAGAGTGGGGCCATTTTAAGATGACCAGAATCGCCATTTTGTTTTCTCTCTCTGTTCTAACGCTGCTACTTTGCCTCATGTAAAACTGCTTTGCTGTAGATATTATTCCGCTTCAATGGTCCAAGGTTACTAAAGACATGTTGAAAAATTACGCTGGAGAGCCAGACAGAAATTCTTGAAGGCAAGGAGCAAGGCATTTTAATCAATACACGGATGCCAGCAAGTCTCCTTAAAAGAATAGCAATGTACAAAACTAATATTAAAGGGTTTGAATTATGTTCTTCTTTACGGTCCCCCTTCTGAGCACTGTGAGGACCCAGAGAGCAAGCGGACCTCTAGAGCGTGAATCAAAACCAGGAGATAGTAAGGCCTGGAATGTGCCAGTCCCCTACACGCAGCTTGCCCATGAAAACAGAAGCGCTGTGTTCTCCCAAATAAAGAATGGTGTCTGTAAATTTGAGATTGCAAACTGTTACTAAATATGGAGGTCTAAGGTGTCATATTCGTCACCATGGTCAATCATCGCCTCAAATGAATGAATTAGGGGCGGCATCGAATGTGTCATTACTGATTGTAAGATGCTCATTTTGTATATATGTAACTGATGTACGATTTTCGCTCTCTTGCCTCCTCAGAGGTCTGTTAGACACACGTCATGGGGCGTGGGACCATTTGGCCAACTGGGACTATTTGTTTTGCAATAAACCCTAGATTTTGGGAATACAACCTCGTGTCTGGTATATCAGTTCATGTGTGGTGATTGTGTCTTGTTTCCACATCCGAGGGTCCCTCAGGGGCCCCTTCACTGTCTCTCTCTTCCAGGGTGGACTCATCCACGAGTCCGACCTCTCGTCAAGGAGGTGTGGTTGATCTAGTTCTTGACGGTCGCTTTGCTGTCTTTGTTCAGATACCGGTCTTGTGAGTGCAGGTCAGTGGGAAGCTGTTTTCATTTGTCATTGTCCGGTGTGTTGTTGCCCCACCTGTACTTTCCTGATCTCTTCACTCTTTTTCTCCTTGGTCCTTGAAGTTCCCATCGTGATCCACTTTGTTCAGGTTCTCATCGGCTTTCTTCTCTGGGGTCTGTTCCAAGGAGTTCCACAATACAGTCTCGGATCTCCGCTTCCAATCGTAGCTGTATTCTCTTGCTACCGTGCTCAAATGTTTAGGGAGAAGGGGTATCCCCATCTATATCTGGTGCCTTGTTCTTTGAGCCATTTTGTCAATGGATTACAGAGGCGTCTCAGGGCCAGGGTAAGCGAGGATAGGTCCTGGAAAATGGTTATCTGGGCACCCCCCAAGAGTGAGGGGCCACCGGATCTGGCTATTTCTAGTATTCTGGATCTGTCCTGGTATCGATGGAATCTGGCGAGGACTGACCTTGGGCCACCAGGTGTACCTCCAGCCCTGTGCATTCTCTCTGTTTTGGGCTCATCGATTTCTTCATACGCCGTCAAAATTTTGATGACGTCATGAATTGTTTTTTTGAGTTCCTCCTCTGTTTCACCGTCGTGTTCAGGAATGCCGAAGAAGCGTAGGTTGTTTCTCCGCTTGCGATTTTCCAAATCGTCCATTTTTAGTCAGATTTCTTCTTCTTTCTTTTCGATTTCCTGTATTCTGAGGTCCATTTGAGTTTCGAGGGTATCTATGGAGGCCTGATTGTTTTCCACCCCTTCTAGTCTCTCCTCAATGTTGTCCATTCTCTGTGTTATTTTATCTATTTTGCCACCTGGGCTGGCCTCCATACTCTTTATTTCGTTCAGGGGGCCGTGATGTCGCCTTTGGTAGCTGCAGCACCTGTCTCAGAGGTATCCATCGTCTCTGTTTCTGTTCCCTGGTGATGACACGAACGGTTCGTAAGCGTATCTGGCCAACTTCACCTTAGTGTTCATGGAGTGGTCACTGTGGCAGAGGAGGCACACGCCCCTGGTTCAGGGGCCTAATCCTATGCACTACGGTATGTTCGGGTGTCTTCAAAGTGATTCCAGGTTGTTGGCCGGTGGTAGGGTCTACCATCTGCGGCAAAGGTTAATGAGGTGGGTGTGGATCTCTCCAGCTAGGTCTATGTGCCTTCTGGCCCCCTTGTGGTCAAATATTGTTAAGGTCTCTTTCTGGTTTCTCTATTGGCTGGGGTCTAGAGCTGCGGTACTTTTCTTTGTATATGTTTTAGGAGGGGCTGTGGTCTGTATCCGATGTTCCCCTCAAGTCCCCTCTGAGGTACTCAGCGGACCTACTGTGTTGCAGCGTTACTGGGTGTTCCTTGGAGAGGGCCCATGTGGGTGCTCTTGATTCATCGTGTGCACGACCTTACTCCTCTGTCACCGATTCTCTGCACTGTGTGTGTAGTGGGATGGTGTCCTCAGGTGGTGGAGGGGTAGTAGGAGGGCTCCAGTAATGCCGCTTGGTACCTTTGTGGTGCCTCAGGGGCGGTTCTTATCAAGATATGGAGGCTAGCCTCTTCTTATCTCTTCTTTGGTTCTCACCAAAGAAGTACGCAGGCGGTGGGCACTGTGATTTTCAGACTACCCACGTTTGAATTTTTGGGGTTGGAGGGCACTGCTTTCTTGGGGTTGCCTTGCACTGCAGCCCTGTGGGCGCTTCCGGTGAAAACTGCTGTGCAAGAACGTTAAACTCATCGTGTCCAGTGAATTTTCAAAGATGCAACAAAAAGTTTGTTGAACACTACGTTTTAACAACTCTGGTTTTGTGTCTACGGTGTATGTTTTCCAACCTTTAAGATGAGCACCTGCTACGGATTTCTCTGCAAATTGATTCACATTGAGAACTTCCTATGAACAGCCATCCTCGGTATCCATACCAGCCAGATGCTTCTGCCCAACAACTGTGTGCTCAGTGAAATCCAGTGCTAAACAGCTCTTTTATGTTGCCTGAGAAAGCAGTAATCTCAAGACATGTTAAAAGTACTATTTCTGCCACACACATGCTCCGTAAACCCCAAACAGCCTCCAACTTCCACATGAATACAGCTATTTCCATAGCCTCTGGGGTCTGTTACGTACGGTCGGGCTGGCTGGGTTGCCTGTGTGGGGTACCCAGGCTGGTCAGTCAGTGCTTTGGCCTCACTCCCCTCCGCCCGTTACCTCCAGGCACCGTGTGAGACCAGTCTGCTATTGGTGCACTGGATGTTGGAGGGAGTGAGGATTGTGCAGTGGGTATTGTGGGGCCCCGTGGGCCTCTGGTGGGGTCGGGGGTGTCCGTCCGCAGGATGCTGCACTGGCGGGCGGAGCGGCTGCTTGGGTTCTGCAGCTCTCAGAGGTGTGGCTGCCCGCCGCAGAGAGCCGGTGCTTCGTCTCCGACAAGCGGGATGGTGTCTGCAGCGGGGGAGACCTTCTGTGCATGCCTGGCTGTCTGTGCACGTCTTCACTCACCGCTTAGTTGGGGGGTTTAGGGGGAGGTAAGGCGAGGTGTCCGGCGGGCCTTTCATCCGGGTGGCCGTTGTCCATGGAGCAGCAGTCCCTGGCAGGAACGTTGGCTTCTGCAGGTTTCACTTTCTCGGCGTCCCGTGAAATGCCACTTTAGACGGTGGTTTCTTCTCCTTCCCTGCTCCGATTTTCTCCGTGTTTTCTCCTGGGGGGTGGGTGGGGTCTTCACTCATAGTCTCCTCCGTTTCAATTGCGGGGGGGGGTCGCGAGACGGGGGCTCTAATCTCGTCTTGGACCCGTGGCGAAAGAGCTCACATGGAGTGGCTGCTCATCAGTGCGCTCCCTGGTGGCCAACCACCAAGGTTCGTTTTTTTAGTATAGAACTTTTTATTTTGACTAGACTGACTTGGACTTGTTTGTTATTTGTTTAATTGTTGAGACTACTCCCATTCTAAAGTTAGGGCCAATTAGGAATTCTACCAACCCAAACAAAATACCAAATAAAGGTTTTCTAACCCTGTATCCATTGTGTCTATGTCTACTACTTGATAGCAGATCCATCAAAGGGCATATCACCAACCCTGGACTGGAGGACATCGGGTCAGAAATCTGTGGCCTTCAGCCAACCTTCCTACGTAGGACCACTCCATTCCCTAGCTGACGAAAACCAGTGTCGCCAATGTACACAGGTCCCACGCCAACTCGCCTTCATGGAAGATGTACAAGGCCTCTTGTTTTTTGTTATCTGGCAGGAACTCCAGCAAGGGACCCAACTTGTACTACAGCTCTCAATCGTAACTTGCAAGTATGGCCATTGCATTAGCCACCTTGATAGTCGTGGCTCCGGTGGTAATGATCTGCTTACCAAAGGCATTTGCCTTCGTTGTCTGGGAGAACAGAGCAGGATGACGAAGGGTTAGCCGACCTTTTTTCGGGCAGCTGCCAAGACAACAGAGTCTGTTGTGGGCTGGGTGCGGAGTCAGGCGGCTGCACTCTCTGGGGCTCTGTACCTTTTGCTAAACCAGTCTTTTCTTTTAGCCAGGGCGGTTGTGGGATGTGCCAAAGTGATCAGGCCATTATCTCAGACGTCTTTCAACAGTGGGATAGACATGATAGATTTCCTGCTGTGCTCTCTGTGCTGGTACAGCACACTCTCCTTTCGCTGCCCCTCTGGCACAAGGCCGAACATCGTGGCCACCCTGTACATGGGAGCATGGAAGGCCCCTACTTCATCAGGGGGTGAGTCATTGGGTGGAACGTCATTGTGTTCCTGTTACGATCACCTGGTTCCCACGGGGGCGTCGACCGGAACTGGGCCGCTGTTGTTTCCACCAGCGTGACGTGTAGCGCCGAGATGACTGACTGGACTGGCCCGCTCAGCCTAGTTTGTCTGGCTCGCAGGAATATTCTTCTGCAAAGGAGAAGAGGAATTAACCACCCGTGGAATTGAGTGTCAACCCACCTTCCCCACTCCCGTTGTCTTCCCACTGATCACTCTTGATGTCCCCTCCTTAGTCTCACCTGATGGTTTGGAAGGATGAGCTCTCCATCTTATGTCGACCGCAGGGGCGCGTAGAGGAATTGGTGAGTTCCAGTATTGACTCTAAAGTCCAATTGTTCATAAGAGTTCAAATGTCTGATCTTCACTCTGTCGGATTCCTTGCAGGTTGCCGATTAATCCACTCGAAGATTTCCAAATGGCAATTGGTAAGATTCAAGTAAGTCTATTGTGGTTTTCCCCTTAGGGGCCGGGGTACGGCGATGAAGCAGAGTTGACTGTGCCAAACCGAGATGAGGTGAGTACCCCCCGTGGTAAATCAGGTAAGTCCTTGGGGGTAGCTTGTATAGCCTTAGAGAGTCCCCTTGCTCACCTTGCTGTCTTTGTCTCCTTAGGTGTCGGAGGGCGGCCGCGAGATGGAGAGAGCGTGATGGAATGCTGAAGTACCGCCAAGCAGGTGAGTTCAGCGCGGCGCCGTAGGAATGCGAAGCGATGCTTCAAAGACTTCTGTCTTTCAGCTCCGTGGCGAAATGGATCAGGATTCAGGTAAGGATTAAAGTTAAAACTCCTGTTCTAACCTTTATCCTTCTTTTCTTCTTGTTTCAGGAGTCCCAGGACTGAAGCGGGCGTGGCTGAAGACTTGAGCTGCTGAAAACACGGTGAGCGTTACGCTGCAGCAAGCAGAATAACGCGAAGCACGTGTGGCTGTCCGGGCGTGGTTTAAATAGCCTTGGAAGAAGATCCAGGTAAGTATTCTTCCACAGCTCCACCCAAGTAACAAAAGTCTCTTCAGTAAAATAGTCCCTCCTAAGCCTCATTTGGCTTGAGTCTTCATGCAGCATGGTCTGCCTCAGGAGAGTTATCAATAATGAGCCTGGCGCCCATGGCGCCAGGACTGACTTTATCTTTATGAGCCTGGCGCCATAGGCGCCAGGACTGCACCCAAACAGCCCCTAACTGGGGCTTTTGGGCATGCTCCAAGTGGCATGATGCCTGCTTCCGGGGCTGCTGGGCCTGGTCTGGTCTTCCGAGGGCAAGCATCATGACAGCACTCCCCCTCAAGGCCCCTCCTAAAGTCGTTCTCCCCCTTGGCCGTGGTTTGTCTGGAAATTCCCGATGGAACCTCTTAACTAAACGAGGTGCATGCACGTGGTCACTAGGTTCCCAAGACCTTTCCTGCGGACCATAACCTTTCCAGTCAATTAGGTAAAAGAGTTTTGATCTCACTCTTTTTGAGTCGAAAATATTCTTGACTTCGAACTTGGGCTCCCCGTCTATGAGGATAGGTTCAGGTGGAGTGGTTAGCCTAGTTCCTGGTTGCACTGGCTTCAAAAGAGACACGTGGAAGACGGGATGGATTCGCATATGAGCAGGTAGGTCCAATTTGACGGCAACTGGGTTAATAATTGCCTTGACAGAAAAAGGTCCCAAATACCTGGGGTTAAAGGTCCGAGTCCCCTTGAGTGGTAAGTGCTTAGTGGCTAACCATACTTGGTCCCCTATTTGGTATTGAGGAGCTTCACTTCTGTGCTGATCCGCATCCTTTTTGTATTTTTCCTTAGCCTTTTGCAAATGGATGGTTGCTTCTTTAAAGGCTTGTGCAATAACAGCGTGGAGATGGTCCACTGCAGGCATCTCTAAATGCTGGGGTGAGTCCAAATCCGAGGTTCGAGGATCGTGCCCATAATTGGTAAAAAAAAGGACTTTGTCCAGTTCCTGAGTGTACGGAATTATTGTACGCATACTCTGCGATCCACAGAATGTCTTTCCAATTCCCCTCAGACTGATGTAGCATACAACGGAGGTACTGTTCAAGAGTCTGGTTGGTCCTCTCCGTTTGACCGTCGGTCTGAGGGTGGTGACTGGTCGAAAGCCTAACATCAATTTGTGCCAGTTGGCAGCATTTCCTCCAAAAATGTGAAATGAATGGACTGCCCCGATCTGAAATTAACACTGAAGGAAAGCCATGCAGGCGGACAACATTTTCAAGGAATTCCTTGGCCAGGATTGAAGCTGAAGGTATCCCTTTTAAAGGAATGAAGTCGGCCATTTTAGAAAAAAGATCTACAATAACTAGAATGGTATTGTAACCTTGGTACGAGGGTAAATCCGTGATAAAGTCTAATGACAAGGTATGCCAAGGGGTAGGTGGTATGTCTAATGGTTGCAATAATCCAGCAGGTTTTTTCTTTTGCCCTTTATTTTGTGCGCAAATGCCACAAGACATGACAAATGACTTGACATCCTTTCGCCAGGTGGGCCACCAAAATTGCTTCCTAATTTTAGCAATACCCGGATGCCCTTCTATTAAGGTGTCATGATAATGGGAAATGACAAGCTCCTGTAGTTCTTTTTAAAAATAAAAATAGCCGGCCTTGGTAATAAGGTAAATCATCGATGACAGAGTACTCTGGACCTTTCTTTGCCCAGTCCTGTAGGGCAAAGGAATCAAAGAGTTGGTGGATTTTATTTTGAATGTCCTCCAGTGTCTGTATAGATGTCAGGCCAAGGATTCTCTGTTCCAGAATTATGGGTACGGGTTCTAAAGTTATTTCTGCTTCTCCCATTCCAATCCGGGACAAGGCGTCTGCTTTACCATTCTTACAACCTGGTCGATAGGTTATTACAAAATCAAACTCGGCGAAGAACAATGCCCAACGGAGTTGGCGCGAAGATTGGGCTTTGGCTGTCTTTAGGTATTGTAAGTTGCAGTGATCGGTGATGTCCGTGATGGTATGTCTGGCACCCAGTAGATAGTGCCGCCAAGCCTTGAAGGCGGACTTGATGGCCAGCAGCTCCTTGTCAGTTATGGCATAGTTTAATTCGGGGGCTGAAAGTTTTCTTGACCAAAACGCCACTGGGTGAAGCTGGTTAGTTTCGGGATCCTTTTGGGAAAGGACTGTTCCCATGGCTGAACTGGATGCATCTGTTTCCACTATGTAGGGAAGCTCGGGGCGCGGGTGTCTTAATATGGGAGCAAATGTGATTTTAGCTTTTAACTCTTGGAAGGCGTTCTCGGCTTCCTCTGTCCACACAAAGCGTTTGTTTTTTCGCAATAGCGTCGTAATGGGATGTACAATGTGCGAGAAGTCAGGGATAAACCTGCGGTAGACATTGGCAAAGCCAAGCATGCTTTGAACTCCTTTGATTGAACTTGGCGAAGGCCAATTAAGAATGGCATCCACTTTTCGTGTATCCATCCGGATTCCTCTCGGGGTCAGAATAAATCCAAGGAATTCCACTTCCGTAGTGTGGAAGATGCACTTTTCCAGTTTAGCATATAATTCATGCTGGCGTAACTTCTCTAGGACTGCTCGGACGTGTTTTACATCTGATAAAGAGTATACTAAGATGTCGTCGATGTAACCGACCACACAAACGTCGATAAGCTCTCGGAGGACATCGTTCATGAAGAACTGAAAGCTGCTGGTGCATTGCATAGTCCGAAGGGCATCACCTGGTACTCAAATAGTCCATACTTGGTGGAAAAGCAGTCTTCCATTCGTCACCCTCTTTGACACGTACTAGATGATATGCCCCCCGAAGGTCTAGTTTCGTGTATATACAAGCGTCCTTCACCTGGTCTAGTAGTTCTGGGATCAAAGGCAGTGGGTATTGATTCTTGATGGTTATCTGATTCAGTGTGCGGTAGTCTATACATGTTCTAAGGTCGCCTTCCTTTTTCAGTACGAAGAACAAAGCTGAAGATGCAGGGGACTTGGACGGGCGAATGAAGCCATTAGCAAGGTACTGGTCTAGGTACTGGCGCAAATGGAGATTTTCGGGTTCCGTAAGGGCATAGATTATGCTGCAAGGTGGTTGTGCTCCAGGTACAAGATCTATTTGACAATCATACGATCTGTGAGGTGGTAAGGTGTTTGCCTGTTCCTTTTAGAAGACATCCTGAAAGTCTTGGTATTCAACAGGTAATTGTATGGCTACTGGAATTACTGGGGCCAGGACTGACTTTTGAGTTTTCCTTGGGTAGCAGGTGTGAGCACATTCTGGGAAGGTTAGTCTCTTCTCTCGCCAATCAATACAGGGATTATGTTTTTCCAACCAAGGTATCCCCAGTATCAGCTGAAACTGTGGGGCCTTGATTGAGTCAAACACCATAGCCTCTCGATGCCCATCTTGACTCAGCAATGTCATCTCTGCAGTGGAATGAGTTACGGGTCCAGAGGCAATTTCCGTTCCATCTACAGTGGTGACAACATTGGCCGTGGTCTTGCGGGTGAGAGATAGATTCATCCTGGTAGCCAATTCCCAGTCCAAGTAATTTCCTATGGCTCCACTGTCTACGTATGCCTTTACCGCGTGCATGCGTGATGGCTGCTCTGGATCTACAAGGACCATGGGTATGGTGAAATGCGAGGTCAGAGTGTCCTTCTTTAAGCTCGGCAAGTGGACCTCTACGCTTGCCAGGCGTGGTCGTTTCCCGAGTCAGATTTCACATGGTTTTCGTCTGCTGCTCCTATAACTTTCTTTGGTGGTTTTACAGGGCAGTTCCGAAGAAAATGACCAGTAGTTCCGCAATATAAACATAATTGCAGTTGCCGTCTTCTATCTCTTTCCTTCTGGGTTAAGGGTCCTTTAACCCCCCCGATTTGCATAAGTTCTGAGACATCTACTCCCTTGGAGCTTACGTGGGTTTTAACCAACACCCTGTTCTCAAACTTGGTTCGGTCAGCCTTCCTGGTTTGAAGTCTGTGATCGAGCTGGACCACTAGATCTATATATTCAGCACAGTCTTGAGGCGGGTTCACGATTTGGGCCAAAACATCGTTGAGTTCTCCCCGAAGTCCTCGATGGAATAATGTGATTCGCTTGGCTTCAGGCCATTCGGTTTCCACTACTAATCTAATGAATGTTGCAATGTAAGATAAAAGATCCTGGTTACCTTGACGTAGGGATAAAAGTTTGTTGTCCAAAGCCTGTCCTCGGGAGTGTCGGGCGAATAGTCTTTCCATGCTTGTTCGAAAACCCTGGAAATCTCGAAGAATCGGGTCATCCTGGTTAACTAGTGGAATGGACCAATCCACCGCACTGCCGCTGAGATATGACAGTACAAAGGCTACCTTGGCCTGATCGTTTAGGAAAGCTCCAGGGTCTACATAAAAAGTGCAAGCGGCATTGATTCATGAATGTTGCAAACCCTTTTGGGTCTCCGGCAAAGCGTTCAGGAGGAGCCAAAGGAACGGCTCCAGGTAAATTTATCTGCACCGGGTTACTCGATGGTACAGAAGCTGGACTTGCCCCAAGTCCTGGTAGAGGTGTTTGTCCAGCCTGGCTCTGTAATAGTTGTCTGGCCAACTCATCAGTTTGTTCTTTTGACACTATCAGTTCCCTCCTGAGGGCATTGGTTTCTTGGCGGGCGGAATGCACTTCGGCCCTTAATTCCCCTAATAATTGGGCCAACTGATCAGTTTCCGAGGTCTCCATGACGCCCAGGTGGGTATTTGTGGGTAGGCTTCGCGTTCTGTTACGCTCACCTGGTTCCCACGGGGGCGTCGACCGGAACTAGGCCGCTGTTGTTTCCACCAGCGTGACGTGTAGCGCCGAGATGACTGACTGGACTGGCCCGCTCAGCCTAGTTTGTCTGGCTCGCAGGAATATTCTTCTGCAAAGGAGAAGAGGAATTAACCACCCGTGGAATTGAGTGTCAACCCACCTTCCCCACTCCCGTTGTCTTCCCACAGATCACTCTTGATGTCCCCTCCTTAGTCTCACATGATGGTTTGGAAGGATGAGCTCTCCATCCTGCGTCGACCGCAGGGGCGCGTTGATGACCAGTTACTTCACTGGCGTAGAGGAATTGGTGAGTTCCAGTATTGACTCTAAAGTCCAATTGTTCATAAGAGTTCAAATGTCTGATCTTCACTCTGTCCGATTCCTTGCAGGTTGCCAATTAATCCACTCGAAGATTTCCAAATGGCAATTGGTAAGATTCAGGTAAGTCTATTGTGGTTTTCCCCTTAGGGGCCTGGGTACGGCGATGAAGCAGAGTTGACTGCGCCGACCCGAGATGAGGTGAGTACCCCCCGTGGTAAATCAGGTAAGTCCTTGGGGGTAGCTTGTATAGCCTTATAGAGTCCCCTTGCTCACCTTGCTGTCTTTGTCTCCTTAGGTGTCGGAGGGCGGCCGCGAGATGGAGAGAGCGTGATGGAATGCTGAAGTACCGCCAAGCAGGTGAGTTCAGCGCGGCGCCGTAGGAATGCGAAGCGATGCTTCAAAGACTTCTGTCTTTCAGCTCCGTGGCGAAATGGATCAGGATTCAGGTAAGGATTCAAGTTAAAACTCCTGTTCTAACCTTTATCCTTCTTTTCTTCTTGTTTCAGGAGTCCCAGGACTGAAGCGGGCGTGGCTGAAGACTGGAGCTGCTGAAAACACGGTGAGCGTTACGCTGCAGCAAGCAGAATAACGCGAAGCACGTGTGGCTGTCCGGTCTGGTCTGCCTCAGGTGAGTTATCAATAATGAGCCTGGCGCCCATGGCGCCAGGACTGACTTTATCTTTATGAGCCTGGCGCCATATGGCCATATGCGCCAGGACTGCACCCAAACAGCCCCTAACTGGGGCTTTTGGGCATGCTCCAAGTGGCATGATGCCTGCTTCCGGGGCTGCTGGGCCTGGTCTGGTCTTCCGGGGGCAGGCATCATGACAGTTCCATCATCAGCTGTGATGAAATTGTCAAATTCATCAGTCTGGGACATGTGTATGGAGACCCCATTGCCGGGATCTGTGTCTGTTCCAGTATCCGATAGCCTTTGCAGTACTGACTGGTGCTTACTCCTCCTGGGGGAAAAGGGAGGTTATCCATTTCCCTGTGAGGTCCGGAGGCCTCTGAGGGAGGTCACCCGATAGATTCAGTAACTGGGGCTGGAGCAGGCAGCCATTGTTGCAAGGTCAGCAACAGAGTAGTTATAGTACATAAAATGTCTAGTAACATGTCTCTTTGTAGAGGCAGCGATGGTTCTGGTACATCGATGGCTTGAGCTTATTGGCCTGATCAGGCTTGCCTCACTCTGTGGTGAACTTCTGGGAGGTGATGTCCTACGTGCTGGAGACGACTAAGGTGACCTAATGGCTTCCTCCCCTGCTTCCTCTACATCTGATTTCGATAGAATTGGCTCTGGCACCACAATACCACCCAGCAGCAAGGCTACCCCAGGTTTTGGGAATGATGCATCTGGATGGGCCATCAATGCAGACACTGTGCTGGTGTGGGTGTCTGAGATGCCAGTGACAATGGCAGTAGCAACAATAATATCAGAGGAACCACTTTTGCCTGTCGAACAACGAGGGCTTGTCCTGCCCCGAAATATCAAGGTATGACTCTGTACTGAAGCAGAGGCCCAGCCAGTGTCCTCGAGCCACGCGATGAGACGATGGTGACTTTCCCTCAGTGTCTTGTTGGCGAACGACTGGCAGATTTCGCAATCCTGGATGACATGGTGTGGATGAAGGCAGTAAAGGCAGTCATCATGGTGATCATTCTTCAGTCCACATTGGGCACAGACCTTGAACAGGCATTCCCTCATGGATTCCGATATGAGGTAGGCCCAACTGCACAGATAAAGTCTTGTTGAAGGTTACTGGCGGCGGGAACGGTCCACGGAGGTAGCACTGTCACCGCCAACACTGGTCGTCGAGTAGACATCGAAAAAAAATATATATATTTCGTAGAAAAGTTGTAAAATTTCTATTTTATTCACAGAAAAGTTGAAGAAATGATTGTTGAGGATTGCCTACACTAATGTGCGGTAAACAAATCTGAAGATTGCCGACAGGGCTGGAGCTAAGGGATGTGTTCCTATTGGTTGTAAGCAGTATGACACAAAATCACTCTGGTAGAGCACAAAAGTGACTGAAAGTTTTCAGTTTAAGTTTAAACTGCTCTATGTTACTGAGGATCCCCAGCCCAACAACAGGGAATATTCACAGCATGCGAATCTATGAAAGATGCAATGTTATGTTATTTGCCATTTATGTAGTGCGCTATACATCATTGGTATGACCTCAAAGCGCTGGTAGGTTGAATGCCCTCGGGGACCGTAGTCCAGGTCAGTTGAGAGAGTAGGGTGTCATAGGGTGTTTGGGTGCACCACTTATGTGCACATTTGATGCAAATGCCTGATGGTAGCTGCAGCCTAACATTAGATGTGGTGATTTGATATGAGTTGAATGTGTGCAGTCTGGAGGATGGACACCAAGAATGGGTTCTGGCTGCGTTAGGCCTGTGCAGGAGGCTTATGTGTGCCGCTAGGCCGGTTTGTCATGGGCTGTAGCTGCGTTTTATTAGAATGATGAGGTGTTCATGGAGTAATGTTCGTATGTGAGCATCTAGGCTGAAATTGATCGAGGGGTGTAGCTGTACTCTAATTGTGTGTTGGTGTAGAGTACAGAGTAAGCATAGTGATATGGGAGGCGAGTGTTTGGGTGGAGTTATGATCTAAAGAGTTCGCTATTGCAGATTTCAAGCGTGGGTTTTCTTAATAGTGACTTAAGAAGCGTATTCCGTGGCATCATTGTTCGCAATTTCATTGAGCATTTGTCATTTGGTTGCAAGGTCTCAGTGGCCTCAGATGGTCGGTCATAGTCGGCATTACGGAAATAGCCACGTTTGTAGAGCTTTGCGGAAGGTCATATAGTCTTGGGGGGTGTGTTGAATATGTGGGAGGTGTGAGTTCCACAATGTTGGGGCCAAGGTTGAGAAGATGTATCTTTCGATCCTGACATAGTTAGTGGTTGTAATCACCAGAAAGAGGTCAGTGCTTGATCTTAGGGTGCGAGATGGGAGGTAGGGTTTTATCTTCTCTTGTAGGTACGTTGGGCCGGTCTTGTGCACTGCTCGGTGAGTGATGCATAAGTGGCCCTGTACCTGAACTTGAACTTAACAACGGGTTGAATAGACTCTGAATAAAACAACATCAAATATCAGAAATAGTCTCAATCTTTGAAGATGCGCCAATTCAAGACAAATAGAAATTAAATTATGGATGGATCTTAGAAAAATATCAACAAGTGGGATCAAACCAGAGACAAAAACAAACTCATTCCCATTATTTTAACATGGAAATTCAAACGATAAAAAAGCAACACCATAAATGCTTGCGAAAACTGAGAAAAAAGAGGGAATTAAACTTTGAATTTGAAATAAGGAACAAGTTACTTACCTGTAACTGTTGTTCTCCAGCATGGGTCTGGCATGGATTCACATGCTCATGAATATTCCCCGTCGTCAGGCTGGGAATCCTCGGTAAAGAAAAAACCAGTATCAGTTTCGTTTCTGATCTGTCTTTCGTAGTAATAACCAATCACTGGTCTCTGCGTCATACTGACCACAGCCAATGACTGCCCTCTACCTAAGCACCGCCTCTGGCAGCCATCTTCAGATTTGGAAGCACGTGAAGTGGCAGTATGACCAAGTGAAGAGCCGCAGAGGGGTAGGCGGGAGGGTTCGCATGTGAATCCATGCCAGACCCATGCTGGAGAACAACAGTTACAGGTAAGTAACTTGTTCCTTCTCCAGCATGGGGTCTGGCATGGATTCACATGCTCATGAATAAAGAATACATAGCAGTACACACATGCACAACCACGGGAGGTGGCGAAGGCTCAACATTAAGCATCACATCAACTCAACATTAAGCATCTTACCTCCTCACCAGGCTCACCTCAGGCGAACAGGTTGCGCAGCACTGCTTGGCCGACCCTGGACTCCTCCCTGGAATCCCGGTCGACGCAGTAGAATTTCGTGAAGGTGTGCGTCGACCTCCACGTAGCAGCCCTGCATATGTCCAGCAGGGGCACACCAGATAGGAACGCCGTGGTAGCTGCGATCGCTCTGGTGGAATGGGCTCTCGGACGGCCAGGCAGCGGTCGGTTTGCCAACCGGTGACAGTACATGATACAGCCGGAGAGCCATCTGGAGATGGAAGCCTTCGAGAGAGCCTTCCCCTGATTGACAGGTCCAAAGTTCACAAAGAGTTGTGACGTCTTCCGAAAACCTTTCGTGCGGTCCACGTAGAACTTCAGCGCTCTAGCTACATCCAGCGAGTGCAAAGTCCTCTCAGCCGGCGACGAAGGCGACGGGAAGAACACAGGTAACACCAAGGGTTCGTTGAGATGAAAGTCCGACGGTACCTTGGGCATGAAGGAGGGGTGCGTCCTGAGCACTACCCTCGTGTCGTGGAAAGTCAAGTACGGGGCCTTGCAGGAAAGGGCCTGGATCTCTCCCACTCGTCGTGCGGAGGTGATGGCCACGAGAAAAGCTGTTTTCCACGATAGAAACTTCAACGGGGCCGAGTGCAGAGGCTCGAACGGAGGTCCCATGAGTTTGGTCAGCACCACGTTGAGCTCCCACGCCGGGGCCGGAGCCTTCACCGGCGGGAACGATCTGAACAGTCCCTTCATGAACTCTTTCACCAGACGATGAGACCACAAGGACGTCCGGCCCGTGGTTCTGGTGTATCGGGAGATCGCAGCAAGATGAATCTTGATGGACGCGTGTGCCAGACCAGCTTTGGCCAGCGTCAGCAGGTACGGCAGCACTTGGGGAGCCGTAATCCGTAGAGGGTTAATCTTCTGTGCGTGGCACCAGACAGAGAACCTCTTCCATTTGTGTCCGTAGCATTTAAGAGTCGAGGACGCCCTGCCCTTTGCAAGAACCTCTCTGCAATCGGCCGGTATGTCGTATCCTCCAAACTCTAGCGCTGCAGGAGCCAGGCCTGCAAGTTCAGCGACTTCGGGTCGTGGTGGAGGATGGCGCCTCCTTCCCTGGAGAGTAGATCCGCGTCCGCCGGCAGCTTGATTGGCGGGGACGCCGACAAGTCCAGAAGGTCCGGGAACCATATCTGCCTCGGCCACGCAGGTGCGACGAGGATCATCCTGCACCGTGACCTCTTGAGCTGGTTGACGAGCCGGATTAGCAGAGGCAAGGGAGGGAACGCGTAGAGGAACAGGCCTTCCCAGGGGAACGAGAAAGCATCGCCCATGCTCCTCGTCTGGGGAAACCTGCTGGCGAACCTCCGGCACTTGGTGTTCGTCGCCGTCGCGAACAGGTCGATCTGGGGTGTGCCCCACCGTCGGAAGAGGCGATCCACCAGATCCTGCCGTAGTTCCCATTCGTGGCACGAGCGCAGCTCCCTGCTGAGTGAGTCGGCGATGGTGTTTTTTATCCCTGCCAGATGAAACGGCACCAGAAGAATCCCTTGGGCGACGGCCCAATGCCACAGGTCCTGCGCCTCCTTGGACAGCGCTGGGGACCTGGTTCTGCCCTGTTTCCTGATGTAAAACATGGTGGTGGTGTTGTCGGTGAAGATCCTCACCACCTTGCCCTTGAGGGACGGAAGGAAGGACCTGAGGGCCCAAAACACTGCACGGAGCTCCAGGACGTTGATATGCAGGGACTTCTCCGTCGGGAGCCAGAGTCCCCTTGCGTGCAGACTTTCGGTGTGCGCTCCCCACCCTTCTAGGGAGGCATCCGTGGTCACAGTCACCTGGTGGGCTGGAAGTCCATGCCCGCCGTCAGATGCGCGCGGGTGCCCCACCACCGTATCGCTCGTCGGAAACTCTCGTCGAGCTTGATCCTTTCCTCGAAGCTGCCCGTCGTCTGGATCCAGCGCGCATCCAGGAACTCTTGCAACGGGCGCATCCGGAGCCTGCACATGGGAATGAGGTAGATGCAGGAAGACATCATCCCGAGGAGGGACTTGATGGACCTCACCTTGGCCGCGTCGGCCACCAACATCCGTTGCACCTTGCCCAAGATGGTCCTGGTCCTCTCCTCCGACGGGGAGGCCAGAAGGGACACTGTGTCGAGCCTCGCTCCCAGAAACAGTGCGACTTGCGCGGGCACCAGGTGGGATTTGGCGTAGTTCACGGAGAATCCCAGGTCCGTGAGGAGTTGGACGGTCCTTGCCGTGTGGACCACGGCGAGCTCCCTCGTCTTGGCGCGGATGAGCCAGTCGTCCAGGTAGGGGTAGACGTGAATCCCCTCGCGGCGCAGCTGCGCCGCCACCGGTGCGAGGCACTTGGTGAAAACCCTGGGTGCCGACCGCAGTCCGAAGGGAAGGGCTTTGAACTTGTTCAGGCGTCGCAGGTCCAGGATGGGGCGCCATCCTCCCGTCTTCTTCTTCACGAGGAAGTAACGCGAGTAGACTCCGGAGCCCCGAAGCCTCTTTGGGACGAGTTCGATGGCGCCCTTTCTGAGCATCGCCTTTACCTCCAGGAGAAGTTGAGGGACGTGAAGTTCTTTCCTGGCCACGGGGGGGACGCGCGGGCACCTTCTTTGAAACTCGAGCGCGTGGCCCCGGGCCAGGGCGTCCAGCACCCAACGGTCGGTGGAGATGGACTCCCACACGCTGACGAAGCCCGCCAGCCGGCCTCCCACCGGGGTGCTTCGGTGGGGGCCCGACCCCACGGCCGGTTCAATCCTGCTTGGACGCGGCCTTGCCGCCTTGGCCTCCTTGGCGACGACGGCGGGGTCCGCCAGACTTGCCTCGTCCTCTGTAGGCCTCTTGCGACGACGAGCGGGCCGCTTGACGGTAGGAAGCGAAACCGCGGCCGGAACCTTTGGAGGCGCCCTTGCCTCCGCCGCTCCGAAAGGGCGTCCGCCGTTGCTGCAGTACTCCAAGGGCCCGGGCCGTCTCAGTATCCGCCTTGATGGCCTGAAGGGAATCGTCCACTGTCTTCCCAAACAGGTTGTTCCCGTCGAAGGGGATGTCCAGGACCCTGGTCTGGACGTCCTGCCGAAAGTCCGTAGCCTTGAGCCATCCGCGACGTCGAAGGCAAACGCCGTTGCCCATCTGGCGGAACCCAGTGTCGGCGATGTCCGTCGCCACGGTGATGGCGTGGTCCGAGGCCACCTCACCTTCCTGCAGGATCTCAAGGGCCTCCGCCCTCTTGTCGTCCGGCAGAAAATCCAGCAGGGGAGCTATCTTGTACCAGAGTTCCCTGTCGTAGCGGGCCACGATAGCCAAGGCGTTGGCCGCTTTAATCGTCGTCGCCGCCGACGAGATGACTCTGCGTCCCATGGCATCCAATTTCTTTCCCTCGCCGTCCGGCGGGGAAGTCGACGTGGAGGCCGCACCCCCCCCCCGCTTTCTTCCTGGCTGCCGCGGAGACGACGGAGTCCGGGGTAGGCTGCGCCCGGAGGCATAGGGGGGCCGAGTCCGGGACCCGGTACTTTTTCTCGTACCGGTCTCTTTTCGCTGGCGTCGTGGAAGGGTTCTTGAGGAGGGAAAGGCCCTCATCCCAAATGTCGTCCAACAGAGGCACTGCGAGGACCGTCTTCCTCTTGGTCTCGCGCCGTTGGTAAAGGATGCCTTCCTTTTTCTTCTCCTCAGGATAGAGTTGGAAAAGCTCGGATGCCCTGGCGATCATTGAGTGGAACGATCCAATCTCGTCGGGCGGAGAAGCCCTGGTGGGAGGCGACGACGGAAAATCCTCGTCGTATGCCTCGTCGTCCGTACCCGTCGCTGCCGTATCAGTCCCCGTATCATCCCCTCGGGTGGACGGGGAGGAGGGCTGGACGGGGCGCGACGGTTGAAAAGGAGGCGGTGGATGGATCCTTCTTTTCTTGGTAGGGGGAACACCAGAAGGTCCCGGTTCTGGATCCCCCGACGGGAGAGGTTCCTCCGTCGGTAACGGTAGTCTCGTCCTTATCTCGGAGCATAAGGACTGTATAGCCAACAAAATGGCCGCTGAGTTGTCTTGCGGCGCTGGCAGAGGGGAATCCGACGGGCGAGCAGGGGCCCCGTCGGTATCCTCGACGATGTCGTCGTCGTCACCTGCGTCGGGGCCCATTCCGACGGGCTGGTCTTGTTCCACGCCTAGGCCGTGGCTTAAGACCTCGATCAGTTCCTCTTCTGAGGTTGAGGCCGAATCTACGACGACGCCCTGCCCCCCCTTCTTCCCCACGGAGGGTTTCACGGGGGTCCTATCGATGGGCACGAAAGAAGACTCCCTCCGAGGAGGCAGGGAGATTCTGGGCCCCGAGGCCGCCACCACTGGTGCAGCCTCCACAGGATGGGCCAGGGCCGCCGCGACCGTTTCGATAGAGGGCTTGGTCGAATGGATCAAGGCCTTCACCACCTTAGGTGCGCTCACCGCCTTATCCTTGAGGGAGGGGGCACTGCCACGCTCCTCCTCTGCCTTAGAGCTCGACCGGGGTCTCTCCAGGAGCTTCGCCGGGTGCTCGGCCTTCCTCTTACCCGACCCAGAGCGTTGGCTCGTGGTTGATGGTGCCGGGGAGGGTGCGCCCTGCCTGGCGCCCGTAGAGCCCGACCGTTCGGCGCTCCCGGTGCCAGCGGACTCGCGGTGCTTGGCCTTATGTTGGGCCCCCGTCGCCGGGGCGCCCTCAAAGGTCTTAGAAGACCGCTCAGATTTCTTCTTCTTCTCGCCAGACGGGCTCTTACCCTCCAGCCAGCTGGCGAGACGTTGATGGCGGTCCTTCATGGTCCGTTCCGACATGTTGCCGCAAAACGCACAGTCCTTCTCCACGTGCGTCTTGTCCCCATGAAGGCAGTAAAGGCAGAAAGAGTGTTCGTCCTCCTTGAAGACGTTCTGCAGCTGGCATCCAGGGCAGGCCCTGAACAGCTTTCCGGGCGTCGAGCTTCCCTTCTCCTGGGCCATCTCCGAGACCGGGCCTGAGAAGCTTCTGGAGTCCTCCGAAGTGTAGCTCGACGAAATCTTCACCCTTGAGGGGCACAGATGAATCCGACACGGGTCCCCGTTGATCGGATGTAGGATCGGTGGAGCTTGAGGCTCTTTTGACCGAAAGAATCGAAGTTTTTGTGAAAAAGCGCGAAAAAATAGCACTAACGCTCGAGAGCAATAGCACGAGGATCCCAACACATGAACGTGCGGTAAAAATCTGAAGATGGCTGCCAGAGGCGGTGCTTAGGTAGAGGGCAGTCATTGGCTGTGGTCAGTATGACGCAGAGACCAGTGATTGGTTATTACTACGAAAGACAGATCAGAAACGAAACTGATACTGGTTTTTTCTTTACCGAGGATTCCCAGCCTGACGACGGGGAATATTCATGAGCATGTGAATCCATGCCAGACCCCATGCTGGAGAAAAAAGGAAAAACACAAGTATTCCAATGCAATAAAATCAATTAAGGCCTCTATAAAGCAGAATGATGCAGAAGCAATTTTGAAAGCACTGAATCAAAAAATATGCGGCAACTATGGTCCCTGTTGAATGGCTCAGCCATATCACAAAATATGATTCAAGAAGTAGAAGCAGATAGATGGGTGAATCACTTTTCAACTTTATATAAAAAGACTGTACAACCAGACACAAATGAAATAGAAATAGATGATGATCCATGGGATCTTAATTGGGATATAGAAGAGATTATTAGTACTATCAAGTCACTCAACTCTTCGCGAGCCCCAGGCCCTGATGGCTTAGCAAACAGTAATTTAAAAGCGGCGTCAGAAGAGTGGGCTAAATTCTTTGTTTTCCTTTTAAGATTAATACAAAAGACGAAAGAGATTCCTCATACGTGGACAACAGCTGTTCTGATTCCTATCTATAAGGCAGGAGATCGAAAAAATCTGGATATTTACAGACCGATAGCTTTATTAGATCCCCTGGGAAAATTATTTGCTGGTTACCTCCAAAAAAAACGGAATGCATGGGCAATAGATCACGACAAAAAAGCTAAAAAACAAACAGGCTTTGTAAATAAAATAGGCACGAATGTCAACCTTTTGTTGCTGAATATGATAAAACATGAAGCAATGGCAAAATACCAAGTATATGCAATCTTTATAGATTTAAGGACTGCTTTTGATTCAGTCAATAGGCAATTACTATGGTTTAAGCTAAGATCTTGGGGATGCCCTTTAAACATTCTAAATCCAATAAAACAGCTATATTCGAAAATCTCGATATGCGTCCGACTCACGAAGGACGGAAGAGTGACAGAATCCATTCCTACTGGGAATGGGTTAAAACAAGGGTGTCCCTTAGCCGCGTGCTTCTACAATCTCTTTACCTAGGACTTTGGTGATAAAATTAAAAATAACATGGCCAATCCGCCAAAGCTCAACAGTGAAGCCATTCAAACATTAATTTATGCTGACGGCATTATTATCCTAGATAAAACTGTGAAAGGACTTCAACAAACAGTGAACAAAGCCCAAATCTACATGACAGAGAATAACTTACAAATTAACATCGACAAAACTAGAATAATGAAACTTACTTCCCAAAAAAATAAGTTCCAATATAATATAAAGATTCAACTAGAAAATAAAGTGGTCATGGCAACCAAAACAAATAAAATATCTAGGTGTTTTAATTAATCCGTAAGCGAATGAAGCAGAATGGAAACAACATATTGAGGAGAAAGCGAGATCTCTGGCAAAACAAGGACGCTTCTTTCACTTAAATTATGGGACATACTCAGCAAAAGCCACAATTTTGCTCTATAAACAAAAAGTAATTTCAATCTTGACATATGCGAGTGAGTCACTCATTATTCGACAACTAATGAGATGGCCCTATTATGAAGCAATATTTTGGCGGAAAACCCTTGCACTGGCTAATGCATTTCCTATTCATAGAATACGATTTGAATTAGCTTTACAATCTGTCCAATCCATAGTACTGTGGAAACAAATGGATATGTTAAGAAAAATAATTTCAGAGGAAAAAATACCAGGGTTGGAAATCTTGAAGGAAAAAATAGAAACATTTCAGACATCTGCACTCTTGAAATGGTCTATTGAGATAAAATCGAAAATGATAAGAGAAGAGATCACGGAAGAAATGTTGGTTAATAGACCGCAGTATGCAAAACGGAAAGTTCAAATGAATGACTGGATAAGAACTGTAGAAGAACAGAAAAAATATAAACGACATCTTGATGCAGAAACTGAAGTAACAGCACTTAATGAATTACAGTCATACCTGTCACAGTTTCCGTGTTGTCATACCCGTGATCTTTTTTTACGTTTTCGATTAAATATACTGCCCACCAGAGACTACCTATCTTTGATAGATAAAACAGACACCAGGTCTTCGGTTTGTCGATTTTGCAAAGATCAAACCAGAGTGGAAACTCTATTTCATTTGATTATGGTTTGTCCAGCTCTGAAAGCAAAAAGAGAATTATACGGAGACTTCTTCAAAATTTCGGGAAAACAGTCAACAACCGAGGAAAGATGGGCAGAACTTCTTGAAGGCAAAAATCAACGTCTTATATTCACGGTGATTACATTTTGGAGTGAGATCACTAAAGAACCTTAGATGAACAATAATAATATATTTTTCTAAACCTTTTGTAAAAGTGTATGTAAATATAAATGAAAAGTTTGTCAAATCAAACAAAGCATTTTAATAAAAAAAAAATAATAATAAGTAGCCCTTCGCCCAACTGGAAGCCTGTGGAGGGTTCGGAGAGCGGGTGAGATGTGGTCTCTTTGACTCAGGGCGAGGAGCAGTTTTGCAACAACGTTTTGGGCCCTTTGGAGTTTGTTGAGTTGGTATGCCTGTGCTCCCAGGGAGTTGGCATAGTCCAGTCTCAACATCACAATAGACCTAACAGCGGCAGGTCTGTTCAGATAGGAGAGGTAGGGAGAAATGCGTCTGAGAAGTTTGAGGTGGTAGTGACAGCATTTTGACACATTGTTGATCTGACAGGCGAGGGTTAGGCCTGAGTCTATAGTGCAGCCTATGTTTTTGACTATATCGGGGTTGGGGGCCGCGGGACGGGGGCCATGGGAGCGGATGTGGAAGAAGGGCAGTATTTCCGCACACCATGATTTCAGTTTTATCAGGGTTTTTGTCAGTATCGCAGAGACAAGCTTCAAATCAGGACGAGGGTTGGTGCTCGTCTTGGGGATTCTTAGGATAATTTGGGTATCGTTAGCGTAGTTGTAACAGGAGAGGTTGTGCCTGCGGATGATTCCTGGTAGAGTGGTCGTATAGAGGTTGAACAGGAGAGCAAATAGGCATGCACCTTGGGGTACTCCAGTGTTAACCAAGCGAGCAGTTGAGAGGAGGGTTATTTGTTACTGAGGAAGGAGGCAATACATTTGAGAGCAGTGCCACGGATTCCTAAGGAGCGAAAGCGGTCAAGGAGGATTGAGTGCTTGACCGTGTCAAAGGCTGTAAAGAGATTGAGGAGAATCAGTGCTGCACAGCCTTCAGAGTCTCAAATGACCTTGAGATCATCCCAGATCAAGATCAAAGTGGTTTCTGTTCCATGTCGTGGTCTGAAACCTGATTGCGCGGGGTCGAGAAGACTGTTGGATCCTACAAAGGAGTTGAGCTGGGAGTATGCTGTCCGGTCAATGAGTTTCGGGAGAAATCTGGTGTTGGAGATTGGCCTGTAATTCTTGGGGTAAAGGAGGACAAGGGATGCCTTTCTTAGAAGAGGCTTGACATGCGCTATTTTGAAGGTTTCAGGGAAGATGCCAGAGGTGAGGTACTCGTTTAGTATGTTCTCCTGCGCAGGTAGACAAGAATATTTCTTTCAGGACAGAGACGGGGCAGGGGTAAAGGGGCAACCCGGAGGGTTTGCTGGCTGAAAGTAGGTCAAGGAACTCACCTCTGGAGATGGGTTTGAAGGAGTCCAAAGTAGGGAAAGTGGGATTCGGTGCAATAGGATCAGGAGGGGTGAGTGAGGGGAGGGGAGAGAGCAAATACAGTTTGGTGTTAAGGGTTGCCATCCTGTCAAGTGCAGTGTTGCAGAAATGTAGTGAGAGGGAGTCGCAGAGTGATTGTGTGGGGGTGGAATGGGTAGAGGTGCATGTAGGTTTGACAAATTCTGATATGATCATGCAGAGTGCTTTGCTGCAGTTGCCACAGTTGAGAATTAGTTTATTTAATAGGCTTTTTTGGCCTTTTCAATTTCTGATTTGTATTTACGGTGATGCAGGGTGAACATGGATCTGCTGAGGTTTTAGATGCTCGCCATATGCGTTCAAGAGAGTTATTTTGTTTTTTGGCATTCCTCAGGTGGGGCATGAACCATTTGGGGGATGGTCCTTTGCGTGAAGATGCGGGGCATGAGGGGGTAATAGGAATTAGTGAGTCTTTAAGCCAGGAGTCGAAGGAATCAATGGTTAAGGGTCCATCATGGGGCAGTGGGATGGAGAAGCAGGGCTTCGGCTAGGTCTGGAAGGACCTTGACTTTGTTCCAGCATTTCAGATCAGGGGTGGGGGCCGGGGAACTGTAGGAGGAGGGGCAGGTGTGTGGATAGAGAAAGGGATGGCAAAGTGGTCGGTCCAGATGAGTGGTTTGGGATATATAAACCAGGTCATGGGAGCTGAAAATTACATCAAGGGTGTGCCCACCTGAGTGGGTTGGACCAGTGGTGTGTTGGGAGAGGTTGAGCACATCTAGACTGTCAACCAGCGGATGAGTCATGGGGTCGTTGAGCATATCGGGGCAGATACTGAAGTCTCCCAGGAGTGTAAGAGAAGAGCGATTTATCTGAATGGTAGATATTGAGTCACAGAGGTTGTTGGTGAAATGTTGGTCGTATCCAGGGGGTCTCTAGATGAGTAGGAAGCTGTGAGTGAAAGTTGATGGTAGCAATAGTTTTATCAGAAGGGATTCACAGGAGGTATTGCATGTCTGGGATTCGACGAGTGAGACGGAGAAATGGGGTTTGAAGAGGACTCCCACTCCGCCACCTCTGGAGGGTCTATTGTGGGCGATAAGCGAGTAGCCACGGGGTGGGGGCGGCTTTGTGTGCTACTGGGGCAAAGTCATCGGAGAACCAGGTTTCAGTGATAAAAATTAGGTTGGGATTGTCTGAGGTTAGGAGGTCGAAGATGCGGTCTCTGTTTCCTGCTACGGAGCGGGCATTGGGAGCGGGTAGTGGGAGCTTGGCGGACATTGGTGCCCGGAGGGGTGGAGGGAGTGGTAGGATTATCCCGGGTAGTTGAGACCAGTTGAGGTGGAGTGGGAGGGGGGGCTGGTTGCCTGTGAACTTTGAGTGTCGGGTGAGAGGGTTAAGTTGATGGGGGGTGGAAAGAGTAGGCGGGCGAAGGTAGATATGTGACAGACGAGGGGTGGGTCAAGGGGGGGTGGGCAGGTTTCGGCGGGTTGATTTTGGATTGAGACTGGAGGGCGCTAGAGTTGAGGTGTACTGGGTGAGAAGTCAAGAGAAAGGGGGTTGGAAACTGGGAGAAGGGAGAGGAGAGGGTCTTGGGGTAAGGGAGGGAGAGGCTGGGAGGTTGGACTGAAGCAGAGATGGTGAGGTATCGAGGGTCGAGAGAGAGGACAAGTTACGTTATCTGCATTTTGTGGGTTTTGGTGCCATAGGGGTGTGAGAGAGGGTAGGGGGGTCAGAGAGGGAGGGAGATGAGGCTACCATTCTACCAAGGGCAAGACTAGCTACTTTCAGAGAAGGGAAGGGATATGAAGGGGGGGTCTGATGGCGAGGTCGAGTATGGGGTAAAGGGGAGGGAGAGGGCGGCATGGGAGGTAGGTTGAGAGGGTGGCAAGTTCCCCAAGCAGCTAAGGGGGCGGGAGAGGGCGGAATATGAGGTAGGTTGAGAGGCTGGGGAGTTCCCCAGTGGGCTAAGGGGGTGGGAGAGGGTGGCATGGGAGATAGGTTGAGAGGTGGGGAGTTCCTCAGTGGACACAAGGATGGTGAGGTAGTGGAGGTGGATTCACGCTGTTTGGAGCGCCAGAGGGCTCCTCTGGCTTGGGAGTTCCATAGTGTGTGTCGGTTATGGCCGGGGGGTACCAGGAGGTTCTTAATAGATGTCACAGGGAAAGTGGATGTTGAGGTGTTTGGGTGGGATGAGGAGTGGGGAATGAGTGTTTGAGGCGGCATGTGTTTGGCGCGTCAGAGTGCTCCTCTGATCTTAGAGTTGGACGAGGGATGATGGTAGGAGAGTGGGCGGACGGCGGCAGGGTGTAATGTTGTCCGGGGGAAGCGTTGTGGTTTGCGACTAGGTAGGGATTAAAGGGAGTTCATGAGGTTGGGTGCTAAAGTGTGGGTTATGCACAGCGATGGGTGAGTTATGGGGCTGGGGTATGGTGTAGGGAGGCCAGGGATCAGGAATGGTTGGAGGGGAGGTCTTTGTTGAAATGGGATCTCCATCCCGGGGGGAGGTTAAAGGCTGCACCTAGAGATTGATGTACTAGTAAGAGTAGAGGCAGTGGCCTTAGAGGTAGATTCTGAACACCAGGGCAGTGGGAGAGGGCCGAGAGGGCCAAAAGGGCAACAGTAGAATGGATGTCTAAATGCAGTAGCGGTGCCTAAATCACCAGCAAGTAAAGCAGTACTATCTCAGAGGGCACTTTCTAGATTTTAATCGAACTAGCAAGAGAAATTTGAAGTGTACGGCGCAGGCAAGTAAATCACAGTGCCATCGCAGAGGGCACTTCCTAGATATGAACCAAAGTAACTTTCTAGGTGTGAATCAATCTAACAAGAACATTTTCTAAGAGTGGGGGACAGGCAAAGAAATTACAGTATTAACACAACAGGCACTTTCTAGATGTGAATCAATGTAACAAGAGCACATTCTAAGTGAGCAGCATAGGCAGGTAAATCAACGTGGGCACATTTTAGATGTGAATCAGTCTAAGAAGAACAATTTCTAAGTGTGCAGCACAGGTAAATAAATCACAGTACTATCTCGGTGGGCACTTTATAGGTGTGAATCAGACTAGCAAGAGCAATTCTAAGTGTGTCGCACAGGAAAGTAAATCACAGTACTATCTCAGTGGGCACTTTCTAGATGTCAATCAATGTAGCTTTCTAGGTGTAGGTCAATCTAACGAGAACAATTTCTGAGTGAGCGGCACAGGCAAGTAAGTCACAGAACTATCTCAGAGGGCACTTTCTAGAAGTGAATCAATCTAACAAGAACAATCTCTAAGTGTGCGGGGTAGGCAAATAAATGACTACTATCACAGTGGGCACTTTCAAGATGTAAAACAATGCAGCAAGAACAGTTTCTAAGTGTGCGGTGCAGGTAAGTAAATGACAGTAATATGTCAGTGGGTACTTTCTAGATGTAAATCAATGTAGCTTTCTAGGTGTAGGACAATCTAACGAGAACAATTTCTGAGTGAGCGGCACAGGCAAGTAAGTCACAGAACTATCTCAGAGGGCACTTTCTAGAAGTGAATCAATCTAACAAGGACAATCTCTAAGTGTGCGGGGAAGGCAAATAAATGACTACTATCACAGTGGGCACTTTCAAGATGTAAAACAATGCAGCAAGAACAGTTTCTAAGTGTGCGGTGCAGGTAAGTAAATGACAGTAATATGTCAGTGGGTACTTTCTAGATGTAAATCAATGTAACAAGAATACTTTCTAAGTGTGCCGCGCAGGCAAATAAATTACAGTACTGCCACAATGGGAACCATCTAGATGTGAATCAATCTAACGAGAACAATTTCTGAGTGAGCGGCACAGGCAAGTAAGTCACATCTCAGATGGCACTTTCTAGATGTGAATCAATGTAACTTTCTAGATATGAATCAATCGAACAACAACAATTTTTAAGTGTGCAGGACAGGCAAAGAAATGACAGTACTATCACAGCGGGCATTTTCTGGCTGTGAATCAATGTAACAGGAACAAATTCTAAGTGAGCGGTGCAGGCAAGTAATATCACAGTGTGCACTTTCTAGATGTGAACCAATGTAGCAAGAATAATTTCTAAGTGTGCGGGACAGGCAAATAAATCAGGGCACTATCTCAGTGGGCACCTTCCTGGTGTGAATCAATGCAGCAAGAATAGTTTTGAAGTGTGCAGCGCAGGCAAATAAATCCACAGCACTACCACAGTGGGCACCTTCTAGATGTGAATGAAGCTAACAAGAACAGTTTCTAAGTGTGCGACACAGGTAGATAAGTCACAGTACTATCTCGGTGGGCACTTTCTATGTGTGAATCAGACTAGCAAGAGCAATTCTAAGTGTGAGGCGCGTGCAAGTAAACCAGAGTACTATCTCAGTGGGTACTTTCTAGATGTGAGTCAATGCAGTAAAAACGGTTTCTAAGCTTGCAGCTCAGGCAAATTAATCACAGCACTACCACAGTGGGCACCCTCTAGAAGTCAATCAAGCTAACAAGAACATATATGATTTAAGTCAAACTGAACAGCTCCCTAAGGTGTGACGCAGGTTAAAATTCACAGTGCAAGGCTAGTTTGCAAAGTGGTGGGGGTTCTGGGGTATAGTGATTACTCTACTAACCACCTCGCCACTCCGATCTTGGCTGTAGCTGCTGGTTGATGGCTGGCCACTGGCTTCCCCTGCTGACACCGGCAGACACTATCTGGGGCCGCCTCTGTGGGAGCTGACCTTTGCCTTGAGGCTTCACGGGCAGAGGGCTGCCCTGGGAAGGTGGGTTAAAAGCACTGATTTGACCAATCAGGGGAGGTGGGCGGGCTGGGAGGCAGGAGGAGGGAGGCAGTAAGGAAGTGGAAAAAGGTGTCGGGAAGCGAATGCACGGCACGGGGCTGGCGGCTCTAGCAAAATAAAGTCACAAAATAGTGGCCCAGGAGGGTCCGTAAACAGGCACTTCTCACCGATGGACACCAGAAGGGAAGCTGGAGAAGATGACAGACATCATTCTCCAGAGCCCACAGCCACTACCACTGATTCTCTGCATAGAAGCAACAACCACACACCACTCTGTTCATGGAGGTGGTGAATGTCCACTGTGTTGTCCGTCAGGACCAACACACACACTTGCCCTGCACAGACAGAAGGAAGGCAACTGTGGGCAGCCTGATCACCCACAGCTCCAGCAAACTGATGTGTTCCCGAGCTTCCATGGGCACCAGAGCCTGCTCACCGTCAGATATAGTAGGTAAGTCCCCCAGAGAAATCGATGCAACAGGCTGCACACACAGTACAGATTTACTGACACCTGGTATGGAGAGCGAGCTCCGACTAGCCTATCACCCATGTTGGGGAATCCATGTATGCTGTCCCTCCTAAGGCAGGCCTCTACCACTACCAGCAGGTTGAAGAAAGCTGAATAGCAAGACTCTGAACTGGTTGTGGGTGGACTCCACCATAAATCTCAGTTACGTCCTGTGCCTAGTGTGGATCGGCATGCGGAAGAAGGCATCCTAGAGAGCCAGGGATAGCAACCAGTCCTGGAGTTCAAGGGCCTTTAGGATCTGGTTTCCAACAGAAACTGAACAGCCTCCTCCAGCAGCCGAGGGATGGAGGCTGTGAGGGGCCAGAGGGAGGGTTATCGAGAGAGCATTAAGCAAAGGGAGGCAGTAAACCAGGACTAAGGTCCAAGTGCCAGAAATTATCCGACACCTGTGATGAATCCAATGGAGTCATCACGGATTCCCCGGCGGTAACTTCCACCCATGTGGCCAGAGAACGGCAGCCGCTACCTGATCCTGACCCTGGGGGTGGCTATATGAAGGAGGATCACATGGGAGGAGACAACAAAAGGGGAGATATGATGACTTCATTGGACGAGGCGCAGCATCTACCACTTACCCATTAGGAAGACCCTATAATACCCAAGACCTTAATGGCCAATTGTCAGTTGCTTGTTCCCCCCTGTAGAGGAAGTAAAGAAACCTCTTCACAATATTCTTTAGGTCAAACCCTCATCTATGACCTAGACACACAAAGTGCCTACAAAATCCTTTTTGTTTCTGACATACCTTTATGTGAAAATATTCTCTCATGTAAAACCACTGAGAAAAACGATCTAAACGCCATCTGTCCAATGACACCTATGGACACCAACTCCAATAATCGCTGAAGTACTGAGACAAAGAGGATAAAGGAGTTGGTGCAAGATAACAGGATCCTGAAGATCAATCTGCAGACTAGTTCCTGTGCGTACGACATTTAACAATGGCAACCGCACTACGGTGTATGGCAGTGCAGGAGAAGACGTGGTCACGCACTGGTGTGGCGTAGCAGTGGAGACTTCTGAGACAGAAAGAGAGAGAGACACAGTGAGTGAGCAGGATGTGCCGTGGAGACGCCGGGAGCCGCAAGAAAGTTCCTGGGTCGTCGACAGCTCCAAGAGGCAGCATTCGCCATACTGGGACCGGGTGTCACTGCGGAGCCGAGAAGGACGTCTGCACAATCCTGAGTGGGAAGCAAGCGGCATAGCCACGCCCCAGAAGTACAAAGAGGTCCGGAGACAATGGAGAGAACTGGTGAACCAGCTCAAAGCAAGTTGGACCGCCCAGGGCGTGCGGGCGACCGCGCCAATGACAATTTCAATGTTATGAGATTGCTAATACAGAAAACTACAAGAAGATTGTTTGAAAGTAGAAAAGGCAAAGTACATATCCAAACCCCAATAAGGTACGAATGCATGAGATGCACGTGTTGGACAAAGTTTGAACGAACATTAAAGCAGACCGATATACTGAGCCAAGAACGGCTGTGATGATACAGAGGAACTTTAAAAACACATAAGCCCTGGCAAGAGGAGGATACCAGGCAATTGAAACTACAAGACAAGTCCTGGCCTCAGGCCAGACGTGCGCGGCATCAAGCTATTGGGAGCAACTGGGATACCACATGTGTTGACCAGTCACCATAACAGTGTACATGGTGATATACACCCTGGGACCCTACCAGTGTGATTGGTCCAAAATCCACACAAAAATACTTAAATGCTATTACGGATTGCGCCAATGAGTTAATTCTGACTTTGGCCAAGAAAATCACAAACAAAGGCATATATATACATTTGTTGGGTATACGTTAAGTGAAGACTTTACTCGAAGCTGGGATTCATCCCATTTTCAAGCCACCGCCCGCTGAACACACAGTGGAGATTGAAAGGCTCACTAATTCCATCAAGGTGCAACACATACTGGACTGTTGCATTCCGTCCTGATGAAGGTTGGCTAGAATTTCGGGGCTAGGCATTGTCAGCCCACATTAAAACTACAACCGAAACACGTGTAGACAACAAAGAAACCCCATGTAATAACACAGAGGGGTACATCTACACGACACAAGTGTGTTGGACTTGATATTGCATTAACTATTGTTTGTCTGGGAACAACTATTACCCTTTTTGAGTGTGTGTTAGTATAAAGATAATATGTATGAGTGAAGTATGAATGATGGGAGAAGTGGTGTAAGGGTTGAGCCTATTTTTAGTATGTTAAGAATGTAGAAATAAATCAATATTGTTTTTTATTATGTGAAATAAATACCATATTGTACTAAGTTTTGGATAAACCACAACAGATTCCTGTCATCTTTAACCTATTGGTCCATATACTGTTTTTGATCCTATATACTCACCTGGAGGACCATAGGTAATGACCAGGTACCCTTATACTTTTGAAATAAGGGAGTACACCAGGCAGTTGAAACTACGAGAGAAGTCCTGGCAGAGTGTTGGCCCCTTTGTTGCTCCAGTTTGCCGTGCAGTGATTTGTTGTGCAGTCTGCCTTCACTTCCTGCTGTTAGAGAGCTGAACTCTCCTCCCTACACTCCCCATTCCCGACGCAGAGCGTCACAGAGTGTTGTCAGAGTGTCAGCCCCTCTGTTACAGTTTGCCGCGCTGTACTTAATTCTGCAGTCTGCCTTCAGTTCCTTCTGTTAGAGGGCTGTAGATCACCTCTCTACACTCCCTACTCCCGACGCAGAACGTTGCAGAGTGTTAGCAGAGGGAGAGCTGATGGAGACCATGGACACATTAGTGCCACCTGATTGCTTCCAGAGGACTAGGAGCCACGCCCCGCGAAGACATCAACAAATCTTGCCACCCCTCCAACCCGTGATTCTTGGCCCTTCTACACCTGTTGCCTCATCGAACGCTTCTCTCTTGGTATCAAGTACAGTGCATGCAACCGCGATCGCGCAAGCCAGTGACAATACTGAAATTCCTAAAATGTTTAACACCTCGCCCGCCCTTTTTGATACAGTCTCACCTTGTAACACTGTTCGCAACACTGTGTCACTCATGCCAAATGCTTCTCCCGAGCATGCACCTGCATCATCCATCTTACACTCCACTTAGAGCTGGAGAATTAACCAGCAACACCATTTCCCCTGGCACTCTTAGTAACACGGTGCAAATAAATAAGATGATTTATTTAAAAACTTATGATACCAATGAAGAGCCCCTTGCAAAATAGCAGATGTTGCCCCAGTCGTGGAATGGTGAGCCATGCGAAGTGGGTTATAATGAAGGTGCTGAACCCATACAAAGCACTGCCCCTGGACTGAATGGAGCCTGTGAGAATCAAGGCACGCAACAGGCGATGAGAGGCACTAAATCTGTAGCGGACCCGACTAACTTAAGATGGCATTTCAGACGTTCAGTGCCGAGCACACATTACAAATCAAACCCACAATTAAATCCACGGCTTGTAGCGACTGCCACGATAGTTTTAACAACCCTAAAAATGACCTTGTGTATTCCATGACAAAATCGGTTGTTACATCTGTTGATCATATGATATGATACATTTTATTTATATTGCGCTCGTACACAGGTGTTTCAGAGCGCGACCATGCAAAGGGAGGGGAACAGGGGAGAAAACAAAAACAACAATCTTACTAGGCCCAGTGACATTGAGAACGCACAAGTGCATGGGGAAGGAAAAAGTGGGAAAGTCCATGGGAGGGGGGAGAATTTGTAAAGTGCAGAGCATAGGAGAGGTCAAGATAAATAATAACTAAATAAATAGATAAGGTGATCAAAAACAGTGGTAGTGCAGCCTGTGAGTGGCAATGTGAAGGTTAGTCAGATAGGGTGTATCTGATAAGTGCAGAAGAAGAGTGGGGGGAGGGACTGTATGGGTACAGATACAGGCCCCAGTGCAAGGGCTGGCCAGGAGGTTGGCAGGGTGAGCAGGTACCTGGGCCCGAAGGACAGAGGGTGGGCAGGTGCAACAGTGCCGAGAGAGAAAATAGATCAGCAGGGGAGAAGAGGGGCAAAGGCAGAGGTGAAGAGGAAGGTCTTGAGGAGTTTCCGGAACCGTAGATCATAGATCTACCGAAGCGTGCAACATACCACTAGATGTGCTATCTGATGCTGAATTGATAGAAAATTCAAATGTACAATTTCTCAAATCTGTGCAGTCATCCACAGAAATGCCACGCACGATACAAGAGAGTGTGCCCGCTACATCTAGAGAGCGAGTGGAATCCAATAACGCATGGCTAACACCGTGTGAAGCTGTGAAGCACCCGCTATTTCAAACGTAGCACCTCTGACCTCCAGCATGTCAGGGTGCTCAAAGGGGCCCTTATCCGTCATCACGAATCAACAGACCAAAACTACCCAACCTATGTATAACCATTCCCCACCCTCTATGAAGAACTCAACATTGGGCATGCGCCTAACTAAAGACATCGCAAATCTGACTCTTTGCCTAGAAACCACCAGCTTGAATGACAAGGTACCGTTATTATATGATGAAATCAGAATTACTACTCACACAAATAAAAGATCAATACTCACTTCCCTATCGACGACTGCCGTTACTGCCGCAGAAGCAGAAGAATGTTTTAATTATCACTCACCAGCTAGCTCCTACCAAACTCACAGCCAACGTGACCGCGATCTTTCAGATACATGTGCCTTTCATAGGCAATCTTCAAGCTCAAGGGAAGAATCAAGCGATGAACCTGGGCGTAAAGGTCCCGACACATGTAATCCAAACTATAATGTCAGAAACCACCACAGCTCGAAAGATAGCCAGGGGCTGAAAAACTGGTAACCCACATGAGCAACTGGAAGGAAAAATGAGCACTCAGTTGGCACAACTACAAGCTAGCATAACCGCTGCAGTTACCATCACAATGGCTCCATACTGGAAGCTCTATGAAACCCTAAGTGAGAATTATAAGGACCAATCAATCTTAATTGCATTAATGCATTCCAAATTAATCCACATTGAGGCAGTCATTGAAGCTTCACGAGAAAAAGAGTGTGATACTCAAGCCCATTATCGACCTCATGCAGGAAGCGAGGGTGGGCAAAACAACTTTTCTGGATGGCGTGCGTAATATAGTTTTATACTCGAAAAGTCAAGTTTTTCAATCGTCGTATCCACAAACGTTACCAGTTGACCCTAACCTGCAGATTTTAGTGTCTGGACTCACTGACTCACTTGAACCTCACAGACATCTTTTACTGTCCAATGTCAAACGAATCCTGTAGATTCCCCTAGCACATCCCTACTGCTATTCCAACATTGACAACTCCAACCTGTGACCAAAATAATGGAGAAGCAGAAATGGATCGATTATGTTACAACAGGCACAGAACGTTAATAAAACAATGACTGTGATGGAAGTGCACCAAGTGCTTGAAGCCTGCCACCGTAAACATATAGACCCTAAAAACGAATCACTGAAAAAGGGGCAATAGTCTCGGAACAACAATGAGTCGATTTAGCAACATCCAACTAATCAAATTTTGAAAAATAAATTCAGAAATAGACCAATTCGATAGCTAAAGCATCAAAAACTGATCAGGTCAAGAAACCAAAAAACATAACAAAAACGACTGCTAGGAAAGTCACTGGAGCACCATCTGCTCCTAGGCTCTCTACCATTATTTCTCCCTCTAGCCCTGTAATATGGTCGGACCATTTTCTGGTACCCTTTTCCATTCTTCATCTGGATCCCAATCTACCTGTGGCCAAACCCTCTATTCCTAAACGCAGCTGGCACAGGGTGTCTAACCCTGAGCTAGTGGCGTCTCTTCAGCTGGCTGAGGGTGTCCCCTGCGCTTTGACAACATTAGATGCCTCTTGTACTGCGGCTGCTGACGGGCCGGCCCCATTTAGGCTTTGTAAACCAAAAATCCATCCCTCCGAGCCCTGGTTCTCTGGCGAACTGAGGGCCGGCATGCTTCTTTGCAGGCAAGCTGAGAGGAAATTGCGTGCCAATGATAAAATCTCTTTCCATCGCACTATGTTGGCCTATCATAAGGATATCATTTCTGCAAAACAACTGTTCTTTAGTCGGAAGGTGGAGACTGCTGTCAATCAACCCAAGGCGCTGTGATCTGGTCCACGATCTTTCCTCTCCAGCTAAATCAGGCTCTCAGGCTGTGCCTTCCCAGGACCTCTGCGAGTTACTCTCCTGCTTTTTTCTAAGCAAGATTGAGACCATTCGCTACAATATTAGTAATATCACTGGGTAGTCTGCTGCTCTGCCTTCCTCTCACTCTTCGTTGTCAGCTAACCCTACCTGGTCTGCTTTCCCCACTTTCTCTGATCAAGACGTTCTCACGGTTATTCATTGGCTCAAATCGGCCTCACCTGCCGACTCTATTCCTCTTGTTCTTCTTAAGGAAATCACTGGTGACATTATTTCATTAATTACAACAGCAGTGAATGCCACTTTCCATGAGGCATGCATTCCAAATGCCCTGAAACATGCCCTTGTGATTCCCTTACTTAAGAAGCCTACTTTAGACCCTACTGTGCTTACTAATTTTCGCCCTATCTCACTTCTCCCTTTTCTTATGAAGGTGCTAGAATCCCTTGTGTGTCCTCTGCTTTCTTCTTTTCTGGAATCCTCTTGGTTCTTCGATGCCTTTCAGTCAGGTTTTCGGCCTGGAAGGGGCACAGAGTCTGTTCTTACCTCTGTGCTGGATGACCTTGCTCACCTGGTTGATCAGGGTGGTGTCGGAGCAGTGTTATTGTTAGATCTATCTGCTGCGTTTGACACGGTTGACCACCCCACCCTGATCTCCCGTTTATCGGCAGCTGGCGTGCCTGGCCAAGTTCTGGCATGGTTATCTGCCTTCCTGGCCGATCGCTCTCAGTCTGTTTCTCTACCCCCTTTCCGTTCAAAACTGGTGTTGTCTTGCGGTGTTCCTCAGGGAACTGCATTATCACCAACATTAATTAACATCTATATTAGGCCACTTCACCTTATCCAGTCCCATGGCTTCAGGTACTACTCCTATGCCAATGATACGCAGATCCGAGTCCACCTTGATCTTACTCAATCTAATACTGCGGCACGGCTTAGGAGTTGCCTTGAGGCCTGGGCTCCTGAATGGTGGCAAACTGGTTTAAACTTAATGGAGACAAAACAGAGGTTCTTGTTGTTGGTACCTCCACTCCTCTCTATTTTTTGAACGTTTGATTTCTGCCCTACCTCTCTTGGCCCTTTTCTTATGCCCTCTCCATCGGTAAATAACCTGGGTGTAAAGATTGCTTCATCTCTTTCCAGGGATGACCAGGTTGCGTCTGTCGGCAGGGCTGGTCACTTTAAACTGAAAATCTTGCGGAAAATCCTTCTCTACATCCCGGTTCAATATCAAGCTCCGGTTGTGGGAGCCCTTGTACTCCGTGCAGTCAACTATTGCAACTCAACCTCATTATCTAATTAAACGTCTTCAGCTTCTCCAGAATACTGCAGCCAGGTCTGTTCTTCATCCTCCACTGGGAGTGCATATGTCTCCCCTACCCAAACAGCTTCACTGGCTGCCTGTTGATAAGCATGTTCTTTTAAAATCTTTATGCATGGTCCATCGCAACTTTTATAAAGTTGGGGCAGAATATCTTCAGGCTAAATTTCTTCCATATGTCCCATCTCGTTCCCTTCATTCTCAAACTGTTCTTCTGGTCCAAGTTCTGCGGTTTAGACTCTCCCACAGGGGAGGGCGAGCCTTCTGAGTTGCTGCAGCTAAGGCTTGGAACGCTCACCCCCATGCCCTGCGGGCTATCTTCGACCATCTTGTGTTTCGTCGCTCCCTAAAAACTTTACTGTTCTATTTCCGCTATTAGCTGTACGTTGCCGGTTTTAGCGCCATGATGCTTTTGGGCTGACGTTCGCTCTATAAATACTGATAACATAACATCTTTCACAAGACATCTGAAAATGTTCCTCTTAGAGGACAAAATAGCCTCTACTTCCCAATTCAATCACAGAGCAAAAAAGATGCAGAGCAACGCAACTTGTCTCATGAATACCTGTGTGGCTAGTGATCAACTCGACCAAACAGCTGAAAATAAAGATATCAAGGACCAGCTACTCCAATTATCAATGTATAATGAGAACTATCAAGAAGAAATTACCGAGGTAGACCGGATCGCGGCCCCTTCGGTTTCTTTTAACAGTAAGCACCAGATGGAATATATAGCAAAGAATCCAACAGGCGGTGGCTTTTAAGCCTCAAATAATATTTCCCCTTTCATTACCCTGGCTGAAGAAGAGAAAAGGCCCAAGCTTCGTTAACCAGAGTTCAGACCACATCTTTGATAATGGACAAAATGATTAATCAATCGAAACGTGATCCCTGATCCAGCAGACTTACTGTGAAAGCCCAGAACCGAAACAATTACCAGGACAAAAATTCCAGGTCAAATATTTTGGACCAGGACCACCCCCAGTCCCGTAACCACTACCAGAAACGTGCAAGATCCCTTGAAAGGAAACCAGGGCCTCACACAGTCATCATTGAGTGTGTACTTCGAGCAGATGACAGCTTGATATTAAACCGTTCAAATATAATGTGCCTTCTCTATCATGTCCCCAGATTACGAGTGCTTCATATCAAGGACATAAATATCGTTGATTTCTTGAATGAAAAGAACAACCGGGTACGATTACATATGGCCTCTGCACCTCTTGCGTTTACCTTCCGTTTGAGTCGACTTGGAGATACTCTGCCTACAAGAAACTTGGCTGCTGGAAACACTGCACTTAGATGCCTATGCAGTACACCACAACAAAGCGATAAAGGGTGTAGCTGGCAGACCATTCTCGGGCCTTGTGACCTTCATAAAACATAGTTCACATTTAGAGGCCATTAAAGTCATTCAGCCAAACCCCTATATCCAAATTATAATTCTTAATTTATTTTAAAATGTTTTATTGGCATTTATAGTTTACAAACACTTATAGCATCTCAATTTGCCACTTTTACTGCAGTTACATATGATGGTTCTCAACAACAAACATTATTATAACAACAACAAACCGTCTTCCCATCAAGAATTGCATTTTATGATTCCAGTCTCTTTGTATGTTGGAGCGTGCAGGCGTAGCGTGTTGGGTAGGGAGTTTTGGCCTGAGGGTGGGCAGCTTATTGGCTTTGTTTCAATCATGCATTTTTCAGCGTATCACATTTGTCTCAAATGCGTCTAGTGTGTAACTATGGGGGTTTATCATCAGATGGGTGAAACATCTCCCAGATCAGCGTTTTACAGGCCTCTTATGCAGGACTTGCGTCGATCCATGCTCTGGACACCCCATCCCCCCATACTCTGTTTCTGCCTCTGTCCAGTGCTCCAATTCTCTATGCCATTTTGTATATTGTGGGCCCACCAGTGTTTTCCATGCCATTGCGATGGATCTTTTAGCTAGTATGTGTACCATATCCATAAATTTAACCACATGTCTAAACTTGCTTAATCTAGGGTATGCACCCAGCAAGCATTCTTTTGGTGTCCAGCAGTATCTTATTATCCCATACTTTATGCAGGCCTTCTCTATCTTAGTCCAGAATTGCTGGATCTTCAAACGCCCCCAGAACATGTGGAGCATACCTGCTTCGCTTGATCCACACCTGGGCCATAGTGGGCGTGCATTGCTATTGAATTTGTCTATTCTGCTTGGTGTCATGTAAATTCGGTACAAGATGTTTAACTGGATCAGTCTAAATCAAGCGTTTCTGGACACCTCCCGGGGGTACATTAGTATCCTCTCCCATTCCTTTTCAGTTATGTCTTTTGCCAGCTCTTTTTCCCACCTTTTTTTCAGTGATTCGCTCTCGGGATTAGGCCTGGCTGACAGCTGGCCATATAATCTGGACACTGGTTTCCATCTCTCCCCCAGATTGTGCATCAGAGTCAGTAGTGGGTCAACCGACGGTTCTTCTGGCCAGCTCTCCCATTTCTCCTTGGCTACCCTTCTGGTCCTCTGGTACCATAAGAACTGTCCGCTGGGTAGCCTCTCTTTTCCTCGCAGAGATTCAAACTCCCTGAAAACACATTCTTCATATATGTCCCCCCCCCCCCCCAAGTGTAGATGACCCATCTTTGCCAGTGTTGCATGTTTGCTAGGTCTGGCATGACACTGCGAACATCTGCTGCGATCCGGGTTTCAGGTGAATTAGGGTGTTTGTGTTGTAGTAGTTTCTGGGCCCTATTCCACACCTGCCTGCCCAGTGCTACTATAATTGGGGTTTTACCTAGGCACCCTGGTGTGACCCACAGTATTTCTTTTAGGTGCAATGGTGCCACCAGTTGTTCAATCAGTGCCGTCTCCGATGTGGCCTCATCTGCGAGCCACTTGGTCACGAAGCTGAGTTGTGCTGCGAGATAGTATTTCTCCAAGTCTGGCAACTGCACCACCCGCTCCTTGTACGGCAGAGTCAGAGTGACCAGGGACAGTTTGCGTCTGGTGGTTCTCCATAAAAACGCTTGCAGCAACACTTCTAGTTGGCGAAAGAACGTGGTTCTGATATAGTGGTGTATATTGTAAAAGTAGTATAAAAATCTTGGTAGAATATTCATTTTAACAATGGCTACCCTGCCCATTATTGATAACTGTAATTTGGACCAGAATTTCATGGATTTCCTCAGTCCTTTCACCGCCCTTTCCGTGTTGTTCTCATGAATCGGCTTTGGTGTGTGCCAAACGTTTACTCCTAAGTATTTGAACGATTGCAGCTGCCATTAGAGCCATATTACCATTTAGGGGAAGTCAAAGTGACAGAGGATGAAGCCCCAAAAAATGAAGGTAACTTACACAGGTACACAGATGAAAGCCTGGAATACCGGGCAGGGTCACTTGTACTTAAGATGTCTGGATAAAATGTGCCAGCATGGACTGGAAAGGGTCCAGCAGAGGACAGGGCAAGAGGGAAACACTACACTTAAAATTGCCTCCTTGAATGCACGCTCAGCAGGGCTCACGCTGTAGAGGTGGGAGAGCTCATTCAAGATCTAGATTTGGAGTTGTTATGCCTGACAGAAACTTGGTTTACTGAAGGTTCACAGACCATGTTCCATAAATTGGTGCCAGAAAAATATACCAATCAGTTTATTAACAGAGAAGATAGGAGAGGAGGGGGTATTGCTATAATCTATAAATCTGCCATGACTACTTCACATATGGAGAAACTAGACTGGGATGACAATGCCCAGTTCGGGGTCTTTTCAATTTCGGTGTCACAGACTCAAACTATGAAAGTACTGTTGGGGTACAGACCACCTGGACCTTTACTGAACTTTCTAGAACTATTAGATGCCCACCTCACACTATGAGGGAGCAAATATAAAGACATATTATGTATAGGAGACTGGAATCTTTGGCTAGAAAATGATAATGTGCATCCACATCATGATGCGTTGATACAACTCCTAGATAATCATGATCTGGAGCTCATTACCAGGGAACCCTCCCATAAGAAGGGACATTGTCTAGATCTTATTGCAGCAAGAGGGGATGTCGTTCAATTTAGGGAGACTATTCCACTCCTGTGGTCTGATCATTACCTACAATTAGCGACTATTAGAGAAATAGGACACCAGAGGGAAAAAGGACGGGAGACTGCACCAATTTGGTGCCGGAAGATGTCCGAGGGAAGGAAATTGAAGACCAATTGGCATGCCTGGATACCAATCTGACATGTGAAGAAATTTTTACTAAGGGGGAAGATCTATTAAGGGCAATTTGTGATAAATACGCCCCACTTAGAATTAAGACAAGAAAAAAATCCAAATCTTGGTACACTCCTGCACTCTGCCTCATGCGGAAAACAAGTTCGCCAGGCGAATAAACTCTGGAGATCCTCTAAATTAGCCGAAAATGCAGTAAAGGCGAAAGCCCGAATAAAAGATTATAAGAATGCCCTTTTTGTGGCCAAAAAACATTTCCTCCAAGAAGAAATTAAGCTTGCAGGTAATCAGGCAAAAGCCCTGTTTAATGTAGTGACAAGGTTTAGGAACCCAGAATGTATGGCAGTACCGACTGCTGACTCAAAGGAACAGGCAAATAAGTTCAATGATTTATTTGAAAAATAAATCGTGGATATTCAGTAAAGTATCACTGAATTGATAACTGAGGAAGGATGGGGAGAAGTTGTAGAAGAGGGAGAAGTGGTAGAAAGCGGGGAAAATGAGAAGTTTCAATTCTAACCTATTGAGAAAGAAGATATAGAAGCTTTAATACTTAAACTAAAACCTACTAAGGACTTGGCTTTTCCTATACCAGCATGCACTGCCATTCGTCCTAGCAACCAACCTTACCCCTTTTTTAACAATCTTTGTAAATAAATCCCTATCAGAGGGCTGTGTTCCTTGCTCACTTAAGCGAGCGGTGGTAAAACCGCTATTGAAAAAGCCCAAATTGGACCCCATGATACAAAAAAATTACTGTCCTGTGGCCAATTTATGTTGGCCTACTAAGATCCTTGAAAAAATTGTTTGTAATCAATTTCAGCAGTTCGTCGACAATAAAGACATCCTGGACGAACATCAATCAGGATTTCGCCCTAATCATGGGACAGAGACTGCCTTATTGGCAGTCCAGGATGACTTGTTAGAAGCTGCGGATAGAGGAAGCAACACAATATTGTTGATGCTCGATTTGTCGGCAGCATTCGACACAATCAACCACAAAATTATACTCCAACAGATTGGAAGTATAGGCAGAGCAGCTAAAGTTGTGGTTGATTGGTTCGATTCCTTCCTACAAGATAGAACTCAGCAGGTGGCCCTGGGAGCATTCCTCTCAAGAGTTAATACAACTGAGATGTGGAGTCCCCCAAGGCTCAGCGCTGTCACCTCTGATTTTCAACCTATACATTCGACCATTGTTTGACATCCTGAGGAAACACGGTCTGCGTTTCCACTCTTATGCTGACGATACGCAGATCTGTGTGGAGACAGATAATCTGCCAGAGACATTTGAAAGGATAAACCGGTGTATGCAGGATGTCAAAAAATGGATGGCTTGCAACCAGTTACAGCTTAATGCAGCCAAAACTGAGGTAATCCTGTTCAGATCAGAAAAGAAAAATAGAGAGGAAAGAACCCACAACTCCACAGATCCTGGGTGAAAACATCCCATTTTTGAGGAAGGTAAAAAATCTTGGTTGTATCTGGCAAGAAAACCTGGCTAGTGAAGCACAAGTTGGGGCAAAAATAAAAGTGGTATATTATGCCCTGCGCCTGCTTAGGAATGTACTTCTTTTCTTAACACTCCAAGATCAGCCAGTGGTGGTGGGAGCCTTGGTAAATGCTCATCTTGACTATTGTAACAGTCTCATGACAAGGATCCCTAAGAAACAAATGTCAAGACTACAAAAGGCCCAGAATGCAGCAGTGAGGTTAACTGCCCACCTGGGCAAAAGAGACCACGTTTCCACATCTCGGAAAACATTCCACTGGCTGATGGTAGAGGACCGTATTAAATTCAAGGTGGCGTGTCTGGTGTATAAATGTTTTCACAAACTCGAACCCAGATACCTGAATATGAGAATTCACTAGTATCACTCCACCAGAGACCTCCGTTCAGGAGACAAACTCCTGTTATGTGTCCCTCGGACAAAATTAACTTCTAAAGGAGACAGGAGATTCTCGGTGTTCGGCCCTAAGCTATGGAATCAACTGCCGGTCGGCATTCGTTCATGCACCACACTGACAAAGTTTAGAAAGGAATTAAAAACATTCCTATTTAAATTAACCCAAGTAATTATGGTGACCCTAAGCCTCCACATCTAAATTTATAACATATAGTGAACATCTGCGCCCGAATGCAATTGCCGATTGGTGCGCGTTAGAAATGAATCAAAATCAAAAGCATACAGTTGGTTATTCCCTTTTTGTTTTCCCCGCCAGTCCTGCTATCGGGTATATGCAAGATTTCTCTTTGCTAAAACTGATTCCCGACACTTTTGCAAAATTATCTAATGATTCCAGGATTACTGGCAGGTTAAGGTTTGGGTCTCTTATATATAGCAGCACATTGTCCGCATATAAGGATATCACGTGATCCACACCTCCCACTCTGATTCCTGCGTCAAAAAACTGTTTCCTAAAGTATATTGCAATTGGCTCAAGTCCCAACACATATAGCATCGGTGACAACGGGCAACCCTATCTAGTACCCCTTTGTATTTCCCAGATTACTGACACTATCCTTCCGGTCTTCACCCGTGCTACTGGCGCCTCATATAGGATTTCTATCCACCTAATGAAATGCTCACCAAACCCAAATTCTTTCAGAACAGCGATTAACCACTACCAGTATTATCGAGTCAAACGCTTTTATAGCGTCCAGTGAGACTATCGCGTACTTTTCTTGCGAGTCTGCTGTGTGAACCATGATGTGTTGCAGTCTTCGCAGATTTACAGCCGTACTTCGGCCTGGTATAAACCCATTTTGGTCTCCATGCACTATGGTACCAATGACTTTCGATAGTCGTTTCGCTAGTATAGTTGTCAGTATCTTGACATTGTAATTGAACATTGCCAGCCGTCTATATGAGTCACACTCATCTGTGGGTTTCCCTGGTTTGGGTATTGGGATAATCAGGGTCACCCTCATGCTCCCCAGCAGCACCCCTTTATCATATGCCTCTTTGAATACCTCATGTAGGATCGGGGTTAGATCCGGGTCATATGCCTTATAGAACTCTTCAGGTAACCCGTCGCTCCCGGGAGTTTTGTCAGTTGCCAGTGACTTAATCGTCTCACTTAAATCCTCAGCAGTTATCGCCCCTTCTAGCGTTTCGCGTTGTGTGGTGCCCAGTGTGGGCAAATGTATTTCTTCTAACGTATCTAGTATTTCATTCTGGGGTGTCAGTGTGCCATGACCATACAGTTGTGAATAGAATGTTTTCAAGGTGTCATTAATTAACATCTGCAACCTGTGTACTTGTCCTGCCTCATCTTTAAATTCTGTGGTCGTATGTCTCGGGTTTTCTCTCTTGCACAACCACGCTAACAGCATGCTTGGTTTATCGCCTTCTGAGTGTGCTCTGGTGGTTTTCTCTATGTAGTCAAATTTTGTTAGTCTGCCCCATGCTTTTTGGCAACTGCCTATGATTGCCGCTAGCTCTAATTCAGCTTCTCTGGTTTTCTGGGCCTTAGCTTCCAGTTGCTTAATCTTCTCCTCCCCCACCTCCAGGTCTCTCCTCAGCGCCCTCCTGATACCTCCAGCACTGGCGATGACTTCCCCTCACACTACCACCTTCAGTGCCTCCCAGACCGTGCTCCAGCCTTTCACGCTCCCCATGTTATTTCCTATATATTTCTTTAGTTTGCACCAAAGTTCCTCTTTAAAGGCACCATCGGTTAATGCTTCTGTTGGCATACGCCACATTGGTATGGGGATTTTGGGGTCCCACATCTTCCATTCCATAACTAGTAGTGAGTGGTCAGAAATTGATCTGCCCAAGTATTGCGGCGATTCTACCTGTGGTAGATGGGTTCTGTCTATTAGCAGGTAATCAATTCTGGTGTACAACCCATGGGGTGACGAGAAATAGGAGTATTCCTTACTCTGTGGATGCAGTTTCCTCCATACAGTCAGGTATAGGTTCTCTATCACTGCATTCTGTGTCCCTGGGTCCTCCCTCGCTCTCCTAGATGGTGGAATTGACCTGTCAAGGTCCAGATCACGGACACAGTTGAAATCCCCCCCAGCCCCAAATACAAAATCAGTCTCTTGAGGGGCTATTTTAGCGCAGAGCCTGTTCAGGTATTCTGGGGTCCCATGGTTAGGCAGGTAAGAGTTAACTATGCACATTTCTAGTTGCTGAATCCTACCTCTGAGTATCAAGTATCTTCCTTCTGTATCTAGCTCCACCCCCGACAGGCGGAAAGGCATGGTATCGCTAAAGTATACACACCCCGTGCAAACCTGGAGTACGTCGCTCCATAACCCTGAACCCCTCAGTGTTCCTTTACCTTGTGGATACCGTCTGCAGTGAGATGGGTCTCCTGCAGCAGTGCAATCAAGATCTTTTTCCGCTTCAAGAAAGATTTAATCTGATTCCTATGCATGTAAGTGCCCATCCCTCTAATATTCCATGTTAACACCCTTATGTCTGCTGCCATTTCCGTGTAATTCCATTTCCCCCCTCTATCGTGCTTCGACATATTTACTACCGAGTTCTCACTCTCATCCCCTTCCCGCCAATCTTGTTTATTTCTCCTCCCTTCAGTAGCCCGCTTCCCCTTTTTATCTATTTTTGTGAAGTACATATAACTTGTCAAACAACAATAAAACAAAACTAACCAATTGCGCCCAGCAGTTGCTCCATTCCGGCAACGCTCAGGCGCCCCTGCGCCATCTTGGCCCATCCGGGTCTTTGTGGGCGGTTTTGCGTTGTCAGCAACAGGCCGACTCCAGTTCTTTCGCGGGGTGTGTTTGTTAGCTCAGGCCAAGTGGCCCAGCACTGCCCCCGCCTTATCAACTTCTGTGTTTTGGCAACGTTGGGCTTTGTTAACTTCAGGGGACAACTTTCTAGTCTTTGTAAACTGGTTATCGCAGTTATCGGCCCGTCTCCTCTTTCTTGCAGGTGTGTGGTCTATGTTACGGCTTCCTCCCCTCCGTCCAGGTTGTTGTTCTCTAGCCACATGGTAGCCGCGGCCAGGGTTTCCAGGAAGACTGCTTGGTCTTTGTACAGCACCTTGAGCCTGGACGGGTACATCAGCATGTATTTGAGGTTCAGTTGCCGTAGTCTAGTCTTGATCGGGACAAAGGAATTTCTCGCTCTTCGTACTGCAGGCATATATGGCAATTTTGGCGTTATCTCGCTTTCTCTCTCCTCCTTCCCTCGTGTAACGCAGTATAATTTCTGTGTCTTGGAAATTCAGGATCTTTGCTATGATCGGGCGGGGGTGCGATCCTGGTGGTGGCCTTTTCTGTGGGGTTCTGTGGGCCCTTTCTACCACAAAGCCCTGTGAGAGTTTGCTTGCGCCAATCTCCTGTTGTAGTAGGGTTTCTACAAAATTTGTAGGGTTAGTGCCTTCCATTCCCTCCGGAATTCCTAGTACACTCACATTGTTGCGTCCGGCCCTCCCTTTAGCATCTTCCGCCCTCGCTTCCAGGACAGCGTTCTTCTTTTCCAGGTCCTGCACTCTTGTTTGTAGGTCCTTCAGTGTGTCTGCCATTTCTTTTTGTCCCGTCTCAGTTGCCATCACTTGCTCCGTTAGGTTTCGCATATCTTGGCGCATTAGTTGCATGTCCACTTTGACCTCCCCTATTTTGGTGTCAATGAAGAAGCTCAGCGTGGCTATCGCTTGCAGCACCCGTTTGTCTTTATTAGACTCGTTTGTAGTCCCCTGTTCGGGTGGTGCCTTGCTGTTGCCCTGCACTTGCTCTCTTGGTTTAGCTGCGGCAAATGAGTCCATAATGGAGATCTTATTTTTCCCTTTTGACTGGGACATGTCTTTCCTAAACAACCTGGAAAGGCAACCAACTGCAGCCCAGTGCTAGATCTGTCGAGGCACTGTCCTGGTGTGTGTCCGTATGTGCCCTAGCCTTTACCTGGCTTTGCTTTTGTTGAATTCGTACACCAGTTTTCCCTTTTAGCGTATGTTCCTGGTCTTAAGCAAAAGTAGTTACGTATTTGGCTATGTCTTCCCAGTCACCGGTGTTAGGGTCTGTTGCAGTTTTAGGCGTTTAATTTTATATTGGTCTCTACTCCTAGCGGCCCGTTACTTTGTCGGTTGCTTTTGGGGCCTACTTGTGCCGGTTCCCCTTGTGTTTCCCCTTTCCACTGGCCCCCCGTGTTTCGTGTAGCAGGCAAAATCTCACTTCGACTCCGCAGGTTCCAGTCGCCTGATCAGGGGAGGTGGCCAGGGATAGCTGACTTATCCAAGTGTTGGCGGCAACTATCCTACCTCTGGTCTTAAGTTCCTTGCCCTTTCCGTCTTGACCCAGAAGTACAGATCAAACCTTATTGAGTAAGGGGGTGTTTTGTGGGCAGTGTGGCTGTCCCTTTGGTTCGTTTGTGTCTGTGTTGGCTGGTGTTTTGTTTCCTGCCCCCACTGCTCACCACCTCTAGTTGTGGTTCCTTATCCTTCAGAGTGTCACGGCTGTTCACCGCTTTATGGGTTATCCCCAGTAGTGCATGTACTCACGTTTTTTTGCTCTCCGTGTTAGGGGCTGCTGCGCGTGTTTTCCTGCACCTCTGTGGTGTTGGAGTGCTCAGTTGCCTTCCTTTTGCACCTCGTTTCCGTGTTAGTAGCACTTCCTTTTTTTCTTTCACCTTCCTTTGCCCTGGTTGTTCAGGGCCTACAAGTCCCTTCCGTTTTCATCTATTTAGTGGGATTCTGTTTCAAGGTATGGAAGTCCGCCGTGTGCGGGCCTCTCTCTTCCACCGTACTGCAGCCCTTTCTTCTATGAGATTGTCCCCATTGTTATCTGTCAGTGGCGTGTCTCCTCTCATTGCGTTCCTCGCTAGATCTTCCTCTCCGTTACCCCAGTAGTTCCTCAGAGTTGCCAACTCTTCCATGCCCGTCTCCCCGACAGACTGTGGGCCTTGCGTCTTCCAGTCTCCTCTTCTGGAGCCCTTTTCTGCACTGTTAGCGCTCAATCGGTGCACTCGTCTACTTGCCAACGCCGCTTCTCTCTTAATTTCTTGCCGGATGGCGGGCTCCGTTTCCCCAATAGCCTCGCAACTGCACTGTCTTTCTCTGCGGTGTAGCTGGTCCGTTCCCTTTGGGTCAGCCGCGCGTATGCAATCCCGTGACTTCGCCCCGTTTTTTTGCAGGCCTCTCTGGGTGCTGTTGTCGGCCACGCCTCCACGTCCTTTTGCCCGGGTGCTGAGAATGGTCCCATCTCCGCGACCTGCTGTTCTCATCGGCTAGTTCTTTTGCCTTTCAGCATCGCGGGCACCTGCTTCAGATGTAGGCAGGTCGTGTTCCAGGGAAGGTGCTGATCGCCCGTTTTGCTGCAAGCCCAGCGGGGACCGTCCCAGAGTCCAGCCCGTCCTCCTCCTTGTTTCTAATCCGCTGCTCCGTCTGCCATCTTGCTTACCCTGTGGACTCCTGTTCTCAAGCTCCGTTCTTCAGGAATCGGGTACCGATTTTCTTCGGTTTTTCACCAATTTGAGGCAGGATCACTTGCTTTATAAAACTACACCAATTTCAGCACTCTTGCCTTCCTTTGCCATGTACTTGCAGGATCTTATCCAGGATCTGGACGGGAGCTCTACCCAGGCACCTCTCTACTCAATGAGGCCAGGCCACGCCCCCTCCTCCAAATTATAATTCTTAAAAGGACAGACCAAATTAAAAGTATCCAAGATCATCTTGTCCTTTTCATCCTCTATTGGAACCCAGCAAGCAAATAAGCACACTCCTTTGTAGACGATGTGACGTTAGGATAGATGAGATGTATCTAACTTTGAAGGAACCCTTGATGGTACTCTGTGAAGACTTGAACATTGATTGCCCGAAATTAGGCCAAAAACCTGTTGAAGGCCAAATGAATGGATGCAAACAAATAAGGCAGAGACACAAGCAATGGATCAACGATATGGAAAGTAGACAAATGCACATGTTAAACTGACAAGTGAAAGGAGACACAAACGGAGCAAATACATGGCACAACCATGTACATATGTGTGTGGTTTTTCTTGAGGATTCGGGACTCTTTTTGCAGGCCAGTTGGACGGCACTTACAACATTTTGAATGTCAACATACTCTTTGCTTTGTGAGTTGAGCTCTCGCTCTTGCTCACTCAGAGTTTGGTTAATAATTTTCGCACAATGCGGTTTTGTGGGGGTATCCAAACGAGCATTTCTCTCATGCCCGTTTTCCTCATTTACGGAACTCTTCACCTCTGTGTTACTTGTAGTAACAATGGCACCGGGTACTAGACTATCCTCATCATTCGAGGTTGCTAGATGAGTGCTAACCCCCCTTTTGGACCGTCCTACTACTGAAGTAAAGATAGGAAAAGGGGGGGGGGAGTCCATGATCGTAGGGTCTTACCTGGCAGCTGGCTTCCTGCCGCGGACTGCCGAAGACTGCAACTCGCTCCGCGCTGACCAGGCCTTTTTGTAGAAAGTTGGCCTTATTTTCCTTAAGGCACATAAACAAAATGAATGAATCAGGAAGTCGCTGGTAGTCGCTGCAGCTCCTCTCACAGGGGTGACTGCCGAAGGGTGCTTTAGTTACTAATCAACTCACAGGGCAACACAGCTCGATATTCAAGTTCCTCAAGTATGACGAGCGATGGAGAAATTTCGATCTTGTGCTGGAAAAGATATGTGCCTACAAGGGAGTCACTTTGCAGGTATTACTTTACACTTAAATGAATATACCACCCCTCATGCTCAGAGGGACTCCTGAGATAGGTTAAAAAGAAGCATAGGCTTTAACTCACGTGTCGGGATCAAAGAGGGAACACCTCCACAGTCTCCCGTCCACTGACCGCGCCACCAGCGCACAACAGCCGTGTAACAGCCAATAGGCTTATGTCCACCGGGCTTACAGCCACAAGGGCGGCAGCCTCCGGGCTTTGAAGTTGCAACCCGACACGTGATGCAGTCACGTGCAGTTTAGGACACGCCTCCTCCAGGAAGCACGTAGACGGTTCGTAGTGGCAAGAGCCTCGGACGGCTCGCAGTGCCAATTAGAAAAGATCAATAGGCTGCTGTTGCACAGTTCACAGCCTTAAGTAAATTCCACCAGTAAACGCTTGAATCCTCAAGAAAAAGACAACTCTCCCTTTGATGTGACAGATGCCGAGCTCTTGAGCGCAGAAGCAGCGCGGTCTCATGAGAACATCAAAACACTAAGATTTCATTTCAGGAAACAGGCTCAAGAGCATTCTGTTACTCAAATTGAAGCTCCTCCTTCGACCCAGATAAGTCACCCACTGATTAGTCAACTGGCGACCAGCATATCATCGAAACTGGACACAATAAATATGGAGCAATTGGTGTCCAATGGAAAAGCGACAAAACAAGTTGGCAATACACATTTGACTTCATCGTCGAGATCGAACAACAACAAAATGGATCAAACAGGACGGGAGGCCAGACTCACCCTGAGACTACAGGCTGACTTCGAAGCAATGAAGGCGAAGCTTGAAGATAGCTACTCAAAGGACAATCTTGGATCAGGCCGTAGGATTCGAAAAACGTCATCTTCAGAGCAATTAAATGCTCCGGAAATAGGAATTACAAATTCACAATCAAAATTACTCCATCAAGAGCAAAAGGCGACCACGGCTGTCTGTTCACCGAAATGGGAGGATGACACCTTCGGCCTACATTCATCCCATGATAATGGAGATGGTCGGGCTGAAAAGAGGATCGAGGAAGTACAGCGTCTGAAACCTTCTCTTAAAAAAGGTGGAAAAAACGCTCCAAACTGCTCAACCCCTTTAAATACACATACAGCTGAATTTCCAGAGACCCGACGAGAGACTGCCCATCCCTCGCGACAATTCGAACGAGCCAACTACAAGTGTCACTGTAAGGACAAGATAGTACATCCGACAGATTCAATATCAGAAGCTAAATCCAATTTATCTGATGCTGCGGCAATTCAGATACACAACAATGTCCTAGCTGCTACATCACAGGCTTTAATCCCTTTCATAAAATTATATGAAAATGTGAACGAAACGATGCATAACAATGGAGCCATAATTGGACACCTGGCTGAAAAAATATCATCAATGGAATTCAATCAACACTCAAATCAACAACAAAGAGTAAACGAATACAACATACAACGAGATCAACGAAGGTTTTAAAAAAATCATTCAGTTGGTTGACAAAAACTCAAATGAAGCCAGGATTCAAATGGATGAGTTGCTGCACTTTATGAAAAAGACTCTTTCGAACTTAAACCCAGTTTCTCCAAACTTGGCCAAATCAGGGAGTCGTAATTGTCTCGATTTAGGCCTAAGTAAAAAAGCTCTACCACAAGGAACACAAACCGAAAATGATGTTCTCATAAGCGCAACAGCCAGTACATCTCTGCGGTCACACTTTGACGTGGGAATAAGAAATCTCACTCCAAAAACGATAGAAAATGAGCAAAAAATTGATAATCAAGCGAACCCCCAGAGAAACACAACGGAGTTTCAACAACCAATCGGAGAGAGGCATACATGTAATGCTATAAAAGGATCAGCCCCCTCCATTGCCCGGGAGCCTTCAATTGTGGCATCGAGAAGCTCCAAACTAAAGGCGTCCTTCGGAATTTTTTATGGAGGGGCAAAAAATGTTCAACCTGAAAAAATCCAGATCCAACTCATGACGACGGGCAAGGAGGTACAACAAGTTTACATCAATACAAAAAAAGAAAAGAAAAGACAAAAAATATAGCTGTCAAGAAACATACCTCAAACTCGAGGAAATTTCTTAGAAACTTAACAACCCCTCCTAAACCTAAAGTCTTCGTCGATGGAAGGCTGTCAGGGAAAATGACGAACAAAGAATCGTCAACGATCGCCTTGGGGTCAACAGTGGAGAATAAGCTTGGAAAAGATAAACAAAAAACAAACGACTGACTCGTTTCTGGCTAACAACGATGTAAGACAGGCGCCTAAGAAAGATAGTAAAAATCCAAACAAGCGGAGGAGAGTCGATTCTGACTCTAGCTGTGTTTCAACAACTGATGACACTGAAGAACTTTGCAATCTATCTACTTATTCTTACGAGGAAAGTGAAGAAGATAGTAGTGCTCCATATGATAACATTTCGTTTGAAGGAACAACCCTAAACGATGATCAAGTTCAGAGCCAGCAGAATTTACTGAAAACAAAACAGACTCATCAACGTTTTCCAACACAAAGAAGAGAAAATTGTATTACAGTTCCCGTAGAGCACGACAAACAAGGAAACGGTTATAAGTCGGAAAATCTTTGCAATAGCAAAGGAAACCTTGTAACAATATTAAATCCAAAGCGAACAACTGATCAAAAGCAGGAAACTGGAGAATTAAAATCGAGGATATCCAGCACTGGGCAACAAGTGAACTCTTAAAAAAAAATAAAACTAGTGAATTTGTTGGCAGATGATACTGATGTGAATCTGAACCGTGGTAACGTAATGTGTTTTTTGCACTCAGTACCCTTACTACGGACGATCACCTCCGATGATCTACAAATCGTGGAATACATCTCGGAGGAACGAGTTGACTGTGTATTGTTACACATTAAGTCCAACGCAGTAAGAAGGCTATTGATGAAGGCAAGGGATGACATCTTATGTCTCGGTTTCGAAATTTCAGAATATTTCGAGCCGCTAAAATCAAACGCTTTAGACGGCTCAGTCAGGCACGAGACAAAGAGTTCCCTGAGACAACGGTGTGACCAGATTCGAAAGTACCTGAACTCAAATTCGATATCTGGAAAGAATAAGATCGATGTGCAAGAGGGAAAAAAACACTAACTAGACAACGATGGATTGGACACTGTTAATTCCTTGATCTCGTGGAACACCAGAGGCTTTACCCATTTATATAACAATTTCCCTGTGGATCTATCAGACAACTTTATAGTATGCTTGCAGGAAACTTGGATCCGCCATCCCCCTGTAAAGGATGGATATCAATACTTGATAAATCCTGCAAGGAAAAATACAAGAGGACGTCCTTTTTCTGGCCTCCTGACGTTAATAAAAATAGGAACAAGTTGGGAAGTGGCAGAGTCAACAAATCCAAACGGATATGTGCAATCGACCTTGCTGATAAGAACAACCATAAGAGCTGGAAAAGTGGAACACCCACCTCAACACCTGTTGCTATTCAATGTATATTGGAATCCTGCAAAGATTTCGACTGGGACTTTTATCCAATCAATAACTACAATAATTGACAAAGAACAAAGACGTCTTCAAAATCTCTGGATAATTGTATGTGGTGACTTTAACATATCGTGGTTCAATGGAAATCAACAGAAAAATATTTGCTGCCGCGAAGAAGATCAGAAGTCTTCCTCCAGAAGAACTCGATGGTCAGAGGCAATGAAATCCAGAGATTGTACCATGGTAAATGGAAATATGTCTGGTGATTCCCCACCACAAATTACGTGGCAAAACATGGGGTTAAAAAAAACTCTGGATTACATCTGGGCATCGAATAACGTGATGCATAAAATAACCAACTTACAGATAACGCCATCGACCAATAGTGACCACTATCCATTGAAATTGTTGTGGCAACCACGGTGCAGATATCTGAGTGGCACAGCGAGTACTCAATTAGAAGTAAATCCTGGTCGAAACAGACTCAGGATGAACATAAAACAGATTCAGCAACTGACTTCTGGTTTTCAATATGAAAATAAAGTCTCCTCAGATTTCATAAATTATCCAGTCATTCTTCCTAAGCCGAATATAGCAAAGGCAAGAAACCCTCTGTTGGCTTCAAATCACAAACATATGTGGAGCATGAGTCTGAATAATGAAAAGAAGAAACTGAGAAAAGACTTAAAGGATCTACGAACCAGATTCGGCACAAATAGTGCCGAAAAAATAATTAAACAACGAAAACAAAGATATCAAAATTGGCTAAAGGCATTTGTGCACCAGCGAGATCAGGAACGTGGGGAGGTGATGCTCTCCTTGATCAGAACAAACAACACCAGAGATATTTGGAAAATTCTGAACCAAGGTTACTCAAATCAAGCAACATCAATGGCAAATGGAGTACCTGAGGCGAAATGGGTGTGTCACTTTCAGGAAGTATTCTCATCCAATGTTCAGCCTAAGGAGGCGGAAATTGACTCTGTAGATGTAGCCTGGCACACAAAGGAGACGGTAGACAACATAGTAAGTGCCATAGCAAAGCTAAAAAATTCCCGAGCAGCCGGCCCGGATGGCATCTCCAATGTGATGCTAAAACAACATCCGTGTGAATGGGCCATTTTCATAGGCGAATTGTTTGAGATAATAGCGAAATCCAGGAAAATTCCATCATCCTGGTCTGAGGCAATAATTGTTCCAATCCACAAAAAGGGCAGCAGGGATGTCCCCGCAAATTATCGTCCAATTGCCCTATTGGACACCATAGGAAAAGTGTTCGCAACCTTCCTACAAGAAAAGATCTCAACTTGGGCCCTCAAGCTTGAATTAAATGATATCAGACAAACTGGATTCACGAAAGGAGTTGGAACCGAAAACAATTTAACCATACTGAATCTTCTGAAGTTAGAAACCTTGCGAGGAAAAGGAAAATTGTTCCTTGCATTTATCTACATGCAGCAGGCCTTTGAGGGCATCAATCGGGAAAAACTCTGGGAGAAGTTGAAGAATTGGAATTGTCCAGCGAACATTCTGAATCCCATAAAAGCTCTACATGACCAAACGTCGATAAGAATAAGGTTAAATGAAAACGGAGACCTTTCTGCACCAATTGTAACAAACAAGGGAGTAAAGCAGGGCTGCCCTTTGGCGGCGATTCTTTTCAAACTATATATCGCTGATGTATCTGGAACACTAGCGAAAACTCATTGCTTTCCTCCCAAAATTAATGGCAATCCGGTAAGTTGTCTTATTTACGCAGATGATCTAGTACTGATCGACAAAACACAAGTTGGTCTACAGAGGTTATTAAATACACTAAAAACATACATGGTGGAAAACGATCTGAAGATCAACGTAGAGAAAACAAAGATAATGAAACTCGGTCATGTTGAGAGTCACAAAGACAAGAACTTCAAGTGGACAATAAATAATGCCCAGATTGAGGAAGTGAATGAGATCCGTTATCTGGGCATATATTTCAGCACCTCGATAAGAGAATGGAGCTGGGTGACTGAACTTGGAAAAAGAATTAAAACCTTGGCTCTCCAAGGATTCAGAATTCATTCACAGTATGGGAAATTCTCCTTGATCCCAGTACGAACCTTCTACATGCAAAAGGTGATTCCATCTATAACGTTTGGAGCCGAGACAGGCTGGAATATTGACCACAAGATCTGGGCAAAATTTGAAGGTCTGTTTTGGAGACGTGTACTAAGATTGCCTAAATATTTATCAATCATAGTCATACGCCATGAACTAGGGCTGGAGCCGATGCGTGGAACTGTTATTTGGAAATCGATGGCTCTGCTACGCAAGATGTCGTTGGAAAAGAGCGAACCTGCATTTAAATTATTCAGACCACAGACCAACTTGAAAACTGACAGTTTACAGAAATTGTGGTCAGAAAATGTGAAGGCAAATATGCAGGACGCCGATGTTTCCATGGAAAGTTTACAAGAACAACCTCAATATGCAAAGAAAAAAATGAGACATTGGCTATGGATTGAGAATTTGGAAAAATACCACGAACTAAAAACTGCCCTGGATTTGAGGCCGATGATGAACAAATTAGACAAACTGCCAAAATATTTGTGTAAATTTCCATCTCGACGTCATAGAGATGGCTTTTTACGTCTAAGAACAAACACATATAAGACCAGGCAAATGTGTTTCATCCGGCATATTGATAATATAAAGGATCCCTTATGTAGGTTCTGTGCCATTCTTCCAGAAACGCTAAAACATTTATTGATCGAATGTCAATTGCTTAAAGATTTAAGATCTGTACATCTACATAAATTTGCTCCTCTCACTGACAGCATGGACGAATTGTGGTTACGAATCTTAGGTGGGAATTCAGTGCATTTGACATGTGCTGTCATAAATTTTCTAGAGAAAGCACTAAATGAAAGCCTACTAAAACCTTGAGAAATGGCACTTCATAAGATATGGAATAAAAAAGAAGAGACTAATCAGTTGATGTAAGAAAATTGTAATAAAAGTTTGTAAGAAACTAGAAATTACAAAAAAAAAAAAAAAAAAAAAACAACGGGCCTTTACGTGCAACATTAGACTACTTTTTCGTCTTGAGCAATTTGTTACCGAAAGTATCAACCCTAAGAGTTGCTTCCACCCAATTTAGCGACCATGACCCAGTTATCCTCTTTTGTAGAATGCCAGGCAGCCACACAATTAACATATGGAACCAAGGTGTAGAGCTAGAATCAGGAAGAAATAGACTGCAAATCAAGCTACACAAAATTCCCTGTCTAACAACTTGGGAGCTAGGCAAGAAATCGACGATCAGAGTGTAGAGTATAGGTGCGTATTAACACAATTTAGGAAGCAACAACTCAAGAACATCAAGCCCAACTTCAAGACTAAACATGCTTTTGATAAAGAAGATGTAGAACAAAAACGCAGCCTCCGCAGAGAGCTCAGATTCTCCAAACATTGCCAGCAGTCATTCGAAGTGAAATGATTAGAAAACGGAACCAAAAAGTATACAAATTGGATTGGCAGCCACAGAGCACTTATTGTAAAATGTGCTACTATTCTTAGCTGTGCTAAACACCAAGAATCTGTGGTCTTTATTGAATGGCAATAATTCTATCAACTGACCACTGCAATTAAATCCAATACCTGAAAATCATTGAGTGACGTATTTTGAGAAGCAATTCGGAAAATCAAGTAACCCAGCAGTGGATCGCTTGAGTGAAGAACAAAGACAGTGGAACTTTCACCTAGAAATAACAGCCATAAACAAGAAAGCAAGTAAGTCCCGCGCTCCAGGCCCAGTCGGCTTAACTAATGAGATGCTAAAAGCCACACTAGAAGAACGGGATGATTTTTGTTACATCTTATTTCAGAGTGTTAGGCAGAATCCAGTGCAGTTCCCTTAGGGAGCACTACACCAGATTAGGTCTACAAGATGAGCAGTATTCAGGGTTTACACAATAGGCCCACTAGACTATGGCACGAGGAAACACTGACCAAAGCTTGTAGTTAAAAAGTAAATATATATTTATTTTATACACCTCTAATCAAACACATCTATCACAAGTATCAAGCAAGTTCAATTAAGTCAAGGAAAAATATACACAGTACCTATATAAATTGCAGACCAAGTGAACCAGAGTGAAAACTGAGCAAAACGGCACAGTGAAAACTACACACAAGGGAGGTTCCGACAATTTCTCACAAGGGAGGGAAAACACAAGTTATTCAAAAATAGCTTCTTATACACCCGAGCAACACTTCCCATTAGCTTGTGACCCAGTTGGAGCAAGATGGTGCATCAGTATAAGCAGTACTTAAATGAAAAATGGCATTTCACAAGATTCAACAGTGGGAAGGAAAGGGTAGTTATAAGAAAGGGTTGCAGCACACAGTTCGAATGGAGAATCAATCTCGAGAAAGCAGATCTAACAAATGTGTCCAGAGACAATAGGCCTGTGCCAAAGTTAGTGGTACAGGGCAAGGACCCAGGAGCAAAATGTTCTCGTAGCTGCAGTCAAGTCTTTGGTTAACGATATTTGAAATGGTGGTTGCAAGAGTTGAAAAGACAATGTTAAGAGAGGGGGGGCGGCCAACCCAACAGGTAGGTAAAGGATTTAAAACACTTTCAGCACTACCGCAAAGAAAGGGCGACCTGGCGGAACAATGTACCTTTAAAGTGAAGAAGTGGATCCTGCGGTGGCGGTTGTTCCTGGTAGTTCCGGCAGTTCGAGGGGTCCAGCAGAGGAAGAGAGGCTCTAGTCGTGGAGGAAGATTCGAGGTACTGCACTACCCAGGGATGAAACCAGCCGCGGTGCTGCCAAACGAAGTTTAAAAAGGTACGCTCCTTTTAATTGCGGCCTGGGTCGATAGCTGCTTGGCTATCCCGTCTCCAAGTGCAGGGCACTGGCGATTTGACCACAGTAGGGTCGGGAAGGCAATTGGCAAACTGGTTGGCCCCACCAGCTCAAGGGAAGAAGGCTCTTTCAGATGAAGATCTCTCGTCGTGTGGAGAAAAGTGGTGAGATGCTGCAGCAGGGCTTCACTTGTGGTTCAGTCGTTGCAGGTGTCTTTGGCTTCTCTCCTCTTCGCCTTCTTAGTTCCAGTGGCGATGTCTTGCTCTTCCAGTCCTCAGGACCGTGCTTTTATGCAAAAAGAGCCCCATTCATACAGCCTAGCTGTCACTCACACAGTGGAGTGGTCATCTTGGCAGTAGACCCTCCAGCCTATCAGGATAGAGGACGACATGGGTGGCGGAGGCAACCCTGTCCAGGGGTCCTACACCTCCTCCCACACAATAGACCCACCCCAGACTCAGTGGCGCCGGAAAGAGGGCTTCTGGGCAGAAGCCCGCCAAACGGACGAACAAAGGATCCCCGACCTGTGTTAGGATCGTAGAGAACGACACGAGAAAGAAGTTATATTAAAGTTCTAGCAAATAAAACCCACCGGAGCAAAGTTAATATTAAAATGCACCGGCGGTATGTTAGAGGCTGTCAGAAAAAGTGGTAGCCTCGAACAATGAGAAAATCCCATAGAGAAATATTTGCGGTCAAATATTTTTGGTAGTAACCACTGCCACCAGCCAGAAACTTTTGAGAGGGTTACTGTATGGTACCCTCTCGAAAATGAACATAGGGTAAAAACTATTAACCCCTTCCAGTACCTCCATAGTAAGATGGGTTGTACTGGTTTAGTTCTAAGAAATTGACTAGTAAAGTCAATGGGGACTTTACATGCCCTGGGAGACCGTAGTCAGTCCCAGGGTATGGAGTCTATGTTTGGGGGTCGCTACGACACCCCAGTGTCACTGCACTGAGGGTGCTGTGTAACACAAGTGAATAAAGATGGTTCCTATGGGGGAGAGAAAATTCCATAGGCATTAAACACAAAAATAGCCTAGAACACATAGCAAAAATGCCTAAGAGTGGGAAAAAGAGTCTCACTCTTAGCAGGTAAAAAGAAACAAACCCTTCAAATCCAGCAAAGCTGCTGGGGGACTCTATGGGTAAGGGAAATTAGCCATAAAGTGAGAATTCTCCCTAACACAGAGGATACTCAAAACAGGCATGATTCTGATGTCCTAGAAGCAAGCCTTAGTAGTACTGATTTTCAAGAGAGGCGACAGGGCGGACCCTAAGAACTATCTCCCAACTGCATTATTAGATGTTGTAGGAAAAGTCTTTGCAACAATACTACTGAAGTGGTTAAATCAGTAGGCAAGCAAAGCAGAAGTCTTCAACCCCCGCCAAACGGAATTTATAAGAGGAGTTGGATGTAATCTAAACCTCCTTTTGTTGAGCTTTCTAAAAATGAAGACCCTACATAGCGCGTAATGACATTGCATGCGCCTTCAACAGCATCTGTAGAGTGTTATTATGGAAGAAACTAACTAGGCTGGGGTGTCCAAGAGACCTGTTGGCGCCCATTAAAGATCTGTATGCTGGAACCTCTCTACAAATTAGGCTTGACCAGGAGAGGCACATGACTAGAAAGATCCCGACCTATAACGGCCTAAAGCAAGGATGTCCTTTAGCCGCCGTGCTATTTATAAAGATTATATCGCAGACGTGCGACATGTGCTAGATGCAGTGTCCTCCTGCTCCCTGAAAATCAACAGCCCGATTGCAGGGTGGCTCCTGTACAGCGATGATCTGGTCATTCTAGAAAGAACATCAGTCGGCTTGCAAAGGAAATTAAACATCTTCCAACGATATGTGGATCTAAAAGGCCTGAAAATCAATGCCACAAAAACAGAAATCATGCTTTTTGAAAATAAGAGGCCTAAATCGAGACCACCGAGCTGGATCATTAGTGGAAATCAAAAATAAAATATCTAGGCATTATGACAAGCGTAAGTGCCTGTGAAACACCATGGAGGGAACACATTGGGGGTCATTCCGAATATGGCGGTAGCCATGGACCAATTAGCTCCATGGCTGCCTCCCATACCGGTACCGAGTCCGGTGTCGTTCAATGGGGACTTACCGGTCCATTCCGACCCTGGAGGGACCGGTAAGTCCCCATTGAACACACCATTCCCCATTCCCATTTGAGCCCCCATAGGGTCAATGGGAATGGGGAGGGCGCAAATAACGGTCTCGTGAATGGCAAGCTCGTTATTTGCGCCCCTGGTCCCTTAGCGGGACCCGTAAAGGACGTGTGGTCCGACCACACGTCCCTTACGGTTCCCGCTAAGGGACCTCGGAATAGGGCAGTAGGGGATTACCGGCACCGGTCTCCTTACCGGTGCCGGTAATCCCCTACCGCCCACCTCGGAATAACCCCCATTGTAAGGAAATTAAACCACATAATCGCGCAGGGAATCTTGATTGGCCAAAAATACGGCAAGTTCTCCCTCTTATCGATTATAAAATTATACAATCAAAAAGTGACTCTAACACTCACCTATGCCGCAGGAGCCTGTCTGGGCCTACCATGGGAAATATGGGAGAGATTCGAAGGACACCTCTGAAGAAAAATATTGCACCTTTCAAATGCTGTCCTGATCACCATTATAAGACACGAAATTGGCCTGTTGTCACTACACGTGAGAGTGGTCTAGAAAGCACTGTTACTTTTCAGAAAACTGCACATTCCTGACTGCCCTGTACCAAATAAATCAATAACATCTGATTGGTCAGTCAATATATGGCTTAGCAGATGCAGTGACACCCTGCTAAACTTGGGTTTAACAACCAACGTGCTATGCAAAAATCCAACTCATGTAAATAGGATACTCTGGGCTGACAACAAATTAAAGATGGGCAAAGCGTCATTTACCACTAGTAAGCCCGGTTGTGTGTTCGAAAGTCCAGAACTGCAGTGCCTTGCACTGGGGGAGGGGGAAGCATTCAACATTTCCATGTTGTGGGTTGCCCGGCGTTGCTGGAAATTTCTGCGGCCTGTGCGACCACCCCTTACTCGAAAAGGTGGACCACCCAGTTGGTAGTTATTCACTGTTTGATTAGTTCAATCTTAATTCCCTGTGTTAGTAGATGAAGTATCTAAAAAGGACACTCTGGGATGACGAATGGAGGGCGTTGGAAGGAAAAAGAATGAACTTAAAATTGCACACCCTTTCAAATAACCTGTATTCGGTGCCGAACGTGACCCCACAGTACCTGTGCAGGTTCCCAAGTGCGAAATACAGAGATTTGATTTTTAGATTTAGAGTAAATGTACTACATACCAAGGTCACCATTCAAAGATACAGCGTGGAACTGAGCAATATCAAATGTAGACTGTGCAACACCCAAGCAGAAAGCCTAAAACACCTAATTCTGTTCGGAGTTAAAATCAATGAGGAAAGTATACTTCTAGAACCAGTTGTAATTTGCAGAGTTGATGCTAAAGCATGGTGGGAGAACCTATACAGTGTCAAAAACAATGGCATGACTTACGCCTTGCTAACATTTCTAGAGCTGATCTTCTTTATAAAATGTCCAGCCACCATTGAATTCAAACCTAGAAACGAATTTCCTATATAAATGATCCGTCTATCGTAATAACAATCTGAGAGGGCTTATAACCCTACTTGGCTGCTCCTCTGATGATCCTACTTTTACATGAATTGTATAATCATTTGGACTTCTGCTTGGGTACGCTGAAGGGTCGTCAATTTTGATTTTAATGTCAACTATTTATTTTTTATGAATTGATACACTGGCAAAAGTTTGTAATAACTAAATGCTTTGATAATAAAAAAAAAAGTCATGGCAAGGGAGTATACCAATCGATTTTCAAAGCTACAAGAAATGCAAAAGAAGGACAGCATTTGCCAGAAAAAGGTGAAACTTGTGTTAAAGAAAGACTATTACAGAACTCGATGCCTAACGGAAGTATTGTGAATCAAGGAGAGACACAAAGGAACTGTTAGTAAAGAGGGATTGGCACCCCATTTAAGGAACTCACCATCTGGATCCAAGGTCTTTATACCTGGGGAACATCATTGGAGCTATTTGAATTTTCATTCATGATCACTTTTTGCCAATATCAGGTTGAAGAGATTTTCTTGCTCACTTTATTGTTTTGTTTGTAGTGAGAATCAGGATAGGACTTTTCTGACTGAAGGACGGCTTTTTTTCAGTTATTGATATCCTGACACAGACCGATCCTTTGTTTGTTTTTCTAAGTAGGGAAACTCCTCTTTAGAATAGGGTCAGAGAGGCATTTTAAATAAAAGTCTTTAACCAAAAACATGACAATTTGGTATCCGGCTTTCATTTCTGCCCTCTCACATTACCCTGAAGTTGCCTTGGGTCATTCTAAAAGTCTACTAATGTGGTTTTACTTACCATAATTAGCATACTGCCATTCTAAATGTGTATCACTAGGCTTTACTCACGTTGAACTGCATATTTTTATTCTAAATAAGGTTTATACTTTGGGTTGCATACCATAAGTATTGGTTTGGTTTTTATAATTGTGTTTATGAATGATTATAATACTGACCATTCCAAAGAATTCTCTTTGCCTGTGTATATGTAAAATAAAATGATTTTTACAATACATACGTAGTATCATTGTTTCTTTGGATCATATGTATTCTACAGGTTCTTTGAACTCATCTACAGCTCACTCACCCTCCTAAAATAGGTCTGACTGCTCTGTCCACGCTACTATATTATGCAGTGCAGATTTATACTAAGTGTTGGAGTTTACTGTATTGCCAAAGGTATAGTTTTATAAAGCCCCTTGGGTGAACTTTAGAAACGCTGTCCCAACAAGCAACAAAGGGGCATCCATGGCTGGGTTCAAAGGCAGTAGGGTTTCCCTCTGGGGACCCTCATCCAGGATGTCCATCAGTTCAAAATGAAGTTTGGGCCTTGTGGGTGCGGACAACCCCAGTGTCTCCACCAACTTTGTCATCGGCCTCTGGAAAGGAGCACCAGGCTTTCCAGGACTATACTCCGGAAGGATGCCCAGCACTTAGGAGGTGTTAAGACGGCTGGCCTTCTGTTGGCCTGTGGCTTGGTTAAAGCAAGCGCTATCCCTCACTGCAGAACTCATTTGAGAAGTCCCCAGCCCCACCAGAGTAATTGGGCTGCATCCAGAATGCGATAGGATCACTCTCTTCAAAGATGTCCGACATCTTTGACGCAAACCTTCTCACTGGAAGTGGGGGATATTACTGGGGGACACATGACAGCGCCATGGCAAAGAGGTCTCGACGTCCAAAGGGGCAACAGCACAGTGTCAAGCCGGAGACAAGACCAAGCCTGTAGGATTGCAGTCACAGTCCAAAAAGGAATTCCTGCTGGCTCTTTCAAGCATGATTACCTCTGCATACAAAACTTGCGAAAAGCATTTTCAACCGGACCTCCTCCCATTCTCTAGAGCAGAGAATTGGATCTGAAACTAATTCTCTGAGGAATCACTTGACCTGGATTGGTGACTCCTTTTCATTGATAAAGAAGAGGAATGGTGCTTTCAACAGTCGCTAGGCGAGTGGGGCCTCTTCAGATGCTCTGTTTCTTCTTGTCCTTCTGGACAGGAGAATTTTCTTGCTCTTCCTCCTTCACCAACCGCTGTTAAATCCAGGGCCTTGGAAGGAGAGCTCTTGTCACCATTGTGGCAAAAGGTGAACAATTTTGCGGCATGTTCCTAAAGTGGCTTAGGGTGCATGGATTGGCAATCCTGCGAATCGTGGGCCTCCCCCAAACAGAGAATGCAGATCCCAGGGATCTGAGACAGACAACAGCCACCTGCAGCCAGCACAGGGCTGAAAGCCTGAGGCCTTCTCAGACTGAGCATGTTATAGTTGAACAAGTTTTAGTTAAGTGGTTTTTCAAGCATACATATTTTGTGGCAAAAAAGGAACGGAGGTCACAGGGCATAGCAGCTCCATATTTCCTTGCACTAAATTCATGTCTTCCCATTGGCACCGGTTGGAACCAATGCAGAGCTGTGCTGTGCCCCGTAGTCACACAAATGTTTCTGAGAAGAGCTAACTCAGGAGATTGAATAGCAAAGATGAGGAATCCATGGGAGAACACCATCCATCAGAAGGTCTGCTTGGTCACACTCACCCCTCTAGAGGCATGACTATAGTCCACAAACAGTTTTCTGCTCACGAGGTACTCATCTGACCTGGTGATTATGGGAGGGTCAGTAGTCTGGCCAGGTCAGGTCAGGAAGGGATTTGGACCCCTTCTCAGCCTGGGGTGGGAGGCTTACCAGGGTGAAAGCCACAGCCAGTCCTACTCCAAAAGGGGAAAGGTGGAACTTGGGAGGGCCCTAGAACCTGTACTTTCCCTGGGTGCCAGGGTGATTGAAAATGGTACCACGCTTAATCACTTTTAAGGGTGCAGAAGAAGAACTTTGACACAAAGGTGGGATGTTTGGGCCTATAGACTTCTTCATAAATAAATCTAGATAAAATCTATCTTTCCCTATTCCTGAGAGAGGTTTTCCTGCCTCAACTAAAGATCCAAGGTGACTGTCAGGATGTCAAAGTAAAAGTGTCCACCATTCTGTGTCAAGAAAATCCTACTTATAGCCCTTTAAACGAAGGAGTTAAGCAGTACTGATCTTATCCCAGGAGAATGCCTACCTTCTCTTGGGTCATGGTCAAAGTTCAACACAAAGTTTCCTTGTGGGCCAGGAGAATGCCTCCCTTCTCCTGGAGTTCAGTCTCAAACTAGCTGGGGGAATGACTTCCTTTCTCAGTTGACAAAGTTCTAAACAAAAGGTCTGCCAGAGTTCAAAATAATATTTACTTTGTGGGCCAGAAGGTCTCCCTTCTCCTGGCATTTGATCACTGTCCCAAAAAGACCCGGGGATACGTCTCCCTTCCCCAGACCCGTCAGACCTTCCTCCTGGACCAAATTACCAGGCAAATGACTCCCTTCTCCTGGTATATGTAACACAATATGTTACAACCAGGTGGAATGACTCCCTTGGCCTGGGCTTCTCTTCATTAGGGACCCGGGGATACGTCTCCTTTCCCCAGACCTGTTAGGCCTACCTCCTGGCCCAAGTTACCAGGCGAATTACTCCCTTCTCCTGGTATCTATTACACAATCCATTACAACCAGGGGGAATGACTCCCTTGCCCTGGTCTTCTCCTCATTAGTTTTCACACTTACAACACCCAACTCTGAGTGTTCTGAGGGTCTGTGACACTGGCTTCTCTCTTCTTTGGTTTGGCCTACTTGGCCCACTTCCCTGCCAAGTACTGCCACAAGGAAGATGACTTGTATCACTCTCTTGGTTTGGGTCCCCGAGCCTGGATTCTCCCCCTTTCCTTTATGTCCCCTTGGCTCCCTCGCTTGCCAAGTACTCACACGTGGAAGATAGTCCTGTTTGTTATATTTGTACAGAGTTTTTGCCTCCTGTACCTTCCAGCCCCTAGCAGCCCCCGTGCCTCTGCCGTTACCTTCCATGTTCTCGGGATGCACAGGCGGTTCTTCCTGGGGTCTCTCTTCTAGTCTGTGTGTTGTGCAGGCATCTGCGTGTCTCGATGCCTTCACCTCGCAGATCTCCTGCCCAGCTTTTAGAGTGACAGTATGGAGGCTGCCTCTTGCGCTCGTGTCACCATCTGCCAGCCTCCCATTACTGCCTGGAACCCGTTGAGCAAAGGAGTCCCGTTGTCTTCTTGACTCCGGGAGCTGACTGCACTCGGCTCTGTCCTGGCCTTCTCTGTGTCTCCTTCATGCTTCCCAGACTTCACAGGATCTCGTCCTGGTTGGCTGTGGTTCCCCGACAGGCAGTAGTCCTTTGGTTTGGTTTTTATGGCGTAAAAGGAACCGCGTCTCTGCGGAAGTGTAAACCGATGCAGTTCCTTCTTGGTATTGCTCTTCATTGTTCCTGTGTTCCAGAATGGGAGAGCTAATTGGGACAGGAGAGGGAGGGTATGAGGGACACCATGAACGTGTGGGTTGTTTGGGTGAGGTCGAAGGAGGAGAAAGCCCAAGAGACCAGAAAGAGGAAGGGCGATGGAAAGGAGCATAGAGGTGGTTTATAGAGAAGATGAGGTATTGGCTGATACTGTATTGTAATGTAATGTTATGTTACTTTGCATTTATATAGCGCCTTATGTACCATTGGTATGATCTCAAGGCGCTGGTAGGTTGAACGCTCTCGGGAACCGAAGTTCAAGTCAGTAGAGAGAGAGAGAAAGAGAGTCGTAAGGTGCATGTGGGCACCGGATATGTGTGCAGCAGGTGAGGAATTTGTGTGATAGCTGCTTCTTAGCGGTAGGTGTGGTGGTTGGGAGATCAAGAGTATGTGTTCGTTCTGGCAGGATGTTATCCAGACTGATTCTGGCTGCGTTAGGCCTGAGGAGAACGGCTATTGCTGGAGGGTGCGTAACCAGCTGTGTTTAGTTAGGATGATGGGCAGTATGAGGCAAGTGATGGTATGAGAACAGCTATACCGAATGGTGTTATAGTATCGCTGTGTTCTAGTTGAGTGGTGGTGTAAAGAAGAGAGTAAGCGTGGAGATGTGATATGGTGGTTTACCTTAGGTGCTCGAGATCGAGCACACTCCATTAGATTCATGCACTCCGACCGTTCCATGCACTCCGACCATTCCATGCACTCCGACCATTCCCTTCCCTCTGTTTTATGCACTCAAGCCACTTCTATGCGCCCCAGCCACTTCTATGCGCCCCAGCCACTTCTATGCGCCCCAGCCACTTCTATGCACTCCAACCATTCTTTGCATGTTATGTTACTTTGCATTTAAATAGCGCCCTGCGTACCGTTGGTATGATCTCAAGGTGTTGGTAGGCTGAACGCCCTTGGGGACCGTAGTTCAACCGACCCTTGCATTCCAACTGACCCGTGCACTCCGTCCGACCCGCGCACTCCCTCCGTCCTGCGCTACATCCATGTCATGCACTTGCTTCATCTGCTTTAATCCTTCAGTTAATTCCAAGCACTCTGTCATTCAATTTATCCGTTCCCTAAACTCTACCTGTTCCGTGCACTCAATCGCTTTCATGTGCTCAATCCTTTCCATCTTCTCAATCAGCTTATTCCTCTGGTCTACTTTGTTCATCTTGTCCACTTTATTCCTCTAGTCTACTTCGTTCGTCGCGTCCAATTCATTGCTTTCACCTATTTCGTTAATTTCATCCACTTCATTGCTTTCATTCAGTTTATTCCATTCATCCACTTTCTACTTTCATCCAATTCACTCTTTCTATTTAGTTTATCTTTTTTAGTTTACATTTAGTGGTTATTGGTTTTAGATTTCTCGCTCGGATCATGATGCTGGATAGTCGTTTATGAGAAGGCGGCTTTGGGGTAAGTTCATTGATTGCTGTTATCCAGTATGACCTACGCATCGATTTCAGGGGAAGAGCCATGTTTTCAGTAGTTTGCGGAAAGACATGAGGCCTTCGGTGAGTCTGACGTGGGGTGGAAGTGCATTCCACAGAGTCGGGCCAGGGCTGAGAATGATGATCCACCTAACCTGACAGAGTTGGTTTTTGGTATTACTAGGAGGCTGGCCGAGCTTGATCTTGAGTGCATGGAGGTTGGTAGGGTTTTAGCTTGTCTTGGAGATATTGTGGTCCGGTTTTATGCATTGCTCGGTGAGAGATGCATAAGGTTTTGAATGTCACCCTTTGGGCAATCGGAAGCCAGTGCAGAGTTTTGAGGGCTGGGGAGATGTGATCTCTTGGGCCAAGTGCTAATAGCAGTTTGGCAGCAGCGTTTTGTGCTCTTTGTAGTTTGGTTAGTTGGTACGCGTGGACTACGAGGTAGAGGTGGTTGGCGTAGTCCAGCCTTGACATGACAATAGACTGGACCGCGCAGAGTCTGTTGGGAAAAGAGAGGTATGGAAAAATGCGCCTACGAGTTTTAAGATGATAGTGGCAGGACTTGGAGACATTATTGACTTGGAGCGAGAGGGTTAGGTCTGAGACTAAGCTGCATCCAAGGTTTTTTACAGAATTTGAGGGTGTGGGGGAATTGCCCATGGCAGATGGCCAGGGTAGCGGGTGCGGAAGAAGTTCGGTATTGCCACATACCATGATTTCAGTTTTGAAGGGGTTTAGCAAGAGGTGGTTTTTGGTCATCCAGTGATCTAAGTTGAGGAGGCAGGAAGCGAAGTCAGGTTGCAGTTGGGTTTTGAATTCAGGAGTTTTAGGATCAGTTGTGTCTCATCTGCGCAGTTGTAGCACAGGATATTGTGGGAGTGGATTATTTGTGGGAGTGTGGACATATAGAGGTTAAACAGGAGGGCTGATGGGCATGCTCCTTGTGGAACTCCAGTGTTGACCTGTCGGGCGAGGGAAGCATAGGTCGAGAGAAGGGTTATTTGATTCCTATTGTCAAGGAAGGATGCTATCCATTTGAGAGCGTTTCCACGGATTCCTAGGGAATGGAGGCGATCAAGGAGGATTGAGTGGTTGATTGTATCGAAGGCGGCGGATAGGTCAAGAAAGATTAGTGCAGTGCATCCCGCAGAATCGGCAGTGTTTTTAAGGTCATCCCAGATTGAGGTAAGGGTGGTTTTGGTTCCGTGTCGGGCTCTGAAACCTGATTGAGCGGGGTCAAAGAGATTGTTGGCTTCGACAAAGGCATTTAGTTGGGAGTAGGCGGTTTGGTCAATGAGTTTGGCGAGGTGTTTGAGATGGGGCGGTAGTTCTTGGGCTTGAGAGGGTGGAGGGAAGGTTTTTTTAAGGAGAGGTTTGACATGCGCTGTTTTGAATGCGTCGGGAAAAATTCCTGAGGAGAGGGAATCGTTTATGATGGTTCTTGCGTGTTCTCCTGCGCAGGTAGAAGCAAACATTTCTTTGACGGTTGTGGCTGGGCATGGGTCGAGCGGGGAGCCGGATGGTTTATGGGCAGAGAGAAGTTTGAGAAATTGGTCAGTTGATATTGGAGTGAACAAGTCGAAAGTTGGTAGGCTAGCGGTCGCAGGTGGTGGGATGGCAGGAAGGGCGGCTGGATTGCGTGGTGGGTGTATTAGAGCAAATATTTTGGTTAGCAGGTTTGTTCTTTCGAGAGCTGTGGTGTAAAAGTGAAGAGAGAGTGAGTCGCATAGTGATTGTGAAGGGGTGGGACAAGTGGTGGTACATGAAGGTTTGGTGAATTCGGCGATGATTTTGTGAAGTTCTTTGCTGGGGTTTTTACAGTTTAGAATTCGGGAATTGTAGTGGGCTTTTTTAGCTTTCCGGATTTCGGCCTGGTAGTGGCGGTGGTGGCGGGCCAAGGTGGATCTGCTCAGGGTTGTATTGTCTTTCTGCCATTTGCGCTCTAGGGATTTATACAGCTGTTTTGCGGTCTTCAGTTCTGGCGTGAACCATCTAGGAAAAAGGCCCTGGCGAGCTGATGGTTTACAAGAGGGGGTGAGCGGGATTAGAGAGGAGTTGTACCAAGAGTCAAAGGCGTCAGAGGTTAGTTGTTCGTTGGGTAGGCGGGTTGGGGGAGGGGACCAAAGGAGTGCACCTGCTAGGTCGGGAAGGATCTTTAGTTTTTTCCAGCATTTGCATAGGTTCAGAGGTTCTGGTTCTGGTAAGGGGAGTGGGATGGGTGATCGAATGGCGAAAGAAATAATTAAGTGATCAGACCAGATGATAGGGGTGTGGGGGTTTAGATGAATCAGGTTGTGGGAGCAGAAGATGGCATCAAGGGTGTGTCCTTTATAGTGTGTTGGTCCGTTTATGGGGGTATGGAGGTTAATCACGTCTCTAGGCCATCAACCAAAGAGTGGGTCACGGGGTTGGTGGGGATCTCAAGCCATATGTTGAAGTCTCCTATAACAGTGCGGGTGGGATGGTTTAGTTGGAGGGTGGTGATAGAGTCACAGAGGTTGTTTGAGAATTGCCTGTCACAGCCTGGGGGTCTGTAGATGATTAGGAAGGTGTGGGAGAATGAAGGGGGGAGGGATAGTTTTACGAGGAGTGATTCGCAAGAAGGAATGTATGGCTGGTTGTCGATGACTGAGGCATGGAAGTGAGACCTGAAGGCGATTGCTATTCCTCCTCCTCCTCTAGAGGGACGGTTTAGAGGGATGAGGGAGTTGTCTGGGGGAAAGGCTTTGTTGGGGATAGGGACGAAGTCGTCAGAGAACCAGTTTTCAGTGATAAAGACTAGGTCCGGTTTGTCAGAGGCAAGGAGGTCAAAGATGCTGTGTCTTTTTTTTTGCTACAGATCGTGCATTAAAGAGGATGCAATTTACTTCGGTACAGGAAGGTTGTGAGGGATTTGCAGGGGTGGGCCGTGAGAGGGGATAGGGTGGAAAAAGGGGAGTGAGAAGGGGGGGTGGTGGTTGGTGGTCACTGGGAAGAGTAGGCGTGCAGTTGAGTTGGCGGGTTGACTGGGGAGGGGTTGGACTGGTGTGACGCAGAGAATGGAATTCGGATCGAGGATTTGAAAGTCGGTTGAGGCGAGGTGGGCGTTTCAGTTGTGGTCGGTGAGAGTTCAAGGGAGATGGGTTTCAATGGGGCGAGGCGGGGGGGGAGGTGAATGCTGAGAGTGGGAGGATTGGTAGGTGGGTCGAGACAGGAATGGCGATGAGTACTGAGAGATTGAGGGAGACCAGGAACGTTTCTTCTTCAGTGTTTTTGTTGCGGGCCGTGTGTGAGAGAGGGTAGGGGGGCCAGAGGGGGAAAGGGATGCGGCTACTGTTCTTGCCAGGACGAGGCGTGCAAGTTTTAGGGAGGGGAAGGAGTGGGGTTGGAGGGGGATGATGTAGGGAGTTCAGGGCAGTGGAAGGTGGGTGGTAGCGGAGATGAGTGAGCTGGGGAGGCTGGACGGGCCGTTAGTCGAGTGGGCGGGTCTGAAGACAGTAGGCAGGGGGATCGAGGGTATTGGATGAGCAGGGGTCTTGGGATGGTTTGCTCAGCATTGTGTCCGTCTGGCTTGGTGTTTGGATAGGGGATGGGTAGGGGTTGTGGTGGAGGGCAGGATGTCTAGGGGAAGGGGGGTTGGGAGGTAGGGTGGGCGTGAAGGGAGGCGGGTGCGAGGGGGTCATTTTCTGCGGATCTTGGTGGGTGGGGTGGACTCATGGTTGAGCAAACTTTCTAAAAGCAATTATACCACAGCTATGCTGTTAAGCAGACTTTCTAAATGCACTAAACCACAGATATGCTATTAGGCACAGATATGCTATTAGGCACGCTGTCTAATAGTAACTATACCACAGATGCTGTAAAGGCGGACTTCTAAATGCAACTATACCACAGATATGCCGTTTAGGCACACTTTCTAAATGCAACTATAAGACTCTTTAATGCAACTATACCACAGATGTGCTGTTAGGCACAGATATGCTATTAGGCATGCTTCTTTCTAAATGTAGCTATACCACAGATCTGTTATGCAGACCAGACTTTTAATGCAACTATACCACAGATAAGCTGTTTAGGTGGACTTCTAAATGCAACTATACCACAGATATGCTGTTAGGCACAGATATGCTATTTGGCATGCTTTCTAAATGTAGCTATATCACAGATATGTTGTTTTGCGGACTTTATAATGCAACTATACCACAGATATGCTGTTTAGGCACACTTTCTAAATGCAACTAAAAGACTTTAATGCAACTATACCACAGACATTCTGTAAAGGTGGACTTCTAAATGCAACTATACCACAGATATGCTATTTGGCCCAGATATGCTATTAGGCACGCTTTCTAAATTTAACTATACCATAGAAATGCTGTTAAGGTGGACTTCTAAATGCAACTATACCACAGATACGTTTTTCTGGAGACGTTTAGTGCAACTATACCACAGATATGCTATTAGGCACGCTGTCTAATAGTAACTATACCACAGATGCTGTAAAGGCGGACTTCTAAATGCAACTATACCACAGATATGCCGTTTAGGCACACTTTCTGAATGCAACTGTTAAGGCGGACTTCTAAATGCTACTATACCACAGATACGTTGTCATGGAGACCTTTAGTGCAACTATACCACAGATATGCTATTAGGCACGCTGTCTAATAGTAACTATACCACAGATGCTGTAAAGGCAGACTTCTAAATGCAACTATACCACAGATATGCCGTTTAGGCACACTTTCTGAATGCAACTGTTAAGGCGGACTTCTAAATGATACTATACCACAGATACGTTGTTATGGAGACGTTTAGTGCAACTATACCACAGATATGCTATTAGGCACGCTGTCTAATAGTAACTATACCACAGATGCTGTAAAGGCAGACTTCTAAATGCAACTATACCACAGATATGCCGTTTAGGCACACTTTCTGAATGCAACTGTTAAGGCGGACTTCTAAATGCTACTATACCACAGATACGTTGTTATGGAGACGTTTAGTGCAACTATACCACAGATATGCTATTAGGCACGCTGTCTAATAGTAACTATACCACAGATGCTGTAAAGGCAGACTTCTAAATGCAACTATACCACAGATATGCCGTTTAGGCACACTTTCTAAATGCAACTATAAGACTATTTAATGCAACTATACCACAGATATGCTGTTAAGGCGGACTTCTAATTGCAACTATACCACAGATGTGCTGTTAGGCACAGATATGCTATTAGGCATGCTTCTGTCTAAATGTAGCTATACCACAGATCTGTTATGCAGATCAGACTTTTAATGCAACTATACCACAGATAAGCTGTTTAGGCGGACTTCTAAATGCAACTATACCACACAGATATGCTGTTAGGCACAGATATGCTATTAGGCATGCTTTCTAAATGTAGCTATATCACGGATATGTTATGCGGACTTTATAATGCAACTATACCACAGATATGCTGTTTAGGCACACTTTCTTAATGCAACTAAAAGACTTTAATGCAACTATACCACGGATACGTTGTTATGGAGACTTTTAGTGCAACTATACCACAGATATGCTGTTAGGCCGAGATATGCTATTAGGCACGCTGTCTAAATGTAACTATACCACAGATGCTGTAAAGGCAGACTTCTAAATGCAACTATACCACAGATATGCCGTTTAGGCACACTTTCTGAATGCAACTGTTAAGGCGGACTTCTAAATGCTACTATACCACAGATACGTTGTTATGGAGACGTTTAGTGCAACTATACCACAGATATGCTATTAGGCACGCTGTCTAATAGTAACTATACCACAGATGCTGTAAAGGCAGACTTCTAAATGCAACTATACCACAGATATGCCGTTTAGGCACACTTTCTAAATGCAACTATAAGACTATTTAATGCAACTATACCACAGATATGCTGTTAAGGCGGACTTCTAATTGCAACTATACCACAGATGTGCTGTTAGGCACAGATATGCTATTAGGCATGCTTCTGTCTAAATGTAGCTATACCACAGATCTGTTATGCAGATCAGACTTTTAATGCAACTATACCACAGATAAGCTGTTTAGGCGGACTTCTAAATGCAACTATACCACACAGATATGCTGTTAGGCACAGATATGCTATTAGGCATGCTTTCTAAATGTAGCTATATCACGGATATGTTATGCGGACTTTATAATGCAACTATACCACAGATATGCTGTTTAGGCACACTTTCTTAATGCAACTAAAAGACTTTAATGCAACTATACCACGGATACGTTGTTATGGAGACTTTTAGTGCAACTATACCACAGATATGCTGTTAGGCCGAGATATGCTATTAGGCACGCTGTCTAAATGTAACTATACCACAGATATGCTGTTAAGGCCGTCTTCTAAATGCAACTATACCACAGATATGCCGTTTAGGAACACTTTCCAAATGCAACTATAAGACTTTTGATGCAACTATACCACAGATAAGCTGTTAAGGCAGACTTCTAAATGCAACTATACCACAGATATGCTATTAGGCACAGATATGCTATTAGGCAAGCTTTCTAAATGCAACTATACCACAGATATGATGTTATGCAGATTTTTTAATGCAACTATACCGCAGATATGCTGTTAAGGCGGACTTCTAAATGTAACTATACCACAGATGTGCTGTTAGGCACAAATATGCTATTAGGCATGCTTTCTAAATGTAGCTATACCACAGATATGTTGTTATGCAGACTGTTAATGCAACTATACCACAGATAAGCTGTTTAGGTGGACTTCTAAACGTAACTATACCACAGATATGCTGTTAGGCACAGATATGCTATTAGGCATGCTTTCTAAATGTAGCTATACCACAGATATGTTGTTATGCGGACTTTATAATCCAACTATACCACAGATATGCTGTTTAGGCACACTTTCTAAATGCAACTAAAAGACTTTTTAATGCAACTATACCCACAGACATGCTGTAAAGGCGGACCTCTAAATGCAACTATACCACAGATATGCTGTTTAGGCGGACTTCTAGATGCAACTATGTTTGTTTGTTTATTAACTTGTATAGCGCACCAGACCCAGGGGTATTCGGGCGCGAAGGCAGCAAGAGGATTGTTCAACTTAAGTTACAGGTTACAGATTTAAACATAAAAGTACAGCTACGGTTACATTGCTGTGGCATGTCAAGTCAGGAGATACAGAGTATATACAGTAAATTTACAATGAGACAGACGTGGCATATAATTAACGCAGAATAGGTATAAGGGGTATGCCTGATATCCCAGATGTCAGTGGAGTGAGGTTAGGCATCATGTTCTTTTAGCCGTTGGATCAGGTTAGATCTGAATTGCCGGTATGGGAGATCTTCCCTTAGGGCAGGGGGAAGGGAGTTCCAGTATTGTGCTGCTTTGACAGCGAAGCTACTCCCCCCAGATTTGGTGAGTTTGAATCTGGGTACTAGTAGGAGGTTGGAGTTGGCTTTTCTTAGGGGGCGAGAGGCTGTTTGTCTAGTGAATCTGTCCATAAGGTATTGCGGGGCTGCTTGGTTAAGGCATGTGTGTGTAAGGGAGGCTGTTTTCAGGAGGATTTTGTCTTTTGTGGAAAGCCAGTTGGTAGATCTCCTGAGGTCAGAAATGTGGGCGTTTTTAGGGAAGTTTAGGGCGGCTCTCAGGGCATTATTTTGAAGTGTCTGTATTTTGTCAGTGATGTCTTTGTTGCAACCTATGTAGAGGACATTGCAGTAATCGAGTTTTGACAGGATGAGTGCTCTTGCTAGAGTGACGCAGTTGTTAGGAGAGAGGAAGGGCTTGGCTGCTCTGATTAATTTGCAGGTGTAGGACGTGGCTGAGGCCATGGCACTCACTTGTTTACCAAAGGTAAGCGTGGAGTCTATATAGAAGCCAAGGGTTTTAACTACTTTGGCCACCGTAATGATATTATTGTCAATTATGAAGGAGTCATAGTTGTGGCCTAGTTTTTTTGATGTTGGAGGAGGTACCTAGGATGAGGAGTTCAGTTTTGTCATCATTCAGGCATAGACCGTGAGAGGCCTTCCATGCCTGGATGATGAGGTAGATTCTGTTCACAAAGGCCAAATCCTTGTCATTATCTCCCGTCAGCGGGATGAGTATCTGTGTATCATCTGCATAGTTAGTGTAGGTGATACCCAGACCGTCTAGATCATCGAAAAGGGGCTTTGTGAAGATATTATAGAGGGTAGGGGATACCCATGAACCTTGGGGTATGCCACATGAAATAGATGCGGGGTCTGCAGCTGCTAGAGGGGAGAAGACTTGGATTGTCCTGTTGTCTAGGAAGGACTAGATCCATGCGACTGCTTCATGGGAGAAGCAGACTGCCGTGATCAGGTGATTGCAGAGTATTGCATGGTCTACCAGATCGAATGCGGCAGAGAGGTCTAGGAGTAGTAGGAGTGAGGTTGTACTGTTGTCTCTTAATGTGTCTATTTGGGCCTTAAGGTCTAGGAGTGCAGTCTCAGTCCCATGCTGTGGTCTGAAGCTGTACTGTCGGACTCCTAGGAGATGGTTGAGTTCCAGATGGTGCTGAATTTGTAAATAAGCTACTTTGTCTAGGAATTTCAGTAAGAACGGCACAGTGGTTATGGGACGGTAGTTAGTTGGGATGGATGGGTCCAGGGTTTGCTTTTTGAGGAGGGGGAGGACCCAAGAGTGCTTCAGGTTGCTGGGTATGGTGCCTGAAGTGAAAGAGGCGTTTAGGAGTTTGGTGATGAAGGGTGAGAGTTCACGGGCAGCATCTTTTATGATTTGGGCTGGACATGTGTCGCCCTGGCAGTTGAAGGGTTTGAGGGTAAGGATAACTTTCTCGACTTCTTTAGTGGAGACTTTGCGGAAGTAGAAGGGGGCGATGTCCGATACGGGTGGTCGAAGGGGTGGGTTTCAGAGTTGGAGGTGAGTTCATGGTGACCTTGGAGGTGGCAATATTTGGGCCAATTATAGACGCTTTTTTATTGTTAATCTTAGCCTGAAGCATTATCATCTTGTTGGCAAGGGCGTTTTGTATGCCTGTGCACCAGTTCTTGTCCTTGATGGAGGAGTCGGGAACTTGGATAGGGGATTCTACCTCCTTTAGGATGATGAACAGTTCTTTAGTATTAGCTTTAGCTTGGGTGATACGGGTGTTGTAAAATGTTTGTTTCACAAGGATAATTTCTTTTTTGTAGAGGGTAAGGAACAAGTTACTTACCTGTAACTGTTGTTCTCCAGCATGGGTCTGGCATGGATTCACATGCTCATGAATATTCCCCGTCGTCAGGCTGGGAATCCTCAGTAAAGAAAAAACCAGTATCAGTTTCGTTTCTGATCTGTCTTTCGTAGTAATAACCAATCACTGGTCTCTGCGTCATACTGACCACAGCCAATGACTGCCCTCTACCTAAGCACCGCCTCTGGCAGCCATCTTCAGATTTGGAAGCACGTGAAGTGGCAGTATGACCAAGTGAAGAGCCGCAGAGGGGTCGGCGGGAGGGTTCGCATGTGAATCCATGCCAGACCCATGCTGGAGAACAACAGTTACAGGTAAGTAACTTGTTCCTTCTCCAGCATGGGGTCTGGCATGGATTCACATGCTCATGAATAAAGAATACATAGCAGTACACACATGCACAACCACGGGAGGTGGAGAAGGCTCAACATTAAGCATCACATCAACTCAACATTAAGCATCTTACCTCCTCACCAGGCTCACCTCAGGCGAACAGGTTGCGCAGCACTGCTTGGCCGACCCTGGACTCCTCCCTGGAATCCCGGTCGACGCAGTAGAATTTCGTGAAGGTGTGCGTCGACCTCCACGTAGCAGCCCTGCATATGTCCAGCAGGGGCACACCAGATAGGAACGCCGTGGTAGCTGCGATCGCTCTGGTGGAATGGGCTCTCGGACGGCCAGGCAGCGGTCGGTTTGCCAACCGGTGACAGTACATGATACAGCCGGAGAGCCATCTGGAGATGGAAGCCTTCGAGAGAGCCTTCCCCTGATTGACAGGTCCAAAGTTCACAAAGAGTTGTGACGTCTTCCGAAAACCTTTCGTGCGGTCCACGTAGAACTTCAGCGCTCTAGCTACATCCAGCGAGTGCAAAGTCCTCTCAGCCGGCGACGAAGGCGACGGGAAGAACACAGGTAACACCAAGGGTTCGTTGAGATGAAAGTCCGACGGTACCTTGGGCATGAAGGAGGGGTGCGTCCTGAGCACTACCCTCGTGTCGTGGAAAGTCAAGTACGGGGCCTTGCAGGAAAGGGCCTGGATCTCTCCCACTCGTCGTGCGGAGGTGATGGCCACGAGAAAAGCTGTTTTCCACGATAGAAACTTCAACGGGGCCGAGTGCAGAGGCTCGAACGGAGGTCCCATGAGTTTGGTCAGCACCACGTTGAGCTCCCACGCCGGGGCCGGAGCCTTCACCGGCGGGAACGATCTGAACAGTCCCTTCATGAACTCTTTCACCAGACGATGAGACCACAAGGACGTCCGGCCCGTGGTTCTGGTGTATCGGGAGATCGCAGCAAGATGAATCTTGATGGACGCGTGTGCCAGACCAGCTTTGGCCAGCGTCAGCAGGTACGGCAGCACTTGGGGAGCCGTAATCCGTAGAGGGTTAATCTTCTGTGCGTGGCACCAGACAGAGAACCTCTTCCATTTGTGTCCGTAGCATTTAAGAGTCGAGGACGCCCTGGCCTTTGCAAGAACCTCTCTGCAATCGGCCGGTATGTCGTATCCTCCAAACTCTAGCGCTGCAGGAGCCAGGCCTGCAAGTTCAGCGACTTCGGGTCGTGGTGGAGGATGGCGCCTCCTTCCCTGGAGAGTAGATCCGCGTCCGCCGGCAGCTTGATTGGCGGGGACGCCGACAAGTCCAGAAGGTCCGGGAACCATATCTGCCTCGGCCACGCAGGTGCGACGAGGATCATCCTGCACCGTGACCTCTTGAGCTGGTTGACGAGCCGGATTAGCAGAGGCAAGGGAGGGAACGCGTAGAGGAACAGGCCCTCCCAGGGGAACGAGAAAGCATCGCCCATGCTCCTCGTCTGGGGAAACCTGCTGGCGAACCTCCGGCACTTGGTGTTCGTCGCCGTCGCGAACAGGTCGATCTGGGGTGTGCCCCACCGTCGGAAGAGGCGATCCACCAGATCCTGCCGTAGTTCCCACTCGTGGCACGAGCGCAGCTCCCTGCTGAGTGAGTCGGCGATGGTGTTTTTTATCCCTGCCAGATGAAACGGCACCAGAAGAATCCCTTGGGCGACGGCCCAATGCCACAGGTCCTGCGCCTCCTTGGACAGCGCTGGGGACCTGGTTCCGCCCTGTTTCCTGATGTAAAACATGGTGGTGGTGTTGTCGGTGAAGATCCTCACCACCTTGCCCTTGAGGGACGGAAGGAAGGACCTGAGGGCCCAAAACACTGCACGGAGCTCCAGGACGTTGATATGCAGGGACTTCTCCGTCGGGAGCCAGAGTCCCCTTGCGTGCAGACTTTCGGTGTGCGCTCCCCACCCTTCTAGGGAGGCATCCGTGGTCACAGTCACCTGGTGGGCTGGGGTCTGGAAGTCCATGCCCGCCGTCAGATGCGCGCGGGTGCCCCACCACCGTATCGCTCGTCGGAAACTCTCGTCGAGCTTGATCCTTTCCTCGAAGCTGCCCGTCGTCTGGATCCAGCGCGCATCCAGGAACTCTTGCAACGGGCGCATCCGGAGCCTGCACATGGGAATGAGGTAGATGCAGGAAGACATCATCCCGAGGAGGGACTTGATGGACCTCACCTTGGCCGCGTCGGCCACCAACATCCGTTGCACCTTGCCCAAGATGGTCCTGGTCCTCTCCTCCGACGGGGAGGCCAGAAGGGACACTGTGTCGAGCCTCGCTCCCAGAAACAGTGCGACTTGCGCGGGCACCAGGTGGGATTTGGCGTAGTTCACGGAGAATCCCAGGTCCGTGAGGAGTTGGACGGTCCTTGCCGTGTGGACCACGGCGAGCTCCCTCGTCTTGGCGCGGATGAGCCAGTCGTCCAGGTAGGGGTAGACGTGAATCCCCTCGCGGCGCAGCTGCGCCGCCACCGGTGCGAGGCACTTGGTGAAAACCCTGGGTGCCGACCGCAGTCCGAAGGGAAGGGCTTTGAACTTGTTCAGGCGTCGCAGGTCCAGGATGGGGCGCCATCCTCCCGTCTTCTTCTTCACGAGGAAGTAACGCGAGTAGACTCCGGAGCCCCGAAGCCTCTTTGGGACGAGTTCGATGGCGCCCTTTCTGAGCATCGCCTTTACCTCCAGGAGAAGTTGAGGGACGTGAAGTTCTTTCCTGGCCACGGGGGGGACGCGCAGGCACCTTCTTTGAAACTCGAGCGCGTGGCCCCGGGCCAGGGCGTCCAGCACCCAACGGTCGGTGGAGATGGACTCCCACACGCTGACGAAGCCCGCCAGCCGGCCTCCCACCGGGGTGCTTCGGTGGGGGCCCGACCCCACGGCCGGTTCAATCCTGCTTGGACGCGGCCTTGCCGCCTTGGCCTCCTTGGCGACGACGGCGGGGTCCGCCAGACTTGCCTCGTCCTCTGTAGGCCTCTTGCGACGACGAGCGGGCCGCTTGACGGTAGGAAGCGAAACCGCCGCCGGAACCTTTGGAGGCGCCCTTGCCTCCGCCGCTCCGAAAGGGCGTCCGCCGTTGCTGCAGTACTCCAAGGGCCCGGGCCGTCTCAGTATCCGCCTTGATGGCCTGAAGGGAATCGTCCACTGTCTTCCCAAACAGGTTGTTCCCGTCGAAGGGCATGTCCAGGACCCTGGTCTGGACGTCCTGCCGAAAGTCCGTAGCCTTGAGCCATCCGCGACGTCGAAGGCAAACGCCGTTGCCCATCTGGCGGAACCCAGTGTCGGCGATGTCCGTCGCCACGGTGATGGCGTGGTCCGAGGCCACCTCACCTTCCTGCAGGATCTCAAGGGCCTCCGCCCTCTTGTCGTCCGGCAGAAAATCCAGCAGGGGAGCTATCTTGTACCAGAGTTCCCTGTCGTAGCGGGCCACGATAGCCAAGGCGTTGGCCGCTTTAATCGTCGTCGCCGCCGACGAGATGACTCTGCGTCCCATGGCATCCAATTTCTTTCCCTCGCCGTCCGGCGGGGAAGTCGACGTGGAGGCCGCACCCCCCCCCGCTTTCTTCCTGGCTGCCGCGGAGACGACGGAGTCCGGGGTAGGCTGCGCCCGGAGGCATAGGGGGGCCGAGTCCGGGACCCGGTACTTTTTCTCGTACCGGTCTCTTTTCGCTGGCGTCGTGGAAGGGTTCTTGAGGAGGGAAAGGCCCTCATCCCAAATGTCGTCCAACAGAGGCACTGCGAGGACCGTCTTCCTCTTGGTCTCGCGCCGTTGGTAAAGGAAGCCTTCTTCTCCTCAGGGCAGAGTTGGAAAAGCTCGGATGCCCTGGCGATCATTGAGTGGAACGATCCAATCTCGTCGGGCGGAGAAGCCCTGGTGGGAGGCGACGACGGAAAATCCTCGTCGTATGCCTCGTCGTCCGTACCCGTCGCTGCCGTGTCAGTCCCCGTATCATCCCCTCGGGTGGACGGGGAGGAGGGCTGGACGGGGCGCGACGGTTGAAAAGGAGGCGGTGGATGGATCCTTCTTTTCTTGGTAGGGGGAACACCAGAAGGTCCCGGTTCTGGATCCCCCGACGGGAGAGGTTCCTCCGTCGGTAACGGTAGTCTCGTCCTTATCTCGGAGCATAAGGACTGTATAGCCAACAAAATGGCCGCTGAGTTGTCTTGCGGCGCTGGCAGAGGGGAATCCGACGGGCGAGCAGGGGCCCCGTCGGTATCCTCGACGATGTCGTCGTCGTCACCTGCGTCGGGGCCCATTCCGACGGGCTGGTCTTGTTCCACGCCTAGGCCGTGGCTTAAGACCTCGATCAGTTCCTCTTCTGAGGTTGAGGCCGAATCTACGACGACGCCCTGCCCCCCCTTCTTCCCCACGGAGGGTTTCACGGGGGTCCTATCGATGGGCACGAAAGAAGACTCCCTCCGAGGAGGCAGGGAGATTCTGGGCCCCAAGGCCGCCACCACTGGTGCAGCCTCCACAGGCTGGGCCAGGGCCGCCGCGACCGTTTCGATAGAGGGCTTGGTCGAATGGATCAAGGCCTTCACCACCTTAGGTGCGCTCACCGCCTTATCCTTGAGGGAGGGGGCACTGCCACGCTCCTCCTCTGCCTTAGAGCTCGACCGGGGTCTCTCCAGGAGCTTCGCCGGGTGCTCGGCCTTCCTCTTACCCGACCCAGAGCGTTGGCTCGTGGTTGATGGTGCCGGGGAGGGTGCGCCCTGCCTGGCGCCCGTAGAGCCCGACCGTTCGGCGCTCCCGGTGCCAGCGGACTCGCGGTGCTTGGCCTTATGTTGGGCCCCCGTCGCCGGGGCGCCCTCAAAGGTCTTAGAAGACCGCTCAGATTTCTTCTTCTTCTCGCCAGACGGGCTCTTACCCTCCAGCCAGCTGGCGAGACGTTGATGGCGGTCCTTCATGGTCCGTTCCGACATGTTGCCGCAAAACGCACAGTCCTTCTCCACGTGCGTCTTGTCCCCATGAAGGCAGTAAAGGCAGAAAGAGTGTTCGTCCTCCTTGAAGACGTTCTGCAGCTGGCATCCAGGGCAGGCCCTGAACAGCTTTCCGGGCGTCGAGCTTCCCTTCTCCTGGGCCATCTCCGAGACCGGGCCTGAGAAGCTTCTGGAGTCCTCCGAAGTGTAGCTCGACGAAATCTTCACCCTTGAGGGGCACAGATGAATCCGACACGGGTCCCCGTTGATCGGATGTAGGATCGGTGGAGCTTGAGGCTCTTTTGACCGAAAGAATCGAAGTTTTTGTGAAAAAGCGCGAAAAAATAGCACTAACGCTCGAGAGCAATAGCACGAGGATCCCAACACATGAACGTGCGGTAAAAATCTGAAGATGGCTGCCAGAGGCGGTGCTTAGGTAGAGGGCAGTCATTGGCTGTGGTCAGTATGACGCAGAGACCAGTGATTGGTTATTACTACGAAAGACAGATCAGAAACGAAACTGATACTGGTTTTTTCTTTACCGAGGATTCCCAGCCTGACGACGGGGAATATTCATGAGCATGTGAATCCATGCCAGACCCCATGCTGGAGAACTAGTTTCTTCAGGTTATTTTTGTTGGTGTCTGAGGGGTCTAATCTCCAAGTTTTTTCGCTGAGGCGTTTCTTTTGTCTGATGTCTTTCAGTAGAGGTGTGAACCAGGTATTTAGGTGTTGGCGGGGTTTGCTCTTCCTAATTTTCAGAGATGCGATAGTGTCCAGAGAGGCTAGCATCACTTCATTGTACTTTTCTACCATATAGGCTAGGTCGGACTGATCTGGGATGGAGTATAGGGTGGGGAGGATGAGGGGGATGAGATTTTCAGGGGTGATGCTTTTTTTAATTTATAGTAGGTGCGGTAGGAGCAAGGATACTATTGTTCATGGGGGTGGTGGCTTCTAAGGTGAAGGATATCATGTAGTGGTCGGACCATAACAGAGGCATTATAGAGGTAATGGTGATAGGGCAGTTATGTTCAGCAATCCAATAGAGGGTCCTACCTTTGATATGGGTAGGATCTGTAATCTTTTGGGTGAATCCTAGTTCTTCAAGCGTGTTGTTGATTTGTAGGGCATCGCGGTCTCGTGAGTCATTGAATCCCAGGTTGAAGTCACCAAGGATGAGACATTGGGTAGAGTTTTTTAAATTGTTAGATAGTAGGTTCATGAGGTCTTCCTCAAAGGAACCTAGAGGGCCTGGTGGTCGGTATATTAGGTGGATAGTGATATTTTGATTGTTGGCAATGGTGAGTTTAGCTGTAAGGGATTCACAGGATTTGGTATTGTGGGGTGAGGAGAGTCTTAGGGCTAGGTTATTTTTGACAATTGTAGCGAGGCCGCCACCTCTAGACGTAGTGCGGTCCATGTGTATAAGAGTGAAATTATCTGGGATGGCTAGCATAATGGCTGGTCCTGCTGCGGGATGAAGCCAAGATTCTGTGAGGGCCAGGAGATCCAAGTTCTCATTTTGGATTAAATCTGCTATTTCAGTTGCATGGGCTACCATAGAGTGGGCATTTATTAAGGTGCTTTTTATTCCAAGTAGGGTGGGTGGGGCCGATGGCGGCTGGACTTTGTGTTGGCACTTAGGGGGGGGAGGTGTGTTCTCTAAAGATGCGACTGTTAAGTTGTAGTCGGTGTTGCCCTGTGTTGTATGTGTGTGGTGAAAAGTTAGTGGTATGCAGGGAGTATCTGTTGTGGTTAGGAGCAGGTTGGGTATTAGATGGAGGGTCAAAGATTCTTGGGAGTCTGGCGCGTAGTTTAAAGTTTCGCTGTTGGAGGTTATAAGGTTTAGTCGCCAAGTTGTCTTGCTCCTGGGATACCCTACCATGAGGTATCTGATTCTGTTGCTGGGATAAGTTCATGTTGTGAAGGGTGGTCAAATAGAGAGTGGTTCTGAGTAGAACTGTGTAAAATAGTGGTAAATACATAGTAAGATAATGTAGGTGGCTTAGAATGCTGGCAACCTAAATGCAGCTTTGATAGTGCAAGTGACGATAGGTAGGCACTGTCTGATAGCTATTGGGCATAAACAAGCAGCCTAGGTGCAAGTTGCTAAAGTGTGCAAGAGTGGGTAGGCACTGGCTAGTAGCTGGAGGGCAGATACAGGCGACCTAGATGGAGTTTTGCTGGAGCAGGCAGTCCAGGTGCAATTTTACCAAAACAGTCAATCTAGGTGCAATCTTACTAGAACAGGCAGTCTAGATGCAATTTGACTAAAACAGGCAGCCTGTGTGCAATTTGACTAAAACAAGCAATCTAGGTGCAATTTTGCTAGAACAGGCGATCTGGATGCCATTCTACTGGCGCGGGCGGCCTGAGTACGAATTCTTCCTAGGGCAGGCGTGAGTAGATGGGCTAGTTGCTAGTGGATGAGTAGATAGTCTGCTTAAATATGAGGTCTCAGAACATGCTAGGCATTGGCTAGTGGCTAATGGGCATAGTGGTCAGCTCAGGTAAGCATATACTGAGGCAAACTGGTGTAACTGCTATGCATGTACAGGCATCCAAATACAAATTCGCTAACACAGGAGGAGGTCCATAAAGGAGATACTCATGTTAGCAGGGTGTTAATAATGGTGGAGTTATCTGCTATAAACTAACCGGGTATCAGACTACTGTAATTAGCCGGGGAGAGATTGGCGCAACGGTAGCAGCCGTGAATGCGTATGGAGGCACTCGTTTTATTGTGCTATAAGAAATGCAAGGTCAGTGAGGTAGCGTGCGCAGCGAACCGCGGTCATACAGCCCTAGACATATTGTAGCTGTCTGAGAGTGAGGCATACTAAGTGCTATAGATTAGGCCCCCACCATAAGCCGTGGAACGTTAGGAATTCAGGAGCAAGGGGCATGCAACTGAAAGGTACCTGGTGCTGTTTGCAAATCTCTGCTTGACTATTGGAGTCAACAGACTGGGAAAAACCAATATCCTCTATCACAACCACTCCTAAGTTGCTTAAGTCTGTATACGTAACTCTCCATGGCCACTTTGGGGTGACAAAGATCATCCTCCTCCACTAGAGAGTGAATCTCCCTAGGAACATCTGCAACCAGGGAATTGGAGGTAATGTGTACATCGTCCTGAATGTCCACAGACCCAGTACGGCATCGCCCAGTGTAATCAACCAGGGTGCATCTCTTGAGCGAAACAGGCAGAAGGTACTATTGCTCTGTGTCGAAAACCGATCCACCATCAGTTGGCCCAACATCCTCAAAATCTGTTCCACCAATGCCTGGTCTTGCGTCCACTTGTGCAACACAGAATGTTTCCCGCATAGAACATCCATCCTCATATCGCTCTTTACGTCCAGATGGAAGGCCTGTACCAAGATGTTCCCGGCAGTCAGCCACAGGCCCTCCTGTACAGCTTGAGGGAGCACATCCGGCCACAAGTGTTCACATAGTGCAGCACAGTAGTGTTGTCCATCCCCAGCAGCTGTGGTTGGAAAGCCTACAGGGCCAGGTGATTGGCCCTCAGCTCCAGGAGGCTGATGTGGCGTCTCGCCTCCCTCTTCAACCGTTTGTTGTACCTCAAGCTCACTGACGAGAGATCCCCAGCCCATCATGGAAGCATCCATGACGATCTGTGACTGAAAAAGTGGGAGTGCAAATAGTTCACCCACCATGACATTCTCCCCCTTCTACTACACCAGTGAACCCCCTACGCCATGCCAGCCCTTAACGGTAGTTACCTTGTCCTCCAGGCAACAGGGCTAGCTGGCTCCAGCTGAACACAAGTCCCCCTTGAGCATCCACATAGTAAGCCTTGCTTGAGGGATGAGCAGGATACACAAGGTAATCAAACCCAGCAGTCTTAGGGATATCCATACAGCGGACATATCTCCTACCCTGAAGTGATCTAAGGTCGGCCCAATGGTCTGAAACCTTTCTGGCATTGGAATTGCTATCATCAACATTGTTTCCAGTACATTACCTGTGAAATTCAGCAATTCAATGGTGGGGGTTTATTTTCGACTTCTCTGTGTTCCATGTAATGTCCAGGCTGTGGAGCAGTCCATTGGTCTGTTGAAGCGCAGACAGCAATGCCTCCTTACTGGGCGATATCACCAGCCAGTCGTCGAGGTTGCGGGAACACCTCCACGCCTTCCAGGCACAAGTTGGATGCCACGACTGCCATCATGTTGAAAACTCTTGGTACCGATGCAAGCTCAAATGACAACCCTGAACTGCCTGTGACACCCTGAAGCTACAAAGTAAAGGAACATCCTGTGGTCAGGAAGGATGAGCACATGGAGGCATGCATCCTGGAGTTTTAAGGACACCATCAAGTCGTCTTGACACAAAGTACCCAGGGCCGGAGGCAATGTTCTGACTTTGCCTTCACTTACTTATTTTTGAGACAACGCAGGTTCTAGGGATAGGTCGTCTCAGCTTCCCTGGTTCACTTTTTGGGATTAGAGAACATTTCTGAGTAGAACATCTTTTAAGCCCCTAGCCAAAACTGCTGCTGCTTCTTAGTGTCAGACAGCATTCCCTGCACTGCTTACTGGCCAGACGACCTGAGCCATCCGTGGTGCCTAAAATTCAAAGATACTGCATACCTCTGGCCAAGATGTCCGCTGTATACAGTCACGCCTGAATGATGTGACTGGAGGCCTCAAAGCCATCACCTACCAACTGCCTTGTGGCATCTTTACTTGATGCCTGCAGCTAGTCGATCGGCTCCTCCACTGCCTGCCACAGAGCAAACTGGTACCTGCCCAAGGTAGTGGCAGAATTTACAGTGTGTAGGGCTAACAGTCCGGTATGAAAACTGTCTTGGCCAGGGTGTGTACCCTCTTGGACTTCGTGTCCATAGACAGTATGGGAAACAAATAGGATATCCTCTTAAAATGGCTGCATGCACTACTAAACAGTCCGCTGCCAGGTGGTCAAAAAGATAAAAGGGGTCGGCTCTCACAGGCCTGTACTTTTGCAGAAAGTTCTGTTTAGGGCATGGATGGAGGTTGGCTTTTCTCTGATGTCTATAAAAGAACCTTGAATAATTTCCCAAAAGCCAGGAAAGGTTGATCCTCCTTTGTGGTCTTACTTACCATATCTGTCAACTTGAACCTCTCATTATAGTCTGCTGTATCCTAGGGCTGGATGTCCAGGACCTTGGCTGTACTCTCATGAGGTACATATAAGATGTAAATTCAGTATTGGGGCCGACAGGTGCCCTCATTTTCAGGTTTGTTTCTGGTAACGTGCCCAGGTCACTGGCATCTTGCAGGTCCTTTAGGACCACATCCTCAGTCTTCTCGAAACTGTCTCTTCCCCAGGAGTAGAACTCCTCCGAATCTCCAATGTCATGTACTCCCTTAACCAGCAGTGCATTCACAATACCGCACTGTCTGCGTCTTCCACCTCAAATGCAAAGAACTCCCACCTAGTCTTTGGATTCTTAAGTGAATCAGTGGAGAAGTCCCCTCTGGACAAGTCTGGGAACATTGTGGTCAGCTACCATGCTTTTTAAGGGATGCCAACAGTTTCGGCATTATCAGCACTGCTGAGAACCGCAGCACCATGTTTCTGGATCTGTGCTGGGTAACAGACTTGGATGGAGCAGAAGGGGGCAAAGTTAGCTGTTGCCGCATCTCGACTCTAAACAGCAACATCTCACGGCAGAAAACCAACAAATCCATCGGCATTGCCAGTGCTGGTGCCCTCAGACCTGACTCGGGTTTGTCATGCTCTGTGGGTCCACTACAGTTCAAACCACTGACCTGATGTTGCGGACCCGGGTGGTGTCGGGTTTTTTTCTTGTCCAGGCTGTCTGAATGTCTATGCTTAGAGTAGTGAGAGGCACTCTGAGTGGTATCTCTTCCCATGTCTGCTTCTGGAAATGACAGAAGGACTCCATTCATAGTCAGCTCAGAGTGCACTCGCTCCGGTTCAAAGGAGCCCTGCAGGCCTCTGGAGGTATGCGCTCCTCCTTAGTACTCTCCTGGAACATCAAGAGCCAGTGCTTCCGGGACTGTCTGGGCTTGATGGTCCTACCGTGGCGTGTCTCACACTCCTTACGATATAGATGTCCGTGATGAGCATTGTCCAATGACACTTGTTGCAGACCTTGAACCATGAGGGTTTTAAACTATTTTACAACAATTTTAATTAGCCAGATTATCTGAAGGAAGAACAAATGACTTACTTATGGTAATCCTTTCGTGATGGAGTACAGAAAAGAGAGAAAAAAGCAGTAGGCGTCTATGTTCCTTCCATCCGAGTGGGGAGGAAGGGTGGGCGCATGTGAATCTAAGCAGATACAATCATCAGAAATGTTTTATGGTAAGTAATACATGTCTTCTGATGCTTGTTAATCTGCTTAGAATCACATGCTGTGCATAGACTAGCAAGCAGTACCCAGACTTGGAGGTGGGTTGTGAGAAGGAACAGTAGTGAAAAGATGTCTTAGTACTACTTGTCCCACCTGAGAATCAGACCTAGAATGAGTGTCTAGGCAATAGTGTTTTGTAAAGGTGTGTACAGAACTCCAGGTTGCCGCTTTGCAAATGGACTCTAGGGGAACATTTGCAATGAAGGCTATGGAAGCGCCCGTGCCTCGAGTAGAGTGTGCTCTAGGCTTGAAGGGCAGTTCTCTCTTAGCAAGAGTGTAACAGAGTGCGATGCATTTGACAATTCACCTTGAGATAGTAGATTTGGAGACAGCGTCTCCCTCTCTACCCGGCGCCACTGAAACGAAAAATTGATTCGTCTTCCTTAGTGGTCGAGTTCTTTCCATGTAAAACATGACTGCACTGCATACATTCAGAGTGTGCAGGCTTCTCTCTCCCATGCTTGAGGGGTTTTGAAAGAACGTAGGTAGTTCTATGGACTGGTTCACATGGAACTTTGAAATGAATTTAGGCGCACCCTAGGGTGAGTGCGCAGAACCACCTTATCTCTGAACTGTAACAAAGGGGTTTAGAACTGAGAGGGCATGTAGTTCACCGATTCTCCTTATGGAAGTAATAGCTATTAAAAAGGCAGTCTTGTAGGTGAGATCTTTGAGACTTGCTTTATGCATGGGCTCCAACGTAGATCCCATAAGTCTAGTCAACACCACATTTAGGTCCCATCTGGGAGCCCTGTTAGAAATGGGAGGGTGAATTCTCTTTACTCCCTCCATGAAAACCTTAATAACTGGTATCTTTCACCATGACACCTTCTGTTGTGGCGTAGTGTAGGCTGAAAGAGCAGCTAAGTGAACTTTTAAAGAGTTGAAAACCAGGCCTGAGTCTAGTAAATGACTCTGATACAAAACAATATGGGTAGGAGAGTTGTCAATGGGGTTGATGCTCTTAGAATTGCACCAGATGACAAACGATTCCACTTACTGGAATAGCAATATTGTGTATTAGGTTTCCTAGCCTCTCTAAGTATGTCCATACATCTTTGAGGGAGTTGTAGGTGCCCGAACTCTATGACCTCAGGAGCCAGGCCGCTAAGTTCAGTGTTTGCGGGCATGGGTGAAGTGTCTCCCCTTTGTCCTGAGACAACATGTTGTACGGGCAAGGCAGTTTCCTTGGAGGAGATAGGGACAACGAACCAGGGTGGCGGGCCCACATGGGGGCCACCATTATCATGGTGACCGGTTCCTGGTGCATCTTGTGCACTATGTTTTTGAATAGGGGAGTCTGGAGGAGGTGGGTGGTGGGGGGGAGCGTAAACAAATTTCACCCGACCATGTGATCCAGAGTCTGTTCCCCTTGGAACGGTTCTGGGGGTACCTGGAGGTGTAGTCTTGGCATTAAGTGTTCTCCAGAGTGGCGAACAGGTCGAACACTGGGAAGCCCCATTCTTCAAAAACGTTAGAGACGATGTCTTCGTGTAATCGCCATTCGTACTCCATGGGTAGTGGGAAATCTCTGCCGAGTACGAGCGCCAGAAGATTGAGTTCCCCTGGAACATGTTGTGACAACAGGAACATGTTTTGTTTGAGAGCCCACTTCCAAATGTTCTGGGACAGTTTGGATAGCCCTGGAGAGTGAGTGCCCCTTTGTTTGTTTGGATAGTAAATGGCTGTGGTGCTGCCTGTGAGGATCAAGACCGTCTTTCCTTGCAGTTGTGTCTGAAAGGCTTTCCGAGCTTTGAATATCGCTAATAGCTCCAACAGATGTATGTGGTTGGATGCTATCACCGAGGACCGGACACTGTGGCCCGTTTGCTGAAACAGGTGAGCCCCCACCCTGTGAGAGTGGATTCTACTGCAGGGGTGGTGAAGGATTTTCCTTTCAGGAGGTTTTCCCTCGACCACCACTGCAGAGAGAGAATGAGGGCTGGTGAGACAATCACTAGATCGTCCCATTTTCCGCTGGCCTGACACCACTAGCTGTTGAGCCACTCTTGCATTGGACGCATGCACAACCGTGCGTGAGGAACCAAATAAATGCAGGACGCCATCATTCCTAACAGTTGATTGGCCCTTGCGTACCGTCACTTCCTGATTGGCTACATATTGAGGACTTGAAACAACACGTTTGAACCCTCTTGTTGGAGGGGAAGACGAGGCCGTCCATTGTACGAATTAGAGCCCCTAGGAACTGCTTGACTTGACTGGGGTCGGCTGGATTTCTTCTCGTTGATGGAGAATCCCAGGCTGAATAAGAGATCTATCGTCTTTTGAGTGTTTGACAGGCATGTTCCTTAGGAATCCCCTGTTATTAGCCAGTCGTCGAGGTAAGTATAAACTGGGATGGATAATCTGCACAGGTGTGCCGCTGCCACTGCCAGTACCTTTGTAAATACCCTTGGTGCTGAGGCAATGCCGAAGGGTAGTACCTTGAACTGATAGTGCTCGTCTTTTATCATGAATCGGAGGTATTTTCTGTCCGCTGGCAACATTGAAATATGAAAGTATGCATCTTTCATGTCCAATGTTGCCATGTAGTCTCCCTGTGTGAGCAAGGGGATTACTTCCTGCACAGTGACCATACAAAACTTTTGAGGTTTGACACATTTGTTCACTGGGTGCAATTCTAGTACAGGGCGCATGGTGAGATCCTTTATGGGTACAAGGAAGTACACTGAATAAATACTCTTGTTTACCTGTAGAAGAGGTACAACTTCTATGGCGTCCTTTTCCTGCAGGATCTCGACATCTTGTAGCAGGATGCACAGGTGTTCCAGCGTCAGGCGCCTTGAGTGGGAAGGTCTGAACTGGGAGGTCCGGCAGAATTCTATGCAGTACCCGTGGGCGACGATCTTGAGTACCCACTGGTCTGTTATCCATTCCCATGCTTGAAGAAATGATGATAGCCTGCCCCTGACCGGGGAGGCATGGGAGTGGACCCGTATCCGCTGGTCATTTCTGACCTGAGGCTGGGGAGCCTATAGGTGTAGAATTTCGGCCCCTTCCTTTCCCACGTCGTTCACCTCTTAGGGGATACGGGTGGTGTAGCTGGTACCCTGGGGCGAGGACCAGCTATTTCCCGAGCCATATTGGTTGTGAGGGAAGCGTTGGCCACGAAAGGAAAGTCTTGAACTGCTCCCTCTCCTTGTGGAAGGCCTCTGGGTGATTTGATCCTGGGTCTTGAGGGTGTCGTGCTCCTTTTTAGCTGTTTCGAGAGCTTCGTCGAGCGCTTCATCAACCGCTTTCCCAAATAAGCTAGTCTCCTCCACCGGCTTATTTATTAGTGAAGCTTGGGTTCCTGGTTTGAAACCAGAGTTTCGTAACCATGCGTGCTTCTATAGGAGGGTACCTTGTGCCAAGGTCCTGCCAGCTGTTTCTGCCACATCTAAAGTATTTTTGAGAATACTCTGATTAACCCGTTTGCCATCAGCTACAATGGAAAGCAGGCAAGCCTGCAGCGGTTCAGGGACTTCTTGAAGGCCCTCTTGTAGCATGTTCCATTGTGCGTCTGAATAGCTAGCCAACAAGGTTGTGTTATTAGCTATGCGAGTGGAAAAAGTTGCAGCAGTTGTGACCCTTTTCCCTAGTGCGTATAACCTTTTACACTCCTTATCAGGGGGTGCTTCCCCTGTGGACAGGGGGACCCCCGCCATCTTCCTGGCTGTAGTTACCACCAGGGAATGTAGAGTAGCATGACCCCTGATGTAAAGAGGATCAGAAGGGGAAGGGCAAAACTGTTTTTCTACTCTAGGATTGACTGCCCTTGTTAGGGTGGGTGTTAAAGAAGGAGCCAAGCGTTTCTTGATTGAGTTCAACAAAGGAATAGCCTGGCTAGCCGGTGATTTTTCCTTCAGGAGGTCTTCGACAAAATCAGCCTCTGGTACAACTTCCTGAGTAGCAATCTGGAAATGTTCAGCTGCCCGCCTTAAAATAGCATTGAACGCCATCTGGTCGTCAACTGGGGAGGCCTGTCGAGTGGGTGTGTTAGGGGGGATTATCCATGCACAGGGCGTCAGGTTCCGGTGTTGGAGTAGGTGATGCCTATGGCGGAGGGTCGACCCGGTTGTGGTTGTCCTCCCACCCCTCTGCTGGGTCAATGTGCTCATCCACAGGGTCCCCAAATGGATATTCATCCTGATTAAATTGGTCTATAGGGACCTCATCCTCAGTGAGGTCATAAGTATTTTCTTGTTCCTGAAAAGGATCAAAAGTATTTTGAAACTTAGCAACAGGGGGAAACAAACTCTCTTCTCGAGGCCTTTTGGATATGGACTTCTCTGAGAGTTCCACAAACCTCGCTAACCTATTCATACACCCCTCAAACTTCTCTCTGGTCCATAGTGAGGAACCAGAGGAGTCTAAGGGTGGGAAAGGCTCTTCTAGTTGGTCTTCTGCTGCAGAACGTCAAGATGTTTCTTTTAAAGTCAAAGAAAGAGACCCAGGGCCCTCTGAAAAGTCCTTTTGAGGTTCCGACGGTTGTGGTGTGTCCTCGGACGTATCTTTAGGCTTATCTGTAGGTTTAGAAGAATCCTTAGGCCTATCCTTAGGTTTCGACGAGTCCTTCGACCTTTTTTTCTGATTTGACGCCGAAATGATCCTAGCTATGCTTTCGGTAATGTCTGGTGTCACAGTAGAGTGTTTGGACTGGGCCTGTGGTTGCGCGGTTGTTTTTGGCGCAACCGGGGCCTTCTGTACCGCCGACGCCTTCTTCTGATGGGTCTTGACAGACACTTGAATATTGGTGGTAGCACCCTTTGATTTAGATGGCCTGGTAGCATACCGCACCTGCAGTTGGGGAGGGCTGCCAATCGGCGGGCACTAGCGAACTATCCAGTGAGCCAGTTGGCACGTTTCGACTGTTTTGTCGAAGACGAACCCGGGGTTGTGTCTTTAGTGTGGGAAGAGTGCATCCTTGTTGCCGGGATGTACAATCCCCATAGCAGGACTCCCGTCGTGCCTATTGGGGCAGTGGACGGACGATGCAGATTGTGAGCGCTCCGCCGTGTGGTCTATAGCCTCCGATTGGGAGCCCTGGTCATCACCAAGCCCCTCATCTCACTCAGCTGTTGTGGTGGCGGGGGAACTACTCTCGGCCTGCGACACCCCATAGGACGCCCACCGCTTAACACGGTGCTCCTTTAGTGTCTTCGACACAGGAGCTTACAAGCCGCTTCGTTGTGGGTAAGGGAAAGACACCTATTCTACTTAAGGTATTTGTCTTTCCATGGGAATTTGGCCTTGCATGAAGGACAAAATCCAAATGGAGTCCTCTCCATAGCGGAGGAATAATACAGTGACGACAAGACCAAGGGAACAAATGGAGGAAAGGGAAAGGCATTCTTAAAAAGGAAATGTCCACCCCAACCCCACTCTCCCTACTTTGTAGGCCGGCCAGAGGCCCCGACCACGTGGTCGGCAGCGTCAACCGGATCACTTTTTTTCGTCAAAGGTCCGTGGAGCAGCCTTCGGCGTAGGTCAGGAACACAGCCATTGAGGGAAGGGATGGCAAGATAATAACCATCAACGACCAAAGGTCTAAAAGTATAACAATAGCAATGTCTCTGGAAGAGCTCCGCAATAAGGCGACGAGCACACTGGGTGGAAAAAAACAATCTGAGGGACCTCGACGCGTGAGGGATTTTGGGTACACTACACGTCACGTTAGGGATAGTGTTACAGACACGCCCATGTCGACGTCCCCTTTCGATTCTCTAAAGACAAGATGCAATACTCAACCGTTACCACTGGATGTCAGACTATATGCACAGCATGTGATTCTAAGCAGATTAACAAGCATCAGAAAGGTAGTTTACGCAACCTAAGTTTAAATTGTTTTTTACTGTGCTCAGCTGTGTTGGGTAATCAGCATGATAATTTGAGAGTCCGCTCTCTTTTTTTAAAATATTATTTATTTTTGGTAGTAAAATCAATTACACCTTTACAAAAAATTCACAAGTAGTAAAACAGTGAATACACATTTATGCAAATAACAATATTCCATATCTTAAAACCAGTACAGTTTCAAAAATAGATACAATTTCATTGTTTCATCTCTTAAGCATAAAAAAACCCTCACCAGGTTTAAAAATATTCACAGATTTCACAAACCTATACAACTATCAGTTTTACATAAAATATGCGGGTATTTTTCCAACATTCTATAATTAAAAAAAGGAAGTTATATATGCCTAGTCATCCCCAGGCTAGCCCTAGTGATCTCAGATGTCAGGCATTAGGACACAAAAATTATGCTTCTTTACTTTCCAGTTGTAATCCATCATTTAATTCATTCAGGGCTGACTCAATTATACTCACAAGTCTCACCGTCGCCAAAATGATTGAATTGCTATGTCCCCACATCCATCGCAACCAAATCATTTGACGTTCACAGCCTGGGTCAACTCCCATGAAATTGCCTAGACAGATCAGTCTTTGTGTTTCTAAGTACGTACAGCACATAAATAGGTGCGCCAAAGATTCTAGTTCATTCAAATACACACAGAACCTGCAAGACTCTCCAATCCCAGACTCTCGTTTTCCAAGTAATTTTCTAATGCAGTGCCCGTGTGGATTAAATCAAGGCGGAATCTCATGTAGCTCATCCTGGCATTCCTATCAGGGAAGCACAAAAGGTATTGCATGCGTGGAGTATGTGCATGTCTGAATTTAGCATAGGTGGTAAATGACATGTAACCTGCAATTAAATCGGAATTATGCGCCCACACATTCATAAAGAACAGTTTCTTTGTCAACTCTGGGGAGTCGATTAGGTCTTGCTTTGTCAAATTCAATGAAATTAGCACCTGGTTCATGCGCTTTTGATAGGCAGAAATAGAAGCCGGATTGTCGTCAGCTAACATCGATTTGAAATCCTCATACAGAGAGTTGGGATGTGGAGACAACATTTTCATGTAGGTGTTAAGCATGCACCATTCATACCTGTCAGCTAGTGCATGTAAGCCTAATTCATGTATCATAATGGGATTTGGCAGGTACCCCGGAAGACAATACCTTTTTCCATATTTTTCCCTGAAGTTTATTCAAGGTTGGGCCCATGTTCAACAAACATACATCCAAACTGTACAAGAGAATAGACTCGACCTTCATTAAATAGAAGTGCATCAGGGGAATGATGGAGAACTTGCAGTGGCGAAGAAAGATAAACCTCATCTGTGCAGACAGATGCATTAGTTTGACGTCTAGGATTACTTGCCAATTCCTGTTGGATATCTGATAACACAAATATGTCATCTCACTCATGATGTCAATCTGTTTTGAGTCAACATTATACTTAAAAACTTGGGGTTTTCTCTTAGCCATGAAGACTATGATGTTCGATTTAGCCGAGTTGATAGTCAGATTATTCAGATGACAATACTGCTGAAAGAGGTTCAATTTATTCTGTAGGCCAAAGGGTACTCTATCAAACAGAATGACATCATCGGCGAACGCCAACCAATTCAGGCGCAGCTTGCCCAAATTAACCGGAAAGATGTTTGCGTCCCATATTTTCTCAATATCGGCCAAGTTCAGGTGAAATAGGACCGCGGCCAAATTGCATACCTGCTTCACTCCAATTCTGGTTGGAATGCTGTCAGATAGTAAACCCTTCGAGTTGATGCGAACCCTGTACGAGGTATTTTGATGCAGAGCAATTATCGCTACCAACTGGAAGGGAATTCCGTAACACAGCATTTTCCGCCAAAGACGAGTGCGGAAGACACTGTCAAACGCAGATGATAGGTCCAAAGATGCCATATAGATTGGACCATTGGACCCGGTACGTGAAGACATTAAAAGATGTGCAAGAATGGAGGCATTTAGCGGAGTACCCATCGCCTTGCGAAATCCCACCTGGGCTTTATGATATGATATGATATGATATGATATGGTATTTGTAACGCGCCTATACACAAGTGTTTAGATAAGATACCAGCTGAGGAAAAGAAAGCTTCCAATTCGCTCAAAATAAAACGAGCAAAGACTTTTGCTGCTGTATCAATTAGGGCAATGGGCCTGAAGTTTACAGGATTATCCAAAGGGCCCTTTTTATGGATTGTATAATTATCTCGATGCTAAAACATAGTCAATTAGAGAGTGAAGGTTGCCACGCTGCCAGGAAACCACTGGACTATGGGAAGCGAGGGATATTGGATAAATGCCCCAGGCTTCAAAGAACTCAAACCAAAGCCTCCCTCTGCTTCGAGACTTCCTTACGTACGGGGCTGCATGGCAGGTGACTGATTTTTTTTTGTCCAATTACAAACATGCATTGAGATCTCCACCAATCAAGATTTCATACAGTGGATAGATCAACGAAGCATTAGACAATGTCCGATTTAATGCCTTTATCTTAATTTCCAGAGATTCGGCATTTGGGTTCCAATAAATTGATAGCAACAAAAATGAGTGTAAGGTGTAACCTGTGATACACAATTCCGCCAATAGAAAAGTATCCGACTTGCCCAATAAATTTGCCTTAAATTTCAGGCAATTTTTGATAAGAATGACAATGCCACCACTCAGGCGGCCTTTCTAGTTGCGGCGAGCAGGTGCGCTAAAAGACATATAGCCATCTAAGACGATTTCATTCAAAGACATCGTTTCTTGAAGAAATAAAATTTACGGGACATTTTGAGTCCCCACCATTTTATGCCATGCCGCAAGATTTCTTGCGCCACAATTATTCCAGGATGCAAGAACAATGCTCGATGGTTATGAGTTAGAGGTATCTTCCTTCAATGATGCTGTCACATTTATAAAGGGCTCCAGCCACGTTAGACCACTTAATACCCGAGTCAACGAGGCCAATTGCTGTGATAGTTCTCTACTGTGGAGCCCATTTGTTACAGCATCTGGGCCACCCATAGCTCTGTCCTGAGATGCAGGCAGGGCAAAGTCCAAAAAGGACCATGTATCCTCCATGTCCCCAAACAAATGGGGATAAAGTCCCAAGGACTCAAAATCGTCCTTAAAATCCAAAATTAATTTAGTTACAATTTGGGCCTGGACTTTACACAGCACTCTATAGTTGTTGTGGTTTGCTAGTTTGACCCATTCAATGTCCTTGGTAGCTAGATTACGCAGAGAAGGGATCTGATAAAATGCGTTAATCAGAAATGACCTGTTAATCCGCGGTGTTCCATTTATATCAGAGTCGCTTACCCAGCCGAGTATTTGATTAATCTTTTTGAGAGTCTCCGTAAACGACAAATTTACAGTGTAAGGAGGAACTGATTTAGCCTCCATAGAGGATACCCCCTCAACAACTGGTTTGTCCTAACTCACCGCCTTGGACAATACATGCGGATTCAGCCCAGACTCAACGAACTCCTCGTCTTTTGGGACAGCGGGACTAGCATCCTCCTGTAGAGCAGGACCCTTTTTTGCTTCCTTTACTAATAGTCAAGTGTTGCAGCGCGCCAGTTTCTTTTTTTTAATACTTTCTGGCGGCAGTCCTCCTCGATTAGAGGGACTGCCGCCTTTTTGTTTTCGACACTTGGGAAAAAGATATGTAATTGAGATTGAGATTTATCTATAACTTTTCCCATAGGTTTTGGAACAGTCACCTGCACATTACCACTTTCCAGGGCCTTAATCTGGAGGTGTTTCTGACTTTCCTCATTCAGTTCCAGCAGATTTAGTGCCAGATCATCTACAATCAGGGATTTGATAATAGGGACAGGTGCAGTGACGTTAATAGGAGTGACATTTGACTCCACCGTGATTCTTGTTTGAGATTTTGAGATGATTGCTTAACCCTGGCAGAATTTAACCGTTTTTGGACTCTCAAAAACAATATCTTTGCCTTTCAAGAGATGAACTGCATCCCTCCTTGGCCCGTATTACTCACACCTGCAACAGCCGCCAACATAGGGTCTACGGACTTTGCAGGAGGCTGAAGATCGATTAAGTTTGTTAAGGCAGAAGGACTATCCGGAGAAGGGGATATCTCCTTAACAGGCACCCTTGCTCCAATTGGCGACTCAGGTTTCATTGAGACTTGCGTTTTTGAAAACTCAGAAAACAGCAGCTGTTCAACTTGAAGCAGGCATTCATGGTGCAGTTTAGCCACCTCCAAAAAGATTAATAGGGTCGTTATTGCCATGCTCTGTTACCAGAACGTTTGAACCTTTTAGAGCTTGGGAGTATGATCTTTGTGGTAAATGGGTATCATAGACCATGTTGGCAGTTTGAATTCCCTGTGAAGTTTACCAGGGGACTAGGTGAGCATGGAACAACAGCTGGGTGGTAGGATTCCTTCATTTTTTCTATTTGATTGATATAGAAGGATTTCAATTGTGCCTCAGACAAGATATATCCTTCTAGTTTGCTGATTTTTTCCTTCATGAAGGCTAAAGAGCCCTGCCTTTCTCTCAATGAACAATGCGTTAATTCATGGCCTTTGTCATGAAGATTGAGGATTCTTGAACTCACCGGGAGATTTTGTAAATCATGTGAAAATATATCAGTGGGAGAGTCCTCCGGAGTGGATGTTGGCATGGCAACTCCATTTGGGGCGGCATAGCCAGCACCTTCTTTCCTTAATTTATGATCACCCAGAGAGATTGGTAAGAAGTAACCTGTGGCCTCTGGATAACAATCAGAAGAATCTCCCCGACCCAAATCTATACCCATACCCGACTCCTGATAAAGGGGATCTAGACTTTCCCTTCTTGGTACACTAGGTTCTTTGTGGGTATATTTATCCGGGAGGTGAAGGTGTACTTGTTCGCAGAACACATGGGACCTAGATGCTGGTGAAGAGGGGCCAAGGGAAAGACGTACGCGTTTTCCTAACTCACTCATAATTGCAGGAGCAAGCATGGAAGTGTCGGCAATATGGGCAAAACCTTCCTGTTCATCCTTCGCTGCGCAATGACAGTCAGCTACATGGGGGAGATCACAAGCTATCTTCCCTTCATCATCATTTGCATCTTTTACTGAAAATTAGGGTAAATTCAAACCTACAGGAGCTACATGGGGAACAGACCCCATCTCAGCTGCCAGACTTATGGGTGAGGGAGGAGTGTCTAAAGAGTAATCCCAACAGCCGGCACGCCACAGTGGTGAGGCACGGAACGTTTGAATTAGCAGATTATCTTCAGCAGAGCAATGTCCTGTATATTCCCGCAGGCGGGGTTGAGAGGGAAGAGTATGGAGTAATTGCTGAGAGTGGGGCTCCCATGGCAGCTGGAATAGTTTCGAAACTTAGGGGTAAATATAAGGCACTCCCCTGAGAAAATGCATGAGAATAACACGACAACTGTGGTGAAGGGTCTAAGAAAGTCCATAACATTCTGGTCCAAGTTACGGTTGTCTCTGATGGGAAGGATTGCTATAACTAAAATGCCGAGATTTTTTGTACTATTTCAATAATGTCCATTACTATATCAGGTCCCTCTTCTTCCGCTTGTTGGAAGTGCTATTACGGGAATTCCTGTGGGGTGAGGCTTGACATAAACTAGCACTGGCTACACTCTGCCTACCTTATAGGGAGGGGGGAAACAACTGCCGGATCTGGAGAGATACTATTTGGCAGCACAGCTTAGCTATGTAGCCAAGTGGCTCTCGGACGAGGCCACCTCGGAATCAGTGCTGCTACAGCAACTGGTAGCCCCGGCACGCTTGAAGAAAATACTATGGTTGCCACTGGAGTGCCTGGGTAGCATGCCCATGATAGTGGCACTGGGGTGACAGGTGTGGCATAGGACGATGACACTGATGAAACTTGAGAGCCCCTACTCACCTGAGTCGCCAATTGCAGCAGATGTTTGCAATAACAGTACGGATCTAGCAGTGGTTAGGCACTGGGAGAGATGGGGTATCTACACCTGGGGGGGACATGTCTGTGTAAGGGGTGTTCAGGGAGTTTGGGTCATTGCTCGAGCAAGAGGGGCTCCCCAAGGGGCAGTTTCTGTGGTATCAGAGGGTCATGAAGACGGCAAGAGGGAGAAGAGCAGAATGGCCTGAGGAACCGGTAATAAGCCCCTAATGACCCTAATGCACACCCTGAGTGATGGCTGGAAACCGGTGTCCAGAATGTATGGTCTATTGATAGACAGGCCCAACCCTAGGAGTACAGTACTGAAAGAACGTTGGGAGGTGGACTTGGGAGGAGATCTAACGGAAAGGGAGTGGGAACGAACACTAGTAAAAAGTGTCCAGGAACTCTTGCTTCAGACTAATCCAGCTGAATGTACTATACCGTACCTACATGACACCACATAAGATATCCAAATTCAACATCAACACGCAACCATCGTGGTCCTGGCCAGGCGTGATGCAAGCGAGAATGATACACATGTTCTGAGGATGCATGCACATACAGCGATTCTGGACACGAATAGAGCAGTCCTGCAGGAGAGCTGGGATAGTACGATACGAATGGACCCCGAAAGAATGCCTGCTGGGGTCATACCCTAGAGACAGCAGGTTCAAACATGTGCTATAATTCATGGACATGGCATGTATACTGACCAAAAGATGCATAGCAATGGCCTGGAAATCGTCTACGGGGCCGAAATAAACACGCTGGTTTAAGGAATTTGAGCACTGGGCAGAGGTAGAAACTAGAGTGTGGAGTGGGGTGACTGTGAGAACTGGGGAGAATGTGAGTGTTACTTATGAAGGTTGGAAGACGCTGGTTTGGAATATGTTCCATCCCTCAGATGACAACCCCCCGTGAACACTTGCACATCACTAGTAAGTCAACTGCAATCTGATGTAAAAGGAAAATAACAGGTCAATGGTACAGCTCCAGGTGCGGAATCCCGACAAACGAAAGCTGGTGCCACACAAAATACACCTGACCATCCATAGAAAGCGGAATGCTGTTGAGTAATATATACTGCTTGATACGTGAAGAAAGTTTGTGTTTGTTAATGTGTTAACTTGTTGTTTAAAGGGCATGGACTTAAATAAATACACAAGCTTACTGTGCTAGTAAGTTTAAATGTGTGATGCCTGTACATGTACTTATATACAAATGCCAATAAAAACATTTTAAAATAAAATAAGGTCGAGGATTGAGTGCGTGGGCAGTGAGGGACCTAGCATTAATCAGGGTACATATCAGGGGAGGGAATGGCAAAGGAATCTTTTGTTCCGTATTAGGTGCTGTGTCAGGCATATTGGTGGTGATCATAGGCTTTAGTGCAAAACTGCATGCTCGGGTTCAGTGACACAGGAATTAGTTACATCTGTTTATACTGGGGGTAAGGGGGTATCCAGTTGGGATATCTATGTATGGTTGTCTGGGCTCTGAGGTGGCAAATGCAGTCTGGATTTAGGCATGGCATTGGGGAAGGTGCATTGCAGGCATGGTACGTTTTGGCGATGGTTTTGGGAGCACATGTGGTGGCAGTGTGGCCTTTAGGCACACATGTGGTGGCAGTGTGGCTATTGGGTGCACATGCGGTGGCAGTGTGACTCTTGGGTGCACATGCGGTGGCAGTGTGACTCTTGGGCACACATATGGTGACATTGAGGGTCTTGGGATTCCCCGGAGCACTGTTCCTCATGGGTGCAGGTGGGAACCTGGTGGGGGGGTGCACGTATAGCGGTGATGTGAGGTTTGGGGCTCACTAATTAATACATTACCTGTGTTGAGTGCTGGCAGGGACATTCTGGTGTGAGGTTTGGGGCTCACTAATACGTTATCTGTATTGAGTGCTGGCAGGAACATTGTGGGTGGTGGGAGAAGTAGGGTGGAATAGTCTGGGCGCCATGAGTTTATATTGAGAGTGCAACTATGTGGGAGTTTGTCATGGATGAGGCAGGAGGTTATTAGACAATTGTATTTACTTTGCAGTGAAGGTAAAAACAGCGAGAGGGTGCTAGAGTAGCTATATTTAGTGGCAATATTGACCGATGCTGGATATTTGCGTGGAAAGGTGTGGTGAGGCGCAGGCGTACACTGCCCTGGAGTAGACATGTGTACACAAGCCAATAGAGGAGGAGGGAAAGTCGTTGGCACAGGAGATACAGGCTGATCACAAGCAAATAAAGTAACATGATTTAGTGCGGGTATCGAAGAGGTTTTACTCCTCTTACCTTGTGAAATGGGTGCGTTCACGAGAGGATTGTCTCGAGTAGTGATGAGATGCATGTGCGTTTCATGCTGACCAGCTACGGTAGGCTTGAATGTTCTGGTTGGTATGACGAGGTTACAGGGTGCAGAAGGATCGCGAATAACGCCAGTCACGCAAGGACAGGCAAAGACAGGCTTGCTTAGCCTTACATGTAAGTCTTGAATGAGAGACTTCTTTGCTATCTGGCTCACAGGCTCTTTTGTATTCGATGCAGCAGGTATTCAATCAGGATTCTGTTCAATATAGGGTGGATGCTTAGCTGGAAGACTGCTATAGACTAGTTTTGCAACGCTAGTCTGGCATAAGTAAACAACTTGACACCGTAAACAGCTTTTGCACGGAGTGTGATCAAAAAGTTAATAAAGACAAATGTAATGGCCTGTTATTTAACAAAAAGAGTTCTGGTCAGCCTCCAGCTTAAAAACAAAACCATTAAGCAAGTTAGTCACTTGTGCTATCTGTGCCTGAGACGGATGGCTCACGGGCGGGGCCGACCAAGTGGCACGAAGAAAATGCACTTTCTCGCAATGAGCCGTACCACATTACGTTTCGCCAATAGACTTGGTGGTAGAGCAATTATGCCAGCTACTGAGGTACATAAAGCACAGGCCTGCTTTGCAACGCTGTATGTGGCTTAACTCTAGGAACACATTCCCATTACACACATTCAAGTAGAGGAAAGCGGTTTCCTCAAAAAAAAGAATACTAGGATTAACCAACAGCGCTCCTATGGTGCCCATGTACTTTCAGCTTGGTTTCCGCCCACTTAGCTATAAAGCAAAACTTAAATCTATTATATTCTGGCTGCACATCAATACAATGGTGGATCTGTCCTTCCACAAAAACTTTTTGTGGGAGTTGGTCGAATCAACAGAACAACCAGCTTGGAAGAGGACTAGGTTGATAAAGTATTCTATGAATAGCCTATATTTGTCAAAATTTTGAAACAAGAAAGATGCACGCAATCTAATTATGAAGATGTACGCAACATTGTAAAGAAGAAATTACTCATCGTAATCTTTCTATGGATTCTTTTTCTGCAGATTCCTCAACTGATAGCTATCCTTATGCAGCTCTGCTGCTTTGGAAAACTTCAACAGGAGGCCTACCGGACCTTGACTCAGCCGTTGTTCTGTCTTGTTCGGCGCTCAATTGTCAGTTCCGGACATGACATCAGGCATCGTACATATACTGTGTCACTACGCCCCACACCTTAGCTGCCCTTTTTTCCCCTGTGCTTGAACGCTGCAGAGGAAATGGCGGGAGACAAGGTAATCAGCCTACAAAAAACTTGGAAAAGGGAAACATCCCAGAATGAAAACTTTTTTTTTAACCATGGGAAAACAAATGACTAGCCCGATAGGAGCGGTCACATCAGAGCCATCACCAGGCATCTCTTCGCTTAGATAGGTGCGCCAGGCCAAAAGAACTTTCTGAGCGGGGATGGACAGGAGGGGCGATGAGGCATCTGCAGGAGAATAATCCTTAAAAAGATCATTACTGTGAGTAATTTCTTTCCTTTAGTGGATTGCTTTTCGTTTCTCCCTCAGATTCCTCATCTGATAGACTCCCCAAGCAGTTAAGATAACAGCGGTGGACAGAAAGTGTTAAAGTTGCAGATTCTGCAGCACTGCCCTACCAAAACATGCATCAGCCGTGTGGGAAACATCCAGACAATAGTGTCTAGTAAATGTGTGGCAGCACGACAAATGTCCCTAATAGGGACTCCGCTCTGTAAGGCCGTAGACGCCAATACTTATCTCGTCGAGTGTGCCCTGATGCCTGAAGGAAGCTCTTTTCTGCAGATTAGTAGCACTGCGCGATGCACATGATGATCAACAGCGATAGAGTTGGCTTAGTTACAGACAGAGCTTTGCGCGACAAAGATGGGCCACGAACAGGTGGTCAGATTTTCGGAACTCGGAAGTCCTAGCAACATAAAAGTTGAAAGCTCTTTTGGGGTCTAAGCAATGGAACCGCTCCTCCTCAGAGGGATGTGATGGGGGTAGAAAAGGGGTAGGTATATGGTCTGAGAAAGGTGGAATTCAGATACCACTTTAGGAAGAAAACCAGGTCTTACATTAAGGGAAATCTTTTCCCGAAAGAACCGAAGGAATGGGGGCTTGCAACACAAGGTCTGAAGTTTGCGAACTCTCCTGGCTGAAGTAATCGCAACCAGAAGGGCTGTCTTCAAGGATAGCAGCCGTTATGAACAAGAATGCATGATATGATATGGCATTTATAACGCGCCTGTACACAAGTGTTTCTAGGCGCGACAAGACAAGGAGGGGGAAACAAAGGGAGGACAAAACAACTATCTTACTAGGCCCTGTGTCATTCAGATTGCGCAAGTGCAGGGAGGTTGAAGGGGAGAAGTGCCGAGGGGTGGGGAGAGTACAGCCAACGGGTGGCTCATAAGTGCAGAGAGAAGAAACTGCAAGGTTGCAGATACAGACCACAAGTGCTAGAGGAGCCGGTAGACAGTGCAAAGTGCAACTGGACATGCAGGAGCCTGTGTCCAAGTTCAGAGGGTGGCCAGGTGACCAGTGCGTGGAGCAGTCGGGACATCAGCAGGGGAGAGGAACAGAGAAAGCGGAACCGAACAGGAAGGTCTTGAGTTGCTTTCGGAACCGAAGTGGTTCTGCTCAAACGGAGGCGCCATCAAGAACGTTAGAATCAGATTCAAATCCCAGTCTGGGACAACAAAGGGAGTTGGCAAAAACATATTTACAAGGCTCTTCAGGAATTGGTCCATAACCAGGATCGTGAAGAAGGAACCTTAATCCGGGGACCTTTTAAACACAAACAAGGCCACCAAATATCCTTTGACTATGGTGAACAGTAGGCCCGCTGAGGCCAGTGACAGAAGGAACTTCATCACTGCAGTGGTGGGGCAAGAGATGGGGTCAATCTCCCTTTCCCTGCACCACGCCTCAACTGTACAATGACCTGGTAGATGGTCTGCGTGCAGCCAGCAACACCTCAAGTACTTGCTCAGAGGGGTCCCAGTCATCATACCTCATCCTCTAAAGAGACAAGCATGTAGGTTGAGGGACTCTGGGTTCAGGTGAAGCACCGCAACTTCCGACTGGGTCAAGAGATCCGGGTAGCTAAGCAACTGGTGAGGTGGGCAGCTGGTCAGATCCAAGTGGTTGGAGTACGAAGTTCTCCTCGCCCAGTCCAGGGCGATCAAGATCATGGTTGCCTCAAACCTCTTTAACCTCCTGAGAACCCATGGAATGACAGGAACTGGGGGGGAAGGCGTAGTGGAGCGGGAAGATCCAATCCACCAGAAACACCTCCCCAGTGCGCCCTTTGCTGGGAATTCCCTTGAGCAAAACTGTCTGCACTTTCTGTTGGACTCCGTGGCAAACACATCCACTGATGTGGTACCCCAGTGAGAGAAGACCTCCTCTAGGACTTGCTGGCACACCTCCCACTCGTGTGAGACCATGCTCCGCCTGCCCGGAGCATCCGCCAAGCCGCTCTCTGTCCCCGCCAGATGAACTGCTAAGACACCGAGATTTAGTTCTCCAGCACCCAGAAGCACAGCTTCATCGCTTCTCTGCAGAGAGGGGGGGGGGTACTGCACACCACCCTACTTGTTTAGGTAGTGCATGGCCTCTGTGTTGTCCGTCAGAATCAGGTAATGCTTCCCCTTGAGAGATGTGGCAAAAGCCTTCAGGGCTAACCTGATGACTCGCAACTCCAGCCTGTTGATGTCCATCGATGATGAAAGGCCGCTCACCTGCAAGTCCTCGCAGTGAGCCCCCCAGCCCTTCAGAGACGCATCCGTGACCACTCGGGCCGGAAGGGCTACCCGGCCACGAGATTGCTGCCACCAGTTGAGATCGTCGACACTGACCACACCCTAAGGGATCCGTGAAGGCTCTGAGGTACTGAGACCACTGACTTCTGAGGAGCCACTGAAGGGATCACTTGCACAACTTGCACAACCTGGCTTCTGGGACTAGAAAAATACAGAAGGCCATGAGATCCAAGAGGAGGAGGATGGAAGCCGCTGGTAATGTGGCGTGGTTCCGAAACATTTCCACCATCTGTGTTATGCTGTTGGCTCCCTCCTCGGCAGCGAAATCCTTCCCTACCCGAGTGGCTAGAACTGCTCCGATGAAATGCAGCATTTGGACTGGTGTAACTTGCGACTTCTTCGAATTCAGGGAAAAGCCCAGCTTCTGCAATAGTAGGCAGGTATCCTCTACATGAGACAAGACCTGTCCCACTAACTTCCCTCGGATCAGCCAGTAGTGCAAATACGGGAATACATGAACCCCTGGATCTCCTGAGGTGAGCTGCAACTACTGCCAAGAGCTTGGTGAAGACCCTTGGCGCAGAGGTCAACCCAAAGGGAAGCACGTGGAACTGATAGTTCTTGTCCCCTACGAGGAACCTCAGGAACTTCCTGTGCATTTGATCTATCGGCACATGGAAAGAAGCGTCCTGCAGATCTATTGACACTATCCAGTCCTTAAGTTCGAGAGTGTGGAGAATTTCTCTCAGCATCATCATCCTTGTCATTCCTCAGGAACTTCTTCAAGGCCCTGAGGTCCTGAATGGGACGCAGACCTCTCTTCTGGGGTACCAGGAAATAACGGGAATACCAACCCAATCCTCTCTGCGCGGGAGGTACCTCTTCAATGGCACCCTTCAACAACAGGACTCTCAGTTCTTTCTAGAGCTCTGTCCGGAGGTTTTCTTAAAAAGGGCTGACAATAACCCCACAAAATGATGAGCTGTAGAGCCCAGGCATTGGCGGTAATGCTCTGCCAACTGTCCACGAACCGGTAAGTTGTGGGAGGGGAAATCAAAGTGGCTTAGAGGGCAGAGCCTCCCCCACTGCGTTGGCGGTAACTTTGTTACCGCCAACTTTACCAATATGCCAAATTACGAGTGACCCAAAATTCCTGCTAAGTTACCACTGGTGGAATTACCTCCCACGCTAAATCCACCAAGAATCAGCAGGAACAGCGCCTGTGCTAATTCTTACGACAGAATTACAGCCAAATGTCAAAAACCCATTACCGCAAGATTACAAGTTCAAAAACAGCAGAAGTAATTTCTCCAAACACACAGCACAATTGCCTTCACAAAAAAGATGGAGGTAAATGCAGACAGGTGTTACAAATCAAGGTCCAGGTGCACCCGATCTACACAGGTGGAGTATAAAAGGCCCTCATTCACCCCCAACACACATCCAAGCAAGATGTAGTTTATGGGCTCAACAACCTGATACTCTACATTGAGCTACAGCAGCATGCTGGACCACCGCAGGGAAGGAGACAGGCACAATCAAGGAGTAGGAGATGTATGCAGCAGAGGGCACCAATACCACTTGTCCGACATCCCAATGGACACTCACAGGCAGTCAATTAGTCACCTTATAAAGACTGGACAGTCCAACAATCGCTGACTTGCTCATCCTGACACAGGCACAACTGCAGAGTGCCATTTCCATTAGAACAGGCACCCACCTGCCGAAGCTTGTGGCTGTCCTACATTTATGTGGCACAGGTGCCTTCCAACACACAGTAGGGGCACTGTATGGCATGTCCCAGCCCATATTTTTAAAGCTGCTGGACCAATTGCTGGATACCCCAATGATGCACGCACATTGGCACATCTCCGTGCCCATACTCCAGGCTCATGCTGCCAAGGCAAGGTTCTACAACATAGCACATTTCCCCAACACCATTGTGGCATTGGGCTGCACCCATGTGTCGTTAGTACCACCCCAGGCAACAGAACAGGCATACCGCAACCAGAAACAATATCACTCGATGAACGTACAGATGACCTGTGATGCTGATCTCACCATAACTCACTGCTGTGCCCAACTTCCTGGGGCCACACATGATGCACTGATTCTGCGCAACAGCACCCTTCCTGCGTACATGGAGCGGCAAGGGGACAGCACACCTGGCTCATGGGTAAGGAGCACTCAGACCTGACTGCCAAAAGCACCAACATGCATCTGGGGCACGTAATCAGTAGTAAAATGAATGAACCACAATTCCCATGATGCAACAACAATACTCAGAAAAGGCAAGGCAGCCTGACAAACACACCCCAAGATACAGACCCGACACATGTGATGACACAGAGCATACAGCCATGCAAAACAGCAACACACAATCAGGTCAACGTACAACCCATGCAAGCGTATTCATGAACTGTGAATGGCGTACTGCCACACCGTAGCTGACCAGTGCATTGCCAATGTCACATTAGTGACAGACTACACATGACTGTCGACTCCCACAATGCGTATGATTGCAAAGCAGCCATTTGGCCCATGTCCCAACAACCCCGATGCACACAAGGTGCCCTGTGCTGATCCACTGAGACATGCATATAGGGGTATGTACGTCAACACCATGCACTTGTTCCCCGGACCACACACCGCCATGTCTCGCACTGTCCATTCATGTCTTGCACGTGACGCTGGATAACGCAGGTGCCCCAGATAATGACCCCGGTGCTAAACCACAGGAGATGGCCTATAATGAGGCACAGAGGAGAACAAGATCACGCATTGAGAGGACATTTGGCCTCTTGAAATCCAGGTTCAGGTGCCTACATCACAGAGTGGCACACTGATCTACAGTCCTGAAAAAGTTGGGAAAATCATAGTGGTCTGCGCCATGCTGCACAACGTGCATATGCAGGAATGTAGCAATGCCCGCAGATGTGGACAATGACCCCCCTAGCTCTGATGAGGGAGAGGCTGGAGGAGGGAACAGGGCACCCCAAGCCATACGTGGGGAAGCAAGGGAATGGCGGATGGTCCGCCAGGATCTCATTGACATTTATTTTTTTACTCCAGACACAACAACCTTACATGCAATAAATGCAATTGTCTACATTTTTTAATATTGGCAACAAGGTAACACCATACCCAACACCAACTACCAACCCACCCGCATCACCAACTACTGCCCCACACACCCATCCCCAACACCAAGTACTACTGCGCTTATCCACCTTGTCCGCAGGCCGGCCTGGCAGCATTAGAGGCACGCGGTTGTGAGTGCCTACGCAGGGTGCTCTGCAATGACCCCTCAGTAGAGGTAGCGGACTGTGAGCTCCCGTGCAAGCTTCCCTGTAGATGTTCCATGCTCAGATGTATGGCTCTGGCCATGGTCTCATGTGATGATGACATTTGTTCAGCTAGCTCCCGGACCCTCTGGCTGGTGAGACACAGGCTTGTATTGCATGTAACTGAGCTCCTGCAGAGATGGCCTCAGCATGCCCCATATGTTCCTGTGCAATTGTGCACATTTCTGCCTGCCTCTGTTACATCCGGTCCAGACGGACTCAGATGGCCTGGAGAGTGGGGGCAGGCACTGGGGTTTGCATTGGGTCATGTACGTCGTGCTGGGCATGACGCTGAGTATCCCCGGCCTGATTGTCAGATGAGTCCTCTGCATAGCGCCGGGCACGGCGAAAATCATGCTGGGTTGGCGGCGTGTGCAGCTGGGAGAGTCTGGGCATGGGGGAGGATTCAGGGGGAAAATGGCGGACGGGGGAATGTAGGTGGCTGGATGCAGGGGAAGCACCCTCATACTGGTCTACATCCGTGGCAGCAGTGGCATGCTGTGATTGCTGGCTCGCATCCTCACCCTGACCCACCTATGCGTCCACAGTCAGACCCGATGGGACTCTGTCCTGGCATCTTTGTGGTGGCACAGATTGCACATTTGGGGTCTGTGTTTACCCTGTGGGCTTGTCCGTCTGGACGGCCGGAGTATGTCAGTGGCCTGATGGACTGGTGCCACTTCTTGGGCCAACAGGTCCGCCTGATAGTTGAAAAAAAATAAACTCCTTCTGCCGCAGTTTATATGGGACCGATGTCCTCTTGATCTCCCTGGTTGGCGTTGAAAAATCGACGTCATGGACTCAAAGAATCCCGACCTGGAGAGGTGGACAAAGGTATTGGGTCTTGGCTATCACCGTGACGTCGGGAACGTTCGCATCTTGATGGCCTCGGGAAGGACCGGGCGTAGAGTGCTTCTGCGCCTTTCAGGGTGTCGAGCATGTGAGAAGTCGGGAGTACCGAGCACCACTTCCGCCACAGATGCTTGTTGTTCGGGGGCGCACTAGCACCTGCAGCAGCCTGCGTTTTAAACATAGCCAGCATTTGGCTCTTGAAATCTTCCCACTCCTCTCGAGTAGTCGGCCCAGCCGAGGGCTTACCTTTCTCTGATGTGCTGGACTCATGTCAACGACGGTGGCACTTCTTGTGCGAAGACGAGGAAGAGTGACTCCTCGAAAATTTGTATTTGTTTATTATTTGTATCGCGCACCTAACCCTGAGGTAACTGGGTGCTGGAAAACCTGAGAATGTTACAGGCAAACATACATAGGATAGCAACAATCGGGTCGACCAATGGTTACAGATAGGTCTGGTGGGCAATAAATACATATAAGAGCATAGGAGTCAGTACAATGAAAACACTAGTAACAGTCAGTTGAAATCATCTGTGGTTGGGTAGTGGACTGTGACTTCATAGGATAGGCTTATCAGTGAGCCAGCTCTTTGCTCTGGTTCTGAAAGCACAGAAGGAGGGTTTCATTCTGATGGTAGGAGGCAAGGAATTCCAACATTTAGCGGCTTGAACTGGGAAGTTAGCTCCTACCGCAGTTTTTAGGTTGAACCTTGGTACTGTGAGATAGTGTGAGTGGAAAGATCTGGTGGGTCGTGCTGGTTGGTGTTTGACTGACAAGTACTTAAGGGCCGAGTTTGACAGGCATTTGTGGGTGATTGCCAGAGTGCGAAAAGTTATTCTATCGCGCACCGAGAGTCCGTTGGCCTCCCTTCTGAGACTCGAGATGTGGCTAGATCTAGGAATGTTTAATGCTGATCTCAGGGTGTTGTTTTGTAGGACCTGTAGCCGGTTAAGATTCTGTTTAGAGGATCCTAGGAAAAGTGTGTTGCAATAACCAATCTTTGATAGCGCTAAGGCTCTGGCTAGCGTAGTACAACTGTTGGGGGATAAGTATGATTTACAGGCATTGATCAGCTTGTTGGTGTAGGCTGTAGATGACGCAACAGAGCTAACTTGTTTCTTTAGGGACAAAGTAGAATCAAGATAAACTCCTAAGGTTTTTATTTCCTTGGCAACTTTGATCGGATTCCCATCAATATTACAATATTAAAGGATATATACCGCGGGTCGAGTTTGTTTAGGCGTGCCTGAGTGCAGACAATCAAGAGCACCGTCTTTTCAACATTGAGGCAGAGGCTATGGGCAGCCATCCAAGTATGGATTTATAAGTAAATTATAAATCCTGGATTCCTCATCGTAGCATCCTGTGAGCATGATGAGAACCTGACTCATCTGCGTAGTTCGTGTAGATGACACCCATGTTATCCAGATGATCGAAGAGGAGCTTTGTGAATATGTTGTAAAGCGTTGGTGAGACGCAAGAGCCCTGGGCACCCCGGAGTGGATAGGGATCTGGTCTGCTGAGGGTGATAAAACTCTGGTAGTTCGATTGGATAAGAAGGATTTGATCCAGTTGGACACGTTGGTGGAGAAGGCAGCTTCTGTAGTCAGATTTTCAGTGAGGATTTGGTGATCGACCGAATCAAATGCAGCTGAGAGGTCTAACAGTAGAATGGGCAGGTTACCTTTGTCTTTAGCCTCGTCCATCTGTATTTTCAGGTATAGGATGGCTGTCTCCGTGCCATGTCTGGGCCGAAAGCCAGATTGTCAGAGGCTAAGTAGGCTATTATCCTCCAAGTGTTTCTGGATTTGCAGGTGTTCAACTCTGTCCAGAATTTTTAAGAGGAAGGGGACAGTTGTGATAGGCCTATAGTTCGTTGGTATGTTAGGGACTAAGTTTTTAAAAATGTTTTTTAGGGTGGCATGACCCAAGCCTCCTTGAGGTTGTTAGGGACCAGGCTGGCATTGAATGAAGAATGTATCACTGTGGCAATGAAGGGGGACAATTCTTTGGCACCTTCCTTGATGATAGGGCAGATATCTCCTTGACATCTTGAGGGTTTTAAGCCTCTAATGATGTCTTCCACTTCTTTAGGAGGGACTGGGGGGGAATGCAAATGGCGGGCACTGAGGGGCTTGTTGCTCAGGCGAGTGCTTTGTAGAAGAGCCACTCGTGAGGCTGTTCTTATACAGTCCCCTGCTGGTGGTGCTAGGGATTCCAATTCCCTTAGGATGCTGAAGAGCTCCCTAGTTCTTGATTTAGCGTTAAGGAGTGTAGTATTGTAGGTATCTTTTTTGGTGGCGAGGATGGTAGATTTGTAGGAGGCAGCCGCTGTGTTGAACAATGCCTTGTTGTGAGTGGTAGGCGATTTTCGCCATATAGTTTCAGCCACTCTTAGCACTCCGCAGGATTTTCTGGCGTGAACCATCTGTTTAGGTGGGCAATTGGTTTGGCCTCTTTTTAGTTTGAGCGGTGCAATGATGTTCAGGGCGGTGCAATGATGTTCAGGGCTGACTCTAAGGTATCGTTATAAAGGTCCACTAGATTATTCAAATCTAGGTTCTTACAGTTGGTTGCGTCCAGGATGTTATTAAAGGCCGTACGTTAGGTAGTGTTATGTTATGGATATTTCTAGAGAAAGTTGGGGGGCAATAATAGGGTTCAGGGCAGTTGTCCCCTGGATAGCAAAGGATATGTAGTGGTGGTCTGACCAGGCGATGGGTTCATTCTGAAGTATTTTAGTGGAGCAGTTAAGGTCTGACAACCAATCCAGAGTTCGACCCTTGATGATATGCATGGGCTCCATGATTCTGTGCTTAAAGCCAAGCTGGGAGATGGAGTTTTCCAAAGCTAGGGTGTTGGTATCGTTGTTGTCCTGGAGCCCTAAATTAAGGTCTCCAGGTAAGATGATTTGAGAGCCTAATTTAACATCAGAGGATATGAGGTGTGTGATATCTTCCTCGAAAGAGGAGATGGGACCTGGTGGGCGGTAGATGAGGTGCAAAAGGATAGTTTGGCTAGCTGTTAGCAGGATTTGAACTGATAAGAGTTCGGCAGTGGGTAGGCTGGTATGGGAGGTGGTTCTGAGGCCCAGATGGGTTTTTGCTATAAAGGCGACTCCCCCTCCTCTGCCCGAGTTTCTGTCCGCTCTGATAATAGTGAAGCCCTCGGGGAGGGCAAGGGAAAGTGTGGGGCCCGCCGCCTGGTGAAGCCAGGTTTCTGTGATGGCGAGAAAGTCCAGGTGGTTTGCAGAAATTAGGTGCATGGGCAACTAAGGACCGTGTATTGATCAGTGCTCCTTTGATGGTAGGAGGCGTTGCAGCAGATAGTGGTCCTCCTGTGCTTGTCACAGCAGTGGGTGAAGGATCCCTGGTAGGGGTAGTGGAAGTCGGAAGATTAAGTATCTCTGTAGCTGCTGCTGAGCATGTGGTCGGCAAGCGCTTTTCGGATTTAGATGGTAGGAGTTGATAGAGCATCCTTTCGGTCACCTTATGGTTCAGGAAGCGAGATACTAATCTCTTGTTTCTGGTGTTCACGGGGCACGGTATTAGTGGAGTAGGTGGTGTGGCAAAGCTCTGGATCCATTCTGATGGGCTGTGTGAGTTAATGGGGAAATCCCTGGGGGAAGTGACATCTACGGGAGTGTTTTTGCCAGATTGGTAGCGGAGGGAGGAAGTTGGCAGGCGTGATTGAATGGAATAGTGGGAGAATTGAGGCCATAGTTAGGGTGACTCTGTGGAAGGCGGCCATGAGGGCATAGAGAAGATATCCTGAAAGGCGCTGTTAAGAGTACAGAGGTGGAGAGCCCTTAGTGATCCCACTAGTGTGCGAGGGGTGGTGTTCTGAGACTTGGTAGCACAGCAAGAGGAAATTGGTTGCGGATGAGGTTCTAATGAGCTAGAGGCACAACAAGAAACAAAAGGTTGAGAGTAGGGTCCTAACAACCTAGATGCATAGCACGATGTGCAGTCTCATTGTAGATTGTAATGACGTATCAGCATAGAAGATGTGTAGCAGATGCAGTGGCTAGATGCTTGGTCCTGGCGACCTATAGGCATATCATGATACAGTGTGTTGACTATGAGGTTCTAGTGACCTGTGGGAGTAACACAGTGCACAGGCTAAGTAGGTATAACACAATGCAGTCGAGGTTTTCAGAAATATTTGTCTAAATTTCAGACAAAAAACAGAGTTGAAGACTTGGGTCGTGTTCCTCACAGCAGTGTGTCGAGTGTGCAGTAAAAAGGAACTAAGGTTTGGGGCGTATCAACATAGTATATGTACGACACCTGATGTCACATCCGGAGCCGACGATCGAGCGCCGAGCAAGACTGATCGACGGCTGAGTTGAGGTCCACTCTGCCCCCTATTGAAGTTTTCAAAAGCAGCAGAGCTGGATGAGGATATCTATCAGATGAGAAATCTGCGGAAGAAAAGCAATCCATTGAAAAGTAACTACAATGTGTGGTTTTTGAGCTCTTTCTTGAATGATAAACCCCTCAGAGCCTTGACTTTGCAATATCTACCATTCAAAATAACTTGGAGCTAGGCCCATGGGTGAATTGCGAATCTTAACATTTAACATCAGGGTGCAACAATCCGGTTAAAAGGAAAAAAGTAGAGGGTCTTCTGAAAAGAGAGGGGGGGCAACATCATTATGCTGCAAGAGACCCACATTCAACTGCGGGATAAAAACAAACTGAGCATAAAGGGATATGACCTGCTGTGGCAGTCCAACACTCAGGACAAAAAGGCAGGAGTCCTGATAGCGGTACGTAAAAACCGGAATATCCACCTTCATGGGACGCTAATGGATAAGACGGGAGGTATATGTTTGCAAAGGTAACGATAGACGTGCTTCGCTGCATGTTAGCAACTATATATGCGCCAAACACGGGGCAAGACGGGTTTCTAAGGGAAGTAGTGGGGAAACTGGAGGGATACGCGGAGAGGGGGAAATCATTTTTGGGGGTGACTTAAATATGGCATGGCATCCAGCTGTAGGTAGGAGCTCGGGTAGCGGTCAGGGTCTGGGGGCACCTTCGAAACGACTGACAGTTAATAAGCCATTTGACACTGGTAGATGTGTGGAGAGAGCGCAATGCTCAACAAAGTGGTTTCACCCACTATTTGCACGTTTATGACTCAATGTCACAAATAGATTACCTTTGGGTGACGGCAGAACTGTTGGGGAAAATTATGGACATAGAAGTCGGGCCAATATCGATATCTGACCATGCCCCCTTAATGATGGAGGTGAAAGTGCCACATAGGCATAAGGCACTATGGAGATGGAGGCTTGCGCAGGAGGTCCTCCAGGACCTGCTACTGGGAGAAGAAAATCAGGGGGAAGCTACAGGAGTTTCTAGCCATTAACGATACAGGTGATGTAGGGCTGGGAGTTGTCTGGAACATCCTGAAGACGGTCATAAGGAACAAGTTACTTACCTGTAACTGTTGTTCTCCAGCATGGGTCTGGCATGGATTCACATGCTCATGAATATTCCCCGTCGTCAGGCTGGGAATCCTCGGTAAAGAAAAAACCAGTATCAGTTTCGTTTCTGATCTGTCTTTCGTAGTAATAACCAATCACTGGTCTCTGCGTCATACTGACCACAGCCAATGACTGCCCTCTACCTAAGCACCGCCTCTGGCAGCCATCTTCAGATTTGGAAGCACGTGAAGTGGCAGTATGACCAAGTGAAGAGCCGCAGAGGGGTAGGCGGGAGGGTTCGCATGTGAATCCATGCCAGACCCATGCTGGAGAACAACAGTTACAGGTAAGTAACTTGTTCCTTCTCCAGCATGGGGTCTGGCATGGATTCACATGCTCATGAATAAAGAATACATAGCAGTACACACATGCACAACCACGGGAGGTGGCAAAGGCTCAACATTAAGCATCACATCAACTCAACATTAAGCATCTTACCTCCTCACCAGGCTCACCTCAGGCGAACAGGTTGCGCAGCACTGCTTGGCCGACCCTGGACTCCTCCCTGGAATCCCGGTCGACGCAGTAGAATTTCGTGAAGGTGTGCGTCGACCTCCACGTAGCAGCCCTGCATATGTCCAGCAGGGGCACACCAGATAGGAACGCCGTGGTAGCTGCGATCGCTCTGGTGGAATGGGCTCTCGGACGGCCAGGCAGCGGTCGGTTTGCCAACCGGTGACAGTACATGATACAGCCGGAGAGCCATCTGGAGACGGAAGCCTTCGAGAGAGCCTTCCCCTGATTGACAGGTCCAAAGTTCACAAAGAGTTGTGACGTCTTCCGAAAACCTTTCGTGCGGTCCACGTAGAACTTCAGCGCTCTAGCTACATCCAGCGAGTGCAAAGTCCTCTCAGCCGGCGACGAAGGCGACGGGAAGAACACAGGTAACACCAAGGGTTCGTTGAGATGAAAGTCCGACGGTACCTTGGGCATGAAGGAGGAGTGCGTCCTGAGCACTACCCTCGTGTCGTGGAAAGTCAAGTACGGGGCCTTGCAGGAAAGGGCCTGGATCTCTCCCACTCATCGTGCGGAGGTGATGGCCACGAGAAAAGCTGTTTTCCACGATAGAAACTTCAACGGGGCCGAGTGCAGAGGCTCGAACGGAGGTCCCATGAGTTTGGTCAGCACCACGTTGAGCTCCCACGCCGGGGCCGGAGCCTTCACCGGCGGGAACGATCTGAACAGTCCCTTCATGAACTCTTTCACCAGACGATGAGACCACAAGGACGTCCGGCCCGTGGTTCTGGTGTATCGGGAGATCGCAGCAAGATGAATCTTGATGGACGCGTGTGCCAGACCAGCTTTGGCCAGCGTCAGCAGGTACGGCAGCACTTGGGGAGCCGTAATCCGTAGAGGGTTAATCTTCTGTGCGTGGCACCAGACAGAGAACCTCTTCCATTTGTGTCCGTAGCATTTAAGAGTCGAGGACGCCCTGGCCTTTGCAAGAACCTCTCTGCAATCGGCCGGTATGTCGTATCCTCCAAACTCTAGCGCTGCAGGAGCCAGGCCTGCAAGTTCAGCGACTTCGGGTCGTGGTGGAGGATGGCGCCTCCTTCCCTGGAGAGTAGATCCGCGTCCGCCGGCAGCTTGATTGGCGGGGACGCCGACAAGTCCAGAAGGTCCGGGAACCATATCTGCCTCGGCCACGCAGGTGCGACGAGGATCATCCTGCACCGTGACCTCTTGAGCTGGTTGACGAGCCGGATTAGCAGAGGCAAGGGAGGGAACGCGTAGAGGAACAGGCCCTCCCAGGGGAACGAGAAAGCATCGCCCATGCTCCTCGTCTGGGGAAACCTGCTGGCGAACCTCCGGCACTTGGTGTTCGTCGCCGTCGCGAACAGGTCGATCTGGGGTGTGCCCCACCGTCGGAAGAGGCGATCCACCAGATCCTGCCGTAGTTCCCACTCGTGGCACGAGCGCAGCTCCCTGCTGAGTGAGTCGGCGATGGTGTTTTTTATCCCTGCCAGATGAAACGGCACCAGAAGAATCCCTTGGGCGACGGCCCAATGCCACAGGTCCTGCGCCTCCTTGGACAGCGCTGGGGACCTGGTTCCGCCCTGTTTCCTGATGTAAAACATGGTGGTGGTGTTGTCGGTGAAGATCCTCACCACCTTGCCCTTGAGGGACGGAAGGAAGGACCTGAGGGCCCAAAACACTGCACGGAGCTCCAGGACGTTGATATGCAGGGACTTCTCCGTCGGGAGCCAGAGTCCCCTTGCGTGCAGACTTTCGGTGTGCGCTCCCCACCCTTCTAGGGAGGCATCCGTGGTCACAGTCACCTGGTGGGCTGGGGTCTGGAAGTCCATGCCCGCCGTCAGATGCGCGCGGGTGCCCCACCACCGTATCGCTCGTCGGAAACTCTCGTCGAGCTTGATCCTTTCCTCGAAGCTGCCCGTCGTCTGGATCCAGCGCGCATCCAGGAACTCTTGCAACGGGCGCATCCGGAGCCTGCACATGGGAATGAGGTAGATGCAGGAAGACATCATCCCGAGGAGGGACTTGATGGACCTCACCTTGGCCGCGTCGGCCACCAACATCCGTTGCACCTTGCCCAAGATGGTCCTGGTCCTCTCCTCCGACGGGGAGGCCAGAAGGGACACTGTGTCGAGCCTCGCTCCCAGAAACAGTGCGACTTGCGCGGGCACCAGGTGGGATTTGGCGTAGTTCACGGAGAATCCCAGGTCCGTGAGGAGTTGGACGGTCCTTGCCGTGTGGACCACGGCGAGCTCCCTCGTCTTGGCGCGGATGAGCCAGTCGTCGCTGCCGTGTCAGTCCCCGTATCATCCCCTCGGGTGGACGGGGAGGAGGGCTGGACGGGGCGCGACGGTTGAAAAGGAGGCGGTGGATGGATCCTTCTTTTCTTGGTAGGGGGAACACCAGAAGGTCCCGGTTCTGGATCCCCCGACGGGAGAGGTTCCTCCGTCGGTAACGGTAGTCTCGTCCTTATCTCGGAGCATAAGGACTGTATAGCCAACAAAATGGCCGCTGAGTTGTCTTGCGGCGCTGGCAGAGGGGAATCCGACGGGCGAGCAGGGGCCCCGTCGGTATCCTCGACGATGTCGTCGTCGTCACCTGCGTCGGGGCCCATTCCGACGGGCTGGTCTTGTTCCACGCCTAGGCCGTGGCTTAAGACCTCGATCAGTTCCTCTTCTGAGGTTGAGGCCGAATCTACGACGACGCCCTGCCCCCCCTTCTTCCCCACGGAGGGTTTCACGGGGGTCCTATCGATGGGCACGAAAGAAGACTCCCTCCGAGGAGGCAGGGAGATTCTGGGCTCCGAGGCCGCCACCACTGGTGCAGCCTCCACAGGCTGGGCCAGGGCCGCCGCGACCGTTTCGATAGAGGGCTTGGTCGAATGGATCAAGGCCTTCACCACCTTAGGTGCGCTCACCGCCTTATCCTTGAGGGAGGGGGCACTGCCACGCTCCTCCTCTGCCTTAGAGCTCGACCGGGGTCTCTCCAGGAGCTTCGCCGGGTGCTCGGCCTTCCTCTTACCCGACCCAGAGCGTTGGCTCGTGGTTGATGGTGCCGTGGAGGGTGCGCCCTGCCTGGCGCCCGTAGAGCCCGACCGTTCGGCGCTCCCGGTGCCAGCGGACTCGCGGTGCTTGGCCTTATGTTGGGCCCCCGTCGCCGGGGCGCCCTCAAAGGTCTTAGAAGACCGCTCAGATTTCTTCTTCTTCTCGCCAGACGGGCTCTTACCCTCCAGCCAGCTGGCGAGACGTTGATGGCGGTCCTTCATGGTCCGTTCCGACATGTTGCCGCAAAATGCACAGTCCTTCTCCACGTGCGTCTTGTCCCCATGAAGGCAGTAAAGGCAGAAAGAGTGTTCGTCCTCCTTGAAGACGTTCTGCAGCTGGCATCCAGGGCAGGCCCTGAACAGCTTTCCGGGCGTCGAGCTTCCCTTCTCCTGGGCCATCTCCGAGACCGGGCCTGAGAAGCTTCTGGAGTCCTCCGAAGTGTAGCTCGACGAAATCTTCACCCTTGAGGGGCACAGATGAATCCGACACGGGTCCCCGTTGATCGGATGTAGGATCGGTGGAGCTTGAGGCTCTTTTGACCGAAAGAATCGAAGTTTTTGTGAAAAAGCGCGAAAAAATAGCACTAACGCTCGAGAGCAATAGCACGAGGATCCCAACACATGAACGTGCGGTAAAAATCTGAAGATGGCTGCCAGAGGCGGTGCTTAGGTAGAGGGCAGTCATTGGCTGTGGTCAGTATGACGCAGAGACCAGTGATTGGTTATTACTACGAAAGACAGATCAGAAACGAAACTGATACTGGTTTTTTCTTTACCGAGGATTCCCAGCCTGACGACGGGGAATATTCATGAGCATGTGAATCCATGCCAGACCCCATGCTGGAGAAGGGGGCAATTTATTGAAAAAAAAAGTGACTAAAGACAAGCAGAGGCAGGCTTGGGAAAGAGAGCTGGAAAATAAATTAACAAACATACAAAGGGAATGTGTGAAAAATCTGACGCTTTCTTTGAGAAGGGCTATGAGGCACGTGCAGGGACAGTTAGATGTCTTACACATGAAAAAAGCGGAAATGAGCCTCCTACGCCTCAGGCACTGGTACTACGCTAAAGCCAATAGAGCAGATAAACTGCTTGCGAGACAATTACGTGCACAGCAACAGAAGGGGATGATCAGGGCACTTTATAATAAACAGGGGTAAAGGCTCACAACAACCACTGAAATTGGAGAGGAGTTCAGAACCTTCTATAAAGATCTGTACTCCACCGAGAGGCCGAACGGGGACGATCAGGTTAGCTACCTTGACTCTCTCACACTGCCACAAATATCCGAAAAGGATAGTGATTTGCAGGACGGCGGCATAAGGGAGGAGGCGGTGCGCATAGCAATTAAGAGTCTACAGACGGGTAAGGTCCCGGGGCCAGACGGCTTTACTGCGACATTCTACAAGAAGTACGTAGAGGATTTAATTCCATTTCTAACCAAACTGTGTTAACCCCTTTAAAGAAGAGGGTAATGTGTCTCCGACCATGAACGAGGCAAAGGTTGTTGTTTTTCATAAAGCAGGGAAGGACCCGACCTCCGCAAGCTCGTATTGTCCAATTGCCGATAAATCAGGACGCTAAAATCTATACTAAAATTCTTGCCCTTCGACTATCTCTGTTGCTTCCCGAATTGATCCATGAGGATCAATCGGGTTTCATTCCGGGCAGGCAGACGCATGACAACTTGAGGCGCATGGCACACTTGGTGAAGAAAGTGGGCATACAGGGCATCCCCGCGTCTCTCTTGCCGTTCGATGCCCGAAAAGGCATTCGACCGGGTGGAATGGTCAATGCTATTTAAAACATTAGAGAGGATGGGCTTCGGAGACAGCTTCCTCAAGATGATCAAAGCAAGTTATAATACTCCCTCGGTCAGGATTGCCGTCAATGGGGATATCACGGACAGGGTAGACCTCTCCCGAGGCACCAAACAGGGATGCCCCCTGTCACCGTTACTGTTCGCCATTTCTATGGAGCCGCTGCTAACAAGAATACAGGAGTCGAGTGCGATAGAGGGGATAGTGAGGGTGGGGAGGCAGCATAAAGTGGTCGCTTATGCTGATGATCTGTTGCTGATCTTGGGGGATCCGGCTCGCACCCTTCCGGAGGTGATTAAGGAGTTAGAAAAATACGGGGCATTGGCGGGTCTAAAAATAAAGAGGAGCAAGTCAGAGGTTCTCCCACTGGCGGGGGATATGGGGGAGCTGAGGAGAGAAGCCGCGGCACTGGGTCTGAGCTATGCGGATAAAGGCATAAAATATCTGGGCATTTCCCTGACGAGTGGGGTGGAACACATGTATGGGGCGAACTTTCCGGAGCCGCTGGGGGAGATTAAGAGGGACCTTGAGAGGTGGGAACCACTGGTGATATCGTGGTTGGGGCGGGTGGCCGTGATTAAAATGTCCATACTACCGAAGCTGCTATATTATTTCCAAGCTTGCCCGACAAAGATCCCCAGTTCTTTTATTAGGGCACTGACTCAAGCAACCACTTCCTTTATGGAGGAAGAAGACCCCGAGGATCTCGAGGGCGGTGTTAACGGCCCCAATAGAAGAAGGGGGGTTGGCCCTCCCACACTTCTATAAATACTACCAAGCTGCACAGCTGTAGGTACTCAAAGAGTGGTTGGGGGAGGAGCAGCAGCAGGTGTGGGCCGTACAGGACTGGGCGGTAGCAAGAACTCCCCTGCGGGAACTCCTGTGGAAGGATAAACGGCATAGGCACTGTGGTGCCACTGTGGCAGAATCCTGTGCAGTGCCCTTAGGGACCACTACACACAATTAAGACTACAGGTGGCAATACAAGTTTTACCTTTGGTACAAGCCTGTACTACTATGTTAAAGTGGTAGCAGTAGCTCAAGAGTATATGAGCAGTAGTAGAGATTACACAAAGGGACCACAATTACTGTGACTCAAGCAAACACTGACTCAAGGTTTCAGGTAGAAAAATAGAAGTACATTTATTTTTTAAACCATTTGTTATAAACATAACACTTCTATTAAATTCAAAATCACACGTAAAATACACTACAACTAACCAATTCACTTTGTACAGTATAAATCAAGGTAAGTACCCTGTGTATGAATGGACCGTTGTTATGAAACAAGTAACGTTACCATGAATACAATTGCGATCACTTTTTGACAGTTCGGTCTACTAAATAAACGCGTATCCGCAACAAGAATTGCTACAGTGGCAGAAACACACTTAGCATTTGAGATACCCAGAGGGAGTTGGGGGCAAAAATCATAGGCAATACTTTTGTTAGGCAAACAGAATCGGAGAATACTCATAGACAGAAATACAAGAGTCAAGAGGCCAGTGCCAAGTGGAACCGGGTTCCTGTCGTCGAGGATCACACAGTCAGACAGTTCACGATTCAACGTAGCCAAGAGTACTTGGATATTGTCAATGTTCGGAAACAAAAGTTATAAGAAGGAGGGAAGATAAGGATAAGCCTTGTAGAACGCGAAATAGGGATTCACCTAAATTCCTCAAGCTGGACACGGTACCTTGTTCAAAATGAAGAAGCTGGTGCCATGACAGTTGTTACTTGTAGTTTCCAGCAGACCCACGTTTCCTGGAGCTTCAGCAAGAAGGAGGACGATGAGGGGGTCTGCACCACACAGGGATGAGGCCGGCAGCAGCGATGACGAATAAAAGGTGCGCTCCTTAAAAACAGGAGAGGCTCTTCAGGTGGCTATCCAGACCACTACAGCAGTGTGCAGCGATTTCGACCACGAAGGAAATCCTCAGGCTGTAGAAGATGAGCTGGTTATCCCCACCAGGCTCAAGGGAAGACGACTCCGGACTGGATCTTCTCTTAGTCGTTGAAGGGTAGATAGCTCAGGACTGCAGCAGGGCTTCACCGGGACGGGGTAGTTGCAGCAGCTGACTTCTTCTCCGCTTCTCTTCGGTTCCTTGTAGTTCCAGTGGCGACTCTCTGACTTCCAGCCTAAGAGACCTGCCTTTTATACGAAAATCCCCCATTCACACAGCCTGGCTGTCAATCACGCAGCAGGGGGGTTGGCCAGCCCAGACAACCACCTCAGCCAATCATGGAAAAGTGCGACTTGGGTTTCCTAGGATACCCTGTGCAGGGGGTGACTACACCCTTCCCTCACATTCAGCCCACCTAAACAGCCAGGCGCCTAGAGGAGGGCTTCTTGGCAGAAGCCCGCCAAAAGACAGTGAACAAAGAAGGCAAACCTGGTTTGCTGTGCAAAGTAAAACACAAGAAGGAGTTTAACAAAAAGAAATGGTGAATAACCCGCACCGGAGCCAAAAGAAAAATTATTTGGTCAAGCGGGTTTAAGTTCGAGGCGAATACAATAGCCTACAATACTACCACGTTTATATAAGATAACCGCGGTAGGGAAGTTTAGGGTAGATGCCACTGCCACCAGCCAATGCTAAATGTTAAAAGAGCGAAAATATGCTCTAGGAGGTACAGATAAAAAGGGCTAAGGATTAACCCTTTCCAGTACTCCATGTAAGATGGGGTGTACTGGATCAGTAGTTACATTAATAAGTAAAGTTAATGGCAACTTTACCCTTTTCTGGGGGACAGTAGTCAGCCTCAGAAATGGAGTCGGTGGGAAGTCTGCACGACAACCCTGTGTCACACACAAAAGAAGGGGGCTACTGAAGTGGTGTACTCCAGAGCCCACAATCCTAAAAACAGGCAAAAGACACATAACAAAACATGGGTAAGAGTGGGAGAAAAGCTCACACTCTTAACAAGTGGAAAGAAATAACCCCAGAGATCCAGTAAAGCTGCTGATGGGCTCACTAGGTAAGGGAAATTAGCCATGAAATGAGAATTCTCCCTCACAGAGGCCATGCGATTTGTTGATGAACACATTCGGGGCTGACCACTATGAAAAAACTATGATTTCTCCAAGGTCACTCTGGCAAACCCTAATAGTATTACTTTAATGAGAGACTGAGATCTGGGCAAGGGCAAACCGCCTAGCCTACTGTCATAAATCAACCACATATCTGACCAGTAAAGGATACAGGTATAACCATAAAGGATACAATTGGTAGGGTTCTTCCGGATCCTTGAGGATGGAAATGGCTTGAAGGTAGTGAAGTCAAAATAGACCTTCCAAATGATGCCACTCTAAGACTAAGCTAACCAGTCAGAGGGAGTAATCACTGGAAAGGGCGTGGGAAAACAATTGGAAGTCAGCCTAGGATAAAATAAAGTGTAATGAAGATGTGTCCCAACATACATTCTTACGAATAGTTCAACTAATTGGACAACACTAACCTGAATGTTGATAACGGGAGGATCTGACAACAAGTCTCTGAAGAAATCCAAAATAGAACCAACAAAAAAGGAGGGAGGGTTAGTAAGGGAAACTTATCCCGAACAGCACAAGGGTCACGCTAGATACCGGTTTGGAGCACCACAGGATAGCGTCCAATTTAATGTGCACAATCACCTTCTTAATTAACAGTTGTCGCCAGTACTTCCTTTCCCTTGTAGAACAGGAGATAGTGTGTAGCAAAACACTCAATCACGAAATGAATAAGTTTAAGTTAGAAATACGCCTGTTGTTTCATCACAGGCGACAGGATTCAATCAGAGAGTAGCACATTTGAATTCCAGGAAAACCGCGTGTGGATTTTACATGCAGCAATAGTACACGCAGCCAGGAGAGGCGCACGTTTGTCTTCTTACACGCGGCTGCAATAGTTCCAGGAAACCGCGTGTGGAATTTACTTGTGGCAAGGAGATCGCGGTTGCAAGAGTTCGCGTGTGAAATATTACACACAGCATGGAGAGCCTCACGTTGGTCTTCTGAGATGCGGCTGAAAAGAGTTCTAGGAAACAGCATGTGGAGTATTTACACGCAGCAAGGAATTACCAAAGAAGTTGCTGAAGAGTTGAAGATCAAAGCTTCAGCTACAAGACTCCATGTTTTTCAATCAGAAGCAGCGAGCGACTTCCACGTGCTGGTAATAAACATAGAGCAGAAAACACGCAACCATCTCAAATTACGTGATACTGACGACGTGTATAATGCAAACCCCGTTTTCCAGGCAATGTATCAAACAGCCGCCATCTAGAATAGAAGAACAAGTTACTTCTTACCTGGTAACGTTCTTTCGACGTGATGTTCCTCCGACGTATTCCTCATCTTTAATAATACGTTTCCAGCTTGCTGGCCTTGCAAATTTTTTCTGAAGAGGGCGCTGCGCGTTGACGTCCGCCGAGTCGATGTCCTTCGACGGCCACCGTATCGGCGCCGACGTCACCATGCCCATAAATAGCCACGCGCTGCGTCCGTTGCTCAGTTCCGTTTTGTAGCATAAGAAAAGTCATGCCTGAATTGGTTAGTGACCTTGAAGGAGCGTAAGCTGCAACCACAAGGGAAGTTATCACTGCAGGGATGGTTGGGAGGGGCGATAAGGAATACGTCGGAGGAACATCCCGTCGAAAGAACGTTACCAGGTAAGAAGTAACTTGTTCTTCGAAGAGATTGTGTCCTCCGACGTATTCCTTATCTTTGATAGACTCCCATACCAGTGGCATGTAATTGGAGGCGGGAGTGAGAGTGTTATGCATCCCTCTAGGGATGGACCGAATGTAATACGGCCTTGCCAAATCTGCTCTCTTGAGCAGTGGAGGAATCCAAATTGTAAATTTTGTGAATGTATGTGCGGACAACCATGTGGCAGCCGCACATATGTCCTGGACCGGTACCCCTCTTTGGAGAGCCGAAGAGGCTGCGATACCCCTGGTTGAATGAGCCCTGAGATTTTGAGGTGGCTCTTTCCCTGCTAGTCTAACATTCCAGGATGGCCAAAATAATCCACCTGGAGATGGTTTGTTTTGTTATGGGTAGTCCCAACTTGTGATCCGAGTATCCTACAAACAGTTGGTCTGTTTGCCTGATCCTAGCCATTTTGCTGACGTAAAAGCTGAGAGCTCGCCTATGGTCCAACCTATGTAGCCTTTCCCCGGATGGGGAGGAGGGTAGAACGAAGGCAAGGTCATTTTCTGAGTAGTATGAAATTCAGAAACCACCTTTGGGAGGAAATTATGCTTCACCTGTAGGACAACCTTGTCCTTGTGGAAAATTGTATGTGGGGGTTTACAGGAGAGAGCTTGTAGTTCGCTCACCTTCCTAGCAGATGTTAGTGCTACCAATAGGACAGTTTTAAGCGTGAGAAATCTCAGCGGCAAGAGTGAAGTGGTTCGAATGGAGTGCCCATTAAGAAGTTTAAGACTAAATTTAAGTCCCATAAGGGAACCTGGAATGGTTTTGGAGGGTAAACATTAGTTAGTCCCTTGAGGAATTGTACCACTAGAGGAATTTTGAAATACGATGGTTCCTCCGCAGTGCGCTTGAAGATAGAAAGCGCTGCAAGATAGCCTTTTACAGTGCCCACTTGAAGGCCTGAGTTTGCCAAGTAGAGCAGAAACGATAACACCGTTGGTGTACCACATGAAAAAGGGTCGATATTCTCTTCCCTACACCAGCTGCCAAATTTGTTCCAACGGCAGCGGTATAAAGACTTTGTTGCCGGTCTTCTGGCCGAAAGCAACACCTCCATGACGTCATCAGGGAGATCCCAATCCTTGTACCTCAACCTTTCAGAAGCCAAGCGTGAAGGCTGAGGGTTTTGGTGTCTGGATGGAGAACCGGACCTCCCTTCTGCGAGAGAAGATTCTCTTTGAGTGGAAGACGGATTGGAGGACAGATGGACATATCCAGAAGGTCCGGGTACCACGTTCTCCTGGCCCAATCCGGGGCATAATCTTCTCAACCTCCTGATCACAGCACAGTGGCAGTGATCCTACGCCTCCTCTTTTGTTGAGGTAGTGCATGGCCAACGTGTTGTCCGTCATTATCAGGACATTTCTCCCCTGTACTGATGGCAGGAAAGCTTTCAGCGCTAGTCTGATTGCTCTCAGCTCTAATAGGTTGATGTGTAGTCTGGACTCCGATGGAGCCCAACGACCGCTGATGGTCAATTTGTTGGCATGGGCTCCCCACCCCGTGAGTGAGGCGTCTGTGACTACTGTTATCTCTGGCCATGGTTGCCAAAACAGTTCTCCTTTCAAGATGTTCTCTGGATAGGCCCACCATTGAAGGTCGTGGGCTACCTTGTCCGGAATCCGGAGGAGATCTGTCATTCTCCCTGAGAATTGCGACCACTGAGTTCTCAGTGCCCACTGAAGAGATCTCATTCTCATGCGAGCCTCTGGCACAAGGAAGATGCAGGATGCCATGAGGCCTAGCAACCTCAAAAAGTCGAAGGCTGGGAGACATTGGGCATTTTGAAACTTGGTGACCATCTGTAGAATATCTTGAGCCCTTACCTCTGGTGGCGAGGCTTTTCCCAGGGAAGTGTCCAGGAACGCTCCAATGAACTGGAGTCTCTGTGATGGTATCATCTGTGACTTCTTTAAATTGAGGGAGAAGCCCAGTCTGTGAAGGAAGAGGCAGACATAATCTAGCTGGGCCTGGGCCTGTTCCGAAGATACGGCCCTGATCAGCCAATCGTCCAGGTAGGGGTAGACGTGGATCCCTTCCCTCCTTAGACTTGCCGCCACTACCGACATCAGCTTGGTGAAGACCCTCGGTGCGGAGGTCAGCCCAAATGGCAGAACTCGAAATTGATAATGAGAGTCGCCAATTGCGAACCTCAGGTATTTCCTGTGTTTGAGATGGATTGGCACATGGAAATAAGCATCCTGAAGGTCCAGAGATACCAGCCAGTCCTGGAGCTGGAGGGCCTGAAGGATCTGAGAGAGAGTTACCATCTTGAACGTGTCCTTCCTGAGGAACTTGTTCAATTCTCGTAAGTCCAGGATGGGTCTCAGTCCTCAGTCTTTCTTTGGTATGAGAAAGTAGGGGGGAGTACCAGCCCTTGTTCCTGTCCGCTACAGGTATCGGTTCTATGGCACCTTTCTCTAGCAGGTCTATAATTTCCTGCAAGAGGAGCGGATCTGGAATTTATAGAGAGCTGTTCCCCGGTGGATGACTCTGAGGGATGTGTAGAAAGGGTAGGCAGTAACCCTGGGCAACTGTCTCCAGTGCCCAAGCATCTGACGTTATAGCCTGCCATTCCGTCAGATGGTGAGTTAACCTGCCCCCTACAGGTGTATTGTGTGGGAAGGCCTCAGAGTGGTTTAGGGGCGGCTGATGCAGATGCCGAGGGTACAGAGGTACCTGTTGCTGCTGCGGTCTTAGTACTTTTGACCCGTCCACCTCGGGTGGATCTCCTTTGGCCTCTTTGAGCTGGCTGCCCTCTGCCTTTCCCGAATGTGGAATAATAGCGAAAGGACTTTCCTCTCCCAGAGGTTCCTGAGGGGCGAAAAGGAGTTTGGCAGATAGCAGCTCCTAAGGATTTTGCTGCTGCTTTAGAAGTCTGCAACTTTTCCAGACTCTCATCAGCCTTTTTCCCGAATAATGAAGAGCCGTCAAAGGGCATATTCAAAAGTCTGGCCTGTACATCAGGGGCAAAGACCGACTTTCGCAACCACGCATGCCTGCGGATTGTTGTGCCGCCATGGCCCTGCTGATACTGTCAGCAGAATCGATGCCAGTTTGAAGTGATTCGCACATGGCATCTTTAATAATGTTAAGGAAGGCTTCCTTTTCCTCTCCTTCGGGTATGCAGTCAGCCGCTGATGAAGCACACTCCCATAGTGTGTGACTGAACCTGGCGAGCGTATAGGTGGCGTTGATGGACTTCAACGCCATACTACAGGCAGAGAAGACTTTCTTTGCCATAGAGTCGTACCTCTTGTCATCTCTATCCTGTGGGACAGTAGGGTAAGCGGTAATACTGCTAGATGAAGTTGCCGCTTGAACCACCAGGCTCTCTGGGGTCGGGTGTTTTGACAGGTATTCAGGGTCAGCAGCCGCTACCCTATACTTGGTTGACAATCTTTTATTGACTGCAGGGATAACTTCGGGAGTTTCCCAATTAGATGCAATTTTTCTTTGTAAGGCTGCATGGAAGGTGACCACCGGGTCCTCCTGTGGGCCTTTGTCCAATATATCTGTTAGGTCATCCTGTTGGAAAACAGGTGAAGGCGCAGACCAACCCATAAACTCAATTATTCTTGCCATTAGGGTTCTATATGGTGTTTCGGCATGTTCCCCTGGGTCTGGCTTAACAAATTCCACTTCTGGGGAAGTGTCCAGCCCACTTGCCTCATGTAGTGACTCCTGTAGTTCCTTCAGCCTTCTTTCCTCGGAGGTGAAATCCTCTGCAGTAGGCAGTGTGGTCCTCTGTAATCCAAATTTTTCCTGGTCAGGATCTTCCCCTTCTTCATAAATTGAAGAAAGTCCAGGGTATTCTGACCTCTGAAATGGAGTAAACCCCATTTCTAAGGCAGAAGAAGCCAAAATCGTCGTTATTGGACGAGAAAACGTTGATGTTGTTGACGCCGATGTAACAGGCTTCGAAGGCGCCGAAAACGGCGTCGAAAAAACTGGAAGGGGTCTCGAAGAACTCGAGGGGATCGGTCTCTGCGTCGTGCCGGACGCCCTTGAAATCACCGTTGGCTGTGGGGTGGCCTTGGTCCTCTCTTTCATCGGGGTCGAGTCCATCGACCGATGCGTCGAGGAACCCTTCGACAACGGCGTTGATGGCGCCGATCCGTGCGTCGAAGGAATCTTCGACGACGGCGAAGGATTCCTCGGCGTCGAAGACGGTGCCTTCTTACCCGATGGCTCATGGCGCTCTCGGGTGGAATGTTTCGCCGGGTGCTGCGACTCGCGGCGTTTTGATTTTTTGGGGTTTTCACCCGAGGTATCACCCTCAGCTGTCTTCGAGGGGGTCGAAGACGTTTAACATTTTCTTTCTGAATTCCTCCCACTCAGCTTGAGAACTGTGTTTGGTGGGACAGGAGACTCTTTCTGCGGACACAGAAGACGAGGAATGGGACCTTCAACGTCTCTTTTTTGAGTGTCTTGATCTCGACGAATGGTGGGAGCTGCTTCGAGATCTAGAATGGGAATGTTTTCGACGGCGAGGAGACGAATGCCTCGACTCAGCCGACCAAACTTTCGAGGAGGTTTTGGCTGACTTACCTCTCTCAAGCTTCCCCTTGCGCTCCTTCAAGGCTTTCGCCGTCATGGACATGCAGTCCTCACACTCCGAACAATGGTGTTCGGATCCCAAGCACCATAAGCAGACCCTGTGTGGATCCGTTATTGACATTTTTTTACCGCAGTCTCGACATTTCTTGAAGCCGGATCGCGGCGTTGTCGGTTCTGATGAAGAAGCCATCGAGAACGATAAGGAATATTCGAGTAGAAATAGATAGTTAACCTGACTGAACTGAGCAACGACGTTCCGAGGCCCCACGAAGCGTGGAAAAACGGAACTGAGAAACGGACGCAGCGCGTGGCCATTTATGGGCATGGTGACGTCGGCGCCGATACAGTGGCCGTCGAAGGACATCGACTCGGCGGACGTCGACGCAGCGCCCTCTACAGAAAAATTTCCGATGCCAGCAAGCTGGAAACGCATTATCAAAGATAAGGAATACGTCGGAGGACACAATCCCTTCGAAAGGCTTTGAGGTTCTATGGGCATAACAAGACCTGTGAGAAGGAACAAGTTACTTACCTGTAACTGTTGTTCTCCAGCATGGGTCTGGCATGGATTCACATGCTCATGAATATTCCCCGTCGTCAGGCTGGGAATCCTCGGTAAAGAAAAAACCAGTATCAGTTTCGTTTCTGATCTGTCTTTGGTAGTAATAACCAATCACTGGTCTCTGCGTCATACTGACCGCAGCCAATGACTGCCCTCTACCTAAGCACCGCCTCTGGCAGCCATCTTCAGATTTGGAAGCACGTGAAGTGGCAGTATGACCAAGTGAAGAGCCGCAGAGGGGTAGGCGGGAGGGTTCGCATGTGAATCCATGCCAGACCCATGCTGGAGAACAACAGTTACAGGTAAGTAACTTGTTCCTTCTCCAGCATGGGGTCTGGCATGGATTCACATGCTCATGAATAAAGAATACATAGCAGTACACACATGCACAACCACGGGAGGTGGCAACGGCTCAACATTAAGCAGTACATCAAACTCAACATTAAGCATCTTACCTCCTCACCAGGCTCACCTCAGGCGAACAGGTTGCGCAGCACTGCTTGGCCGACCCTGGACTCCTCCCTGGAATCCCGATCGACGCAGTAGAATTTCGTGAAGGTGTGCGTCGACCTCCACGTAGCAGCCCTGCATATGTCCAGCAGGGGCACACCAGAAAGGAACGCCGTGGTAGCTGCGATCGCTCTGGTGGAATGGGCTCTCGGACGGCCAGGCAGCGGTCGGTTTGCCAACCGATGACAGTACATGATACAGCCGGAGAGCCATCTGGAAATGGAAGCCTTCGAGAGAGCCTTCCCCTGATTGACAGGTCCAAAGTTCACAAAGAGTTGTGACATCTTCCGAAAGCACTTCGTGCGGTCCACGTAGACTTCAGCGCTCTAGCCACATCCAGCGAGTGCAAAGTCCTCTCAGCCGGCGACGAAGGCGACGGGAAGAACACAGGCAACACCAAGGGTTCGTTGAGATGGAAGTCCGACGGTACCTTGGGCATGAAGGAGGGGTGCGTCCTGAGCACTACCCTCGTGTCGTGAAAAGTCAAGTACGGGGCCTTGCATGAAAGGGCCTGGATCTCTCCCACCCGTCGTGCGGAGGTGATGGCCACAAGAAACGCTGTTTTCCACGACAGAAACTTCAACGGGGCCGAGTGCAGAGGCTCGAACGGAGGTCCCATGAGCTTGGTCAGCACCACGTTGAGCTCCCACGCCGGGGCCGGAGCCTTCACCGGCGGGAACGATCTGAACAGTCCCTTCATGAACTCTTTCACCAGACGATGAGACCACAAGGACGTCCGGCCCGTGGTTCTGGTGTATCGGGAGATCGCAGCAAGATGAATCTTGATGGACGCGTGTGCCAGTCCAGCTTTGGCCAGCGTCAGCAGGTACGGCAGTACCTGGGGAGCCGTAATCCGTAGAGGGTTAATCTTCTGTGCGTGGCACCAGACAGAGAACCTCTTCCATTTGTGTCCGTAGCATTTAAGAGTCGAGGACGCCCTGGCCTTTTCAAGAACCTCTCTGCAGTCGGCCGGTATGTCGTATCCTCCAAACTCTAGCGCTGCAGGAGCCAGGCCTGCAAGTTCAGCGATTTCGGGTCGTGGTGGAGGATGGCGCCTCCTTCCCTGGAGAGTAGATCCGCGTCCACCGGCAGCTTGATTGGCGGGGACGCTGACAAGTCCAGAAGGTCCGGGAACCATATCTGCCTCGGCCACGCAGGTGCGACGAGGATCATCCTGCACCGTGACCTCTTGAGCTGGTTGACGAGCCGGATTAGCAGTGGCAAAGGAGGGAACGCGTAGAGGAACAGGCCCTCCCAGGGGAACGAGAAAGCATCGCCCATGCTCTTCGCCTGGGGAAACCTGCTGGCGAACCTCCGGCACTGGAGTTCGTCGCCGTCGCGAACAGGTCGATCTGGGGTGTGCCCCACCGTCGGAAGAGGCGATCCACTAGATCCTGCCGTAGTTCCCACTCGTGGCACGAGCGCAGCTCCCTGCTGAGTGAGTCGGCGATGGTGTTTTTTATCCCTGCCAGATGAAACGGCACCAGAAACATCCTTTGGGCGACGGCCCAATGCCACAGGTCCTGCGCCTCCTTGGACAGCGCTGGGGACCTGGTTCCGCCCCGTTTCCTGATGTAAAACATGGTGGTGGTGTTGTCGGTGAAGATCCTCACCACCTTGCCCTTGAGGGACGGAAGGAAGGACCTGAGGGCCCAGAACACTGCACGGAGCTCCAGGACGTTGATATGGAGGGACTTCTCCGTCGGGAGCCAAAGGCCTCTCGCGTGCAGATTTTCGGTGTGCGCTCCCCACCCTTCCAGGGAGGCATCGGTGGTCACTGTCTCCTGGTGGTCTGGGGTCTGGAACTCCATGCCCGCCGTCAGATGCGTGCGGTTGCCCCACCACCGGACCGCTCGGCGGAAACTCTCGTCGAGTGTGATCCTCTCCTCGAAGCTGCCTGTCGTTTGGATCCAGCGCGCGTCCAGGAACTCCTGCAACGGGCGCATCCGGAGCCTGCACATGGGAATGAGGTAGATATCATTCCGAGGAGGGACTTGATGGACCTCACCTTGGCCGCGTTGGAAACCAACATCCGCTGTACCTTGCCCAGGATGGACCTGGTCCTTTCCTCCGACGGGGAGGCCAGAAGGGACACTGTGTCGAGCTTCGCTCCCAGAAACAGTGCGTTTTGCGCGGGTACCAGGTGAGACTTGGCGTAGTTCACGGAGAATCCCAGGTCCGTGAGAAGTTGGACGGTCCTTGCCGTGTGATACACGGCGAGCTCCCTCGTCTTGGCTCGGATGAGCCAGTCGTCCAGGTAGGGGTAGACGTGGATCCCCACGCGGCGCAGCTGCGCCGCCACCGGTACAAGGCACTTGGTGAATACCCTGGGTGCCGACCGTAGTCCGAAGGGGAGGGCTTTGAACTGGTAGTGACGCCCTTGGACCACAAACCTGAGGAATTTTCGGTGCCCCTTTAGGATGGGAATATGGAGGTAGGCATCCTCCAAATCCAACGACGACAGGAAGTCTCCTTCCTCCAGCTGACCCAGGACGTGCTGGAGGGTGACCATCCGGAACTTTTGCGCCTTGATGAACTTGTTCAGACGTCGCAGGTCCAGGATGGGGCGCCATCCCCCCGTCTTCTTCTTCACGAGGAAGTATCTCGAGTAAACTCCGGAGCCCCGAAGCCTCTTTGGGACGAGTTTGATGGCGCCCTTCCTGAGCATCGCCTTTACCTCCAGGAGTTGAGGGACGTGAAGTTCTTTCCTGGCCACGGGGGGGACGCGCGGACACCTTCTTTGAAACTCGAGCGCGTGGCCCCGGGCCAAGGCGTCCAGCACCCAACGGTCGGTGGAGATGGACTCCCACACGCTGACGAAGCTCGCCAGCCGGCCTCCCACCGGGGTGCTTCGGTGGGGGCCCGACCCCACGGTCGGTTCAATCCTGCTTCGACGAGGCTTTGCCGCCTTGACCTCCTTGGCGACGACGGCGGGGTCCGCCAGACTTGCCTCGTCCTCTGTAGGCCTCCTGAGCCGACGAGCGGGCCGCTTGACGGTAGGTGGAGAAACCGCCGCCGGAACTTTTGGAGGCGCCCTTGCCTCCGCTGCTCCGAAAGGGCGTCCGTCGTTGTTGCAGAACTCCAAGGGCCCGGGCCGTCTCGGTGTCCGCTTTAATGGCCTGAAGGGAATCGTTCACTGTTTTCCCAAACAGGTTGTTCCCATCGAAGGGCATGTCCAGGACTCTGGTCTGAACGTCTTGACGGAAGTCCGTAGCCTTGAGCCATCCACGCCGCCTAAGGCAAACGCCGTTGCCCAACTGGCGGAACCCAGTGTCGGCGATGTCCGTCGCAACGGTAATGGCGTGGTCCGAAGCCACCTCACCTTCCTGCAGGATCTCCAGGGCCTCTGCCCTCTTGTCGTCCGGCAAGAAGTCCAGCAGGGGAGCCAGTTTGTACCAGAGCTCCCTGTCGTAGCGGGCCACGATAGCCAAGGCGTTGGCCGCTTTAATCGTCGTCGCCGCAGACGAGATGACTCTGCATCCCATAGCGTCCAATTTCTTTCCCTCGCCGTCCGGTGGGGAAGTCGATGTGGAGGCCGCACCCCCCCCCCCGCTTTTTTCCTGGCCGCCGCGGAGACGACGGAGTCCGGGGTAGGCTGTGCCCGGAGGCACAGGGGGGCCGTGTCCGGGACCCGGTACTTCTTCTCGTACCGGTCTCTTCTAGCTGGCGTCGTGGAAGGGTTCTTGAGGAGGGTGAGGCCCTCATCCCAAATGTCGTCCAATAGAGGCACTGAGAGGACCGTCTTCCTCTTGGCCTCGCGCCGCTGATAAAGGAAACCTTCCTTCTTCTTCTCCTCAGGGCAGAGTTGGAAAAGCTCGGATGCCCTGGTGATCATGGAGTGGAACGATCCAATCTCGTCGGGCGGAGAAGCCCTGGTGGGAGGCGACGACGGTACATCCTCGTCGTATACCTCGTCGTCCGTACCCGTCGCTGCCGTGTCAGTCCCCGTATCATCCCCTCGGGTGGACGGGGAGGAGGGCTGGAAGGGGCGCGACGGCTGAAAAGGAGGCGGAGGGTGGATCCTTCTTTTCTTGGTAGGGGGAACACCAGAAGGTCCCGGTTCTGGGTCCCCCGACGGGAGAGGTTCCGTCGGCAACGATAGTCTCGTCCTTATCTCTGAGCATAAGGACTGTATAGCCAACAAAATGGCCGCCGAGTTGTCTCGCGGCGCTGGCAGAGGGGAATCCGACGGGCGATCAGGGGCCCCGTCAGTACCCTCGACGATGTCGTCGTCACCTGCGTCGGGATCCATCCCGACGGGCCGGTCTTCTTCCACGCCGAGGCCGTGGCTTAAGACTTCGACCAGCTCCTCCTCCGAGGTTGAGGCCGAATCTACGACGACGCCCTGCCCCCCCTTTTTCTTCCCCACGGGGGATTTCACGGGGGTCCTATCGATGGGCACAAAAGAGGACTCCCTCTGAGGTGGCAGGGAGACTCTGAGCCCCGAGGTCGCCACCACTGGTGTAGCCTCCACAGGCTGAGCCAGGGCCGCCGCGACAGTTTCGATAGAGGGCTTGGCCGGATGGATTAAGGCCTTCACCACCCTAGGTGCGCTCACCGCCTTATCCTTGAGGGGGGGACACTGCCTCGCTCCCCCTCCGCCTTCGAGCTCGACCGGGGCCTCTCCAGGAGCTTCGCCGGGTGCTCGGCCTTCCTCTTACCCGACCCAGAGCGTTGGCTCGTGGTTGATGGTGCCGGGGAGGGTGCGCCCTGCCTGGCGCCCGTAGAGCCCGACCGTTCGGCGCTCCCGGTGCCAGCGGACTCGCGGTGCTTGGCCTTATGTTGGACCCCCGTCGCTGGGGCGTCCTCAAAGGTCTTAGAAGACCGCTCGGCTTTCTTCCTCTTCTTCTCGCCAGACGGGCTCTTCCCTTCCAGCCAGTTGGCGAGACGTTGATGGCGGTCCTTCATGGTCTGCTCCGACATGTTGCCGCAACACGCACAGTCCTTCTCCACGTGCGTCTTGTCCTCATGTAGTCAGTAAAGACAAAAAGAGTGTTCGTCCTCCTTGAAGACGTTCTGCAGCTGGCATCCAGGGCAGACCCTGAACAGCTTTCCGGGCGTCGAGCTCCCCTTCTCCTGGGCCATGACCGGGCCTGAGAAACTTCTGGAGTCCTCCAAAAGCGTAGCTCGACGAAATCTTCACCCTTGAGGGGCGCAGACGAATCCGACACGGGTCCCCGTTGATCGGATGGAGAATCGGTGGAGCTTGAGGCTCTTTTGACCGAAAAAACGAAGTTTTTGAGAAAAAAACGTGAAAAAATAGCACTAACGCTCGAGAGCAATAGCACGAGGATCCCAACACATGAACGTGCGGTAAAAATCTGAAGATGGCTGCCAGAGGCGGTGCTTAGGTAGAGGGCAGTCATTGGCTGTGGTCAGTATGACGCAGAGACCAGTGATTGGTTATTACTACGAAAGACAGATCAGAAACGAAACTGATACTGGTTTTTTCTTTACCGAGGATTCCCAGCCTGACGACGGGGAATATTCATGAGCATGTGAATCCATGCCAGAACCCATGCTGGAGAATAGGGTGTTGCAGGTCCAGGCCCAGATGTAATCTGACTGCTGTGCATGACACCTACACTGAAAGTCAACTACTTGCTGCCCAGTCTGCTATACAGCCGGTCAAAGCAAATTAGCAACTGAAAACGCTGAAGCCAGCTGTGTCGAGCCGGAGTTAGTTGGCACACAGCCCCCCCCATGCAGAGTTGCAAATGCAGTTGGGTTGTTCACAGTGGGGGAGCCATTTCTCTGATTGGGAGAGGTATGTGGGAGGGGGTGGGAAGCTGGGGTAAAGTTATAAAAAATGTATTTGGCATGTTAGTATTTATTGATAGCAATAACAGTAACTGCATGCAAAACGTACGTAAAAACTTGAAAAATTACATAGTGGTGACTAGAAACTACAGTGTGCATCGCCCCGATACAACTTGTGAGTTGGAATGTACGGGGGTTGGGTAACCCGATTAAGAGGCGTCACCTGCAACTATACTTAGAACGACATTACACTCAGATCCTATTCCTGCAGAAGACGCACGCATTGGCACAATGCTGCACGGCTTTTGCCAAAAACTGGGGTCCGCAACGCTACTACACTACGTACTTGACCCAATGCAGAGGGGGGGATGACCCTCATTCATAAATTCCATACAATATACACATACCAAAGCCCACTTGGATCCAGCAGGACGATACGTTTGATGTATGGGAAGATACGGCACCAGGAGGTTTTTATTACTCAACACATATGGCCTAACATTGACAACCCCGATTTCCATATAGAAATGTTCGATCTACTTGCACAATACCTCTTAGTCCCTGTTATTTGGCACAGTAAACACACAGGCAACCCTGTGGAAAGCCTTCAAAGCATATATACGGGGAGTAGCCCTTGCAACCGAAAGTGGGATACTGAAGTGGATACGTAGAGATTTTCAAGCAAGTGAGGCCCACCTGCGCCAGCAAGAGCAAGCCCACGAAGCAGAACCGGACAGTCATATCTTGGGGAACATAAAAAACACAACTTGACCAGTTCCGGGCACATGAAACAGGGAATTGAAATTCCTGGATTTCCCTAATCTGGCAAGGAAGTATGGAGAAAGTGAACGACCTGGCAGGTTGCTTGCTAGGATGGTCCGGCAGGAACAAGGCAGTCATACATTGGGTACATTAGTACATATAACCACGGTAGTGAGCCAAGAGTTTCTCACCTTCTCCTGCAAGTCACATGCCAATTCAGACACTATGGCCTCCCCCCACCCCCAAGATATAGATAAATATCTAGACAATCTAACGTTAACGTCGCTCTCAGACAACACCAAAGCGGTCCTTGATAGCCCCATCCCCTCAGAAGAGATCTCCCGAGCCATACAAGCGCTCCCAGCTAGCAAGGCCCCCGGCCTAACGTTAGACTTGAATAAACATTTACAGTCTTGATTTATCCCGGTGCTTAGGACAGTGTGGTCAGAAGCCTGTTCATTTGGGATACTCACTCCCACGCTTCGGGAGGCAGTGATTACAGTCCTGCTTAAGCCCGAAAAACCCCCTGAACAGTGCAGCTCTTACCACCCCCTTTCCCTCATTAATTCTGATATTAAAATCTTTGCCAAACTGCTAGCCTTGCGCCTGGCCCCCTGCATGACACATCATCCACCCGGACCAGTCAGGGTTCGTTCCAGGACGCTCCACGGTACTCAACCTAAGACGCCTCTTTAACAACCTGGCGCAAATAGACCCAGAGGCACCAGCGGTCGCTGCCACCCTTGATATCCAGAAAGCCTTTGACTCTGTGTCCTAGCAGTTTACGTGGGCGGTATTAGCAAAATCTAACTTTAGGCCGCTGTTCATCTCGTGGGTAAGGCTTTTGTATACTCAAACAGCAGCTAGAGTGAATTTAAACAGTACCCTATCCCCTCTGATAAATATATGCGGCGGAACTAGACAGGTCTGCTCGCTATCATCCTTGTTGTTCGCCATAGTTATTGAACCGATGGCAGATAATATCCACAGTAAATATTCACCAACGGGGCATCAGACTCACGGAAGAGCCAGAAATCATCTTGTTATACGCTGATGATGCATTGTTACTCATACAGGACCCAGCTAGACATCTTGCTCCAATCATGTCTGACGTTCTTAAATTTGGGACTATGTCTGGACTCTGAGTCAATTGCACAAAGTCTAAACTATTGCCGGTAACGGAGACAACCAACCCCCTTTCAGACCTAATGGGTTTTGCATGGTCCCCGGTAGAAATAAAGTACTTAGGAATTATAGTTCCACGATGCAAGGTCTCCCTGTATGCCTACAATGGAGAATATCTACTATGCAAAACTCCCAATCACCATTGCGGGACGGGTCTCCCTACTTAAAATGCTAGTACTCCCTAAGCTACTATATTATTTCCAAAACATACCATTATGGCCTGGTACAGTATTCTTTGAGGCACTAAACCACAGGTGCACAACTTACGGCCCATGGGCCAGTTGCGGCCCGCCATGCTGTTTTGTCCAGCCCCCCAGCAACAAAGACTTTCCCAATGGAGTGCGGCCCGCAGGCACCCTCCATTAGGAAAGGTTTTTGTTGGTCTTCCGGGCCGGAGTGGGGGGTTCGGATCTGTACGGATGCATGGTGTATGCTTGTGAGTTTGTATGCTGAATTGCGGGGTGGGGCGTTCGGGCCTGTATAGATGCATGGTGTATGCTTGCGAGTTTGTGTGCTGAGTTGTGGGGTGGGGGGTTTGGGCCTGTATGGGTGCATGGTGTATTGGTGTATGCTTGCGAGTTTGTATGCGAGTTGGGGGTTGGGGTGTTTGGGCCTGTATGGGTGCATGGTGTGCGCTTGTGAGTTTGTGTGCTGGGGTGTGGGGTTCGGGCCTCTATGGGTGGATGGTGTATTGGTGTATGCTGAGTTGGGGGTTGGGAGGGGTTCGGGTCAGTATGGGTATGTATGTATGGCGCATGCTTGGTAGTCTGTATGCCGAGATGGGGGCGGGGGGTTCGGGTCTGTATGGGTATGTATGCATGGTGCATGCTTGATATTGTGTATGGTGAGGGGTACGGTCTGTATGGGCATGTATGCATGCATGGTGTATGCTTGTTAGTCTGTATGCTGGGGAGGGGGGGTTCAGGTCTGTAGGGGGTTAGATTGTGTGTTTAGGATCCAGAGGGAAAGGGGTCTAAGTGTGTGCCGCCCAGTGGAGTACAAAAGTCTGACCTGCTGGTGAGGTACCGGGAGGCAGCACAAACGGTGATCGTGGACTGAAGCCCACATTCCTGGCCTCCTGATTATTCAGTGCCTCTCTCCCATGGGTACCAATACATCACTTACCCACGACAGCAATGACTTAATCTGGTGCAAAGCCTAGTGATGTAAGGTTTTAACAATCATGTTTCTCAATTAAACTAATAACTCTATAAATGGCCCACACATCCTACTTGAGAAACCTTTGAGGGGTTAACCCAGACAAAACAGTAGACGGAGGAGTCCTGATGGCCGCTCCCAGCTCCATGGCATACAGCTATGGGAAAATGCCCCTCGTGATAAAGGCACACAAATTTCATTTACATTTCTTTCTCCACACCATACCACCAGTGCAAAATCTACCAAATGCCTGTTAGGCAGAATCCTGTGCAGTTCCCTTGGGGAACACTGCAAAAAGATTAAGACTACAGGAACAGCAGTAAACCCAATTGGTAGCCGTCTGCACCACCCATATTTACCTGGTAGCTGTGACTGAGCAGTCAGACGTCTCTCAAGAAGAGTAGGGCAGTATGCAGAGTATACACAATAGGGTCAAAACACAGTAGAGCAAACAAACACTGATCAGAGCTTTGTATAAAAAGGATATAGTTATTTATTTAAAACACACTTTAGGCAACACACTAGCACTCTCAATGAAAAGTAATCAAAAACACAGTCGGGTAAGTGTACACACCTCCCTTGATAACTATCAGACAAGTCAGGGTTAAAGCACAACTATTTGTTAAGACAGAAGGGAGCACTTAACCTAGATGGCACTCCAATAGTTTAGGTTAAAAAGGAAGAGAAAAGGCAGAGCATAAAATAAAATGGTTCCCAACACTTTTAAGAGTTCAGAGCAAGGGGAGAAAGGCAGGTTATACTGTAGAGCCAAAGTTCATAGGCCAGGCCCATTTTAAATGGAGCAAAGCGAAATGTGCCCAGGATCACACGGTTTAACATGCACTGAAAGTCTCTGCAGAGTGTTCAAAAGAGGTTGGGGTGAGTCAAAAGATATAGTTAGAAGGCCTGGAGCCAACCCAGTTTAGAAGCCAAGGATTTAAGGGTCACCTTTAGCAATCTGTAGAAAGGGAGGCCAGGCAGGACACAGTACCTTAAAGGGAAGGAAGCTCCAGCGGGGCAGTTGTTCCTGGCAGTGGTTGAGGTTCAAGGTTCCGACCAGGGGAAGAGAAGATCTCGTCAAGGAGGAAACATGGAGTCCTTGCACTGCACAGGGATGAAACCAGCCGCGAAGTTCCCGATTAAAAGGTGCAGTCCTTTTATTCACGGTCAAAAGTGGTGCGCTTGGCTATCCGGCCGCTGGGGTGCTTGGCGTGACGTCTTTGGAAGCGAAAAAGGGCGAACTGGTTGGTCCTAACAGCTCAAAGGGAGAAGAATCTCTAGCAGAAGATCTTCTCTTGCCGTTGGAAAAGTAGTGAGTTTGTTGCAGCAGGGCTTCACCGGTGGTGTCGTCGGTTGCAGGTGACTCAGCTTCTTCCCTCTTCAGATTCTTAGGTCCTGTGGCTACTTCTGAAGTTCCAGTCCCAAAGGCCCTGCTTTTATGCAGAAAAAACCCCATTCATCAGCCTAGCTGTCAATCACACATGCTAAGTGGTGAGCCGAGTAGAGTGCGACTTGGGTTGCTAAGGCAACGCAGTCCAGGGTCCCAATTCCCCCTTCCACCCTTCCTGTGGAACCCAGACAGAGTGGCACCAATTGGAGGGCTTCTGTGGAGAAGCCCGCCAAAATAGTGGAACAAAGGGCTCGACCTTGGTCAGAGTTACAGAGACGGACACAAACGCCATTTTAGAATCGAGTTCTGGCAAACAGACCCAACCGGTGACTGAATATTAAATGAATATTAAATAAATAAACCGGCGGTATCTGTAACATGGCAACAAAAAGTGGTGCGTTTAAAATCAATGGTAAAATCCCATAGAGAATATTCCGGAGCAATATTTCGCATTGTAACCACTGCCACCAGCCAGAAACTCGACGAGGGGGGACGGGACAGTGTCACCTTGAAAACAGACCCAGGGGCAATCAAATTACCCCTTACCAGTACTTCCACAATATGATGGTTTGTACTGGTTCTGTTCACAATTTTGGACTAGTAAAGCCAATGGTGACTTTACATGCCCTGGGAGACAGTAGTCAGTCCCAGGGTACGGAGTCTATGTTTGGGGGTCACTGTGACACCCCTGTGGTACTGCACTGAGGGTGCTGTGTACCACACATACAGAAAAACAGATGATACCCTATGGAGTAAAAAGAAACCCCATAACCCATAAGCACATAACAAGTCAAAGACATACCTCAAATCATGTTTAAGAGTGGGAGTAAAAGAGTCTCACTCTTAGCAGGAGAAAAAAACAAACCCCAAAAATCCAGCAAAGCTGCTGCGGGACTCACTAGGTTTGGGAAATTAGCCTCATCAGAGAATTCTACCTAACAATGCCTCGTGTCTATCTAACACTGCATGGCCTTTCTTTCCTTAATGTTCTGCTCAATGAAAAACAGTATCTATTGCCAGTGTTTCACTGTGCCCTGGCCGGGTTCTCCCCATCACCAAACACAAAACAATCTATTGCTGGTCATCCACCGCACCCAGACCAGACTCTCCCAATCGCCAAACAGAAAAAATCTATTAGTTTGGTTGGGGGGTGGTGGTCATAGGGCACAGTGTTCGGGTGGGGAGTGGGGGCCATGGGGCATAGAGTTTGGTTGGGGGCCATGGGGCATAGTGTTTGGTTGGGGGCCATGGGGCATAGTGTTTGGTTGAGGGGTGCTCTAATCGATCGGATACACTACTCGTTATGCTCGTTTCAGCATGTATGATTGTCTAAAAGAAGTCTTCAACTGGATGGATGCCAACAACCTGAAAATCAGCCCAGGCAGACCAGAAATCATGATCGTGTCCAAAGACAGAACAAAACCACCATCCCATGGCCTACGGAAATGGGAAACGCACCAACATCAACAAAGGTAGTAAAAAATCTGGGAGTACTAATGGACAACACCCTAACCCTGGAACCACAAATAAATGCAACAGTGAAGAAATGCTTTTTCCTCCTCCACACAGCAAGAAGAATTCTACCTTTCCTCTCCTTCACGCACAAAACACTCACTATCGTCGCCCTAATCATGTCAAAAATCGACTATGCAAACAGCCTCTACCTCGGAATACCAGAATACCTCCTGAAGAAACTGCAACGGATCCAAAATGCAGCAGCAAGACTACTCCTCAAACTATCCAGAAGAGACCACATCACTCCAGCCCTAAAAACACTACACTGGCTCCCAGGAAAACACTGCATCACCTTCAAAACAATTTACATAACGCACAGGGCAATCAGCGGACAAGGAGCAGAATTCCTACAAAAGAAAATAACAGTCTACAAACCAATGAGACCACACTGATCAAGCAACGAAATCCACCTGGAACTCAAACCATACCTTAACAAAAAACTTGGAGGCACCTCTTTCTACCACTTAGCCGCAAAAACCTGGAACAACATCCCAAAAGAAATAAGAAACACTGAAGATCACCTAAAATTCAGGAAATCACTAAACACCTGGCACTTCAACACCACAGACTAAATCTGGAAACCAAAACCGGAAAAAGGATGACTAAACTGGAAATGACACAGACATACGCGGACCCGAGAGGGTAACTCCCACGGCACCTGGGTAACTCCCATAGACTGGAACACAGGCGGCACGCACGGAAACTGAGTCAACTACCCCAGTCAATCCCACCAACACTTTCGCCCGCCCCTTAGTTACCGCCAGGCACCACAGTGATGTGGAATTGTCAAGATATTGGCAATCAACACATTACCTGAGAGTTGACATTGGCAGGTGCACTGGCCACAGGAGTATGAAGGGAGGACAAGGGGAGCTATGAGAGAGCATGTTAGAGGTGGGGCCCAGAGAAGTAAGGAACCTTATATGCCAGTCGGACCCAGATCAGGACAGAGCCGCATCAGGGGAGACTATGCAAGCCGAGCGCCTCAATTCAGGATAGAGACTCAAACTAACCAACCCTACTAACAATTTCCCTTTCTGCATACACCTCTCAAACTCCAAACCAAACACAACCAAAACCTACAGCACAACAAGCCGCACAAACTTCACTACATCGTAACAACAAAACAAAAAACACACATAGTCTTGCACAACAGTACACGACAACTACCGGTCGCAAACACACCAGGCCCAGCCAACGGACCCACCGGGCTGAGGCCGCCAACAGCACATCACTGCTCTCTTGCACTTTTCCTGCTTCCTCCAACTAACTCAACCTCCCCTCCTCTTTCAGACCCGCCAGAGAACCAGGGGACCACTCCGGTGGCGATAGTGCGCGGTACAAATGTCCTTTAACATTTACATGTGCTGCCTGACTCTGCGCCTTCATTACCTCGTTACAGAACGAGCCATCTGTGGAGAACCCCCTTTTATTATATTACCTTTGTTGGGTACACACATACCATCTGCCTCCAGCAGTGGTTGCCCCATGAATCTTGCCATATAGAGTATATGGTAATTGAAAAGCCGCAAAGTGCAAATCGGCTTAAATTCACAATCCTGAAGAAGACACACATCAGCATCCAGAAGGGATTAGGTAGATTTGTTATGTCGAAACTATCAGATAAGGGATGTCCTATGTGAAGAGGTTTTTGACTATTTAGGACACCTATAGGTGATTATTATGTGTGGACTAATGTTAAGGGTGGATTTACCACTCAGAGCAAGAGAATGATCAGCTGTAATCTATAAATGCTTTAAAGAAAGTTTTACTATTTACATGCTGCTCTGTGTGTTTTTTGCACAAAAATTAAATCCTTTTACTTGGATGGTGCAAGGCTCAAATTTTGAGCAACATTTGTAAAAATGAGTTTAATTGTATGTTTTAAAAAAAAATTATTGGAAAACAATTCTATGTTTTGATAATGAAATAATAATTAAATTGAATGAATTATTAAGGCTGTGGTCTTAGTTTCCTCTCCTTAGCTTTCTTTACAGGATTAATGATGTTTCAGTTCCATAGAGCATCACTTCTGGTCTATATGGTTGAGGGGTGGGGCCATGGTCATAGTGTTTGGTTGAGGGGTGGGGGCCATGGGGCATAGTGTTTGGTTGAGGGCCATGAGGCACAGTGTTTGGTTGAGGGTGGGGGCCATGGGGTATAGTGTTTGGTTGGGGGCCATGGATCATAGTGCTTGGTTGGGGGCCATGGAGCATAGTGTCGCACTCCAAGAATGAACCCAATAATAAAGCTAAAATAGGCACAATTAGGAGATGTACATTCTGTGCTTTTTGTGGAAACCTGACTCAACGAAGGGCATACTCCTCTTGGCCAACCCAAAGAGCAAAGTTGAGCAGTCCAAAATAACGGAATGTCCAATCAACGGTCAGGGACGTCATTTAGGAGTCAACAGAGGACGCAACTGTGACTTCTAAAAAAAAAAATATATATATATATATATGTGTATTTCTTTATTTTTTTTAATGCAAGCTCCTCGGCTGTGGCCAGCACCATGTGGCTCTTTACTTCTGGAGTGTCTGGCTTTCTTGTTCAGACTCCTTAAAAAAAGGAAGATAAACAAGAACAGAAGAGCCACAAGTCTAACACTTTCAGCACTGACCCTAAATAAGAAAGAATAGGAATACCAAATAATGTGTCTTTCTGAAATTCAATACAATAATTGCTACACATTAAAATGTTTATTTCAGGCACACTTCAGGGGGTGAGTCACTGATTTAGTCTGTTCTTAAACGCCTCAACTCAGCCTTTCATCCTTCTGAGTTCGATAAATGAGTACCAACAAAGGTTGGGTGACATTGGGTGTATATTTTTTCTATATAAAGTGCATAAGCGTAAGTGCTATATAATAACACATCATTATCATTTGGTCATGGACGTCTGCTTGCATTCACAGTAATTTGGTAATATGGGCCTATACACACTGATCTTAACGATACATATGGCGATCCATTCTTGTATGACATGTACATCACATTATAGTGATATTGTAACCATATTTTTCATAGTGTACAATGCTATGTGTTGCCACTTCCTGTTTTGTGAACGGGTGAAAGGTCGTGTTCCATTGCTTCCCACGATATCACTTCGGGGTGGGGTAAATTAACATCACTTCCTGTGATGTCACCAGGGGGGTCAAGGGTTGTGTGATGTCACTTCCGCTACCCCTGGCATTTTGGTGACATGACGTCCCTGTCAAGGGTCAATAAAACATATATACTTTAAACAGACGATATGCAATAACTAAATGGAAATAAATGATAACAATGGAAAATGTGTAGTAGAAAATGTACGTTTGAAATGCAAATAAACACTGTTACTCCTCAAAAACGTATTATTTTTTCCATGTGTTTAAAGAAAAGGGTGGGGTTGAAAAAGCCTCTCGCCACGCCCCGCCGACCGCCCCACCCACAATTACTTTTCGACCCAGTATATGCATCATGTAAGGTGCTTTCGGTCCTCTGTCAAAATCAGTTGTGCACCCCTGCCCTAAACGGAGCAATTAATGGCTTTATGTTGCACGCTGGCGCGGTGCGGCTCAAATGGGACATAATGGCTAGACCATATGAAAAAGGGGGCCCAGCAGCCCCTAACTTTGAGAGGTACTGGGTAGCGGTGCAAGCACACTACGCTGCCTACTGGTTCGATGAGGACGCTCAACACCCACATTTAGTAAAAATTCGAAAGGCATGCTGCAGGCACCTGGATATGTGCAGTCACTTGTATTACTGCCATGCTACAGAGAAGGAGCAGACACTGATCCAATAACTTTAACATCACTAGCATGGGACAAGATAGGAAAGATATTGAACAATCCTAGGCCGTACCATAGAAGCTTGCCCCTCTGGAATTGTTTTCCCTCATTTCCCACGATAAACAAGGCGGACGCGCACCAGTGGGCTATTGATGGGTATGGCATGATCAGCGATGTGTACACTATGGACGCCTTTGTACAACACTGAGACTTAGCAACACGCTTGTGCAGGTAGTCCCTACAGTGGTTACAATATGCTGGGCTTTGTAGGGCAGTCAAACACACATGGAATGCATTTCTGGTACAACCACTGGATGAACCGCTACTAGAAAATATCATGAGGGGCACCTCCGTGAGTGAGATGGTGGCTAGATTGTATGATTTACTGCAGACCTGAGGCTGTAGACCCCTGAATAAACTTAGAGTCCTGGTCCAGGGATTTAGGGCAACACATCACTGATGAAGGTTGGTAGGCCATCTGTCGGCAGACGCGTGAGGTATCCTTCAACTCTAGGTTTCGGCTCGATTCCACTACACTCCTGCTAGGCTGCACCATATCTCACACACTCAATCACCCTCATGCCCAAGATGTCACATAAACAAAGCAAACTATATTCACATGCTTTGGAGCTGTCTGGGGTTGAAAGAATAATGGGCTGGGGTTTGTGACACGATGTCAATTGTATTGAACTGTCCACTAGACCTCACACCAGCCAACTGGCTGTTTCATCAGTTTGAACATGTACAGGGAAGTCTTGGTAAATTGGCTTGCCTATGTATGTTCTTAGCAGTCCGCTGCATTCTATTGCTTTGGCTCCATCCAACCGGCGCTACTGTCCCCCAGTGGCTAAGAGCAGTCACATGGGCGTCTGATATGGAGGAACGTTACGCATTACAGCCAATGAACTGCAAACCCAAAGATATATGGCCACCGTATCACAGCTACCTGGTGTCTATCCAGTCTGATGCACAAGACATTGAAAGTACAACCGATGAAATACGTCTCTTGCACTAAATTTCTAATGCATGTTATATTATCTGCTAGTTCTCACACACATAATGAACTATCAACTGGCTCTTATTGATGTTAAAAAAAAGGGGCTTGTTGATGTCCCTTTATGGAATGCACTTGTTCCTACTGAGAATGCCATCTGTTTTACCCTTGTTGTAATGTCAAACACGCTCTTTAAATAAAGGTTTAAAAAATAAAAATACTTCATTTCAAATGCTCTCTCTGCTCTCATTTTAGTTCTATGGAAATGATCAATCCAGCAGAGCCATAATTCGGATTAATGGGATGCTCATTAATGTGCTGATCGTTTTTTGTACCTAACTGCCATCGAATTACGAATCTGGTAAACCTAAAGTGTTTCAAAACTTTTCATGGGTCAGGTGTATGACTAATTAGCTGTGGCAAGCTACACCAAGTGTGCAGAGTTCAGGTAGGAAATCCTTAGGCATGTGGGTCATTCACAGGGAGATGTTTCCTGACTACTCACACATGTGGTCCGTGCTGACAAACAAAGTTAAAGTATTTAATCAGATGGAGACCAACTGGGGAAAAAGCATGCAAAGTATAGAGTACAAGGGTGGTAATATATTGTATTTGCCCATCCTTCTCAATAAGACCTCCATGTGAAACTACGGGAGCAGTACAGTAATGGGACACTGAAAGTATAAAATATTGATAAAGGGGAGAAATATATATTATCCCAATAAGCCCTAACAAACAGGTAAGAGTATCATAAGAAAGGATTACTCTGGCTTAAAACTAGCAGTTTTACAACAAACCCTGCTATGGCCGATCACTGCATTAAACACCAAAGCCCTCAATACAGGATTCTATGAATAGCACACTTGCCATGGTTTTTCATTATTAAAATGTTGACAAGATTGTTGTGTTAATAGCTCAAACATCTCAAGCTGCAAAAAGATCTCTCACCTTTTGTAAAATTTTCCATACTTTTTGATAAAACCCAATGGGTACCCTGTTGAGTGCTCCATCCAAGCGCCTCCTGCGCAGCCACTGTCCCTGATGACTGTGTGTAGAATGATCGCCCAGGCCAGAAAGGTCTCCGGAGATGGACATTCCAGGTTTCTATAAATAAAAGGGAGCAAGTTATTTAAATGGTTTATAATCAGCTTTTCAACACTGTCTCTTGCAAATATCTGATGATCTGGTTAAGAGATTGATTCAGAACATTTATAGTCTGCACCCTAATCCTAGGGATCTCTTAGTGCAATTAGACTGCCATCCAAACTGTTAATGTACCAAGTTGGTTCTCTATCTCTGACCCCCACATTGTTTGTCTCAATGTCCTCTCCACTTCTATATTCTTCTCATGCTCTTCTTCTTCAGATAACATGTGTTAAAACTTTCCCTTCCTCCAGGCAGCCCACGGTTCCAGAACCTCTTTGCGGCAGACCCTCAATTTTCCTGGGGAAAAAGGCTCCTTTGAACCCAGATTAATACATTACAGGGCTAATTTCCAAAAAGTGCTCACTGAATGCATTGCAAAGCCCATGGCGCTTAGATGCCTGGGCACCGTTAGTAAATTTTCTATTTTTGGAAAGCGTATTACAAAAGTAATGAGTAAAAAAGGAAGAAACATCACCTTTACTCTGCTTTAATGGTGCGTTTTGTAAAATAAGTAAATGCTGTCTGCAAACAATGTTTTGCAGGCGGCATGAACAATAGATTCCTGTGGAATCTCCCTGCTTTTAGCATGTGCTAAGTGCAGGGATATTCCATATGAATCCATTTGTTTTATGCTTGAATGAAAATCTCATGCAGGCATACAACAAAGAGGTTTTGCAGGCGGACAGGGAAGGACGAGGAATAAACTGATTTCCTCTATTGTCTCCCACTCTACCTGCAAACATTTTTAAAGTACCACAAAGCAGTGAAATAGGTGTAAAGAATGGCTTTGGGTCTTTGTCTCCTTTTTGCACTTATTTTACAGCACCGCAGGATAGAACATGACCTCCTGCCCCTCTCTTACCGGACCACAAAACTTGTTTACCTGTTGCATGTGAACAACAGTATTCAAGTCTTTTTTAGAAAATCATCCCTTTTAACCTTTGGATGATATTAGAGTCCTGTCTCTGCCTTTTACACTCCAGTAACGGAATCCGTAATATACACCACTAGAAAACCACAGAGCTCTTCAGCACGGCTTTCGAAGTCTTAAAACATGCAGTCAGAGCTTCGGGCTTGAGGATCAAATATGCAACTATGTCTTGGTACGAAAATATGTTTGCTTACGTTATCTTGCCCATGTGCATAAATTGCTTTAATGTATTTGTATACATTGACAGTATGTATCTGTATTTATTGTATTTATATAGCGCCTTAATCCAAGGTGCTTTACAGTTAAAGAACAAGGATACATCAAACATGGAACAGTAGAAGCAACCATACACATGAATCAAACCATAAAACAGTATGTAGAACAATTTGCATATGAGAAGGAGGAGAAGAGGAGGGGCATGGGGAAGGAAGGATGAGGGAGAGAGTTTAGGGAGTAAAGTAAATAGTAGGAAGAGAGGTCATAGGAAAGAAGGGGGAGGATGAAGAAAACTAAGATGGGGTGCTAGGGGGAGAAAGAGAGAGAAAGGGAAAAAAGGGGAATAGGGTGTCAGGGAGGGGAATGAAGAAGGAATGATTTCAAGGAGGAACGGAATGAAGAATAGGTAGGGATGGAGCGGATAGAAAGAGGCAGGGAGTTCCAGTGTAAAGGGGCAAGGAGCTGAAAGGAGCAGAAACGAGAAGAGGCACAAGGGGGTGGGGGAACAGAAAGTAAGAAGAGATCAGCGGAGCGAAGGGAGCGGGAGGGAGTGTGGAATGTGAGGAGAGATATGGAGGGGCAAGGTCATGGAGAGATTTAAAGACAAGACAAAGTAAGTGAAATTTAAGTTGGGAGTGGACAGGAAGCCAGCCTAGGTTAGAGATAGTGAGTTAGAGATGGAGTCAAAGGGAGAGAGAAGGCAGAGGGTACGGATTGCAGAGTGGTAGAGGGATTTGAGCAGGGCAATTATGTATTTAACAGTATGCATTGCTTTTAATGATGTATGTAAAGGTTGTTATCTCAAACATATTAACACTGTTTGAAATAATGTCTCCTCTGTAGCGTGGAAAGATGAGCAGCGAAAATAAAACTTCTATATATTTAAAAATATATATTTTGCTGGATTTGAAATAGCAAATGTATGTTAAGGATCTGCTTCAGAATGCAGTCCCCTAAATACAAGTCCATAAGGTTGAACTGTAAAGTAATTTACTAGAGACTCAGATACAGATCTTTGCAATGCAGCAAACAGTTAATTTCTATTTAATATGTAACAAAGAGGGTGAAACAAAAGGTCCCACAGGCATACATTACATCTAAACGGGTGTATTATAGAGTTAAGAAGGAAAGGAAAAAGTGAAGTGATAAAATTAGGATGGGCCAACTTAGACCCCACTATTCCCCAAAAGCCACAGAAAAAACAGCTGCGCCAACAAGCGTTTACCCTGGTGATTAACAGGAGGTCCCCCTCTTGGTCAATAGTTCTTTCAGATGGGGTTATGATCTTCCAGCTCTAGGGTAGAGTTGGAGTATGGTCTTTGGGATGGGTATACGCCCTTAAGGAAATATGCCTATTCAAAACAATTGGAGGAGTAACAAACTCAGTGTAAAAGGCTGATGGTCCAATCCCTATTTTAATATCAAAAACCCATGCGTGTATGTTCATGACAGAGTTCTACTCACAGTCCCAGGGATTTAAAAGTGACCCAGCACACTTCTTTCACAAAGTCTTCACCCTCAGTGTGGGGCCTAATCTTTGAGCTGGCTTTGGTTGTTGCCTTGATCTGTGTTTTGGTCCTGGATTGAAGGATAAAGTGAAAGCCTCACAACAGCTACAGAGATAGCCCTGTATGGACCTCTCTTGCCCTCACGATTTCTTTGTAGATAATGCAGGTAAGTAATATCCAAATCAGGCAATTCCGTGCAAGATTTTGTCCCCTGTCCTGCGTTCTCATAAGAAAGAAAGGCTCCTTTACTGGTGACCTTATACCTGCAAACAGAGACTGGCTAGAGCCCTCAGGGAGCTTCATTCTCACCATTTAAGGATTGTAAGGTTTGGTCCCTGGGGCCAGTTTCATGGCAGACCTCTCAACCTAGCCTGTTCCTTCAACCTGGCTTCTCTTAAATTCTGAATTTGCTGGCTCAGTAAACTCCCTTTCTATTGCTCTGGTACTAGGTGACCTTCCTGGCCTAGCCAACGCAGGTTCTGTTCCCCTTGATGGTCTCCTCTCTCCTCACTATACTACTCATCCCCTCTGAAAGGTTGACCACCATGTTAGGAGGCTTGTGCTTCTTTTAATACAGGTGCTGATGGAGTGAATGGAATGAGGGGTTTGAATACAGATTCATTTTCTCCATTACAATTGTGCAGCGTGATTGGCCCTTGCTTAATTAATGGTTCCACCTCCTCCCTATAAGTGTGGCTGGAATTTGTATTTTTCTGTGCCAGACGAGGAAGTGGGCAAGGCTGGAGAGGAACAGGCTGTGCAGCGTAAACAGGACCTGTGGGTGTGACCATGTACACAATGTGGTGGGCCAGGAGCCCGAAAACAAATACAGAGTACAGGGGAGAAGGGCAAACTAGGCCCTCTGCTCTCAGACCAAGAATTAGCGAGAGAGAGCTGAGACCAGCAGAACACAAAGACTGATATCATCCATAAGCGAAGACAGCAAGCCGTGAAGAGCGTTGCCGTTGTCCAAGAGACAGACCCTCACTAGGGCAAGCACTGCAGCAAAACAGGTACGTAGGTTTCCCAAGCCCAAGTCGGAGAAAGGAGAAGAGAGAACGAGCAGGAAGAGGGAAGCAAGACCCTGGCCCCATCCAAGGGTCACAGGAACCTGAGAGAAGAGAGAATGAGACAAGGAAAAGGGTTACAAGAGCCTGAGAAACCCAGGCAGTACAAACCTCAAGAAGGGTCAAAGGGACCCAAGAAAACAAAGAGAACCAGAAGCAGCGAGGGGTCATATGAACCCTAAAGAACTAAGTGTGATATTGGGTCAGGGGACCAAAAAGGAGCCACAGGGTCACTACGCAGAGAGAAAAGCATATATCACAGGTGCATAGAGACACTTGAAAGTTTGTTGAAGTATGGAGAGATCGACCAAGTTAGTGGAAAGGCATCAGGGAAATGTGGACATTTTGTTTTTCCAGGAACTCGAGACTTCTTTTGAACTTTGGGGAATTCTGAGAAACTTCTGACAGACTCATAACAACAGTTTTCCTTGAGTGGAAAGTTTGTTTAGTTGTAACCATTGGATCCAGACCCGGGTGTAACTCCCGAGTCAGCCGGAGATACTGTGGTGAAGAACCAAGAGTGGCGAGCACTGAACCTATTTCTTTAACATTTTTGCTAAGAGGTAGGGCCAGTTTATTGGATAGGTTTGGACCAAGGACTATTTTTATTCTTTTGGACTAAAGACAAGCCCTTTAGTTTGGTAAGGAATGGAATTCCCTTTTAGTAGTAGGGTCAGTGAGGCGTTTGTATTTTAAATACAACTACATTCAAACATGTCCTCTAGTAGGAGTCCTTCGGCAGGGTTGAGATTTATGGTATCAGTCAGTCAGTCAAACAACTTGGCCGAAAAAGGCCATCAAAGTACATCCTACCAATACAGTTATGAAGCTGAAAAAACAATTCAAATACATTATTACAGAACCACAACAAACGAGAAACCGCAGGGCGTTATAAATTACTGCCCCCTTCCTAACAGCCCCCAAACAGAGCTTCTGAGCCAGAAGTTATTTCTCACCAACCCCCGAACCCTGCTATTTCCCGTGGCGCCTCAGACCCAATACAGTCAAGTTTGTCCCTGAAAGGGGACTATTACTAGGGGCAACCCCGCTGTGGCACACAGGGACAGTGATGGAAAATGCGCTAACTGCAATGTCACTTTTCCTTGACCACTCAGGGACATTGCATTTTTCTAAGACCGCCCTTGCCATGTGAGGATCCCTCAGGACTAGTTTGACAGTGTCCGTATGTGCTATGGGATTGGACAGTCTGGTACATTCCAACAAAGAGCCCCTGGAGACAAACCCGCATTCCCCCACTGCCCGCAGACAGTGAAGACATTTGTTATAAAGGGCGTCCCTTGGTTCTCTTTTATGGGAGGTCAATTTTGGGACACCATGGAGAAACACCCTAGAGGTGCTGCCATCTTCGCGAGGCTGGTACCCAGACAAAGGCCTACATAGACCAGGGATTAAGGTGCCAACCTCCCTCCCTATTGGGAGCAAGTTTCCCAAAGCTCTCCCATTGGGGTTTGGCAATGCTGGAGGTTCAGTCCCCGAGTTTAAAGACCCTGTGATCCCGATGGTCTCCCTTCGTTCGAATAATACTGGGAGAATGACCGCCTCTGGTCCACTCTTCAAGAAAGTGGTGGACCTATCCAGAGAGACAGGGGGAAGATCAGAAAGCGAGGGGTTGATTCCCTTGGTCATACCTGGTTTCGGAACCCCAGGCCCGCCCCCTGAAGATCACATTCTTCCCCTCCCCACTCCTCCTTCCCCCTTGCCGCCCAACACCCTCTTAATCGGGACAAGTAGGAGATTTTTAACCTTAGACAGCTCTGAGAGCAAGAAATGACAGGGACAACTTGGCAGATTGGTGAAAGCCAGGGGGGGTGGGACTGATTGACAAAATTTGCCTTTAGTAGTGGGGTTAAAAGCCCAGCTGGGGTTGAGAGGAGGGGGTAAGTGAACCCCGGGCAAAAAGTGACTCCCATTACTTGGTGGACAACTGGGCAATTCTCTCAGGCCCAAGCCCAGACCAACCATGCCCACGTCTCCAGCATCCAATATCACATGCTCAGGGAGCGGGAATGAGTGGGCTTCAGGAGGGTCCAGTGTCGACTGCAGGATTTGGGTATCGGTGCCTGGGTCTAGGCCCAGGTGTGGATGAGTGGGGGCCAGTTCCAATTCCAAAAGGGGAGCACAGGGTGAAACTGAGGGTTGAACCCACGTAACAAAACCTCCGGTCAACTTTGAAATGCCCGATGAAATCCTATCACACCCGATTGACAGTTGTAGCCTCACTGTTAAAACCCCAACCGGGAGTAAGCAAGTTGGCAGGAGGTGCAGAACCATCCAAAGAGGGGCTAGACAAACTGATTGTTTGGAGAGGAATCAGCCCCTTACCACAGGACCCTGAGGGACCTGCCAACACACCAGAAGTGTGGAGAACTCGCTCTTTGACTCTTTTCTTCGCAAACAGTGGTCATAGTCTCTCCCTTTCCACATAGGGTCCCATTCCATGGTTCGTTGCCCTGAGCGACCCCCGAGGTCATACAGAGTCCCCCTCCTCGATCATCTTCCAATAACGGGCTTACCGTGAGCCACAGGGACCGGGGGACCATGAAGCTTTGAAAGAAGGGAGGATTGCGATAGGTGATGAGGGGAGAAAGGGGAGGAAATACCTTCTTCTGGGGCTCCTGAAGTTGTGATCCGAAGTGGGCCCACCATCATATGTCTTATAAACTAGGGGGCACGAAGGGTCCACTCCAAAGTTACAAAAAGTTACAAAAAGTTTCTGAATCCGGGGGGTTTCCAGGGGTGGGAGGATGGCTCTTCAAGCCCCCCGACACTGAAGCCCACGGAAGTAAGTTGCTTACCTTACTCACCTCACAGTCCAGACCAGCAGCTAAGGCCCCCCCGCAGAGCCGCTAACAACCCCAGCGGGCTGCCAACAACCCGCGCCCTTTCCCTACGGGCTTCACCTGTTCGGGCTGGGGTCCGCGGCGGATGTAGGTGAGGGGGGCGTGGCCAGGAGTACGGTATCCCTACAGGGACAGTGGAAGCAGCAGCGGGCCGCCAAAACCCTGCGCCCTTTCTCCGCGGGCTTCATCGTATCAGCAGAGGGATCGTTACCACCCGATACAAGGATGGGGCGTATGTTAATTCGATGCCTATGCTTGAACGTGAAAATTCCAGGTCGGTGAAACCACAATCAGTAGGATTTGACCTATTCAGTACAGATGAAGTCCATATAACCCCTATAAAAAGATGCTTGATACCCACAAGGTTAGAATTCCCCCTCCTACCGGGCCTTATATTATACTAGCAGCAAAATCTCAGCTAGCGTGGAACCACTCCCTAAATGTTGGAGCAGGCATGCTGGATTTAAAATATACTGGGGAGATCCAGATTATTTTACAAAACCATGGATTTGTCCCCTGTGCAGTTAAGATGGGAGATGCAGTGGCTCAAGGGATATTGAAACAGGCCATAAATCCTGTTCCCCAAGAAGTTAAGGAGCTATCTGATACTCTGAAAGGTGACCTATTTGCAGATGCTAACACTTACATTACTGCGCCCTCTAGAATAGTCTGATGGTCCCCCACCCTTACCTGACCTGGCCTTTGCTCAAAGAAATGATACTGTTCTCACTGAAGCCTTTGGGCGAGTAATCACAGAGGCCGGACCTTTTTTTATTAAGAAGGGCCTGTTATATCGGGGAGATACCGAAAGAGACAGCCTTCCCAGAACTTTGCTAGTAATTCCCCAAAGTCATGGGTGAACAGTCTTGGAGTTAGCCCATTTTCCTCTTACGGCAGCTCTCCAGGGGATAGGGAGACCCAAAGTCAAGTAACTCCCCGATTGTATTGGCCCGGTGTGTACCTGGATGTAAATTAATGTTGCAGCACATGAAATATGCCAACAAACTGCAACCACTCCAGTAACCAATGTTCCCTTAAAGTACCTCCCTATTATTGAGATTCCATTCTCCTGCATAGCTATGAACATTGTAACACCACTAGAGACATCCAGGCTGTACAATGCATTTATTTTAGTAATAGTTGACTATGCTACTAGGCACCCCTGAAGCGTTTCCACTAAGCAATAACACCAGTCAACAAAAACTGAAGCACTCTCTTTTCTTTCCTGGGTGGGGTTACCTAAAGGGATCCTTACGGATCAAAGCACCACCTCTATGTCAAGATTATGCAAGAGGTAAAGGAGATCCTGGAGATTAAGACCCTATGAACCTTGGCATACCACCCTCAGACCGAAGGGCTCAAGTTAGTAGAGACCGTGGCCATACTGATTTCCTTGGTTCTTTTTGCAGTTAGGAAATAGAATAACCTCTGGTATGCTTGGGTTATTCCCCCTTCATACTATTATATTGGAAGGAACCGCAAGATGTCTTAGACTGTCACTTGTGTCAGATCTCACCTGTGGCATGGTGTTGCTTCCACTAGTCGAGGCTTCTGACGCAGAAAGTTTTGTGGCGGTTTCCTCGAAGATTCCCTTATTTTTGAAGAGGTAGGGTCTATTCCGAGGATTCGCCACCGTCGTTGGATTATAGCACAATCACAAGCATGGCTTCTCCCCAGTGCAGCCCTGGTATAGAGGAAAAAGCCAATGGCAGAGAAAAACCCTGATGGAACACTTGAGTCTGGTCAGATGGGTACTACAGAGTCCAAACTAATACACAGGAGCAGGATGCAGTGTTGCTCCTGACGAATTCCAAGAGTAGAGGCACACAGGATAACTAGGGCAGAGTGAGGAGGAGCCAAGGAGGAATTCCAATTTAAAGGCACTAAACTATTGGAGGTGAGAGGACCTCAAAGTGTATATATAAAAGAAACAAAATGACAAAACAAAGACAGAAAAGAAGACTAAAGAAAATACACAAGTCTCTGGCAGCTTGGTGTAAGAAGGGGGCAGCCTGAAGCTTGCAGCGCAGGAGTAACTTGCAGAATGAGGAAGAAAGAGCGTGGGCAAGCATAACAAGAGAAAGAGTGCAAGAGCCTGTTGTCCTCGCTGGGAAAGAAAAGAGCACAGAGCCAACTGATTGGAGGGCTTGCGGAAGACAGGTAGGATAAGGAAATAGGGAAAGAGAGAAGAAGGAAATGAAAGATAGAAGGGGTGAGTGCCCGGCAGCGCTGGCTAGTGTGACGGGGCCTACAGAGCCAGAACGCCTCACAAGGGAGGATCAGAAAAGGGAAAGAGCAGGTGGAAACAGAAGCAGCGCTGTCATGATTCCTACCCCTCATGTCCCCAGCCCTCCAAGAGGTCAGGCTGGAGCCAGGCCACGATCACCTACATGGCCCTCAAGGGCCTCTCCATCCCTCCAAAGACCCACTTGGAGTCAGACTTGGCACTTGTGGCACTAGACTCACTCACTCCCATAGGATAACATTGGGGATTGGACTTGTAGTGCACTGATGGGGACAAGATGGATGCCCCCACATATTTTGGTTCCCAGAACTGCATGTGCAGTCTAGTCTTTTGGGTGTGGTTCAGCCCAGGCACACCTGGGATACCCAGAGACTATTTAAGCCACGCCCAGGCTGAGAAACATGCTTTGTGTTTTCTGCACCTGCAGCGTGACACTCACCGTGTTCGGATCGGTCTCCAGTAGGCCTGCATCTTTCTTCTGCGCTCAGCTCCTGCAAGAACAAGAACACTGTTAGGAACAGCCTTGCCTTGCGGCGCTTCTGCCCATCATTCATCGCTCCTTCTGTTCTGCGGGCATCTTTGGCTGTGTCATTCCCAACCCGATACGCCGCTTCCTAAGGAAAAGGGAAAAGAACAGAAAAAAGGCATTAGTAAGCATTCAGCAAATCTTCGCTTATTTTTAAAGACTGTACAAGCTTCAAACGCTTACCTGAATTCCAGCCGCTCTGGGGGAACTCTGTCTCCGGAACTTCTCATCCATCTGCAAGAGGGAAAAGATACCCCATGTTAGCGTGGAAACATCTAGAGGCGTTGCATACCGTGCTTACTCACCGTCTTTCTTCTTCATCACCGGCATCCACGCTGAAAACGTTGCGGCACCTAAAAGACACAGAAAAATAACTCAGTTCAATACAAATACGAAAGGGTCGCATCGCGCTCTCACTCATCTTCAGCGTTACTCATCTCAGCAGCACGTCGCCATCCCCGGACGCCGGCTATCATCTAAGGAAGGAAAGGAACGAAGTTAGAGAACTGTTCAAAAGACTCATTATACTTACCGGTCGGACTCTTGCCAGTGAAGTAACTAGGCAGCAACGAGCCCGCATCAATCAACGCGCCCCTGCGCTGAAAGCAGGACGGAGAGCACACTTTCCAAGAAAACAAGGTGAGCTGTGGATCAAAGGGAAGGGTTGGACCCCGGGGAAGAAGGGGTTCAAGCACACAGAGACAATAGGGAGTTAAACTCTACCAATCCTGTGTTTCAGGCACAGTCTCCAGTCGAGTAGACTCCAGGGAAGGGTTCGAGGTCGTAAGAAGTCAGAACAGACTGAGTGACGTCCCCGTGGATACCAGTTGAGCGTTACAAGCGGCGAGCGCTGAAGTTAGAATATAAACAGAGGAAGAAGTAAACTCACCGGCAGGGGCCGTGAAAGGCAGAAGAAACGGAATGGGAAGGACCCACGGGAAAAAGTAGCAGAAACAAGCGAAGACTACTAAGCGAGCGATAGGCAGTGTATAATGCAAAGGGGACTAAAGTTGCAATGCATAGGGGGGCAGGGCCAGAAGGAAGATAAAGGAAAGGGATCCAAAAGAATAGACCGCGCTTGCAGAAGCGTGGTGGGATGACTAATGGTGGCTCTTCCACCGGCTCCACAGTTTCCAAACACGGTCACTCATGACAGACATGCTCAATGAAACTTGGGAAGAAAGGGAAAGGGATACATTACTCATCTCCCAGACAAACCAGACACTTAAGACCCATATGGTTGAGTCAGAGAAATTGTGAAACATCCTCTAAATAGATCACGATAACACCAAAAAGCTCTACATGATATGTAGCCCAGTGCATTTTCACAGGAGACTCTGTTTTTGTCTTATTACCCACCTCTAAAAATAAAATGGTCTCAAAATGCTATGGGTATTATAGCATCATAGAAAGAAAAGGCCCCTAAACTATGCAGTGCCTCTGCCAGACCGACGTCAGAAAACTCAAATGTACATATTCATCTCTTAAAAGAATGGAAAATCAACCTCTTATAGAAAACTACAGTAACCATGGCCACTCTCTTGACCCAACAAGAATGAGAGGTTCAGTTAATCCCTAAAAATCTGACTACTCCTCAACAGGAAGACCTCCATGATCTTTAGAAACCATTTCTGGAAGTATTCTCAGAAGAAGCCAGTAGGGCATGAGATGTTTATATTCCATTTTATCTGTACTCCACGGGACAAACTGTACATTTTTGTTAGCGTTGGGGTGTAACCATGCAAGGATGCGCTAATTCTCCTAATTTATAAAAGTATCATCTGCAGCAGTATCAGCATTGGGAGGCACCCCTCACCCTTCCGGGATTTAAAAGAACATTCACGATTGGATGCTGACAAACAGCGCTATGACATTGATCATTAATTGTCTTTCAATTGTCTTTTCTGTAATATATAATTTTCTTTTGTAACATGTATGGAACAGCCTTGAGGACTACCAAAGGTCGAAACACATGTCGGCTGTGACAGACCAGTATTAAAACTGAACCACACATCCTTAGTGTTCACAATGACATCATTTTGAAAGACAATTGAAAGAATGTTAATGATCAGTGTCATAGCGTTGTTTGTCAGCATCCAATCCTGAATGTACATTGAAAACACGCAATGATTCCTGAGGCCCAGAGAAAGATCGTTGAGGAAGAGCTTTCAGCCATGCTTAAAGCCAACATAATTGAACCCTCAGAGTCTGCGGTCCTCCCCATAGTTTTGGTGCGAAACACAATGGGAGGTGGAGATTCTGCATTGATTTTCAAAAGCTCAATTCTTTCTCTAGTTTAAAAAAAATAAATTTTTATTGAAAGTTTCCAAACCATGTAGCAAACAACATGACATGAATATCCAGCCCAATCGGCCTTAGGGCACACACAGCAGTATTGTTTGATGTCATGTCGCCCTCCCGCCTACCCCCGCTCACGTCCCAAACAGAAAACCCCCACCCTGCATATGTATGTTAATAGGCAGCACAACAACGAAGACAGAGCAAAAGGCATTAGTCCGTGCAGGCCAGGTTGTAAAGGTCTCTCTGATCAGTGTAGAGGGGGGAGATCCTAATCCAGTTGGAACCATCACCAAAACAACAAAGGGACCAGAGTGCAGCACCCTCAATGATCATCAGCCCATCTGCTCCTTTCTTGGGGTCATCATATTAGTCAATCATCAAACCCATTAGTTGTGGTGGCGTGGCAATGGCCTAGAGGCACCCCCGCTAGACCCAGCTCGCTAGATGAAATAGAGCCACGCCCCACTCCCTTTACCCACCCCTGGCTATCATGTCTGCAGACCCAGAACTATGAGTCTGTACACCTCGAGACCCATTTATCATATGTAGACATCTGCTAATTCCCCGAAGCGGTCAGCCTGCCCAGGGTTGGTCCGACATTTGAGAACAGAGCGTTCTTATGAGCATATCCAAGTCAAAAGCTCCAACCAGACCTGTTTAGTGCGTGTGGTATGTGCCTTCCAGTGGAGGATCAAAAGTATGTGGGCAGAGAAGAGCAATACGTGTACAGGTTTCCTAGCCATAGGGTCAGTATGCCAGTCTTCACAATTGATGCGAAAAAACATTGGGCTTGGGGCTAGCCCCATAGTGATGCCATGAGCGTGGGTTTTGTGCCTGCAAACCATTGCCCGGTATACCCTGATCTGCGGACAAGTCCAGAGAAAGTGTCCTAATGTACACAGCCTGCCGCTGTGCCACCAACATGTAGGTGTCTCCATGAGGCCCAATCTAAATAGTTTGGTCGGCATGTAGTACAGTCTTTGAACCATCTTGAATGGATTCTCTCTGTTGCGGATGTTGTGTGATATTGCAGGTATGGTATCAAAAACGTTGTATATGCCCACTAGGTCTAGCAAGATTTCCAGGTCGCTAAACCATTGCAACGCAAGCATTCGGTTATGCTTGACATTGTTGGGAGTGCAAATAGTATAAAACGTATGGAACCATAGGAAAGTAGACACATTCTATTCCAGCTCCAGTTCGGCTGTCGTCAGACTGGCCTGAGCATTCGTTCAGTCGTGCTCGAGTGCATCACCTCTAGCAATGTACGGTAACGGAGCCAGTTTATCTCTTGTAGCTGAAGCACCCGCCTGGCTTCTTGGAAGCCAATGGGGGACACTCCATCGTATAGGCCAATTACTTGGTTGGTATGTACTTTATGATCTAGGCCGATTGTTAGGAGTGCGCGTATGCTAATCCAGGCCAGTGAAGCCTGTACGTCAGAGCTTAGAAGCGCCCTCATTTTGTGCCACTGAGCTAGAGTTGGGCCTAGTACGGGTTGCGTCTTGATTGCACTGGGTAGTTTATTCGGCAAGATGGCCAGGGCGTTAGATGGAGAGTATGGCGCCATCAGGGATAGCTCCATAGTCTTCCAGCTCGAGGTATCCATCGTATTGAGCCACTGTTTGATATATAGGATACATTTGGCCCAACATATCTGAGTGGATAGGTACTAGGTCTGACATGCCGGCACAGCTAATCCGCCATCGTCTTTGGTGGCCTTCTTGCCCCTCCAGATTAATTTAGTAAGATGGGTGTCTAGGTCTTTGTAGATCTGTCGTGTTGGAGTACAAGGCAACATCAGTGCCAGGTAGGTCAACTTCGGTAGGGAATTCATTTTGAAGCGTTTACCCAGCCTCTGAGGGACAGTGGCAGAGCATTCCATTTGGCCATATCAGATTTAATCCACTGGAGGACCAGGGGATCGATCAGCTCCCTTGATAAAGTGCACTTGGAGATGGAAGGGGGTGACTTCACCCAGGTCCCATCGGATGTCGGTTCTGAGCGGGAGAATCTCTGACTTCGACCAGTTGACCTTATATCCTGTCATGGGGCCGAATTCGCAGAGTAGCTGTTGTAAATGTAGGTATGAAGTCTTGTACCTAGTGACATAGACCATAGGGTCATCTGCATATAGTGATACCCGGTGTCCCCCCCCCTCCCGCATCATGCCCAATCACTCATGATCAGTGCAGAGATTTTCCGCTAACAGCTCGATATAGAGTTGTGAGAAACCACAAGGTATCCCACCCACTAGTCCCTGGGGATCTGTCATCCAGGTGGCCAGGACAAAGCCATTACTTTTTGATCCAGTTCCTGGGGATGGACCATTGCAAAAGGATCACCTGGGTGAGGGGTCTTCGGGGAGTGGGAGTGGGACACTGGATGGTGAGACATGGTATCCTCTTCCCTGTAAAAGCTACCAGGTAGGTTACTTAGGAACTCTACCACCCCCCTCTTTACAACACAAAAACTTAAACACGGACAGCCCGCTATGGGAGAAAACAGACTGACACCCAAGCAGTATATCTGGCGTGTCCCAATACAATGGTCAGGCGAGGTCAGGCAATTACTGACCATCATTCACAAACCTGACTTCCATTAAGCTACCCTACATGGATAAAAGGAGGCGCACAAGAGCACCCTCTGCGCGAGACAAAGCACACAAGGAAACAGCAGTTTCAAGATGCCAGCTGAACGAGCGAAGAAAGACGGCAAAACAGAAGGAGATCGCAAGCAGGGAAATTCCCTTGCCCTTTCCGACAAGGAACCGTTACTTTCAAGAGCTCTCAAAATTAGAAATCGTAAAACCAGGAAAGCAGGCTGAAGAATCCCACACTGTGTGTCAGAGATACCCGGGGCTCTCCCGCGTCAACAATCAAGATGGGGAGAAGCAGCAGCCGCTGTGGTACTGTCCTTGGTGCCAAGAACAAAGCAGCGTCAGTGAAATCAACACAGCAAGTGAGTTGGGGAGACCGATACAAAACGTGTCTGTGTTGAAGCCAAGGTTGCAAGCGGAAACATTGTATGGCAAGTGCTGGAACAAACATTGTTAAAATGCGTGTGATAAAAGACGCAAGTAAAGTTGAACTGCTGATGAGTTATTGAAGTTTAAAAGCAAGATACAATATCTTTGACAGTGGGCTCTGTCACCGCGTGGGTGCTCAATCGAAGGTCTCTGTAAGGTATCCAGCTGAGAAGTGGCAGAAGTGAAAGTTAAAAGGGTTTTTGATTAAGAAGAGAACAAAGAATTGTGAATCGAAATGGTCTTGCGATGGGTCGAGCTAAATTCTGCTCAGTCTAAAGTCTTCAATTTTGATGAGGTAAAGTTTGGAAAAAGTAAAAAAATGTGGTCTGAGCCCAGCGGAGGGAGACCAATTTAAGGTTTTAGGTTAAAGCAGGTCTGAGCCCGGCATATGGGGACCCGGGGTGAACAGTAAATCACTGAGAAGTTGTACATGTGAAATCCTGAGAAGAAAGGAACTTTAATGTTTGTTGTGTCGCATTAGGCCCTCTGAAATAAGAGACTTTGAATGGCAAAAAGACTTTGGCACAGAAGGCCCTGATGTTGAGGTTTTGAACTCCATTCTCGTGCTAGAGAAGCCAGAGAGTGCGCTAAGCTCGAGTGTGCCGCCTTGTCCCGTGCTGAAAACGTGGGGAAAGGAAGCCAATGGCTCGAATATCCTGGCATATCATTTCTTGAACACTTTTTATTTTGCACACAATTTTATATTTAGAAGTAAGGATTGGCAATAGGTTTATTAGTATAGTTCATTTTATTTTGAAAAGACTCCACTAGGACTGCTTTATTATTATTTGATGGTCGTAGCTTGCTCCCATATTTAGACTTAGATCCAAGTCAATTGAAGTTCAATAAACACCCTCCAACTGTGATCACTTGTGTCGATCTTACTGTTTGATACCATGGCTTCCTTACAGAGAGCCTACAGAAGGGGGCTGGGGGGAGTGGGCAGCCCTGTCTAGTACCAGAGTGGAGCGCAGACGGGTCAGAGGTGACGCAACCAGACAGAGAACCAATGAGAAAGAGCCGAGATGAACAGAACACAAAGACCGCCAGCATCCAGAAGCAAAGAGCGGCAAGCCGTGAAGAGCGATGCTGTCGCTTATGAGACAGACCCTCACTGGAGCAAGCACCGCAACACAGCAGGCACACAGATTGCCCAGGTCATAGGGAGGAGAAGTGAGAAGAAACTGGGAAGGACTTCCCTTACCCCATCCAAGAGTCACAGGGACCTGAGAGAAGAACAAGTTACTTACCCCTGGTAACTTTCTTTCGACTGGATGTTCCTCCCACGTATTACTCATCTTTGATATTCGATATCCAGCTTTAGCTGCTTCGGTAAAAAATGTCGGCAGAGGGTGCTGTGCGTCGATGCAGTCCACCCGATGTCCTTCGAGGGCCTCCATATCGAGGATGATGTCCTCGAAGGCCTATAAGCACGCGCAGCGCCAGTTGGCTTCAGTTCTGTTTTATTTTCTTACAGTAGAAATACCTGCATCACCATCGGAATGACCATACTCCACTATGAAGGAGGGAAAGCTGTAATAGCATGGGAAATTCTACTGTGGGGTAGGCTGGGAGTGCGATGAGGAAGACATGGGAGAAACATCCAATTGAAAGAACAGTATCAGGGGTAAGTAACTTGTTCTTGGAATGGATTGTGTCCTCCCACGTTTTCCTCCTCTTTGATAGGCTCCCAGAGCAGTATTAGATTTGGTGGAGGGAGTAAGCATTTTAGTTTTTCACAGTTTTTCATGAACCGAGTGCAGCACTGCTTTTCCAAAGCTCCCATCCTGACCGAGGGAAGATTCTAGGCTGTAATGTTGTTTTGTGAACATGTGAATAGTAGACCGGATTGCTTCCTCACAAATACTTTTTATCGGTACACCCCTTTGTAGGGCTGTAGAGGTAGCCATGCCCGTGGTGGAACGAGCCCTTAATCCTCCAGGGGAATCCTTGCCTGCCAGTCTGTAACATTCTGAAATTGCTAGAATGATCCACCTGGACAAAGTCTTTTTCTTAACAGCCTGACCCTGTTTGTGGCCTGTGCAGCCAATTAAAAGCTGATCATCCATGCAAAGTTTTGACATTCTAGATATATAAAAGCTAAGAGTTCTACCAGGGTCCAAACTGTGTATTCTCTTCTCTTCCTTACCAAGATGAGGTGGGGGATAGAAATAAGGTAAAACAATTTTCTGCCCTATGTGAAAATCAGAAAGGATTCTAGGTAAGAATGAAGGCTTGACCCTCGAAACAACCCTATCCTTATGAAAGATAGTTAAGGGTGGCTTGGATGAAAGTGCCTGTAATTCACTCACTCTATGGGCTGCAGTTAGAGCTACCAAGAGAATGGTTTTAAAAGTTAACAACCATAATGGACATAAGTAAAGGTTGAAAGGGTGCCCACATTAGAAATGTTAGTACCAGAGTAAGGTCCCAAATTGGAACCTGGAAAGGAGATGGGGGAAGGGGGGGGTTGGAACACATTGGTGAGCTCCTTTAGAAATTGGGTCACCAGTGGAATCTTGAAATATGAACATTCTTCAGACGAACGCTTAAAGATGGATAACGCTGCCAAATAGCCCTTAATAGTTACAAACTGGAGCCCCAGATTGGCTAAGGATAGTAGAAAGGATAAGACTTCAGGTGTTTTACACAGAAAATGGACTACATTCTTCTCTCTGCACCAGCTGCAGAATTTGTTTCAAAGGCAACGGTACAAAGACTTTATTGCTGGCCTCCTGGCCGAAAGCAAAAGTCTCCATTACATCATCCAGGAGGTCCCAATCCTTGTATCTCAGCCTCTCAGAAACCATGCATAAAGGGCGAGTGTTTTGACCTCTGGATGGAGAACCCAACCCTCCTCTCGCGAGAGAAGGTCCTCTCTTAGTGGAAGACGTATTGGAGAACAGATGGACATGTCCAGAAGTTCTGGGTACCAGTCCTCCTGGTAAGGGAAAACTAGGATCATGCGTTTCCCAAACTTTCTCAACCTCCTGATCACGTGAGGAATGCCAGGGACTGGAGGAAACGCGTACAGGAGTGGAAACTCCCAGTCCACTACGAATATGTCTCCTAGAGCTCCTCTTGGGGGAAATTCCCTGGAGCAATACAGGTCACACTTCCGGTCGCGTACAGAGCCACTTGAGGGGTTCCCCAAAGCTAGTTCCCACTCATGTTGTGCCTGCTCAGAGCTTCTGCCGCTGTGTTCTCTTCTCCGGCTACGTGAGCTGCCAATAGTGAGATTCCTTCTTGAATTGCCCAGTACCAGAGCTGCATTGCCTCTCTGCACAGTGGTAGTGACCCTAGATCTCCTCTTTTGTTGAGGTAGTACATGGCCACTGTGTTGTCTATCATTATCAGGACATTCTTCCCCCGCACAGAGGGCAGGAAGGCCTTCAGTGCTAGTCTGATTGCCCTCAGCTCCAAAAGATTGATATGTAGTTTGGACTCCGATGGAGACCAATGACTGCTGACTGTCAGGTCGTTGGTGTGGGCTCCCCACCCCGTGAGTGAGGCATCCGTCACTACTGTTATCTCTGGCCATGGGTGCCTAAAAGGTTCTCCCTTCAGAATGTTGTCCTCGCAGGCCCACCATAGAAGATCCTGTGTGACCCTGCTTGAAACCTGAAGTAGGTCAGACATCTTTCCTGAGAACTGGGACCACCGAGTTCTCAGGCGGGCCTCTGGCACCAGAAAAATGCAGGCTGCCATGAGGCCGAGCAACCTCAATAAATCGAAGGCCTAGAGATGCTGGGCACTTTGAAATTTGGAGACCATCTGTAGAATGTCTTGAGCCCTCACCTCGGGTGGCATGCCCTTTCCCAAGGATGTATCCAGTACAGCTCTGATTAACTGGAGCTTTTGAGAAGGTGTCATATGGGATTGCTTGTAATTGAGGGAGAAGCCCAGTCTGTGAAGAGAGTGGAAGGTGACGTTTAGATGATTCCGGACCTGTTCGAGAGAACGCGACCTGATCAGCCAATCGTCCAGGTAGGGGTAGATGTGAATCCCCATTCTCCTGAGACTCGCAGCCACCACCGCCATCAGCTTGGTGAAGACCCTTGGGGCAGAGGTTAGCCCGAATGGCAGAATTAGAAATTGACAATGAGAACCGCCAACTGCGAACCCCAAGTATTTTCTGTGCTCGATATGGATTGGCACATGAAAATAAGCATCCTGAAGGTGCAATGACACCATCCAATCCTGAAGTTGCTAGGGCCTGAAGGATCTGAGAAAGTGTGACCATCTCGAACTTGTCCTTTCTGAGGAACTTGTTCAAGTATCTCAAGTCCAAGATGGGTCTCAGTCCTCTGTTCTTTTTGGGTATTAGGAAATGTGGAGAATACCATCCCTTGCTCCTCTCTGCTACTGGCACCAGCTCTATGGCGCCTTTCTCTAGCAGGGTTAAAATTTCCTGCACAAGGAGTGGATCTGGAATCCTCAAAGTGTCGCTCCCCAGTGGATTGCTCCGAGGTCTCTGTATGAAAGGAAGGCAGTACCCGTGGGCTATGGTTTCCAATGCCAAAACATCCAAAGTAATGTCTCGCCATTCTTCTAGATGCTGAGTCAGTCTGCCCCCCACTGGTGAACTGAGACTCAAGACCTCAGAGAGGTTTTGAAGCAGCTGATGCAGTGGCAGATGGTAAAGATGCCCCTGCTTGAGCTGGCTTCGCACCTCTCCCTCGTCCACCACACGGGAACTTTCTTTGGCCTCTTTGACCAGCCATTCCTCTCGCTCTTCCCACTGAGGAGTAGTAGCATAAAGATCTGCCCCTTCAAGTCTGTCCACCAGGACAAAAAGGTTGAGGCTGCCTAATAGTGGCACCTAAATATTTGTCTGCTGCCTTACGTCTGCAACCTCTCAAGGCTTTCGTCGGCCTTGTTGCCAAAAAGGTGAGACCAGTCAAAGGGCATGTTGAGGAGTCTGGATTGCACATCCAGTACAAAACCAGACTTCCTCAACCATGCAAATCTGCGTATGACGGTGCTAGTAGCCATGGCTCTGCCGATGCGGTCTGCAGAATCCAGACCCGACTGAAGGGAATCACACATGGCTTCTTTGCCGTCTCTAATTATGGCCAAGAACCCGTCTCTTTCATCCCCCTCAGGAATGTGCTCTGCCGCCATGGAAATGCAGTCCCCATAGAGTGAATGTAAATTTTGCAAGGGCACATGTGGAGTTGGCGGATTTGAGGTGCAGAAAATACCTTCCTTTCCCATCCATCTACTCTTTTGTCGTCCCTATCTGGAGGGATGGTAGGGTAAGCCGCTTGCTTACAAGTTGCAATAGCTGCCTGTACCACCAGACTCTCTGGAGTGGGATGTTTATACAGATAGTCTGGGTCACTACTGGAAGGGTGGTATTTCTTGGTCAGATTTTTATCCACAGCCGGATTGGTTTCTGACATCTCCCAATTCGCTGCCACCATTTTTTGAAGAGCAATATGAACATGTAACATAGGATCTGTCTGTGGACCCTTATCCAGGATGCCCATCAGATCATCCTGCTCAAATGTTAACAGCGGCCTACTCCACCCCATATATTCCACCACCTTGACATTAGCTGTCTGTAGGACGCATCCGGCTGCTCAAAATCTAGCTCAGGTGAGGTGACCATCCCATTGGCCATCTGTAGATTATCCTAACGATCTTTCAACCTTGACTCCTCAGAAATGAAACTTTCAGGTACATTTTGGTGCATCGTTGTCTGAGGGTTAATTTTCCTCATATATTGAGGTAAGGGACTTAAAAATAGTCTTTTGTAGGTAAAGGCACATAAGTTTTCTCAGGAATCAGGGGTTTGCTAAAGAATGGATTCGACGCTCGAGGAGTCGTCGAAATATTTTCAATGGCGCCATAGATTTAGATTCGACACTCGACGTCGACGGCGCAGCTGGCTTTGATGATGCCGCTGACGTCGAAGGTGACACCGATGTCAAGGGCTTGGCTGGCGTCGAAGGCGCAGCCGGGATCAATGACGATATTGTTTGTTGACAACCTCGACCTGTGCCTAGGCTTACTGCTCGATGGAACCTTTGATGAGTCGTCATCGCATCGAGACCTCCACGGCTCCAGATGACGATCAGACCTACGTCCCGGGCTCGAGGGCACACAGGATTTAGGTCGAGCCGTTTCCTTATTGGCTTCTTTGGTAGGCGCAGTAGGAGCATGGCTTGCCGTGGGTTTCTGCTTTTCAAATATTTTCAGCATTTTTGCTCTAAAAGCTTCCCATTCAGCAGGAGTGGATTTTTTTGTGGGGCCAGATACCCTCTCAGGGGAGGTGTTCGATGATGAAGTCGATGAAGGCAACCTATGGTGCCCCATCTGGGACTTCCTCGATGACGATGAGGAGCAGTGGGAGCCACTCCTTGATCTCAATCTTTTAACTTTCTTCCTCCGCGGAGAGTCGCCTCTCGACTTGTCAGTCCAAGGTTTTTTGGTTAGGGTAAATTTGGGGTTTCAACATAGCGCTAATTTCCCCTATGCTACTTCAGCGATATTCCTGTCATCGACTGGCACTTGGAGCAGGCTGAGGTCTTCTGCTCCACCCAGAGACACCATAGACATATATACGGTGTGGATCGTTCAATGACATTTTCGACTCGGAATCTCGACACTTCTTGAACCCGGTCTTTGGGGTAGTCGGTGTCGATGAAGAAGACATACTCGCATATGAAGTAATGAAGCGCGTCGTATTTTTCAAAGCGATAGCATTCGCAGAAAAACAGAACGGAAGCCGACGGGCACTGCACGTGCTATACAAGCCTTCGATGACAACATCCTCGAAACGGATGCCCTCAAGGGACTTCGGGTCGACTGCATCTACCCACAGCGCCCTCTGCCAAAGGTTTTTTCCAAAGCAGTTGTAGCTGGATATTGAATATCAAAGATGAGGAATATGTGGGAGGGCACAATCCATTCGAAGAGAGAGAATGAGAAAAGGAAAAGTGTTACAGGAGCTCAAGAAACCCAAGCAAAATACACCTCGAGAAGGGTCACAGGGACCCAAGAAAACTAAGAGACCCAGAAGCTGAGAGGGGTCATAGGATCCCTAAAGAACTAAGTGAGATATTGGGTCAGGGAACCGCAAAGGAGCTACAGGGCCACAAAAAGCAGAGAGAAAAGCATATATCACAGGAGCACAGAGACGCCCGGATGTTGATCAGAGTGTGGAGAAATCGACCAAGTTGGTGGAAAGGGAATCAGGAAAATATCCCTCCACCTAAAGAAGTTTTGAAAAAGAATTCTCCAAGAACTTCAAACTTTGGGGAATTCTGAGGAATGTTTGAAAGACTGACAAGAACTGTTTCCTTGGAGTTTAACTTTTGTTTACTTCTAACCATTGGATCCAAAACCAGGAGGGACTCCTGAGACAGCCGTAGATACCTTTGTGAAGAAAAGGCACTCAAGCAATTTCTTTTACATTTTTTGCTAAGTGGTAGGGCCAGTTTAGGTGTGGGCCTAGGACTATTTTTATTTTTAGGGACTTTAGATGAGCCCCTTAGTTTAGTTTGGTTAGGAAAGGAACTCCCTTTTAGTAGGAGGGTGTGTGATGTTTTTTCTTTTCATTTAAATAAAACTACAGTCAAACATTTCCTCTGGTCCAAGTCCTTCTGGCTTGCCACAATGTGCTTTTCTCTTTGTGCACAAGTGACGAAAATCGGGGAACATATTAGGCTATAAAACAGAAAAGTTTAAAAGAGACATGTACAACAATATTTTAGAACTCATTGTAAATGGTTGCTACTAACAAACATATTCAAACAGTTCAGTTTGTCTTCAAAACAAACCACACACTCTTAAATTTGCTATAAATAAATTAGAATCATGAAGAAGTATTTACCAAGGAAGGCAGTGACATGGAGTCAGCATCCAGCGACTGAAAGTTGTAGGACTAGAAGAAACAACACAATTTTAGAGAGTGGCTACATCAAAATGTGGATAATGGCAATGACAGCAGCATTAGTGTGCATCAATTATTGACAGGCTTTAGCCAAGTAGGTTATGATTAAAAAGCTGTTGATCAAAAGCCAGTTTATATTCAAGCCCAACTATTCACATCCGTTCGCCATGAATAAAAAAAAAAAATCAGCAGTCACCACAATTGAAGATGCCTTGTTCAACGAGTAAAAACGTTAAATCAAAGTTGCAAGAGAGATGCTTTTGGGCAAAGATTCGATCAGACCTCTTTTGCCTATATATTGCATCATATTTATATAGCATGCTATGCAGAGGTTTGGAGAAAGGGAGATAGACAAAAAGACAACTGGCAGCATTAAAAGAGCAAATATTAGATACATTACTTACCGATATAGATTCTTCTCCCACAAGTTCCTCATCTTAATAGATATCTTCCAGTGTCAGCTGCTCTCACTGCTCTTGGAAAATCTCGACAGGAGGCTTAGTGCTGCTAGACACTAACCCTCTGCCTCTCGCATGCCTTATTTCCAGTTCTCCTCGACTCCGGACAGGACGTCAGCAGTCCTACCTATAGCATTCACTATGCCCCCTTGCCTCAGTTCCCCACCTTTACCACCCCATGATCAGCAGCTCAGAGAATCGGTTCCCATGTCACAAAAAAACACCCAAAAATAGAAGAAAACTTTTTTTTGGGGAGGAACCAACCAAACTTGTTCCTTCTCATTAAGTTTCTCTTTAAAAAAAACAAAAAACAATGGCACCACAAAGAGGCAGAGGAAACACATTGCCCAATTAGCAGAAACTGAACGCACATCCCTCTTTTTTCACTCACCCACAAAAAGCCTACAGAAGCTTTCAGGAGGAGGGAAGGAAGTCAGCGTGTTGAGGAATCCCTAGAAAGAACATTACGGTATGTCATTTTCCTTCAATTTATTGCATTCTTCCAAAGAGCAAGAAGCTCTGTAATACTGCTCTGCTGAAGTCTGCATCCCTCCCCTTATCCTGATCCAGACTACAATGTTTTGAGACGGCACAAGAGCCAGGCAACTTCCTTGTAGAATGGCTCCGAGTCCCAACAGGCTCCCCCTTACCTACCATCTCGTAGCATTTTACTATATGCAGAACAATCGTGATATTGTTTGCTTGGTCATCATGTGACCCAGTCTTGAGTGCAAAAATGTCACAAATAGCTCGTCATCCCTGTGAAAAGGCACCGTCCTGGCTAAATAGAAACTCAAGGCCTGTTTCAAGTCTGATCTATGGAGCCTCTCCTATTCCTCAGAAGAACATTTCTGAAAAGCCCTCGCAGGACAAGGCCGCAGTGTTGAGCGACGCAGGTGCGCAGGAGATGCTGTATGATTACACGTAGCACGCACTTGCGAGCCTTTAAGAACCGAGGTTGAGACCCACTGTGGCAAAGCCCTGGCAAGACAAGGTTGCGGTGTTGAGAAATGCAGGAGAGGCTGCCCGATTACACATAGCACCCAACGCCACGTCCACGCTTCCGAGCCATTAAGAACAGAGGTTCAGACCCTCTGCGGCAAAGCCCTCGCAGGATAAGGCTGCAGTGTTGAGCGACAGAGGTGCGCAGGACGCTGCCTGATTACACCTAGCATGAAACGCTATGTCCACGCTTCCGAACCTTTAAGAGGCGAGGTTCAGACCTGTTGCAGCAAAGCCCTCACAGGACATGGCAGCGGTGTTGAGCGAAGCAGATGTTTGGTGGCGATGGGGTAGCAGCGTGGACAACTTCCCCCCTCCTTTCTGCAGCCGCAAGGTAAGAAGGTGCGGGAAGAGTTAGGACCGCTACATTCCACGCACCCCCCTTGACTTTGTGCCCCTTCTCCCTTTCCCACACCTTGTTCCCCCTGCTACCGGTCCACACCCCCCCCACGCTCGCCTTTTACCCTGTCCTACGTGCGCCCCCTCGCATCAGGCCTCGCCATTACTTAGGCCGATTGCGCGCCCGCGCCTCAGACCGCGCCACTACTTAGGTTGCCTGCGCTCCCTTGCAACGTATGCTGCGTGAGCTCCCGTGCATCAGGCCGCGCTACTACTTGGGCCGTGTGGCCTACCACCCAACGTAAGCGGCGTGCACTCCCTTGCATCCTAGGCCGCGTGTGATCCCTCGCATCTGGCCGCGCTACTACTTGGGCCGCGTGCGCTCCCTTGCAACTTAGGCCACATGCTCTCCCTTGCACCCTAGGTCGCGTGCGCTCATTTGCATGCTAGGCCCCCCCGCTTCCTGCCTATGCTTCCCCTCACAGCACGTTCCCTACCTTCCTCTCGCATCTTTGCCCCTTCGTTCTCTGACCTATTGTTTTGTCATCCCCTGTGCGGTGTTTCCTCGGTCATTCCGTTGTTTTGTTTTCACTACTGTACCAGTGTATTGCCTGCATTCCTCTACTTCTAGGTTTCTTGGTTGTGCATTGTGCCTTGTTGGATTGGGTTTCTGCACTGCACTTTGACACTGCTGTTTTTTCTACTGTATTGCATTGTGTAGTCCTCTACTTTAGTGGCATTCCATTGCCTTGCTGCATTCTTTACCTCTATGTTCCATGGTTGTGCATTGTGCTCTGTTGTTGGTTTCTGTATTTATTACCTCTAGGTTTCCTTGATTGTGCATTGTGCTTTGCTGTAGGTTCTGTATTGCACCTTGATGTTGTAGTTCCTGGTGTTCTTGTTCTGTGTTGTGCTCCCCTCTCTATTGTGTCCCCGCTTGTGTCTCCCTCCTATCTGCCCCCTGTATTACGCCCACCCTCCTGCCTGGACACCCCTTCACAATGGCCCCCTCTTTCCGCCCGGCACCCTCTATGGTGCTCTCTGTCTCCCCTATCTTCTCTAACTGCTAGTCTATCCACTATCCTATCCCTCTCACTAGGTCTGGCAGGAAGAAGCTCAAAAGGGACCTCCTGGTCTCCAACCCAAGCCACCCTATCGCTGATACCTACACCAGTGCTTCCTCTAGACAGACCCTTACCAACATCATCTTTGTTGGTCTCTCTCTCGGCCTATGGACCCCCCCATATGGTCTCTGTTCTCTCTCCGTTTCCTCATCTCCCATTAATGGTGGCACCCGGTGGGAGGCCCTCCAGGCCCCCTTCCACTCCTCGAAGACCATCATTAATGTTTACCTGAATGGCACCATCTTGGTCCAGGGCAATCTCCTCCTTTTTGATAGACACTTCCTGCGCCTTATCAACTTCCTTTCTTCTCCTGCTATCCCAATTTACCCATCTTTGGCTCCTCTGTCATCTCCTTCCTCCGCAAACTAGCCTACTGCCTGCTCCAAAGACAGTACAGACTCTCTGTCCTCTCTACAAAGAGAGCCTACATCCAAGCCTGCGCCTCTGCAGCCTTTAACAACTTAGCCGACACCTTTCAAAATCTGCAAGTGCTGGCCAACCATGTTGCAGTCTCTACCTCTCCTGTTCCCTCACAGGCCCTCTGCATGGCTCTGGCGGCTCATTTCACCACTAAAACTCAAGACATCCTGTCCACTCTCTCTTCCCCTGTCCCCTCTTCAGCCATTTCTCCTCCTCCTTTCTCCTCCTTTCCCCTGTTCACCCCAGACGATGTTTCTAGACAAGTCCTATCTATGAACATTTCATCAAAGCAGGTTCTCCCCTGTTCATCCAGAACCATCAAGGACCATATCAACACCAATACTCCAGCCTTAGTCGATTTCTGTAATCACTCTTTTGCCACTGGAACCTTCCATTCCCCCTTAAGCACTCTCTTCTAAAGAAGCCCTCTGCCGATCCTTCCTCTCCGGAAAACTATTGCCCGATTTCCATCACTCCTTTCTTTGGCAAATTACTGGAAAGCTGGCCATCTCCCAGCTTAATATGCATACTGAATCTGTTGGCTGTCTCCATGACCACCAGTCTGGCTTCAGAGAGGCCAGAAGCATAGAAACTGCTCTCCTGAACATCCGTGAAGACCTGCTCTCCAATCTTGACTCTAACCTTCCTTCTGTCCTCCTCCTCCTCCTCGATCTATGCCCAGCTTTCGACATAGTCAACCATGCCATCCTGCTCAATCGCATCTGCAAAAACCTGGGTATCTCTGTTCAGGCCCTGGCCTGGTTGACCAGCTTTCTCACTGACCGAACCTCCCAGGTCCAACTTGGGTCTTTCCTCTCTTCTATTTCTCTTTCGACTAGTGGTGTTCCCCAGGGGTCTAACGTCTATCACTGGCTTTTCAACCACTACCTTGCACCTCTTTCCCACTGCATCGCTACATTCTACTCCTTTCAGTGTTATGCAGATGACACCCAGCTCTCCCTCAGTTTCCCCTCAGCCACCTCTTCTCCTTCTCTCTTTCCAGACTGTCTGGCTGCAATTCAGGAATGGTGTGCCACCAATGATCTCTGCCTTAATGCCTGTAAGACTGAGATCCCCCTCTTCCAGGTTCGGACCCTTCTCGAATGTTTGCCTCCCTCAGTCGGGTTCACTACAGCTTTTATCAGATCAATTTCACCTGTGGCATTCACAAGTCTAAATGTCTTTCTAAATAGTTCACTGTGGATATCCCTCTGTTGGGTTCACACTTGGCAACCACCCAGTTCTTCTTTTCTCACTATGCAGGATTCATCTCACTCAGCTTCCTAATTACATGCTGGTGAAAGACTTTCAACTGTACAGGGAATTTAGCTAGACCCCAGTATGACCACTTTGACCTCCTTTCTTGCGGCTCTCCAAAAGCCTTCTGGTATTGGTAGTACCAACATCTGCAACACACGTTGGCTATTGTTTGCGGTTTTATGACTCCTTCCATTGAGGCTTCGCAGTTCTGGGTCGGAAAGGGCAAGGTTGCTTCTCTCCTTGTTATGCCTTTGATGCTCGCCACCTTTCACCTCCTCTTTAACTGCCACCCTGGGATAGCTGTCTCATTGTGCAGTCTGCTTTGCTCTACATGTGCTCTCGTGCTCCACCTTTTATCCCTGTGGGGAAGGGAAACGGCCATCAGGTGTGTGTGTTTCTGGTCAATTGCCTGACTTTGCCTGACCCTTGTGTTGGAACATGCTATGTAACAGGTCTGGTGTTAGTCCGTTAGTCTGTTGTCTTTTGTGGTGTGCAAAAGTGTCCATGTCAGAAAAGGGGGTGGGGGTAGAGTGTCGAGTATCCTACGTGGCAGGATGGGGAAAAGGTGTTAGAAGAAGTGGGATACTGCGTCTCATCCGTCAGTGTCTCACTTCCACTCCCTGAGGAACCCCCATCCAGGTGATCCTCCCTCAATGGTCAACCCCCAGGGGCTGGATCCAATAGCGATGGTCGTGTCCTGGCCACCTGTATGACAGATCCCTGGGGACTAGTTAGGGAGACACCTTCAGGTTTCTCACAGTGAGTAAGGGAGTTGTTTCCCAAGTAATTCTAACATTTCTTTTAAGACACTATTTTTCCTTTTTGTATTCCATTTACACATTTGTCATTTGAGAATTGAGAAGAAAACCCCTGTTTTTGTGGTAAAAACCACTTTTTTTTACCAAAACGAAAACCCCAAAAAATATATATAATAAAAAAGAAAAAATTCTAACCTTTTTTTTTCGAGCAAATGTACTCGGCCCTATTGAATTCGAACTTTTTGTATTCTCACCTTTAACCGGACACCATGAACCCTTAGTCCCATCTGCATTTATGGGCTATTGCTTCCCTTTTCTCTCTGCCCAGAAAGACACTAGAAGATATCATAATATGGGAACACTAGAAGAAGGGTGAAGAAGAGGAGGTCTGCAGGCGAGAAGGGTATTCCCCTTTCCCTAATGAGAATCCTCCTCATCCTCCCCCAACCTTTATGGGCTGTTGCAAACCATCTCCGCTTATTTTCCCTCATTCAAAACACAATACTACTGGGACCAAGGAAGAAGTCTGCAGACTCTAATAAAGGTCAGGCTAGTGCCGGTTGCTCCACTAATTAAGACCAGGCAATTGACATAATGGACTCACACCTGCAACCTGTCAAGTGGCTGCAGGTGTATAAAAGGTGGAGCCGACAAGTGGGAAGGGGCGATCAGCAGGAGAGAGCCCAGGACAATCGTTCCGGGCCTGGAGAGAGAATCCTGGAGGCAGCCGAGGTGGGTCCTGCAGGAGAGACAGGATGCCGCCAGACAACCCCAAGAAGCTGTGGAGCCAAGGGCCGGGCGGGCCGCGATAAGGCCACAGGAGTGGTAGCCTCATTGGTCGGAGGTCTGCAGCCGGAGCTGAGGACACAGAAAAATGAAACAAAGTCACTGACGGCATCTGTGGGGAGAAAGCAGAGCTGCTGGTAACATAGGGTCAGAAGGTGAGGTGCGAGTGGGACTAACGGTTGGAGGAAAGTGTGCCGGTGGGGCAGAAGCTGAGAGAACCGACACCCAGAGGAGACGCCAGGGACTGGTGAGTGAAAAGGGAAGAGCACTCCTGGGGGCTGTGGGGAAGTCAAATTAGACGCCGAATGATTGAAAAAGTATGCACAATATGAAATGAACCCAAGGCAATGGGTTAAGAGGAATATTAAGGACAATATAATTTGCAAGGAACACTGTAAAAGACCAAATTTCTTGAATACCGAACTAAATGAAGGCTTTTGGCATTGCTATGACCAGATGATTAGTTTGTTTGAAATACATATACCGCATATTGAAAGCAAAGCACGAACCGTATGACATCCAGTGGAAAGCAAGTATGAAACTGGAAAGGAAGTATAAAACATTGTGATAACGTATGAAAGCAAGGTGGTGAAGAACCAAGAACACCAACAAGTGAACTGTATGCAAAAACATATTGTGGCAACGTCAAGAGAGTGGCAAAGGAAAGCACACAGTGTGACAAAGCTAAGAGGCTAGCAAGGAAATGTCAAGCAAGCGCAAACCATCACACAGGTACTGATACAGAAGAACCTGTGTGGGCTAAAAAAGCCTAGGGTTCCTGCTTGCGTGACCTGTGATTGGTGGACTGTGTGGTCCGACAACTGCGCCTAGACCGTGGAAACCCTATTTGTGAAAGCCAAAAAGGTTGCTGAAGGAGTATAAAGTTGACCTGGAGTTGGTCTTGTTGCACACTGAACGATTGAGAATAATTATAAGTTGATTGTCTTGAACTTGGGGAAGGGAACCCCAAGACTTTGTGGAACTGTCTTGAACTTGGGGAAGGGTAGCTGAAAAGTAAGCCAGGGGCTGGAAGAGGCACATAACTTTATTTGGAACACTATTTCCTTTCTTGCTGACATCCCTACACATTCTTTAGCTTTAGTTGTGTGGGCAAGTATAGGTTTTCGACACAGACGGCATTTGCGGATTACATACTATTGGCACTAGGGGACCCAGTGAAGTGCTTAAAGGCGGTAGCTTCAAAGCTGGCTCTCTTTGGGGAAGTCTCAGGATTAAAAATGAACACATGCAAATCGGAGATATTAAATCTCTCCCTGTAACAGGAAATGGAAAGGGAGATACGGGGGGTGGACTCAATTCCAATGGGCGGTGGATGAAATCAAATATCTAGGGATTCACATTAGGAAGTCTATGGCTACGTTATATAAGGAGAATTATTCCTGGTTACTTAGCGCACTCAAAACCAACTTGCGACGATGGAATCCGTTACATAGCTTGTGGATGGGGCATATGGCCTCGATCAAAATGGTGATCCTTTGACGTTTTTGTACTATTTTCAGGCCCTCCCCGGGAACTTTTTTAAGTCACTCAATCGTCTATAATCCTCATTCATTTGGCGTAATAAAAAGTAGCGGGTGGCCCAGCAAACTTTAACGGCCTGAGGAATAGGTGAGGAATGGCAGCTCTCGATTTTAGAATGTTATTGGGTGGCCCAACTGGGGGTGCTGAAATTCTGGTTGTCGAGGAGCGAAAGTAAACTTTGGGTTTCCATGGATAAAGGAGTGGTGGGGGAGGCACTTGATGCGGTTATATGGTTAGCTAAAGAGGCCCGACCTCCTAGCATGAAGGCATAGCAGATCACCGAACTAGTGGGGGAAGTGTGGGATGAGGTGATGAAGCAGAGGCACAGCTCAACAACTACGAGCCCATTCACGCCATTGTTCGGGAATCCCCAGTTTACACCAGGGAGGGATGCACACGCCTTTAGGAAATGGAGGGAGGCGGGATGTTTAAAGTTAAGGGATATGATGAGGGTAAGGAAGTTAAAACCTTTGAGCAGTGTAAACAGTCTTTTGGTGTTAAGGAAGAGGACAGGTTTAGCTATTATATCAACTATGGCATGGGCTGTACACCCCCTTAATAAATAAGTGGCTAGTATGCAACTTATTGCGTTTGAAAAGTATATAACAACTCAAGCAGGAGATTCACATCTAATCTCTGCATGTTGTGTGTTGATAGCTGGAGGCGGTCCACAGGAAAGGTGGTCCTATATGGATAAGTGGGAACGTACTCTGGACGGACATATATTAGAGAAGGAGTGGGACTTTTTATGGGGCAATATCCCGAAGCTTACTCGATCCATCCAACTTAGAAAGATGTGGTATAAAACTCTCACTCAATGGCAGTATACTCTGCAGAGACTTCGATTGATGTATTCCGAAACATCCCAGGACTGCTGGCGGAGATGTAAAGGGAAGGGGGATTGGCACCATATTTGGTGGGCTTGGTCGGCCTTGAAAGCGTTTGGCGGTCAAGTATGTACGACAATGCAGGAAGTGGTAGGGACAGACACACCATTGGGGATTGACAAATATCTTTTGGGCCTTTTGGGCAAAGCATACTGCACCAAGAGGAAGGGTGCGTTTCAAGGCATGTATGACTGAGTTTGGCAGCCTTACTGGCGGTTAGCCCGGAACTGGAAGCAGGAGGCCGCTCCTACCCATCATGAATGGTTATTTAAAATTTGGCACATCTTGGCTATGGAATGGTTTACCTATACAATTCAAGGGGACATCCAACAATTTAGAACAGATTTGGGAGTATTGCTGCAATATTTGAAGGATGAGTATCGAATTCAAATGTGCCCGCAGAACATTTGAATTTTGGACATTGCTTGAATTGCTTTTATTTTTTTAACAAGTTTATTTAAAACTGGTAGCAACAGAATAATTACATAGTTTTAAGCCAAGGTGATAGCAAAAAAAATTACAGTGATTGTTTATTAAACCCAGCTCCCAACCTCTGTCCCTTGTCTGTCTGTGCAGACCCCATATCCTAGTCCATCACTTGCTGGGGGCGTAGGAACAGTTTCGCCAGCTGTGGTTGAAAGGAGAGTGCTGGGAACTCTGTCATATTCAAGGACGGGGGCCCAACAGTGTGAAACAGTGAAGCGCTCCTTCCTTGGCTGCCGCAACCTTCTCCGCCACCAAGATGTCCCAGACCTTCATCCACCATAGCGGTAGCAGGGGACACTACCATGTTTTCCACTTACGGGCAAGAGTGATTTTTGCTGCCAGGAGCAGTTGGGTGAGTACTCTCGCAGTTGGTCCGTTCCTCGGGTAGCATTCCGGTTGTGGGGCTCCCAATAGAATCACTTCCAGCTCCATTGGCAGCTTGCAATGTGCAATGGCCTCCATGATCTCGAGAACTTCCTACCAGAAAGAACGCGCCACTGGGCAATCCCACCACACGTTTAAGTATGATGCATGCATGCAACATTGTCTCCAGCATTTGGGGTCTACGGAACTTGTGACTTGGTGTAAGCATTCCAGGGGATACTACCAGAGGTAGAGCAGTTTAAAAGCAAACTCTTTGTTAGTAACATCTAGTGGCTGTGTTGTTCCTACACCAGATGTCTATCGAGGTTTGGTCTTCAATAGGGTGGCCCGAGTCTGTTTTCCATCGGGCCAGGTATGAAGGCTGCGCTGTCAGCATATCCTCCAGCTATAATCTATATAGCTTTCTGATAAGTCCTCGACGTGAGCCCTCTTGCAGCATCAGTTCTAGGGGTGGGGCGCTCTAGTGGCCTCACGTTTGACCAGAGGCTGGGTAATCCAGTGTCGAATGTGGGCATAAGTGAATCTGTCTGTTTCTGTAAGGGTGAATTGAGTTTTGCACTTCTCAAAAGGTGAAGTGGGTACCATTCTCTAACATTTGTGAAATTGTCTGCAGTCCCCCCCAGTCCCCTGACTCAATTCTTGAAGTTTGCCGTTGCTAGGCCCCGAGTAAAGTCTGGGTTTTGAATGACTGGTGAGCATGGGCCTAGTCCCCTGGAGATTCCTTTCCTTCACTGCGCCCAATCCCAAAGGTGATTCTGGTTGAGAAGAGGATGGTTGGCCAGTATCTGCGTGCCGACCCCACAACATGTAGTAACAAGCTCAGTGGGAGGGGGCATCTGGATTGTTTGATGATCGCCCATTTCGGGGGGTGTGTAGGTATGGACCATGCCAGAGTGTTTGTCAATTGTGAGGCTACGTAATAGTTAGGGAGGCTGGGTACTCTCATCCCACCCCATTTAGCAGCTCGTGTCCTTACCTTCTGAGGAATTTGAGCTTGCCTCTTTTCCATATGAATCCGGAGATCTGTTTTCGTAGCTGCCGAAGTGGCTTTAAAGGGATTTCCACTGGCAGGGACGAGCATAGGTATAGAAATCTGGGTAGAAGGTACATTGTGCATACTGTGCTTCTCCCCACTAGTGAGCTCTCCTTCCCGGTCCATCTGTTAAGGTCTGTCTCCAGGTCGCTGAACAGGCGGGGGAAGTTTGCCGCTTAGAGGCATTTACAGTTTGGTGTGATTTGTACCCCCAGATATTTTGTTGCTTTTGTGCTCCACTCCAATGGGTACGCTTGGCGGAGGCCGTTTATCCTGTCACTGAGCATTTCCACCCCCAGGGCCCCTGATTTAGCGTAGTTAATGGTGAAACCTGCTACCTGTTCAAATTAGTTAATTTCAGCTCGGGCCTCTGGTAGGGAATAGCGGCTGTTTGTGAGAGAAAGCATTACATCGTCCGCATAAAGAGACATCTTATATTGCTCGCCTTTAAAGTCCACCCCTTTGATGGTGGGATTGTTGCAGATTCTTTGGGCAAACAGCTCCATTATTAAGGCGAAGATTAACATGGAGAGCGAGCACCATTGTCTGGTCCCACATGAGAGTGGGATGGGAGCAGACAGCCTCTGGTTTACCTTCAGGGTGGTTCTCGGGGATCTGTAGTTGGCCAGAGCCATTTTGCGTAACAGGATGCCAAATTGGAAAGCTTCAAGGACCAGGCGCACGAATAACCAATCTACCAGTTAAACACTTTAGTTGCGTCCAAAGAAAGTAGAGCCATTTCACAGTGTTCCATCAACGCCATTTCTACCAGGTTGAGGGCCTGCCGAATGTTGTCTCCAGTGCTTCTTCCTATTATGAATGCCGTTTGGTCGGCATTAATGATCTCGGGGAGAATCTTTGTTAGTCTATTAGCTAATACTTTGGAGTGTATATCCGCATCTATATTTTGAAGCAAGATGGGCCTGTAAGAGGTGCAGTCTCTTGGGTCCTTTCCAGGTTTTAGCAACAGGATGGTGGTAGATTCTTGCATGGAAGGGGTTGTCGTGCCTGCATCTCGAAATTAATTCAGGAGTTCTGTTAGAGGACATGGAAGTGAGGACTATAGAATCTGGGCGCGAACCCGTCAGCGACCTGGAGCTCTAGGTTTTAAAGATGTTATCACAGCTTCTACTGCGCTGCGCAATATACTGTTCCTGTTGCTCAGCCGATCATTGTGTCAATTAGGTGTGATGTCGCTAGTTGTAGCTTGGCTTCTTCAGGGTATTGGATTGAGGCAGTGATTTTATTGTGTGTGCAGGCTTTCGTTAGTTTCTTAACTAGGAATTTGTTGACTTTGTTGCCGTTGGCATAGTAACTTTGTTTAGTTTTTATGAGGGTTTGGGCAGTTTCTTCCGCATAGTGTGCTTCAAGTTTGCTGCAGGCGATTCGTAGGGCTCAGGCTACTTTAGGAGACTAACCTTTTTTGAGGGTTGTCTCCGCCGTCACTGTCTTTTTCCAACAGTTCCTGCAGTTTTGAGCAGTTCTCCTTGTAGGCCACTGTGTGGGCTATGAATTTCCAATTGATGACCGCTTTCATTGCCTCCCATCTTGTGGCAATCGAAGTGGGGCAGACAGGGTTTTCCTTAAAGTAGTTGTGGATGGCTTTGATTAGTGCATCTCGGAGTGCCATATCATTCAATAGTGGGTCATAAAGGGACCATCAGAGCCATGGGGGTCGGGGGTCCGGGTTAGGCCCATCAACGCTTCTTCCATGTAGGAGAGGAGTTGGGGGCTAGCTAGCAGGAAGTCAATGTGAGAGAGAGGAGGTACAGTGTACTTGTGAGTAGAAGGAAAAAAAATGTGTATCCGGATACAAGACTCTCCAAGCATTCACCAATCCTAAGGTTCTGAAAGGTGAACCAGGTCCAGGGCAATTTTAAAGTCTATTGGTGCTGGTTGGTGAGATCAGCCAGTGGGTCTGGGATGCCCTTAAAATCACCCCCTATCATTATGTGGCCCTTGAGGAAAAGAAGCATTTTTGTTTCCAAGTCTGTATAGAAGGCCTCCTATTTTTCATCGGGGGCATATACTGCAACCAAGGTGTAAAGGTGGCGGAACAGCTTACCTTTAATGGCGATATAACGGCCTTGAGGACTCTTCAGAACTTCCAATTCTACTAACGGGATGCCTCTAGCCAGTAGGATTGCTGTGCCTCTTTTTTGGAGCCGCTGGACGCCAGATATTGTTTCGGGAAGGCTCTGTTTCATAGGCGCTGGAAGTCAGTTGGGACCAAGTGAGTCTCTTGAAGAATAATTACTGAGCCCACCAGGTCACTGAGGCGTCCAAGAGTTGATTTGTGTTTCTTCGGTGCATTCAGGCCTCTAGTATTAAGAGTCACAAAGCGGAGCCTTTGGTGGGGCAGGATGGTCTCCTGTGGTTCTAGCTCATACAATGGGACGGAGGGGTCTGGGTTTTGGTAGTCTTCAGTTGCCATTTGGAGCTGTAGACGTCATGCATTTCCGCTGCAACCGAGGTTTATAACTTTTGTGAACATGAAACGAAATTAACATAACAATCAGGGAAAAACAACGTTCCAATTAGGCCTGTAGGCCCATGAGTGCATGCACACTCTAGGCTGGGGTAAGCCGTGTGAAGTCCGAGCCTCTTCATTGTTTCATCATGAGGAGCCTAGGGCGGTCTTACTGGGGTTATTGGTGGTAGAGCCTCTGCAGTTGCGCCTGAGTAGATTGATCAGGTCTTCAGCGGCGAGTATTTTGTTTTCCCCCCTCTTGCCATTCTAGCCCAGGAGTTTCGTTGGGATTTTGGGGCCTCTCTTAATCCTCTCAGGGGTGACTGGTTCGTAAGGTCTTCATCTGGGGTTGAGGGCCCCCTTGTCAGGATGCTTTCCGCCTCCTCCAGTGAGCTAATTGTGCCTGACTGGCTTTCAAAGGTGAATTGGAGGGTTGCTGGGAAGAGCCACAGATATTTTATTTTCCGGTCCTGGAGGAAGGTTGCCAGGGGTCTAAGAGCTCTATGCCTCTGTACTGTTGCCGATGCCAGGTATTGGAAGATCTGTATTGGTGCCCCTTGATAGTTTAGGTCTCCCTGTATGCGGCTGGTGGTCATAATTTCTTGCTTTGTGGAAAAGAAATGAACACAAGTGATTACGTCTGGAGGGACAGTCGTGGAGGCTCCTCTGTGCCTGTGGGTACAATCTAGGAGCAGCATGGTTTTATCACAGTCTGGGAGGAGAGTTTGGAAGAGGTTGCTCATGTAAGCTTGTATGGCCTGATCAGTGATTGACGTCGGTATCACTCTAATACGTACGTTGTTTATACGCCCCTGTTCTCGATATCCTCTTGCTTGGGCATTATGTCTTTGTTGTTCTCCTCCAATGCCTGGAATTTTCTTTGTAGGTCAGCCAACTGGGCTGCGTGGTCTAGGGTCCGTTATTCTGTTTCGCTGACCCTGTGCTCCATTTCCCCCATTCGGTTGTCAAGGCCCTCCACTTTGGATGAGATTTCCATCATGTAATTTCGTAATTCTGACTATGTCTGCCTGGAGGGATTGTATGTCCTCCTTTGTGGCCCATTGACCAGTGGGTCTCTCCGGTGAGTGGGCTAGCGATCGCCCAATGTCTGGCATTTTGTTCCTGTCGTGAGGTTGCAGCATGGTGGCGATGTCCGTTGATTTATGGGGTTTCTGCTGTTCGGACATTGTGGCTGATCTTCTACCAGTGCGTGGTATTACGCTATAGCAACAGCTTCACCCCCCTTTTCTTTGCTGTTAAGCAGCCAGTGTGTGCCACTGTGGTTAAGAAGGTAACCGCAATGACAGCGGGAGTGAGGGGGCACAGGGGTGGGTGTGATCTGTTGTTTGGACCCTTGGGTATAGGTGTGCGGTTTGCTGCATGCTCAGGCACCGAGGTGTCAGCTTCTTTAAGTCTGCTTGAATTACTTTTAATCAATCGATAAAAACTGAAAGCCTCTTTGTTTCATATGTATGATAAGGTGGAGCAGCTCTGGGATAAGGGGGTTCAGGAGGAAAGGGCAGGGTGGAAGGGGTAACGTTATCTTGTTTAAATATGCAAAATGCGCATAAAAAAAAGCAGTGTTGAGGCTTAGTCTGGTGTAAGTAGGCGGAGAAATTAACAACCACATTTGTTTTTGTAGTCCTTGCTGTATACTGATTTGTGAAGTTAGCCATGGCTGAGGCCAGTGGAGTGGTGTGTTATATGTACCTTGCTTTCATTGGTGACGCTTTGATATTAGGGCGCCCGCTCAGGTGTTTGGCTTCTTCTGTTGGTTCTTGCAGCTGTGATAAAAACAGTTAGTAGCTATGATACTGTATGCTCCAAAAAATACCTACTGGAGGGCAGGGTTGGGCTTCCAATTCTTCTAGTGGGTCGGGTGTACGATTGGGGTGGTGGCATTGGTTCTATCACACCACTGTGCTTCTACTACTAGTGTTGGGATTAGCCCCTTTTCTGTACCTGTGGCCTTGGGTAGTCCATCAATACTGTGACATTTCGAAATGTCAGTGCTGTGAATCAACTAGTGGCACATGAGGGAAGGGAATGTCATGATACGTGTAAGAAATTGTGTGTGGTTACACAGTGAAGCTGGGATTTTAACAAACTCTACAGTTCAGGCACTTAAACACATGCCTTCTAAATTTCACTTGTTCCAAATATTTACATTTTGGATTTCAAGACCTACAATAATACTGTCTTGCAGAGCCAGCACTCTCACATTTTCCATGGCCATGTGTGAGAAAGTCAACCTGTTTATGCTGTGAATTCTCTGACGTAGTATAAGTAAGAAAAAAAATGCAAGTCCCAGTATCCGATGGGAAAAAAACAGCACTAGATGACCTCATATGTGGCTACAGGAAACTTAAGAAATCTGATAGTTTAATTGCAAAATATGCAACTCTAATGACGGCAATCTTCTAATATGTAAATTCTTAGGGAAACATTTTCAGCCAGAAGAATATTGTTTTAGCTTCATAATCTATATGCTGACCGAAAAACTAGAAGTCCCGGAATGCAAAATAATACAAGGCTGAAAAATTGTTTGTTTACAACACTACTTTAATCACTTTGAGAATTACAGAAAAACGTTTAGTAATGTGACTTGCACAAATATTTCCTCTGTCACAAACTTCCAGAGTGCTGTTGTGTATGGTGTTAAGAACATTTGTCAACTAATGCAAAGCAATACCTTTTATTGAATGCCTGTCATGGGTGTTAGGGGGAATTCTCTGTAAAGGATAATTTCCCAAACCTAGTGTGTCCCCCAGCAGCTTTGCTGGATTTTTTGGGGTTTATTTTTTCGCCTGCTAAGAGTGAGACTCTTTTTCTCCCACTCTTAGACATGATTTGGGGTGTTCCTTTGACTTTGTATGTGTTCTATGGGCTATGGGGTCCTTTTCCCCATAGGGTTTCATGTGTTTTTGGTATGTGGGTTACACAGCGCCCTCTGTGCAGTAACCCATGGGTGTCGTAGCGACCCCCAAACATAGACTCCATACCCTGGGACTGACTACTGTCTCCCAGGGCATGTAAAATCACCATTGGCTTTCCTAGTCTTAAATTGTGAACAGAACCAGTACAAACCATCATATTGTGGACGTACTGGTCGGGGCAATTCGATTGCCCCGGGTTCTGTTGTTCGAGGGGGCACTGTCCAGTTCCCCCCGACCGAGTTTTGGCTGGTGGCAGTGGATACTACTTTTTATATTCGACCGCGAATATATCCCTATGGGATTTTCCCATTGTTCGAGGCTACCACTTTTTAAAATAGCCTCGAACATACCGCCGGTTTATTAAATGAATATAAATTCACTGGTTGGTATTTTTTGCCGAAACTTGGTTCCAAAATGGCGTTTGTGTTCGCTTCTGTGACTCCAACCCAAGTCGAGCCCTTTGTTTCACTTTTTGGCGGGCTTCTCCACAGAAGCCTCCCAAAAGTGGTGCCACTCTGTCTGGGTACCAGAGGGGGTGTGGGAGGGGGTCTAGGCACCCTGGACTGAGTTGCCTCGGTAACTCAAGCCGCACTCTTTTGTGATTGGCCCAAGTGGTGAGCCTTAGCATGTTTGAATGACAGCTAGGCTGAATGAATGGGGGTTTTCTGCATAAAAGCAGGGCTTTGGGGACCTGAACTTCATAAATCGCCACAGGACCTAAAGAATCCGAGGAGGGAGAAGCCGAGCCGACCTGCAACGACGACACCCCCAGTGGAGCCCTGCTAAACCGTCTCACCACTTTTCCCGACGACAGAGGAGATCTCCAGTCCGGAGAGTCTTCTTCCTTTGACTGGTGGGGATAACCAGTTTGCCCGTTTTTTCACCTTCCTGGACCATCTCGTGGCCGCCTTGCCCGTGCCAAGCACCCCGGCAACCGGAATACCACAGTTTACCACTACCGCAAAGAAAAAGGTAGTACCTTGTAACCGGGAAACTCCGCGGCTGGTTTCTTCCCTGGCAGTGCAACGACCTTCATCTTTCCTCCATGTCGAGACCTCCTCTTACTCTGGACGAAACACCGACTTGCACCCGCTGCCAGGAACAACTGCCCCCGCTGGAGCGTTCTTCCCATTTCAGGTACTGTGTCCCGCCTGGCTTCCCTTGCGACAGATCGTTCGGGGTGACAGTAAATCCTCGACTTTCTAACCTGGGTTAGCCTGGGGCCTGTTAACTAACTTTTCCTGACTTGATCTCAATCTTTTTGAACTATTTACAAAGACTCTTTGGGAATAACCCCACTGTGTGATCCTGGACACATTTCGCTTGCTCTCTCTAAGAGTGGGCCTGGCTTTAGAACTTCCTTGCTCCCCAGTAGACTTTGCCTAACCTGCCTCACTGTGGTTCTTTGAAAAGTATTGAGATTTGTGTGCTTTCATAACTGCCTTTTTCCCTCCCTTTTTAAATAACTTATTAGAGTGCCATCTTATGTTAAGCGCTCACCTCGGTCTGAAAATAAGTGGCGTTTCTCACTAAGACGTGTCTAATAAGTAATTAGGGGTGTATATATATATATAATAGTGACTGTGTGTTGAATTTACTTACCTCTTTTTGTGCTAGTGTAATTTACAAGTGTGTCTTTAAATAAATAAGTATATACTTTTTACACCAAAGCTCTGGTCAGTGTTTGCTGGTGCTACTGTATCTCTGTATCTATGGTGTATATTCTTTTTTTATTTTTTTTAATCTTTTTTTAATCACTTCGGATTTTTTAACAAAGAAGTGGAATGTGTTGACTTCAAATCAGAAGGTCAAACCGAAAGCATAACTGATTTTCATTCTTGTGAAGCAAGTAAACCATCAATGCAAGTCCAATAGGAGACGAAGACAGGTAAATGTAGAAGAGAGGCAGACGACCGGGGACGTGAGGAATCCTGATTGTATATATGTCTCATGAGTCTCTTATAGGTTAGTTGGTCATAGTGGAGACGGTATTCGGATCGTAGAGTGGAAGCATCACGTTGATGATGTGTTGCATGATGTTTACAGTCGCCAAGGCCCAGCCTGGTTTGTCGCCAGCGATCAGCTTATTCCAGCAATTTTCCTCATCTAACGATGAGAAGTCAGAGATATTGTTTTTCAATTAAATAAGACGGATGTCGCGTGTCTCAGGACAATTCAAAAGGAGATAGCGGATTGTTTCCTTTTCTGTAGTGGATTTGCAACAGCGGCATCGGTTTGTTGGCGTTAAGCCTCTGGTTGCCAGGATTTCATTTGTCCCCAAGAGGTTCAGTCGAATTTTCAGGAAATAGAGTCGTGCTGACCTACTTGGGAAAAGTTTAAGATATGTTTGCAGCGTGTCCAGTTTCTTGAAGAATGGTGGGAGGTGGCTGGTGAGTTTGTATTTATTTGCTGTTTCTACAGTTTTTATCCAGTCCCACTCTTTGATTTTTTTGGAGGTTTTAACTGGATTGGTTATCAGTTCTTCATTGCTACTTTCAACTGATTGTAAGAGGTTGAGCATCTTAGATTCCCATTTCTGGAGCATTTTGCATGATCTCAATTCAAGTTCTTGGTTTATCAGACAGTATGCGTAAGGGGAATCTGGCATGATACATTTCCTATATAATAGGACGCTGTTTAACGCGACTGTCGTTTCCAAAGATAATAGGCCAAGTTCTCGCCTGATCCGAGCAATCGGGTCGATTTCGGGAGGCCAAGAATTTTTCTTCAGAACGTAGCTTCCAATTTAGGCCACAACTCTGGTGGAAGATTTGGCATAGCGTCCGCCCCGTAAGTTAGCGATTGTATAACCTTTTTCTTATAAAAGTCTCTTACTGGGATTAACGAGTATCGTCCAAATTTGATGTCTATGGCTTTCCACTGTATAGATAGCTTCTTAACTATCTCTACGAGAACTTCTTGCATAGCTTTTTCTTTCAAAGAACTGTCTAACGTGACACCCAAGTACTTAAAGTTGGTAACATTTTCGATTTGGGCCGGTCCCAGGTGAAGGCGAATCTTTTCGTTTGGCTTCGATGTTTTTTGAAGGACCATCATTTTTGTTTTTGACTCGTTGATTTCCAAGTTGTTTTCGGCCATATACCTTTGTAGGTTATTCAGTTGTCGTTGGAGACCTATTGGGGTGTGGTCCAATAGGATCAGGTCGTCTGCTTATAGCAGGCGATTGATCTGTGCTCCTCCTAACTTTGGTGGAAATGAACGGATTAGTTTTTCTGAATCTTGAAAATCACCTAGATAGGTCCAAAATAAGGCAGGTGCCAGCGGACAGCCTTGTTTTACGCCTCGGGCTGTTTTTATCACCCCAGATAGGGTCCCTTGTTGGTTTAACTGAACTCTCTTTGACGTGTTGGAGTATAATGCTTTGATTGGGTTCAGAAGCTCAGGTGGGCATTCCCATTGCGTTAGTTTCTGCCATAGCCTTGAACGGTCCACTTTATCAAACGCCTGGGTTAGGTCAACAAATGTAATGTATAGGCAGGGTTTGCCTTCCAGGATCTTACTTTTCAATGTATTCAATATCAAGATGTTAGCGTTCGTGCCTAAGTTCTTTTTAAAACCGGTTTGAAGGTTGTCTTGACAGGGAGCGTTATTTGCCCACCTGGTGAAGTGTTGCAAGAGAAGGGATCCAAAGAGTTTACCTATTGAATCTAAAAGGGCTATGGGGCGAAAGTTGGCTGGATCAGCCCTATTTCCTTTTTTGTAGATTGGGACTATGTTCGCACAAGTCCATGATGGGGGAACAGATTTGGAGGCCGAGCAGCGGCTGAAGATTGTGCTCAAAAGTGAGGACCATGCTTCCGGATGTGATTTTAGGTCAAAGTTTGTAATTCCATCCGGTCCGGGTGCACGAGATGCTTTTAGTTTTCTTATTTGAGTTTGGATGTCTTCAGGGTCGTCTAACTTGATCCATGGGGAGTCAGTACCACTCAATAGTTCCTGGGTGGTATCTGGTTGTTGAAATAAAGTTTCGAAGTAGGTCTCCCAAACTGAGGTGGCGATTCCGTTTAATTGGCAAGGGAGGGCTCCAGGTGTAGCTGAGTGGATGAGGGTCCAGAAGTCTCTCGCGTGGTTGCCGTTTATCGCCGTGAGGATATTTTCTGCGTCTTGTTGATAGAGATTATGTCGATAGCCTTTCAGCCAATTTCTATAGGCTTTGACGGCTATTGTAATGGTGTTTGTGCTAATTGGGAATTAAGTTTCCCTGCTTGTCTTTTAGCTCTTCTCAGCTCCCTCTTCTTTTCTGAGATTAATTTGTCGAAGGTATGCTTCTGTTGGGGTCGAGTATGGCTATTCTTTCCACGTGGAACTCTGAAAGAAGTCAACAATGGGGTGTAGTCGACCATCAAAGGCTGTTCTCGTGTGGTTTGGTCTTTATAAGCTGCCGTTAGGGAGTTTATTGCTCTTTCAGTCATTCTCAATCTTGTGCCTTGGGTTGTTATTTCTATGTTGGCAGACATCAAGGTGTTTTTGGGTAGTGCCGAAGACCAGGTGGTTTCTAGGAGGTTGTGGTCACTCTCTTCTGTTCTTATCACGTTAAATGATGTTACTAGGTTTAATAGCGGCCGAGAGACGAAGATGTGATCAATCGTTGATTTTGAATTTGCTCTCCCCCAAGTTGGACATCTCTTTGGGTCGTAAAAGACGTGGTCAAGGTTGGAGAATGCTCTGGAGTCCATTAAATTCAACCATTTGGATACCCTCTGGTCTGTTGGTAAGCTTTTAGGTTTTAGGGTAGGAAGGTTGGCGGGATTTTGACAGTTGATGTTGAGATCCCCGCATATGACTATATGGTCAACTTGGTGGTTTAGATGAATCCAGTCAATTTCTCGTTCCATTTCCTTGATGAATTTTAAGGTGTTTATTGTGTCCGGGTTCCAGTATATGGTGGTGATGATGATCATCGACTTTGTCTGGGGTGTGTTTGTCTCCGTTGCAGGCGACCAGTTTAGCTTCACCATTAACATGTAGTGGGTCTCTAAGTTTTTTGATGTTCGTTAAGCCACGACCACTTCGGATTGCCACGAGTAGACCGGCAGTCGGCCTTCCTGTTGAGCCTTTTTTAACTGCGACTATGTTTGTCTCGTAGCCGTCGATGATCGGAGGTTGAAGAAGCCAGGTCTCTTGGAGACAAATAATGTCGTATTCACTCCAGTTTGTAGAACCCAGGGTAGTTAGGTGGCGGAAGCCTCTGGTGTTCCATGAGCACATCTTTATTTGATCATGTTTCAAGTTTTGTTGATCTTCATTCGTGTCGCTGCAGGTCTTGTGCTTGGGTGGCTATTTTTGGCGTTGAGACTTCAGAGCCTTTGGCAGCCATGACCACATTGTCTCAAGTGTGGACGCTGGAAGAGGTTTTACCACATTAGAGTAAGTCTTGTTTTGAACCATCCTTTGTATTTTCTGTGGGTCTTTCGTTTTCCGTTGTTCCCGCTTGTCTCTTTGAGGTGCTGAAGAGGTTAGCGTTTTTAGGGGTTGGTCACGAGGTTTTAACGATTGGTCGAATGGTTTTGTAGATGGTGTCGGATGGACTTTCTGGTGAGTCCAGTTTTCAGGCGCTTTCCATGTTTGAGTAACTCGGGGTCTCTTTGCAGAGCAGTGTTGTTTTTGAGGGGCTTGTTTTAGGTCAGTGTTTCCATTTGTAGAGTTGGAGGACTCTTCTGTTTCAAGGAATTTGGGTGTTTTTACTTTCCTTGAAGATTCAGTTAGGTGGTAACCCATGGTTAACAAATCTTCGGCTGCTGATCTTAATAGTTTATTTGTGGTTGAAGATGATATGTAGAGGTGAGAGATCGCCTTAAGGTGAATATGACTTGGGTCAACTATCTGAAGATCAGCGGACTTCACTGCACGCAGTTTCGGGATGTAACTTAAGAGGTCAATAACTGTTCTTCTATTTAAAGTTACTTTGTCCCGGTTTCCTGAAATTTGCTCTAGTTTCAGTATCCATTTAACTTGAGTTCCTTTTTGGAGGCGATCTGAAGTTGTTTTGTGGTTTGCAAAGGATCTAGTTGTGGTTCTTTGCAAGCGGTCGCTTGATCTTCGAACGTCAAATCTGGGGCGTTGGGTTTCTTCGTAGCGCCCTTTCGAGTTGTGAGAACGGTTTCTTGCGGTCTTTCTCCGTATGTTTGGTGGGTTGGTCTTTTCTTTGAGTTGTTATTGGATCGGTGAGGTTGTGGTTTTCGCGAGTCATCATGGTTCCCGATGGTTCTCCTTCTACGTTTCTCAAGGGTGAGAAATGGGGACTCAGGCCCTGAGTCTTCGTCGTTGGATCCTATTTGCGGTTGTGCAAGTGACGTAGCTGTTTCTGGCATAGATTTGTCTTTCAATGACAGAGGTGTTGTTGAGTCGGTTAAGTGCTGTGTGATGTTCATCAAGTCTTCGTTATTTAAGAAGGCCTCGACCCCTCTTGGCGCGAGGTTAATAGGGTCACTTTCTTCCAGTGTTGATCTTTGCTTTTCTTTTGCTGTAGACAATGAAGTTGGATGGATTGCTGAAATTTTTAGAAGCGGAGGGAGTTTGCCCTTAGTAGCAACTTGAGATCGAAATATTGATTCGAAAGTTGAGGTTATTCTGGGTTTTGTGGTAGTCTCTGTTAGTTCTTTTGGGGTCTTTTCTTTCGTTGTTGACAAAGGTGCCATTGTTGTTAAGTCAATAAATGGTGTTGTTTGGGCCCCTTTAGATTTACATGGTGCTTCTGTTTGCCACGAGGAATCCGCGCTCGCGACACACTTTCCAGTTATTTCAGATGCTACAGGGTGCTGGGGCCGAAGACAGTCAATATGTTTTAGTTTCAAATCGAGGGCCATTATGTACCCTTCTAGGAAGGTCAGTTTGGTTGACATGGACGCTTGGATTGAAATCTGGTCTTTCAAGGTGTCTCCAATTGTTTCATATAGTTTGGTGAATGGAGCGAGGGCGATCGTTAAGGCTGACATCAGGGTACACATGTCTAGTTTTTTTGGTGGAGAGTCTTTTAACGTTGTTGTGCTTTGGGAAGAGAGTCTGTTCCGTGGTGAGGACAATAAGCGAGTTGGGATATGCCCCATATTGGGCGTTCTAGTAGGGTGGTCTAGCGAATGTCTTCTTTGGTTGTTGTAGTTATTGAGGTTTGAGTAAAAGGAATACAAGGTTCTCTCAAACTGAGGGTTTGGTTTGGACGTTGCAGGTAACTTGTTGCTCTGGTTGCTTCCTGAGGCTTGTTTGTTTGCTCTGTTTGGCTCGTCCCACACCACGAAAAGAGGCTTAACAGTTGATTCTTTTTCGATGACATAGTTTTCTGTACGGGTGTCTTGGGCGTGCTTAGGTGTTGCGTCTTGAGAAGAATTTAGTCTGGTTGCAGGGCTTCTACCTATGCAGGCTGAAATTGGACTTTTCGTAGAGGAGTTAGACGTCACCATCTGGGGTTCGTTGTCTGACTGAGTCGGAGCCCGCGACACCAGTTCATGCTCTTTGTCGATCGAAGTTGCTGTATTAGCCTGGACTGAGTCGAGCGCTTCTGTCGTGACTGCTGTAATGCTTATCGGCAAGGGTGTTGAAGGAGTGGTTACAACATTATTTTGGTCGGGAGCTTGTTCCATAGGCAGCGAGGCAGGTTTTGGCGAGACGTTTGTTGGTGGAGATTTACCTGCAAATTGCCAGTTGTCTTTGTTTATGTTTTGGGTGAGGTAATCAGCCCCTCTTGATGGGGGCGGGGAGAGGTTTCTTAATGGAAGCGCCAACCTGCGCTGTTTTCGAGGTGGGGTGCTTTCGTTTACAGCTTCTAAAATGTCAGCGTCTGTTAATTCCTGGCATTTGTCTTGAATTGCCTTGGAATGTTTGCGAAAAAAGCCTGATAATAGCTTCAAAGGCGGTTGTGGTTTCTTTGTTGCCCTTTTTAAATTTTTTAAGCCCACGCGACTTTTTTTGTTCGTTTTACCCTGGTTTTCGTTTTCTCCTTGTTTGGCCAGTAGGTTTGGTGGCTTCTGTTGGTCTTTTTTAACGTGGTTTTTTTTTTGGAAGGTCTCCTACAGTCCGTGATCTTTTTTTAAGGTTTTTCGAAGTTAGATTCACTTCTGAGGCGTTTGGTGGTTGGGTCGTTAGTTCAACGTCAGTTGGGGACTGTGTTTCGTCCACTGAGTTGATGTTAGGCTTTGCACTTTGATGGATCTGTGCTTCTACCGTTATTGCGGTAGTGGGCGGGGCTATAGGCGCGGCTGAGGTGGTTTCTCTCTCCAGGGTCTCTGCTATACGCGCTGCCTCTTGCGTCCTCGAGGCTGTTGATGCGATTTGCCAGCCCGCGTCTCCCTCATCGGTGCCCACCCTCATCGTCAGGGTAGACGCGGCCTCCACCAGTTGGGCGGCCCCGGCTCCGCCAGGTTTCGGCGCACCGGCACCCGCGCCAAACAGCCCGTCCGGAGATCTCAACGCCATCTCCCCTCCGGGGGGCGGTGGAGCTCCGGTCTTGGCCGAGGAGGCACGTGAGCAGGCGGAAGTCACGGGAGCCGCGGAGACCAATCGAGTCACTTCATTGCGGTCATCCAAGGTAAGAGTTTCCGCTCCAAGGGGAGCAAGGGGGACGTAATGCGAATGGAAGTTACTGGGTGGTCCGGTTTTTCTCTTTTCGCAGTCGAGTAAGGATGGTACACTAAGCGCTGCACCCTTTGTTAATCGAAGCAGGATGTTCTCAGAGTTGAGGGGAACAGGGAGTTGGTTGCGTTCGAAGGTGATGTTTGTATTGTCTGATGCGCAGTTCTTCCTTGAACTTCTTAGGCAACGGCCTATTTCCTCTTCCTGGTCAGCGGGAACAGCCGGTGTGGTGACCGTCTTTGCAGTCTTTGCCAGTTTGCCAGGCATGACTGCAACTCACCGCCACTCCGCGTCCGCTCCGCTGAGTCAGTGACGTTATGTAGAGATGGCTGGAAACGCTCCTCCCAGAAACAATAGGCACGGAAGTAACACTGGAATGGGGTAGCGGACTGCAAGACTGCCACTCACCGCCACTTCTATATACTGCCTAACTCATCTTGAGAGAGGTCTGACTCTTTTGCAGTGGTCCCTAAGGGAACTGCACAGGTTTCTGCCTAACAATGGGCATCATGACTAACGTGGAAAAGGGCGTTTTGTTTCCTTTTGCGAGTGTTTGTGCATTTAGCATTGATTGGAACACTAGAGGTTAGGTAACTATCTGTGAGGGGTCTTTCAGATGGAACTAAGAAGAAAGTAATAATTGTAGGCTGTTAAAGGGCTGCCAGCACCCCTTTCTAGGACGCTCTGTGGCCCCATGAGCGTGAGGTCAAGTGCAGCTACACATGCTGCGCTTGCCTAGTGCCGGCCATTGCCACAAGTTTGAGTCAGCAGATCCTGCCTGTTTCAGGGAGGGCAAAGAGCATGTTCAGCATGATTGAATATCAGGTCCTCAATGCCCAGTCTGGTGAAATCAAGTTCAAAGTTTTTTGCTTCAAGTTCATGAGCTCTAAATAAATCAGCAGGAACAAAGGGAACATGTATACCAACTTAAACTCTCAGGAAATCACCAGTGCATTGAACAGAGTCCCACACGGAGAACTTCCTGGAGGAGCTCCCACTCTTGTGAGACACCCGTTATTTGGCCCAAAGCGTCTGCTTGAGTTTTCAGACTGCTTGTAAGGCGAGAAACTGCAACAACAAACTTTTTCTCAATCGCGAAAAACAAAAAGGAGCAAAGTCGCCATGCAAATTTTGGGTAACCACCACACCACCCCACCCATCTTGTTGATGTAGTGCATGGATTGTGGTCATAGGTAATGCCAGAAACAATGGGCCTCATTATGACCCTGCCAGTCTGGTAATAAAGTGCCAGTATTAACATATGCCGGGTCTTTACGGGACCGGCAGAGTACAAGTATGCCAGTAGGGGTAACGTGACTCACCTCCAGCCAAGAGCTAGAGGTAACTCAGGCCCCCACCGGCCTAAAAGAGTCGGTATTCTCTGCACTGGTATTACCGGTGCTGAGAATACCGGCAAATCCCCCCTTGGAGTCAGGACTCCACAGAATGGGGATTTACCGGTTGTTCCACTGCCTGTAATATCCCGGTATTGCTGGGAAATCAGGTGGCGGAAACGGTAGGTGCATTTGCCGGTATCCTGGCAGATTTACCGCCAGGATACCGGCAAACCTATAATGATGCCGAACGTCCTGAGTGCCTGTAAATTGATGTGGAACTTGTCTTGACAATATATTGGATTCTATGCAGAACTAAATATGGATGTATAACTCATTCATTCATAAGTAAAAAAGTACCCTAAACACACACACACACCTGACTTGAGAGGTTGCTTTGCAAATAAAAACAAATACAGGTTAATTCAGGCATCGAGCATTTTGTAGAGTTTCCTGCTATTCAAGGCACTATAATGCTATTCTAAATACATCTTGTTTTAAGCGCATTGCACATTGCTTATTTAATAGCGTCAAGGCACTATAACCTACTAACAGTACCTTGTCAGGCCTATGCTACTTTTGCCTATATGAGGGGAATTCTAGCATGCCACAGTAGCTCATATGTTTCTTCCCTACCCCGGAGGGCAGATATAGGTGCTAACACATGTCAACATATGCTTGCATATACTAAAACAGTGTCCTAGAATTATAGGCACACATTTCAGTCTAAATATCTGATGCAATTTCAATACACTTGGACTAAAATTTCCAATTTTCATATGGGTGCACCAAATAATTGTATGAAATGTGGAATGTAATTTGTAGATTTTGTACGTGTGGGCATGGGAGTGCCCTAATGGTTGCTTCCTTCCCTTGCACTGGGGTCTGTATCTGTACCCATACATTCCCCCCTTTGTTCGTCCTGCACTTATCAGACTTACCCTGTCTGCTGCCTTAAACCTAGCACTTGCCACTTGCTAGCTGCACTACCACTGTTGCCTCTTATTTATTTATTTTATGTCAGGAATTCAGCTCGACACACATGGCGGAAATGGAGAATGAGTCATTCAAGATACCAACAATGGAACTCAAGATGGCGGCTCATCAGCGCTATTATCACACGACGATTACCGTTCTAGTTGTTTCCAACATGGCGACCGTGTCTGCCCATTCTATATCTTCCTCTCTATGGTTGGGCCAGACGCGTCGCTTCTGTTCGCTTCACCTCGCTTCGCGCTGGTGCTTTTTCTAACTTTCTGCAAATACTACCGCTGAGGTTTTCTAAGCCTCTCTTCCTCTCTTTTGCACGCTGCACACTTTCTCTGAGTTCCGTCTCAACATATTCTACTTTTCCTTACCTTACTTTTTCCCCGTTCTCCTCTTGCCTTCGTTCCCCGTGCACTCGTGTGCGGTTCGTTTCTACTCTACTTCCTTTCTCGCTTCCTTCCTTACTTTTCTCCTTGCCTACTACATAGAGCTCGACCGGACTTCCTTCCACGTTGCTGCTCGAGTTCCTTTTCGCCGAAGCGGATTCCTGAACCGTTCCGTCCACAAGCCTGCTGCACTCGACTTCCTCTACATTGCTGCTCGACCCTTCTTCCCGAGCGGATTCCTGGAATCGTTCCTCCTTCAGCCTGCAGAACTTACCATTCTTCCACAGCTACTCGGAAGCCACCATCCTCTACGAGACACAATTGGGTTTTCTTCCCCACGAGGGCTTCCCAAGGGTACTGCCCCCGGAGTGCACTGAGTCCAGTTCTCTGGCCTCTGAACACTTTGGGGGAATTACCTCTATACCTCAGAGATATTCTACTCCTCTGCTGTTTCCGGACATTCGTGAGTACCTAATTGTAACATTTTATTATTATTTATTCTGTTTCTCCTTTGCTCTGCACTTTCCACTTCGCCCCCTTCCATGCACTTTTCCCTTCCCTCTCTCCCATGCACTTACGCGTTCTCAATGTCACTGGGCCTAGTAAGATTGTTGTTTTTTGTTTTTTTTGGTTCTCCCCCGTTCCCCTCCCTTGCCTTATCACGCTCTGAAACACATGTGTATGAGCGCGATATAAATAAAATATCAATTCAATCCCTTCTACGACATCTTGTGGGTTAAAATATCATTGATTTTTGGTGTCACAGTTCCTAAAACGGCAATCCTATGGCTCCTTAGCTTACTTGATTCCTTGCCTAAATGTTATGTTAGGCAATGTTATTGGCATTTGTATCGCACACTGCTGCCATTTTTATGGTCTCCAGGCGCTCTCATGCATCTGTATGAGAAAGAAAGAAGGCGGGGAGGATGTGGTAAGCATTAGAATGAAAAGACAAGGCTGCTGTTCTCATTTGTTCGTGCCTGTAGAGCCATCAGCAACTGGCAGCAATTTGGGTGAGTTCTCTAGGTGGTTTTTGTTTCTCCAGAGGTAGCTGTTTCCAGCTGGGAAACCTGAGAGGGCAAGAGTGGCTGTGCTTTTTGTGGGGGATTTAGCAGTTGGTTGGAGAGGTGTAGAGTTGTGGCTAAGTTTTGATGGAGGGGGGTATTTTAGCCGTATTTTGTGTCAGCAAGTTGGTGACCATGCTTGAGTGAGGTGTTTGAGAAGTTAGGTTGTTAGTTGGATTCTTTGGGAAGATATGTCAAACTAGGTCTGTTGGTGAGGTTTATGTTTTTTTTAATTGTGAACTAATTGGTCTGCAACAGGCACAATTATGAACTTAGGACTCATTGTATATCATACTCGCACAAACAACAAGGAATGGGTCATGTTTTTTTTACAACTTGCACAATGGAACATCCATGATGAAAGGAAAGAAACCTCAACTTTCAACTTTAAGAATTTGGTTGTTCCGTCGATAAATAAGATGCAGGATATCCTGCTCTGGTTTCCAAAAGGTAAATAAACATGATTTACATGTACATGTAAATGCCAGTTTAAACTAATGCAACAATGACAAACAGCATTTCAACTAACAGTTTGGAAGAGGAAGTAACAGTTTCTTGAACAATCTGATAGGCTAGGATTTTGAAAGTCAATATTTTGCATGTCCAAAGACACAATAGAGGGCAGTACAATCAATTCATTAGTCCAACTCTAGATGCAGGGAGTGGCGGAAGACCTCAAGGAGATGTCCAGTGGGAAAAAAGACATTGCTGTCAAACAGTTTAAGTACACTTTTAGATTCCAAAGCTGGAACAATAGGTTAAGCACACTGTACAAATGCCATATCTGATTTTCTTCCCCCAATTTGTTTGAATGTGGTTTTCTTCTGACCTTAGAATAATCTAAAAGGGCTTCATTGAAGTCCATAAAAACATTAACCAAAGGAACTTAAAGTTGAAAAAAATTGGAGTGTTTTTAAATGCTTCCCTTGATTACAGAGGATATTGAAGGAAAATCACACATACTCCAGAGAGCTAGCCTTGCAGGTATGGAAGCGTTAGATTTTAAATGTCTGTCTTTAAGATGGAATCACTTCTACAATTGCAGGAAATCTCATGGATATCTTATACAAAGCACTTTAGTATGTGATAAAAGACCACATAAATGAATTGCTCGCAAAGCTGCAACTACGTGTTATTCTATTGTAGAGCAGAGCACCTTAGCCACAATCACACAGGCTTAGAAATTAGCTTAGCGGATAGCAACACGCGAAGGGATTCTAAAGCAGCATGTTAAAAGGCACCCTTTAATCAAACAGTTTGTTCAGCAGCTATTTCATAACATTGGACTGATTGACATGCGTAAAAAATATTCCATTTGACCCCAACCAATTGTTGCCTGGATTATGCATGTGTCTTCTAGCACCCTCACTATATTAGCAGGTGCATGCTGTGAAGCTCTCAAGACAAACAGGCCAAGCAATATTGGTAAGCAAAGAAGGCATGGAGTGTCACCTGACTCTCAGCACTGAGAGACTTTCTACGCTGGTCCAGCTGAAAAATAAGGAGAGGTCAACATATGTTTACATGTAGGGCAAAAATTAGCATGTTCTTGGCTTCACGTGATCTCTTTTTCCTTGATCACAAACCACCCTCCCTGCTGCAAAAGCTGATGATATCGCTACACAGCAATGTATTCAGTATTCAGAAGAACAAATGACTTCCCCCTTGTAATGTTCTTTCTGATAGATGTTCCTCCCATGGATTCCTCATCCTAGATCTGTTCTGCGGCAGCAGCATCATTTTGGAATTTTTTTTCGACCACCGGGGTACACCGTGCAGCTTTGGCCTCTCGAGACTCATCGGCCAAAGGTCTGGCCGCAACGTAGACACTGATACAAATAGTCTGTACTGTGCATCGTGGCCTCAGTTTGCCTTTTTAGCCCCTTGCTCAGCCGCGTTGGAATTGTGTTTTGTAATCCTCAGAGCCCATGATTCTTTGCATACCAGCAAGGGCGTTCCGGCAGAGATTGAGGGACTTAATGTGATCAGGTAGCTCTATGATTTATGGGGAAGGTTTGGCAGGAGAAGAGGAATCCGTGGGAAGAACCATCCTTCAGAAAGAACATTACCAGAGGTAAGTAATTTGTTCTTCTTATGGATTCTGTCCTCCCATGGATTCCTCATCTTAGACAGACTCCCATAGCAGTATTCTTCCAGGTGGTGGGAAAGAGCCACTCATGTCATAATCCATTTACAAAGCATTTTAAATACTTTTATAAATATGCTCTGCCGAATCAGGCATTCAGGCGTTCAGGCAATAATGCTTAGCGAAGGTGTGGAGGGAAGACCACATTGTTATTTGGCAAATATCTGCGGCAGGAACTGCCCTCTGCAGAGCTGAGGAGGTTGCCACTCCCCTAGTGGAGTGTGCCCTCAGACCTTCTGGGACTGCTTTGCCCATTATGCTGTAACATTCCGAGATTGCCAATAAAATCCATCTCAAAATTGTCTGCTTGGTAATGGCTTTCCCCATCAGCTGAGCAGTGTATCCTACAAAAAGCTGGTCCTCTACTCTGAAGCTTCTTGTTTATTTATTGTTTGCTTGTTAGGCGCTTATACAGGAAATACATTCTTTTTCAAAGCTTGCAATGTAGAAGCTCAAAGTTCTCTTGTTGTCCAATCTATGCAATGTGACGAATATGGGGGGTTTCTTCCTTTCTTCCCTGTGGGGAGCCACCCTCTTTGAGGCTAGGGACGTGGGCCAGCTAAGCAAAAGCCTCCCTAGGGGTTTGGGAAAGAGGGACCTCACTGGAGTGACTCCCCTCAAGGGGACAAGGACTCCCATTCCCATCGGGAACTCACTACACCTAAGGCATTATCTGCATACATGGGAATCAGAGAAACTGATAATACATTCAGCTCTGGGACTCAAAATAATACTGAAAGTACTTTAGGATGTTTGGCTCAAGACAATGCTGGTCTCCCTGGACAGTTGAACATGAACACCACAATCCTTTTTGGTCAGGGAGCAAGAATAAAGGCACAATCACCCTTGAATGGAGGAGAAGGAACACTACGCAGAGGCGAGCCTCTGATGCGAGAATGTCATTGAGGGGCGGAGCCGCGCTGCACAGTGGTGCCGGCTGTGGTGCAGAGAGAAGCAGGAGAGGAGCAGCCATGCCACCGACCCAGCATAGTTGGCAAGGACAAGGCAAAGTAATGCAGGCCTTACCTGGAGGCGTGACTATGCAGCCGACATGGTGGGCCCAGAGCTTGAAAACCGTTGCCAAACCCAGGATGTGAGAGAAGGAACAAACCCTCTGCTCTCAACGCGAGAGCTCACAACAAGTGGAACACATAACCCACTCATGTACAGACGTGAATACCAGAACGCTGTGGAGAATGCGACCTCTACTGAGCAGAAGCCACGTCATTGCAGCAAACCATGCCACATAGAAGGTACCCGGGTTACTCAAAGAGGTGGGGGCGGTGAGAAGAAATAGTGAAAGGTGAGGAAGGAAGGATTACCCTAACCTCATACCAGACATAAAAGCCCAGAGAGAGAAAGAATGGTTACAAGAGCCCAAAGAATCCGAACAATGTAATCAGCCAAACGGCTCGCAGAAACTCCCAAGAACCAAGAGAGGCTTATGGAAAGAGGAGTTACCAATACGCCAGGGAAATAAGTGAGTCATTGGGACAGAGAGACTGAAGGGAAGCAGAGGGACCCAATAACACCAATGAAGAACAGATTTGTTGGGAGCACAGAGACACCTAAGACGTGAACCAAGTGGGGAGTGTGAGAAACCAGAAGGTGTCACACCCACTAGTCCCCGAGAGAAATGCCATCCAAGTGGCCAGGACACGGCCATCGCTTTTGGATCCAGTTCCCGGGGGTAGACCAGTGCGGGAGGATCACCTGGGTGAGGGGTCTTGGGGGAGTGGGACACAGATGCAGTATCCCCTTTCCTGTAACACCTTTACCCCCCCCCCTTTACACCACAAACACTTTCATACAGACAGCCGGCTATGGGAGAAAACAGACTGGACATGTCCCAATGCATTGGTCAGGTGAAGTCAGGCAATTACTGACAATTACTCACACGTGACTCCCATTAAACTTCCCTACGCGGAGCACGAGAGCACACCCTAAGCGAGGCAAAGCAGACGAGGAAACAGCAGTTTTGAGATGGCAGCTGGACGAGAGAAGAAAGACACCAAAACAGGAGGGGATCGCAAGGAGAGAAATTCCCTTGACCTTTCCGACAAGGAACCGTTACTTTCAAGATCCCTCAAAAGTAGAAAGCCTAAGACCAGGAATCCAGGCTGAAGAATCCTGCATTGTGTGGCAGAAATACCCAGAGCCCTCCCGCGTCACTAATTAATGCGGGGAGAAGCAGCAGCAGGCTTGGTACCATCCTTGACTCCAAGAACAAAGCAGCATCAGTGAAATCAACACAGCCGGTGAGTTGCGGAGACCGATAAAAGACCGGTCTGAGTTGAAGCCAAGGTTGCAAGCAGAATCTTTGCATGGTGTGAGAAACCTGACGGTGTCTCACCCGCTAGTCCCCAAGGATCTGTCATCCAGGAGGCCAGAACACGGCCATTGCTTTTGGACCAGTTCCTGGTAGTGGGCCAGTGCGGGAGGATCACCTGGGTGTGGGGTAATCAGGGAGTGGAAGTGGCCCACCAGACAGAGAGACACGGTATCCCCTTCCCTGGAACCAGGTAGGATACTTAGGAACTCAACACCCCCCCCTTTTCCAACACAAACACTTTCTCACTGACAGCTCACTGTGAGTGAAAACAGACTAACACCCGAGCCGTATACCTGACATGTCCCAATACAATGGTCAGGCAAGATCAGGCAATTACTGATCATTACACACACTTCACTTCCATCACACTTCCCCACACGGATAAAAGGCGGACCACGAAAGCACACTCTGAGCAGGGCAAAGAACACGAGGAAACAGCAGTTCCCAGATGGGAGTTTAATACAAGGCAAAAACAGCAAGACCGAAGAGGATTGCAAGGACGGAAGCCCCTGGACCTTTTCAACAAAATACTGTTACTTTCATGAACCTTCAAGAATATGAAACATAAAACCAGGTATCAAGGCTGAAGAACCCTGCACTGTGTGTGGAGGTACCCAAGCTCTCTTGTGTCGATAGTCAAGGCTGGGAGAATCGTGTGCCACTGTGGTACTGTCGTTGGCTCCTACAACAAAGCAGTGCCAGTGAAGTCAGCACAGCCAGTGAGATGAGGAGACTAATCCCAGACCAGTCTGTGTTGAAGCCAAGGTTGCAAGCCGCAACATTGCACAGAGAAAACTGCAGAGAACAGTGTGTGAAGCATATGTGGCAGGCAACGCAAATATAATTAAACAGCAGATGAGTGAATTTTGAAGCCAAGATACAATACCGTAGACAGAGTGGTCCGGCACCACGTGGGTGCTCATTCGAAGTCTCTGTGAGGTATCCAGCTGAAAGGTGGAAAATGTAAAAAGTAAAGTAATTGTGAAATCGAAGTAGTCCTGCATCGGGTCAAGCCAAACCCTGTGCACATTCTAAAGTCTACGATAGTTGATGCTAATCGGAATTGGTCTGAGCCTGGCCGAGTGAGACTGAGCCCGGTTGAGGGGCATCCGGGGTGAACCGTGAGTCACCTGAGAAAGAATATCCTACGTACATTGGGAAAGAGGATCTGAGCCAGGATGAGGGGGATCCAAGGTGACAAACATTGTGTTCACAGGATCTGAGCCTGGCTGAAGGGGATCTGGGGTAAATAGTGAATCACCTGAATTGAGTACTTGTGAAAATCTGAAAGAGGAAAAGAACGTATTGTTCATTTTGTTGCATCAGGCCCTCTGAATGAAGAGAATCTGATAGGCAAAGAGACTTTTGCACAGAAGGCCCTGATGCTAATGATGGAACTGTATCCTCATGCTAAAGAAGCCAGAGATTATGCTACGCTCCAGTAAACCGCCTTGTCCTGTATTGAAGACGTGGGTAAGGGAGGCCAAAAGCCTGAACATCCTGACATATCAATCTGTGAAAACTTCTTTCTTTTTCTTAACACTGTTTCCCACACCATTTATATTTAGAAGTAAGGATTAGCAATAGGTTTATTAGCATAGGCCCCTTTTATTTTGACACAACACCACTAGGACTGCATTATTATTATTTGATGGTCGTAGCTTGCTCCCATCTTTAGATTTAGGATTAGATGGGCGTTTTTCAAATCCAATTGAAATTGAAGTTCAATAAACACCCTTGAACTGTGGTCACTTTTGTCTGTTTTATTGTTTGATACCATGCCTTCCTTACAGGAGAAACCAACCCAAGTGGTGGAGAGAGATCAGGTAAATATGCCTCCACCTAAGACATTTGTTCTTTTCAGGAAAGATGTAAACTTGGGAATCATTTGCAACTCTGACACTGTTAAACTGTTAAACCAGTGAGAATTGTTTTCTACAGATAACCATTGTATCTGGAACCAGGAGGGATTTCTGGAAGTCCAGAGAAAGATTGGGGTGAACAACTCTCAGGGCAGGGCACTCTGCCTAGTTTTTTTAAAATATTTATTTTCTACGTGGTAGTGCCAGTTAAGAGGATAGGTTTGGACAGAACACTATTCTTTTATTTTGAGGAACACCTTAGTATAGTTTGCTGTCAAGGGAACTCCCCTTTTAGCAATAAGGCTAGAAAATGTTCCTTTAAGTTAAATAGAACTCTTTGACAACATGTCCTCTTATCAGAGTCCTCCTCCTGGCTTCCCAGGAAGGAGGAGGCAGAAGGTAAAAAGCTGGAAGTTTAATTTATTTTCTTTAGTGAAGTTCCGACATGGCCTTGGAAAGGAAGGACCGACGGACCGGCGGGGCCACCTTGTCCCTGGTTTAGACGGTGAAAGGTGGTTTTTACGACAAAGCCTGGAGCTCACTCTGCACGCTGATGAAATGGCGACCAGTAAGCCTGTCTTCTAGGAGAGAAGCCTGAGCAGGCATGAGTGCATTGGCTCAAATGGTGTGCCCATGAAAACATTTCAACATCAAGTACAGGTCCCATGCTGGCACCAGCAAAGGTGTTGGAGAAAACCCGTTTGTCAACCCACTGAGGAACTGCATGACCAGAGGCACTGTAAAATGGGATCCTTGGTCTGGTGTTCTTTTGAAAATAAAGAGTGCTTCTAAGTACCCCTTGGCTGTAGCCTAACAAAAAAGAAAGTACAGCATCAATGTCACATGAAAAGGACCCAACTCCTTGGCTCTACACCAGCTTCAAAATGTCTTCCATTGGCAGTGGTAAAGAGCCTTTGCTACTGGCCTTCTCGCTGAGAGGAACACCACCAGGACGTCTTCCGGAAGGTCCCAATCTCTGTACCTCATCCTCTCATGGTGGGAATGCATACAGCAGCAGATAATTCCAGTCCACTAAGAAAGGCATCCCCCACTTCTCCTCTTGCAGTAAATTCTCTGGAGCACTTCTTGTTGGAGCCGAATGCGAAAAGATCTATTTGAAGGTTTCCGCAGACGGTGAAGATGGATGCATCTTTGAAGATGCGGTACTCGGGACTTAGAGGAAGATCTCCCCAATTTCAGTTTTGAGTGCCCCTCCTTCAATGCCTTCAGCGTCATGGTTGGCATGACCCGCAATCGGCCGACTCGTGATTGATGCAGAGACATCACAGGCATAGACTGTGGGGATCAATTAGGAAACATTTTACCATCTCAATCCTTAAGGCTGAATGCTTCGGGTCGGCATTGTAATTTACAGAAAAACTGAAGTGTGAGGTGTTTCAATCATTGCGTGCAGAGTATGCAGAACAAATTAACTGAGGTCGCAGGGCACGGTGGCAGCTTTTTGCATCTGCGTCAAAGTCACGTCTGACCCAGAGGCCAAGGAGTGTCGAGGGCTTTGAACGTCAATGCTGCACGGTGCCCCATGGTGGACAAAGTTTCTAAATTGTGCTGCTGCCACAGGATATATCTAAGATGAGGAATTTGTGGGAGGACACAATCCATTAGAAAGGAAGTTTGGTGTGCAGTTGCTATGCTTTTTCCACAAGTAAAAAAGCCACTTGATAAATGTTTAGTAGGAAAGTAAACAAACATCCTCCTCCGTAGAAAGTTAAACGAGCGCTCTTCACAGCAAACCAGCACTTAAAACATATGTACTCTGTAGCTTCTTTTTAATGGCCCTTTCTAAATCCAATACCACAAACAAGTGAGAATTGACAAAAGAAACAGAGGATTGGAAACAGGATTGTTTGGAGCCCTGTTGCATTGCTTACCTGGTACGAAGTCGGGCATGCCTGCTTGCTAAATCCCTAAGCATATACATTACCAACCAACAGCTCCTTAGAGTGTGCACTACAATTTGGGCAAGTTTCCTCTTGCATCTTAAGGCGTAAGATTGCATTTTTGTTGCAGATAAATCATAGACCGTAATTTGTGGTAAAGAATGCTACTATAAACAACATATTAAGTTATTTTAATATTACATTATATAAGCAGTAGTTAAAAGAAATACATACCTCGCGGTAATGCTCTTTCTGATGGATGTTCTTCCCACAGATTCCTCATCTTAAAGAGTATCTCCAGCGCCAACTACCTTTGGAAAAATGTTCTTCATCAGGGGGTGCAGTGTGGCTCCACTTCAGCTACTTTACATGCCGGACAGATGTCGGGGCATGTGTATATGGAGCGCCCACTCCCTAGTACCTTAGTTACACTCATTTTCACTAGCTGAGTGTCAGCACGCCAGATAAGGTTACACACTATCCGCTAAGGGAAGGTGTGGAACAGAGGTATGTAATGTGTTCTTCCAATTAATTCCTTCTTCCCAGAGAGTCCTCATCTATGACAGATTCCCATTGCAATACTTACATTATGGAGACAGGACTGGAGCGAGCAGACACCACATAGAGAAGAAATGCTCACCAAATCGAGCATCCGGGCCTTACAAGGAGTCTAAGCAGTAATGATTGGCAAATGAGTGCAGCAAAGCCTGTGTGTCCACTGGACAAATATCCAAAACAGGGAGATAGACCAGCCAAATAACATTCCGAGATGCAGAGGATGAGCTGCCTTGACAGTGTCCGTTTAGCCACAGTCATGCCCACACAAGCACCTGCATAACTGACAAAAAGCTGGTAATCTTTCCTGACCTCCCTCGTCCGAGAGACGTATTAGTGGATGCCCTTGGGAAGGAAGGAAAGTCTTGCTCTCAAAGTCACCAACTTCTTGGGGAACACCAAGTGATCAAATTACTCACCTCTCTGTGATGTTCTTTCGGATGAATGTTCCTGCCACGGATTCCTCCTCTATGATATCCATATGCTAGCGCAGCTGTTCTCCAGAAACTTTTCTGCCACCAGGGGGTGCGGCGCGGCTCTGCCAAGGCTCTGCCCGACGCCTCTACGTGCCCTGCGTCAGAAATGATGTTGGGCCCTGTATAAGTAGCAGCGCTGCACTCCATGACCTCAGTTCCACCCTTTTTCCCCAACACTCTGAGCTGAGGGACTGTAAAACTGATGGTGTAATAGCTGCTCGCAAGAGAGGCAGGTAGGGAGGGCAATGAGGAATCCATGGCAGGAACATCCATCAGACAGAACATTACAGAGAGTTAAGTAATATGTTCTTCTAATGGAGTACTTCCTGCAACAGATTCCTCATCTACAATAGACTCCCAAAGCAGTACGAAATATGGAGGAGGGAGGAAAGCAAGGACACCACCTAGACAGAAAACTCAGGACTGCCCTACCAAAACAGGCATCCTGGCCTGCAAGCGAATGTTGGGCAGGGGGGGGGGGGGGCGGACGAACACCAAAGCCGGGGTTTTCGGGGCTTTCGGATGAGGCAGAGGCCTGGAAGTGTGCAGTAGGGACTCGGGGAAGGGGGCGTAGAGAGGGCCTATAGTACAGGGAGGGTGGTGTATGTGTTTTCTCTAGTGTTTATGGGAAACCGAATGCCTGAGTCACACACATAGAAATCACTGCTTGCATGCAGGAATAGGTTGTAGCTTGGGCACTGGTGAGAAAGAAAGGCCAGAGCTGCAGAGACTGATAGACCCTTCAATGTCTCATGTTGCCAGCATTCGTATCCTAGAAGGAATGGGCCCTGCAAAGCCACAAGAGGGTTGAGAGCTCTCTGCGAAAAGCGATCCCACAAGAAGGAAGGCATGACCCTCGCACCTTCCCCGTCCCAGCTCTAAGTAATAGCGCCCAGATGCACCCATCCCAAGACACCCAGCATTCGAAGGTACTGGCCAGCCCCAGAACACCGACCATAAAACTGTTAGACCACCAATCGATCAAGAAAGATCAGAAGCAGGGACCAGTTGTCTTCACCATAGGTCACGTTATTTGTGCTGCAAGGTGCCAGGTGGGGTAAAACAACAAATCTAAAACTAGGGAGGGAAGCTTTGGACAGGCGCTGACGTCTATGGAATCGAACAGTATTTTTCTTTGCATAATGTCCAATTAATTGTAGCTTCATGCCAGATGCCGCGCAAGGAGGAACTCATGTGGAAGAAGTACAGACAGAGCTGGGACCAATGTCCTGGCATGCCCTATGGAGCCCATGTATAGGGTCTCACCAACCAGCCATTTGGATCTGGACCTTATGTAACTTACATCTCTGATGTGTGTCTTCATAAAGTGTTGCTCGTGCTTATTTTGCCAGAATGTTCTGTGGTACTTTGCTGCTGCATCTTTATTTTTGTGGAAATAAAACCTTGTTCTCCTTGCAAGCGGTGTGCTGGGCCTTCCTTTTTCTCCTAGTTGGTTGCAATTTTTCTGGTGTGACCGTTGAGGGGTTTCTCTACATTTTTGGTGACCCCGACGTGATCCCAGCGACCCCTGCGAAGACGGAGGCCTACAGGCTGCATCGCTGGAGGGGCCGTGACCATCTACAGTGACCAGTCCCAAGCGTGCAGCCCGCAGTGGTGTACAGGAGACGTTTGAACAGAATTCCTGTCTGCTTTTTGGAGCGCGACATGGCTCCTAGGAGGGTGCAGGCCGTTATTGGGACCCTGAGACAGAGGAGCTCGAGTGAACACGCTGATGTAAGTACACCTCTTGCGAGCGACAACAATGGGGCAAGAGTGAGTGGGGAGACGCAGTGTGTGCGGAGGGAGAGAGTCAACGGCCACGTGGCAAATTTTTAGTATTTTTTATTATTATTAGTATTATTGAGGAAATAACGAGGAGGAAAACAGGAGTGTGGGATCCTTTCCGAGTAAGGGAAGAAAGTGATGCCATTTTTTCATTGTGATAAGGTGAGATCAAATTAGGAGCTCCATATAATTAGAGAACCCGGATTCCTGTGCCCAATATATTCCGGGTGGGGGAAGGAGGAAGAGTAGTGGTTGTTGTTTTGGCTTACTATTTTAGTTTATTATTTTAGTGTATTGAACTATTATTGTGAATTCGGTAGGGGCCAAGGGAGGGCCCATGGAAGTGGTGCCAGTGTGAGGGTTGAGAAGTGCGAAAGTGGGAGCGGAGAGGAGTGGACAGGGGGCAATTGGGTGGTGGGGACAGAGGACTGGGAGGGACTGCTATATTAACATTGTGTGTAACATATAACTAGAAGCTTCTTTTGAATATACAATTGTCAATATGGGGTGATGACTCTGCTCAAGAACATGTATAGTGCATTGCCACTCTACAAGGATAAGATAGAGAGGTATCACACGCAGTGGATGGTCCCAAGGGGGGGATGCCCCACCCCTGGCCAGAGCAGGATACTAATAACACAGATATTGGAGCACAGGAGTAATTTCCCAACTGCTAAGCATAAAGGTAAACAACTGCAGAAACTAAAAGAAATGTTAGACTTGTTGAAAATCGTAGAGGATGTAGAGAACACCGGCAGGTGTTTTCCCCCGGCGCAAAGATAGTGCCACCTCAAATATAGTGAACACAATAGTGCCAGGGGAAGCTGTGAAGCCCCGGCCTCAAGAAAGGCTTTATCTAATTCCCAACCGCCGAGCCACAGGATACACCAACCTGACATATGTGCCCCAGCCTGCCATCGCCCCACCCGCATACGGACCAACACCGAACAGCACTACACCACGGTAGAATAAATCACAGAAGGAGTTAGATGAGGCACTAGAGGCAACACAAGCGGAGCTGTCCCGTATGAGGGCAATAAAGGAAGGGGAGAGCAAACTGGGGTGTGGTTTGGACGAGTAGAGAGCAGAAGACATTTTGTTTGGACTGGATAGCACTGCTATTAAGGATGTGCGTGTTGAGAAGCACGGTAGTGGTGATCGAGGAGCAGAAAGCGCAGGTGACGGGACAGTTAGGGTGGACAGGTGAGCACATCAAGAGGTGCAAGAATAAGTGTGGGACAGCGTGGAAGAGTTTGAGGACAAGGAAGGGGAGGCACAAGGGGCTTGAGAAATTACGCCAAGAGTTGAAAGCTTGTGGGGCGAGTGATTGAAGAGCAGATTTGGGCTTGTAGCAGTAGCAAGGAAAAAGAGAAGTGATGGACGGAAAGTGAGGCAGGGAGTGGGCACACAACTGCTGTATTTGCATAAGAGACCTGAAAGGACACATTATGTGCTGTGGGCGCAAACGGATAGGAATAATTTGATCAAAACACTCCCGCCCCTAACTGCCGGGGCTGGGAAGTGGATATATGCATTTGAAAAGCAGACAGCAGGAATACTTTTAGCGGTGAGAGACAGGAAGAGTTTACTTGTTGCAATTGCGGGGGACCATGCTGGGGAAGTGTGGATAAAAGGCAGGGTATCCAGGAGTGAATCTACATGATGACCCGCTCAATGGGGTCCCGTTTAGCTATACAAGAGCCCTGAAACACCAGACTTGCATTTCATAATGCAGTACACCATGAGGAATAATGAAGACGCTGCTCAGTACATTTTAAAAGTGCAGGAGATGTGGCAAGTGGAGACAGATGACCAGTAGGGCTGACCAGTTCCTCCTTTCTATTTTGTTAACAAGAGAGGATTGCCTAAGAAAGTTCAGAAAGTGCTTGGCAAGATAAGTGGGCATAGAGGCAAAGGGGTGGGCCGAAATTCAGACTATAATAATACTCCATTGTAAAAGGATTAAATAACAAGAAAAGGAAACAGCTCAAAGGTTGCAGACAGAGGAAGCAAAACTGCTGCAGAAGAAGTTAGCTAAAACAGCAGTGGAGGGGGCAGTGATGGCGAACAATGAGACAACTTAGCGGGGCAGGCTGCAACTTGCACAGATGTAAGGATATAGCAGCGTTTTGGCCAGGTGGAGGACAGGGGCAGTGGGGCGGCAGACCCCGGATCAGTATCCTGAATGGCAACAAGGTCGTCAGCAGAGGGGGTTGGGTGTAAGGGGGGTTTGGCGGAATAGGACCCAGAGGTGGTATGGAACCGTCTCAGTGTTGGAGCTGTGGGAAGTGGAGAGATTTTGAAAGGGAGTGTAGAAGCAGGCAGGGAATGGAGTATAACCCATACAATTAACCTGCCCCTGCACTACCACACCCACAAGGTTCACCTCATACCTTATGAAATACACCAGGCCTACACCCGGTTGCCACCAAACACCCCACACATGCAGACCCAAGCACCGTCTAATGCGCAACCGCAAATGGCCCAGCGGACCACCTTGTATGGAGGCCAAATGCCCACATCCAATGCATTGCTGAAGGGAACAGTAGCACCTTACCAATGGGTCAGCGTCATGGGAGGAAACCCCTTCACTTTCCCAGGTACCAATACATACTCTGATTAGGGCAGCCTACAGAAAGCTCTTGCGTGCCCAGTCCTGTTCATGATAGCCCACCCTGACGAGCAACACTTGGTGGGCGCTGAGATAGGTAATAAGTAAGTAATCTTTATGGTCTACCCAGGTGCCACTAAATCATGCGTCAGTGAGGGAAACTTCCCACTATCAGGTGAAACTCTTAAGAAAGGATTCTCTGGGGCTGTAGCAATGGTTCCCTACACAGAAGAGGTGGCTATTAAAATAGGAGGAAAAGTGGTGCGTGAACCCTTACTGTATTCAGAGGCCTCCCTGATAAATTAGTTGGGAAGGATTTGTTGAGCAAACTGAACATGACCATCTCCTTTCTGGACCGTAGTGAGTTTTGTGCCACCCCAGGCATGTGCGCCTTAAGAGAAATGGGCATCATACAGGCCAGAGGAGGGGAGGTGGTGGTTCGCGGCATCCCCGTGAACCCGAACATGTTGTGTTCGGGATAACTGTATTGCTTGATGCAGTGTCCCAGATTGGTAAGGTGTGTTGGTGGGTGCACACTTCATCTCCCGATCCAGAGCTTGTGGCAGACACAATACTTTCCGTAGATGTACAAGGCCTAGTTGGGTCAGCTGTGGTGGGCACGGACTCCGATGGGTGCGAGTGGCATACTGTATTGTATAGTGACCCAACGGTGCCCCTCAAAAAAATAACAGATGCAGAATTGTTTGAGGGTCAGGTTGATGGTGGAGAAAGTGTGTGGGCAATATGTATCCCCTGCGAAATTATGATGCAATATCGCAAAGGGCAATGTTCCTTGATGGCCCTTCACTGAAACAAATTTAGAACAGGTCCCAGAAAGGCTATGGACAACCAATCCCCACGATGTAGGGCTTTTGCAGGGAGTGGCCGCAGTTTGAATTACACTCAAGTCACGTGCAGTGTTGCCCTGAACCAAACAGTATCCGCTGTCCAAAGAGGCAGAGGAGGGCATACGGGACACCATTGTGGCACTCCTGAATCAAGGAATAATAGTGCCATCCACTGCCCCTTGCAACACAGCAATCTAGCCGATATAAAAGGCAAAGGGGGGAGTTGGAGGATGATACAGGACCTCTCCCCTCTAAATGACATTATGCAGGCAGAGTTTCCCCTCATTTCGAAGCCTGCAAAGGTATTGTTATGTTATGTTACTTTGCATTTATATAGCTCCTTATGTACCATTGGTATGATCTCAAGGCGCTGGCATCCCCAAGCAGGCGACACACTACACAATGGTGGACCACAAAAACACCTTCTCCATACACCTGCACTCCAATTTGCAGTACCTCACTGCATTTACGCAGGGGGGGTGGTGCATTGAGCACACAAGATTGCTTCAGGGCAACGGTGAGTCCCCAGCATCTTCAACAGGATATTGCATGCCGATTTAGGGAACATTCAAGTTGCCAAGACCATCATTCAGTATGTTGATGATTTGTTGGTGTGTAGTGACTGAGCAGCAGTGCAAGAAGGACTCTATCAAAGCTTCTGGCATACAAGGGGTACAAGGTAGACAAGGCAAAGCTGCAATATTGCCTCCAAGAAGTACTCTATTTGGGCCAGTTGATATCTGTCCATGGGAAGAAAATTATACCTGATCGTGTCACCTCAGTGCGCAGCACTGCCCACCCCAAAACTGTCAAGGAGATGCAGATGTTTATAGGGTTGCGTAACTACAGAATGGATCTTAGATGACGCTCTGTACACCAGGCCCCTGCTGCAGGTCCTCAAGGAGGCTCTGAAAAAAAGACCAAAAGATTGCATGGACAGAGGACATGCTCAACAGCTTCAATGATCCTAAGGAGGTCATTTCCACAGCCCCAGTGCTAGCTACTCCTGATTACACCCAAGAGTTTTACCTGTTCTCCCATTCCAATGGCCAGCTGATGATAAAAAACATGATGGGTCACAAGCCATTGTAATAACAGCAAAGTGCTAGATTCTGTGATGCAAGGCCAGTTCCCAGGCGAGAAACGTTCCACAATTGTCATGGGGGGTGTTTAACACTATACGTGGATCAGCAGGGTTTGCCACTTTGGAACCCTCCAAATCGACTGACTACACAGCGGGCATCTGCGTATGTTGTTATTCTGTCCAGCCGAAACATTCATATAGTGAGGTATAAACTGTTAATCCTGCCACCTTTTTGACAGAATCGTGCACAACTGTGTGACATTTGAGGGAGAGGACGACAAAAGCGAGGGACAGCCCACTTGAAGGGGTAGGTGCTTTTTGGGATCTATGAGGTATTGGTACAGAGAGGACTACCCATGCACTATTTGGCCCAGGCAGCAGAATTTATAGCGCTTATTGAGGCGCTTCTAGCATCCCAAGGGTGCAGTGTCACCATCTATTCTGATTCGGCTTATTTCACCACCACAGTGCACCCAGGCCTTGCCCGTTAGAAAAGGAGGATAAGATATGATATAACTGGTTATTTATAACACACTTAATACCCTGAGGTTTTTAAGCGCAGACCGAGGGATCAAACCTGTGTTGCTCTGTATTCCGGTATAGCATGCAGCACTGCTGGATAAATTGATCGATGCATTGTCCCAGGCCTCCTTAACAACAGTGGTAAAGTTCACCGCCCATACTAAAGACACAGACAAGGTCTCACTCAGTAACACTGCTGCGGTCACAGAGGGCAAGCAAGCAGAATATTTACCAGTGCCAAGTGTTTTGGAGTACCCAGTGGTAGCGCAGAGCAGGGAACCTTACCGATTGCACAACTAATTGAGTTGCAGGGACGAGCCCCGCAGGAGGAGAAAGATCTATGGTTGAAGAGGGGATGCAAACAGTCCCCTTCAGATTTGTTGTGACGACAAGAAACGTAGGGCAAAGCAGTAATGCCACACAAACTGCTGCTGGTCACATTTGACTAGCTGCATCCTTCATACCATTTGTCAAAACAACATATTACTGCATATATACAGGAGGACTGGTTTGTCCCCAGTTTGCAGAAGTTTATAACTAAAATGCTTATTAACTGTACTACCTGACAGACTTGGAGCACTGGTCGCACCCCACGGACAATCCGAGGTAAATTGCCCCACCCTACTGGGCCATTCCGCAAGTTGCACATTGACTACATGGGCATGGGCGAAAGGTGTAATGGGGCTTGTTACGTAATAGTATTTGTATGTCCTTTCTCAAGGTGGGTGGGGGCTGGTCCTTGTGCACACTCCGATGCAAAATGTGTGGCCAAGTTCTTGGTCAGACAGGTTTTCCCTCGGTGGGGCATGTACGAAGTACAAAGGTCCGACAACGGCAAGCGATTTTACAATGAGCTCTTCAAAGAGATCACAGCATTATTAGGCATTAAGCATCGGATGTGAACAATTTACCACCACCAGGCCAACAGATTTGTGGAGAGGATAAATGGTCTTCTGAAAAGCAAATTATCCAAGCTTGGCACCACATTAAAGAAAAACCTATTGCACTGCTTATCCCATGCTCGGTGCAGCCCTGTAAGGATCATCACTTATCACCCCACAAGGTGGTAAAAGGGCAATGCATGCACACGCCCCTATCTCCAATCAGCAGAGCTTCTGATGCTCAGGGTGCTGAGTCTATTTTAGGGGACGAACTTCGAAGCTACTTATGTGCCCTAAGGAAAGCAATAAAAAGTATCGCTCAACAGATCAGGACTGAAGAGACGACTATTGCTGCATCTGATTCTCAACTCATGTCGCCTCCTCTCCAACACTTTTCCCTGGCGACCGTGTCTTAGTAAAGAACTTAGTCCGCCGGTGAAGCGGGCCTAGATAGAACGGCCCCTTTGAAGTAATCTATGCTACTCCCACTGCTGTAAAGGTTTGTGAGTTTGTGAGTTGTGGTATTGGGTGCACTTGTCTTATGTTCGCAAAGCACTGCCTGCCCAAGTTCATCAGATTGCTAACAGTGCAGGCTGAGCAGCGCACTTAAACTCTCCTCCTGGCAATGTTTCTGAAACACGTGGTGCTGCATATTCACGGCTACTTTCTTTCTAGCGTGTTTTTGATTTATTTTTTCAAGGGTCTACAACAAACCTACCTCGTGATGCACCAAAACACTGCTATGCATTGTTTGCACAAATACCTCTCTCTCTCCTTCATTTACATTGCAATTGATGTTCATGGTAACATCCCCTTCATTTACAAAAAGCAAAATCCTCGTTTTCCAGAATACTCCCTTATTACAGTGTTTTCCTCCACGTATACCTGTTTTATGCACTGTGTAGCAGGTTTATTTGCACTTTCTATGTTTGCATTAGGCATTTATCTAGGGTGTACTTTTATATGGGGTGGTCACATAAAAAGGGGTGGGAGATCACTAATGGATCTGTATCTAATGATTGTTTTGTAAGACACCACAATGCTACAAAGGTCTCCCTATTAAACACAACAAGTGATGTAAATAATACTGCGGCGGTGGGCAATGGTGCACAACGTGATGCATCTGATAATGATACACTTGTCACCCAGCAACGTATGGGAAATCTTGCGAATGTACTCATGCTATCATTTCCTAATGTGTTATCTAACATAATTGCAAATGATACTTTCTCTTCTTGTGTTTCACATTTTGGTGGGCCAAAATGTTTTAAAAGACAAATTAGAAGGGCCAAATACGATCAGTACCAAGAACTTGGGTTAGACACAATAGAAGATGTGCACCATCCAGAGTTAAGTAATAGTTGGTTTGCAGACATGAGTTTAGTTGGAAAAACGAACATTAATGGAAGCCGTTAGGTTTGTTCCTTGATTCCACACACGTTGGGAACCCCCAAGGTATTAATGCCAGAGGAAACTCTGATTGTGGAGGCTCTATGTTTACTCCTTCTGAATTTGTCCAGATTGCTAAGCACTTTCCATGCACGAAGAGTGCGAGTAGAAGTAATGGATCCTGATCAACTGCAATGTGCTCAAAACCCCAAGAGTGTGCAGTGCCTGCAAAGACCATACCAAAGTTAGAAGGTGTGAGGTTTGTGGCAAGCAGATGGCAAGAAACTACCATGAACTGCATGGCAGGAGGACTAGTAGGATTCAGAGAAGAAGTGACAGATAAAGTTAAGATTGTATGCAGTGGAGGTACTGGAATGAGCAAGTGGCAAAACTCACGTGGATCAAGGTAATGGAGAAACCAGTGAAAGTGCAAAAGCAGGAAGAATATGAACTGTGTTTTTACAATGAAGGGAGCGTTTTTGTGAGGACCAATAGTAGGTGTAACAAGACATTATAAATCCCAAATCTCAAGAAAAGGACACCAGCGGTGATGGATAACTACTTGGTGTGCGGCCAGCAGGCATTTCTGCACCTCCCACCATCATGGAGGTGCACCTGCTCACTGGCTTCATTGCAATCTGCACTTCTGGTGGTCCCTGAAGAACATTTGATAGTGGGACCGGTTGGCATGCCGCAGAAGCCCATATTCCGTATCTTGCCAGAGAAAGAGAAAAAAGAAAAACTCTGGAGAAAGAGAAGGTCAAATTATCTATCGCAAGATTCATCACAATTACTCAAAGAATACCAGATTGATACAGACTCTACAACAAAGAAGAATCATTTTCGCCTCGTTACTGTTACCATGAGTGGAGACCGCAGCGTATGCCAAATGCCTTCAAATTCTGCGTTTGGATGTGATCCAGCTGGCCAATGACACTGAACAGGGCCGCAACGCGATCAAGATGGAAATGCGTACAATCTGGTTGGGCTGATGACGTTGCAGAAACGCTACATACTGGACCTCCTCACGGCCATGGAGGATGGGGTCGGCAAAAAGACTGGCGATTCATGTTGTACTTACGTATCTCCCAATGACGCAGAGAATGGGTCCCTTAGCAACTTAATAGGGGCCCTGCATGTCCTCAGCACTCACATCCAAACAGAAACTAGCATACAGGAGAGTGATTTGTTTGACAACCTTTTTTCTTGGGCGCCATCCAGGATGGGGGCGATCGTGAAGATGTCTGTTCCTGTATCTTGTTTGTGTTGGTGATCTTCTGCACCTGCCAGTTGGGGCTTAGATGCTGTGCCATAGCAGTGCCTAGCAACGGAACGATGATGGTCTCAATTGGGGCACAAGAGGCACCACGTGGTACAAAAGACGGTTCAGACTGACGACCCAGACAAGCCACGCATGGTTGCAGTAGAGCAATATCTTCACCCCCTCCCGCACCTCAAGGCACCACCACAGTTCCCCCACCTGACCCTGAGAATTACACAGAACACTGGGTATATTTAGAAGGGGATGGAGGGTGTACATATATGACATGTACCCCCGAGCAATACACACAAGCGGGGAACTGTTTACGAGCCGTATGTAGTGCATGGGTACAAAAGAATGGGTGACCTCCATTTTTGGAAGCTGAAAGATTGGAAAGGGAAAGGAAGGTAAAGAAGTACGAGAAGTTAACATGGGAGTTTGTTAATGTAGAATCAAAAAAAGGGAGGATGTTGGGAAGGGGGGGTGATTGTCCCAGACCCCCGATCGCTTTCAGATGAGGCAGAGGCCTGGAAGTGTGCAGTAGGGACTCAGGGAGGGTACAGAGGGGTGTGGGGCATTGACAGGGGCTATAGTGCGGGGAGGGTGGTGTATGTTTTTGCTCTGGTGTATACGGGGAACCGAACGCCATCTTAGATAGTAGCAGCCATATTGGAATCGAGGCCTAGCTTTGCGCTGCAGCCAGGGCTGCAGGCTTGAGCAACACGCATAGAAATAAGTGCATTCATGCAGGAAAAGATTGTAGTTTGGGCACCTGTGAGAAAGGCCAGAGCTGTAGAGATTCATAGACCCTTCATTGTCTGATGTTGCCAGCATTTGTATCCTAGAAGGAATGTGCCCTGCAAAGCTACAAGGGGGTCGAGAGTTCTCTGCGAAAAGCGATCCCACTAGAAGGAGGGCATGGGGCTACGACCTTCCCTTGCCCCAGCTCTAAGTAATAGCGCTCAGATGCCTCCATTCCAAAATCCCCAGCATTTCAAGGTGCTGGTCAGCCCCAGACCACTGACCATAAAACTGTTAGACCCCCAATCGATAAAGAAAGATCAGAAAGCAGGGACCAGTTGCCTTCACCATAGGCCACGTGATTAGCGCTGCGAGGTGCCAGGAGGGGCAAAACAATAAATCTTAAACGAGGGGAGGGAGCTTTGGACGGGTGCCGACATGTCTGGAATTGAGCTGTAGTCTGCTAGATGCAATGAACTGGAAGTATTCGGTTAGCCCTTGTCTGCAGTACCAGGTGCACATTAGATCAGAGATGAAGCATGTATTGTTTTTCCTTGCATAACATCCAATTAATTGTAGCTTCAAACCGGAGGACACGCAAGGAGGAACCTACGCAGAAGAAGATGGACAGATGGGCTGGGACCAATTGCCTGGCATCCCTTATGGAGCAGATAGCCTATGTATAGGCTTTCACCAACTAGCCATTCAGACCTGTACCTTATGTAACTTACATCACTGATGACGATGTGTGTCTTTATAAAGGGTTGCTTGTGCTCATTTTGCCAGAACCTTCCGTGGTAGCAGAATACTTTGTTGACGCATCTTTATTTTTGTGGAAATAAAATTGTGTTCTCCTTGCAAGAGGTGTGCTAGACCTTAGACCTTTTTCCCTAATGGGTTGCATTGTTTCTGGGGTGAGAGTTGAGCAGTATCTCTTTAAGAATCCTAGCAGTAATACTTAGCAAAGGTGTGCAGAGATGTCTAGGTTGCCATCTGGCAAATGTCCAGGGCAGGGACACCCTGTGCAGGGAAGAGGTGACAGTCACTCCTCTGGTAGAATGTGCCCCGAGACTCTCAGGCATATCCTACCCAGCCAGATCATAGCATTCTGAGTTGCAGAGAGGGAGCCACCTGGACGTGGTCTTCTTGGTCACAGCACTGCCAGCACAAGCACCAGAGTAACAAATACAAAGCTGGTCATCCGTCCTAGCGCCTTTAGAAGAAGAAAGGCAGAATTTAAGGACTTGTACTGGGTCTGGACGATTAAATCATTCCTCTGCCTTGAGAGAGATGGAAATTGGAGACCACCTTCGAAACAGAGAAGGATCTCACTCTCAAAATCACCTTCTCTTTGGAAAAAACAAATAGACAAAGCCTAGAGCTTACTCACCCATTTTGCAGAAGTGATGGCAACCAGGAAATTCACCTTAAGGGTGAACAATCTAATGGAACAGGAATGAAGGGCTCAAATGCCCATAAGAAATGTTAAAACTAAATTCAAATCCCACGCAGGAAGCATAAACTTGCGGGGAGGAAACTGGTTACACAACCCCTGTAAGAACTGCATAACAGTGGGGATTGTGAAAAACTAGGCCTGTTCTGGGGAACCTCTTGAACACAGAAATAGCAGCAAGTTAACCCTTCACAGTGCCAATCTGCAGGCCTGCTTGGGCCAAGAAAAGTAGAATATATATATTTTTTTTATTGTTTATGGTTTATTTTACAAACCTTTACAAAATTCTTTTAAAACATGACAAGACAATAATATCTCGTATAATTCGCACAAATCGTAACAAACACAATCCTTCACATACAAACACAAAAAACATCTCTACATAGAATTCAGAAGAATCTAAAAACTATTGATTACACATCCACATCGCAGACCGCAGCTAGCATGTCTAGGCTGTTTTTAGGCATGAATATCACATAACTAAAAGTATAAGGTTCACTCATTGGACCCTGGCAGAACTATAAAACACTCAATTTGTTTCGTACTGCAAGTAGTCTCCACTTTAGTATACCCAATTGCACAGGAAACATTTACATAAGACTTCAACTTTAAGATGCACTACCAAAGCTAGTACAGAGGTTAGTACAGACACAATATTCCTCTAATGAGGCAATCTTAATATATAATTCACGATTCATCAAATACAGTAGGTAGCTTTTCAGACAGTTTTTGTTCAAGAATTATTAAGAAATTTGTTAAACAAATAATGAGGCTTTGATTCGTCCCTACCATGCATCTTTGCCAGAGGGACTCTCTGCTTAGGTTAGATACTGTGTAAAGGTATTTGCCAAGTATGTGGGTTCTGGTGGATTCAAAATACGAACAGTAGACTGTCAGATGTTTCAGTGTTTCCATAATACTATTCACGTTACAGAATCTACATTGACCATTATTAGGTGTATTATTATAGGATTTCCATGACATCAGTCCCTCATTCGTAAGTAGCTGGTTCAAGCGAAATCTCAGATACGTCTTCCTGGCCCGTTCACAGGGAAAAATGGCCTGATACATAGGTCGATAGCCCCACTGCCATGTAAATTTTGCATATTCACCAAAGGTATGATATTCATTAATTTTGTCAATCAATAAGCACCAATGATATCTGAAATATTTAAGTTTGCACGAAGGCAAGCACAGTACCAACTCATCCCGAGAGATCATCGCGCTAGCTAACAACTCCTCCATTTTATTCCTATATTTTAGAAACAATGGAGGCTATCCTTTCTTTATCATAGTTTCTAGATCTTCATAAAGGGAACTAGCATTTTACCATAGTGCTTAAGAAGTCGCCAGTGCCATTTCACCGATAATGGTAATAAGCCCATCTCATGACACACGATAACATTTGTGATAGAGTAGGCCAGACCCATTACGGTTTTCAACATTTTACGTTGGATCACGTCAAGAATTGATTCCACATCAAGCAAACATATATCTAGAGCATACAATAACATTGGTTCAATCTTTTGATTATAAAATTTCATTGTATTTTTCATCTGTATTGTTAGCATTTTTGCTTTATCGGCCAAAAATGTCTTCCACCCCTCCAAAGAGTATGAACTGGCAAGTTGGTAACCTAAATAGCGGATGGCAGTGGATGTAGGGATAACAATACCATTCAGACCCCAATCAAATTTCACAGTTTTTTTCCCACCTTTAATAAACGTTATTATGAAGGATTTTTTTTGATTGATCTCTAGATTATGTTTGCTGGCAAAGGAATGAAACAAGGCCAATTTTGTCTGTAACCCAAAGGGGGTCCTATCAAAAAATAACAAATCGTCTGCAAAACTCAACCAATTTAACGCAGTTGCCCCCAGTTTAACAGGAAAAATGATGGCATCCATCCATTGCTAGTCCAAATCTAATAGGTATAAATTAAAGAGGACTGCAGCAAGGTTACATCATCCCTGTTTCAGGCCGATCTCATTGGGAATTATATCGGTAAATGCCCCATTTCTAGTCAACCGAATACGATAAGTGGTTTGTTTATGGAGAGCCGCAATGATGGACACAAGCTGCTCAGGAAATCCAAATTTAATCAATTTTGTCCATAAAATGTGTCTGATTACAGAATCAAATGCAGCAGTAAGATCCAGTGACGCCATGTATACCGGGCCTGCCTTATAAAATCTCGTCTGTTGATATACATGAGCAATGAGTGTCGCATTAAGTTGACAACCCATTTGGCGTCGAAAACCAGTCTGATATTTCGATAGAAGATTGGACTTTATGATGTACTGATTAATCTGTTGGAGTAACAAACTAGTGAAGATCTTTGCTGCAGCATCCATCAAAGCTATCGGCCTATAATTGGCCGGAGCATTCAATTGGCCCTTTTTGTAAATTGGTATGATATTGGCCATACACCACGAATTAGGAATGTAGCCCAGGGAGTAAATCGCGTCAAATTTTATTTTAAGAATTCTTGCCCACAAATCCGGGTTAAGTTTAATAAGGCAAGGAGGAATCCCATACGGACCTGGGGCTCTTGATCCTTTGGATTTCTTAATGATCATAGTTGTGTCTTCTATCGTCCATGGGCAACCACACCGGGTAGGCCTAAAAATTAAAGTATCCCCATAGCCACAAAAAGCAGTAGGTTTAGTAAATTTAGCCTTGATATACGCAATCCAGACACCTGCAGATATTGCCGATTCTCCAATTGACTCAGTATTGTCAAACAGGGTACGCATGGTAGCCCACACCTGTCTAGTATTGTTCTTTAGTAGTAAAGTAATTAGATGCTGGTTATCCCTATTTATCAATTCATACCTCATTAGTTTTAGGTTTCTTTTGTAGATCATATTAATTTGGGCTTTGCTTTCATTAAATACATTGATTGTAACATTAGATTTGGTAAGTTTTCTAAGCAGTATATGTTTCTCTTTCATTAATGCAACTACTTTTAAATTAAACTGATGGTGGTGCTTAATCATAGGCTTAGTGGCCTTAGATTTCATCAAACAAGCCATATGAAATGCAACTCTAATGGAGTTCTGGATCTCAGCGATGACACCCGAGATTCCACAAGACACACAACTCCTGTTGATCAAGATATAATTTTCAATTTTGGAGGTAACTTCATCGCACCTGTTAGAAGTCCACTAGATTGTGGCTCCTACGCGATCAAATTCAATTGCAGTAAGCATGGGGATATTATCAAAATGTATAACATTTAGTCTAAGGTTAGAATTCAATGATAGATGATCTCCCTTCCCAAGATTGTGAATTGCTATGGGGTCCATTAGTTCTAACAGCCCCGTTGACACAAAAATATAATCAATAAATGACGCACAGGTACCTCTTGCCCAGGTATAATGGGAGTCCCCGGTTTGAAGGGGACACATTGAATGTCCCATGAGAGAAGGAATTCCAACCACCTTGAGCCATTTACCTGGGATTTTTTTTTTTTTACATCATGCGTAGCCTCTTTCCCGTTATTATCTTTTACTACACAAGTGGAATTGAAGTCACCTCCAATAATTACCTTCAACGTTAGTTTATGCATCAAAACCTGTTCAAAAATATGGTTCAGTCGATTAGTGATTGTTTCAAAGGAAACTGTGACCTCATTCCAATATAAGTCAACAATCAGAATCTCTTGACCCACTATGTCTTTGCATGCAATTCCCACCACCAGTAAAGCTTCATCAGCCCACACAATAGAGGATTCTAGTTTTAACTGCTTATTAATCAATATGGCAAGGCCACTAGCAGGACGGCCTTGATCACCTCTTCTAGCAGGCTGTTGATAAGCATCGAATCCTTCTAGGACAAGATTGCCCATGGACATAGTCTCCTGTATCAGACAGATCCCTGGGCGACTGTCCCTATCCAACGACGCATTCCATAACCTCAAATTAGCACTTCCTCATGAGTTCCAGGAAAATATCCCAATCCCCAAATTTTCATCCTATTTGCCTCCTAATTTTGTATGCGGGGCAGAAGCAGTCAAAGCCCCCATACTCATCATACCCGTTAGGGATGCTGCTAGATTCATAAATTGCTTCAGCACCTCCTCATTAATCAGTGGTTGAGAACCCACTGAATTAGCTATTTGCGGGGATTCCGGAACAGTCGCAATCAAAATTTAGTTCACTGTTATTAAAGAGACAAGGATGTAGTCCCAATAATTTCAGATCTTCTCGCTGAGCCCAAATCAATCTTATGATGATATGTGACTGATAGCCGCATATCATCCGTGTGGGATTATTGTGAGCCAAACAAACCCAGTCTATATCGTTGCTTCTAATAGTACGTAATGCTGGGATTTCTTGAAAGACTTTAAGCAACGCCGAGCGATTGAGGCTCGTTTTTGGAGAATTTAGTTGTTTGCTTTCCCATCCCATAATAGAAGGCATCTCAGGGGTTAGAAACATTCTGTCTTTTGTTGCCATTTGATCGTTAGAATAGGATTCAGAATAGACCTCATCACTCTGATTTGATGGTTCTAATTTTGACCTATTCAAGTCCATGTTTATGATATGCTTGCCTTGCAAAGCACCCAACTCTTCAACTACCTCCCCCTCATCAGTGGCTACCCTAGATACAGGAACTTTAATGCCACTATACGAAGGTCCCACTGTAGGGGGAGGGGAGGGGGGTGATTCATCAATGGCCGATCCAAATCTGCCTGTCCATTGCTGCTTGTCTTAGATTTATTTAGAGTGAATTTATTCGCAACTGTTTTTTTCATGATTTTATTGGTGGCTGCAACCTTGATTTTATTGGAAGCCTTCTTCATATATTAGGCAGGAAAGAACTTTATCAAGTCCGTTTGTTTTTGTTTAGGCGAACAACCCTGCTCTCCCGCAGCAGTCTCCCCCAAATTCCTTCCTGTGTTGTTTTTATTCAGCAATTTCCGTACATTGCCAGTACTATGTGTTGTATCAATATTCAATACTGCCCTTGACTCTTTATCTTTATTCAATTGCAATAAATCAATCCTCTCTTCATCATGCGACAAGTTCTTTGGATCGACCTTCAATGAATCTAAAGTAACTTTAGGAAGAATTTGCTGGTTCTTTGCTTTTGTGTTTTTTGCTTGATTTATTTTACATTTTGTAGCACTCAGCAGCATTTTTTTCTGTTTCCTTGACAGGACAGGTTCATATATCTGTTCCTCAATCATCGGCGTTCTCAAGTCCTGCTGACATAACTGAGCCTCGACTTCTAAGTCAATCAAATTGGTTAGAGTTGAGGGACTATCTAAAAGTTCCTCTTTTGGTAAGTTAGGTGTCGATGGAATCGGAACGGCAATCACATCATCACTAGCCATCTGAGCATCCAAAAGTTGTTCACTTGGACCGCCCCTTGTTATACTGGCTAATATCTGTTGTATGGCTTCTGCATTAGCCAATACCAGCTCAGTTAGATGTTTTATTTCTGCGGCCGCTGGCATATCATTTTTGGTAGTATCACCAGCCGTAACCGCTGCAAAAGTAGTTGTCGCCATGAGTCCCAATCGTGGGTCAGCGGGTGTTTGGGAGGCTTTATTATTCAGTGAAGGGCTCACTCTTTGTTTCCAATTAGAGAGAGCCGCTATCATATCACAAGTGAACAATAACCCCTCTATTCTGTTGACCTTTGTAAGAAGGTCAGTTAGCATATTGTGTGAATATCCAAGTTGGACATGAGTCTGATCATGTCCTTTGTCTAATAGATTAAGGATTCTAGACAATACCGGAAACTCAGCTCCGATATCAGAGGACTCAATTAAGTTACGTTCTGCCTCGGCTTCTAGGACCGACAAAGTAATTTGTGGTTCAACAGGGGAGGGTACCAACGCCGGAAGAAATTCCGACATCCTACGAGTCCCTTCAGGTGGGATTTCTACTTCTGAAGGAGAGCTAGTCTCTGACTTTTTGAATTCCTTATTCACCTCATTGTTACCAATTTGCTCATCGAAGAAAGTATGCACCTGGGCCTTCAAACTCGGTACTAGATCAGCATCAATATGCACATGTACATCCTCCATACAGTACTTATTAGCTTTAATTGGGGTGGAGGGCCCTCTAGAGAACCGCATCCTTCTGTCCAACAATGCCTCAATTGCAGGCGCAATAATTGAAACATCGGAGAATCTAGGTTTCGTGGTAGTAATACCCATCTTTGTTAGTAAATCACCTTTCTGATAATCTCCTAAGGTTTCACCCAGAACCCCATTATCGGAGTCATGGTTCATTGCTTTAAGCTTAAAGGTCACTAGTGTGGAATCAGACTTATTCTCGGGCATGGTTACCACTAATATCTCAGGCGGCATTATTTTGCCGGTCATATCCCCCCCCCGGGTCTCTGCACATGCCGACGTTCCCACCTTATTAGATAAGTTATTCTCCTCACTCTCCGAGTCCCCCGTTACCTCATTATCTGCATGTGTTAACATGGTATCATTCATATCATTACTCATCTTACTGTGGATTTTTCGCCCGCTACTGAGACCATTCACCATGTTCAATCGAGTAGGAATTGCTAAATACCCAGGGCTCAAATAATCAAGTCAGCGCCTTGGTTTTACAATTATTGCACTCAGCCTACCTTACCCGCCAGCAGCCAGCGCACCGCACACTGCACAGTGAACAGTAAACAGTACTTCCTCTGTACTTCCCACAGTGCGCGCGCGAGTGCGCTGACTGCTGGGTAAATGTAGGAGGCTTCCAAGAGGAGTGGGCGTCACAAGGGCGGAGCCCAGCCAAAACAGTCCTTCCAGAGAAAGAGACAAAAACAAAACAGCCAATCAGTGTACTAGCATTTTCATCCACCAACACACAACGTTAACGCACTTCTCGCGTGCACGGTGGTACCACTTGATGGAACGTTAGGCTAAAACACACCATGAACACTAAGTACACGCTGAACTCGCGTGCGCGATCGAACACTAAGCGAGCCTGTTATGTGCACTAAGAGTTAAACGGTCACCTTCTTCTAGTGCCACTAGATCAGGCAGTCCAAAGTGTTCGGCCGAAAGACGTCCTCCTGCAGTAATGCCAGTCAAATCACGTACGAATCACGTCCGTCCGTGTAACCAAAAAAGTGCTTGATGTTGATCCCAGGCAATTCGAACAGAGCACGGCCCCCACCCAGTAAACAGTACTTCCTCTGTACTTCCCACGGTGCGCCAACACATATCAAACACAGGGGACAGAATAAAGGATCCAGGTCCCTCTCCCAGCACCAAATCGAAAATGTACACCACCTGCAGGCATAAATGGAGTTCGTAGCATGCCTCGGAGCTGAAAAGAGCAAATTCAGGACATTGTCCGACAAGTCCCACTCTTTGCATTTCAGTTTCTCAGTAGCCAAGCATGAAGGTCCAGGCTGCCGAGGGTCGGTGGAGGTCCTGCCCCTCTGGGAGAGCAAGTCAACTGTCCGTAGCAGGTGCAAGGGAAAGCAGATGAACATGTCCAACAACTCCGGATACCACATTTTCTGGACTGGAGTTTGGGGCGATCAGGATCAGCATGGTTCCGAACAGACATAGGGCCTCATTACGAGTCCGGCGGTAACCGAGGCGATAAAACCGCCTGGTTACCGCCGGACTCGTAGTACCATTCTGCCTCTGTGATTCCCGGAATTACCGGGGCATTACAACCCCGGTGACCCGGGAATTCCGGAGGGGGAATGGTGTTAATCCCCATTACCATTGAGTCCCATAGGACTCAATGGGAACGGGGATCATGGAAACACCGGCACAATCTCGTGATGGTGCCGGTGTTTCCTCGTACGCCTGCAGGCGGGCGGTGTTAAACCCGCCAGGTCAGACCTGGCGGGTTCGACGCCTCCGCTAGCAGGAGTTGTGAAACCCCCGGCACAGAAACAACAGTGGCAGCAGGTTTACCGCCACCGTTGTTTCCATACCGGCTCGGTTGTAATGAGGCCCATAGTCTCCCGAGGACTAGCGCAATCACATGAATGCATAAAGGAGGTTGAAAGCCCAATCGACTGTCAATGCATCCCCCAAAGCTTCCTGACAAGGAAATTCCCTGTAGCAGAACAATTTTCACTTCCCGTTGACACTGCAAGCGAAGAGGTCCAGTTGACGAGTCCCTCAAAGAGAGAAGCTTTCCTCCAGAACTTCCTGACAGAGCTCCCACTCATGGGAGCCTGAGGTCTGTCTGCTGAATGCATCCGCAGTGACGTTCTCCCATCTGGCCAGATGAGCCGCCAATAGGGAGATTCTGTTCTCCAGAGCTTAGAACCAGTGTCTCTCGGCACAGAGGCATGGACCCCACTCCACCTCGTTTGAGGTACTGCATGCACACTGTTTGTCAGGATTAGAACAGTCTTGCGTTTTACAGAGGGGCAGATAGCGACCAGGGCCAGCCTGATCGCTCTCAGCTCCAATAAATTGATGTGCTCCCATGACTCCATGGGAGACCAAAGTCTCTGCACCATAAGATCTGACAAGTGAGCACCCCAACTGGTCAGAGATCTGTCCTTGACCACCGTCACCTGGGGCCAAGGTTGCCAAAACAACACTCCTTTTGGCAAATTGTCTCACCTGGCCCACCGCTCTAGGCCCTGAGCCACTTGACTCGACACCTCCAGAAGGTCCGACATGTGACCCTGGAACTGCGAACATTTTCAACAAAGAGGTCACTGAAGTGATCTCACGCGCAGACTTGCCTACAGCACCACTAGGATGCAGAAGGCTATGAGGCCGAGAAGGGGAAGGAATGCTCGCACTTGTATCTATAATAGGAAGACACTGACCATCTGGAAAATGTTAACCACTCGATCCTCGGGCAGGAAAGCCCTGCCCAGGAGAGTGTCCAAGACTGCCCTGATAAATCGGAGAGACTGAGATGGCAGAATCAGAGACTTTTTGAAGTTCAGGGAAAAGCCTGGGGATCGAACCTGTGTTGCTCCAGGTCGTCTTGCTTCCAAGGCGAGCGTGTTGCCCCTGAGCTATCCTCACAAGATGAATCCGAACATGAAAGTAGGCGTACTGAAGGTCCAGGGAAGCCAACCAATCCTGCAGATTTAGGGCTTGCCGGATCTTGGCTTGAGTGACCATCTTGAACTTGTCCTTGCGAAGGAACAAGTTTAGCAGCCACAGATCCAGGATGGGGCACAAGCCTCAGTCCTTCTGTAGCACCAGAAAATAGGTGGAGTACCAACCCCTGCCCCGTTATGAATGCATAACTAGTTCAATCGCATTATTTGCCAGAAGCTGACAGACCTCCTCCAGAAGGATGGGGCCCGGAGAGAGAGAGGGGTGGCCAGTGAACTGTGGTCTGGTGGGCGTTGGGGAAAAGGAAAGCAATACCGCTGATTGATGACTTGTATGACCCAATCCTTGGATGTGGTCTATGATCATTCTCTGGTGAACAAGGATAGCCTTCCCCCCCACCAGTGATGGGTTTTGAGCCAGTCACCGAGGTTTGGTGCTCTGTGGCCCTGATGGGACAGCAGCTGCCCAGATACCTCCTTGCTGCAAACCTCTCCCTCTCGGTAATCGTCTGCCTTGGCCCCTTCCCAGGGCCGGATGTCCATGGTCCCTCTGGAAAAACCTCTGCCCGCTCTGCATCCTCTGACAAGGATTGCGTGGTGAACTCTGGACCGCGAGTACCAAGGACTTGGCAGTCTCCTTATATGACTGGACTTTCTGGAGGGGATTGTCAGCCTTAGCTCCACATGAGTTCGGTCCGTCAAAAGGCATCAAATCCGGATGTCCTTAGCCATGAACGGCACAGGACCTCAGTGCTAGTGGCCATGGACCTGCCCCCGCAGTCCGTCGTGTCTAGGTCAGATTGCAGCATCTGATGAGCCGCCTCCTTGCCATCCGAGATCAGGGATAGAAACCCACCATTAATTTCGCCCTGTGGAAAGTGTTCTGCCACACTGGATACAGCGGACCAGAGGCCAAAGGAGATCTTCGCCATGGCACAAGATGCATTCACTGCTTGAAGCACTAGACTCCCTGATGTAAACACCTTCTTGCCCCATGCGTCCAGCCTTTTGCTTTCCCCGTCGGGTGGAAGGACAATAAAGGTAGAGGTCTTCTTGCACGCTGTAGCAGCCTGTACCACCAGGCTTTCAGGTAATGCGTGGGCAGAGAGGAAAGCTGGGTCCGAAGGTGCAGGATGGTGCTTCCCCGACAGATCCCTGTACACTGGGCCAACAGTGGCGGAGTTCTCCCACACTGGGGCCTCCACCACCATGTTGAAGGGCAGCAACGCCACTTTCTTTGAAGCATCGTCCCAAATGGCTTTTAACCATGGCTGATGAACTGCGGATTTCCAGTGTCCGAGATTGAAAGCAGAGCCAAGGATGTCCTGAATAACGCTGGGGGCAATCGATTCCGTATCTGTAGCATGCACTTCTCAGAAGATATGTACGAACCATCAAAGTACAGTAAAAACCGTTGCCCCAGACTCCTTTCAAATTACTTTCCAATGCAGTTGCAAATGTATTTCAGCACATGCTGACCCAGGGGAGTAGTGGACGATTCACTTTTTATGTATGTTGCTACGTACTGAATTGGTCTGTATACATATATCTTTTAAATGATCACTCATCTATTGAAATAGTGTGTGCAAAGGTAACATGAACGGTTTGGGGTTTTTGTGGAATATTTCCATCGATATTTTATTAGACAAGTTTCCTTTGCGACACAATGCACTATAGTTTATAAATATTTCACTTTATATGTCATTCTGTATCCATACTTTAGTCAATGGATGCCTTTCTAAACACTTACATTGTTTAAAAATAGGTTATTTTGTTAAATGTGTTCATTACCATGTCTGTCTTTACATAGACCGCACTGACGGAAGTACATACCGTTAACACAGAGGAAACCACAGACTTTTCAATTGTCGAAATGGTGAGGCTAAGCGACATGCATGTAAACTTATTTTAGAGGGTTTGATGTGATCTACATTATAATACTAATGTACATTTTCTAATCAACACCGTTATCAATATATACATTGAATAAAGGGCCAAGATTCTACATCGACCACTATTTCCAGAGTCAACAGCAACCTCACTCACCTTTCGAGTAATTATTTTATACTAATCCTTAAAATGCGTCTACAAAATACATTTATATGGTCAAGTTCAACTTTAAACATATTGCTCATTGTTATGTTTAATATTAACTATTGATACAATGTGGCATATAGGATTGTATCACAATATCGACCATATTTTGCATGTAATGATTTTTTAAAATGTTGCTTTTACATCCTTATTATAACAATTACTTTGATATAGGGTGATGCTGGAACTTCATCAATGTACTATTCTATTGCAAACGGTCTGGAGGATGAAGTGTGAGAAGGTATTGAATTATATCAATAGTTGTTGATTAAAATGTTTTTTTAAATTAAGATTAGAGATCATTTTTTGAGAATTTTCAATACTGTCAGCAAATTGTAAGATATTCGATCAACAACCTTGTTGTATTTATCGCTCACACATGCAACAATGAAAGTAAACCATCACATAATCCTGCTTTGTAACTGAATAACATGGAACCTTTCACAATATGAATGATTTATGTTTTTGTTAATAAACTTTAGCTGCCTACCCAAAGCTGAATAGCCTAACTTCCTGTGACATCTCTAAAGGTGATCAGGTACAATTTCAAATATGTCTTTTTAAAACATTAAATGTACACAATTTCCGACTTAATCTTAATAAGAATGTAAAACTTGTATTTCAATGATTAACCATATCTTCAACGTTTAACTGAAATCGTAAGGTCGACAATCATTTAAACAACTTTCTCAAGATATACCTTGTGAGATCAAAGATTTTAACATTACATTTTTTATGATTTGAACTTTTATTTTGAATTTGTTATGTACTACTGAAGCGGTTGAAATTGAAGGGACACATGGACCAGAGGTATACATAAGATCTTGTAAAATATCAGTTATCCCTTTTTCCTTTCATGTAATTTGGAATGTGTTTTAATGGCTTACATACGGAAATTAGGTTCTATTTTTAGATATGTATACATGTTTCTTGAAGTAGAAGAGTAAATTGCTTGGTTTATACATTTTCGAAATGCTGTTTTTCAGCTTGGTCTTGTGGTCAGCAAATCAAAATTGGCTCGTTCAAGGCAAATTAGGAAAACAAGGGTACACAACAAACAGGTTTTTTTTTTATAAAGAAGTTGTTTAGAAGTTATTTAATTTATATTACATTTTGAGGTTGTAATTCATATATTCCATATGTGTGCTACAAATTAAGCAGATTTTTAATGTTTTTTTCATTTTTTTGGATTAGAGAAGAAAAGAAAGAAGAGGAACATAAAAATTCAGACAACAAACTAATGATGTTGTTTGCCAAACCCATGTCACTTTGGATCAACTACATTTTGAGGCTCAGCATGGTAATCTCAAGATTCAGAGTCGTGATGCAGATGTCCAGTGGGTGGGAGGAATTTGAAAGGAATGTCACCAGCGACCCATGGAAAGCAACAATGGATCATTGTTACGGCACACAACGTCACACAGAAGAGATAGACAACACAGAAGATGTTATAGAATTGCCTGCAGACCTGCTCACACAATCCGCACCCTCTAAAGAATTTCGATTGAAGAAAGAGATAATGTTCCCCATTTCCCCAATATATGCGTAAAATCCAGAAATATCACAAACTGAAAACAACTCGAGCATCTTCACAATTGATGGACGATTGTGCTCATGATCTGGACTTCGCTCTTCCTAGTGTGGAGGATGTGTCCACCACCATCGAATCGCAAACCACTGTACTGCAGGATGATTGGCTATTAAGGTAGCCAAAATACATTGTATTCGACTACTGCCTGCCAGAGATGATCAAAATGACTAGATGTGATCATAAATTACGTAGGAGCATTTGTCGGGAGCCATTGGTGAAGTTTACTCGTGAGGTCAAAGGCAACAACCTGAAGATCAAGGGTAGCTGTGTCCACCATCATAACACATTTTCATGGTCTGCTCAACCTATGCTTGGAAAAGTGCCTGCTGGTAATGTACTTTGTTCATCTGCTTTATTGTTTAGCAGATCAACGTTCAGTAATTTCATGTTTCTGTACATTTGTGGGATTTGATTTCCTTGCTAAAACCCAATACTTAAAATATCCGAACAATTTCTTGTTCCGGTCTATTGCCCAAGCATGGTATCTTGAACAGATATCAATGGACAATGCCTTCGCTGGCAAAAGGCTCAGGCTTGCTGGGGATGGGTAGTTGGTGTGGAAGGTTGCCCGGAGCAATGTCAGTGGTTCAGATTTATTCAAAACCTTCCACCAATCACTTTTTTGGTTTCAGTAGTTCTCCTCATGTCAGAGTGTATGCCAAAAACCGGAGTCCCTTGCTCAGGGCGCACCTAACTGAGGAAGCCCAACAATGCCAAAACATGCCTGGGAGTTCTTGTGTTTCCATGCAGGCGGGATTTGGCCTAGCAGTTCAGGCAGGGCTGCTTCCATTGGTGGCAGTACCTGACTGATTTGCATATGGCTGGACCCCTTTTGTAATGGCGCAGACAGGCTAAAAAAACGGTTGTGTGGAAGGTTGCCCAGAGCAATGCCAATGATTCAGATTTATTCAAAACCTTCCACCCATCCCTTTTTTGGTTTCAGTTTGTCACCCTATGTGAGAGAGGGTATGCCCAGACGTGGGTCTCTTTGTTTGCTGCGCCATAGGGAACCAAGCTGCACCTCACTGAGGAGGCCCAACAAGGCCGAAACATGTCTCGGGTTGCTTGTGTTTCCGTGCAGAGGGGACCAAGTCTAGCAGTTCGGGCAGGGCTGCTCCCATTCATGGCAGTCCCTGACTGATATATGGCTGGGCCCCTTTTGCAATGGCGCAGACCGGCTAAAAAAAAGGTGGTGTGGAAGGTTGCCCAGAGCAGTGCCAGTGGTTCAGATTAATTCCAAAACTTCCACCCATCACTTTTTTAGTAGTCAATCAATCAATCCATCCGCTATTTGTATAGAGCTCTTTCACCAAAGGCATCATGGCGCTTAGACAGATGACAGCCGATACAGATGGAAAGAATGGGGGATAGATAGCTCTACATGAAAAGGAATGTTTTAAGGCTCCTCTAAAATGATAGGAAGTCTTTGGTGGTCAATAACTCGAAGGGTAAAGAGTTCCAGAGCTTGGGCCCTGCCACTGAAAATGCACGGCCACCCAGGCGTTCTTTCCGATATTTGTCCGGGGAGGATTGTTTAGGGGCAACGTGCTCGCCTTGCAAGCAAGACGACACAGAGCAACACAGGTCGACCCCCAGGTCCATGCTTAGAAACCTCTGGTATTAAGCGCATTATAAATAACATATCATATTTAGGATTATGCAACAACACTGCGTTTGAAGATCTCAGTGAGCGTGTCAGAATATATCTGTCCAGTTTCTCCTTGATGGCTAGGCATCCCTTGACGCTTAAAGCACAGTGCATAATACACAACGCTTCAAACTTTAACCGTGCTTCAATTCGGCAGCCAATGGAGGGATTTTCCGGCCATAGTTACTCCTGCTGGAGTGTGTATAACCAGGCGCACTGCTGCATTGTGTAGCCCTTTCAGACGCTGAAGAAGAGAGGATAGCTGCGCCAAGTAAATGGCATTGCAATAATCCAAACTCCCATTTACACATGCTGCCACTATCTTCGCATGAAACCTGTCTGGTATGAAAAGGAGAACTTTTTTTAATTGCTTCAATTCAAAGCCTGCACCATATACTGAATTAACCTATGCCTCCATGGACAGGTATTCAGATATTGCAATCCCTAGATTACGGACTGTTTTTGCAGGTTTTGGTAATTGGCCCAACAATGATGGCCAGAAGTCATCAGTCCATCCCTCGGCCATCCCTGGTGGACCGGAAATCAGGATCTCTGTCTTCCCGCCATTCAGTTTGAGCCAATTTGACTCCGTCCAAACCCGGATGCCTTCCAAGCAGTTTTTTAACCTATCCCTTACATCAAATTGCTTCAGTTCATCAGGGGCAGAAAGGCTGAGGCAGGGGCATGTCCTTGAGATTGAAGGAAATTGTCCATCCGATAGATGTTTGGCACTCGGTCCTCGGGAGGGAATGCCCTACCGAAGAGAGTGTCGAAGAACCTATCTAATAAGTTAGTGGGACTGGGACAGTGAAATCTGAGACTTTTTCAAGTTCAAGGAAAAAGCCCAACCTGTGCAATAGACTGGAGGTGCAGAGTAGGTGCTCTGACACGAGGTTGGAGGAGCCAGTTGTCCAGGTAGGGGAAGATATGAATGCTGTCCCTCATGAGGCGAGCCGCCACCACTGCTAGCAGCTTATTGAAAACATTGGGAGGCGAAGAAAGATCTAATAGCAGGACTTTAAACTGGTAGTGATGCTGGCCCACCACAAACCTCAGGTACCTCCTGTGCTTTCGAATAAGCACATGACATGATCGCAACCTGTCCTGCAAATCGAGTTCTTGCAGAATCTGGGCTAACCATCTTGAATTTGTCCTTGCGTAGGAACAAATTCAGCAGCCGCAGATCCAGTATCAGAAGCAAACTCCTGTCCTCCTCCTTCACCAGAAAATAGGTGAAATGACACCCCTTGCCCCGTTCAGAGTTCAGTACCAGTTCTTTCAGGTTCTTTGAGAGAAGCACACTGACCTGCTCCAAGAGGACAAGAGCATGTGATCCAGAGACAAGGAGTTGGTGGGAGGACCATGGTCCGGGGTGAGGTGCATCAAAGGGAGGGTCAAGCATCGGATGTGGTCTTGGACCATTCCGAGCTCAACGGGGAAAGCCTCCCCCACACATGAGATTTGTGGCAAAACATCTCACAGAGGTCTTGCCACACGTGGTGCACAGGGGGCGGTGGACGCAGCTGTTCCCCCTCTGGGGGTACCTCTACCGCTTCCCATGTCAAAGCACCGGCCTTGCAGTATTCACAGGGGTACCTGGCCTCGACCTGGTGGATCATAGGAGGCAGTGGGACGAAAACCCCAAACCTTTAGAAGAAGTGTGTTGTTGTACAGCCAGACCCTAGGACTTTGGGGTAACCTTTGATGACAAGAATTTCTGGAAAGTGTCATCTGCCCATCAGGTTCTTCCATCAAATGGCATGTCCAAAAGTTTAGCCTGGACATCATGCGCCAAGCCGATGTACTCATCCAGGAGTGACACCCAACCACTGCACTCGGGACCAAGGATCCACCGACACAATCAGTTGTGTCTAGTCCTGACTGCAAAATCTGAAAAGACGCTCCATGCTGTCCTGGATCATAGACTGGAAGCCTTCCCTCATCTCCCCACCCCTCAGGGATGTGATAATCTCCATTGGTTACAGCATCCACAGACCGAAAGAGAATTTTGCCAGGGTACAAGAGGGGTAATTGCATGAGTCTGCCTGATGCAAAATCTTTCTTCCTCCAAGAACCCAGCCTCTTACTTTCCCTGTCATGGGGAAGAGTAGGAAGGGTGGATCACTTAATGTTCGAAGTGTTGGCTTGTACCACTAAACGTTTGGGGAACAGGAGTGGACAAGAAGGGCAGATTTGATGGGGCAGGATGATGTTTCCTAGCCAGTTCCCTATCAACGTCAGGAGCACAGGAGTGGTTTTCCCCACTGCTCTAGCATGGGCACCTCTACTGCTACATTGAAGGATAGCAGGGTTTCCCCCTCTTGTTTCTTTTTTATTCAGGAAGTCCATTAATTCAAAAGGAATCTTGCAAAGAGTTGTACGTGGAGAAGCTGATTCTAGAGACTCTACGCCCGAAAGGCTTATCGAAATTGTTCACAGTGGAGCGGGCGCATAAGAGTACCTGGTAGACCTCCCCCTCCAGTGGTATAACCCAGAGCGATCGTGGCCAAGCTACTAAACTTCAGGGACAGGGACAGGGACACAATACTGCAAGTGGCACGCAAATCTGGGTACATCGAGGTGGAAAGCGCCAGAATTTTGATCTTTATCGGACTTGAATTTGCAATACATGACAATCTTTCCGGCAAAACAGAGTGATAGATAGAGGACGGTTCTTCCTACTCATATCGCCGAGGGATGCGTGGGATTGGTTGGACAGTAGAGTACCAAAAGGTATGCCTCAGGAGGCGGGCGACCGTCAACCGAAGGAGAAGGACGATGGCAACTTGCCAGAGAACTAAGTGGGGACAATGAAGTTGGTTGAGAATTAACTGCATAGTTTGCAGGGAAGAGGGGGTGATGCTCGCCGGAAAAAGTGCACTGAGGTGGATAATGCAATGCGGCTGGAGCGTGAAGAGGAGTTAGCCATCCTCAGAAACTGGGAATCCTCCACTGTGCTGGAAGGCAGGCTAAGGATGGAGGATGGTCTCAGTTGGAGCAGGTTAAGTGAGGGGGTGGGGGGAGAGCAGGTCGACAGGGGCTCGGACTGCAGTTGGGGAGGGTCCGGGTGTAGGAGGGGGGCGGTCGGAGGGTTGGGAGCTTGAGGTAAGAAGGGGGGTGGGGAACTAGTCTGGGGTTAGGTGGGGGTTGGGCAAGGAAGTGGATGGAGGGGGACGGGGGGAGGAAGGGGAGTGTAGGGAGATGTAAGGGGGGGAGGAAAGTTGGGGATATATACGATTTGGGCACGGTTGCTCAGTTGGTTGAAGTTGAAAGTGAGGCCTATGGAATGGAAGAGGGCAATTCAAATAACGGAGTGGAGGAGGGGGACTCAGAGGAGGAACGGGAGTACCGCAGGGATGGGAAAGAGGTGGAAGGAAGAGGATGGCATTGTGAACAAGGGGTGGTTGCCTGAGAATTGGAACGTTTGGGGTCTAGGTAAGAAGTTGAAATGCCAGAGAGTAAGGGGGTTTCTGAAGTGGCATGGGATACAAATGGCAATGATACAGGACACCCACATGGTGCGCAAGGATCTGGATCTACTTAGGAGGTGTTGGCGGGAATGGTGGTGGGGACAACCTATTCTAAAATTCGCGAGAGGAGCGTTGATTTGGTTGGCAGCGGGGGTGCCTCAGTCACTGATGAGGCGGGAAGGACGGTGATGCTGCAGGGAGTGCTGGAAGACAAAGACATTTGTGTGGTAAATTCATATGCGCCCAAAGCGGATGCTAAGGAATACTTTCCCTCAGTAATGCTACTGGGGGAGGATATTGTGAAGGAGTGCTAATATGAGGTGGGGATTTTAATTGCTTGCTACATTCTGGAATTGGATAGCACGGGGAGCTTGGGCTTGCTGAAACAGCAGGCAGCGTCCACATTACATTAGATAATAGGGGACTGGGATCTAGTGGAACTGTGGAGGGGGTCCCATCGGCATGAGTGAGGGTACTCTCATCTCTCGGGGGTACATGGGACATATTCCTGGTTGGACTATTTGTTTGTTGGGGTGGAACACTGCAGTGTATTCAGTAATACAGAGTATCTGGGGAGGACCCTTTTGGATCATTCGCTCTTGGTAACAAACATGGGGGGATACAACGAAGGTCGTTGCTGGGCTCCTGGAGACTTCAGGCCGCAGCCTTGGAGGGCAGGGCATTTCAAGAGTCATTAAGGGAGGAGATGACAGCTTTTTTTAGATTAATGAGGGTTTGGTGGAAAGGTGGGGTACCTTATGGGAGGCATTTAAGGTCACGGTCAGGGGGATTTGTATAGCTAAATCAGAAGGGGTGAGGAAATCACTGCAGGATAAATTAGGGAAGTTAGAAAGGGAGATAGCGGTTTTGGAACAGGGAATGAGGACAGGACAAGACAAGGGTGGGGAACTAGCAGACACCTTAGAAACCCATCGGGAGACTCTGGATTCACTTTCGAAATTTGAGGGGCGTCAAAGGGATGTGCAAATTCATTGGGAGGGAGATAAGGCAGGGCGCCTACTGACTTGGCTGATCTGACAGGAGCAAACGTGGCCCACCATAACCCAGATTAGACGGAGCTCAGGAGAATTTGACACCACCCAAGCAGGAATCAATGACGTTGTTAAAAACTTCTATAAATCCTTGTGTACAAGTGAAAAGTGGTACTCGGAGGGGTATGCGCGGGAGCTCCTTAATATAGTGGAACTACCGTGTCTCACAGAGGTGGTCAGGTGGAAGGAAGTTAGATGGGCCAGTTGGGGAAACCGAGATATGTGAGGCATTGAGGGCAATGGGGAAAGGCAAGTCCTGGGGGGCGGAGGGACAGGCTTCCTGTGGCGTTCTATTGCAGATTTGAAGAATTATTGGTCCCCCGGCTGAAGAAAGTCTATGATGAGGCCTTTGAGACAGGGATCTTTCCAGAATCTATGAGGGTAGAGATAATAAAGATCCTATTGAAAGATCATAAGGACCCCCTTGAATGTTCATTCTCTATTTTTTTTTTCCAAACGTATTTTATTGGTATTTGGTGAGAAAATTTGTGCGGTACAAACATGAAAATTAAACAGTGAGCTGAACAAAGGAGAAAATAATGGGGAGGGGAAAACAGAAAAAGAGGGAAACAACAACAAAAACAACAACAGTCTTCATTTGGTAGCGAACGTTTCGGTGGATGGATGGGTCGAGGCCAATGTTTTAGTGCTTCAGGAAGCAGGGGGGGGTCGCATACAGAGTCCGTCGGTTCAGGCCAGGTGCAGTGAGTTTGTTTCGGTGTGATGCTCTGGGCTATCAGGGAGGTTTGTAGTCGGCGCTGAAGCGTATGTCTCTCAGGAGGGTCTTCCAAGAGTCCAGGGTGCCGCTCTCTGTGTCGCCGCATGATGTGGTTCCATCTTGCCAGGCTCTAGTTTCGGCTGCCGTCCATCTCTCCATCTCTTTTAACCAGCGTTCATGCCTGGGGCCCGATGGCGTCTTCCAAGCCATCGCGATGGTTCTCTTAGCCAGGATGCATGATATGTCCATTAACCTAACAACATGTTTGAATTTGCTGGGTCTGGGGTAATTTCCCAGTAGGCACTCGCCGGGAGTCCATTCGTACCTCCGCCTTCCGGCGTCCATGCAAGTTTGTTTAGCTTTGGACCATAGTGTCATCACCCTAGTACAAGTCCAGAACATGTGGATCATATCCGCATTATCGTTCCCACACCATGGGCATGCTGGGGAGGATGTCTTGTGTGAAGGAAGCAACCCTGTGTGGGGTCATGTATGTCCTGTACAGGACGTTCAACTGAATCTGGCCGAATCTAGCGTTCCTTGACACTTTTTTGGGGAATATTAACACTCTTTCCCATTCTTTGTCCGTGATTGGGGTCTGCTTCCCATCTTGCCCTTAGAGCTTCGCCTTTAGGGTTGGGTTTGTTACATAGTCTGTTGTAGAGCCTGGAGACTGGTCTCCAACCATCGGTAAGGTCATGCATCTCTTGTAGTAGATGGTCTGGGGTGGGCTCCTCTGGCCAGCTGTTCCATTGTTTCTTGGCGGTCTGCTTGAGGCGGTGGTACCAGAGAAACTGGCCTGGAGGTATTCCTTCAATGGCCTTTATTGATTCGAAGTCCCTGAATTCCCCTTTCTCAAACATGTCACCCCATGTGTATATGCCGACTTCTTCCCACCTCCTTGCTGTGGATAGGTCTGCCTCCGTTTTACAAGTGTCTGCCAAGATAGGATTATCCGGAGAGTACGGGTGTTTCACTCGCTTGATGTAACAGGACCTGGCCCATATCTTCCTTCCTAGCTCAATTACCAGTGGGGTAACCGGGGATTGTCGTATGGGGTGCCATAGGGTTTCCTTGGGGATTACGTGGTTCGAGAATTGCCTCAGTAGTTCCGATTCAGCCGAAGGTTCGTCCGAGAGCCATTTAGTTATGTGGCTTAACTGGGCAGCCAGGTAGTATAACTGGAGATCTGGTAGCTTTATTCCTCCCTCTTTATGTGGCAGTGATAGGATGGATAGCGACAGTTTGTGTCTGTGAGGTCCCCACAGGAAGTCCTTGATGATTGCCTCCAGTTTCTTGAAGAAGGGCGGTTGGACATAGTGACAAATGTTCATGAAAAAGTACAGGAATCTGGGGAGTATGATCATCTTGACAATCGCTGCTCTGCCTACCATTGCTAGCGGGAGCTTGGACCAGAATTTTATAGAGCGTCGAAGACTCGTGGTTGCGACTTCTGTGTTGTGTTCATGCGTGAGTAGCGGGGTGTGGCTCACGTTGATCCCTAGGTACCGAAACTTGACCAGTTGCCACCCTATTCCTACAGCCGGGAGATCGTTTTCTGGTGTGCCGCGTAAGCCCGCCAGGGGGAACGCGGAGGACTTACTTCTGCTAAATCTGATTCCGGAGTATTTCGCATAATTGTCGAGTACCTCTAGCGCTGTTGGTGCGTTGACCTCGGGGTTCCTCAGGTATAGAAGAACGTCATCCGCGTATAGGGATATTATGTGGTGTACATTGCCCACCTTGATGCCAGCTTCAAAGAGCTGTTGCCTAAAGTATGATGCGATCGGCTCCAGGCCCAGTATGTACAGCATTTCCATGTTAGCACCCCTCTCGCGTATTTGGAATAGGGGGACCCTCTCACAGTCCCGCCCCATCGGTCTGCAATCTTGGACATGGCCTCCGCCGTGAGGTGGGTTTCCTGCAGCAGTGCAATCGAGACTTTCTTCCTTTTGAGATAGGATTGTATGCAATTCCGTCTGAGGTATGAGCCCATGCCCCTCACATTCCATGTCATCACGGTAAGTTGTGCCGCCATCGGGTCCGGGTTTCGGGTCTGGCATGGGACTCCGTCCCTAGGGTTTGGCACTGCTTTAATCCGTAGTGAGCGGATTGCAGGGGAGAAACCGCTGGTTCCTGAGCTCTTGGGTCAAGTCTTGGGCCCATCCCGGTCTTTATTAGTGAGAGAAATTTGAAGACTGTGTAACTATTGAAACTGATAAACAGAACTCAAACTGGTGCGCCCAGCGACTACAACATTGTCACGGTGTTCAGGCGCTCTTGAGCCGTTGAAGCCCATCCGGGAGTCGGGTGCCTGGCCCGACTGGATTCTACGCTGGGGGTAGGGCTAGGGCCTGGCGGCGGAGCCGAACGAGGCCGTTTCTGTGTGATAAACTGAGATTGGATTACCTTCTGGTTTCCGGCGTCTTATTTGCTGTTTTTTTACGGTACATGTGGGTTACTTGTAAAATCTGAGGGAGTTAGGCCTCTGTCCGTGGATTGTCCTTGCCGTCTGCAAGATTATTGTCCTCTAGCCACATGTTGGCTCCGTCTGGATTGTCGAGGAATACTACTCTCTCTTTATAAATGACCCTGAGGCGCGACGGGTATAGTAGCCTGTATTTTAGGTTCAGTTGGCGGAGCCTAGCTGTTATCGGGACAAATGAATTTCTCTCTCTTTGCACCTTCTGCGTATAGTCCGGGTAGATGGCGATTTTAGAGTCCCCTCTTTCGATGGGGCCACCCTCCCTGGAGTGTCTTAAGATAGTTTCTCTGTCCTGAAAGTTCAGTATCTTAGCTATTATTGGTCTAGGGTGCGAGCCCGCGGGGGTGGGGGTGCTTCTGGAGGGACCTGTGGGCCCTTTCGACCGAGAATCCCTGTGTCAGCTTGCCGGCCCCAATTTCTTGCAGCAGAAGGGTTTCAACGAAGGATGTGGTGTTTGCCCCTTCGCTTCCCTCTGGGACACCTAGGATCCTAATGTTGCCCCGTCTGGCCCGGCCTTCGGCCTCTTCCACCCTCTCTTCTAGGAAGGCTACTTTCCTCTTCAATTGGGCGACTTCAGACTGTAGAGCTGTGGTGGCCCCTGACATATCCTCTGTTGATTGTTCGATGGTCGTTACCCTCTCCGCTAAGTTGCGTGCGTCCTGGCGAATGAGTTGGATGTCTATTTTAAATTCGTCAATCTTGGAGTCTATGTGCGTTTTTAATGAAGCTATGGCTTCCAGTATTTGAGAGTGATTATCGGCAGCTACCCCTTCACTTGTCTGGGCGGTTTCAGAGGGGCTGGCCCTGGCTTGAGTAGGGGTCTTTACCTTGGTGGAAACAAAGGGGTCCATGGTGGCAGCTCTGGTTTTGTTCTTGGCGGCCATCGTGAGGTGCTGGATGCCCTGGGCCTCAGGAACTCGGTGGCATGTGGGGATGTGATCGAGTCCCCCTGTCGTTGCGGGGCATGGGGTGGGGGACCCAAGACGGTGTTTTGCTTGCCCTCGGTCCTAAGCGTGCAGGCCCCTCGAGGTAGGTGCCAGTAGAATGGGGGTATGCAGAGGTTCCCTTTCGCAGGTGTTGCGAGGTCTCACGCACCTTGTCTTGCGGGTCCGTGCCGGTGGAGTGTCCCGCGGCGCGTCTGTCTTCTCCTCCTGTGCACCGGACTGCTGGGTGATCTGTGCCGGAATCAGGTCTGGCGCCGTCCCGGTGAGGTGAGCCGCAGTGTAGTCGGTTGCGGCCCAGGGAAACCCAGGATTGGGTATGTCGATATGTCCTTGTCCACGTTCACCCGGCCGAGGAGGTGTTCGCCGTTCCGGAGTTTGGGTCACCTCAGTGGGCCATGCGTAACTGCGGCGGGGCCCGCGTAGTGCGCTTATCTCAGCACCTGTGATCCGGCGCGGGTGACCTCGCACTGTGAGATGGGGAGCGTCCAGGCTGCGGGCCTAGCGCTCATGCCAACCGGGCGGCCCCCAGGGGTGGGGGGGCCGCTCTCCTGTGCCGTGCCCCCACTCCGCCCCACCAGGCCTGGAAGTCCGTTGGGGGAGGGGTTCCCCTTAGAGACTCCGCTATGGTTGTGAGGCGCCATCTTGGATTCAATCGGAGCGGAGGTGGGGAGCGCTGTCCGAGAGCTCCGGTAATGTCTAGGAGGTCCGATTCGATGGGCCCGCCGGCGGTTCGGGTGCAGGTCCGCTTCCCACAACAGCACGTTCTTCTCCGTGGGCTGGTGCTTCACATGAGCCGGAGAAAAGGATCAGGAAATGGCGTCTCGGCCGGAGCACGGCAGATCAGCTACCGCTCGCCATCGGCGCCAAGCCACGCCCCCCGCTCATTCTCTATTGGCCTATTTCGTTGCTAAATGTTGCTGAGAAAATCTGGGGAAAGGTGTTAGTCACTAGGTTATCTGGGGTAGCCCTGGGTCTGATTCACTCAGACCAGTGTGGATTTGTAGGGGGACCGAGTACTACACTGAAACTCCTCCAGTTACACCACACGATGGATCAGGTCAGGGGTTCCCGGGAGGATATGGTGGTGGCATCCTTTGATGCCATGAAGCTTTTGATTCAGTGGAGTGGGAATGGTTGTTTCGGGTGCTGGGGGCCTATGGGTTTGGGGACAACATACGTAGATGGTTACGGCTCTTATGTAATGAACCAATGGCTAGGGTGAAAACTAACAGCTGGGTGACACAGCGATGGACGCTGGGTAGAGGAACGAGGCAAGGTTGTCCGATCTCCCAAATACTGTTCGCAATGGTGGTGGAGCCTTTGGCGAGATATCTCAAAGGAGATGGGGGATGCAGGTAACCCGGTGGATAATCTCCCAATTCTCCTAGAAGTTCTAAGTCATTTCTGGAAAATGTCAGTATATCGTATTAATGGCGAGAAGTCTATGTTATTCCCATTGGGTGGCCTTACAGATCGAAACCCGACGGCCCTGCCGGATTGGGGACTCAGGGAGGGGGAATCATTCCGATTTCTGGGCATCAAGATCTTCCACAATATTGAGGAGACATTTACGTACAATATGGGCAGGGCTCTCTCGGGGATAGGAGAGTCCATCCAATTTTGGAACGGGTAGCCGTTTTCACTGATGGATGGAGTAGCCCTTTGTAAAACGGTCATCTTCCCGAGGCTTCTCTACTACTTTACTAATATACCATGCATGATTAAGGTCTTCTTTAAAATGCCGGATGAAAAAGTGGGGCGAACTACTGTAGAATTCGGGTAGGAGGGTTTCTCTACCCAATTCCGAGCAATACTTTATGGCAGTTCAGCTGCAGGCAGTGTTGCTGTGGACCGAGCCAAAGGGTGACTTATAGAAAGGGTTACTGGGGGAATTACAGACCCACCGAAGAGCAGTGGAACTATTTTGGGGAGCGGTGGGGGGGGTTACATCAACATTTTCCCGGTGGTCCAGGAGATCTGGAAGAAACTCCTGAGGAGTAATCAGGTATTGTGGCTCTATAGCGCAGACCTACCGTGGAGTGCAGACCAGAGGTGGTGCAGAGGATGGTGTTCTTGGGATTGAGGAAAGAGTATGTGCATTGGTGGGGACTATCTGAAGGAGGTAAAGTAGAACCGTTTGAGAAATGGAGGCAGCGATATGGGATCCATAGGGGCAATTTCTGGCCTATGGGACAATGGTGGCGCACTTGGCAGAATTGGGGCCTGACATCCCGGTAGAGCCAGCAAGGTCCCTGCTATCTCAGGAGGGGTAGGGCCAGGGTGTCGGGCATCTATTAGTCGATAGGGGAGTTGCTTTTGGCGGAGGAAATTAAAGTTATGACCAAGTGGGAAGGGGATGTGGGGGAACAGATCTCGGAAACTGAGTGGGCAAAGATGTGGAAGCAGATCCGCAAAACTTTGAGGAATGCTACATTCCAGTTGATACAGTATAATGTTATACATAGAGTATATGTAACACCCGTGAAGCTGCATGCAATGAATGACTCCATAAGTGAAGACTGCCCAAGGTGTGGGGAGGGGATCTGGCACATGCTGTAGGATTGTGAGGTGATCAGGGACTACTGGCAAGCAGTGGTAGTAAAGATGAACTGGTTACTGGGCTCTGGGTGTAATCCTAGAGTGCGTCTATGGGGAACAATGCCAGGTGGGAAACGCTACAAAGCAAGAAGGCGATTGGCCCAGTTTATGTTAGTGCTGGCCAAAAGAAGGGTAGCCATAGCGTGGAAAAAGCCCAAAGGGCCAATGGATGGAAGATATTTGTAGATAGGGGCCGGCAGACTGCCAGGTCCTGAAGAGGACCTGGGACCCCGAGCTGGATGAAGGGGTGGAGGTGGATTGGAGCCATCTGTTAAACAAGCTGCATTCTTTAGCAGATCTAAAGCCCTTATGAGAGTGAAAAAGGAAGGATTGTGGGTAAGAGAAGGTATCAGAAAGGAGGATGGAGTGGGGCACAATAGCAATTCGAGGGGATGTAGGCGTGAGTGGAGGTAACAGGGTTTCGGCCCATATGATCGTGTTTCTGGTAGCTTGCAGGCCCTGGAACCTGCAGCAAGAACAGATAATGGTTTATATCTGATTAGGGCTGTCGCAGGCCTGCACCAGAAGACTGGGGGCGGTGCGGCGACGTGGAGGAAGCGGGTGGGTGAAAAAAAAGTATACAGTTGTCAATGTCATACGAAGCGATATGCCTATGATATATTCTATGCCTGTCTGCTTCATGTTATAAAATTGTGTTACTAAAAAGAGTAAAAAATAAAAATTAAAAAAAAAAGGAATCTTGGGCCTGAATGGAGCAGATAGTCCCAGAGTATGCGCTACCTTAGCCATCAGTCTCTGAAAAGATGCCTGAAGCTTACCAGGGGTGGGGGCTGGAAGAATGTCCAACTCTGTCGAGATGTCCAGACCACCGGCCTCCAAAAGATCAGAGGTATCCCTGGATGTCCTCACTTTCGTCATAGAACTCATCCGGGAAGTCTCTCCCTTCTCCGGCGACCATTGGTTCCAACCCAAAGGGCACCTGGATCCCCCTTCATTGTGAATGTCACACATTTTATACAAATGGCTTTAAAGGAAGAGGAGCATATTCTAGGCACTGGGGGACTTTGTCCCTCTTTGGGTCAAGGATGACACCGCAGGTCCAGCATGCTCTCTGCTGGTAACAGACAACTCAGTCGGTCCCGTCAGCGCAGGGGCCAATGGTGCAGAGACAGAATCTGCCGGGCTCCATGGCGAAGCTGTCAATTATCTTAAGGCAAAACTATTCCCATTCCTCCAGGGTGGAGGATTGTGTCGGGAAAGGTACCAGATCCGCCTTTTCTGGAGATTCTCTGGAGCTGTGACTCTTCTTTTTAGAAGAGGAAGAAGAATGCAAGGATCCGCTTGGGGTCCAGGATCGCTTTTTTATGTTCCACTCCTTGCAACCTCTAATGGGATCATGCAACTTCACACGTAGTCTTGTTAGTCGTATGTGAAGATTTTTGCCGTCCATTCCCTGACGGGCTTTGGGCGAATGACTGGCTTGACCCACAATCCTGGGTGTTGAGGTCCTCGCCTAAGGAATATAGACAAATCTGGGGCGGATCAGATACCGTCATCTGCCGGCCGCAATCCGTGCACAGATTGAAACTAGAGGCCTTTCTAGGGTTGAGCATGGCAAAGCCATTTTAAAAGGAGACTTGGTGAGTATGTTGCTGAATTCAACAGATTGTACGGAATAAACTGAAATCAAGTGACACAGCGCTCCAATATATACTGGCCCCAACATTATGTCCGATGCAGGTGCATAGAGACGTCAGATGGAGCTAACACAGAACTGCGCCCCTTGGTGGCAGAAATGTTCTAAAAGAACAGCTGTGCTGTGGATAGGATATCATAGATGAGAAATCCGTGGGAGGATGGAATCCATTAGAAGTGGCCCTTACAGACTTGAACACCAGGTGCGTGGCCATGGAGATCTGGCGCACGGATGAACAGTGGTTTTCGGAGGTTGAACAGTCAAAGCGTGTTGTAGAAAGCACACAAGGGTTGGCGGCTTATGTGGTACTTTTGGTCTGTAATGGTGCTGTGGTGTTGGGCTCGGACAGTGTGCAGCAAGCTGCTGGCCTTCCAAAGTGGAGGATGGAACTGTGGTGGGACCCTGGACCTAAGAAGCATGCATGTGTAGATCAGGCTTCTGTTCTGCATTTGATTTCTGAAAGCCTCTTTGAGATGGCCTTGTACCAGACCGAGTGAATACCGGAGGCTTCACATTTTGCACTACCGACATTTCATTCAATGGGAGTTGCATTGGATTTAGGCATTTTGTGTGACTGCAGGCTGGTTCTGTCAGTGGGCAGAGGGTTGCAATATGTTTTCACATGGGAACATGTGGCAGTTCTGTTATCCTCATTCATGCTGTGGGGTGAGTTCAGAGCTTCAGTGTACATTAAGGAGGAGAAACCTAGTGCAGTTGGTAAGCATAATGTTTTATTATGTGGTGCCACGAGTGGTTTTAAATTTGAGGTATTAGTAGGTGGTCCAGCCTGTGGGCAGAGGCTATACATTATTAGATCTATTCAGAAATGTGTATCTGCTGGGTGGTTTCACTATTGGCGGAGGGTACTTGCACTTTTCCAATCTGTTTACAATGTTGTACAGTGCATGAGATGTATTCATTTAGGGTTGGGTGCTCCACTTGTCGTTCGTAGAAGGTGGTGTTTCTGCATTTATTGGAAAAAATGTGGGGCAATGTTTATATTTATTTAGTAATGTGTAATTGGTCAGATTGAGATTTAGTATTCTGTATTGTTGGATGGTTTTGTTGTTGTGGGCGGTGTTGATTGTAGTTCGCCATGGTTTCCTACAATGTTCCTAGTGTCTGAGTTTATACTTTGTTACTTTATATGGATGTTGGCATTCTTGTGCTTTTAGGAGATGTATTAGCTTGAAATTTAAGATCTGAAAAGCCCTTCCTGTGCTTGTAGGGAGTATGTATTTTAGCTAAAGAAATATTGGAAGTTATCATTCTATGTGCTAGTGCCCTGCATAGAATGTGGTATGTGAGCTGTGGTGAGTGTCCGTGTCATAGGGCTTTAAAGGACTGTGCATTATTTGATGACCATCGCTTCTGGAATTGTAGTCATGCTCCCCTCCATGTTGTGGGCATGCCTCGGGTTGAGGTATCTAAGTGGTATGTTGACCCTGCAGGTTTGTTTCCATCATTAGCGGTGTGGCCTCTTTGACATACCCGGTAAGCGGTGTGTGTATGGCGGTAAGATGCGCAGCTCTTAACAAGGGGTCATTTACTGTGCTTGCATCCGTTTGTGTTCAGCTTGTGCGACAATCCCTTCCTGTTCCAGCCTGCTTAGTCCAGGGCTGGGCGGATGTGGCGTCACAGTTTGGTGGGTGAGCCCGCAGGTGTGACAAGTTACATTTATTATATATAGTTGTTCAAGTTTGTGTTTTGACATTGTCTTCTTTGTTGCCCTGTGCACTATAACTCTTCGACTGAGTGCCTTTAGGTGTCTCCTGGCTTCTCCTTGGCCGAGTGGATGCATCAGTGCATTTCCTGAAATTAATGTAGGCGTTACCCTCATGTGGACGCTGTCTCTTTGACTCTGTTTGGGGGTGAAAGGAACTGTGGGACTCTGTGTGTGGCATTGCATCTCATGTTTCTTTTAGCGTGAGGGGGTATCAGAGTTTTTGTCGGGTGTATGAGCGCCCATACGAATGATGTCCTTCGTAGAGAATTTGTGGGACAGTGAGAATGAAGCTAGTGATGTCAAGTAGTGGAGTGGATGATGTGTGTCTGGGTGTCGGTTGAGAGGCAGGCTGCTGGTGGGTTTTAAAGCATGTACTTACCTGTAAAATAGACTACTTTTCTGATGCATGTTCTACTTCACTAAATACATGACAAGTCTTACCCGATTCCTGTGGTGTGGTCAATGGAGTCAGCATCTTTAATTGCAACACCTCGAATCTTTGCAAAATGCCATGTTTTCAAGACCCCGATGGACATCACCATGACCCTACAAGATATCAGGTGACTGCAAGACAGTCAAGACAACCCTTGAAATGTATGTCCAGCCACAACAGGAGTTATGGGTATCTAAGGTCAGGTTCAGTGAAGCTCATCCCCTTAGAAATACGAGTTCCTCCTTACTTTTCTACCCTCCTTCATTAAGGTAAAAGGTTTAAAAGGTGTCCAGTCAAAGGATCGAATATAAAGGATCGAATGACCTTTTGCTCGAATGCAAAAGGATCGGAAAAAAAAAAAGGGTTGAATTTTTTTAAATTTATTTAAATTATTTCTTTTTTTAGTTTGGGTTGGTAAAAATGTTTTTTTAATAAAGAAAACAGGGGGTTAGGGGGAAACCCCCCCATAAAAAAATAAAAAAATGATTCGAGCCTTTTTTCTGTTGTATTGAACCTCATCAATGCCTGCCTTCGTCAGCTCTATTCATGATCACACCATTGATTCCCATAATTTCACAATCTGGACATGCTTCCCCTACAGAGATGGAGTAATGGTCTTCAGGGCTAACGGAATGGATCGCAACTCCAGCCTGTTAATGTGCCACCTGGCTTCCGTTGCTGTTTAAAGGCTGTTCACCTGCAAGTCCTTGCAATGAGCGCCCCAACCCTTCAGAGACACATCAAGATGGCCACCATCCTCCATAGTCAGTAACCGGCTCCCCCTTGGAGTTCATCTTCTTTATGTGATTGGTCAGTGGCTAACCATATCTGGCCTATTGTGAACCAGCAGGCTTTAGCCGGCCCACACTGCAAAGTCCCACTTTCTAAGGCCCCGCCTGCTCCCTGTCCGCTGCCTGGCCAGGCCTGGGGGGTCTGGCCCACATCCCACATGATCGTATGATGACGTTATGACCCTGCACAGTCTCGCTTTGCCCCTGAGAACATCGTGACAATGCACCTCCTTGTGGGCTTGAGGCCAATTCTTACATAACTTCCTCCTCTCCGACTTTCCCACCCTCATTCCTTCTCACCTGGACCTCCACTCTCTCGCATCACCTCTAGCTGTGCCCAGTGGCTGTGCTGTGTTTTTCGTCTGCCCTGCTATTTTTTAATCTAGCTTTACCCAGTGGCTGTACTGTTTTTCCTCTGCCCTGCTAATTTTGAATCTAGCTGTGCCCAGTGGCTGTACTGTGTTTTCATCTGCCCTGTTAATTCTGATTTTAGCTGTGCTCAGTGACCGTACTGTGTTTACCTCTGTCCTGCTATTCCAGTATTGTTCCATCTCTCCCGCTTGTACCCCCCCCCTTTTGTTCTCCCCAGTGGCTCCACCCCCTTCTGTTCTTCCTTCATTCTCCACTAACCCTCTCTCCTCTTCCACATCTCCCATGGTGCTCTCTGTTTCTCCTATCTTCTCCAACTGTTTCTCTATCGACTATCCTACCCTTCTCACTAGGTCTGGTAAGAAGAAGTTCAAAAAGGATATCCTGGTCTCCAACCCAGGCCTCCCTACAGCTGATACATACACCAGCGCTTCCTCCAGACAGACCCTCACTAACATCCTCTTTGTCATTCCTTCGCCAGACCTATGGACTCCTCATATGGTCTCTGTGCTCTCTCCTTACTCTTCCTCTCCCATTAATGGTGGCAGCCAGTGGGAGGCCCTCCTGGCTTCCTTCCTCTCAGGTCATTATCAATGTTTACCTCAATGGTACTGTCTTGGTCCAAGGTGCTCAGGCCAACCTCCTCCTCTATGATCAACGCTTCCCATGCCTTATGAATTTCCTTTCCTCTCCAGCTGTCCCTGCTCTACCTTCTTTGGCTCCCTTGCCTCCTCTCTCTCTGTCACTACCTTGGCACCCTCCTCCTCCTCCCTGGCTACCTTGCCTTCTCCTCCTACCTCCTCTGCCCTCCCTCTGGCGCCTTCTACACTTCTGATTTGTACCCCTGCCCGGAAGTTTTTCAAGGATGGCAACCTTCTCCACCTCGCCACTCTTAACTCTCACTCACCTGTCAATCACTCCTCTGACATCTGCCTTCTCTTGGAAGAACTCAACCTTGATGTCCTTGGTTTTATCGAGACATGGTTCATGACCGGCTCTGTCACAAGCTTTGACACTCTCCTTCCTGATGGCTACAAAATCATCCCAGCATCCAGATCCAATCGATCTGGTGGGGGGTGTAGCCTTGATCTTCCCGGAGTGGATTCCTGTCTCTATCATTCCTATGCAGGCCTACTCCTCCTTTGAATGCCTAGTCAGCAGGCACTCACACTCTCTCCTGGCCACTCTCTCACAGTGGCTACTATCTACCGGCCACCTGGTCAGATCACTTCCTTCCTCTCCGAGTGAGCGGATCTCTCTTCCTCCGTCCTGACCTCAACCACTCAACTCCTCCTCCTCCTCCTCCTTGGGGACTTCAACATCCACCTGGATGCTTCCTGTCCTGCCAAGGGACTCTTCTGCGACCTTTGCGTGTGCGTCTCTGTCTCTCTTCCTCTCTCTCCCCCCCACCTTCAGGCCAAGCCTACCCCCACACTGCCACCCACCTTCTTAGTCATTTGACCCATGAAGTGTGTAGTCAGCTGAGCCTTTTGCTTTTCTCCCCCTCCTGCACCTCCGTCTGACACATATCCTGACACAGCCCTTTCCATGGTCCACTCTGCTATCTCTGATGCTCTCGATTTACTTGCCCCTGGATCCTCATGAAGCCCAAAATCAAGTGCAACTCCTGGTACGACACAGACCTCGTCACCCTCAAACGCAACTGTAGGGTGGCTGAGAGGAAAGGGTTGGCATCATGTACACCCTCTGACAAACTGGCCTGTTTCCTGCTCCAAAGGCAATACAGACTCTGTCCTCACTAAGCAGAGGGCTCACATCCAAGCCTGTGTTTCTGCGGCATCTAGCAACTCAGCCAAACTCTTTAAAAATCTACAAGGAACTTGCCAATCCTGCCACAGTCTCTACCTCTCCTGTCCCTTCCCAGGGCCTCTGTACGGCCCTGACCTCTCACTTCATCTCTAAAACTCAGGACATCCTGTCCACCTTCTCGGCTTCTCCTCCCACACTCATCTACCTCTGGCCCCCCCTGTGGCCACCCCCTCTTTCTCTGTCTTTCCTCTCTTCTCCCCTGATGAGGTTTCTAGACAAGTTCGATCTATGAAAACCTGATCTAAACACGTTCTTCCTTGTTCTTCCAAAACCATCAAGGACCACGTTGACTCCCTCACCCCAGCCTTTCTGACTTCTGCAACCACTCCTTTGCCTCCGGTACCTTCCCCTACCCCATGAAGCAATCTCTTGTGCACCCTCTTCTCAAGAAGCCCTCAGCCGACTCCTCCCTTCCGGCTAATTATCGCCCGATCTCTATCACTCCTTCCCTGGGCAGACTCCTTGAAAAGCTGGCCATCTCACAGCTTACTCTCCACACTGAATATGTTGGTTGTCTCCATGACCATCAGTCTGGCTTCAGAGCAGCCAGAAGCACGGAAACTGCTCTCTTGAACACCGGTGATTCTTGCTCTCTAATCTCAACTCTAGCCTCCCTTCTATCCTCATCCTCCTTGATTATTTCTTTGCATTTGACACAGTCAACCACGCCATCCTGATCAACCGTCTCTGTGCCAACCTGGGCATTGCGGATCAGACCCTCGCCTGGTTGACTACCTTCCTCTATGATCGACCCTCCCAGGTCCAACTGGGGTCCTTTCTCTGTACTACTTCAATCTCCACATGTGGTGTTCCCCATGGCTCTAACCTCTCACCCTAGCTTTTCAACCTTCACTTGGCACCTCTGGCGCACCTCATCTCTACCTTCTCTCCTAACTTTCAGTGTTATACGGATGAAACTCAGCTGTCCTTCAGGCTCCCCTCAGCCTATTCTCCTCTTTCGCTCATTCCTGACTCTCTATGCACGATTCAGGAATGGTGTGCCACCAATGAGCTCTGCCTTAATGCTAGTAAGACTGAGATTTTTCTCCCTGGACCCCTGCTCCCGCTTCCCCTCTTTCACTCTCGCCGCCCTCCTTAGGCCCTCTTCCGGCACCTTCCTGCGGGGAAAAAAACCCTTGGTGTAATCTTCGATTCCATCCTCTCCTTCTCTCCTCACATCACGGACCTCTCTAAGAAGTCCCATTACCAGCTGCACCTCCTCAGAGGTATTCTTCCTTTTCTCACTTTCCCCAAGAACCCCACTGTCTCTGGAGCCTTGGTTCTCTCTAGGCTGCACTACTGCAACAGCCTTTTTCTAAATCTACCTGCCTCTACTGTTCACCCTCTGCAACTAACCCACAACAGGACTGCAAGCTTGTCCTTGGCCTCAAGCCCAGGGATTGTATCTCTTCAGCTCTGAAATCTCACCACTGGCTCCCTGGTGGCTGCAAGTTCAAGACCCTCTGCATTGCCCACAAGGCTTTCTGGGGCCGGGAACTGCCTTACACCCAACTCTCAATTCCTAAGCACTTTCCTTCATGAGCCCTCCACTCATCCACCTCCAACTCTCTGAGGGTCAGACGCTTCTCCAGGCAGAGAGTTGGGGGTAGATCGCTCTCCTCGGCTGGTGCCTCCCCCTGGAACCGCCTCCCTGCCTCTCTCAAACTTCAGCAGGACCACCTAGGGTTCTGGAAGCAACTCAAGACCTTCCTTTTCGCTTCTGCTTTCTCTCTCTCCCCTACTGATTTACTTGTCTGCTGCGCTAACTGGTTACCTAGCCACCCTCTGAACCTTGCGCATCAGGCTCCTTCATGACCAGTAGCTCCATGAAATACCTCTGGCCCTACCGCGCACTTAGGGACTGTATCTGCAACCCTCAATCCCCTGCCTCCTTGTACTTACTTAAAGCCGGCCACCCTGGCGACACTTACTTGAGCTTGCCTAAGCATTCTCTTCCCAACCCCAGCACTTGTTCACTCCCTTCCCCTTGCATTAACTGAATGACACGAGGCCTAGTAGGACCGTTTGATTGTCCTCCCTCCGTCTCCCCTTCCTTGCCTTGTCGCACCTAGAAACACTTGTGTACAGATGCGTTATAAATGACTTATCATATCATATAATTGAATCAAATCGCACTAAGTAAAAGGTCAGAATGGACAAAGTTGTGGTCTTCTCACATGTGCTGCAAGAATGGAAAACAAGGCCTATTCGTTACGCTCCAGATGAAGAGAGCAATGTATCATCACTCCCTTAAAAGTCCCGGAGAAGAGAACAGTCAGCAAGGTCAACTACAAAGAAGAAGCCTTGGCTTAGGGCCTAACTGATGAGAGATGGTAGGCTAATTGGCCAAGTGGGCAGTGGTCTGACGTTGTTGCACGCCCCTCGGTTTCGTTTGGCTTACGTGCTAACGGGCCGACTGTCTAAGGTTGGGAGAGAATGGCAAACAATCATGAGGGTATGTAGCGATGGACTAGACTTTGTTGCAGAAGCCAATCCGCTGCTGTTATTCTGCTATTAATCTGTATTAGACGTAGTTAGAGGTAGTTCAAGGTGTGCCTATCAGATATGGGGCAGCCATTAACACCTAAACGAATTATAGGTAATATGTTCCCCTAACCAATCCCTCCTTTCGATAGGTTTTTACTGTTTGCCACGTAGGATGACGTCATAGTTGATGTACATCGATAAAGCTTTTGTGTATTTGAAATATATTTGAGAGTGAGTGAGCTGCAATCTGTTTGTTCACCAGGTTTTCCTACTTTATTTGAGCTGATAATAAAGTAGTATTTTGTCATATTCTTTGAGTCTATCTGGTTATTTGGGTCTAAGATCGTCTATTGGTAATTCCATCTGGCACTTGGCACGCTCCAGGTACAACTTCACACTGACCACCTGGACATTACTGCACCTGGCCTCCTTCACATGTTCCCGCAGGAATTTAGTGCATCATATGGTGTCTGTCAGCTGGTTCTGAATCATACCGAGTACATCCTCCGCATCAGATAGCCTCATTCCGTCTCACCTACTCAGGCCTAAATCTTATGAAGATCTTGTCTTAGCAGACAGATGTGGACTTCTAGGGAGTCAATTTTACCCTCCATCGAGGACCTGGAGTCCGTGATAGCTTGCAAGACATCTTGTATAGAGAGGTATGCAGAAGGGTCCGACGCTGCCCCATGAGTCATTGGTGGCATTTGGGGGCAGCCCCAGAGGTGTGGTCCATGGCGTGGCATAGGCTTCCATTTTACTCTGTGTACAGTGCTTCCGGGCCTTATCTTTAGTCATGATGAGGGTCTGGGCCAGGCTTAAAGATGTGCCCAAACACCAATATCCAAGAAGAAGGGTTAAGCAAAATTCAGTTGTCCACTATGAGTCTGCCGCCCTATACACTAGGTAAGGGAACACTGTGGAGCAGCCCTGGCAAGGTGAAGGTACAGCCCCAGCACCTCAGGACTATGAGTCAACCGCGCCCCCACAGCAGGTTGTCAACCATGTAGCAGTGGGGTTCGTGGACAGTGTGGCAGGAGTGACTCTCACCAAGCACAGAAAGGATCCAGTGTCTTGCAGTGCACAGAAGCAGCACTTTGGAGGGAAGAACAGGCGGCGTCATCAAGCAATCCAATCAGGCAAAGAGTACTGCCTCAAATTCACCTTGTCTCTTGGCAGGAAGCCCATGCCCAGGTACATCTGGAAAGGGGTTTTCCGCAAGACCACCGGCATCGCACAGGGGTCCCTGTGATGCTGCAGAGGTCCAACTAGCCACCACCCGAAATGCTGTCACCACTACAGAATTACGGTGTCAAGGGCGCTTCACATCCATGGCAGGCTTGAATGCTGATGCTACTGCAGGAGAGTCTGCAAGACCAAACAAAAGGGGCTGCCACCCACCTCAGTCCCCAGGCACCAGCATCCTCTCCGCCTCACCAAACACAGACTCTGCGCTGTCCACATAGGCCCAAGAGGCCGCCGACACAGCCCACTCCAGGGCAGCTGTTTGGAGGCCAGGAACACACTGCCCTAGTTGTGAGGCAGGTCAGAATGGCTGCAACACCTGAAAAAGTACATTCTGCGACCATGGACACTGTTAAAAACAGGATTTAACAAGGGATGGTGCAGAGAGGCAAAAGATGGCGACTACATCAAGCAAACCCGAGGTTATTTATTCTTAACCACAGATGGGAGTGTGTGAAACTCGCAACACTCATACAAAAGCAGAACAATCGCCCATATCACCATTGGAGAGGAAGTAAGCTGTTGTAGCCTCAAACTCCTGGTTCTCTCAGTGTTTTTAAGCAAATGATGTTGTTTGGAGCATGGGCTGTTGAATGGAATGGTAGGTAAATGCAATATGGAATAATAACAAAACCATAGACATCAATTTATGCCCTATGTGATATAATCAATGTAATTCAACTGAACTGAATCGATATTTATAATCCATCTTGCCCTCTTATTAAGTAACATCCGCTCAGAGGTGGAAACCATATCACCTGTTTCATCTCGCTTTTGAGCTTGCTGATTCCAGCTCTCTCTGATTTTGTTGCTCCCACAGCTCCCAATTCGTGGATTGAAATAGCAGGACTAACAGCAGAATTAACAGAGCGCACTGCAGGAAAGACATGAATAAAAAAAGTAAGATGAACGGCAATAAACACACAGACTCATACACTGCTTGTTATGCAATTCAAGAAAAGCAATTTCATAAAATGTATTTTTTTCTTCCAGACTACTATGGACCTAATTTAGCAATTTGTGAAACGTATTGTATGTATATTAAGACAGAAAAGCTCCAGAATTGTCCTATATTCTAGATTCAATACATACTATGGCCATTATTTTTACTCTGATATAGCAAACATGTGTATATATGGTCTGAAGCAGCATTTTTAGCAGTTTTGCAGACAGCAGTTTATGTGGGCCATGCACTTTATTTTTTTATATAAATAATTGTATATTTTCCAAACATCAAACTTGCCATACAGAGATAATGCTTTGTTGCAACTCCCTCTTCCACCGCCCCCTCAATTAGTACAAACATCATCCCAGGACAAACATTTCCAACAGAGTATTGCCCTACCTACCGCTCCCTCCCCACTCCCTGCCACCCATTCCCCCCCCACCATGAGTCCCCTCGTTCTTCCCCCTCAACAACCACCAGTCCCTTCAAGGTGGACGCAAGTCCGGATTCAATTCCAGTTTGTCCCCTATCTCATGCCATATTGAGTAGCGGGGTTCCGCGCCCTCCTCCATCCGCAACCAGGCACTTACATCTGTGCTCTAGCACCTTCAAGCATCTCGTGTTCTAGATGGAATTACCAATAATGATCTCGGACCCAAATAACGGGACGTGCTCAAAGAATATGGCAAAGTACTATTTTATTATCAGCATAGAAATAAAGTAGGGCAATCTAGCGAATAAAAGGCAGTTATTCACACACTCCCAAATGTGATAATACAAAGTTTCAATACCTCGATATGCGTCATCTATGACATCATCCTACGTGGCAACTAACACTTATTGAAGGGAGGGATTGGTCAAAGGAACATATGTACCTATAAGTATATATAAGTGTTAATAACGTCATTGGCTGCCCCTTATCTGATGGACACGCCTTTGAACCACCTCTAAATACGTATAATACTGATTAATGCAGAAACATTGCAGCGGGTTGGTCTTTGCAACGTGGTATAGTATGTTGCAAGAGCCTCTGATTGGTCGGCATACTTTCCCAACCTTGGACTTTCGGCTTTTTAGTAGCACTTAAGCAAAACGAAACTCAGGTGGCGCAAGCAACAGACTACTCCCCACTTTTCCAATTAGTCCATCTCTCATCAGTCAAGCCCCAAGCCAAGGCTTCTATTTTGTAGTTGACCCCGAAGCCTGCTCTCTGTTCTGGGATATTCAAGGGAGTGTAGGCACACTATGATCATCATTTGGGCTTAATGAATAGTCCTTGTTTTCAACTTCTGAATCACAAGTGAGGAGACCACAAATGTGTCCATCTCGACCTTCTATTTACTGCTATTTGATTCAATTAAATTGGGTGTCATTACCCTTCTTGGCCTCTAGAGACTTGCTCACCCACTTACGTGAGTTTTTTGCATCTTTAATTGTCTAATACTTGGCTCTTGCAGCCGTTTTCTCCTTTGCTTAATCCAAGCGAAATATATCTTACGTACATGGCTTATCCCTTTCACTCCCGTTGTGCCTTGCAATTATTCCTTAAGTATCATCTTTGATCCGAGGCCAATAGACTCCTCTTTATTCCTCACACAAAGCTGTTTTCCAGCGTCTCCTGACTCTGCTGCCCTGGCCGGTCTCTGAGATAGCTTGATTGGCTTAAAAACGAGTCCGACGTCCATCTTTTCATCATGGCTGCCTTTGCCACGTTATGTTTTCTTCTGCAGCAAGCTTCTATATGTCTCAGGTACCTTGCAGTTCTGTGTATATATGATAAGATGTGGCATTTATAACACGCCTGTTCACAAGTGTTTCTAGGCGCGACAAGACAATGAGGGGGATACAAGGAAGGACAAAATAACGATCTTACTAGGCCCTGTGCCATTCAGATCACACAAGGGTGGGGAAGAGGGAAGGAGAGAACTGCCAGAGGTGAGCGGAAGTAAGAGGTGCAGTTAACTCACAAGTGCTGCCAGCGCGTGGCTCACAAGTGAAGAGAGAAGGGACTATAGAGTTGCAGATACAGACCTTTAAGTGCTGAGGAGCCCGGAGGTAGTGCAAGGACAACTGGACATGCAGGAGCCTGGGCCCGAGTTCAGAGGGTGACCAGGTGATCAGTGGGCGGAGCAGTCAGGTGTTTCATCAGGGGAGAGGAAGAGAGAAAGCAGAAGCGAAAAGGAAGGTCTTGAGTTGCTTCCAGAACCAGAGGTGGTTTTGCTCACGTTTGAGAGAGGCAGGGAGTTTGTTCCAGAGGGAGGTCCCAGCCGAGGAGATAGATTTGCCCCAAACTCTCTGCTTAGAGAAGCAGGAATACACATTTGTTAATCAGCAGGTTACTTTACCTTCTTTGCATATACAATTTGTTCATATTCGATTAGGTTTCTCTTGTTACTTCAGTTAAATCCTTATTCTTTGAGTATTTGCATATTGTTTCAGTAAGTCTCAGTATCTCTCCTCTATGCCGTCACTATGCTCTTGTCAGATTTCACTTATAGCTTTTTGATGGCCAATGGTGTGTGCAGACATCCTTCCCCCCTCAGTGCGAGGGTACATTCGATACGGTTGTCTGAGTGCATGTCGTCTCTCATACACTCAATGCAGTGTTGGGATGATACCTGGTGTCCCATATAGGGCTCTTCTCCTACTGTTCCAGTATGATGAAGGTGAGGGGACTAGATCTAGGGATAACATGGCCACCTGCTCCTCTACACATCCATCTAGCGTCTCACCCATTTCCCCCAGTCACCCAATTTGGGGCCACCCTGTGCCTTCCAGGCCATAGCAATCATTCTCCGAGCCAAGAGGAGGCCCAGTGCCAGAGCTCTGGTCAACCCCTTCCTATCCTTGCCCTTCCCCACACGCAATAACCCCAGCAAACTGTGCTTGATCGTAAATTGGGCGCTCATCCCAGTTAGTACTGACAGTTCTGAGCAGATGTCGGCCCAAAAACCTACCACTCGCTCGCACCCCCACCACATATACAGGAAGGCCCCAACATCCTGCCTACATCTCCAGCAGCCCAGGACCACCCCCTCCACCATTTTAGCTACCCTCACCGGTGTGATGTACACCTTCTGGACTGTTTTATATTGAATCCACTGGAATTTGGCATTTCGAGATACCCATTTTGCATGCTCACGGGTCCTTGCCCATTCACCATCCATGAGTTGCTCCCCCATATCAGTCTCCCATTTCATGCGATGTTGCACTCCCCCGGTTTGTCGCATATAGCTCCGACATACTCTTCCCTCCCTCCGATAGCTGCATGAGGGTCACATTCATCCCAGGAGTCCGGGGCTTTCCCGGGACCCAATCCCCCCTTCCCCACCACCACAGGCATATCTCACTCTCGCCATCAGCATGGCAAAGGCTAAGAAGTTCTGGCGGACCAGGGGATGCACTGTTCGGAATTCAATGAATGTGATAGCCTATCTTCTACATACAAGGGGTCTAGCGTGCCCACCTCGTCAACCGCCCCAGACCCCTCTCAACCACCACCCGTCACAGTATATTACAGCCCAGGGGGAGAACTAGCAGAAAGGGAAATAACTGAGCCTCGCAAGCGGTGGCCCTCCAACAGACCCTAACAATCATATGCACCGGGAAGAGGACACTTTGCAGCTCCCGATCCTGTCCTCTGAGCCACTCCAGAAGGCTGCGCAGCTCCGTCTCCCTCTCTTTCCAGCTCATGGTCCGATCTTCGTGAGGTTGGGTGAACCCATCCACCACATGTTGCAGGACAGATGCCAAGTAGTATGCCCTAAAATCCGGCACCCCAATGCCCCCTTTACCTGTCGGCAATTGCAGCGGGCCAGGTCAATCCTCAGGGTCCCCCCCTTCCTGAGCATCCTACCGAGATTAGCATGCAGGGAGCGAAAACATGTGTTAGCCAACACCATCGGCAGCACCTTGAAGGTATACAACAGTCAAGGCAGCATGATCATTTTTGCCAGAGCCCAGTACTGTCCCAGTAAAGATATGACAAACCGCATACAAACACGTGGTAGTCCCTTAAAAGCCATAAGAAACCTAATAACATTCCGGGTGTAGATACATTCCCAGTCCACGCTTCTTTGTATGCCCAAGTACTTAAAACCCACAGTCAACACCTCCATGCAAAATTATCCAAGCCCCTGCTGCCATCTGTCAGCAGTGCATACACTACTGACTTGAATTTATGAACCACCAGCCCCGAAAGCTGGCCGAACTTCTCCACCATCGCCAAAGTCTGCCTCAAGTTGTCCTGGGGATTCCGAACATATAACAAGACATCATCAGCGTACATGGCCAATGCAGTGACTGTCCCAACCCCCCAGCTGCAAACCCATATGCTCATGTCTGATCCTGTACATTCTCTGAGGGGCTCAATCACCAATGCAAATATGAGCGGGGACAATGGGCCACCCTGCCGCGTGCGCCTGCCTACCTGCCACGTGGAGGAGGCGACCCAATTCACCCGGACCATAGACAAAGAGCAGATGTACAATATCTTAACCCACTCAATAAAACCAAACCAGCTGCCCACTGTTTCCAAGACCAGCCATTGGAATTCCCATGAGACTGAGTTAAAGGTTTGGTACAAGTCCAAACTCACAACCGCAAGCCTTTCCTCCGACTATCTGTGGTTATCAAGAATCTAAAGCATCTGCCTGAGATTGCGCATCGTGGATCTCCCAGGGATGAATACCGTTTGGTCGGGCCGGACCAAGGTGTGCATAACCGGACTCAGCCTGGCTGCCAGGATCTTACACAAAATGTTTATATCTAAATGTTTATATCTGCGTTTATCATAGACAATGGACGAAAGGACTCGCATTTGGCCGGATCCCGGCCTTCCTTAGGGAGAGTTAATATAAGAGCCCCAACTCAATCGCACCTCCACTAGGACCTCAAGCAACTTAGACGCAAGAATGGCACTATATTCCTTGTACAACTCCATCTGTAACCAGTCTATACCTTGCGTCTTCCCCCTAGCAAGGGAATTAAGAGCTCCAACCACCTCCTGCCGGTCGATATCCCCCTCTAGTTGATCCCTCATGTGCTCGGCTAGTAAGGGCAGCCCGGCATCATGTAGCCACGGTCTTGCCCATTCCCCATCAAAACCACCCTTCTCCTGATACAGTATGGCATAGAAATCATGGAATGCTGTACAGATGGTGACATCACCCGTGATTAGACAAGTGCCTGCCCCTGAACAAACCCCCAAGCATCTCCCCTCCCCCCAAACCTGTGCTCACAACCCCCAAAACTAGGTGCAACCCCCCAACACTAGGTGCAACCCCCAACACTAGGTGCAACCACCCACAAAAAACATCCCAAATATCCTCAACTTGTGCCCTTCCCGCTCCCATAACCGACAGCAGGCCAACAGACGGGACGAGGGTCAAGCACCGTCAGAAAGGCCCTCCGCCCAGTTAAGGCAGGCCACTCCAATCAGCCATCCTTCCCCCATCCCACATCAACCCTCCCTTATACCCAACAAAAACGTAGGCTATGTGCCCCACCCAGTCACACCACCCCCAGACCCAGGCAGCGCCAGAAACATTTTGTGCAGGACCTGTCCACCATTCAGCCCCCAAGTGGAGCCGTCACCTCAGCTCCAGGTTGGAGGTGATTTCATCCATTGTTCTCGGACTCCTCTGGGCCCTCCTCAGCCCTGCGTGTCGGCCCCGGCTCCAAGCCCATGGCGAACCAACGAATCTCTGAGCTCCAGAGTTCCATCTGTGCCAACGTGGACGCTCCCGAAGAAGGATCCCCCCGTCGAGCTCCTCTAAGAGCTGGGCATGGGTGCTCTCCCTGACCTTGAGGCACTAGACCTCCACCTCCCTAAGGCAGACCCTAGACCTGGTAGTCCGCACCTAGCACGTACAAGTAGGGTTAGGCAGAAAAGGCCAGTAGACATTTTAGCCAATAGGAATATTCTAAAACTCCATACAGCCTACACCAACACTGCACATTAATTTGAACTCCCTAGGGCATAGTATTAAAAGTAATGCAAATGTCAATCATAGCCACAGAGGGTAGCAAACATTTCCAAACTATACCCAAAGGCTTCCAGAATTAAACAACAGTTAACCTAGTCATTTTTATTTTTTATTTTTATTTTTTTATTGTGCATTGGCCAACTTAACATGACCTTTTACACAGTGTTAGATAAAACAATAATAAAAGTACCAATCCGGCCTAAATTTCAGGGAAAATATTTACAGTGTCACCAAATTTAGCTAAAATACATTCAGCATTCAAAAAATGCAGAGCATGACTCTAAAAATGATTATAAATCACAAGGAAGTGCTCAAATTATAGTTCTTGGTCCAGCTCACTGAACCCCTTGTGGGTACAAAAAAATTATCAAGGGGCAGGTATGGACCCCTAGAGTGAATTTAGGAGGATTCCAGGACAAGTTGAAAGTTTCATAAGAATCCTCCGCATTAATGGAGGTAAGTCAGTTCTACCCCAGAGGTACGAATTTCATAGCAAACACCACGGAAGAAGGCCAGATAAATATGGATCCTATCAAGCCACCAATGCAGCTTTGTCTCACAAATGTCATATTTAGATCCATAAGTTCTGTTTCTATTTACTTCATATGAATATATTTTTCTGCATATGAATATATTTTTTCTGACTCCTATAACGTGGCACAAATGTCTGTTTAGATTTTTTCAACACTTCTATGTGACGTCACTTTGTGACTTTGTGAAAGGAGCACGGTTTTTGCTGCAGTTTCATACATATGATATGATAGGTTATTTATAACGCGCTTAATACCCAGAGGTTTCTAAGCGCGGACCCGGGGATCGAACCTGTGTTGCTTTGTGTTGTCTTGCTTCCAAGGCGAGCACGTTGCCGCTGTACTATCCTCCCGAGACCAACATTGAAACAGACAGGTGTTCCAGTTCACAGAACAGTTTGTTACACGGAAAAGGACATAACCTCTCAGGAAGTACGCTTGCTCGTTTGTTTTTTTTCATTATCAATTGTTTCACACATATTGTTATATGTATCTGCAGGTAACAAAGCAGATGAGACTTATAGGTCAGGAGGATGTTTTACAAAGTGGTTCATGTATTGTGCAATATTTGTGTTGTACATATAGGTTTGTCATGATTTTATTGTGTTATTTATTTAGCAGTTTTTATAGAACATAAGCATTGAGGGATAGATTTGTTTTTTTTTACCTTCAATGCAATGAGAACACTATGGGCACAGGGCATACAAAATGTATGTATAAGGATTTATAATGCTTTTCTTTTAAGGTGAAACATATTAATGATTTAGTGTACGCCGCATTTATTTATTTCAGTACTCGTTTGAAACGGTAGACAGACCTAAATTATGTAACAAACAATGATTGGAACATACCCCTGGGACTCCTTGAAATGTTTATCCAATTACACGTCTGTAAGCGTGTGAAAGTTCGTGTTGATCAGGCGTGGAGGACCTCAGGATGGGTTAACACAAACAAGGGACTCAAACGGGTTTATGTTGGCACCCATGCTATTTAATCTCTACATGGCAGAACTTGGGGGATGAGGGGAGTGAGATTTTTAATCATTCAGCAAACCCACCGAAGTTAGGGGATGCCTCAATTCAGTGGCTGGGTTATGCTGATGATCTTGTCATCTTAGATTCCACCCTCTGAGGCCTGCAGGCGACCCCTAAATAGATTGGCATTTTATGCAGAAAATAATAATCTCACAATGAACATGGAAAAAAACAAAATGATGGTTTTTGGCATGAGGGGCAGGAAAATAAAAGGGGTGTTGTGGTTACTGGAGGGCGCAAAGGTGGAGTTGGTGTCTGAATTTAAATATCGCGGGATATACAGAGTTGAGGGGAACCTGCCACCTGGAACACAAGCCTGAAAACCTCCATTGCAACTGGCCTGATACGGTCGCTCGCTGGTAAGGGAGATGGATACTCCCTTAAGATCATCTTGCAACTGTACCAGGCTAAGATTGTGTCAACCATCCTTTATGGGGCTGAGATCTGGGTACCACGTGAAGAGTACTGTAAGATTAGAAGGAAAATCTCTTAGACGATTACTTCGAATTCCCCCACGTGTGTCCACTGATACGCCATATCTGGAATTTAATTTAACACCTATTGATGTAAAACTGAAAATGCGCTGTATGTCACTCTCCTGGAAAATGTGCAGTGCACCAAATGACTCCCTGCTGGGTCTTCTGCAAGAGGTCACCCAATCCAGAGCTAGGCTTATGCCAAACAGTAATATATTGAAAATTAAGGCTGCTGGTAACATTTGGTTGGAGAGGGCACTCGACCAGCCTCTGAACTGGCTTTTTGGTATATTTAAGAACTACATAAAGTCAGTTCTGTGCTCAAATGCACATGAGCAATGCATAACTAAGTTGGTAAGCAAATCTCAGGCATCGGACTTCCTTGAATACCTTCCTTAACATACAAACTGATACACCGGGATACATTGAGTGCGTCGCTCGAAACGATGTGGTCAGGGACTACATTAAAATCAAGTTCAACAGTGTAAAGATCAATGAGAAAACTGGGGCCTGGCTAAACATTACCCGGGACAAACGGCAATGCCGATAATGTGGAGAAAAATGTGTTGAATCTGCAAATCACCTGTTAATGGGTTGTGAATCTCTTCATTCTTTATGGTTAACTGCACTTAAAGGGCAGGCATACAAATGTCACTCTCACCTGATGAGGTATGGCAGTTATTTATGGGTGGGAACTCGGAAGGCTGTATTTACCACTTTTCCCTGCTTTGGAAGAAAATCGCCTCAATTTTTGATGTATTGTTTTAATAAGTGAATATGTTTTTATGAAGTGGTGTTGGATTAATAATTTTAAAAGTTGTTTTGTAAAACTATAAAATAAAAATATGCTTTTGTTTTGTCTGGTATGTATTATTTTTTTTCATAGGTTATGTTGTTTGTCATATGGGTAACTTCTCGTGATTATAGGTTTTCACTGGTGTTTTTTGGTATAGTATAAAAAGCAGGCCCTGATGATGGACGGACTGAGGTCCGAAATGCATTGGCAGACTATGCACTGTGTCTGTCTTCTCAACATTTTAAATATGGATTAAAAAGAATTGACTAGGGACCTTGTTTAATAGTCTAATCATTTATATATTGACTCTGATGATTAATATGATTAGCTGTTTCAGCATCGACGTGAGCACACAGCTCTCTGAGAAGTCTATCAGGGATTTTTTTATACAATCTCATAATATTGACCACGACTCAAGAGGGAGGAAAAATACACCATCTCTATCACATGTGGAATATGGGTATATGGGTCAGATGGAGTCAAGGAAGCTGTTGGTAAAGATAAGAGCCAAATATTGTTGTGCAGCATAAGTTGCACGAAAAAGGGAGCTCAGTACAGAACAGAAATGCATTTCAAGAAGACATTTTGAAATATTATCAAACAATCATTCTTTGTTTGCTAAACCTCACAAACCACTGTGTACCAGGTTTAGAAGTAAATACATGATGACAAGAAACTAGAAATCAGGCTAACAGGAATATGAAAAAACGTACTACTTCTCTCCACCCCAAACTCTTTTCCGCTGAGGATGTGATGAAGAAGGTTCTTCATGTCCGAAGGGCTGAGATTCATTAAGCTTTCTGTGGCCTCTGCAGCTGTCAGATGAAAAACATACAGAACAAGGTTATCTCCATTGTCACTTCCACTTCCTTCCTCCCCGAGTTCCTATCCCTTCCATCATGGACACATGCACTGCCCATTGCCCTTAACCACAGCACTCAAGGCCCCCTGACCAATCAATAAAGATACATCTTTGGCCACATTACATTTCATCTTTAACTTTTTTTGCATACTAATTATAATCTGACGTGAAATCATTCAGTATTTAGAAGTGCACCTGGTCCGTCCTCATACACATACATTACTGCTAGATGCACTGGAAAGACTTTCTACCAATACAAGTCTTAAAAAGCTATGATGCAGATCACAACACATTTCTTTTACTAATGTTTTACATCCTACTGCATCCTAGCCTCAATCTCCATTTAACTAAACAATGTAATATATTGCACTCTAAAGAGTGAACAGCTTTCATAGGGACACACAGTTTTAAATGTAAATGCTTTTAAAGTTACGCATCCATACAGACATTTTTAAGAAATCGTTTAAATGCGAGTTCTAATGATAGAAAAAGTTTGTGCTTTATGTAAAGTAGTTAAGAGTTTGGGACCCAGAATTTCCAACCTTAGGCCAACTGAAGGATTAGTGATGTGCACGTTGAGCTTATGTCCCCTCCTCCCCCCGCTGTTCTATCTGTTCCACCTGTTGGAAACATCTCACGTGTAAATAATAGGAACTTACAAGACATGCTTATTGAAATGTGCCAACATTAAGTGCAAGCATGTATAGAAAGAGGCGGTAACAAGCATTAAGAGGGTACGTAAATATAAGGGATCGTTTAAATAGTTCATATTTCATAGTTATTCACCAAAGCACTCAGATGCTAACCCCTCATGATACCACCCTTTGAACCTTAGTGCCAGGAAACCACCTTTGTGGTAGTCATGAGCTCTATAAATGTAAACAAATGTAAATCAAAGCACTGTAACAGTCAGATCTGCTGAATCAGATCTGCTGGGATTCGAACTTGCAAAATAATATTGTTCCCATGTCAGAGACTAGCGCTTAATCTGTGAGCGATCCATTCAACATATGGTCATATGTGAGCAATGCCTTTTGGTGTAATTGATTGCTAATTTGCACATGTACCTACCTGTCAGCCATATTTGAGCAATGCCTTTTAGAGTAATTGATTTCTAATTTGCACATGTACCTACCTGTCAGCCATATTTGAACAATGCCTTTTAGAGTAATTGATTGCTAATTTGCTCATGTACCTACTGTCGGCCATATTTAAGTAATGCCTTTGGAATAATTTGATTGCTATTTGGCCATCACTACTAGCTTTCTGACTCCTGCCCCGAACAGAGTGGACGCGCTCTAACTGCACCTCCTCTGTGAACTATCACTAACCCGCCACTCCTGATAAACGCACCATTGCCAATGAACGTTGGCTCTATACCATACAGACTGTTAGGACTCCCAGGACACGACATGCGGCTGCGGCCTCCTGCCAGCCTTTACTTTACCTACCTTGTCATTCTAGGGTACCTAACTTCTACCCACTGCATCCTCTCTATTAGCACTGCCAAGACTTACCACTACTACCCTTTTACACACTCCCTCACCATGCTCCACAGCACCGACCTCATTACCAACCCATACCTCAATGACCCGGCTCTGTGGCTGCAACATTTCGCTACAAAACCCACACCGAATCAACCATGCATACTCCATTCTGGGAATACCAGACTTGGATCTAGACTGCCTCGTGCTCCATGCAGCTAGCGCAGCCACACCGCCAGTACACAGTTCACTACACAGAAGATGCCTAACCTCCCCTCTACTCCCTCTCCCCCCTACTAAAGAACTCAAGGGAGCCCTCATCAACTCCAGATCCCTTACGGCCCATGCACTCGATATCATTGGCCTCATCACCGTCCAAAACCTCGATTTCATTGCCATCACTGAAACATGGCTACATGCAGCCTCTGGCCCACTTCTCGCCCTCGCCATCCCGAATGGCTATTCCATCAACAGAATTGACCGTCAATCCACCTCCTCCAAAGGAGGCGGGGTTGCATTTATACATAGAGACAATATCACTATGAGAACTATTCCCAATACCCAATTTAGCTCTGCCGAATCTCTATCGGTGAAACTTACCCTCTCACCGACCAACACAGCAACATTACACCTCATCTACAGACCTCCAGGACCACTTGGCTCATTCACAGGTGATATTACTTCCATCCTGACTTACAATACTAAGCCTAACTTTCAGGTGTTGCTACGAGGTGACCTTAACCTTGGCTTATCTGACCCCAAGGATCCTATGGCCACTGAGGTCGCTACTACACTTGCCAATTTAGGCTTCCAGCAACGCATTCTTGAACCCACCCAGAACAAGGGCAGAACGCTTGACTGGATTACAGATCTTAACTGCAACACCTCGATAAGTTCCAATTCCGCCTGTGCTTGGTCCGACCATCACATCATCATCTTCTACTTAACAGCCACCAACCCTCATCCCAAACCTACTATAGCCCCCGCAATTCCCACCAGGAATAAATAAGACATTACCAGGGTAAAACTACTGCCTCTCATCCTCCCCATCCTGAGCAACTGCGCCTCTCAGCACAATGACCCCACCGTCTTAGTAGACATCTTCAATCAAACACTGCTCAAAGCCATTGATACCATTGCACCGCTCAAATTACGGAAAGCCAAACAACGAGCCCATTTGAACTCATGGTACACCCCGCAGCTTAGAGTACTGTGCAAAGAAAAGCGCAAGGCTGAAGCTCCCTGGAAAAGTCTTCCCTGTGAGGCCAACAAAGACCTCCTTCTCATCACTTCCCTTAATTACAAGGAATCTATCCTACAAGCCAAAAAAAGAGACCTACAGCTAGTGTATATCACAAGCAGAATCCAACACGAAGGAGCTATTTAAAATTCTCAAAGAATTAGAATCCCCTTCACCCGGCCCAGATACCTGCAGTAAAGACAGTACGTGGTTCAACATCCAAAATGCACTTCTCACCAAAAATAACCACCCTGCAATCCAAAATTAATGCCAAACAAAACACTCTTCTCACTTCCCCCATAACTAAAACCACGATGCCTAAAAGGGCCTCCTTTTCCCACACTCCATTCAGCTTCGTGCCACTCACCATCCCGGAGGTTGAAAATATCATCTGTAACTTAAAACCCTCCAACTGCCAAGGTGACTCTTGTCCTGCACCTATCATCAAGGGATCGGCACATGACCTTGCTCCTTTTATAAGCACCTTCATCAACTCCTCGTTGCAATCTGGAATGATCCCTAATAATCTGAAGGACGCCTGGGTCATCCCTCTTCTAAATAAACCGACTCTAGACCCTGAGATACCAACCACCTACAGACCTATCGCTACTGTCCCGTTCCTTCTAAAAATATTAGACAGAGCAGCATACTCACAGATACAGAACTATCTGGAAACAAACAATCTCCTCGGTACAAGACAATCTGGTTTTAGACCTAAGCACGGGACAGAAACAGCCCTTTTAGACCTCAAAACTGAAATTGAGGACCTAAAAGACAATAGCAAATTGGCCCTTCTACTCTTACTGGACCTATCTGCAGCTTTCGATTTGGTCAATCACCAAATCCTCTGTCAGCATCTGAAATCTGCTGCCCACTTCTCTAATTGGATTAGGTCATTCCTAGAAAATAGGCACATGAGAGTATTTTCACCTACTTCCTCGGCAGATCCTACGTCAGTCCCCTGCGGAGTCCCTCAAGGGTCCTGTGTATCCCCCACACTCTACAATGTATTCACCAAACCTTTGTTTGATGTGCTAGACTATCTGGGCGTCACCTTTACTAATTATGCTGATGACACCCAGATACTCATTCCCATCACTGGTGACTACATTGCAGACTCCAAAGCTCTGAATGACATTTAGCAAGTCATCCAAGCTTGGATGGCCCAACACGAGCTCTGTCTCAATGACGATAAAACAGAGCTCCTCATCTTGGGAACATAACAGAGACTTAATAAGCTGAACCCATTGTTAAGCTCTTTCAATATCAATGGCAATTCCATCAAAGTATCCAAAGATACCAAAACTCTAGGAATCTACCTAGATTCCACACTCTCCCTATCTAGACTAACACAGTTGTCGCTTCCTCACTACTCAGAATTGCATCACTCTTGCCAGGACGCTGGTTATGCCCAAATTGGACTATTGTAATGCACTGTACCAAGGCACCAACCAGCGCAACCTCAACAAACTCCAGATCACCCAAAACAGTGCCATCAGAGTGGCCCTCAACATCCCTAGATCAGCTCACATCTCAGAAACTAGGAAGAACCTTCACTGGCTCTCAGTCACCCAAAGGATATCATTGAAAGCGCTGGCCCTTACTTACAAATGTGTAAACAACCAGGCCCCCCATCTACCTAGCCTCGCGTTTCACTCAGTACATTACATCTCGGTCACTTAGATCCGCCCAAACTCAAGGCCTCACGATCCCCAGATATAAGCTTCAAACAGCCAGAGCTGTTAGCTTCCCAGTCCTGGCTGCTAAACTCTGAAACACTTTGCCACTTACCATTAGAAATCTACCATCACTGAACTTATTCAAACACAAAGCCAATCTATGGCTAGCCACCACACATGACCAATTGTCCTCTTGAACATTTGAACACCATGATTTTCTGTATGCCCGTTGGGACTTTGCACCGTTCTTGCACTCTACTGCTCTTGTTGATGCATATGATGGATTGTAATGTTCACTGTAACTCTGCCACTATTGTAATTACACTTTTGAATATATGTCATTCTTGTAATTACTGTTTGAAGATGTGCACCCGGTTGCCCTCAGGCCTGGCAGCGCTATACAAATAAACAAATACAAATGGCTATTGGGCATCATGGTTATGATCAACTAAAGGTAAATAACAATCTTTCCAGTGTACAGATTTTAGCACACTTCCCAGGTGTTGTGGTGAATTCAGCATGATAACCTATGGGGGTAGCGGGCCACTAGGGACTGGCTGGACTGACCGCTACCAGATGTACCCCTCCCAGGGCAGGCAAGATAGGATCCTAGGCCTTGGGTTACATGACTCTCACCAACCTTTGCATCAGGGTTCCTTCTTCTTTTCCCGGTCTTCCTTAAATCAAGAGCAGAGGATTCACAATAGGCCTCTCTTATTTGCCTCAGGAAACCGTATTCACAACATGTCAATCTCTTAGGCCTTGGGTTACAGGACTCCCAGTAGTCCTCTGATAAGCAGCATTTATAACAGGCCTCTCTCCTAGGCATTGAATCAGGGGAGGGTGATTTTTGTACCACAACACGCAGGCAGAGACCCTTCACACTAGCCTTTGCAGCCCCACTCCCCATTTCTATATACCTCACCCAAACATACCATCTACACTTTAGCAGAGAAAAAAGAGTGGCAAAATATGCAGTAAAAATCCTTTTGGGGGAAAATGACATCTGACAAAAAGGGATAATCCTGAAAACCCAACCAGGAATAAGTTGCTTATTAAAATTGATTTTTAGAATCAGCCTAATAGACAGATTCTGAGTGGCCACACTATTCTGGTGAACATGTATAGACAGTATTGTCTTGCCAAACTATCTGGTTAGTGTGACTGAGCAACAAGGGTTACTCCTAGGATATGTGAGAGTGGTGAAGGGTTAAGACTGAGCACTCAACACAAGTTAGGGAGAATGTATAAACATGCAGTTATTTATGTAGGCATTTGACAAACTCTTAGCAATGAAAAACCACAAGTAATACCTTCACTATTACTATTATTAAAACACACCAATATCTTCACTACTATTATACGCACACTCACTTTTGGTGTGCTTCACTAAGAGCACAAACACTGTTCATTTCAAAAACAGTTATATCAGTATCCGAATAATGTAAGATACCAAAGTAAGTGAATAAAAAGTACCAGGTAAGCAGTCATCAGTTAGAGAACCAATATGTGAAAAATTAAGAAACACCATACTAAAGGGTGCGGAGGAGGGTAGAAGACCGGAAGGTCGATGGATTGCGACATGTGGAATTCTGAGACAACCTTGGGAAGGAAGCTGGGCCTTACCCTGAGTGAAACCTTTTCTCGCAAAAACACAGGAAGGTTGGCTTACAGCATAAGTCTTGTAGCTCACTGACCCGCCTAGCGGATGTAAAAGCCACCAAAAAGGCTGTTTTCTAAGAGAAGTCTTAAAGGAATGGTTTGGTCTGAAAATAGTATTGGCCAAAAAGATAGCCAATAATAAAACAAATAGCTAAAATATATATTTTTTTAAAGTCCCTATGCAAAGTTTTGAGCAAATGAAGCTCAAACTTTAGAAATTGCAAGCACTAGGGGGCATCCATTTTTTGAAATGGATGCTGCCTGTGCTTTCGTTTGCAGCACTAATGAAGCAAAAGCCAACCAGGTGTAGTAAACAAAAGCTACCACTGGGTGGCTTTTGCTTCACTGGTGCTGGACTCGGTGGACGGGGACCAGAGACTACAGGCAGGAAAGCTGCAGCTGCATCTCAGTAAGTGCCATTTTCTTTTTAAAATAAGCACTAGCTGCAGGTTTTTTTCTAAGTTTTCCAGGCTGAAGGCCCGGAAAACTTAGAAATAAAACCGCAGCTTTTAAAAAGCTGCATTTATGTTTGCGGTAGCTTCAGCTTGGAGCCCCTGGGCTTGGGGAGCACAGAAAACGTAAAATTAAAGTGAAGGCAGCCTCCTCAGCTCTGCTCAGGCTGCAGTAAGCAAAAGCTCCCAGCAGGGGGCTTTTGCTGCTTGTTTAGTGCTGCAAAGCAGAGCCGAGGACGCTGCCTGCAATCACAAAATGGATGCCCCCTAGTTCTTGTAATTTTAAAGGTTGAGCTTCATTTGCCCGAAACTTTCCATAGGGACTTAAAAAAATATATATATTTTAGATATTTGTTTTATTGTTGGCCATCTTTTTGGCCAATAATATTTCTGACCGAACCATTCCTTTAAGGGACATGCATGCATAGGCTCAAAAGGAGCCACCATTAGAAAAGTCATTACCAGATTATGGTCCCAATCCGGGACAACAAAGGGAGTTGGCGGAAACTTATTTACAAGGCCGTTCAGGAATTGTGTCATTACCAGGATCGTAAAAAATGAGCCTTAATCCCGGGATCTCTTAAACAAAAAAAAGGCCACCAAATAACCTTTGACTGTGGTGATCTGAAGGCCTGTTGAGGCCAGTGACAGAAGGAACTCCATCACTGTAGTGGTGGAGCAAGAGATGGGGTCAATCTCACGTTCCCTGCACCACGCCTCAAATCTTCTCCATCTGCACGCGTACAAAGATCTTGTAGACAGTCTGCGTGCAGCCAGCAACACCGCAAGTACTTCCTCAGAGAAGTCCCAATCATATCTCAGCCTCTCAAGTCCCACGCATGCAGGTTGAGGGATTGTGGGGTCTGGTGGAGTATCCAACCTTAGGCCTGGGTTAGGAGATCCAGCCGCCGAGGCATCCAATGAGGTGGACAGCTGGACAGACCCAAGAGGTCGGATTACCATGTTCTCCTCGCTCAGTCCAGGGCCATAAAGATCACGGTCGCTCGAAATCTCTTCCCATTGAACAACGAGAATCGGAGGGAATGCGTAATGGAGAGGGAAGGTCAATCCACCAGAAACACATCCCGCAGTGCACCGTTCACTGGGAATTCCCTCGAGCAAAACTGTTGGCATTTCTTCTTGAACTCTGTGGCAACAGATCCACTGCTGGGGTACCCCAGAGAGCAAAGACCTCCTCTAGGACTTCCTGGCAGCTCAATCGAGTAGGGTTTTGGGTTGCATTTTTTGCATGCACAACGGGCACCCATCAGTTCTGTGACCCGTGCCGAGGCACCGGAGACACAACTTGGGTGGGTCAGTGATGGACATCTTGATACCACAATCGGAACACTGCTTGAAACCCAACACTCGAGCGACTGACATCTCGCGTCGAGGAAATGAAAAAAGCACAAAAGTTTTCTGATGAAAACAGAGTGAGTCAAAGACTCGCCTGTGTTCCGAAACAGAGTGTTAGCACGCGGAAAAAAGGAATTGAGGTGTGGGGCGTAGTGACAATGTATTTTTACGACACCTGACACACGTCTGGAGCCGATGACCAGATGCAGAGCAAGATGGATTGATGGTTGAGTCAAGGTCCACTACGCCCCCTGTCCAAATAATGTCTGAAGCAGCAGAGCTGGAAGGAATATCTATCGGAGGAGAAAAGCAAACCATTGAATGGTTGTTCCCATCCGACCAGGGGTAAAAGGACCGATGAAGGACTTCTGGAGATCAGCAAAGGAGCAAGGCTTCGCCGGGACGGTTGAGGAAAGCAATGCTGGCTGGCTTCCAACAATGAGCTTAGGTCTTTAGCAGGATGTTCCTCTTCGTTGGATCCAACAACGATCTGAAGAATGGCTACATAAGTACCCCCTTTTATGCAGGATTCGAGCTGAATTTGCCCCCTAGCCCACCAATAATAAGGATCAGCACCATTCAAACTGACAGGAATTGTCCAATCCTGGAAATGCACCTGACCACCACATCTGCCCAGCAGCAGAGACACTATCATGAATATGGACTGGGGCCAGGTAGTGCCAGTATCCACATCCAGCCACAAACAGATACTGCCACTTTGCCACAGAAAGTTGTAGCTTTCCCCGGGAAAGGGCTTGCCATACATAGCAAATGTTGTCCTGTGAGGGAAGGAAGAAAGCCAAACTACAAGAGGGTGGGGGTGCAGAAGGAGAAGACTGACTCACAGGTGGCATGATTATTGATATAGACTTATCATTCCAAAAACAAATGGAAAACCTAACTTTCCCTTTCTCTAAGAGGGGATTCCCTGCCTCAACTAAAACACTAATGGTTCGGTCAGAATGTCCGTTGCAAGGGTGTGGAAGGAGGAGACAGACACACAGGTGGCATGATTGTTGCTTACGACTTTTATTCAGTGAAAATAAAGGAGGACAACTCTCAACTATCCCTAACTGTAAGAGGGGTTTCCCTGCCTTAACTTATTACTAAGGACATGTCTAACAAAAAGTCCACTGTCCTGTGTCCAAACCTATTTCCTTCCCTTACACTTCTAACTAAAGAAAAAAGGTTAGTAAGTCTCTTTACTGTAGAAGAATGGCTCTGTTTTTCTGCAAAGCAGACTACTATGCCATTAGTCTGGAGGGACTATTTTCTGAGGGAATAACTCCCTTCTCCAGGTTGTGGTTCCTTTCAAAAGGCACCACACAAAGTTCCAGATTATAAAATTCACAAAATAAGAAAAGTTCCAACTCAAAACCGTAATGTCAAGAGGATGATTCCCCTCCCTTTGGCCTTTCTCAGGCTACTTGCAATGCAAAAGGCACCACACAAAGTTCCAGATTGTAAAGTCTTCGTTCACATAATAAGTAAAGTTCCAACTCAAAAGCGTAATGTCAAGAGGATGATTCCCCTCCCCTTGGCCTTTCTCAGGCTACTTGCAATGCAAAAGGCACCACACAAAGTTCCAGATTGTAAAGTCTTCGTTCACATAACAAGTAAAGTTCCAACTCAAAACCGTGATGCCAAGAGAACGACTGCTCTCCCTTTGCCCTTTTCTCAGGCTTCTTGCAAAGGTCACAATACCAGGGGAATGACTCCCTTCCCATGGTCTCTCTCAAGCTTCTCGCAATGCCATGAGAATGTTTCCATTCCCTTGGCTTTGGTCACAATGTTCACAAAGGTGGGGGAATGTCTCCCTTCACTGGCCTTTCTCATGCCTTTCCTGGCAGTTCAACAAGGGTGGGAGAATGTCTCCCTTCCCTGGCCTTTCTCAGGCCTTTCTAGGCAGTTCAACAAAGGTGGGGGAATGTCTCCCATCCCGGCCTTTCTCAGGCCTTTTTTGGTAGTTCAACAAAGATGGCTCAACAGGCAATCTTGGCATATTCCCCTGCCAGGTACTGCCTTGGGTCCCAGACCGCCTTCTATTTGGTGTTTCTTGTTTGGGTCCTATATCCCGTTAATATGGTTGGAGCCCTTTCAATGGCTCTGTTAGGGAGAATTCTCTGTATAGGCTAATTTCCCAAACCTAGTGAGTCCCCCAGCAGCTTTGCTGGATTTTTGGGGTTTATTTTTTTCTCTTGCCAAGAGTGAGACTCTTTTTCTCCCACTCTTAGGCATGATTTGAGAATGTCCTTTGACTTTGTAATGTGTTTAATGGCTATGGGGTCTTTTACTCCATAGGGCTTCATGTGTTTTTGGGATGTGTGTTACACAGCACCCTCAGTGCAGTAACACAGGGGTGTCATAGTGACCTCCAAACATAGACTGCATACCCTGGGACTGACTACTGTCTCCCAGGGCATGTAAAGTCACCATTGACTTTACTAGCCTTAAATTGTGAACAGAACCAGTACAAACCATCATATTGTGGAAGTACTGGTAGGGGTAATTAGATTGCCCCTGGGTCTGTTTTTCGAGGGGGCAATGTGCAGTCCCCCCTCGTCGAGTTTCTGGCTGGTGGCAGTGGTTACCACGCGAAATATTCCACCGGAATATTTCCTATGGGATTTTCCCATTCATTTTAAACACACCACTTTTTTGGTGCAATGTTAAAGACACCGCCGCGTTATTTATTTAATATTTATTCCCCGGTTGGGTCTTTTTGCCAGGACTCGATTTTAAAATGGCGTTTGTGTTCGACTCTCTAACTCCAACCCAAGTTGAGCCCTTTGTTCCACTTTTTGGCTGGATTCTGCACAGAAGCCTCCAAAAGTGGTGCCACTCTGTCTGGGTCTGAGCCGCCCGGCTCCCCACTTAGCATGTTTGAGTGACAGCTAGGACTGATGAATGGGGGTTTTCTGCATAAAAGCAGGGCTTTGGGGACTGGAACTTCAGAAGTCGCCACAGGACCTAAAGAATCCGAAGAGGGAGAAGCTGAGCCGACCTGCAACGATGACACGACCGGTGGAGCCCTGCTGAACCGACTCACCACTTCCCAACGACGGAGAAGATCTTCTTCCTGGAGAGTCTTCTTCCTTTGAACTGGTGGGGTTAACCAGTTTGCCCTCTTTTCGCCTTCCTGGATAGTCTTGTGGTCGAATCGCCCATGCCAAGCACCCCGGCGGCCGGATAGCCACGCTTCACCACTACCGCGAATAAAGGGGTAGTACCTTTTAACCGGGAAACTCCGCGGCTGGTTTCTTCCCTGGCAGTGCAACGACCTCCAGCTTTCCTCCACGTCGAGATCTTCTCTTCCCCTGGACGAAGCACCGACTTGCACCCGCTGCCAGGGACAGCTGCCCCCGCTGGAGCTTTCTCACCATTTCAGGTACTGTGTCCCGCCTGGTCTCCCTTGCAACAGACTGTTCAAGGTGTCCCGTAAATCCTTGACTCTCTATCCTGGGGTGACCTGGGACCTGTTAACTAACTTTTATGAACTGATCCAACTCCTTTTGAACTATCTGCAAAGACTTTTAAAGTGTACTTCAACTGTGTGATCTTGGGCACATTCCGCCTTGGTCTCTCCAAAAAGTGGGCCTGGCCTATGAACTTTCTTTCTCTACAGTAGATTCTGTCTTTCTCGACTTGCTGTGGTTCTTTTAAAAGTGTTGGTATTGTGTGCTTTTCTAATTCTGCCTTTTCCCTCCCTTTTTAAATAATTATTGGAGTGCTATCTTGGTTAAGCGCTCACCTCTGTATTTGATAATAAGTGGTGTTCTTTTCCTAAGACTTGTTGAATAATTAATCAGGGAGGTGTATATATTTCTAATGACTGTGTTTGAACTTGCTTGACATATTAGTGCCAGTGTATTTTTTTACAAGTGTGTTTTTAAGTAAATAATTATATACTTTTATACCCAAACTCTGGTCAGCGTTTGCTTGTGCTACTGTATTTTTGTACCTAATGTGTATACTCTATATACTGCCTAACTCTTCTTGAGAGAAGTCTGACTGCTCAGCCACAGCTACCAGGTAAATCTGGGTGCTACAGACTGCTACCAATTGGGTTTACTGCCAACACCTGTAGTCTTAAACTTTTTGCAGTGGTCCCTAAGGGAACTGCACAGGTTTCTGCCTAACAGGCTCGACATGCAGTCCTGGTATACTCCCCTCAAAGGTACTGCATTGCGTACCAGACCCCTTCTATTTTGTTTCTCTTGTTTGGGTCCCAGACCCCTTCTATTTGATTTCTCTCATTTGGGTCCCTGACCGTGTAATGGTAGTTTCTGTTGCTTGGGTCATAGACCCCTTTATGTACCTCGTTGTCAGGCTCCAGAGCCGTGTCATCGGTCTCAGGCTTCTACGAGTCTCCCAACAGCTTTTCTCAGCCTCATTTGAAGTTTGGGGTGCCTCCTAAGCAGCTCTGCGGCACTCGGAGTTGGGGTGTGCGTTGCTGTTCGGCGGCGTCACACAGTGTTCTCCCGCACCAGGTTCTCTTTCTCCTGCTGGTCTCAGTCTGCCCATCCTCAACAGAGCAGGTAGGGTGCCACCCTCCTGGGTATTGAGGACGACCGCCACGCGCCAGCCCGCCATCGGACCTTCAGCTAAACTCCTACAGACCATGGAAATGGACCACAGTAGGTCCCAAAATATCCAAGAAGGGGGAACACCAACTACCCCTCTCAGGGGCCACACAGCAGGAAGAGATCAAGAAAAGAACAAACCACCCAACAACACTCCCAGCTGAATACGTAGAATGGCGAGGGTCCACATCTCAACATCTCGGCTGGGGAGGGTGCAAGTCCAGTTCAGTTACGTTAAAGTTGTACATGAAAGGCCTACAGAGGCCCTGTGTGAAGGGGACGGGGGTCCTACTCTTGGAATGGGTTTGGGAGAACACACACTGGGAAAACCTGGGACTACTCAAGGATTCAACTCTCGAGACACAGATTCGAGGGGGGCTAATTGCCAGTTGAATTCACCTAGAGATGGGGGGTGGGAGCCTAACGAGGGGGTGGAGGGGAAGGTCCGGGAAGACGGGAAATCCACGGTAGAGGGGGCAAGAGGGAGACGAAAGAACCAAAGGGGCAGCCCCAGATCTGCCCCGAAAGCCACACAATTACAAGAGGAGAACACATGCGACAATGGGTAGCAGCAATAACCTAAAGACTATATCCCTAAACGTTAACGGCCTGAATTCCCCAATCAAAAGGAAAAGAATAGAGACATACCTAAGAAGGGAACACCGGACACAGTAACGTTACAGGAAACGCATGTCCACATTAGGGACACAAGAAGGATCAAGTTCTGGGGCTACACAAGACTCTTCCAAGCCCCCCCAACCCAATAAGAAAAGAGGGGTACTCCTGGCCCTGAAAAACAGGCTAGACCTGTACCTGCCTGGGACAGACGCCGATGAGCAGGGGAGGTACCTAGCAGTAGCACTGACGGGGAGAGGGGAAGCCTAAACAGTAGCGACATTATACACCCCCAACACAGGCCAGGACGCATTCGTCCAAAAAGCTCTGACCAGGCTTGAGAAATTTGCAAAGATTCCCATTATTTTAACAGGGGACTTCAGCATAGCGTGGGACCCCACCAAGGACAGAAGCAATAAACACCCAGGAGCACAGGGGATACCATCAGGTGAGCTCAGGGGAATAATTCATGATCTAGCCCTGGTGGACGCATGGAGGGAGATAGAGGGTGACAAGCGGGGTTTACCTTCTATTTGCATGCCCATTGCATGCACTCAAGGATAGACTATGAATGGCTCTCCAGAGGTCTCCTGAGTCGTACAAGAGGGATTACGGTCGGCACAATCATACAGTCTGAACATGTGCCCATAATCCTAAACATAAAAAGAAACCAGAGTCCAGCTGGTTTGTGGAAATGGCATTACCCGGCCACCCTATTTAAAGATGAGACACTAGTCCAAAAAATCACGGGAGAGATAGAGGCTTTCTTTGAGATCAACAGGGTCGAAGAAACGACCCCGCAGACCAGATGAGACGCCTTCAAGGCAACAATAAGGGGACAGATCATCGCCATCAAAACAAGAAGGGATAGGGAATTCAGGCTAGAGGAAGCCCGTCGAGGCTAAACTGAAGGAGATAATGTCAAGGATGGGGACGTCCCTGAGCGCAGACACCAAAAGGGAGTATAGAGCCATAAAAGGCAAATTACACTTAATACAAACGAGGGCGGCGGAACGTAACCTACTGGCCCTGAGACAAAAATACTACAGAAAAGCAAACAAGTCAGACCGATTACTGGCCAGACTACTGAGGAGGGAAGAAAAAGACAAAACCATACTGAAATTGAAAGTTAACAGGGATAAGACTAGTGCCAAGCAAGGACACCGAGAGAGCGTTTGTCCAATTCTACTCCAAGCTCTATGGGTCAGATAATCCGCTACCAACACAACAGGAATCCTATATAGAAAATATAAATCTGGTGCACATAACGGAGCGGGAAATGGAGACCCTGGAGCAGGACATAACCAGTGAAGAAATTCGGGCAGCAATAAAAACGTTGCCGAGTAATAAATCCCCAGGCCCAGACGGCTTCCCCGCTGAGTTCTACAAAACCCACAGGGAAACTTTAATGCCCAACCTGACCGAACTGTTCAATCAGATTGGTCAAGATAGGGCCATCTGAAAGTTAATGGAGGAGGCAAAGGAGGTCCTCATCCCCAAAAAAAAGAAGGACCCCACAGAGTGAGGATCCTACCGCCCAATTGCCCTAATCAACGTCGACATCAAAATCCACGCAAAAATCCTACCAGCTAGGCTCGTCCAAATTCTTCCCCGGCTGGTCCAACCAGACCAATCAGGCTTCGTTAGGGGATGACAAACTGGGGATAACGTTAGGAGAATAGTGCACCTAATCGAAAAAGCACACAAAAAGGGATTCCCAGCACTCCTAATGGCCTTAGACGCTGAGAAAGCTTTTGCCCACAGGGTGGAGTGGGGATTCCTGTTTGCAACCATGGTAAATATGGGATTTGGCAACACATTTATGAACAGGGTAAGGGCCAACTACCAGCACCCGCTACTCAGATTATGGATAAATGGTCAGATCTCGGACCTAGTAGTGGTCCAGCGGGGCACCAAGCAGGGCTGCCCACTGTCTCCCATACACTACGCAATACATTTAGAAAACATCCTAGGAGCAATTAGAGCCAACGAGGATATAGTGGGAATCACACAGATGATATCCTCTTAACGCTCGCCCAACCAGACCTCTCCCTGGGGGCGATAGGAAAGGAACTTCAACAGTTCAGGGAGGTGGCCAGGCAGAAAAATGTAAGCAAACAAGTCAGAGGTCCTCAACCTCATGCTCCCGAAGGAAGGTGTACAAGACCTGAAGAGGGGCTTCTCTTACAGATGGGTAGAATACGCTATAACCTATTTAGGAATCAAATTGGCCAAATCAGTGGAGCAATTATATCAAGCAAACTATCCGCCCCTCCTAGAAAAGCTCAAGACTAAACTGATAGACTGGGGCCCCCTATCCATAACTTGGCTAGGCCGCATAAATGTCCTAAAAATGGTGGTACTGCCCCAAATATTTTTTTTTTTTTAGATTATAATTTTATAACAGGTAACATAAAGCAACAACACAACAAAAATCTAAACATAAACTAGTGGTACTGCTTGCGGGCAGTCTCTCACAATTACGATATTCATGGCGCTTGCACTTCTCTGTATGCGCAATTCACGGGTATTCCTTGTCCAGCTGTATGTTCGTTCTCCCAACCTCATGAGTGTAAGGACCACACCCTCGGCTGGTTAGGCACTTTCATTAGATCGTCCCACCTGGTCCGTCAGGTACGGGACCACACTTTCTGACCCCACCGGGTCCCCAGACTCAGAGTCCACTCTAGATCCCAGCATTTCCTGTAGAAGTGTGTTCAAAGCCAACAACTTGTCACTATTTTCCCTCAACCCTCTTTGTATTGCTCTGGTACATACTACTGTCTCTGCCAATGCCCAACGATTCAGGTCGGCCCACCATGCTTCTATCCTGGTCCCTGTGTCGGATTTCCACACCATGGCAATCCGGCGCTTCGCCAGGATGTAGATCAAGTCCTTCATCTTGGCTATGTGTGTCCGTTGTGCTTCCCCTCATGGGAATAGTCCCAACAGGTAGCTTTCTGATGCCCATTGTTGCATTTGCACTCCACCCTTGGTCGCTTTTGTCTTGATGTCTTCCCAAAATGTTTGTGTTGACGGGCACACCCAAAACATGTGGAGCATGTCTGCATTTTCTGTGGCACATCGTGGGCAGGTTTGAATATCCTTGTTCCCTATTTTGGATAGTCTCTGTGGGGTAAGGTACGCTCTGTGGGTGACGTAGAGCTGTGTCTGCTTGAATTTCGCGTCCCTCGAGACGTCTTTGTGTATCTTAGGACCCTCGAACATTCCAGGTCCGTAAAGGGACCCTGGAGTTCCAACTCCCAATGGTCTCGCACCTGCAGTTTCTTAGTATTGCTGGGTATCATAAGCTGCTCATACAGCCTTGATGTTGTGTGTCCTCCTTCAGAGATGTCCTCCTGTGGTTCCCCGACCTCTGTAAGATCCGGTCACCACCTCTTTATAGTTTGGACCATGCTATGGTGGAGCATAAATTGCCCTTTGTGCATTCCGTTATCTACTGTGAGGGTGTCAAAATCTACCCATTTTCCCTCCTGCCATAAGTCTCCAATTTGTGCCACTCTTTTAACTTCCCAGTGTGTCCTGGTGCTCACAAGTCCCGCTAAGGGGGTCTGCAGGGAGCAGGGGTCTTGGGTTCCTTGCAACCTCCATGCCCTTTTTCATAGTGTTAGACCCAGTTTGAGCAGGGTAGGTAGTCTTTTACATCCAGATGATTTCACGCAAGTAGTAATTCTGCACGGCCGGTTGAAATAGCAATGAGTCTATTGAATCCTCATCCCCCATCCATCGGACCACAAACTTGCAGCTGCCCGCCAAGTAGCATCTTTCATAGTCCAGCACATTGATTCCCCCGGACAGGTAGTCCATTTGGAGAGCATGTACAACTAGTCTGTTCCGCCCTACCCCACAGAGGAATTCTCTCACTATCGTATGCAATTTCTTGAAAAATGTCCCCGGCATATTCTAGGGAATGTTTGTAAAGTAATTAACAGCCAGCGTAGGACCGTCATTTTTAGCAGGGCTGCTCTCCCCATCATCCCCATTGGCAATGTCCTCCAAAACTCCATGGACTTCATCGTTTTTGCTAGGGCCATTTGCGTAGTGCCTGTGTGTGTTTGTGCGGGTTTGTGATAAATGTCTATACATAGGCAGCGGATGGTGCGTGGTGCCCACGTAAGACCCAGGTGTGGCAAGTGGTCTACGGGAAGTGATATGAGTTCTGCAAGGGGGTAAAAGATGGATTTTGCTTTGTTTATGGAGATACCTGATAACTTAGCATAGGCGTGTATCACCTCCAGTAGGTCGGGGAGGTTGTTGCAGGGATTTGTGACAAACAAAAGCATGTCGTCAGCGACAGTGACAGCAGATGTATAACGTTATCTATGCATATCCCTGTGTCAGCATATGTGGCCCGCAGGAAGACCTCCAAGGGGTTCCAGCGCGAGTATGTAGAGCATTGGGGATAGGGGGCAGCCCTGTTTCGTGCCCCTATATATCTTCCACGCTTCAGAGATATGTCTCCCTGTCTTAACTCTAGCCCTGGGGTCTTTATACAGCAACCTTATCCACCCGAGAAAGCCGTTGCCCATACCATAGTGAGCCAGCACCCTGATAAGCTAATTCCAATGTACAGAGTCGAGGGCCTTAACCACGTCTAGAGACGCTATTTCTCTTTTGAGCCTATTGGCAAGGACCGCCGTTAAGATTTTACAGTCCTGATTTATCAATGAAATAGGTCTATAAGAGCCGGAGTCTAGGGGGGGGGGGGTTTGCCTGGTTTTAGGATAGTAATATCAGGGATTTGCACATGCTGTCTGGCAACTGGCCCATTTCAAACGCTTCCCGATATACCTCCAGCAATTTAGTAACTACAGTGGTCTGGTACGCCTTGTAGAACTCTCCAGGTAGCCTGTCGGGTCCTGGGGTCTTGGATGTCGGGAGGCTGTCTATTACCACTTCCACTTCATCTACCGTTAAGGAGGCCTCAAGCATCTGTGCATGTTCTATATCTAATTTTGGGAGGTCAGTCAGGTCTAATGCGTCTACAATATCTGAGCTATGTGCCTCGCGAGTGCCCGGGTATAGAATTCTGAAAAAACTTGGTTTATACCCCCTTGGGTCCTAACCTCTTCACAGGCCTCATTATTGATCGCATTGATCGGGACTTTCTTAGTCTCCTGTTTGGTTAGCCAAGCCAGAAGCCTCCCTGGTTTGTCCCCTTCAGCGTGTAATCTCTACGTATATTTCACACAGTTTAAATTTACATATTTCTCCCAGGTTGCTTTGCACCGTATCCTGAGCGATATCAATTCAGATACCTTCCCCCGCTTTTTTTGCCTGTGATCCCATCCTCTCTATTTCCCATTCAATGTCCCCAAGTTCTTTCATAACCCTCCCTTTAAGCCCCACCTACTTCCCAATTGCTGCACCTATAACTACTACCTTAAAGGCGTCCCTCTCCATTGCCGATCTGTGTACTCTGCCTGTGTTGAGGTGGAAGTATTCATGTATTGTGTCCTGCAGATGCCCAAGGACCTCCCCCTCCAACAGAGTTACCGCCCTAAGTCTCCATGTCGGTATAGGGGCCCTCCTATATGTATATGCCTATGTTGCCGTCACCAGGGTATGATCTGAGAGTGTTCTTGCTCTATGCTGCGCACCAGTGTATTCCCCTAGTGTCTCAACCAGTAAAGAGGCAGTTATGCGTGTAAACGTACCATGTGGAGAGCTGTAATAGGTATATCCCCGTCTGTCTGGATGCAGCTTTCTCCAAACGTCGACCAGATTTAGTTGCTCCAAAATCCTCCAGAGTGCTTTCGCCGGTGGAGCCGGCTTACTGTATTTGTTGTCCGATCAGTCTAGGAGTGGGTCCATGGTGCAGTTGAAATCACCTGCCCAGAATGCTGCCTCTATATGGGGCTAGCTGTGTTGCTAGCTTTTGGAAGAACGTCGTTGCATCCTGGTTCGGGGTGTATGCGCTGGCCAGGCACACCTCTTTATCTTCCAGCATCCCATGGACCAGCACCCACCTGCCTTCCCTGTCCTGTTACTGGGTGAGCAGCTGGAATGGGACCCCCAGAGCTATCCACGTTAGCACCCCTCTGGCATAGGTAGAATAGGTTGAGCTGAACATTTGTCCACCCCACTTGGCCGCTATCTTGGATTGCTTTAGTCTTGTCAGGTGGGTTTCCTGGAGCAAAGCTATTTTAACCCTTGATTTATTCAGCCAGGTATCCACCCGCAACCTCTTGACATATGCATTCAGCCCCCGACATTCCAGGTCGCTATCAGGAGATCTTCTGTGTTCTTATCACTTTGTCTTGTGTGGGCCCTTCCGTTCCCACGGGCCTTCACCTGCTCTCCTGCCTTGCTCTGGGTGCTCCTCTTGATGTTGGGCATCGCACTTGCCGTGCCGGTCAGTATCCAAATGCCCCCAATTTCCTCATGGGTCCAGTGACGTGCTCCCAGTTGGATTGCATATTGCACAGCGCTCGTTTTGCTACCCTCGCAGCCCATCTGTTTGTTGCACCGCCATTCCATCTCATCTGTAGAAAATGTCCTCCCCTTCTTGTGCCTCTTTCTAAACAGAAAACATAAACCGCAAACAAACACCCAGCCACCCTCCCCCCGCTCGGGCACCGCTGATTCTCTTGCACTACCCTCCTAGGTGGGGCAGGCCCGCCGCAGCGTGATGCCTTAAAACTGGCATCTGAACTAATGTAACTCAATGGGGTTCCATGTCCTGACGTCTTCTGCAGCAGAACTAAGGTTCATCGCTCCATTATTTATATTACCGCTGGCCTTCATCGCATCAATGGCATCTAAATGTTATTTCTGGTGTGGTTGGCACATTTTATCACTGGGGAGGGTTCTCATTATTAACATTTCTGGCTCCCCGTTGGAGGATGCCCTGCTGGTCTATTCATGTGTGGGCCTCCTCCGTCGTTTCAAAGAAGTACGATCTGCCTTCTCGTATCACCTTCAGTTTGGCGGGGTACAGCAGCATATAGTGTATGTTTGCTAATCTGAGGCATTCTTTAGACGCTGTCTCTGGACCAGAGCCGTATAGTCTGGGTAGATTGTTATCCTGGAGGAGTTCCTGGTAATCACCCTCTCCCCCCGCTTCTCTTGAGAATGTTAATATTTTCACCCGGTCTTTCAAATTCATGATCTTGGCGATCATTGATCTTGGGGGGGCCCCAGTCTGTGGTTTCCTGATCAGGGCCCTGCAGGCTCTCTCCACCACGAAGCCTTGGGACAGGACCCCTGCCCCAATCTCCTGCAGCAGGAGATTCTCAACGTAGTCCGTGGGGTTCCTGCCCTCCTTTCCCTCTGGCAGTCCAACAATCCAGACGTTATTTCTTCGAGCCCCCCCATCTGCATCTTCTGTCCTGCGCTGAAGGATCTGCACCCTTTGTAGTACATCTGACATTTGGGACTGGGTGGCAGCAATATCAGTGGTGTTGATCTATACCTACTGTTCCGCCGTGCCCACTCGGTCTGCCAGGGTCCTTACGTCCTGTCGAAGAAGGCTCATATCTACCATCATCGCATCCAACTTGATCTCCAGGGACGCCCTCAAGGCCACTATAGCCTGCAGTATGGGACCCTCTCCGCTGCCTCCCTCATGTTACTCAGAGCTGCTCGCAGCCATGTTGGTATCCGACGTGGCAGGTTGGGTTTTTCGTGCTTCTTGGAAAAGGAATCCATGCTAGACTGTTTGCCTCTAGCGCCTTTTGATTTGTCTGGCATTCTTCTCCTCGGCCTTTATACCGGCCTCGGTGCTGCCCCAGTACCAGGGGTGCAATCTCTTACTCCTGCCGATGCCATCACGTGGTTGTGAATAGAAATTCTCTTCTGTGAGTTATATGGCGTCTTGCAAGAGTTTGTAGCATGGGGTTTTAGATGATCAATTCCATGTGAGGGAGGGGTCATGCCCTCTTCGATTTCTTGTGGGCTTAGAGGTCCGGTTGTCGTGTCGTCACACCTTTCCTACCTCTCTCTGAGGTGTGCTGGGGAGTCAGGCTGCACCATGCTTGGTTACTATGGGTTAGTGTCCCCCTTTGCAGGTGTTGCCGCCCAGAGTGGGGCGTTCTCTCCTTCCTCACTTTTGCAGCTGGTATCTGCCTGCTCACATGGAGGGCTTATTCACTGGATGCAGTGTGTTGTATTAGCCCGGCAGTCTTGCGGGTGCAGTTCAAAGGGCCCTATGAAACACTATGGGTTGTGCTCCCAAGGGTTGTGGTCTCCCATGTATCAGCTTAATGTACGTACTTGCCTCAGTTGGTTATTCACTCGACGGGTTCATGATCATATGATATGATATGATATGGCATTTGTAACGCGCCTATACACAAGTGTTTCAAGGCGCGACGAGGCGGGGGGGACAAGGGGAGACAGACAACGATCCTACTAGGCCAGGTGTCATTCAGATCGCGCAAGTGCAAGGGTAGAGGGGAAGGGAAAAGTGCAGGGGGGGGGAAGGTAGAGGGAAAAGTGCAGTGCAGGGTTATATCATACAGGATAAATAACAAAGGACAGCTGGTGGCAAGTGCGAGGTAAGTGCAGACAAGTACTGGGAAGGGGGGCTGTAGGGATACAGACACAGTCCCGCAGTGCAGGGGTTGCCAGGGAGGCAGTGCAGGGGAGAGTGGCTGGGCCAAGGACCAAGAACGGTGAGTGGCCCAGTTGCAGATTCAGTGCAGTTTCAGTAATTTTAGCGGGGGAGAGGGGGAAGAGAAAGCAGAGGCAAAGAGGAAGGTTTTGAGGTGCTTCCGGAACCGGAGATGGTTCTCCTCAAGTTTCAGGGAGGCAGGAAGGCTGTCCCAGAGGGAGGCCCCTGCAGCGGAGTCAAGATCTGCCCCCAACTCGTTGTTTCGAGAAGCGGCTGATCCTGAGGGAGTTGGAGGCGGATGAGCGAAGAGCACGAGAAGGAAGATATTTAGGAAGAGAGAGTTGAAGGTATTTTGGCCCAAGACCCCAGACGGCCTTGTGGTCAATGCAAAGGGTTTTGAACTTGATCATCGCAGTCACTGGGAGGCAGTGTAGTTATTTCAGTCCTGGAGAGATACAGTCCCTGGGCTTGAGGCCAAGGACAAGTCTCACAGTCCTGTTCTGGATGAGTTGCAAAGGGCGGAGAGTAGAGGCGAGCAGATTTAGGTAGAGGCTGTTACAGTAGTCCAGCTTTGAGAGAACCAGGGCTCTAGAGACAATGAGCTTCTGGGGGAAGGAAAGGAAAGGAAGGATACCTCTGAGGAGGTGTAGTTGGTAGTGTGACTTCTTAGAGACGTCGGATATGTGAGGAGAGAAGGAGAGTGTGGAGTCGAAGATGACCCCGAGGTTTTTTGCCTTGCAGGTAGGAGCAGGAAGAGGGCCAAGAGAGGCCGGCCAGAGAGCTGCAGGGAAGGAGGGAGTGGGTGTGCCGATGAGTAGAATCTCAGTCTTACTGGCATTAAGGCAGAGGTCGTTGGCAGTACACCAGTCCTGGATAGCAGAAAGACAGTCAGAGATGAGGGAAGGAGAACAGGAGGCCGAGGGTAGCCTGAAAATGAGCTGGGTATCATCCGCATAGCACTGAAAGTTGGGGCAGAGAGCGGCGATGCAGTGGGCGAGAAGTGCCAGATACTGCGGGTTGATGGGGTTGCCCACCTACCAGTATGTGACCCCGTCTCACCCACGCCGAGCGAGTTAGGGGATGCTGGAGGATTTTAGCAGTGCGCACATATGTTGTGCAGGTTGTCTCAAACTCTCTTCCCCCTTGCTGGTCTCTGAGCTTGCATGAACTAGCAATGGGTTGCAGCGACCCCAGTCCGCCTGACTCGGGCACTGGTTTGGGATCCACGTGGTAAGGTGCGCTGTTGAGGCACAAAGGTTCCAGGTCCTTCAACATTGACTGTTTGAGAAACTACATCAGGTGGGTGCGGGCGCTCCCGGAAGGTTGTGTTCACCCATGTGTTGTCCACCTGTATCTTGCACTTGTGCTCAGGGTTTTGCTCCACTCCCCCAACCCGGGGGGTGGGGGAGGCGAATGGCCACCCTGTGTCTTGGCCAATACCCCAGGTCCACCTGAACCTTACAGTTGCAGTGTCATCTGCCAGTGTTTATCCCCTCCCCCGTACCGGGGTATCCTGGTGCCTGTAGAACACAGCACTGGCAAGCCATCCCAATGGAGTGGAATATTCTAATATTTGTTCTCGCCTCAGTGCAGGGACACCTGATGTTTATTAACCACTGCACCGGCAAGCTGTCGGAATGGACTGCGGCCTCCCAAGTCTTTCAGGCACATGAAGTCGTACCTGATGTCACTCGCACCGTAGATCGCTCCACGCAACGACCGCGCCTGTAGACTGTTGATTATGCCTAGCACGGTCATATGCTGTCTTGTGTCCCAAACAAGTAAAAAAATAAAATACATTAAAAAAAAACTAATCACCTCAGCAGTGTGTTCTTGGTATGGTCCGATGGACCCAAACCAGTGTTCCAGACTGCTACCTCTCTGGTGTGGAATGGCGGCGGATCATGCCCTCCACGTTGCTGGGCACAGCTGAGGTCTATGTGGAGATACGACCCCCTCCGGCGCTCCCCAATATACGCCCCTCATCATCACAGGGGCCCACTGGTGCGTGCTGGCCACCCAGGTATTCCCTTCCACCTCAGATGCTGCTATGGTCCACAATCCCACTCGCCAGTCCACTCACGATGGGCCTTGGGTGCCGATGTTGTGCTGGCAGGTGGACAAAGGCTCCTGCGTGGTCACAGCTTCGCTCCGGGTGGCCTTGTCTGCCCACACTGCCTGTCCATAGAGAGCCGCCACTGTTTCTTCCCACCTTATCACGATTGGGGTGGGCAATGCACCGCCACCACCCCGGAGCGGAGGCCACTGCAGCTGCTCGCCACAAGCGGGCTGGTAGCAGTCACTCCCCGCGGGCGTGGGGGGAGAGACACTAAGGTCCGGGGCCTCTCACAAAGCCCAGGCCCTGTGGTCGCCCGGGGTGCCCTCCTCCCAGGCGCAGGGTTGGTCGTCCCACGAGTCTCTCGATGTGCCGCAGTCGAGCCGCCTCTTTGATGCTGGGCTACCGATGATTGCTATCTTGGTGACAGACTATCCACACCGCCGTCTGCCATCCTCAAGTCAGCGTGCTGTGTGCACTTGCTTTCGGTGCGGGCCGGGTGCACCTCGACCCACCGGAGCCCCTGTAATGTTCTGCTGCTCCCGGTGTGCCGGTCGAACACCGTCTGTAGTGCAGCTGTCCTCACTGGTCACAGCCCCGCAGAGGAGTCTCTCGCTAGGTCCCCCACAGCAGCATGGCTTCATGGGCCCACTCGGCAGGTGGCTTGGCTTGCAGCCGCCATTTTGAGATAGACAGTGAGGATCTTCTTCATGCAGTTTTCACCCGTTTAACTCTGCGATTTTCGGCAAAAGTCTCCTCAGCTGTTCCATCGATCTTAATGCGCCTTCTCGTCGTGTTCTGGCTGTGTTATCTAGCGGATTCTGCCAGTTTCAGCTGATTTCAGTATAGGATCTCCAGGAGCTCAGAAGTCGAACAGCCTACCGCATGGCTGCCAAGCCACGGCCCGTACTCCCCCCAACTACTATACTATTTCTCGGTCCTTCCAGTCCACATTCCACCTGCTCTATTCAGATCCATCCAGAAAATGACAAGTACATTTGTGTGGAACAATAAGGCCCTGAGAATAGCAGCTAGAGTCATGAAATTGCCCACTTCGAGAGGGGGAATGGGGGAACCAGACTTTAGGGTCTACTTCCTGGTAGCCCAGATGAGGATTATCCAGGACTGGCAAAACAGAGATCTGGAAAAGATATGGAGGCCAATGGACTGAGCACTAGCAGGGGAAAACCTGGAGTGGATACTTTGGAAACCCAAGCCTGATCGACCGCCCCAAATGCACAGTAGCACCATCCTCTCACTGGTGGGAGACTCACGGGATGAGGCCACGAAGCAGGTACACATCACCTCCTACCCATCCCCATTCACGCCGATATTCGACAACCCACAATTCACCCCAGGACTCAAAGCCTCCACATTCAACAACTGGCAGCAGGGGGGATGTCAAAAGATTAGAGATATGATCGACGGGAATAAAGTCAAACAATTTGACCAATGTAAATCAGACTTCGCCGCGGGTGAGGAGAGGTATCGGTAGGCCCAACTGAGGCACTGGCTACTCCACCCCACCATGAAACAAGCATGGATACGCCAACCCACCCTGTTCGAAAAGTACCTGAACACAGACCCTGGGGATAGTCGGGTGGTAGCGTCCATAGACACGCAAATAAAAGCGGGTGAAGACCTGCGCCCAAAACTCTATATGAAAAAGTGAGAGGAATCCACCGGGAACACAATTGAGGAGAATGAATGGTCAAAGTTATGAGCACACATTCCCAAACTCACGAGATCCCTCCAAGTATGGGACATCTGGGTAAAAATGCTCTTCCAGTGGCAACTAATACCCACAAGACTGCACCAATTGTACCCAGGGGAATCAAAACACTGCTGGAGGGACTTTGGTGGCTAAGGGAACGTGGATCCACATATGGTGGGAGTGCCCCAAAATAGAGGGGGCATACTGGAGGGACGTATACGAGGCGATTGAGCGAGTCCTGGGGGTGAAGGGAGGTGGAAAGAGAGGCTTGGCACTGATGAGCCTAGACAGGACCTTGGAAGAACTTCCTTCGAAACTAGAGCGCAAAGTCTACGTTATCATGATGGTGGGCGCACTGGTACTGGCACAAAAGTGGAAGTCTAAGGACCCCCCATTAGAACATGAATGGGTGGCAAAAAACTGGAACTTTGCAGCCCTGGAGTGGCTCACCGACTCCCTCCAGGGAGACCACAGAAGGTGCCACACAGACTGGGCAAGGTTACTGGAATTCCTACAGGAAGGAGTGAAGCAGGCTTGATGCCCTAGGAACATGCACCTAGTGGGAATAGTGGAGTAGCTGCTGAGGGAACAAGGACAAGGGAGACAACCTGAGGACCGACCAGAAGGTTGCTGCTAAGTACGGACCCACAACAACGAGGAACAGTTTGTTTTATAGAGACACTTGTCGACCATGGACTACCGTCGGACGAAGGGCGGGGGGCACTGCAAAGGGGTGGGGTGGGGGAACAACTAGGGTTGAAATGTTATGTTGTTAAAAAATGCAAATAAAAAGATTACGTTAAAAAAATATATCTTACTTCTTGGTCCAGAAGAATTACTCCCTTCTTCTGGGCTGGTGATAAAAGTTCAACACAACCAGGGAGAATGACTCCCTTCCCCTGGCCTTTCTCTTACTTTGGTTTCACAGTTCAACACAACAGAACACAACCAGGGAGAATGACTCCCTTCACCTGGCCTTTCTCTTACTTTGGAGTCCCAGGCCCAGGATTCCCTGTCTCTAGACTTAGGCAGATTTAGTTCACTCTACTGCCAAAAGGAAGCTGGCTTATGCTTCTCTTGTGGGTGCGGGCCCTAGACCAGTGTTTCTCTAATACCTGGATCTGGCAGACCTGGATTACTCTCCTCCTTACTGTCAAGAAGATGATGACTTGTGCTTCTCACTTCTTGTGGCTGTGGGTCCCAGACCCGTATTTCTCAACAGTTTTGTTCTGGCAGACCATGTTTACTCTCCTGCCAGGTACTGCCACGAAGAGGACTTTTACGGATCTTCTTTTCTGTGTGTGGGTCCCAGACCAGAGTTTCTCTTTCTGCCTCGTCATTCTTAATATTTGTCTCCCAGGGATTCCCTCTTCATCCCTGTTCTGTGGGTCTAGAGCCTTCGCCAAATCTGTTGCAGCCCCACCAACAGCCCTGGCAACCCATTTACTTGTACGGTTCTTGCTGGCATCCTTGGGTCGGTCTTTGGCGCTCCTGGCATTTGTTTCGGGCTTTTCATGTCTGCTCTCGCCCTCTGGTGTGCTGCGGCGGCGGCCACGTAGCATGTGTTTCCTCGCAGGACGCGCACCTTCAATCAACCGTGTGGTTCAGCTTCCTCACACATTTGGATCTCTCCTTTGCCTGCTTTCCAGTTAGTCGGCCCATTCACAGCAGACCAGATTGGGACGCCTCTGCCTTCTCGTCAGCGTACCACTCCAAAGCCTCTTCTGTTCTCTGCACCAAACAGTTTCCACGATCGCGGCTCCTCCAGGGATGGCGGACAGCCGGTTTGCCAAAATGGTAAGTCCTTCTTTTGTTTTTATCGCCAGTGGGCATAGAAAACCAGACTGTTCATTCAAGTTCTCACCATTAATATTCCTTGCTTTACACCTCCTTGTCCCAGTACTTGTTAAGTAGGTCTCCCTAAGGTGGTCACTGCTCTTCCTCGTCTCAGTGGTTACCAAGTTTTTGGACTTGGAGACATACACGCAAGTATGGGATATGGAGTTGGGTTTTATGGGATAGGAAGGTGTGTGTGCGCAGTATGTATGATGGGTTGTAATATCGCGTTCTCCCGAGATGTTCTCCCTGGTCCCCAGACGGTAAGTCACTTCCCATGACATCCTCCTGCTGAGTACCACCCCTAGGGGCACTATCGAGTAGCAGCCTCACCCTCCCTGGCCTCATGGCAAGGGGCGCCCTCTCTGGGAGAAGTGACAGCATCACGGGATTCATCACAATGGCCAAAGGTATCCAAAATATCATGGCACAGCCATTTTACAGTATATGGTACTCTAAAAGGCATTAGGGTAAAATAAAAAAATGCATTAGACAAACATGGAACCACAAAGTTACAAACAACGTTACAGGTACGCAAAATGTCTAGAAGACACTTCACAGAAAGGTGATGCGTGCAATAAACAGAATTTTACATTGGACAACAGTTATCCTGCACTGGTAGTCATAGGGTCTGATCTGCACCCCCAGAACACTTGCCTCCAAAAGTCAGAACAAGTTACAGACAATAGCAACATTTTGAGCTGCCCATTGATGTCTATGGAGGAAAAGCCGAAAAAACACTTAACAGTAGCTTTCAAAGCACCTGACAGAAAATTAGGAAAGTGTTTGGAATGCTGTATGTCATGTCAGTTGTGAGAGGTTGCCAGAAGGCATTGGTGTATTATAGTTACATTGGCAATTAAGGTTATGTTATGTTCAGTTATGTTGGTTTCCAGCAACCAGTGCATTTGAGCTGTACTGCCAGAACATTCCACCCGTGGTACGTTTGGGTTCTCACTGTCAGCATGTTGGAACCTGGAACCATTGGGCGCCTTGGAGCGTTGCAGGGTTCCAGGTTCCAGACAGGGTCAGTTGGTGGCTGGTGGCAGCCGAGGCTGCTGCTTGAGGTCTCCTGTTCTTATTAAGTAAAGTTACTTCTCTTACTCACTTATCACGTCTTCTGTGATTCATGAAATCCTTATCATTGAACGTAACAGAAAGACTATTAACATCCGTTATTGAGGAATAAGCATCATCAAAGAGTACGTAAAGTGTCACCCAAACGGAAACACGTTGGTGTGACGTTTTTAAAGGCTCTAGCAGTTGGAGTTTGGTTTTAGAAATAATAGAGCAGGTAAAGAGAATGGCCAGGTAATCTTACCACTCAATTTCAAGAAGTAAAGATTTGGAAATCCAAAGTATTTCCAAGAGCATGATTAGGAAAGTAGATATTTTGCAGAAGATCAAGATGAGAAACAATAGAAGAGAGAATACACATCAGAATGTAATTAGAAGAAATCAAATCACAGATCGTTTCAAAAGTTGATGTAATAACAGAGGCAACATAAAACAAGCAAACATTCAAAGAATAGAATGGTAGAGTGGCATGTACAAAAAGGACCAAAAATCAGAAATGTAAAATGACATTTAAAAATTGGAGCAACACCACCAGCAGATCACATAGGACGATTAGCCCAGAGAATGATATCATTTTTCAAAAAATGGGAGAACTTGGTAGAAGATCATTTTAAGCAGCTCTCAGTAAAACAGAGAAAGCCAATATCATGATTTAGGGTTAGGTTCTAAATAGTGGGTTTATTTGAAAATGCTGAAATAGTATTTAAGAGGATACACATTTGCTGACTGATGTTAATGGGGCCTGCGGATGAAGCTAAATAGCAAGAGTGGCTACAAATCCTTATTGGAGATTTAAATGAACGTACATGGTTGAATAATATACATGGACACAGAAGAACAGGGAAAGAACCACAATACCATAATAAAAGGACTAAATAAAAAAGGTGAAATAAAAAAATCCAGCAATTATCTAACAAACCCCCATCTTAACTTGACAAGCACTGTATGGGCCTGCACATTATGTCATGTGGGTTTAACGTGAGCTATCTCTGTACTGACAAAAGCTCCCAGGCACTATGTTTTGTGATAGTTTGAGCAGTGTCCAATAGATAGAAAAAAGTAGATTATGGGGGCGCTGTTGCGCAGCGAGCGGATGGAGGTTTAACCTGCCGTTGCTCCGCCGTGACCGGTACTATCCTTATAAAATACACCAGCTTTTCCTCCACGAAATGCAAAATAAAAGCTGGATTCGACAGTTGAAAGTCGGGGACTACTCCTACCTACAATCCTGACCAGAATCGGTGCCCGGGAAGCCAATTGCGGGGCTCATTAAGGGGGACGCGCTGTGGCGGTGCCATTTTGGTGGAACCAACTACGAGGTCAACAGGAAGGCCCGCGCTGAGGCGGGAACCCCTGAATGCATCTGGCGCAGCAGCTGAGGTGTCAGACGAGAACCTTGTGAGTCTTTCCCCTGTGCCTGGGAAACGCTTGTCCTGAGCCAGGTGAAGACTCTACTTCTGAAGCCCGTGGGCAGTACCGGAGCGGCCCCTGACTGACAAAGTGCACCACCAGAGGCAGCTTCGCAATCTGTGGCTGTATGTGGACAGCAGGGACAGGTGCACGCTGTCCCCATTAATGCGCAGGGTGGTTTTGGTGGTCGGCTGGAAAGCTGAGATCCCAAGAGTGCGCGAGGAGGAGGACCTGCCCGCAGGTTACTTAAACATCTGGAAAGGAGAGCTGCGTGAGCGGGTCACATCGAAGGGGCTCAGTGACATTAGGTGAAGCGGGTGGTGCCCTCAGGACGCTATTGGGAATTTTTGGCCCTGAAGCACGCTCAACGACCAGAGCCGGCCAGAGGTCTCTGGATGGCCACCAACTGCTGCTTACCGTAATGCTTCTGCCACATGCAGTAGGAATTTACAGCATAGCCTCCGATGCGAGAATGCAGCACCACTCTACATCTGGGACGACATATGCAGCCCCTCTCTTGCCCCTACTTTAACTGACAATACTCGGCTGCGTGCATTGGCCTCACTGGACCCGTTGAGGCTTTTCTATCTACCTCGGCATGTGCTCTCCCCGGGACCGGTGGTGAGTAGTGCTTTCCCCGATCAGACCCGGTGGCAAGCGCTATATTATTGTAACATAACGCTGCTCCCTAACCAGACTTGTGCACCAGTGACCCGAGAGACATGCATTGGAGGGGACCAGCCACATCCTACTATTAACTGGCCCATCCTACCAATGAGGGACTTCGGTGCCCCGGAGCTGCGTCTACCATAAACACAGTGCAACTGGGCCCCTAAGCTTGAGTGCAGTGGCTGAGGAGCCCACTGATTGTTGACCAACAGGCCTGCATCATCTATTACAGTCATAGCTGGTCATGGAATGTGAACAAGCACCCCCAATATAGGACACTGCTACTAACCTAGTGTACGCTACGTGCAGTGATTGGGGGCCTGTACATACGGATTGGGCTCCTCTTGGACCAGGGTTACGAACCTACGGAACATAGTACCATGACAGGGGTATGGGAGGAGGCAAAAAGACTGGGGCCATGGACAAGTTTGCGACACCCAACGCTCGGGCCAACCGGAGCCCTCGACTAGCTCCCAAACAGAATAGGCGCACCCAGTACAGTCTCCGCCCCCCAACCTCACCCATGTGATGGAGGCTATGGCGAAGGGCTTTTCGGCCGTCCACGAGAAACTAGATGATATCACGGCCAACGTTGCATCCATGAGGACACAGCTGGCCAGAGAAGCTGGACGCATAACGGAAGCCAAATCTAGGATCGGAGCAACGGAAGATAGCATCCAGGACCTCCAAACTACAGTGTCAGCTCTGGTGAAAGACATGAAAGTGGTGAAATCAAAGTGTGATGACCTGGAGTTGCACTCCAGGAGGAACATCAGGATAGTTGGAGGGCCAGAAGATGCCCCGAAGGTAGGTAAGGAGCATGCATTGAAACTCTACTTAGGGAGCTCTTGGGGGCACCAACTCTTTCCCCATTCTTTGCGGTTGAACATGCACACCGAGCACTGGGCCCCAGACCTAAACCTGGCGATTTCCCACAACCTATTATAGCAAAGATTCTGAGCTGTCACAATAGGGATCTCCTTCTCCGTCTGGCCAGGGAAAAGAAGGAATTGCGCCTGGGCTCCCAAATAATCAGACTTTTCCCGGACTTCTCCATACCAGGGCAAAATGAGCAATGCCAGTTTATTGGAGTTAAGAAGCTGTTCCGTAGCAGCAACATTCAATATGCCAAACTGCTGAAATTCCAGTTTCTTGGGAAGATTTATTTCTTCACGGTTCCTGAAGAAGTAGTCAAATTTATCTTAGCACAGATCCCAATCCTGGATGGCCCTGAATGGGGTGACAACACTCCCCCCCCCCCCTAACTGAAGGGACACTCTAGAACTACACTATGTACCATCCTTATTGCTAAGTGAGGTTATGGTAATCACGTATTAACCCGCCAGCACAGAAAAGTGAAAAGTGTACCATACTGTCACAATTGCATTGCGGGTCATGGCAGCAACACCTCACCCCACGGCGGTTGCTAAGGTTAATGGTTTGTCTAGGTACGAGAGGATTGCAGAGTTGGAGAAGGCCGTGTAGAAGGATGGAGGGAGGGAGGGAGGGAGGGAGGGGAGAGTACACTGCTAGGTTGGGGTAGGGGGGCAGCGAGGGTGGGTGTTGGAGGAGGGAGTTTATTGTGTGTATTGGACATATATAAGCGGCTGGACACCGGCTGTGGCTCCAAGCCCCGACACCAAGAAAATGGGGAAAATGTTTGGCTACAGAGTACATGGTTAACGGTAAATACATGGATAGAACAGACATAATATGCAAAGATGGAGTGGGTAAACCAATTGACTCTCCCCTGACAGCAGGATGGAGATTAACCTGATGTCTTGGAATGTTCGGGGGTTGGGAAATTACACCAAGTCACGCAAAATTATGGCATATGCACATAGACATGGGATAAAGGTGGTAGTCCTGTAGGAGAGCCATGCCAAGAAGGGAGCGGCAACTGGTATTGCACCAAACTGGGGAGCAAACAGATTCTTTACTACTTATTCTTCCCAGGCAAGAGGGGTTATGACGATGGTACACAAGTCTGTCAAATTCACACTAAAAAACAAATATATAGACCCCGAGGGGAGATACGTTATACTGCATTGTTTCATGGACGGTACCAAATACCTGTTGGTTAATACGTACAGTCCCAATGTGGACACCCCAGAATTCTTTGACAACGTTGTAACCATTCTGACGGGGGTCATCGGGACTCAGATTATATTGGGGGAGGGCGATATGAACCTGATATGATAGAGGACAGAACTGGGACAGCCCCTAGATCGTCACATGCAGCCCGCAGCTTGTTGTCACACATGAAGTTGTTGGAACCGTGCGATGCATAGAGAACGCTTCATACACAAGAGAAACAATACACATTCTATTCCTCGGTACACATTAGCTCATCACTAATAGACTTATTTTTGGTATTGGACTCATTGGTGGGTAAAATCACGAGTGCCGGGATACAACCTCGTACCCGCTCGGAACACACGCCTCTGACACTGACCTTAGAGATAAGGTCGTTCCCTGACCCCTGAGGCTCCTGGTGCTTTAAATCAGAAGCACTCCTTGCTATTTTGTTTAAGGCAGAGATCTGTGCGAATATAGAAACATACTTCAGCTGCAAGGAACCAGGGGCCACTTCCGCTGCGGTACAGTGGGAGGCGTTTAAAGTATATATTCGCGGCATGTCCATATCCAGGGAAGCAGGTATATTAAAAACAATAAGGAGAGACCTTAGTCGTTCCGGATCTAAACTTAAACTACAACAGGAGTACTCCAACCGGTCGAACCTGGAAATACTACCACAGATACGTGCCGAATTGGAGCTCTTTGAAGCACATTCACTGAGGGAAATACAATACCTTATATGCCCACTGGCAGCCAGGAGATACGGGGTGGGAGCAGAGATTGAAGTGAGCGGCAGCAGTGCCCCTATACTTTTTTAAATTACCTTGTACAGCTCCTATACTTTTATTTTAAAAAGAAAACGTTCCGTAATGGTTTTGTTTTAAAATAAAAGTGTAGGAAGAAGTTGAAACATTCACTTTCAGTGCACTGCACTGAACGTTCCCTTAAACAGCAGGTGCAAATGTTTGGGGGGATGTATTGTGTGGGAGGGGTTGTGGCAATGGGGTTTGTGGGGAGCAGGTGCAGGCCAGCAGGGAACATAGTTCCACTACTACTTTTCGTACACTTCGACCACTGGGTGGGAGAGAGACCGGGAAGAACACTGGCCAGGCTAACTAGAATAGAGGGAGGTTATACTCAGGTAGACTGCATCATTGATGAACTAGGGTCCCACCCAATGGGCAGACGGGGGAGTTCCTGAAGGTATTCCAGAGCTTCTACAGCACCTAGTATGCTGCAGGACCCCGAATGATACCCATGCTCTGCAGTCCCTCCTAGACCCCCATGTCATACCTAAGCCCGCAGCCTAGGGAGGAGATTAACACCGGAGGAAATAATAAAGGTAATAACAAAGGGTAAAGGCTCCGGGCCCTGATGGTCTTGCACATTAGTTTAACCAAAAACATGCAGCCATACTCGGCCCACATCTCCTCAAGGTATGGATGGAGTCCTTAGGGAGTCTATCCTTCCCACCACCCTCCGTGAGGGCAATATAACAGTTCTCTTGAAACCTGGGAAACCGAGCATTGAATGTGGGGCCTCCAGACCGTTATCCCTTATGAATACAGACAAGAAAATCTTTGCTAAGACACTGGCGAATAGGCTTCTCCCCTTCATGCCACACATAATACATGATGACCGGGGGGGGGTCTTCGTCCCGGGCAGATCGACTTCACTGAACATCAGAAGGCTGTTTGGTATAATGTCCACACTTGACCCCAAGGTAGAGGAAGTTGCAGTGGCCTGCTTGGATGCTCAGAAGGCCTTTGAAATGGTCTCGTGGCAATGGACAGTCCTGGGAAAGATGGGACTCGGTCCTTAAATGATTAGATATATTAAATTGCTGTATACATGCTCCACAGCTAGTGTGGTGGTCAATTCCCATAGATCATCACAGTTCACCTTAGGCAGGAGCATAAGGCAGGGATGTCCCCTCTCCCCAATCCTTTTTGCACTGGCCATGGAACCTATGGCCGACATGATTAGATCTGGTCATGCCCACCATGGTATTCGCCTGAAAGACCAGCCGGAGATAATATCATTGGATACCGACTATGTTCTACGGTACTTCAGAGACCCCTAGATAAATCTTGACCCTATTCTAAGGGATGTGATCCACATAGGGGGCTTCTGTGAGTTCACGATTAATTACAATAAATCTGAAATATTCCCACTCACGGACAACACCAGACAGCCGAATGGTGTGTATCCCCTCCGCTGGTCCCCAGTAAAAGTATCCAGGGCAAAGCCATCACTACTAGCTCCATGGTAACGCATGTTGAAAACAAACTAGCCAGATGGCAGGAAGACTATCCTTGATGAAGATTGTCTTGGTACCTAAACTATTGTATATCTTTGCTAATGTCCCCATTTGGCCTGGGAAGCCATACTTTGCAAAATGTCATGGTCTCTGTGCACAATTCTTATGGCATCCCGGGGCAGTGAGGAAAAAGTGGTCCGACATGACTCAGCCCTACGAGAGGGGAAGCTTCATGCTCCCCAATCTCGAGGTGTATTGGATAGGAGCGCAAGCCGAATATTCCTCATATTGGTACAGTGAAACCAAACTACCGCCACATGTCAAGCTGGAGAAGTTAGCAGTCACAATGCCAACCTCAAAACTCTTATTTTGAACTATACCTATAAAGACGACTGCCCATTTGACCCAGTTGCTACCACACCGCAGGCCTGGCACCAGATACTGCCCCCTAACACCGAACCATGCCCATATTATAGATGGCTTCCCTTATGGAAATTCCCGGGGTTGGAGCCACCATGGGATCCGGCACTCGAGCACCACTGGAGAGAGCTGGGGTATAGGGCAATTGCGAACCTGTGCCCGAATGGGACGTTTATTATGCCCCAATCCTGGCGGGAGGAACATTCTGGGTTAGAAATTCTGCAATACTATAGATTACATGCGCAGCAACACGATCTAGATGGCCATGTTTTCCAGCCGAGCCACCTGAGGCGCGGGAGATGCAGTATATTGCCAACGCATACAGCGCTCATGGGATAGTTTCCTCTCTTTATAAGATGCTGGTGAATAAACCACCAGGAGTAAGCAATTTATTGCAAGTTATTGGTTGTTCTAATGTATTGTGTCCTCTGACTTATTACTCATCTTAGACAGACTACCATAGCAGTGTTCTTCCAGGAGGTGGGGAAGAGTCACTCCGTCATTATCCCTTTAAAGACATTTGTAATACTGCTCTGCCGAATCAGGCATCCTGACTGTCCCAGGCATCCAGGCAATAATGCTTAGCGAATATGTGGAGAGAAGACCATTCGCGGCTTGGCAAATGTCTGCGGTAGTTACTCCACTTTGCAGAGCTGAGGAAGTTGCCACTCCCCTAGCTCTCAGCCCTTCCGGGGCGGATTTGTCCGCTATATTGTAACATGCCAATACAATCCATGTCGAAATGGTTTGTTTAGTAATGGCTTTTCCCATCTGATGACCAGCATATCCGACAAAAAGGGGGTTGTCTACTCTGAAACTTCTTGATCTTGCAGAAGCTCCAAACCCTCTTGGGTCCAATTTATATAACCTCTCCTTTTCCTCGGTTTGATGAGGAGGAGCGTAAAAAGCTGGTAGGTTAATTTTTTGTCTTATGTGAAATTCCGACACAACCTCCTGATGACATCATTTATGATGGGTATTGGTGGGAACGCATATAGCAGTGGATAATTCCAGTCCACTACAAAAGGGCCCCCCACTGCTCCTCTTGGGGGAAATTCCCTCGAGCAGAACAGCTTGCACTTTTTGTTGGAGCTGGAAGCAAACAGATTTACCTGAGGGATTCCCCATAGGGTGAGGATCTTGGCAAGGACTTCCTGGCATAGCTCCCATGGGAGACCAAACCCTGCCTGCTCAGGGTGTCCGCCAACTTGTTCTCCTCCCAAGCTTTATGAATTGCAGACAAAGAGACATGTATTTGCAATCCCCAAACCAGAGCTATTTTGCCTTGCACAGTGTACCCTATGCTGACTTTCATGTTGCGGTAGTGCATGGCCACTGTGTTGTCTGTTGTGATAGGGACCATCTTCCCTTGTACCGAGGGCAAAAAGACCATCAGCGCCAGTCGATTGCCCTCAACTCCAGAATGTTTATGTGGAGTTTTTCTTCTGCTGGGTACCATAGTCTTCTCACTGTAAGTTCAATCAGGTGATCAGGTGTGCATCCAAGCCCTTCAGTGAGGCATCCGTTACTATTGTCACATCTGACCAGGGATGCCAAAATGGTTCTGCTTTCATCAGGCTCTCCTTGCTGGACCTCCGAAGGTGGTCCTGTGAGATCCTGGTCTAAACCTGTAAGAAGTCTGTCATGTTGCCCAAGAACTGTGACCACTGGGCTCTGAGTGCTCATTGCAGAGATCTCACGTTCATTCTGACCTCTGGCACCAGGTAAATGCAGGATGTCATGAGGTCCATGAACCTTAGAAAGTCCATGGACGGTAGTGCATGGGCGTTCCGGAATTCGTAGTACATCTGTGGATGTTGATAGCTCTGTCCTCAGGAGGAAAAGCTTTCCCTGTGAATGAATAAAGAGCATTTGTGAAGGTGTCATCTGGGACTTCTTGAAGTTGAGGGAGAAGCGAGTTTGTGCAGGGAGTGGCAGACACAGGTAGGTGATCTTGGCTTTGCTCTTTTGCGTGGTCTCTGATGAGAGAGTTATCCAAGTAAGGGAAGACATGAATTCCGTCCCGTCTCAGACTGACTGCCACCACAACAACAGCTCAGTGAAGACCCTCAGGGCGAAGAGGAGCCCTCTTCCTCGGGTCGTGACATGAACGTTGATACAGGATGGGTCGCAGTCCTCTGTCCTTTTTCAGGCTAAAAGCATAGTGGGAATACCAGCCCTGACTCCTTTCCGCTAGTGGTACGAATTCTATAGCACCTTTCTCAAGCAATGAAGCAACCTCCTGCTGGAGTAGTGGGTCAGTTGGTTTCGGAATCAGGGTGGGAGGGGGACAGACAGGTGGGCACCTGATGAAAGGGAGACAGCAGCCTTCCAAGACTATCTGTTTGACCCCCCCCTTAGCTATGCTGCATTGGGGTGTACATGGGAATCGTGTTGGTATAGGCCCCTTTCAAGGGAGGCGTCTAGCCCACTTGCCCCTTTAAGATCTGTAAGGAGGTCCTGCAACATTGCCTCCTCCAAGAACAGCTCATAAGAGGCGGTCGATGGGGCATCTTAATTCTGAACTACGCCCACTTCTCTGCAGGGACGGATTTAGATGGGAGCCTTACATGCCTTCTACTTTTCTTGGGAATCAATCCAGGAGTAAAATAGTTTTTCTCTGAAAGTCGCTCTGTCGACTCGCTTTCTTTCTTATGGAATGGGTGTATAATCGAGGGCTTAGTCCTCAGGGACTTAGAGGAAGATCATGGAATGACATGACCCACAATCAGCCTTCTCGTGATCAATTTTGAGACATAGCCTGTGAGGATCGGTTAGCGACATTTTACCACCACAATCTATACATCGCTTAATGTCTGAAAGGTGCGGCATCAGCATTGCGTCAAATAAGTTTTCTTGAGGTGTGAGGTTTCCGATCATTGCGTGCTGAGCATGCAGAAAAAAGAAACTGAGGTCAGGGGGTGCAGTGTCGGCTATTTGGATCAGCGTTGACATCCCGTCCTGACCCGAGGCCAATGAGTGTCGAGGGATCTCGACAGTGAAGCGGCATGGTACCCCCAGTGGACAAAAAGCTTACTAAATTGTGCTGGTGCATTAGAATATTTCTAAGATGAGGAATCCTGAGGGGGACACAAGAGGAATCCTGGGGGGAGGGACACAATCCATTAAAACTATTGTTATATCTAAGGTACATATTTTGTTCTTCTAAAGGATCTCCACTGCAGATTCATCCTCATTAAACGAGTCCCACAGAAATGGCAATCAAAAATAAAGCAGGAGGGAGAGAGCCTCACTCAGAGGTACCAGGCCAAAATGACAGACATCAACCAAAGATGAGCTGCACCACAGCCTGCCAAACGGGGCCCAAGGCCTTGCATCATAACCCAGAAGTGATGCCTTACAAACGTATGCAGAGTCGACAAAGTGTCCGTGCTGCAGATCTCCTGAAATGGTATCTCCTTCAGGGAAACAGGCCTGGTGGAACGCACCAGGATATCCCCTGGAGGAGTTTTGTGTGCAGCATTATACGAAGGTCTGTTGCATCCATCACGAAATGGTCTACGTAGTCACATCCACCACCATGTAATCGTGGCCAAAGGCCACAAACAGATGCCTGTCCTTTCATCAGACCTAGCTATGTAGTGGCTATGATCCCTCTTAAGGTCCAACCAATGCAGCCTCCTAAAGCCTTGGACAGATGAGGCAGTAGAAAGAAAGCCAGAAGCTTTATCGACTGGCTGGTGCAAAATTCACTGATGACCTTTGGCAGAAAAGTGGTCTTCAACCGAAGTGTCACCTTGTCTTTTGTAAAAAAAAAATGAACAACAAAAAATGTGTAAGATCTGTCAACGGACAAAGTCTGAAGGTTGTAAACCCACCCAGCTGAAGTTATGGCCACCAAGAAAGCTGGTGGCCATATTACAAACAAGATCCCCAGCCATATATGAGTACAAGGAATGCAGAAATGGAGCAAGTGTTGAAACAATCAGATATACAGAACCAAGGAAGATAAATGCAAATTGTGGATGTAAAAGAGAAACTGTTACCTATGGAAATAAGAAGTCGTGGCAGGCGAGTAAACCAGGCAGTTGCAAATCTAGAGGAAGTCCAAAGAAAGCACTGTGTTTGTTGAACAAAGAAGGAACATTTTGAAATAAAGAACTACAAGGCTAAGCAGCTTTGTAACTAACAGGATTGTTGTTGGCCAAGAAAGACAAAGAACTGTTAGACAAAGAAACATTGATATAGCATTGAAGAATCCAGGGGAAGGGAATCCCCAGCTGGAACCCAGGTTCTGTTACCTTGGATAACGTTTATATTGGAGCTATTATATTTTTCATTTATGAACACTTTTTGCAATCACCAGGTTGAAGACATTTCCCTTTTCACATATCATTTGGTTTGTAGTGTGAGGTCAGGACTTTCTGTTTATAGAAAAGCACAACCGTGTCAAGGTAAATTTTCCCGTATTTCCCCGAGTATTAATGTGGCCTGATTACCTATGCAATCGCATTTATATCTAATACTCTGTCAGGTTTTTGTCTTTGGAACTGCAGTTAAAGGGTACACCCAGGTATATGACGAAGTCTACTTGCCCCAAAATCTCTTTGTCAATAGACCAGGAGAATTTTACTTTTTTTTTACCGCGTCTACTGGGCAAGATCATTATGTTGGATTTGTTGATATTTATTCTCATATCATTCTCATTTAAGTACCGATTTAGCTGTTGCAATCGTCTTTATAGGCCAATCGGGGTTAGGTCCATCATGACCAGGTCGTCTGCATATATCATCCATGGGACGATCTGGCCATACATTTTGTAAATGTATTTGTTTATTATTTGTATCTGTTTACTATTTGTATCGCATGCCAAACCCTGAGCTAACTGGGCACTGGAAAACTTGAGTTACAGGCATACATAATTAACAAAACGGTAACAGTCAGGTTGACCCATGGTTACAATCGAGTCTAATGAAAAAAGTACAGGTAAGAGCCAGAGAGTTAATAAGAACGTAGGTAAACATCATTGAGGTACATCAGTGTTTGGACAGTGGTATCATAGGAGAGGGATCTATGTGATCACTGAGACCACACAAATGCGACGGCCGCAAATGCCGACTTTTGTTATTATTAAACCCTCTTTGCACCACATAGATATGTGGGGGGGAGACCCCCCGCAGTCCCCTATATTACTATACCATCCCATCCCATACCCCCCACATATATATGTGGTGTAAGGGGGGTATAAAAAATAAAAAAATAAAAGTCTGCATTTTCAGCCGTCGCAATTCTCAGGTCGACATTTGTGTACGATTCCATAGGAGAGGCTTATTAATGAGCCTGTTTTTTTTTTTTTTTAATGCTGGGAAGGAGGGTTCCAGTCTGGTGGTGAGGGGCAGGGAATTCCAGGGAATTCCAACATTTTGCAGCTTGAACTGGGAAGCTAACTCCACTAGCCATTTTCAGGTTGAACCTAGGTACTAAGGGGGGAAAGGCTCTTACCATCATTTGTGTTAACACCAAGTCATATATGTATAAAACGAACAGGGTGGCAGCTGGCGGACAACCTTGTTTTACACCTCTGCTTGTCTTTATCGCTTATGTCATTGCACCCTCTCGTGTCATTCTGACTTGTATTGTAGTTGGAGAATAAAGGGCCCTTATTACTTCCAGAAGATCTACTGGAAAGCCCCATTTTCTTAGTTTCTCCCACAATTATTCTCTATTAATCGTGTTAAAGGCCTGTTCTAAGTCAATGAAGGCCAAATATACCTTCTGTTGCTATTATATGGCCTTCAATTTCAGTATATTAAGCATAAATCGATTCAAGTTTGTTACAATGCCCTTAATAAAACCTGCCGGTCTTTTATCCAAGATACCTGCCGTGGGTGCCCATGCGTTCAAATATCTCAAAAGGATTGAGGCAACACTCTAACCAAGGGAATCAAGAAGATTGAAACTATCACTGCTGCCCACCATGACTTTGGAATCCTGCTGGTTGGTAAACAACGTGTAACGGAAGTCGCCCCATTCTTCTGAATTTTGTTTGATCACAAAGGTATTCAAGCCGCCAGGCCCAGCTGTTCTGGAGGGATTTAACTTCCTCATTAAGCTAATAAGATCTTTATCAAACTGGATTGACCAGGGCCCAACAGGTTTATTTTCTGCAACCTGTATTTCTGAGACAAGTTGGCGAATAGGTCTTTAAAGTTTTTTATCCCGGTTGCCTTACTGCTGGATCTGAAATCGCCAATTGGTGGATGGCATTGTTCTTTGGCAGCGACCATAATTAGCGAGTGATTTTGTTGGCGAGAATGCCCATCATTATCTCAGAATCAGTTTGAAATTGTTGTGCTTGCGAGGCTAACAACCAATTGCGATATTATCTTTTTCTTTTTAAATGTCACTTTATCCCCCATGGCCTTGCAGTCAATTTTCCGTAGGTTCCTTTCTCAGTACTCTTGTCATGTCCTTCACCCTTTCCTTTGTATAGTGGAGTGGCTTAAATATAATCTTTTTACCCGGTCTTCGATTTATCTTAAAATCTAATAGCACTTTGCTGTAGTCGAGAGCATTCACATCTTCTCTCCAAATAGCTGAGAGTTTGGTGTTCAATTTTTTTATATCTTTTGGTAAGATTTTTAAGCGTTTACCTCCCTGATTTATTAACAACTTCACAGAGCTCTTTTGAGGATTACTTTGGTCAATCACATTAAGTACATAATGGTCACTGCACAGCATTGGATTAACAGTTATAGTGTCTAACCATCTCTGAAGTTCACTAGAGACAAAGTAATAATCGAGGCGTGCCGTCGAGGGACCTCTCCTCCAGGTCACTCAGCCAGGAATATCACCACATGTCTGACCATTAACCATAAATACATCATGTTTGTTCAGTTCTGTAAACAATAGCTCTGCTTTCCTAGATAACAAGGAGCGGGGCAGAACTATACCATTCTTGTCCATACAACCAATATTTAAATCTTCACATAGTAGAATCAAAGGCACTTGAAGTTCGATACGCTTATCTATCATTGACATGATCAACTTTACAAACAAGGTGTCGTCGATTCCTGCTGAATTCCAGTAGAATTTAAATAGAATGAGTGTTGTATGGTCAGCTTGGAAATCCTGGGACCAGTGTATAGTTAGCAATTGGATGTATGGGCTTACGTTGTTGATTTCAACCACTGACAAATTGGATCCTTGTTTTAGCATTGTTAGGAGACCCAACAAGGGTCTCCCGGCCGCTCTAGTTATTGCTGGATTTAACTATAAATCTAAATCTTCACAGAATGGTGTGGAGGTCAGCCATGTTTCTTGTAGACATAAAATATTAAAAGCAGTGGGATTTGTCATTGAGTAAAGGCTTAAACCCTCTAATGTTCATTGATCCCAAGGCTATAGGTGAATGCGTACGTAATGTTTGTTGTTAATAACTGGATTTTTGGGCTAGCCAGCCAGGACCAATCTGCTCCTTCAACTTTGTCTCCCCTTACATGTGAGATTGTTTCAACTTCTCTCTTGGTTTTATTAGAGTCCTTGAATGTAATTTTAAGTTTCTCTTGTTCTTTCATAGAAATAGTTTTTTTTTGCAATTCTTTCGTTCACCATGTTCTGTGCATACATATGAACATCTCGGGACAGTGAGCAATTAAGTTCCCCTGTTTCCGTCTTGCCGTGAATCGTAGGGTGATTTGTCTGGATAACAGGCAGACTTTCTTCTGATATTTCAAAACCCAATGGAAGCAAATCCGGCGCTGCGTTTAACAAAGCCCTATTCACGAGTGACAAATAAAGGTGGAGAATAACCCAATCAAATCTTTGTTCATTAACTAATTACACAATTTTAATCGTCCGCACTAATGTACCACAGATTTGGGGAACAATGAAACCAACTCAGGATGTTTCTTCTGTTCATAATTAGACCGTCCGACTCATGCATTTTCCTCTCTACTGTTATTTGTTACGCAGATATGGACAGTCTTTTGTGAGAGGATTGTGTTCTTTCTACCACATCTTGGTCGTTACGGATATTTAACTGCTTGGAAGATTATTTCCTTGTTTTTTGTCTGGTTTCATTGCTAGAGCTAATCTATTTTGCTCTAATGTCGCAAAAACTGGTTCCGTCCAAATCTCATTCATCTTTGAGAACTAAGCTTGTTGTTTGCGATCATTCCTTACATTAAAATCTATAGTTCTCTCCTCGTTCACCGCTGGACCAGCTGTTTTTTTTGTACTTCAAAAGGTTTAATTGGTGAAGTTCTCATTCCAACTCTCTTCTTCATCTATCGAATAAAAATACTCATGTTTGGGTCACTAAGAGCTGACTGTTATGATGGTATCTTTTGACTGTCAGTCACTTGGACTGCATATGATTTTATCGACAAGTTTGCCTTGTTAATTTTCTTTGTGAACATATTTGGAAGCGTCAATTTCCTCAAGAATGCTCTTGATCCATTGGACTTGATTTTCTTCACAGGAGGTGATTTTTTTGTTTTCTTTGGTTGCGTTATCGGTTTCTTGGTCGTTTTGGAGGATGCAGCACCTAATTTCTGAACTATAGAAAATTACCTTGAATTTGACGGATTAAACTCTTGAACTGGACTTTCAGTTGGTTTTGAGACTAAAGTAATTCTAGAGCTTGCTCGTTCAAGTTCCAGCTCTTGCGCAGTTATGTTAGAGTTTGTCGTCATCTCCTTTTGCAAGTAGGGACTAGACATTCCAACTCCCTTTTTAAATCCAGATGAGCTGTTTGGCTCTCTGTTGATTAAAATGTTCGAGTCAATTTTAGCTGTCTGATTTCTGCAGAATAAGTGTCCTGTTGACAGACTTTTACTGTTGGGAATTTACACAACCTTCCATGTGGGCATTGATGATGTGCACACATCAACACCACAATCTCCTATATCTGTTTTAAATCTAGTCTGCTTCAGTAGCTCCAAAATGGCATACATTAACTTTGTCTTTTCCGCTTCTTCGCCTCTGGCTAAGTCGTATAGTCTTGCTTGCCACTGTGCTGTTAATTCCACTCCTTTGTCAAGACGAGCTTGTACTAACTTTGTGAAGACTTCTAGGTTTTGAATGTTCAAGAGTAATATGGTCAGAAGTGACACCTGATTGTGTACAGATTCACTGAGTCCTTCATAGAGTTTTGTGAAAGGATTCAACCAAATTGTCATGGAAGTTGTGATCAAATTTTGAAGTTGCATAAGGGCCGTTGGACTTATTTGACACTCTGGATGAGTGGTCAGAGTTGGTAACGTCCTGTGCACTTCAGCGACTAGTGATTCTTCAGATGAGAGCGAAGAAGACGAGGTCAGTGAGTTTAATACTTTGTTTTTGTCTTTAACCTTATAATTGACTGTCTCGTGAAACTCTGAGTTTTGTCCGTGATTCTCCTGTCTTTGTTGCTTTGTTTGATTTGGCTGTCATTAAGTAGTCTTCTCCTCTTCTTGTTAACGACAAGTCATTTGAAATTGAGGTTTTCGATGTTGCTTTGGCTGCCGTTAGGTCATCTTCTCGTGTTCTTGTTGTCGACAAGTCATCGAAATTGGAGGTTTCAATGTTATTGTGTTGAACATTTGAACCAACTATGCGTTCCATTGAAACACTCAAATTTGCCACATCTTACACAATTCGCCTAGCAAGTGTTCTATCTTGTATCGTCAACAAATCTGTGGCCTCAGGCACCTCGCTCAGCAAGTCTTGATGAGGCATACATCTGTCACTAGTTCGATTTTCAAGTGTGGCATAATCGGGTGATACTGGTTGTGTAAAAAACTCCTCCAAAAAGCCCAAGTCTTCCCCCATGTCTAAATCGACCAAGCGTTAATTTCTTGAGATCTTCCCATAATTAGGCTCATTGATTTTAAAGCTGATGCTATGTGTCAAAATTATTTCATTGGCCTTATCTTGTCTTTGGGCTAAGGTCTTTAGCCGCACATCGTTAAGCGTCTTGCTGTGTTCCGACATGAATTCTTTAGGAGACGCAATCATGGTGAAGGGTATTGCATCAATTGTTCTTGTTTTAACAGGGCAAATGCATGGCTGTGCTGACATGGTTTGTGTGCTGACTGGCACACTACTCTGGCTTTCTTCCCTGTTCCCGTTTGTATTGCGCACATCATTCTAATTACTGTCAAAGGCGAAGCAGTATTCCATCTTATGCTTGACCCACTTCTACCATCGGGTTGATTTAAATGCTCTAGCAGAAGAGACGATAAGATCCGCTCAGTAGCTGCCAAAGAGGCTTCACCAATCTTTGGTAGTTTAACGACTGAGATTTCCCCTGAGATTCCCCCTTGTGTGCTGGTCAGGGGAGAAGTTGCCGTGAAGAGAGGTGATGAAGAAGGTAGACATGAATGTGCGGACATCGCTTTCTTTCCTTGTCCGCGTGTAAAAGGGCCCGACATCTCTATGTGTTGTGTCAGAACTCTACACCGCCGTACCTTTTTTTTCACACTTCTCGGTTGTTTAGCATTTTGAGCTAACTACTTATCGAGTTGCATGTCCGACTTGCACAGGGCTTTTCACAACAGGGCCGAGCGCATGGGTGTATAAAGGTGTGTTAAGATGTCAGCAGCTCTCAATACATTCCCAATTGGTGTCTTACCTTTTGGGTTAGGACCAATGCTTGTCGTCAAACGTTCATTTCGTTAAAGCAATTGACGCAATTAAACTTCTCACCACTTGCTGCTCGCCCTGCAAAGACTGCAAACACCTCTGCAGCGCAGCTCCGCAGTTCGCTCCGCGCTGGACTATGCGTTTTATAATATGGCTCCTTCTTAATGGTGTAGTAGACCGCAAGGAAAGACTCTCTCAACAAAGGACTGCAGACACCCTGCCGCATAGCACCGCGGCGTGCTCTGCGCATTTTATAATATGGCTCCTCCTCAATGGTGTAGCAGACAGCAAGGAAAGACTTTCTCACCCAAAGACTGCAGACACGTCTGCAGCACAGCTCTGCTGCGCGCTCCTTGCTGGAATATGCGTTTTATAATATGGCTCCTCCTCAATAGTGTAGCAGACAGCAAGGAAAGACTCTCTCAACCAAAGACTGCAGGCAACTCCGACTGCTGAGTTTGTTTGGATCTGCATAAAACACTGTAAAGAAAGTAGTGGTTGACTGCGAAGAAGGTTTCAAACATAATATTCAGACAAGTTTTTATAAAGTGAATTCAGTGGCAAGAGCAATGGCACCAGCTACTAGTTTCAGGTGCCATGAGTGGTTGCAGATGCGCAGATTTTTTATTGGATGTTCAGATTAAAATCACGGATATGCCTTGTCAAGGCGAGAAGCTCCATGGAGAAAAGGTGAATGACACATTGGAGAAGTTTAAAGAATCCGACAGGCTGCTGGATCACTGGGTTTGGGTGCTAACGTGGGGCCTGTCTTCATGGCTTAGCAGTACCGGAGCATCCCAGTCATGCCACAGAAGCAGCATTTTGGCAAGGATACCTCAGTGAAAAATCTGTCGTCCAAAAAGCCATTGAGAAGCAGGGGCCAGAGGAAGGAGTACACACTATTGCAAAGATCTGTCTCAGAAAGTTTGGCTAAAACACAATTTAGTTTTTTTTAAAAAGACCCTTCTCATAATCAGACAAAATTGCTGTCATGTATGTGGAATTCACCTTCCCTCCCCCAAAAGTCCAGGTTGCTCACTTCATTCTTTCGTGTTAATGTAGAAGTTAAAGATGGAGAGCACGATTTTATCCTCTTTGCTGTAGCCACAAAGGAATCTGGCTTTGGTTGGTTTCAAACACAAACAAAGGCTATATTTGGAGTTGTATATTTCTAAACCAGCTCACTTGCTCCAGGGAGTGCTGAAGTCAGTGCCTTCATAACCTCTTATCCAAGTTACCGAATCTTCTAGATTATTAATATTCTCAATTCAAATCAAAGGGTTTTAGGCATATTAAGGTTTTCAGAAAGTACAAAGGATTCTTCCGGCCAGTTTTCACAATCAAATGCCAAAAATGACTTGTTATGAAGTGCAGATGATGAATACGGTACATAAGCGGATGTTTCTTTTGTACTGCCCCTATGTTGCAATGGTTCTTCCATATGTTCCTTACTTTACTCTCCATATTCATCATGAACTGAGAACAGCACCCTTGCTTCCTCTGTGCAAGGAAACACTGAAAACTGCTGCAGCCTAGTGGAAGGAGGGGCACAGTAAGGCTCCCTGAAAAAACAAGCTAATGAAAAAAAGCAAAATCACATCAAAAACAAAAATCTCTCATGTAACAGGAAAGAGAACAAAGGTTTGGATACTTTCGGTCATAAGAGCTAAAAAGTGGGAGTTAATGAGTGCATGGGGCCACTGAAAGGAGGACAAAAAGCTTTGAAAATATATTCAAATTTGTGAAGCTGATATTTGACAAGGAACAAGTTACTTACCTGTAACTGTTGTTCTCCAGCATGGGTCTGGCATGGATTCACATGCTCATGAATATTCCCCGTCGTCAGGCTGGGAATCCTCGGTAAAGAAAAAAAACCAGTATCAGTTTCGTTTCTGATCTGTCTTTCGTAGTAATAACCAATCACTGGTCTCTGCGTCATACTGACCACAGCCAATGACTGCCCTCTACCCAAGCACCGCCTCTGGCAGCCATCTTCAGATTTGGAAGCACGTGAAGTGGCAGTATGACCAAGTGAAGATCCGCAGAGGGGTAGGCGGGAGGGTTCGCATGTGAATCCATGCCAGACCCATGCTGGAGAACAACAGTTACAGGTAAGTAATTTGTTCCTTCTCCAGCATGGGGTCTGGCATGGATTCACATGCTCATGAATAAAGAATACATAGCAGTACACACATGCACAACCACGGGAGGTGGCAAAGGCTCAACATTGAGCATTACATCAAACTCAACATTAAGCATCTTACCTCCTCACCAGGCTCACCTCAGGCGAACAGGTTGCGCAGCACTGCTTGGCCGACCCTGGACTCCTCCCTGGAATCCCGATCGACGCAGTAGAATTTCGTGAAGGTGTGCGTCGACCTCCACGTAGCAGCCCTACATATGTCCAGCAGGGGCACACCAGAAAGGAACGCCGTGGTAGCTGCGATCGCTCTGGTGGAATGGGCTCTCGGACGGCCAGGCAGCGGTCGGTTCGCCAACCGATGACAGTACATGATACAGCCGGAGAGCCATCTGGAAATGGAAGCCTTCGAGAGAGCCTTCCCCTGATTGACAGGTCCAAAGTTCACAAAGAGTTGTGACGCCTTCCGAAAACACTTCGTGCGGTCCACGTAGAACTTCAGCGCTCTAGCCACATCCAGCGAGTGCAAAGTCCTCTCAGCCGGCGACGAAGGCGACGGGAAGAACACAGGCAACACCAAGGGTTCGTTGAGATGGAAGTCCGACGGTACCTTGGGCATGAAGGAGGGGTGCGTCCTGAGCACTACCCTCGTGTCGTGAGAAGTCAAGTACGGGGCCTTGCAGGAAAGGGCCTGGATCTCTCCCACCCGTCGTGCGGAGGTGATGGCCACAAGAAACGCTGTTTTCCACGACAGAAACTTCAACGGGGCCGAGTGCAGAGGCTCGAACGGAGGTCCCATGAGCTTGGTCAGCACCACGTTGAGCTCCCACGCCGGGGCCGGAGCCTTCACCGGCGGGAACGATCTGAACAGTCCCTTCATGAACTCTTTCACCAGACTATGAGACCACAAGGACGTCCGCCCCGTGGTTCTGGTGTATCGGGAGATCGCAGCAAGATGAATCTTGATGGACGCGTGTGCAAGTTCAGCTTTGGCCAGCGTCAGCAGGTACGGCAGTACCTGGGGAGCCGTAATCCGTAGAGGGTTAATCTTCTGTGCGTGGCACCAGACAGAGAACCTCTTCCATTTGTGTCCGTAGCGTTTAAGAGTCGAGGACGCCCTGGCCTTTGCAAGAACCTCTCTGCAGTCGGCCGGTATGTCGTATCCTCCAAACTCTAGCGCTGCAGGAGCCAGGCCTGCAAGTTCAGCGATTTCGGGTCGTGGTGGAGGATGGCGCCTCCTTCCCTGGAGAGTAGATCCACGTCCACCGGCAGCTCGATTGGCGGGGACGCTGACAAGTCCAGAAGGTCCGGGAACCATATCTGCCTCGGCCACGCAGGTGCGACGAGGATCATCCTGCACCGTGACCTCTTGAGCTGGTTGACGAGCCGGATTAGCAGTGGCAAAGGAGGGAACGCGTAGAGGAACAGGCCCTCCCAGGGGAACGGGAAAGCATCGCCCATGCTCCTCGCCTGGGGAAACCTGCTGGCGAACCTCCGGCACTTGGAGTTCGTCGCCGTCGCGAACAGGTCGATCTGGGGTGTGCCCCACCGTCGGAAGAGGCGATCCACTAGATCCTGCCGTAGTTCCCACTCGTGGCACGAGCGCAGCTCCCTGCTGAGTGAGTCGGCGATGGTGTTTTTTATCCCTGCCAGATGAAACAGCACCAGAAACATCCTTTGGGCGACGGCCCAATGCCACAGGTCCTGCGCCTCCTTGGACAGTGCTGGGGACCTGGTTCTGCCCTGTTTCCTGATGTAAAACATGGTGGTGGTGTTGTCGGTGAAGATCCTCACCACCTTGCCCTTGAGGGACGGAAGGAAGGACCTGAGGGCCCAGAACACTGCACGGAGCTCCAGGACGTTGATATGGAGGGACTTCTCCGTCAGGAGCCAAAGGCCTCTCGCATGCAGATTTTCGGTGTGCGCTCCCCACCCTTCCAGGGAGGCATCCGTGGTCACTGTCTCCTGGTGGTCTGGGGTCTGGAAGTCCATGCCCGCCGTCAGATGCGCGCGGGTGCCCCACCACCGGACCGCTCGGCGGAAACTCTTGTCGAGTGTGATCCTCTCCTCGAAGCCGCCCGTCGTTTGGATCCAGCGCGCGTCCAGGAACTCCTGCAACGGGCGCATCCGGAGCCTGCACATGGGAATGAGGTAGATGCAAGAAGACATCATTCCAAGGAGGGACTTGATGGACCTCACCTTGGCCGCGTCTGAAACCAACATCCACTGTACCTTGCCCAGGATGGACCTGGTCCTTTCCTCCGACGGGGAGGCCAGAAGGGACACTGTGCCGAGCTTCGCTCCCAGAAACAGTGCGTTTTGCGCAGGTACCAGGTGGGACTTGGCGTAGTTCACGGAGAATCCCAGGTCCGTGGGAAGTTGGACGGTCCTTGCCGTGTGCTCCACGGCGAGCTCCCTCGTCTTGGCTCGGATGAGCCAGTCGTCCAGGTAGGGGTAGACGTGGATCCCCTCGCGGCGCAGCTGCGCCGCCACCGGTGCAAGGCACTTGGTGAATACCCTGGGTGCCGACCGTAGTCCGAAGTGGAGGGCTTTGAACTGGTAGTGACGCCCTTGGACCACAAACCTGAGGAATTTTCGGTGCCCCTTTAGGATGGGAATATGGAAGTAGGCATCCTCCAAATACAACGACGACAGGAAGTCTCCTTCCTCCAGCTGACCCAGGACGTGCTGGAGGGGTGACCATCCGGAACTTCTGCGCCTTGATGAACTTGTTCAGACGTCGCAGGTCTAGGATGGGGCGCCATCCTCCCGTCTTCTTCTTCACGAGGAAGTATCTCGAGTAAACTCCGGAGCCCCGAAGCCTCTTTGGGAGGAGTTCGATGGCGCCCTTCCTGAGCATCGCCTTTACCTCCAGGAGAAGCTGAGGGACGTGAAGCTCTTTCCTGGCCACGGGGGGGGGACGCGCGGGCACCTTCTTTGAAACTCGAGCGCGTGGCCCCGGGCTAAGGCGTCCAGCACCCAACGGTCGGTGGAGATGGACTCCCACACGCTGTCGAAGCTCGCCAGCCGGCCTCCCACCGGGGTGCTTCGGTGGGGGCCCGACCCCACGGCCGGTTCAATCCTGTTTCGACGAGGCTTTGCCGCCTTGACCTCCTTGGCGACGACGCCGGGGTCCGCCAGACTTGCCTCGTCCTCTGTAGGCCTCTTGAGACGACGAGCGGGCCGCTTGACGGTAGGTGGAGAAACCGCCGCCGGAACCTTTGGAGGCGCCCTTGCCTCCGCTGCTCCGAAAGGGCGTCCGTCGTTGCTGCAGAACCCCAAGGGCCCCGGCCGTCTCAGTGTCCGTTTTAATGGCCTGAAGGGAATCGTCCACTGTTTTCCCAAACAGGTTGTTCCCATCGAACGGCATGTCCAGGACTCTGGTCTGTACGTCTTGACGGAAGTCCGTAGCCTTGAGCCATCCACGCCGCCTAAGGCACACGCCGTTGCCCAACTGGCGAAACCCAGTGTCGGCGATGTCCGTCGCAATAGTGATGGCGTGGTCCGACGCCACCTCACCTTCCTGTAGGATCTCCAGGGCATCCGCCCTCTTGTCGTCCGGTAGGAAGTCCAGCAGGGGAGCCAGTTTGTACCATAGCTCCCTGTCGTAGCGGGCCACGATAGCCAAGGCGTTGGCCGCTTTAATCGTCGTCGCTGCAGACGAGATGACCCTGCGTCCCATAGCGTCCAATTTCTTTCCCTCGCCGTCCGGTGGGGAAGTCGATGTGGAGGCCGCACCCCCCCCGCTTTCTTCCTGGCCGCCGCGGAGACGACGGAGTCCGGGGTAGGCTGCGCCCGGAGGCACAGGGGGGCCGCGTCCGGGACCTGGTACTTCTTCTCGTACCGGTCTCTTCTAGCTGCCGTCGTGGAAGGGTTCTTGAGGAGGGCGAGGCCCTCATCCCAAATGTCGTCCAGTAGAGGCACCGCGAGGACCGTCTTCCTCTTGGCCTCGTGCCGTTGGTAAAGGAATCCTTCCTTTTTCTTCTCCTCAGGGCAGAGTTGGAAAAGCTCGGATGCCCTGGCGATCATGGAGTGGAACGATCCAATCTCGTCGGGCGGAGAAGCCCTGGTGGGAGGTGATGACGGTAGATCCTCGTCGTATACCTCGTCGTCCGTACCCGTCGCTGCCGTGTCAGTCCCCGTATCATCCCCTCGGGTGGACGGGGAGGAGGGCTGGACGGGGCGCGACGGCTGAAAAGGAGGTGGAGGGTGAATCCTTTTCTTGGGCGGGGGAACACCAGAAGGTCCCGGTTCAGGATCCCCCGACGGGAGAGGTTCCTCCGTCGGCAACGGTAGTCTCGTCCTTATCTCAGAGCATAAGGACTGTATAGCCAACAAAATGGCCGCCGAGTTGTCTTGCGGCGCTGGCAGAGGGGAGTCCGACGGGCGATCAGGGGCCCCGTCGGCACCCTCGACGATGTCGTCGTCACCTGCGTCGGGATCCATCCCGACGGGCCGGTCTTCTTCCACGCCAAGGCCGTGGCTTAAGACCTCGATCAGCTCTTCCTCCGAGGTTGAAGCCGAATCTACGATGACGCCCTGCCCCCCCTTTTTCTTCCCCGCCGGGGATTTCACGGGGTCCTATCGATGGGCACAAAAGAGGACTCCCTCCGAGGTGGCAGGGAGACTCTGAGCCCCGAGGTCGCCACCACTGGTGTAGCCTCCACAGGCTGAGCCAGGGCCGCCGCGACAGTTTCGATAGAGGGCTTGGCCGGATGGATTAAGGCCTTCACCACCTTAGGTGCGCTCACCGCCTTAAACTTGAGGGGGGGGACACTGCCTCGCTCCCCCTCCGATGGGGCCTTCGAGCTCGACCGGGGCCTCTCCAGGAGCTTCGCCGGGTGCTCGCCTTTCCACTTACCCGACCCAGAGCGTTGGCTCGTGGCTGAAGGTGCCGGGGAGGGTGCGCCCTGCCTGGCGCCCGTAGAGCCCGACCGTTCGGCGCTCCCGGTGCCAGCGGACTCGCGGTGCTTGGCCTTGTGTTGGACCCCCGTCGCCGGGGCGTCCTCAAAGGTCTTAGAAGACCGCTCGGATTTCTTCCTCTTCTTCTCACCTGACGGGCTCTTCCCTTCCAGCCAGTTGGCGAGACGTTGATGGCGGTCCTTCATGGTCCGCTCCGACATATTGCCGCAAAACGCACAGTCCTTCTCCACGTGCGTCTTGTCCTCATGTAAGCAGTAGAGACAAAAGGAGCGTTTGTCCTCCTTAAAGACGTTCTGCAGCTGGCATCCAGGGCAGACCCTGAACAGCTTTCCGGGCGTCGAGCTTCCCTTCTCCTGGGCCATGTCCGGGCCTGAGAAGCTTCTGGAGTCCTCCAAAAGCGTAGCTCGACGAAATCTTCACCCTTGAGGGGCGCAGACGAATCCGACACGGGTCCCCGTTGATCGGATGGAGAGTCGGTGGAGCTTGAGGCTCTTTTGACCGAAAAAAACGAAGTTTTTGAGAAAAAACGTGAAAAAATAGCACTAACGCTCGAGAGCAATAGCACGAGGATCCCAACACATGAACGTGCGGTAAAAATCTGAAGATGGCTGCCAGAGGCGGTGCTTAGGTAGAGGGCAGTCATTGGCTGTGGTCAGTATGACGCAGAGACCAGTGATTGGTTATTACTACGAAAGACAGATCAGAAACGAAACTGATACTGGTTTTTTTTCTTTACCGAGGATTCCCAGCCTGACGACGGGGAATATTCATGAGCATGTGAATCCATGCCAGACCCCATGCTGGAGAACAGCAGCTTCTTCGAAAGGGCATAGATTGGCCTCACCATCTCACATATTCACGTTCTCTGTGGGTGGAATCAAGAACATTTTCAGTGAAAGTCTTCACAGTTCCCGCTTTAACGACTGTGCCCTATAGGTGATCACCCACACCAATGTCTAGATCAAGACCTGAAACAAACTAAGTTTCCTAAAAAAGACTGACTACATCTTGATAAGCTTCTCCATCAATGGCACTCCATTGCCATCAGCCATTTGCATGGTGGTACCATATCTGTTGGTTGTCCTGCCACAACATTAGAGAAGAATGATGGTCCAGCAAAGGTAATCTCAGCAACAGTGTTCCAACCGTCTAAAGCCTTCTTGACCTAGGGGGCTCCAGGACAAGGCCGCAGTGTTGTGCAATGCAGGTGGCCAGGAGACGCTGCCACCGTCGATATGCAATACGTTGCACCTACGTTCACGCATCCAAATCTTTACGAATTGAGGCTCGGACCCTCTGCGGCAAAGCAATTGCAGGACAAAGCCGAGGTGTTGCGCGTCGCAGGTGTACAGGAGATGCTGCCCGTCGAAACGTAATACGTTTGCGCCTGCATCCACGCATTCAAACCTTTAAGAACTGAGGATCAGAACCTCTGCAGCAAAGTCCTCACAGGACAAGGCCGGGGTGTTGTCCGACGCATGTGTTAGGTGACGAAGGGGTAGCAGCGCAGAGTGCAAGCTGTTAGGGAGAATTCTCATACTATGGCTCATTTCCCTTACCTATAGAGTCCCCCAGCAGCTTTGCTGGATTTGAAGGTTTGTTTCTTTTTACCTGCTAAGAGTGAGACTCTTTTTCTCACTCTTAGGCATTTCTGCTATGTGTGTTCTAGGCTATTTTTGTGTTTAATGCCTATGGGATTTTCTCAACCCCATAGGAACCATTGTTATGCACATGTGTTACACAGCACCCTCAGAGCAGTGACATAGGGGTGTCGTAGCAACCCCCAAACATAGACTCCATACCCTGGGACTGACTACTGTCTCCCAGGGCATGTAAAGTCCCCATTGACTTTACTAGTCAATTTATATGAACTTAACCAGTACAACCCATCTTACTATGGAGGTACTGGAAGGGGTTAATAGTTTTTCCCCTATGTTCATTTTCGAGAGTGTACCCTACAGTGCCTCTCTCAAAAGTTTCTGGCTGGTGGCAGTGGTTACTACCATAAATATTCAACCGCAAATATTTCACTATGGGATTTTCCCATTGTTCGAGGCTACCACTGTTTCTGACAGCCTCTAACATATCGCCGGTGCATTTTAATATTAACTTTGCTCCGGTAGGTTTTATTTGCCAGAACTTTAATATAACTTATTTCTCGTGTCTTTCTCTACGATCCTAACCCAGGTCGGGGATCCTTTGTTCGTCCGTTTGGCGGGCTTCTGCCCAGAAGCCCTCCTTCCGGTGCCACTGAGTCTAGGGTGGGTCCATTCGGGGGGGGGGGGGGGGGTACGACCCCTGGACAGGGTTGCCTTCGCAACCCATGTCGCACTCTATCCTGATAGGCTGGAGGGTCTCCCGCCAAGATGACCACTCCACTGTGTGAGTGACAGCTAGGCTGTATGAATGGGAATCTTTTTGCATAAAAGCAGGGTCCTAAGGACTGGAAGAGCAAGACGTCACCACTGGAACTAAGAAGCCGAATAGGAGAGAAGCCAAAGACATCTGCAACGAATGAACCACCGGTGAAGCCCTGCTGCAGCATCTCACCACTTTTCTCCACACGACGAGAGGAGATCTTCATCTGAAAGAGCCTTCTTCCCTTGAGCTGGTGGGGCCAACCAGTTTGCCAATTGCCGTCCCGAACCTTCATCCACGACGAGAGCCTCTCTTCCTCTGCTGGAGCACCCGAACTGCAGGAACAAGCGCCACCGCATAAGCCACCTCTTCATTTTCAAGGTACATTGTTCTGCCAGGCCGACCTTTCTTTGCGGTAGTGCTAAAGATGTTTTAAATCCTTTACCTACCTGTTGAGTTGGCCGCCCCCCTCTCTTAACATTGTCTTTCGCCCTCTGCAACCACCTTTTCCAAATCGTTAACCAAATTCTTGACTGCAGCTACAAGAACATTTTGCTCCTGGGCTCTTGCCCTGTACTACCAACTCTGGCACAGGCCTACTGACTCTGGTCACATTTGTTAGACCTGCTTTCTCGAGATTGATTCTCCATTCGAACTGTGTGGTGCACCCCTTTCTTATAACTGCTCTTTCCTTCTCACTGTTTAACCTTGTGAAATGCCATTTTGCTCAGTTTTCATTTAAGTACTGCTTATACTGATGCACTGTCTTGCTCTAACTGGGTCACAAGTAAATGGAAAGTGTTGCTAGGGTGTATAAGAACCTATTTCTGAATAACTTGTGCTTTCCCTCCCTTGTGAGGAATTGTTCGAGGATCCCTGGTGTGTAGTTGTCACTGTGCCGTTTTGCTCAGTTTTCACTCTGGTTCACATGGTCTACAATTCATATAGGTATATTTTTCCTTGACTTAATTTAACTTGCTTGGTACTTGTGATACATGTGTTTCAATTAGAAGTGTATAAAATAAATATATATATACTTTTTAACTACAAAGCTTTGGTCAGTGTTTCCTTGTCCCATAGCCTAATAGGCCTATTGTGTAAACCCTGAATACTGCTCATCTCCCTCTTGAGATAAGTTTGACTGCTCAGCCACAGCTACCAACTAAATCTTTGTGGTACAGACTGATACCAAAGGGGATTTATTGCTCTCACCTGTAGTCCTAATCTGGTGTAGTGCTCCCAAAGGGAACTGCACTGGATTCTGCCTAACACAAGCACAGGGCGCAGCCATCGACCAGCAACGACCGAAAAAAGTAAGACAGGTGCAGGAAGTGGGAGCAACAACTAGTGCTCTCTATTAAACTTCCTGCCCTTTGCGTGTACTTCCACCTAACAGTCTGACATAATGTAATCTGTCTCTGCACGACCTTAGGCTCTCCCCTTAATGGTTAGCCATACTTTGAGGTTTTGTGTACTTTCTATAGATCCTCTTCAATTGCTGTTTCTGTTGCGCTGTGAACTGTGTCCCATTAGGCTCTCTCCCACTCTCTAGGTCCCCTTCATCTGTGGTTACTGTTGTGCTGTGTACTGTGTCCCATTAGGCTCTATCCCACTCTCTAGGTCCCCTTCAACTGTGGTTACTGTTGTGCTGTGAATTGTATCCCATTAGTCTTTCTCTCACTCTCTAGGTCCCCATTCATCTGTGGTTACTGTTGTGCTGTGAACCGTATCCCATTAGGCTCTCTCCCACTCTCTAGGTCCCCTTAATCTGTAGTGCTGTGTACTGTGTCCCATTAAGCTCTCTCCCACCCTTTAGGTCCCCCACCTAGCTGGGGGCACCGTTTCTACTGTGTGCTCCCTTGTGTGACCCCGTCCTCCACCCTGCGTATCCTTCGCTAAGCGGTGCTGGGATGTGCATCTCTCGTTTCTCCCTCTCTCACTCCCTCCCCCCTGCATTCCTCCTTGCACCCCCTATGGTGCTCTCAGTATCTCCCAGCTTCTCCATCTCTTATCCTATCCCTCTTACTAAGTCTGAAAGGAAGAATTTCAAGAGGGACATCCTGGTCTCCAACCCAGGCCTCCCTTTCACCGATACCTACATCAGTGCTTCCTCCAGACAGACTCTCAATGACACCCTTTTTGTCATTCCCTCACCAGACCTATGGACCCTCATATGGCATCGGCTCTCTCTCCTATCTCTTCCTCTCCCATGAATAGTGGCCCTCGGTGGCAGGCCCTCTTGGCCTCCTTCCACTCTTCCAAGATCATCATTAATGTCTATTTGGATGTCACCATCTTGGTCCTGGGCCCTCAGCTCAATCTCCTCATTTTCAATATGCTTCTCTGCGTCTCCCATGTCTTATAAACTTCCTTCTCCTGCTACTCCTCCTAGCATCTCTCAGGCTCCTCTTCCACCTCCTTTTTTGCCACCTATCTGGCACCTTCCTCCCCCCATCTGGCTACTATGCCACCTCCTGCCATCACCTCTGACCACTCTTGGGCCCCTCCACATCCTCCGCTGGGTGGACCTCAAGCCCGTACCCCAGTCCGGAAGTCTTTCAAAGGCAGCAACCCGCTCCACGTTGCTACTCTTGACTCTTGCTCTGCTGTCAAACACTCCTCTGACTTCCGTCACCTCCTGGAAGAGCTTATGTCCTCGCTCTCACCAAGACATGGTTCATGGCCAGCTCTGTCACGAGTTTTCACTCTCCTCCCAGATGGCTACAAGATCCTCTCCGAATCCAGAACCAACCGACACAGAGGTGGAGTAACCCTGATCTTTCCGGAGTGGGTCACTACTTCTGTCATTCCTGTGCAGGCCTACTCCTCCATTGAAGGCCCAGTCTGCAGGCTCTCTCTCCCTCTCCTGGCCTCTCTCTAACTGTGGTCACCATCTACAGGCCACCTGGCCAGGTTGCCCTCTTCCTCCCAGAGTGGTCTGACCGCTCCTCTTCTCTCCTTGCGTCTCCCTCTCAACTTCTCCTTGGAGACCTCAACATCCACCTGGATGCTTCTAATCCTTCCTCTGGGCTCTTCCGCAACCTCTGCAACACTCTCTCTCTTTCCATTCTACCCTTTGGTCCGACACACTCTGCCAGTCACACCCTGGATGTTCTCATCTCTTGAGACATCCCCCTCTAACCCTCTCACCAATCCTCTCTTTTGCATTGACTACTTACTGCTCTCCTCTCACCTTAAATTCTCTGTTCCTCAGGTTTAGCCTATCCCATTACTGCCACCTACCTTCTCGGTCAATCGGCCCATGAAGCATGTGTCAGTGGTTGCCTTTGCCGCTACCTTCTCTGCTCCTCCTACACCTATAACTGTTTAGCTTAATTTTAGGTTTTGACCAAGTGCTCCAAAAATTATTCTGTAGTTTGCAGAATACTAAATATTCTATTCGGTACAACCCTAGTTAGGGATAGGATAGCTGAGAGTGGATAGCTTCTTACCTTCCTGCAAGTATGATATGACATTTCTCTTGTTGGGGGTCATTTTAAAGTTTCGAGTGATCCCAACAGTATAGGTCACACTATTCAAATGATGGTAAATACCTGAGAAATATGTCCCAAAAGCTACACTGGTTGACTAGGTGTCAGTACTGGCTCTGGCCCGAGTGTGATGAAAATGGGCTGTAGTCACTGCAATGGCTCCTGTTGGTGGTTTTAAGATTTTCAGGTGGATTCTGCATTGAAGTGATTTCCAAAGACCAGGCATCCTTAAAAGAAAGAAATCCAGTCTGATAGATAAGCATCATAAACTGCTTCAACAAATAAAACCCTATGAAAATTGTTAATCAGTGTCACAGGATGGTGCTCCACTATTTTAACTGCTTGGTTCTGAAGAGTAATTTAAAAGGTAAAAAATACATATTCACTAGGTAAAAAGAATTAGGGAAAGGGCAAAGCTACCAGATGCTGACCCTGGGGGTGGATAAGCGGGGGAGGACTTCCTGCGGGGAGGTTCTTGGGGAGAGGAGGTGAGGTACCCTTAGGTGGGACACAGTGTTCCCCTTTTCCCCTTCATTGTGATTCCTGTCCTCTTTCTCAGTGAGTCACCTACTAACATCCACCAGTTGAGTATGAGACGAGGAAGACGCAAACAAGATCAACAGAGGATAGCACAGGGGCAACATGCTGGTCTTGGAAGAAAAACCAAGCAGAGCAACAGAGGTTCGAATTGTGAAGCTGCGCTTAGAAACCGAACTTGGGTATGGTAAAATGCGCTTTATAAAACAAAAAGGTAATAATAAAATAATAAATAATGCATCCTTTTCCCATTGACTTGCACAATCACCTACACCGTTAGGTACTGGGATGAGGAGGAGGCAAGCAAGAGCAATGCAGAACTCCCACAGAGGTAGTGAGCAGTCTAGTCTTTTTTTGGAATAATCAAGCTAGCGGGAGGTTTAAAACTGATATGAACAGAGAAGATGGCGTCAGCTGGGAAAGCAGGTCTACAGACTGCTGGAGAAGTACAGACCCTTACTGGAAGGCGGCGTGGCAGAAGAAGCACTTGAGACCACCTGACAGATGCAGAGCATATGCAGGGGAAAGTGGAGTGAGGGAAGCTGGAAGCCTGTGGCAAACTGCAGAGAGGAAGCAGACATGACCAGGGAGAGCTTCTGAACGAGGCCTGAGCTGCGAGTGACGCATCGTTGGCAGATACGAAGCCACAGACAGCCGCTGCAGAGGAAAAGTTAGGCGCTCCACGAGAGAGAGGGATTGTGGCAGGCAGAAGTATTGCTTCATTGCTGTGCGCAACAACCAGTGAGTTAGCATAGAAAAGAAGGACACCGGGCATGGCACACAGGCTCTCAAATCAGTGAGGACAATTGTTTTTGAATACCGATATGAATGAAAGCCAGTACTTTTGAATACCAATTTAAATCAAAGCAATCACTTTCTTTTCGAATACTGAATGAAAGAGAAGATATTAAAGAGCAATTGTGAAACCATTTAAAGACCCCATGAGAAATGGAAAGGGGACGTTTCAGAGAACAGCATTTTCTAAATCTATGAAGGAACTTTACGAGTTGTGAGAACATTGTCAAACGCCATTTGAATGCATGAAAGCAGTAACAGATGAAAGGTGGACTGCAGTGGCACGGTGTGTACAAATAACTGATGAGAAGTGTCAAGGAATGTGTATCGATTGCTTGACCTGCAATGGGTGGACCGTGTGGTCCCACAACTGCCCCTAGACCGAGGACACATACCTATTGAAAAGCCACTCAACTAACGACAAAGAAACCTCTGGTTGAATATAAAGGAAGTTCTGTGTTTCAAGTCAAGGAACCTTTGCTTTGTGAATCCTGGGAAATGTACCCTTGTGAAACCAGTGAAAAGTAATCAAATCATAGGAACTGGAACATATCCCTGAGAACTGTGTTTTGGCAAAGTTGAGAGACTTGAAACCTTGGCGAAGGGAACCCCTTTGCATTGCGATCTGTCTTGAAGCTTGGGGAAGGGAATTGCCTTGGTATTGTGAACTGTCTTGAAGTGTGGGAAAGAGAACCCTGTTGCAAACCCAGAGGTGGGAGGAGGTCTGAACAGTTATTGAACACTTATTATTTAGATATTCAAACACGTACTTCTTTATCCAAGTATGAAGTGAGGGCCAGGTTAGAACTTTTCATTTGGAATCCTGACGCAGACTTTCCTTCGTTTTTGTTAGGTTGGGAAACCTTCCCTTAGAATAGAGCAGGTTAGGGTTTTTTCCCCCAAACTTCTTTTCATTTAATAAAAGTTTATAGGCAAAACTGAACATCTCTTGTCTGTGTCTACTTCATGATGCCTTTAACGACTGTAACCATTCTTCCCTTTTGGTCCGGGAAATTCTGAATGTGCCCAGCACAGGCTGGTTGCAGAGAACCACATTTTTCATTTTGTTCCGTTTCATGCCATTGCACCAATTGGTTTTTCTAGATCATGCCATCTCAATACCCTAAGCTCAAAATGGTTGCTCAATGATTTCTGGACCCTTTCCTTTCGCCATCATGCTTCCTTATGGTTTCCAGCCCCCTAAGGAGGGGGAGCTTTTGCGCAACAAGATGGTCGCCTACGAGTGGAGCTCCTCTCCGGCGTATAATCCTTCTGAAAATATATCCTTTAACTGCCTTCCCCTGAGCTACAAGACCAGTGGCACTGATTGTAGCAGCTATCCTGGACCTTCCGGAAAAAACAACGGGTGAAATCGGACCCTGCGTGCCCGGATACGGACGGGGCGGCGGACAGGAGGCCCTCGGCCGCTCCACAGCTCCGTAGTGACTAACGCGTGAGCCGCGGCTCCTGGTGGTGCGCGGGCCCTGCTGTGGGCGGGTACAGCCCTGCGGGCGGTGCAGGCGGCGGACAGAGACACCGGCGACCCGAGCTGCCTCGAGAGCCATCAGAGGGTGGATAACATACGCGCAACGAGGATGGGGTCCTCTCTGGTAGGATACGCGCCGCCTGCCCCCTCTATATGTACTGAACTGTATGCACCCAACTCTGTTCTACCCACCCGGCGCTGAAGGCATCCTGCGCCCCTTGGGCAGCCCTGAGCGGCGCTGGCCGCGTAGGGCCCTCACTGCTGGCTGCGGGCTCCATCAGGCAGCCGTCAGCACCTGTAAAGAAAATGCAGCGTCCCTGACTTTGCTCCTGTGGGCCGGCTGCGAGTGTGATCGCACGAGGCATTAACATCGGCGTGCGTAGTACACGCGGCCTGCTGTTGAAGGGCGCCTAGAGGCGAACAAGTGAAGCACGCACTATCGTAGAAACACTGTGTGCGTTTCTCCCGGACATATATACAGGGGGTCATGGAGGAAAGTCCCCGCTGTTTTAAAGGGTGCCCACACTACACCTTGGACAAACGCTCATCTCACGTGCAGATCCTGCTTTGGACCTGGGGCCGGCAGCACCTCTGGGGCACAACACTGCTCGGGGACTAACTACTTCACTATCCCTCCTTGGGAGAGGCGGAGGGGGGAGTGCACAAGCTCACACTTGGATCAATCAGATTCAACGCAACCTGGGGCAGAAACCCCAAGAAGCCACCCAGTGCATTTGCTTCAAAGACAAGCTGCTCCACCTGATCAACACTGGCACGGGGGCGAAACGGACTCTCATTTGCTGATGCCCCTGGAATTAGCTATCCTAGAGTACAACTGATCCACCCCATATATGCACACTACATGTGCAGAGGGCAACACACCCTCAAGCCAGAGTAATCCAAGCAGAGCTCCTTCTGTCCCACCAACGTAATCCGTACAATACACGGCCACGTGGGAGGACACAGTCCGTTCCTGAGACCATTGGTGGAACTGGTGGAACTGGCGGAAAGTACACCCAACGCTGGATAGCACAAATGGACATGCACTTCACGGTGCACCCTACTTTATCACCCAAATTATCCTACACGTCCTGCCGCAGAATTAAGAAACGGGTGAGCTACAAGTACTAGAATACTGCAATAAACAGGCACGTAACTTATGCGCAGAAGCCTTCTTTAAATCCAGGGCCGAAAAAACCTAAGTGACACGACTCCATCCAGGGACAATCCACTCCATTAAACTACCAGTGCAGATTCGGACAGAAGACCATACGGCCGCCGCCTGGGCTTGATCAGAGTCGTCACTACCTGAAGCGGCAACCTCAAGGAGGCACCTTGTGCATACGCCCCAAGACCATCCACCCCACTTGGCTAACTCCTGCACAGGGGCGAAGCTGCCTTTCGTTGACTGGACCCGCTGGAAGTTGGTTATCCTGAACTTGCCCGACCCATCCCTCCACGGCGGGCCTCACATTCATGGGGCAGATTGCCCTTAAACCCGATTAGTGAAAATACTCCTCCGGTATTACAGTCAACGCAATCCTGATAATACGCAGACACGTGGGAGGACACAGTTCATTCCAGAAAACATTGGTGGAACCAACGAAACGCATGTCTAATGCTGGCTAAAACATAAAGGCAAGTACCCCCTGGTACATCCAACTCTTATGCCCAAATTGCCCTAATCGTCGTTTTGCCGAATGGTGAGACGGATGGGACACGAACTAGAAAACTGCAGTGGCTGCTGCTGAGATCACCCTACCTGGTGGGCGGCGTGGGTGCAGTTCTGTGCACAGATCAAGGTGGACCCTAACTCTGGGGAACATTCACGTTCCTCACCATAATCGATATAACCAAGTGGACACCCACACGATGTCTGGAAAGAACGTGGTTAAAAGCAGGAAGACCAGGCCGATGGATTCCTTCACAAACAACCTCTGAAACTCGGACCCAGCGACAGCTGCTGAGCCCCCGACTACAGAAGACTCCAGTTTGACCACCTCCTAACAACAGTCCAAAACGGGTTATTGGCAATAAATGATAAATGTCAAACTAGATGATATTGTCTCTACAATAGGCTCCCTCAAAGCCAGGGTAGACAAAGAAAGCGCCAGAATCACAGATGCCGAAAACAGAATAAGCGCAAACGAAGATTCGACCCACCAAAACACTCATGACATTACCCTCTTGAAATATGAAATTAACAAACTCCGTGCTAAGTGTGATGATTTGGAGTCAAGGTCGAGAAGGAATAATATACGCATTGTCAACCTATCAGAATCCTTTTGCAAAGGTCCGATGGAAACCCAAATCGAAACCCTCTTGAGGACCCTCCTGGGAGCTCACTCATTCTCCCCTCAATTCTTGGTCGAACGGGCACATCGCACACTTGCCCCACCACCCAAACCAGGGGCTCCCCCCATCACGATCATTGTAAAACTTTTGAATTACAGGGATAGAGACGCTGTTTTGAAACTGGCAAGAGAAAATGGCCCTCTGAGACACGGCAATGACAATATACACATATATCCTGATTTCTCAGCGCGAGTCCAAACCCAAAGACGTTCCTATGAATCCATCAAGCGTCAGCTTCGAGCAAGACAGGTGCCATACGCCCTTTTGTTTCCAGCAAAGCTATGCATACAACACGGCGGACGTGCGCACTTCTTTGGCTCTCCGCCAGCTGCATTAGCCTATGTGTAATCCGCCATCCCCCTTCCACCCGGAAGAAACGAACTCGATCAAAATCTCCTACATCAGCCAGTATGGATCGCGCCCTGGCATACTGATCGACCACAGCACTTAATCTCCTCCCTTCTCCTGCTGGACTCACACTTTTGCAATGCAATAGTGGAAAAAGATAACACAGTTTTTCAATCATTAAAGAAAGCCGGATGAGATGCGCTCGGCTATGGAAGCGGAGTTGCAGCACTCGTCCCCCCTCCACGAGTAAAACCACAGTTTTAAATGGGGTTCATCATCAAGTTGGGCCCGATGGTGAGGGCGGGGGTGGGTACAGGGAACTTGGGACTGTTTTGTTGGCCAGGTACATGGTCATTCACGTAGAGAGCCCCAGTTGGCACCCTGAGAAGAAGTTAACAGTTGTGTTAATTGTTAAAAATGCAATCACAGTATCACGCGCCGATACCCCATATGGTGACACCCTCCCCACCCAAGATTGACCGTAACTTGCTGAAATTGCACAGAGGGCACACACCCCCAGCGGGTTGACACTTAAAATGTTAACCTAGAATATCCGGGGTCTGAACAACAGAGCAAAATCCAGCAAAGTGGGGGCATACATCAATAGGCATCGCCTGCACATAGTAATGCTTCAGGAGACCCATGCATTACAGGGGACTAATGAAAGTGTCTTGAAACAATGGGGCAACACCAGGTATTATACTGAATACTCATCACAGAACAGAGGTGTCCTTACGTTGATACATCCATCTTTAGGGTTTGCCCCCGAAAAAAGCAAAACTGACCCACTTGGTAACTTGGTAGATATGTGGTGGTATGGGGCACGGCGTTAGGGGAAAAATTGGTACTGGTCAACTCCTATGGTCCGAACACGGATGATCCCAAATTTTACACTCACCTCCTTGACAAAATAGGCTCAACAACTGATGCATGGGTGCTGTGGGCTGGAGACTTTAACACTATCCTAGATGTACTCCAGCAGACAAAGGACCCTCACTAGATCGCCCACCACCATACATCAAGCACTGCAGGAACTGGCCCTGACCGACGCCGGGAGTGGGACACACCCCATAGACCGACAATATACTTGGTTCATATCCTCTCCCCTGCTGAGCTCTGTAGTGAGCTGTGAAATACTCACCTGCACACTCTCTGACCACTCCCCGGTCACACTCGAGATATCATTCCAGAACATAAAATGACCAACTTAGCATTGGAGAATGCCCCCAAATAACCTGAAGGACCCTAACGTTGTTGAATCACTGCATATTGAAATGGAGGAATTCTTTCAGTTGAATACAGGGTCGGTGGGTGAATGGGCCACAGTATGGGAAACGTTCAAAGTATGGGTGAGGGGCAATCTAATGTCTAAAACTACCGGTCTCCTGAAGAATGTCAGATCTAACTTGGACAAAACCGAAACATACCTGAAAACACTTGAAAACGATTAAAGTATAACACACAACAAAAATACATTGGCCGATATTAATGCACACCTTCAAAAATTCAATGATCTAGCAACCCAAGAACTACAATACATGTCCACTCGAATCAGGGCGCGTAGATATGGTGAAGGAAATAGAGAAGCAAACCACCTGGCACGTATATTACGAAATGAACGCAACCATGCCCCCATCACTAGCACCTTGACAGACAAGGGAGAACCCGTACACACAGAGGAATAAATGAACGCCAAATTTGCTAAATACTACACCAGCCTATACGCAGACCATGATACACGAACGCAGGAAAACATTAAGACATACTTGAACGAGATTGAACTCCCTAGACTTTCCCCAGACAACAACTGTGCCCTTGAACAGGAAATAACCAAGGAAGAGATCGCTGAAGCGATTAAGTCACTGGCAGCTGGTAAAACCCCAGGCCCAGATGGCCTAAGCTCCGACTTGTACAAGACATATGCTGCAATACTATCCCCTGTACTAACTCACGTATGGGAGGAAGCCTTAAGCTCCGGCTCGCTCCCAGGTTCAATAACAGATGCAGTCATAATAGTCTTACTGAAGCCTAGACGCCCGCCGGCCCATGAGCGCTCGTCGTATCGCCGTCTGTCCCTGATAAACACAGACGCAAAGATCTATGCAAAAGTACTCGCTAATAGACTATTCCCTAAAATGACCACTCTAATGCACCCCAATCAATGTGGCTTCATCCCAACGAGGTCCACGGCCTTAAATGTGCGTAGACTGTTCAGTATCATGGCACAGATCAAGCCAGATGCACAAGCAGTGGCTATTTAATTGGACGCTAAGAAAGCGTTTGATTCCGTCTCATAGAGATACATGTTTGAGGTCCTCAATAAACTCGGCTTTGGCCCATACTTTACACAGTGCGTCAGACTGCTCTACACCTCTCCCAAAGCTAGGGTCTTAACAAATCGTACGTTCTCTACCCACCTCACTTTACATAGAGGCACCAGACAGGGCTGTCCCTTCTCCCCCATCCTTTTTGCCCTCACTATTGAACCAATGGCGGCCGCAAGCAGAAGGGAACACGAAATGAGGGGCATAAAGATGGCCGGCATTTATCAATCCATCTCACTGTATGCGGACGATGCACTATTGTACATACGAAAGCCAGAGAAGAACCTAGAGCCTATATTGGCAGTGATAAAAGACTTCACTTTACACTCAGGCTACAAAATCAACACGGCCAAGTCTGAAATGTTCCCATTGACACAGGCTACCACCCGCCCTTCACACACGCATGGTCTGAGATGGCCCCCCGACCACATCAGATATTTGGGGATCCTGGTATCTAGGGACAAACCGTCACTATACATAGACAACTATGAATCCTCACTGCAGACGATCCATACTAAACTCAACATTTGGACTAGACTGCCCATATCACTTGCTGGTCGGATAGCGGTACTCAAAATGGTAGTCCTTCCCAAGCTCCTACACATTTTCGATAACGTCCCCATATGGCCAGGCAAGCCTTTCTTTGAAAACTTACGAGCTGTATTACCAAGTGTCACAGGCACAATACGCCAAATACTGGCAGAACCCCACAGTAGAAGCACCACTTGTCCCCATAGAACGACCCTCGGTCCGCCCAACAGACTTAAGATCCATAATCTTTGCGAAATCTCATAAAGATGACTGCAAATATGACCCAGCATCCTGCACAATTGCAGCATGGCCGGCAAGCAGTAGGCGACTCCATATTGAAACTCCCTATGACTCACAAGCTCCACTTTGGAATTTCCCGGGCATTGCACCTACTTACGACGTCGGTATACAGAAAGCCTGGATCACAAACTATATCATCACAATGAAGGCCATGTTCCCAAATGGTAGTTTTGTTACCCCGGAAGACTTTGCAGACACAGTGGGGCGGGACCAACTCGTCACTTTACAATATCACCGCATGAAGGCAGCATTCAAGAAACGTTCGCCAACATACCCAAAAAGAACCGCCCGAACACCCTTGTTACAGGCATAGGCGTCTCCACGTTATATAACATAGTCCATACCCACACGAAATCATCCAACAACATGAAGGCCTCCTGAGAAGAAGACATGGGCATAACAATACAGGAGGGGAAGTGGACCAGATACTGTCTCCTCACAAAGAAAGTTTCCTTGAATGTGGGGCTCAGACTCATACAGTTTAAAATACTGAATAAGCTTCACTATACCCCAGTTAAAATGGCGAAATTTCATGAGTCCATAACTACAAACTGTCCCAAATGTAATAATCCTCAAGCGGACTCCTACCACATGTATTGGGCCTGCCCTAAGATAACTGGATTCTGGCGGGATGTAGCGACTAATTTGGAAGATATTACACAAATTCCTACACAACTCAACCCCCAAAAATATCTGTTTGGCGACATAGGAAAAGTCCCAGAAAAAAACAGGAGACTGTTCAATATAGCATGTATAGTGACTAAGTAATGTATTTTGCACAAATGGAAAAGCAGCCACGCCCCGCGTGCAGAGCAATTCCTAACAACATTGCCATACGTAAATGAATGTGAAGAAACATACATAGGGCTAGTTCCCTTACCATGTAGACCTAAAGACATTTGGTCACCATTCAGATCTTACCTCGGAACCACCTCACCAGCCTCAGAAGAATCAGATACCGATTGAACCACAAGCAGAAATTCTCGCCACAAATACCTAATGTGTTAAAAAAAGCGCTATCATTAAAGAATGCAATGTTGTTTTATAAAATGGGAACGGGAGGGAGAAACCATTGTTTTTGTTATGTATATCCTGTACTATTGGGAAGTTGAAGCGACTGTGATGTGACTTGCAAACCAAAAATAAAGTTTTAAAAAAAAAAAGAGCGTGCACATTTACAGGTTAAAGATTGGACTCCTAGGAAAGTGCCTGTGTTTGACTGAACTAGTTAGGACTGGGTTTGGAACTTTCTGGTCCAAATAAACATCCTTCCAATGAAGTGGCTGCTGCTGGGCAGGTGTGGTGTTGTGGGCTGTACATGGTTAGACAGCCATGATCTGTTTCACTAGTGCAGAACATTAACACTGGTGGGCTGGAGTAACTCCTAGCCTGGATCCTGGATACAGGGAGGAACCCTGCAGCTGCTCTGGAGGTTGCACACTGGAACCAAATGTCTAAATGTGAGAAGCATGCTGGAGAAGACTGGTAAGACTGCTTGGAAGCTTACCAGCATTGCTCATACCATCAAAGTGTGTTTCCTGTTGCCTGTTCTGTGACCAGAGAATACGCTCAATGGTTGCTTTCTTGCTTGGACCAGTGGGAAGAACTGTTCCTCCATCTGTGCTCTCCCCTCGGTGGACTTCGGAAGTGATGGACTATCTTGGGGGTTGACCATACCAACTAGACCTCTATGCCACTACGGTCATTGTCCTGATCTGAAGCTTGGCAATCTCCAGATCTTCGACTTGTGTTCTATGTACATCGCTATTCACCACTATGAAGCAGGGACTTCCTGGAGCCTATTGTTTGCAGCTGCGAGTCAGGCCTGCTAACCCTTGGCTGGGGTTTCTTCACTATGTAAATTTGCAATATATGTATTGATTTACCCTTGTGGCAAATACTATGTAGGACAAACTACAAGGAGAGTTAAAGACAGAATTTCAGAGCATAAATCGAACATAAGGACGAAAAATATGAAATCACCAGTATCCAGACATTTTTTGGATAAACATCATACAATTTCACAATTAAGATTTGTGATCTTAGAAACAGTAGCACAACCACCTAGAGGAGGAAATTTACAACACATCCTGTCACTCAGAGAGATGTTTCGGATTCATAGTTTAGAAGCATTGGAATCCAGATGGATGAATGAGGAATTTTCATTGAATGCATATTTGTGAATAATTTAATTACACATAGGAACCAATAGTCTATAGACATTGGTAGCACCGTATGATAGGCATCTGTACAATCTTTAGTTCATTAAACATCATGAGAGACCCTTGCATATAAAATGTATACCAACATGGGGAATTTAACATCATGAGACATTCTTGTATATAAATTGTATACTAATGTGTGGAATTATACACAAAAACATCTGAAGTAACACTGCGGATGCATAATAAAAATTATTTGATGTGATCTATACAATGTGACAACATTCATGTAGATCGACACAAGAAAAAAGAAAGACCATGTAGGTCTATGAATGCTGACCACACAATGTCATTGGAAGTGAAATGAATTTGTGGGTTACACAATGACGTTGTGGAATAATGGAATAACCATCAATTGACAGAATACTATTTTAATATAGCATTACTAAGAATGGATGCCATTTACTCCATTCAGAAATAATCAGTACATTCAATATACTAGGATACTGGTTGCTAGGTACCGCATAGACATGGAAATATTTTGCGGCGATCTAGCAATTGCCCTGTGCCGTCTCGTAGACATTTTTCGATTGAATTTAACCAGGCTGGTCACCAATGTTATTCCACCAAAATAAGAGCTCAAGCGGAACATTTAGGAACTCCAGTTCACACTATTCTGAGTTCTAATATCATGTGACAAGCGCATGCTTAGCACGCCAATATAGAAGACAGAGGTTGCCTAGCGACAGGCTTACACAGAAGTGGGCCGAGTCGTTTGGCAAGCTTGCACAGGTATCGTGCACGTGAATCGTGCTTACTGAATTAATCCAGTAAGTGAAAAATGCTAGGTTAGAAGATAACACTCTGGAAAGGTGCAATTACTAAAGTTAAGATAAACTTACAGATATCGACATTGTTGAAATCACGAATGCCGTAGAAGAGATTAGGACTCCAAAACGCAGTTACCGTCTCTGACAACATGGTGAGTATTCTCGCCCATTATATTGATACAGACATTGGTACCATCAGTAGAAATACAAAGTCACTCATTGAAAATATATGATTGACAATAACAGCTTTAGCTCAGCACCGGGATGAAAGCCCTAGAAAACGCATGATCGCATACACGGCAGATATCACTTCGGAAGTCTCATCTATATACTGGCAACCCGCAGGGTAATACCAGAATAAGACAGACAGTAATGGTCATTTATGAATGTATTTTAGGAGACATTAATCTGTATCCAATCAAGATAGGACACCATCCCCCCTTATATACGAGAGAGGAAGATCTAATTCTCTGGCAGGTAACGAGATCTATTAGCCGCAGAGCTATTACTACTTTATTGTTTGGACTTGGAAGTTATTTACAATCATTAATGTATACTCAAATAATCCACAGGTGTACAGCACCACTTGAGAAATAGAATATCGATTCAAATTGTAACAATAGATAAGGTTTCCATTAATGCACAACGAAACTGAGGAACACTGAAGAAAAAAATTATTTGTGGTTAAGTTAAAAAAAAATATCTGAAGTAGTTTTGAATATGAAAATTTATTTTTGCTCCTGAAGAAGAGAGGCCCACTCTCGAAACGAGTAGAGCTCTGTATTAAATGTATTTGTCATTTGTTTTTTGATTTTGTAACTTTCTGAGATTGAATTGTGTAAAATAATAATTCACTAAGATAGTTGGAATTGTTTCATCCTGAATTTTACATAATATAAATATGTGAGATAAATATATAAATTGTGTCTTTCAAATCACAGATATATTGACTAGAATATTGCAACTAATCTTGATTGGAAATTTGTTCCAATATATATATATATAGGTGTGCAGGGGACGGGAGTGCCCATTGATTATGGGTACTCTATTGTCTTGGTTTCTTCACTATGCGGTTTCGTCTCCTGGGTCTGAGAGTCGAGTCAAAGTGGCTGCTGTCCAGTGGTGAATGCTTTGTCCTGCTGCAAGTCTGTTTAAGCCGTCCCAGAACTGGAAATCGGAACCACCACGCAGCCGGACATGATCCAGATATGGTCACTGGCGAATCTGGGTGCCCTAGGGAATTGGATTATGGGGTGCAAGGGTACTTACCTGCTCAAGGAACCCCTGTCACCTTATATGGATTGTATGAATGCAAAGTCCACTCCTTCACCGATCACAGCCAGGAAAGGGTAGTGCAGAATTCCAGCCTAGCAAACCTAGCTGGTTAACCCCTGATAGAGAGGACGACCAAGTGTACTCCTACTTTCGCATATTGATCTGATTTCTTCAAAAGGTGCTTTTAAAAGACATGTTACCCAACGGTTGATTTGTGCAGGGGAACTTTGAACTTCCTTCCCCCCCAACCAGGAACATACTTAAACATTGACTCAGACATTCAATAGCTTTCTTAACTATCGAAGCACTGCTCAAGAGAGGTGCCTGCCTTATAATTATAAGGTAGTGTATAATATATTAATTTGTATTCTTTTCTTTTGCCACTGTACCGTTATAGTCGTGCATTGCTTTTAACTGTGTTGGAGGGTAACATTTTGTGTAGTTTCCTTTAGAGAGGTGTGTGTGTAGGTGTCTAGGTGTGTAGGTGTAGGTGTGTTTAGTAGTGCACAGTATTCTAGAGTTTTCCTGTATCTTTGATTCATTACTTGGGTGTTCCTATATGTATTTAACTACACCATTCCCTGATCTCCTGATGTCTGCCTCATGCTCTGCCCACACTACCTTGTGAGAGTTTGGCTAGCCCACGCGTCTATAAAGTTATTCACCAAGTAGGTTTTTCTTTAAGAACCCTCTCTCAGGAATGGTTCAGAAAATACCTCCTAACAGGTTATAAAAAGCTAACAGTTGTAGAGTTAAAATAGATCTTTGCTCCCCTAAAAATGAACTCCATTTGCAAAAAATGTTTTACTCCCTAAAATCACTAAAGGAAACTACACTGAAGAACTATTGCTGGGGGATAAAATGATTTAACATTATTTAAGGACTTAAAAGCAATTCAAAAGATGAAAAGTAAACAGAACAAATTCTGGAAATTTGTAGCATGCCAAAATGCAGAGAAAAGCCTTAGTTACAATGAACAGCACTAACAAGCATTGAGTATTGTGTTGGAGTGCAGTCACAAAACAGTGCAGGGAAGGAGCAGTCTATGCTCCATGACGGCTATGTAGGAGCTCCCACACCCTGGGCCACGTAAGTGTTGGAGAGAGTAAACACAACGTCCTGCAGAGAGATTGCTCCACAAGAACAGAGGTAGTCCTGTTGTGTCTTCAATTTGAGAATCGGAGGTGCTGTAGAAAATCCCAGAATAACCAAACTAAGGCATGCCTGAGTAGTAGCGAGGATGATATGAAACAGACTGCAGCAGCAGAAGGAGGAGAGCATAGGGAGGGGGAAGGTATGCTAGATGGCCACCCAGATTGGAGTAGTTAGTTATAGGACCTCAGATATAGGAAGAGTGGAGGCAAGAGTGGATGGAGAACATTGACAAACTGAGGAGGAGGAGAGGTTGGCAGTGACCCAAATCTACTAAGGGGAGATATAACACTAAGACAGCTAGAGACGGGACAAGAGGCTGTCTAAGCAAACACTGGTAATGACTGGGAGGAGGAAGATGATGCAGATTGCTGGTACAGTGCAGTGGTGTTACTAGAACACATCAAAGAAGCATACGAGAACAAGATTGATAAATTCTGGAACATCAAGGAGTTGTTTCTAAAACAGTAAAAACATGAACTGGGGAAAACACCAACACCTGGAACCGCGAGAGAAGATTCTTGGAGCGTTTGCAAAATTGGACAAATTAAGAATTAAGGCATCCTGGAACTTAAAAGGGGTGAACTGGATAGAAAGTTAACATGGCAATATTTTAAAGGAAGATCTATGCTCGAAACATTAACAAAGGGGCTTTACATACACTCTTGATGTGATACTGCAACATTATTCATGCACTTGTATTAAACATCAGTATCATCCAATGGGGTACTGTAAGGAACGCAAGGTAGCAATAGTAAGACAGACACAAGTGACCACAGTTCAAGGGTGTTTATTGAACTTTTGCAAAGATGTTATAAATGCCTATCTAAACCTAAATCTACAGATGGGAGCAAGCTACGTCCATCAAAAGATAATGCCAAGTGGAGTCTTGTCAGATTAAAAGGGCCTATACTAAAAAGAAAAAATCTATTGCCAATCCTTACCACTAATTTACAAATAATGTGGGGTATTGTTCATGAAAAAGAAAGAAGTCTTCACAAAACAATGTCGGGGTGCTCGGGCCGTTGGCCTCCCTTCCCCACGTTTTCTGCACAGGGCAAGGCGGGTCACTCGAGCAAAGCACACACTCTCTGGCTTCTGCGGCACAAGGATACAGTTCTCCTTTCCTAGCTCAGGACCTGCTGTGTCCAAGTCTCTTTACTTCTCGCAAGTCTCTTGATGCAGAGGGCCTGCTGTACCAGAAACAACACGCAAACATTCTCTTCAGCATTCAACTTGGGTGTTCACCTTGGATCCCCCTCTTCCGGTCTCAGATCCCTTTCAAAACAAGGATCAGTTAGTTATTTTTCAGGTGACTCTCAGTTCACCCCGGATCCCCCTCTGCTGAGCTCAGATCCTGTTGAAACAAGGTTCAATTAGTCTCCCTCAGCTGGTCTCGGACCAATTTGGATTTATTTCAAACTATCGAAGATTTTCGAATGTGTACAGGGTTCGGCTTGACCGGTTGCATGACTACTTCGATCTCAATAGTCCTCTTACACTCAGCATCAGTTGGATACCTAACAGACTTTCGAATGAGCACCCACGTGCCAGACCAATCGCTCCGCCTCGCCTGGGTTATCGACACGGAGAGCCCCGGTAACCTCCAACACACTTTGCAGGTTTGATCAGCCTTAGTTTCTGGTCTTCAGTTCCTGGTCTTCTGTTCCTTACTTTCCAAGATTCATGAAAGTAACAGTCTTTATAGGTCAAGGGTGCTTCCCTTCTTGCAACCCTCTCCGGTCTCACCGTCTTTCTCCTATTAAACTGCCATCTTGGAACTGCTGTTTCCTTGTGTGTTTTGCCTCGCTCAGAATGTGCTTTTGCGCTCTGCCTTTTATCTGTGTGGGGAAGTGTGATGGAAGTCAGTTGTATGTAATGATCCGTAATTGCCTTACCTTGCCTGACAATGGTGTTGGGCATGTTAGGTATACGGCTCTGGTGTTAGTCCATTGTTGCTCACGGTGAACTTTCTGTGAGAAAGTGTTTGTGTCAGGAAAGGGGGGGGGGGGGGGTTGAGTTCCTAGGTATCCTACCTGGTAGGATGGGGAAAAGGTGGTACAGGGAAGGGGATACCACGCCTCACCGTCCGCTGTCCAACTTCCACTCCCCAAAGACCCCTCATCCAGGTGATCATCCCGCACCGGTCCACCCCCAAGAACTGTATCCAAAAGCAATGTCTGTGTCCTGGCCACCTGGATGACAGATCCGTAGGGACTAGCCGGTGAGACACCTTCATATTTCTCACAGTAGACACTGGAAAGGTTCACACTTAGATACACAGCTGTGAATAGTATAGGATGCCTGTCTGAGGCAAGCAGGTAGCTGAACTGTGCACATACCTGAGCAGCGAAGGGAATGAGACAGCTCTGTTGCCATAACCTGTATAATGAGACCAATCCGCAGCCGGAACATTTCAGCAAAGAGAGAGGGTTGTGTTCTCACATACATGGCAAGATACACCAGAATTTCCTATGAATAACAGACAGCAGAAAGTTCATCACTATTTATTTTGACACAACTCCATTAAAGCAATATAGGGAACATACAGTAAAGGTCAAAATATTTTTGACACAAATGAGTAATGTACAGAATTACAAGCTGTTTTTGTTATCAAACTTATCACATTAAATATATATACATATTTTACATTTATGATTGTGACAGAGTGAAGCAAACAATCAGCGATGGGCTAAACAGCTAAAACAAAGCACTTCCCAAAGTCCAATGGATACACCCCCCTCTGATATGGAATGCACCCCTTTGATTAGAGCCCGTTTAGCTCTCACTAAGTATAACAGTCAGATAAACAACCAGTTAATTATTAATGAGACGTTTTTGAAAAGGAATGGTTTAAAGATTGTTAAATGGTACACCAGGCAATATTGTATGGCCCACATCCACATACTTAGGTATTTTGGGATCTGGTCATCTGTAAGTGCTGTGATCTTCTCAGCCATCAGTGTGGCTCATATCTCTCCTAACCAAATAAGTAGCAGTAGTCTTCCAACACCTTGCAATCGTGGTTCTGGTTGCAACACTAGAGGTCAGTGATAGTGTTGCAATGCTTCTGGGGCATGGGTAGACACCCTCCGCTAATCCCCTCTGGACAAACAGCAGATTCTCAGATATCTGAATACCACAGACCAGTCTTATTCTGGCTAGTACCTTCTTCCGAAACCTACAAAAGCTGGGGCAAGACTACTACTCTGTATTCTCAGCAACAATAAAGTGAGTACATTGGATTTATTTTATTAAGCTTCATAGGGTGCATGTACCATCAATAACGGAGTTTAAACATTCATTCCCAGTTTGAGGTACATCTTTAGAAGGTTTAATTTTAGGCACAAATGTCACACCAGGTTTCATCACTGATGGTGAGTCCTAAATAACTATCCCATTCAGACATACATGTGAATTTCGCCACATTGGTACCTCTATCCAACAATCTGTAAAGGGTGGAAACACTGGTGGAGAAAATACCAGCTTCATATGTGAGCTCTAACACGGTCGGACGTCTTAATCCGGTGTGCTGAATGATGCTAATAGTGGAGTATCCCGAGGGAGTTTATGTGCGTGTACGAATGAGAGCAGAGGCAGCGGAAGCAGAGACATAGCATGTTATATCTGGATCCATTTGGGGAGCCTTGTCCCTAAGCACAGCTAAACATAAAGGTAATCTATGCAGCCAAATTATATCTAAACACGTCCGGCACCACCAGGCCTCCCTGTCCGATATCGCCCAATACTACCGATTTAGGACTCCTCTGCCTTTTACCAGCCCATATAAAAACGCAGGTATCCTTTCCTGCAGTACATGTAAAGCAGGAGCTGGTATTTTTTTTATACGCTTTATGCTAATGAGCTACAATCTTAAGATAATAATAAGGACATATGCATGTTTTGTGTCAGCATTTCTGTTTTGCAGGCAGAGCAGAGGTAGAAAAAATATCTCTTCTTTGAGTACAAATTAATATGTTTAGCACAACCAGGATCATTACAGAACCTGTACCTGCATATTAAACAAATGTAAATGCAGGACAGCAATTCGCACAAATGCAGCATTAAGTCATGCTTTCCTTGACAGCATCATTCTCAACCCATCATTGCCCAACTACAGCCCAGAATTCCCTACAAACTAAACATAAATGAACATTTCCATTTTCATATCAATGAAAAATACTTAAGATTAGATGGTTTACATAGCATATGTTCCTTATCCTTTACATAGTGACACGGATCCAGCGAACTCCTCCCCTCTTCCGAAGGGCAAGACCTTCTTTGAGACTAGGGAGGTGAGCCCGATAAGCTTAACACTTCCTAGGGGACAGGGCAAGCATGATCCAACTCGGGGTTACTCCTATTATAGGACAGGCAATCCCTAGATAGGGATCTATGTTATCCTCCCTTGTCCCCAGAAACAGATTTATTGGTTATAAGGGAAATTACCTATGATTTCTGGCAACTGTATACAGGAATGGCTGGTGTGGTTTTGGACTCCTTTCAGACACCAGTTGCGTCTGAAGAGAGGCCGGAGAATGGACACATCCCCATGTTGCAGGGAAGATAAAGCTCAAATGAACTTGGAGGAAGAGCGGGTAGTAGAGGCAAGGAAACCTCCCCCTGGAAGGTGTGGCACCAGGCCAGTAGCACACACCCAGCCTGCCAAATGAAGACACAGGCAAGCCGATGGAGAACACAGCAGCCCTTCCGAGAAACAGACCGGCAAGCATAGGACCAAAACACTGCAATGAATAACTGCAGCAGAACGACAGCAGGAAGTGAGCCAAAGCTCCAAACCACATGGAAAGTGAAGAAAAGCAGAGTCACCTTCCTGGAACGCCTGCCCAGAGGAGCACTGCTCCAAAATAGAAGGAACACAGGGGCTCCAGGAAACTGGGTGGTAGGCAGAGAGACCCCCAGGAGACTCCCAAGACAGGGTGAAAGACCAGAACCCAGAGCGGGAGTTCATGGCAGGGTGGCGTAAAAACCAGGAGAGAACTAATTGGAGAGAGTACGGCAAGATACCTGGGTAGGGATCCCCAGGAACACACCGGGTGTCGATGTCTGCACCAGGAAGCACTCAAAGACTGCACGCACATCTAAGACTGAGGCAAACTGTCTACAAATTACAAGGAAAAGAGACTAAGCAAAGACTGAGACTCAACTCCAAAGAAGATGGGAATCTATATGAGAAAGTTTGAGTCCTTACTAAAACGGTTTAACAGGGCAAGGAGACCCTGGTCTTTTGAGAGAGAGACGTTATGGTGGGGTGTCAGAAAGAGCCACCATTCCTTGGTTGGGTAACGGTCCTTGTTGTACCTTTTTGTTTTCTTTGTATCGAATGATGGGGACAGAAGTCAGGCTAGAATCAGTTTCTGACGAGCACTCCTTCAAAGGATATCAGGTAATAATATCGCCATATAACATGGTCGCCGTAAATAATATTGCCGGGAAAATGTTGTGGCGATATTATTTGGGTGACCATATATATGGCGACAGGGGCAAAAATAAAACAAAAAAAAAAAGTTTGGGGGTTGTGGGGGTGTCCCCCGCATGTTTCATGCAATAATGTCGCCACAAAAAACAGCTATTTTTAGGCGATATTTTTGCATGGCGATTTTTTTGTGGCAACATTATTACATGGAACCCTTCAAAGGGCCAAGAGAATTCGTGAATGCTTAGGTTTTGAAAGCTTCAAAATAAAGAAACTCTTTTGACCAAGATGCCAACTTGTCTGTCTCCCGATTCCGACTTATCAGAATAGTTTTAAATGGTGACCACTTAGTAACATAAACATTACATTCATCGGATGTCAAGGTTGTTATTTTCTTCATAGCAAATGTATCCCATACTATTACCCACCAGAAAGTCATCACTGGACCCTCTTACAGATTATTTTTATTTAGCTCTGTTTATTAATTTTCATCATTTGGACATTCCTCCTTTCATAATTATACAACATTGCCAATGTACCTCCCCCTACCCCCTACCTCCCACATGCAGACGTGAACATACAACCATTAAAGAGAGTGAGAAAGCAGTAATAAAGCCCCCCTCGGGGCCACAAGACAAGTCTAATACTTTTAGGCACAGGGGGCACCACTGGGCTCTATAATCTTCCCTAAGAAAGACAAGGATGTGTCCCTAGTCTTTAGAGAATCACGCTAGGTTATTGTTCATTGCATACACTGCCCCTTTCGAGAGCCACAAACTCCCAGAATTTTCCTTAGCCAGTCGCACTGTTGGGTTGTCTGCCCCCTTCCAACGCTCCACTATCAGGAGCATCGCCACCAAAGTAAGCACAATTCCGGCCTTCCTCTGGCCATCACACCGTCCACCCCTAGTATAACTTCCTCAGGGGGCACCTACAAAGCATCCCCAAATATTCCCCTCCTGGGCCTCACGCACCTCCCTCCAGAATGGTTCATTTTGAGGCATCTCCACCATATGTGGGTCAAGGGACCATCCCCACCACATCGCCTCCAACACGCAAGTCAGGGTTGTTGTACAGTGGAGTAAACAGAGACAGAAATTATAACAATCCCATACTTTTTGGTTAAATTGTCCCATGTATCAGCTACCAGTTGTGTTATGGAACTTACATACAGATGGCAGGCTTATTTGGGCACGAGAGCCATAGAACGTCACGCAAGTCCCTTCTTGCCACAGCCCGGTCCACTGCCACCCATAATTTCCCCCCACTGCCTGATAGCCATTCCCTTATGATGAGAATCTGGGACGCCCCGTGGTATTGCGAATGTTGGGAAGTGCCACGCCCCCTTCCCGCCTACAGGGCTGTCACAAGATGTGGTGAGGCCCTGGGCAAAACATATGGTGAGGCCCCCTTTTGATGTTACGCACTGGGCCAGTGGCGGCACCTTCGCAAACAAGGGACTCGAGAAATCTCCCCTTCAGTTTGTGTGGAGGAACACAAATATGGTTTATTACTACAACTGCAAATCAACTACAGCAAAGTTAGATTTCTCTACTGAAGGATGGTTTATGCCAGACTAACTTTTGTATCATAGGCATAAACATATTTAAGGAGCACCCTTCCCCTGTGTGCACATTAAAACAGACATACACACTGACAGATGGATGATGTACAGTGGAGGCTGGTGAATTTCTGAAATGAAGAGGCTTAAATGTTTGTGCCAATTATGCAGGATTGACAGAGCACAGTGAGGGTGCTCAAACCAAACAAGGGTTATTTGAGGGGGTTTCTCACTCCCAAGAAAATGTTTCTAACACTGGGTTACAATTATGCATTTTACAGCTCTTTCATAAAAATGGGTAGAAATCCATAGTTTGCAATTGGTTTTGTATGGAAGCACTTGGAAAAACACAATAGTTGCAAGTCGCCAACCACGCACAGGTAAATTTTCCGAATACATTTCATGCCGCTGTTGCACACAACATATGCTAGTATAAAGTGATCGGGCTCTAGCCCCCTCCGAAATGTTGTGTTTTGGTGACTCGACCTGGCTGCATGGGCGGAGTCAACCCCTGGCTAGGGAGGGCTGAGGTCCTCCCCCTTTGAGGCAGAAGGCCTCTTTCGATGTGTCGCCAGCCCGTAGCTTAGATTAAAGCCCCTAGATAAGGACCAGTTGATGAAAATACACGCTTACGGGGAAACTTAGTTTGTTTGGACATACAGATAAAGTCCCCCTATTCCCCAGCCCCATCACCCTGAACATGAAAGACCACTCTACGAGGTGGCGTGGCCTGGAGCCGGTGTGTGTTATGGCTCCTTGAGAGCTCCCGGCCGCAGCCAGGCGACCAGAGGAAATGCGGTTTTAAAACGGCAAGATTCTGCCTGAAACTGGTTGAAGCTATTCCGGACCATCCCGGACGGAGGTGGATGGTTCCGGGGAGTACTCTTCCCAGGGTTGCGGAGCTCGGCAACCCGAGAAGTATTGGCTGAACAAAATGGCGGCCCAGGGCAGGTGCACAGTGTTGGTCCCCCCGGCTCCCCAATGACAGCAGCAAAGGACGAGGCTTTGTCGCAAAAATAGAGGCAGGATGCCAGCTTGGCCTTAGCACCCGACAGTGCCCCATTCGGAGCAGGAGTCCCACGGCGCCAGAACTTGTCCTCTGGACTTATCCACAGTTGGGCAGCGAGATCTGGGGACCCCAGCAGAGAGTCAGACGGCGGGCGGACTGAGCCTCCGACTGCTCGGGGGGAGCCCCTGTGATCGCTCACCTCACAAGAGGAGATAATCCAGGCTTGGAATCCCCATTGGCGGGGGGAAGGGCCCCGCCAGATGCTACCCTCAAAGGATAGAGTCCATCGCACTCAAGTGAAGCACTCCCAAGCCGTCCCTCTGACGTCTTAGCAAGAGTTCATTTCTTTAAAGTCAAGGACGCAATCGTAAGGCTAGAAACTCAACATGCATTAAATTCAGAGGTGCAACAGTGATGCTGTTCCACCAGGACCCAGCCCCTTCCACCCTGCTAAAGAGAAAGAGCCTGAAGCCATTAAAAGAGTGCCTCCGTAAGCGGAAAATAAGTTATCGATGGAGCTTCCCACTTGCATTACAGTGCACAGTAGAGGGGAAACACTGGTGAATCCGAACAATGAAGGAGGCTGAGAAACTACTGAACCCCTCGGAAACAGACGAAGAGGACTGACGAATAATGACAACCGAGCAAGAGCCCCGAAAATGAGGCAAAAGATTAATGGATCAAACTTAACAATAAAACAGAGACCCAGAGGACTAAAGGTAGGCCGACAGGGGAGAGTCCGGGACCTGAATCTTATCTTCCCACTCAGGAGCACATAGGACACGGGTGCCGGAATCTGGATCGCACCACCCCCACAGGACATGATCCTGACTAATCTTCTAGAATATCGAGGCCTACTCGGGGAGGAAGACATTTCAACCCCCTGGAAGGCCTCACCCTACGGATGAGAGGAACTGGGTCTCAGGAGAAACATTGAGGAGGTCAAGCACCTCTCTCAGATGATTAGCAAGGCAGTTTCAAGGAAATGGAGGTTGGTCGCTGAGAGGGGGTAGTTGGAAAACCCTATCAACTGTGAGCTTGCTCAGTAGTTGGTTTTATTTGTTGGGGTTGGGAGCAGAAGGAGGAATGTTTTGCAGAGGGTGTTGTGTTTGTGGGGAGGGGTGATCACAGTGGTTTATGGGTGCGATCACCTACAAGGCAGTCAGGGCAGCGTTGATGCACTGAAGGAGTACCACATAATCACAGGTTCGGAGACAACAGAGTTGGCGATGTGAGAGAAACTTACTCACCTCGACTCACTCCCTCCATAATAAATAGCCCTGAGAGAGAGCTGGTCCTTGTGACTTTGAACGTCCAGGTCCTCAATTTCCCAGGTAAACAAAAATCTGTGGCCCTAAAGCTCTCTGAGGTAGAGGCAGACGTGGTCTGCTTACAGGAAAATCACCTGTTGGTGGTGGACAAGTGAACAGTCAGGATCCCATGTTTCACAAGGTGTTTCCTTGCCACTGCCGGGGATAAGAAACGGGGCGTAGCAATCTTACTTAGCAAGGAGCTCCCAATTAAGGATTAAAACATTTTGTGACCCTAGGGGTAGATTTATTATGGTGAAGGGCCATCTGATCAAACAACCCCTCATCATTACCTTTATTTACTTCCCCAACTCTTCACAATCTTGATTCCTACAATCTATCATTCCAGACATTGTATCCTTTGCGGAGGGACGACTCATAGTAGGGTGTGTTCAACCTAGTCCCAAACCCGTAGGTTGACAAGACCTTATAACCAACCAAGGAGGACTACTCGAAGGCAGTGGAGTTTCAGGCATTCTTAGAGAAGTGGGGGCGATAGACTTCTGGCTAATCCCGGTCACCCCGATTACACATTCTGCTCGCACGTTCACAAGGGCCTTCTCCTCATGTCTGGGGAATTGTTCCCATGTTTAGAAAGAATTGACATACTACCCAGGGTACTTTCGGATCACGCCCCAGTTCTAGCGGGTATCCGTGTATCAGGTTTACCGAGCTAAGCTCCAAAAGCTTGAAGTTACAGGACTTCCTCCTACAGGATCTAGTAATCAGGAATGATATCGAAGAAACCCTCACAGCTTATTTCAGGGAAAATGCCTAGGAAGAAACCGCCCTATCAATTATTTGGGACACAATGAAAGCGGTTCTATGAGGGGAATGTACAACAAAGCTTGTGGAACAGCAAAGGCTACGCTTGCTACAGCACACGCAATTAGAGCGGAAAGTAAGCACCCTAGAGTTAGCGCCCTTAGAGGAACCCATCCCTGTGGAGGAGGAGGAGGTAAAAGGAATGACAGCCTCCTTAAAAAACACAGCCCTGGGCACAGACTGGTTTACAGCCCGCTTTTATAAAACCTACGCCCACGTCCTAAAGCTGCACATGCGCAAGTTGTACAACTCATTACTGACCTCCGGCCTCATCACCACCACTATGGAAGAATCCCTCACAATAATGATCCCGAAACTGGGCAAAGACTTAGAACTCTGTAGCTCTTACAGGCCAATCGCCCTGATAAACAACAATGCAAAGATCTTTACCAAGCTCTCAGCAAATAGACTGGCGAATATCATTCCTAAACTAATTAATCCACACCAAACACATGACAACGTGAGGAGGACTCTTAACCTGATTAAATGTGTTTCCAGATCGGGGGAGGAATTGGCAGTGGTCTCCCTAGACACACACAAAGCTTTTGATCTGGTGAACTGGAAATACATAGGTACTAGAGTCCTTTGGCTTTGGCCCAAGGTTTATTAAATGGGTTTTAGCCTACTACCAAAGCACATGCACAGCTTTAAGAATCAATGGCCACCGATCTCAGAAATTACTGGCTTGCCCCATATCGCCACTAATATTCGCCCTCACAATAAAACCATTCACTGCTAAACTACGATCCAATCCAAAACATAAAAGGGATACGACTGGGAACAGCTGAGTACAAACTATCACTGTATGCGGATGATGTCGTCCTCACCCTAACCCACCCGGAAGCCTCCCTTAAGGAGCTATGGGACGAAATCTCTAAATTCAGGATTGCATCAGGATTCAAAATCAACTATTGAAAATCTGTTGCCATGGGGGTAAACATTCCGAATGAAAGTCGAATGACCATTTCAGAGAACAGCGCAATCCCATAGGAGGGTTCATGTGTACCATATCTACGGGTCCAAATCCCCAATGATGTCAACAGAATATACAGACACATCTTCCCCTAACTGCTCGAGGAACTCAGCAGCGACATGACTCGCTGGCATAAGCAAGAGATATCATGGATGGGTAAAATCACAGCCATAAAAATAAATTTAGTTCCTAGCTTCGTCTATTTTTGCCTAGCACTACCAACAATAATTCCTGACAAAAAACTGGAGGAATTGCAAAGGGAAATGTTGAGATTTGTCTGGGGGAGGTAAAAAACCACAAGTAGCAAGGAGAATTATGCTGAGGGGCACACCAATAGAAGGCCTGGGGGTGCCTGACATACCTAGAGATGACTTAGCAGCACAGTTCTTGCACGCATTAATGTGGCGGGACGAGGTGCCCCTCCACCCCCAAGATAGATGAAGGTGGGAGAGGTATGGAGCCCAGTCCATCTCTCGATGCTCCCACACCTCGAGGAGACTCACTGGGCAGGTGAAGGTGGCCCCCTTCTTTTCACTAGAAACACCATCCATAGCTGGAGAAGAGCAGCGAGGCGCTGGGGAACCAGAGGCTCACGAGGCCCTCTCACCATGATCTGGCGCAGCCAGAACATCACCCCAAGCCTAGATCAGAGGGGATTTCATAGAGGGTGGTTTGACACAGGTAAAATACTTTTTTGAGAATGGGGCACCATTAACATTTGAGCACTGCAAGATTAGGTTCAACCTCCCAGAGGGAGAAATGTTCAGATATGCACAACTGAGGCATTGGATGTTCCAACATAACATGGAAATGAGGGGAGGCAGGGAGCTCAATGCCTTGGAACGTACTCTCACCTCAGGGTCGCAACACTCTATAGGCTCCTTCAAAGAACTAACCCAGAGAAGAGGGAAGACGACATGGTCAGATTGGAGAGAGACCTGGGCAGGGAGCTGGAGACAGAGGAGTGGACCCGGATCTGGACCCGCACACTTAGGGGCATCCAGAAATTTCTTCCACCTGAGGTGGTCATGTGATAAATCTATGAGGTTTTTGACGGGAGATCCAATCACAGATAAAGAAGATCACGGGCTTGACAATTCCGTGGGACCCAGGGCTTATATTACTGGGAGATACAGGCAATGGGGCCTTCCCCTTAACAGACCATATGGCAGCATTAATCATACACCTACTCACGGCAGCGCAAATAACAGTAGCCCACCTCTGGAAATCTCTGGAAGGGGCCAGCAATCCCCATGAAGCGGGTAAAATGTTGGGACACCGCTGTCGCAGATAAGATCACTGCGGTGCACCCAAGTACTCTTGGAAAGTTTCAACACACCTGGTCTCCCTTCTTTGATTATGAGGAACAGTACCCGGGAATGGCGCACAAGCCACCTGTGGGATATTTTGACCCATTCAGCTATGCTTCACTACACCACTTTGCTGCATTGGTGCAAGAAACAGCACAAAATGGCTACGCTGACCCCTGTGCGCGCCAAGATCTCAAAACTGCGTTTGGTCACAACCAGAACATGGTTGCACTAGCCTGACAACACACATTTCAGGTGGGGTAAAACAGATTACTCACTGCAGGAGTAGGTCAGTGTGCTCTGCAACATTTTACATGGGGCAAAGGAAAGAAGCAGCATTACTTTGCTGTAAACCCAAAACGCCTCTTTAAAATGTCATCTTTTCAACCTTCAAAGTGCCGTTTGGTGCTAAATTCATCAATTCCTCCTGACCCACTATGATCAAAAAGGCCCTGCAGTGCCCAGGATCATTCTTGAGTCTCAGAGGAACCGGGCCTCATTTGAATGACAGCCCCTATGAAAAGTATCTTTGGAAAAGCAAACCAGGGACTGTGTTTTGGGAAACGCAGCTATTTCTTTGCAACAAGTATCAAGGATCAGCTGTCCAGAGAAAGATTCTAAACAGATGCATGATACATGTATCCATGCTGCAAACAACTCCAGCACTCGTGGAAAGAAATAGAGCTTTCCAAAGTGTGTATTTGCTGCAGAAGAAAACAGAATTTAAAGGAATAAGTTAAATGTGCTTTTGCCTGAATGAAGAGCAAAATTACCTATTTTTAAAATATATTATTGTGTAAAGGCTTTATTATTTAAGAAAAACACAGGTTTGGCAGAAAAAGTCACAAAACCACAGCGCTTGTATGAATAAACATTAAGAGTGCACATAGGCTGCAGGTGCCTGAGAGGTGTGGGAGTACTGCCAAGTACAACCCACTGTTGTGGAAACAATTAGAGCACAGGCAATTCTCAGTCGCACTGCTCCCAAGAGTGCATGTGTTGCAAGTAATTGAAGAGAGATGCGGTTATAAGTCCGATGGATGTATTTGCAAAGTAGCCTGACACGTGTTTCGAGTCTAAACCGACTCTTCATTCTAAACCGACTCTTCATCCTTTCACATCACTTTGGCTTTTCCTGCTGTGCTGAAATTACCGCAATTGCGAAGCCGTGAGAGAGTTTTCTGGCACTGTCCTTCATTCAATTTATCTTGGGTCCCATCTCCCATTTACAGCCTCGTATGAAGAGTCAGTTTAGACTCGAAACACCTGTCAGGCTACTTTGCATATAAATCCATCGGACTTATAACCACATCTCTCTTCAATTACTAGCAACACATGCCTATATTGCACTCTTGGGCGCAGTGCGACAGAATTGCCCGTGCTCTAATTGATTACTTAAGAAATGTAAAAGGATTTGCTACTGTTAAAAATCTACCTATAAACTGTTTTAATTCCATAGGTTTAAAGAAAAGATTTAAAAGGAAATCAAAGCTAAACCCAGGATATGTTGGTAAACTATATTTAAAAGAAAAAAACCTGCTCTGCCAGTGCTAGCCCTGAGAAAGGGTGACACCTCAAACTGCTGGCACAGGAAAGGCTAATTGCTAGCTTGGAGGCTTTGAATATCCAGGACAAAGGGGTTTTCCAAGTTGAATCAGACATTTGTCTTTGCCCCAGGCTAAGACAATAGCAGGCTAAGACTCTCACCTTTCAAGTGGGAGGGGCAGGAAACTTCAGTCAAGGGAGAGGGCCCTCATTCTGCTTCAAAGGGATTAACATTTGCTTACACTTGGAAAAGAAAAAAAAAACGGATCCAGTGACATTTGGTTTTAAAATGCTTATTTTGCAACTGAACTTTCAAGACATTTAACTTTGCCACAAGAATGAGGAAAAATCTGAAAGTTGGTAATTTTAAATCTAATTTTATGCTATTCATTTGAAGACTTGTAGGACTCAGTACTGGATAAGGAACAGAACTTATAAAGAATGACCGATTGCGCAGAAAGTATTAATGTTGCAAACATAACATTGTGTACACATATCCCAGGGGTAATTGCGCATCTATGTACAAAACGTAAGGCCAAATCTTTTGTGGTTAAAATTGCCAAAATGCAGCAGAAAGGCAAAACCAGGTCCCACAGACTTGGGATTTGGATTGAAATGTGACCCACAAAATATGTAACCGATGTATCAGATTTTCTCAAAGGTTTTAAATGCATAAATATGTATTTGTGGAAAAAAAAGGTTTTGGTTCTAGGAGCTAGGGGAGGTTTCGAGACATTGTAAAAGTAACCCCATAAACATGACATCCTTTTCTGTCATCCAATCAGCGAAAAGCAAGGTGGAAACTGGGCTCCTGCCCAATCCTAGCATTAGGGGTGTGGACAGTAAGCCTGCCCCTGCCATATACTTTAGTGATGTCATTTGGCAGGATAAATAGGGGAACCTGGCACCACACAAAGACACTGATTTCAGCTGCGCCTCAAATTCTGAAGCAATCCCAAAAACCCAAGGGAAGCATTTTGATCCAGTCTGGCTTGCTACTACTAAATGCATGCTCGCTGCAAACTCGCCATCCCACTGATCTCCAGTCTCCAGTAAACCAGAATTGCAGTGCAGTGCCGTCCAGGTGACCAGAACCGCCCAGCTGACCCTGTTGCGCCAGATTTGCCCAGCTGTCCTTGGTTAGACCCGATCCATGTGATGACCAGAACCCTTGACGGTCCAAAATCCTAAATTAAAGTGGACTGTAAGTATTAGTAGGAAGCAGAGAAAATCATAGCATACCTTGCCTTGTTTTGTTCCATCCCAATCTCTAAACCATACTATCCTTACCTTAAGAACTTGTAATATTGTCACAACCATTCTTGAAACCTGGCCTTTGATTCTTTGTACTTCTTTAAATAATTGTGTCTTGTGAAATCCTAAACCCTTAATCCTCCTTCGGGTAATCGGATTGAGTCCACCAGGGCGGTTGCGTAGGTGCTGGGGTTGGTTCCCGCATCAACTCTAGAGCTTACGGTGTTTCAATCTGGTAACCCAGTCTGAATGCCCTAGTGTAGAGCATAACTATCCTTGTAAAAATTGATTTCTGTTTTCTTTTTCGCGCCTTTATTTTCCAAAACACCTCTCATTCAACATTGCATAACTCACTTAATTTAATAGCTAGAGACTTCATTTCAACTCCTAAGACCTATAGCTACATCCCAACCTAAAAACCGCACTCCAAATCCGTATTTTTCACCCGTTTTTCTTAAAAATCGTTTGGTTTATTTTAGGCGGGAATCCGCATTTCGGCAAAGTTTTACACATGTGATTTTCATTTTAAATTATTTCCAAACTTCCATTCGGATTTAAAGTGTTTACTTTTGCTCAAACTATAGCTCATGAATGTTGGCATCTTTCCAATGTTGCTCCCACAGAAATGTATACTGATTTAAGGATTTTTGCACACTTTTCATTCTTTTGCTAAGCCATATTCGAATGTCATTTTAAAAGTGCAAGATTTCAAACCTGTTTTTCTCTCTTGTTTGGGGAGGGAAGGTTGTACTCAAATTATGTTTACTGTTCTTTATTCCTGAATACCTGCTGCTTCCTTACATCTGTTTAGAATTGCTTATTTGTGGGTTGAGGAATTTTGCAGGGGGAAATCGTTAACTTAAGTGGTATTCTTCCAAACAAGCCAAAAGTGTTCTTTTCTCTGCGTTTTATATTTGTGTTGCTAAAGGGTGAATTTAACTACCTTACATACCTTCTTATCTGTTATTGTCACCACATTGGTGATTGCTGCTCCCTATTCAAAAGTATGTTTGATTTGAGTTTTAAATAAATAAATAAATATTATCTTTACCAACCAGCCTGATTCCTGGTCCACCGTGACCTGGAGTATTTTGAGAAGGGGTGTGATATGAGTGGTATATCACTCAGAATATTGAACCTATAGACATAATAAAATAAGCATTTCAGCTGTGCGCTGCCTACTAGGCTGAGACCAGGGTGCATCGCCTGATTGAAATACTTAACACACCAAACCTCAGATGGTGCTCAAAACCCTAAGGGAGGAACATTAAGAAAGTATGTCAATGGCAGCGATCTAGGGGAAAATAGCTGGCACTTTCCCCATCTCTGACCAGTCTCTCTGCTCTCTTCCTAGAATGACTCCCCCCGTACTGAAACATTATGTATCATTATGTATGTATGCTATTGACGCTGCTGATGATAAATTGTAGACCTTGGCTTAATTGTTATTGCTTTTTGTTGTTACCATGATAAAACTTAATAAAGAAATGATATTGAAAAAAAATAAAGACCACTGCACGTGGTCGAAGTCCTTCTCGGCGTAGAGGGAAAGACGTACCTATGAAATTGCGGTCTTAGGGGCCTTCTCCACCAAGTGCGCTATATGTCTAATATTGTCGAATGTTTGTCTTCCTGCCACAAACCCTGATTAATATGGGTAAACCAGGTGTGGGAGGTGCCCCTTCAATCTGTTGGCGAGGATTTTAGTGTACATTTTGTCATCAATGTTAATTAATGCTATCGGCCTATAAGAGCTGCACCTGATGGGATCCTTGTTGGGTTTAGCAATGAGGATAATTTTCCCCTCCTCTATCGATGCTGAAACACGACCAGACTCCCGAAAGTGATTGTAGAGTTGTGCTAAATGGGGAATCAGAAGACGCCCAAATGTATTGTGAAAAGTGGCTGTGTATCCATTCGGGCTGGGCGATTTGTTGGGGGTGGGGGCGCTAAGATAACCTTCCTAATCTCCTACTCTTATCTCTCGCCCCAAGGCCTCCCTAACCTTGGCTCCCACTTTAGATGATTTGACTGTCTTCAGATAGTTCTCCTGCTTTGGCCCATGCGGGTCCTGTTGGGACAAAGGTATCCATATTATTGGGCAAAGGTTTCTTGGATCTCCTCCGTAAGATAGTGACAAAGACTCGGCTCGTCCACTATTGCTGGTATAGTGTTGCTGGCCACCGCCCCCCTCAACAACCTCGCCAGTAACCAATTTGTTTTTTTGGCTTTGGCATAAAATTGATGGCAGACAATTAACAGGGATCTCTCTGCTTTTTTGGTGCACAGGACATTTTTCTGACCCACCGCCTGCCTATACTCCCTCACAGTCCATCTAGATGAACCCCTCGGCATGCGCTTCTTAATTGCTTCCACCTTGGCCTCCAACTGTGTTTCTAGAGCCCGCAGGTGACTGTCCCTTGCTGCCTTTGCCAAGATAAGATCCCCCCGGAGTATAGCTTTAAATGCATCCCACCATGTCAGCAGCTGTGTTCAGCTCAAAGAAATCCCTGATCCTATTTTCTAGGGCTTCCCCTTATGGTTGGGTCCCTCAGGAGTTCCCACGGTACCGCCCAGCAGCACAGCGCTGACTTATGCCCAGTGAGGATGAGAGCCATTGAAACCAACATGTGATCTGCTATGTTTATTGATTTGTACTGCGCTCCATGTACCTGAAGCGAAGACTTAAGGGTGCAAAGACATAAAAAAATACAAGACGAACAAATGTTAAATAAAAGGAAGGGGGTCAGGGGCCATATTATAAAGTGATGGGCTATAAGGAAGACTAGAAGAACAGAAGAGTCTCATTTCTTTTTGAACATGTCAGTCGACTCAATGGTTCTAAGATCAGGAGGCAATATATTGAAGGCTCCATTGCAAACTTTATTGGTTTTGCAATGGGTGGTATTTATGTGGTTTTGTTGTCAGATCTTAGGGATCTAAAACTATGCTTTTTTACCAAAGTTTCCATTAGATATATAGGCATATGACCCATGAGACATTTATGAATGATGAGTAGCAACCTAAAGCGTACTCTAGCCTGAACAGGGAGCCAATGCAGGCTCCATCTTACATCAGACACGTGGTCCCTACAATTCAGGCTTTTCACGGCCCTTACTGCCCCGTTCTGGATAACCTGGAGATGATGAAAATCAGCTTGGGAGATGCCAACTATGGGACTGCAGCAATAATCTATTTTAGATCCAATAATGGCTCTCGCTAAGGTTTCTGAATTTTTATCTGAAATTAGTGGGCGAAGATGGCGCAGCAACTTGATAAAATAAGATGAGGAAACCAAGCTGCTAACTTGCGCTTTCATATTCCGATTTTTCTCCAGAATAACACCAAGGGTCTTCACTTTATTTTGGACCTTGATGTTACAATTATCTATGTTGAAACTGCTATACATAGGATCTAGTTTGGCAAGCCTGGTATCAGAGCCAACAATCATGAGCTACATTTTTTCACTATTCAATGCCAGGCCGTTCAGAACCATCCAGCTTTGTATGTGTCACCGTCTGATGGTCTCACCTGGGTCTTGCTGTCGCTGGTGGAAATGTCGGAATCTGTCAAGTCTGTTGTAGCTTCCTCTGGTGATCCCTTCTTTTTGAAGAGGTAGGGTCTATTCCGGGAGCTCGTCACTTTTGTTGCACTGTTAAAACATCACCAACACGAAGGTCATACCTCCGGCGCAGCCCAGGTAGGGGAAAAATCTAAGAGGCCCCAAAAAACCCTGCTGGATGTCTTTGGACAGAGTAATAGCGGTAGTCCAGAATCCTGTGAGTGTAGTTAGTAGGGGATTCTGAAGTCGGTGGTCCAGGAGCGGTGTTCCAGATGCTGTATTCCAATGCAAAAGACTGAAGGGTAGAGGTGAGGATAAAGGGATCCTTTTAAGTGAAACCACAATGGTAGGAAACGCAGCAGCAGGGTAACAATGGGGGGCTGCAGACAAGAGTCAATTCAAACAGTACAGGGTCCCAACACAAACAGGAGTGCCAACTGTTATATAGGATCAAAATCGAATGTTCTGTCTCAGGACCTAGGAGATCGGAGATGGTAATTTATTGGGAACATGCAGCTGATAGACATGAAGCAAATGTTAATGACTCACATAGTTAGAGGACTAACACACATATACCTTTTTGCTACTTGGCAACTGTAAAATGCCTAAGAAAACACATGAACGGCTTGCCTCTGCTTAATTGCAACTAACATGGAAGGCTATGCGGGGGGCGTGGCCCGCAGCCATGGTGCGAGGAGGCTTCTCAGTGAACTCCTGCCCGATCCATCCGACATGATCCGCTGAAATAATACCGATCTGCTGGGTAGATCCAACTTTTACTTACAAGGAACTCTGCCTAAGCACTTGCAGAGTGCGCTTGCGAACTGCGCCACAACCCGACCCTGTGGATCTACAGAACGAAGCCCCGTAAGTTTTGCCGGCTGCATCTCGGAGCCAGAACAAAATGGCGACAGTAACTGCAACCTGGTGAGATCCAAGTCTGGTGAGACAGAAGGGGAAGCGACACACCTACAACATGGCAACGTTTGGAAAGCGACGGCACAGCCGATGCCGGCCCAGACACATGCCGGAGCACACAAAGGTGAGCCAACTAAGTCCTGACACAGGAAAGGTACGGAAGACTTCAGGCACACATTCACGCTTGCTCACGCTCAAGCCGGACTAGACAGTGACTCTCCTGGCCTCTTTAAATCAATGTGCAGGGAAGCGCTGGTGACGCCACGGGCTGCCCAAATGCTGCGTCTTTCATAATGCAGAGTTTGCGAACCCGCAAGTGACACACGCCACCACAAGCTATTAATTAATCCCAGCAGTGTCAGCAAGCTACAGATGGACACAGATTCAAGCTCTCCCTGCAGTCGAAGGGAACACACTGGCTATTAAAGGATTAGGTACTCCAAGTCAAAATCAACGGGTGGTGTGCCCTAGGAACACACTGAATGAAACGCATTCTCAGTCCTCAGCGCTACTCCAATGGCACCTGGCACTGGCTCAACGCCCTGGAGATAAATAGAAGAGCTATTTACTGATAATCCCATGCATGGGGATTCTCTCCCATTCATTGCTGCAACCTCGTTTGATGCAAGCTGAGACAAAACCCCAGAAAATACGGCCAAGTCACACGCTAGACCCAGCTAGCCACTCTTTAGCAATGTAGCGGACATACCCATGCTCTGGGCTCAAACCGCACAACACACAGCAAGCTGAATCCCTCCTAAGGCGCCAAACTAAAGGGCAGCCAAACAATAGATAGCTACGCCAAAACCCAGCCGCAGCTGCCCACTGTCCAGATTGCGTCGACACAAGATAAAATAAAGAAGCTGGAGAGCAGGACAACCAAATCCTGCAAGCTATCGCAGAACTGGAAGCCTCAATGTGTGTGCTCAAAAATAGACGTAGTCATAGTATACGTTGGTCTACTGCGTCAAGATGTCAGGAAATTGTCCGAGAGGACCACAAACTTAGAAAAACAACTGACATACAACACTGCAATGATCCACGAATTCAACCCGGAGATCCATATTCTGCAGCAAAAGGTTAGACTATTGGAAAATGAAAATATAGCAGAGGACGCAGAGGGGATAGCTCGGAGAAATAACATCTGCATCGTTGGCCTGTCAGAAGTCGAAGAAGGAACAAATCCCACATCTTATGTGGAAAATATGTTCTTGCAAGATCGGTCCTGGGAGCCTCTTCCAAGGCTTCACGATAAAAAGGGCAGATAGGGCCCTAACCTGAAAACCACCACCAGGAGCCCCTCCACAACCAATCACAGCAAAAGTCCTCAATTACAAGGATAGGGAGAAGATCTTACCCTGCTTAGGCAAGGCGGCATGATACCAAGAGCACATTAACAAGGGGGGTCCTGGGAGTCCCTGTGCCAGACATTAGCCCTGGTTACGAGAGACTTACCCAGAGTCTTTAGCTCACTATCTTTCACAGAGAAGAAATATCCCAAATATATCAGTCTTTGTCCTGCCCTGGGGCAGTCCAGCACCGAAATGCTAGGCAATTCTCCTCTGAACAAGAGTACCAACAGCAACCCCAGACACGTGTTTCGGTCTGGTTGAACCTCCTCAGTAGGGTGTAGCTGTGCCTCTCTAAGAACAGTGAGCAAGGGGTCCACGTCTGGATTCCCCTAGTAATTTAGGGTGAGACCCAAAGTTACTTAAATATACAAATTAACAAGGGGGGTCCTGGGAGTCCATCTGACAGACATTAGTCCTGGTTACGAGAGACTTACCCAGAGTCTTTAGCTCACTATCTTTCACAGAGAAGAAATATCCCAAACATATCAGTGTTTGTCCTGCCCTGGGGCAGTCCAGCACTGAAATGCTAGGCAATTCTCCTCTGAACAAGAGTACCAACGCAACGCCAGACACATGTTTCAGTCTGGTTGAAGCACCTCAGAGTTTTTATTCTTGGGACGCTTGTTTCTGCACACACCGGCTGCGCACAAGCCTCTGTAACCGACACTGGAGGAGGACGCGGTACGCGGATGCACCGGAGCATGGGTAACAATGAATGGGCGATTGTTGTTAGAAAAGTTGGGGAAGTTGTTGGGTATTCTGTTTTGCCTGCACTAGTGGCCGGACCACAACATTGTCCAAGATTTCTGGCACACCTTTTAAGACATAATTACGGGGAGTTTTCTGGTAGACCTGAATATGGGACCCTTTTGCAACAAATGAACAAAAAAGACCAACAACATAGACTCGTAGTAGTGAGTCGGCAGAGGGTAGGCTGTCGGAACAACATAATTGACCCTGCCAAAACGAATAGTCTGACATGGCTAACGACTTTGCTTACCTGGAATGTCCAGAGCCTAAACAGTCACATGAAAAGGAACCAAGTCTATGCATACCTCCGCCGACACAAAAATCGACACTGCCCTACTACAGGAGACCCACTTCAAAGCAGACAAACAAGCGTTGATCGCAAACCAATGGGGTGGGCGAACTATAGTCTCCCCATACTCAGCGTATGCCCGCAGAGTATTCATTTGGATAGCCCTGCTGTGCCCTTTAAAGTGACCCAGTTTAAATCAGACGATGAAGGTAGAATGGTGGTAGAATGGTATTAGTACAGGGGCTCCTGCAGAACGTGGACACCTGTCTAGGTAATACAAATGCTCCCAACCATGACACAGCAGCCTTTTTTCAACCTCTATATCCACTTCTTGGTCCATACTGGGAGGGCAAGATCATATAGGGAGGAGACTAATTGTGTTATGAACCCCCAAATGGATAGGTCAGACACCAAGTTCCAAAGTCCTGCCCCACCAGCTCAGTCCCTGATAACACTCCCATCATCCTTTGAGCCAGTAGACATATGGAGAACACTCCACCCAAACTCCATACACTACTCGCACTGTTCGGCAACACATGCTGTCCACACAGGACTTGATTATTTCTTTGTAGGAAGAGACCTGGTTACCAAACATCTAGCTGCCAAATATAAGAGTACAGTATTATCGGACCATGTCCCCCTCTTGGTGAAGTGGCAATAAGTACCCCCAATTCCAACATGGACACTCAGGAGCAAAGCACTGCAAGACCCCCTTTTTCGAGGCCATATCCAAGATGGTATTAAAGAATACTTTACACACAACTCCGGCAGCGTCACTAGCACAGGCACTCTCTGGGAGGCTCTAAAAGTGGTCATTAGAGGCACAGCAATTGCCAAGACGGGAGGAGTTCAAGCCTTCGCAAAGGGAACTCGACTCCGTAGAGGAGGCACTACAAAAGCTTGCACAGTGAAACTCGGGCCAACAAGATGGGGACGCAAACGAGTCGGCACTGAGACAAAAATAAATAGGATGCTGGGAAAGATTAGGCATGTATAGCTACACTAAATATATATCGAAAGACAACACGCGGACGGTGACAAACCTGGCCGGCTGCTTGCCTGGCTGTACAAAAAAAGAAGAGCAAGAAGTACCCATCTACTCTCTACACACACACAGCAATGCACCACACAGGAGGGGATCAATGTGATCTTCCAAGATTACTAATGCAACTTATATCACGAAGAGCCTAGGTCCCCACACGCTAATATACAACAAGTACTAAGTGAGATACAACTCCCTCAACTTGATGATCCGGACGTCAACAGTCTCAATGCCCCCATCACGTTAGAAGAACTAACAGGTATAATAAGTACATTGCCATCAGGGAAGACTCCAGGCTCGAAACGCCTGCCCAGCGAGTTCTATAAAGAATGTGCAGTGGACCTTGCATCTCACCTCCTGAATACATTAATGGAAGCATGCGACACTGGCATCCTTCCTCTTAGTTTAAGAGAATCAATAATCATACCCTTCCTCAAGCCACACAAATTGCCACCAGAATGTACATTGTACAGGCCCTTGTCCATGCTAAACCAGGACAATAAATCCTGACATCACTGCTGACCAATAGATTGAAACAAGTGATATATATCTTGGTGCATTCCAACATAATGGGTTATGTGCAGGCAGGCATATATCTTGGAACCTACAGCGCTTGCACAGCGTAATCGACAGCACAGTAGAATAGGACACTCCCTGTGCGATAGCTGCGTTAGATGCGATAAAAGCATTTGACTCTATCAAATGGCACTGGTTATATGCCACGTTGTGCCGGTTTGGCTTTGGGCAGACGTTTATCAATTGGGTGAAGCTAATATACACCAAACCAGTGGCAAGAGTCAAGACAGGAAAACACTTCTCAGGGCCTTGGGTTCTAGAGAGGGGCACTAGACCTGGTTGCCCATTATCCCTGCTGCTCTATAATTTGGCAATGGAGCCAATAGCGGTATATCGAAGGACAGAATACATAGACGAACAAGTTACTTACCAACTGTAACGTTCTTACGATTGGATGTTCCTCCCACGTATTCCTCATCTTAGATAAATTCGTATCTTCGGCTTTGCTGCTTCGGAAAAACAACATCCACACCAAGGGGCGCTGTGCTCAAGGTCGCGGTGTCGATGTCCCCCGAGGGCTGCCGACGAGCGCCAACGTAATCCTCAGTAGAGACGCGCCCGTTGGCTTCAGTTCTGTTTTTTCAATATAACCAGCTGAGTAGTTGAGCAGGCGTTCTTAGACCTCAAGCTCTCAAGGAATTCGGAGTGCAATTGATGTAAACTGTACGGCGGCGTAGGTTGGGTCGATTAGGAATATGTGGGAGGAACCTCCAATCGAAAGAACGTTACAGTTGGTTAGTAACTTTTTCTTCAAATGGATTGTGTCCTCCCACGTATTCCTCATCTTACATAGACTCCCAAAGCAGTATACATTTAGAGGAGGGTGTACTAGATAATACTAATCATGAACCGTATGAAGAACGGCCTTAGCAAAAAGACCCCCTTGTGTTGAGGTGGAATCTAAAGAGTAGTGTTTCACAAAGGTGTGCATCGACGACCAGGTGGCTGCTGCACAAATATCCTGCACCGGGACAGCCCTCAAAAGAATCGCTGAAGTTGCCATGCCCCTAGTTGAGTGAGCCAATAGCCCATCTGGAGGTTCTTTTCCAGCTAATCTGTAGCATTCAGTAATTGCCAAAGTTATCCATCTAGATAAAGGCTGTTTCGTTACTGCGAAGGCCCAATTTATGTCTGGTATACCCAACAAAAAGTTGGTCACTTTGCCGAAATGTTGCCAATCTAGAGAGATAAAAACTGAGAGCCCTCTTGGGATCTAGTCTGTGTTGTCTTTCTTCCTCCTTACTTGCATGAAGGGAAGGATAAAAAGAAGGCAAAGTGATTTTTTGAGACAGGTGAAAGTCAGACTATTTTAGGCAAAAATGACTAAGAATAACCTTGTTCCTTATGAAAGATGGTGTGATGAGGCTTACAAGATAGAGCCTGTAACTCACTCACCTGTGGGCTGATGTAATTGCCACTAGAAGGATTATCTTTAAAGTAAGGAGCCTTAGCGGGCAAGAATGCAAGGGCTCAAAGGGAATGCATGTAAGGAACTTTAAAACGAAATTTAAATCCCAAACGGGTACCTGAAATGGGGCTGGAGGGTACACATTAGTGAGACCCTTCAGGAACTGTATAATCAATGGCATCTTGAACTAAGACACTTCTTCTGAGGAGCGCTTAAGAATAGACAGCGCTGCCAAGTATCCTTTTATTGTGGCAATCGGGAGCCCCAGATTGGCCAAATGTAAAAGAAAAGAAAGTACCATAGGTGTATTACATAGGAATGGATCCACATTCTTGTCCTTGCACCAGTTACGGAACTTGTTCCAACGACACCGGAACAAGGACTTTGTTGCTGGCCTTCTGGCCGAAAGCAAAATCTCCATTACGTCCTCCGGGAGGTTCCAATCCTTATATCTCAGCCTTTCAGAAACCATGCATGAAGGCTGAGTGACTTGACCTCTGGATGGAGAAGGAACAAGTTACTTACCTGTAACTGTTGTTCTCCAGCATGGGTCTGGCATGGATTCACATGCTCATGAATATTCCCCGTCGTCAGGCTGAGAATCCTTCGTAAAGAAAAAATCAGTATCGGTTTCGTTTCTGATCTGTCTTTCGTAGTAGTAACTAATCACTGATCTCTGCGTCATACTGACCACAGCCAATGACTGCCATCTCCCTAAGCCCCGCCTTTGGCAGCCATCTTCAGATTTGGTAGCACGTGAAGTGGCAGTATGACCAAGTGAAGAGCCGCAGAGGGGTAGGCGGGAGGGTTCGCATGTGAATCCATGCCAGACCCCTGCTGGAGAACAACAGTTAAAGGTAAGTAACTTGTTCCTTCTCCAGCATGGGGTCTGGCATGGATTCACATGCTCATGAATATAAGAATACATAGCAGTACACACATGCACAACCACAGGAGGTGGCAAAGGCTCAACATTAAGCAATACAACAACTCAACATTAAGCATCTCTTACCTCCTCACCAGGCTCACCTTAAGCGAACAGGTTGCGCAGCACTGCTTGGCCGACCCTGGACTCCTCCCTGGAATCCCGATCAACGCAGTAGAAGCTCGTGAAGGTGTGCGTCGACCTCCACGTAGCAGCCCTGCAGATGTCCAGCAGGGGCACCCCAGATAGGAACGCCGTAGTAGCAGCGATCGCTCTGGTCGAATGGGCTCTCGGACGGCCTGGCAGCGGTCGGTTAGCCAACCGGTGGCAGTGCATGATGCAGCCGGAGAGCCATCTGGAAATAGAGAGCCTTACCTTGATTCACAGGTCCAAATTTCACAAACAGCTGTGATGTCCTCCGAAAACTATTTGTGCGGTCCACGTAGAACTTCAGCGCTCTAGCCACATCCAGCGAGTGCAAAGTCCTCTCGGCCGGCGACGAAGGAGACGGGAAGAAAACAGGTAACACCAGGGGCTCGTTAAGATGGAAGTCCGACGGCACCTTGGGCATAAAGGAGGGGTGCGTCCTAAGCACCACCCTCGAGGCATGGAAAGTCAAGTACGGTGCTTTGCAGGATAGGGCCTGGATCTCTCCCACTCATCCTGGATCTCTCCCACTCGTCGTGCGGAGGTAATGGCCACCAGGAATGCAGTCTTCCACGACACAAACTTCATTGGTGCGGAGTGCATCGGCTCGAATGGGGGCCCCATGAGCCTAGTCAGCACCACGTTAAGTTCCCACGCTGGGGCCTCCACCGGCGGGAACGACCGGAACAGTCCTTTCATAAACTCTTTCACCAGTCGATGGGACCACAGGGACGTCCATCCTGTGGTTCTGGTATATCTGGAGATCGCCGCCAGATGAATCTTAATGGAGGCATGGGCTAGCCCAGCCTTTGCCAGCAGGTACGGCAGCACCTGAGGGGCCGTAATCCGTAGGGGGTTGATCTTCTGTGCTCGGCACCAGATAGAGAACCTCTTCCACTTGTGACCGTAGCATTTGAGAGTCGAGGACGCCCTGGCCTTTGCAAGAACCTCTCTGCAGTCGGCCGGTATATCGTACCCTCCAAACTCTAGCGCTGCAGGAGCCAAGCCTGCAGGTTCAGCGACGCCGGGTCGTGGTGGAAGATGGCGCCTTCTTCTCTGGAGAGAAGATCCGCGTCCGCCGACAGCTTGATGGATGGGGACGTTGACAAGTTCAGAAGGTCCGGGAACCAGATCTGCCTCGGCCACGCCGGTGCGACGAGGATCATCCTGCACCGGGACCTCTTGAGCTGGTTGATGAGTCGAAGCAGTAACGGCAACGGAGGGAACGCATACAGGTATAGGCCGTCCCAGGGGAACGAGAATGCATCGCCCATGCTTCTCGGTTTGGGAAACCTGCTGGCGAACCTCTGGCACTTCGAGTTCGTCGCTGTTGCGAACAGGTCGATTTGGGGTTTGCCCCATCGTCGGAAGAGTTGATCGACCTGATCCTGGCGCAGCTCCCACTCGTGACACGCGCGCAGCTCCCTGCTGAGCGAGTCGGCGATGGTGTTTCTTTCTCCTGCCAGGTGGAAGGGAACTAGGAACATCCCCTGGGCGACCGCCCAGTGCCACAGATCCTGTGCCTCCTTGGATAGGGCTGGGGATCTGGTACCTCCCTGCTTCCGTATGTAAAACATTGTCGTGGTGTTGTCCGTGAAGATCCGCACCCCCTTGCCCTTGAGCGACGGGAGGAACGATTTGAGAGCCCAGAACACGGCTCGGAGTTCCAGAATGTTGATGTGCAGGAGCTTCTCCTCCGGGAGCCAGAGGCCTCTTGCGTGGAGATCTCCGGTGTGGGCGCCCCAACCTTCCAGGGATGCGTCCGTCGTCACCGTCTCCTGGTACGCCGGCGTCTGAAAGTCCTTGCCCGCCGTGAGGTGCGCTCGAACGTCCCACCACTGAATCGCCCGCCGGAACACCTCGTTGAGGGGGGCCGTGTCTTCGAAGGTGCCCGTCGCCTGCATCCAACGGGCGTCGAGAAATTCTTGAAGAGGGCGCATCCGTAGTCTGCATAGGCGCACCAGGTAGATGCAAGAGGACAACATCCCCAGGTGGGACTTGATGGACCTCACCCTGGCCACGTCCGTGGCTAGCAGGCGCTGCACTTTGGCCAGAATGGTCTTCGTCCGTTCTTCCGACGGTGCCGCCAGGCGCCTCACTGTATCGAGCTTCGCTCCCAGAAACAGGGCCACCTGGGACGGCACCAGGTGGGACTTTGGGTAATTTATGGTGAATCCCAGGTCTGTGAGTAGCTGGACAGTCCTCGCAGTATGTTCGACGGAGAGTTCCCTCGTCCTTGAGCGGATGAGCCAGTCGTCCAGGTAGGGGTAGAGGTGAATCCCCTGCAGGCGCAGCCGCGCCGCCACAGGTGGTAGGCACTTGGTAAAGACCCTGGGGGCCGACTTCAATCCGAACGGTAGTGCTCTGAATTGGTAGTGGCGTCCCTGGCCGACAAACCTGAGGAACTTTCGGTGACTTCTGAGGATGGGACGTGGAAGTATGCATCCTCCAGGTCCAGCGACGATAGAAAGTAGCCTTCCTCCAGCTGTCCCAGCACGTGCTGGAGGGTGACCATACTGAACTTTTGTGACCTGATGTATTTGTTCAAACGACGAAGGTCCAGGAAGGGGGGCCAGCCGCCCGTCTTCTTCCTGACGAGGAAGTACCTTGAGTACGCCCTGGAGCCTCTTCGCGACGGGCTCGATGGCGCCTTTCCTGAGCATCGCCCGTACTTCCAACAGCAGTTGCGGGACGTGATTTTCCTTCCTGGCCACAGGTGGAATGTGAGGGCACTTCTTCAGGAATTCGATAGAGTGTCCTCTTGCCAGGGTATCCAGAACCCAACGATCGGTGGAGATGGACTTCCACACGCCGACGAACTTCGTCAGCCGGCCTCCCACCGGGGTGCTTCGGTGGGGGCCCGAGGCCACGACCGGTTCAGTCCTGCTTGGAGGTGGTGGCCTTGCCGCCCTGGCCACCTTGCCGACGAGGCGCTCCCTGCTTGCCGCGACCCCTGTAGGTCTCCTGAGACGAGGAGCGTGCCGCCTGGCGGTAGGACGACGAGCCACCGCTGGATCCCTTGGAGGCCCCTTGTCTGCCTCCGGAGCTCCGAAAGGGCCGTCGTTGCTGAAGGGCTCCTAGGGCGCGGGCCGTCTCCGTCTTTATGGCTTGGAGGGATTCGTCCACCGCCTTCCCAAACAAGTTGCTGCCGTCGAACGGCATGACCAGAATTCCAATTCACACAAGTAACCTCTGAACAAGTCCTCAAAACTATAGCTTCACTCAAGCCTTCCAATTGCAAAGGTGACAATACCTCAGCTAGAGTAGTTAAAGACTGCGCCTCCACACTAGTACCAACCATCACCAGTTTTGTGAACGAGTACTTTAATTCCAGCGAAATACCAGCATCCATAAAAGTAGCATGGGTCACACCCCTACTCAAAAAACCTACGCTAGACCCAATTATCTCCACTAACTACAGGCCAATAACAACAGTGCCATTTCTCCTCAAAATCATTGACAAAATAGCCTATACCCAAGTACAATCACACCTTCGACAAAACCATCTACTAGGGAAAAGACAATCAGGGTTCCGCCCCAACCACAGTACTGAAACCGTCCTCCTGGATCTAAAAAAACAGATGGACGCTATCAGGGACTCCGGTAAATTGTGCATCCTACTACTCTTAGACCTCCCATCAGCGTTTGATTTGGTCAATCATGACAAACTATGGCAAACCCTCTCCACCAACTTCCATTTCTTCCAGAAAGCCACTGCCTGGATAAAATCCTTCCTCTCCGACCGTACCTCAAGAGTCACCCTAGGGGAAGTTGCAGCGGACCCCATCCACTAAGAGTACCACAAGGCTCCTGCCTCTCGCCCAATCTATACAACGCTTACACCAAACTACTCTTTGCTGCACTTGATGCTATGGGAGTAATTTACACAAACTTTGCTGACGATACTCAGATCCTCATCCCCATCACAGGCAACCTGGAACAGGACACGGCCACCATCTACACTATTTACTCCCTTATCCAAAACTGAATGGCGAACAACAGCCTGTGCTTTAATGGAGAAAAAACTGAGATCCTCATAATCGGTTCCCCGACCAGACTCCGCAAACTCCACCCAGACTACACCGCCATAGTGATTGATGGCACACCTATCACCATCGCCTACAAAGTCAAAACATTAGGAGTACACCTCGACTCCAACCTCTTCATGAGCAACCACATCAGCGCTCTCGCCTCTTCAACTGCCTACACAGCCAAACTCATTACTCTAAGCAGACCCCTCCTATCTACGGACAACTGCCTAACCCTGGCTAGAGCCCTCATCCTAACCAAAATAGATTATTGCAACATCTTGTTGTTAGGCACTTAAAAAAAAAACGTAACAAAACTCCAACTGCTATTAAATAAAGCCCTTAGAGAAGGGAACACATCACACAACACAGAAGAGACGCACACTGGCTCCCAGTGCACGCAAGAATCCGCCACAAAACACTAACCACTACCCACAAATGTTTATTTGATGCTGCTCCCACGTACCTCAACAGCTGCATTACACGCAAAACCCCCGCCCAGAACACTCAGGTCCAATGCTAACACCCAGCTAGTCATCCCACGCTTCACCACCACAAGAGCAGGTAACATTAGCTTCCCCATTGCAGCCCCCCGCATCTGGAACTCACTCCCCACTCACCTGTCCAACGAAACCTTGTTACTTAAATTAAAAAAACAACTCAAAATATGGCTAGTCAACAAATACTAACAATCCTGAACCACCTCTTCAACGGAGTGGGGTACCCTTCAGTATCTCTAGCTAACCGTAAAGTCAAATGATAACCAAGCTGTATATATGATTGTACCATCTTAATACAAAATGTATGTAACTACTCAATATGCCATTTGACAGCTTGAGGTTGTTTGGTAGCAAGGCAGATGAAAGTTTAGAAAATCTGCAGACCTAAAATTCGGCGGCTAAGTCACTTGGCGCCTCCATACGACAACCTCTGCACCGCTCCTACTCAGGCTCATCTTCCTGAAGGGGTCGTCCTTTTCGATTCTACTCCTCATTTTGGAGAGGTAGAGGACAGGCTGTTCAAAGAGGACAGCAAAGAAAATGTCCTAGTGTTGGAAGAGGAAAGAGTGCTGGATCAACCCCAGCAGCAGCAGCAACTGTCCCATCAGTCGCTGCTGCAGCCACCGCAAAGCCACTCCGATGCCTTGACCCACAAAATCCTGGTGGGAGGCAGGATCTCTCAGCATCTGAACGAATGGCGGGGCATTACTTCAGATGCTTGGGCACTGGAAACAGTAGCCCAGGGTTACTGCCTTCCTTTTCAACAAAGGCCTCGGGACCATCCACCGGGAGCCAACTCTACCAAAGTTTCAGACCCGCTCCTTGTGCAGGAAATTTTAACCTTGCTAGAGAAAGGTTCAATAGAACATGTACCTGTAACCGAGAGGAACAAAGGTTGGTACTCCCCTTACTTTCTCATCCCAAAGGACGACGGAGGATTGAGACCCATTTATTTATTTATTTACTTATTTATTTATTGCATTTGATTTTACGCCCAAATCCTTGGGTATCACGGCGTAGGTTACATATATTTCTTTGTTTTCATATCAGTCTGGCCTGCACGTTCGGTGTGAAGCCAGACTTTCTCAGCCACGCAAATCTGCGTTACACTGTGCTAGATGTCATGGACCTGCTTATGCTGTCAGCAGTGTCCAGTCCTGGTTGAAGGCATTTTCCCATAGCCTCCTTTCCATCTTTCACAATCGCAAGGAAGCCTTCTCGCTCCTCGCCCTCAGGAATGTGTTCAGCCACTGCAGTAATACAATCCCACAGGGTATATGTGAATCTTGCAAGGGTGCAAGTCACATTTGTTGACTATAAGGCCATGCTTCCCGAAAAGAAAATCTTGAGAGACCAGGCATCAATTCTCTTATCGTCCCTATCTGGGGGAATAGAAGGGTATGCCGATTGTCGAGTGGATGTGGCTGCCTGGACCACTAAGCTCTCAGGTCAGGTGTAGGATGTCTTGTTAAGTATTCAGGGTCAGAAGAAGAGGGCCTGTACTTCCCTTGTGAAATTTTTGTTCAACGCTGGTCCAAAATCTGGGGTTTCCCATGCGGCCATAATCTTCTTTTGAAGTGCTGTGTGAAAAGGAAGGGCAGGATCCTTTTGAGGACCTTCACGAAGAATGTCTGTCATGTCATCCTGCTCGTAAACAGGGGAATTTCTATTCCACCCCATGAATTCTACCACCCTATTCATAAGACCTCTATATCCCGAGTCTGCATGGTAAGCAGGGTCGGGTTTGTCAATTCAGGAGACGTGTCCAGACCACTAGCTGTTTGCAGACATTCATAGAGGTCAGCCATTTTGGAGTGAGGGACAATTAGCTCCTCAGGAACATCTCTTGTACCATATCTTACCCCAGAAGGGGAAATCTCCTCTTCAGAGGATTGTACTTCGTGAATAGAAGCCATAGATTTGAAAAAGGCTTGTCTAGGCACAGGGTGAAAAATGTTACCTTTGAATTGTGAAAGCATAGATCTTGGCTTCACCAAAGGCGTCGATATTGGTGCCGGTGCCGGTATCAGCATTGGCCTCGACAAAGGCGTTGATGCAGGCTTCGACGCGGTCGAAAGGAGCCTTAGATGTGTCGAGGAAGCTGTCGACGATACCTTTGACACTGGCGTCGAGTAAACCTTCGACAGAGGCGTCGAGGAGACCTTCGATACCGACTTCGATGGCGGTTTGGCACCTGACGCCATTTTGTCTGCTCTTGCCTCTGGTTTATGCACCAGTAGGCCTGGTTTGCTCTTTTTATGAGGTGTCGGGAGAGGTTTCTCTCGACAACACCCTTGATGATTTTTCACCGGATTTAGTGTGTCTAGTCTCTGACCGCCCTCTGTCACTCTTAGAAGGACCCGGGGCATGGTCTTCCCGGGATCTCTTCGAGGGAGTCTGGGCCACATTCTCAAAGATGTGCATCATCGAGGCTCTGAAAGCCTCCCATTTTCTAGGGGAATCATGCTTTGATGGGCAAGTGATAACCACGTTATCGAAAGACGACGACGAAGAAGAAGAGGGAGATCAGTGACGCCTCTTCTTCGCCTTCTTCAAAGAAGAAGACGAAATTTTCCAGACCGACTCCTCGACCTAGATTTCTTCGATTTACGTCAGGATTTTCCACTGGACTCCGCTGAGTCTTTCTTTTTCCTAGAACACGACTATGAAGATTCCTGTCCCACTGCCAATTTACCTCTTCGTTCCTTGAGAGCTTTGTTGGTCATGGCTGGACAGGAACTGCATTCCTCAACTCGATGGTCCGGACCCAAGCACCAGAGGCAAACTCAATGAGGTCAGTAATAGACATTTTCTTCCCACATTTCCACATTTCTGGCACTTTTTAAAGCCAGTTTTGAAGGTAGAAGGATTAGATGAGGAAGACATCTTGAAAGACTGAAGTGCCGTTTTCGTAGACACTAAGCGACAGCTGTCGGAAAATCTGAACTATAGCCAACGGGCACGGCTCGAGCCCTTTATACTGCGGATGACGTTGCCGCTTGACGGCAGCCCTCGAGGGACATCGACACCGCAACCTTGAGCACAGCACCCCATGGTGTGGACATATTTTTCCCGAAACAGCAAAGCTGAATATACGAATATATCTAAGATGGGGAATACTTGGGAGGACCTAATCCATTCGAAGCAGGCATACTCATTAATGGGACTTAACATCTAATATCCTTGTGTGCCGACGACACACTGCTATATGTGCAAAACCCTGAAGATAATCTGGAACTTGTAATGGAGGTGCTAAGACTTTTTGCACAGATTTCGGGTATCATAATTAGTATAAATAAGTCATCCCTGTTTCCACTGACAGGCTTAGCGAAGATACGTCACAATAGACTACCTGTCCTTGCTTTACAATGGTCCACTGACACATTCAGATAGCTAGGAATCAACATATATCACAACCCTGTGCTTGAACATGTCAACAATACACAAAGAGCCCTAGATGGTATAAGTAGCTCAATGAAGTTCTGGACCAAGCTACCCCTATCGTTAATGGGCAGAGTTACATTATTAAAAATGGTGGTACTCCCCAGGCTCCTACACCATTTTGTAAACATCCCATATAACATCCCCAAGACTTTCTTTAAAACTCTAGATTCCCTATGCAGAGAATTTCTATGGCATAACGGTAGGTGTAGAATAGCACTAACCTCCCTACAGAGGCCTTATGATGAGGGCGGTATCAAAGCTCCACACTGAGTCATATTACAATGCAGTGCAGCTGCAGTTCGTGGTAGGCTGGCTAGCGGATGAGCCTACTTCAGACACCACGCAACTTCAGCCCCTGGTACCAAGTTGCTTCCTCAAAGAGCTATTGTGGCCCAAAAAGCCCCGGGTCACTCAGAACTTCCACCTGGTATCGCTAGGCACCCAACTATGGGATAGGGTGCTCACGTTGATAGGACTGACAGATCCATTCTCTGTACAGATTCCCCTTGCCTCACTTGTTCCAACTGCATCCCAAGCATAGCTAGGTATCCGCAAACATTGGGAATCACATGGCATTGCCACCATAGAGGACCCGATTAATGGTGCCTCCTTTACACCCTTTCAGGAACTAGTAGATAATACCGGTATACACCAAGGCCAATATCTGTTGCATCACACCATCCTGAAAACAATATTGCGCAGATGGCCATCATATAGCGAGACCATGGAAAAGAATACAGTAGTTGACAACCTGTATGACATAGCAGAAATCGGTCATGCACTATCCAGGTTATATGATTTCCTATTGACCAACAGCCCTCTGGGGCTTTGGCAATTAGGAGCAAAGGGGACCTAGATGCCCTGTTACAAGACAAAGACTGGTCAGTGATATTGAGGTATCAGAAGGTATCTCGCAATGCTAGACTGCAGTTGATTCAAGTGTTCATCCCCCACAGGGCATTCTGGACACCACTTAGAATATCAAGATTCCCCGGCACAACCACACAACATTGCCCTAGATGCGATGCCTCAGATGCCGGTTTACTAGACATGTTTTGGACATGCCCTATCATTAGAAAGTATTTGGAAGAAGTGGCGTCCAGATTGAGTAAAAAAGGTCTTATTACAAACTTGCTGTCACCATCAGCTTGCCTACTGGGATGCTTTACGTGCCCCAAGACTACACAGTATGCATCTAAAATGAAAGATCTAGCATATATACTGGCTAAATGCAGCATAGCTATGACATGAAAATCCCAACGTGGCCCCAATATAAGAGGACTGGTGGTGAGACCTTAAGAAATTGTCATTAGCCAAAACAGCGACTTGGAGGCGCGCAGTACTCTTGTGCCCTTCTGACACCACAAAGACATAACAGTCACTGTTTGCACCGAGGCTTAGGGCCCACAGCTGGCAGACACACTCCTGCCAATGACACAGACAACCCAATCTCATAGAATTACCACATACATAAGCTAGGTGTCAACACTACAGGCAATTCAAGGGGGGCGGGAACAGGGTGGGGGAAGGATGGGAAAGTTGGGTAATTAAGTTAAGGTTAGTGACAAGCTAACTAAGAGACATGTTCATTGAAAATATATGATGCTCCATACTGTACTGCTAATATATATGTGAAATGATAAATAGCAAAAACAGCCGGCATAAAAATTAAAAACATGGACGGCTATTTTGTTAGGCAGAAACCTGTGCAGTTCCCTTAGGGACCACTGCAAAAGATTTAGGACTAAAGGTGGTTGGCAGTAAACCCAATTGGTAGGGGTCTGTACCACCCAGATTTACTTGGTAGCTGTGGCTGAGCAGTCAGACTTCTCTCAAGATGAGTTAGGCAGTATACACAATAGGTAAAGAGATACAGTAGCACAAGCAAACACTGACTAGAGCTTTGGTGTAAAAGTATATAATTACTTATTTAAAGACACACTTGTAAATTCCACTAGCACAAAAAGAGGTAGGTAAATTCAACACACAGTCACTATTATATATATACACAACCCCAATTACTTATTAGACAAGTCTTAATGAGAAACACCACTTATTTTCAGACCGAGGTGAGCGCTTAACATAAGATGGCACTCTAATAAGTTATAGAAAGAGGGAGGGAAAAGGCAAAGTTATGAAAGCACACAATTTCAATACCTTTCAAAGAACCACAGTAAGGCAGGTTAGGCAAAGTCTACTGGAGAGCAAGGAAGTTCAAATGCCAGTCCCACTCTTAGAGAGAGCAAGCGAAATGTGTCCAGGATCACAAAGTGGGGTTATGCCCAAAGAGTCTTTGTATATAGTTAACAAAAGATTGAGATCAAGTCAGGAAAAGTTAGTTAACAGGCCCCAGGCTAACCCAGGTCAGAAAGTCGAGGATTTACTGTCACGCCGAACGATCTGTCGCAAGGGAAGCCAGGCGGGACACAGTACCTGAAAATGGGAAGAACACTCCAGCGGGGGCAGTTGTTCCTGGCAGCGGTTGCAAGTCGGTGTTTCGTCCAGAGGAAGAGGAGGTCTCGATGTGGAGGAAAGCTGAAGGTCGTTGCACTGCCAGGGAAGAAACCAGCCGCAGAGTTTTCCCAGTTACAAGGTACTACCCTTTTCTTCGCGGTATTGGTAAACCGTGGTATTCCGGTTGCTGGGGTGCTTGGCACAGGCAGCCTCCAAAACAAAGGTCTCGACTTGGGTTGGAGTCACAGAAGCGAACACAAATGCCATTTTGGAACCAAGTTTCGTCAAAAAATACCAACCAGTGAATTTATATTAATTTAATAAACCGGCGGTGTGTTCGAGGCTATTTTAAAAAATGGTAGCCTCGAACAATGGGAAAATCCCATTGGAATATATTTGCGGTCGAATATAAAAAGTAGTATCCACTGCCACCAGCCAAAACTCGGTCGGGGGGGGACTGGACAGTGCCCCCTCGAACAACAGACCCCAGGGCAATCGAATTGCCCCGACCAGTACATCCACAATATGATGGTTTGTACTGGTTCTGTTCACAATTTAAGATTAGTAAAGCCAATGGTGACTTTACATGCTCTGGGAGACAGTAGTCAGTCCCAGGGTATGGAGTCTATGTGTGGGGGGTCGCTACGACACCCCTGGGTTACTGCACGGAGGGTGCTGTGTAACCCACATACCAAAAACACCTGAAGCCCTATGGGGTAAAGGACCCCATAGCCCATAAAACACATACAAAGTCAAAGGAACACCTCAAATCATGTCTAAGAGTGGGAGAAAAAGAGTCTCACTCTTAGCAGGAGAAAAGAATAAACCCCAAAAATCCAGCAAAGCTGCTGGGGGACTCACTAGGTTTGGGAAATTAGCCTTAACAGAGAATTCTCCCTAACATATTTGAATAAAGATGGAAGCTGTAGGTACATTGGAGTGAATGAGAGAAGCAAGACACACTTCAGAATACAGGGAAAAGCTGACAGACTGATTCTGCTGAAACATACAGAAAAAGCTTCCAGGGCAGACACTGTATACAGCCTCGCCAAGGACAAGTAGGTAAGGAAAGTTTCCAGTTAACAGAGGAGAAAGCACACCTGCGAGGGACACAGTCAAAGATCCTCTTAATTACAAGCAGGCAAGCTCCATTTCGTGGTCCTACACACGAGAGTCTATTAAAGAGCCTATTAATTCAAGGCAGACGGAGAAGACTGTTCCCATTGAACCACAGGTAGGAAGATACAACTGTTATACAGGTTCAAAGCTGAATGTTCGGTCTCGGGGTATAGGAGATCAGAGATTATAACTTATTGGGAACATGCAGCACTTTCAGGGTCGTTCCCACTACCTTGAATAGTTGCACTTGGCCTGGTAACTATCCAATCCCTAAACACCTTCCATGATAAGCATGCACTATGTTGCACCGGCCAATCATCTTTATACTAACATATAACTTTGTATTTCTAACACATAGAGGCGGTCTCAGGAGGCGCCACCAGATATGGCTTGCCCATGGTCATACTAATCACTTTTAGATAAAATCCTTCCACTGTTAGGTTTTTGGGATGTAACTTTGTTTTTGTGACGAAAAAACCGGGACGACCTGGAGAGTGAGAGCCTGTGAAGCATTTTGCTTTGTTCATGTTGCGATCCCTGTCATTTTAATTGTAATAAAGACAGCTAACCGGGATATCCAGGATCCAGCTCCTCTTGCAAGGAAACAGGGTGTCTACTCAGTTTCCCAGCCACTATATTACAAGTGGTAGCAGAGGATGGTTGATAAGACCTTTTGGCATTAAGACTGTCTTTTTCCCGCTGCATGCCCCAAGGGATGCGCCGTGACCCGCGAGGTCCGGACGGAAAAGCCATGCGTGGATACGGAGAAGGGCGTCAGCAGCCGCCTAGGAGAAATTTCGGCCCGCTCCCCCTGGGATGTCAAGGAGACCGGACAGCAGAGTGGCAGATTGTGGGATAAGTGGTGTCCGGGGGCTTCAGCAGATCCATGGAGTGTAAGTATAGAGTCAACTAAAGAACAAATATTGGTGAGAGAAAGTGTTGTTTATTGCTGTGTTTCTATATTTTTGTAAAGGATTCCTGTTTCCAGGCGCATTAGCTGGGTTACGGATGAATAAAGAAAAAGACAATAAAAAGTATCCCTGTTTCTAGGCGGCCAGCTTAATTTACAGATTAAAAAATAAGAATAATATAATAAAAAGGATACCTGTTCTCTAGGCAGTTCAGCTTGGTTTACGGATGACTTATGTATGAATCCCTGTGTCTAGGTATTGTCGGGGAAGGTGGTTTTTTGTAAATTTCCTTGAGATGTAATCCTATATGTGGCGGTATAGAAGAAGGATCACATGATTTTGGTATTCGCTGTGATTTGAGAGGCAGGAAGAGGGCCGTGTGTTATGTCATTTATGTTGTTGTGTCTTGGGGTGTCATAATCGCTGTGAATATATTTGAAGTATTAGGTATTTTTTTCTTGAGATTGTGACATCACGCATAAGGTTGTTGAATAGGACTTGGTGTCTCTCAGTGGGAGCTAATGCCCATGGTAGGGGCACATATGTGGTAGTAAGCTAAAGCGGAAAAGGACAGACGGAAAATGTTGGAAATAGAAGACGGTGGGTTCTAACTTGATGACATGATGCTCAGATTATCAAAGAGTGTTCTTCCATTTGGGTTGGGCCTCGAGGAGCATGTGAAGAATTGTGATTTGGCTTTTAAGGACACAGAATACAGTGTGGGCAGTGCGTGGAACACGTTCTTCTTGTTGATGGTGGTGAGCCAGAGAGGCTGGTGGAATGGTTTGAGAACTGTCATGGTTTTGGAGAATTCAAATGAAAATTGCTGGTAATTATAAAATTTACAAAATTGACACGTGTAGAAAATCTCAATTTGAGGTCAAATAAGTATTGGCAGTCAAAGTGATGTGCCACCATGGGGGATACACCCCTTCAACATATGTGCAAGTCCCTTCCGTGATATCAAGTCAAATTACGCACAAAGAGCAGATGGACTTGCGATACTGAGGGCAAAATGGCAAAGCCATGGCCCCGGGATGGCAGTCTTTCCAAATATATACTGCAAGACATGACCACGTATTTACATGTGCCTATAAAGAAAAGAAACTAAGTAACAGATTAGCTATAGTTGAGCTATGGGAAATGTTTCAGGATGGGGAAGTGGACCCACCCAAGGAAGAGTGGATGCTGAGCCAAGGCGTTGCAGGGGCGAAATCACCCACGGTTCTTCCTCCACCTCCTCAAACCAAAGACCCCACAACAGAAAGTCAGGGATTTTACCCTTTGAAGGAATCAAAAGCAGCGGCAGGATATACCAGTTTATGCACCACCCGCGTATAGCAGCGAGGACACGTTCAACAGCACAACGCAGGCAAATAAGAAAATAGAGGCTATAAATGACAAATGCAAGGAGCGCAGCGACTTACAAGCGAAACTGAAGGGAGACCGAGATATTTCTGGACATTGTGGGAATAACCAAGTGACAGCCTGACAAATGAGTGGGTAGGGGAACAGATATCGCTCAAATGGATGGAAGGACTTCAGACGAAAATAGACGTATGGGAGAGGAAGCTCTGAAACGCAAGGGGTGGAAAAGGAAGACAGAATTGTTAGATAATGGAGGAAGTGGAGAGAAGGGAGGAAAGAGAAAGAGGAGAAACAATAGCTGAAAAGGGGAAAAGAAAAGTCGGAAGAAAAGAAAAGGAAGGAAAGAGGAAAAGGCGATGAGAAAAAGAGAAGCAATTGCAAGTGAAGAGAGAGAAGAGAAAGTTGGAAATTGAAAGACTCGTTAAAGAGCGACGACGCAGAGAGGAAGAAGAGAAGGATAGGAGACAGGAACGGGAAAGAGACAGGACGAGAGAGAGACCTCTCAGGGAGATAGCAGACATCATGGCAGAACCGACACGTATAAATGACAATGAGGGGATACAAAGGAGAATAGGAGTGCTGTATAGGAGCAGGATGGATAGTGTATCTGCCCCGAAGACACGCAGGAGTATGACAGGGTCTCCATTGAGAGGGGGGGGGCGATTTATTGGACAAGGTGAAGGGGAAATGACAGGGGAAACGCATGTTAAGGAGACTCTTGAAAACGAGCAAGGAGAGGACAGCGAAAGTAGTATCAGGACCAGGGGGTCAGATGAAGCTTCAGGGGACAGTGACGATGAGGAAGGCAGAAGGCTTTGCTGCTGTGGGGAGAAGAGGAAGATGCTCAGAAAAATGAGGTAGAACCTGTAGGAAACCTGCCGCTGGGACGCTCCTGATCACATAGCGCAGACAACATTACTCCATATTCAAAGAGGCTCAGAGCCTTACCCGGATAGAAAAGAGCGAGCACGATGAGAGCATTCACAACTACCAAAGACATAGGCAGACCTGAAAGGGGAATGTAAGTGACAGTTCCCATTACTAGAAAAGTGTGGCGGACAACCACAATATATACCATGGCAACATATGGACAAGGATAATTTGAGGTGAAATTTATCCTTGTTGACTGCAGGTGCGGGAAAATGGATTTATGAGCTGTAAAGGTTGACGGCAGGAACGAAATTGGCAGTGGGCGACATAAAAATCGTACTCTCAGCCATTCTTGGGGAGGTAGCTGATGATGTTTGGAAATGGGCAGGTGATGGCACAGAACACAGCGCATGATTGCTCACCATTCAATAACTGTAGAGCAGTCATATGGCAAGCTCTAAGAGTACAGTACCCAGACACATCTGATCTAAGTGCGAATATGGCACACAAAACTCACGTGGACGAAGACACAGAGATACAAGAACGTTAGCGTCTCGAGACGAGGGATCCATGGGATAAAACAGTGGGGTTATTTTATCACATATTAAGCCAAGAGCTGCCAGAGCAGGTACAGAAGCAACTAAAGAAATTAGTGGGGATGAGAGCGAAGCCATGGTCAGAAATTCAGCTAAGAAAATGGGGAAAAAGCATGAGGAGAGGAAGCAGGAAGAAGCAAAGTTAGTGCAGAAGAAGCTATCGAAGTATACAATGTAAGGGGCCATATTGACGAGTGGTTAGGGAGTAGCTACACAGAACACACAAAATCAACCACAGGTAGCGTGAGGACGTTTTGCGGGAATAGGTAACGCAATTATTGGCCACGAGGATGGGGAGGAATGCCCCAGGGAAAAGGGTACGGACACCCAATGCAGCACAGTGGAGACAGGTTTAATGGGGGACATCCAAAACCAATTGGGGGGGGTCCACCACAATGCTGGACATACGCTAGCATGGGTCACATATCGCCACTGTGCAGGAGCAGTATAGCAGAATGGGGGATGATGTACCAGACAGCATATCAGACAGAAAAGCTAGACTATTGATCCTAAGTTAAAAGATCTTTTTATATCTTTTCACTAAAAGGGCGATTTAGAAGGACAGCTCTGCGCTCGCACAGAGCGGTCATCTAAATCAAACTGTGACGCCCCTACTTCACACAAGTGCGCAGAGACTGACTGGCTCTGCAGGACCGGGAAGCGGAGGGTGAGGAGAACGGATAAATGTGTGGGTGTGTGCGTTGGTATGTTTGTTGTGTGTATGTATGCGTTTTGGTTTGGGGCGGGTGTGGGGTGGTGGTTGGGGACTGGGGCTGAAATCCTGCGGGAGAGGGTGGGTTAGGGGTTGGGGGGCTGTGGCTGAAATCCTATGCGAGGCGGTGTGGGTAGGGTGGGGTTGGGTTAGGGTGGATGGCAGGGAGGAACAATGGGTTCTCGGCGGGTGAAACCCTCCGAATATTTTTTTGTTAAACATACACATTTTAAAGGTCTCAAGAGAAAATGACTTTTACAATGCTATTTTTACGATCAAAAGAAAAATCGGGCATTGTCAATCAGTCTTTTTCTCTTGAGACCTTTAAAATTAGGTCTTTTCATATAGAACCAGACTATTATGCCCAAGATCACATGCAGACGCAGACCCAAGCACCGCAACCAACACCAGCACACGGTACACCAGTACACCAGTACAGTCACATCAACCCATGGTAAACACACCACAGGCACAGGAATACACACAGCCATCACAACCCACACAGCAAGCCCTAGCACAGCAGAATGCTGTAGCTACGAGACACAACTACTACTATGCAGATTGCCGTACAATAACTAGGAGGAGCGACCGTGGTGGGAGGTAATCCTTTCACAGGGACCAGGATGACAGAACTGATGTGTTCAAACCTACCCGTTACACCCAACCCGAACGAGGAACCACGTGTAGGTGTAACCATAGGTGACAAGACATTCTTTTTTTATCGCAGATACGTGTCAGAAACCTACATGTGGCAAGAATGAGCTGGGAGTTCCCTGCAGACATTGACAGTGATATTCAGCAGTGTGGCCCAGGGAAAGGGTCTAAAAGACATAAGTTCCCCAATTTTAGGATGCTCCTTTGCTTTATTTGCAGGAAGAAGGCTTGGCGTGTGAGGAAGACACCCAGGAACGTGAAACCAGCCAAGAAACTACATTACCCAGAAGCCCCATGAGAACACGAGCCTTCTGTAGCTGCCAGGACCACAACCAACGCTTCACGCATGCGCGTGATGCGCCCAAAAGCCTCTGCTTAAGCTGATGACTGCGAGAGGGAGCAGACGTGTGATCCAGGGGCTCCTGCAGGCTACTCATTACGGGGCTGTTCCCCACCTGCACACACTGCAGGCCCCATGCTTCACAACAGATAAGTGCATTTCTAGATCTCACTAACAAGAATATTCAATACCGGAGTGTTTTGGGAATGCGGACTGTGTTTATGGTTACGCAGTGTTTCAGATGGCAAAGCTAACAATACCATTGTGTTCGGGAGTGACTGAATAGAATGCAGCGTTTGGGGTATTGCGGCTCTCTTAAGAGGCATTAAGAGTTGCAATAACAGTCTGGGCAGTGTATGGTGACAGGAGCATTTCTCAGCTGACAGCAGCTACCGGGCGCCGCGCAACCCGCATGAATGATGGTAAGAGTGCCGTGAGAGGCAAGGACTAGCTGAACCTTCGCATTGCGAACCGCTGGAGAGCGAGTTTGCTTACTTGGCAAATGTTTATGCAGATATAAAGCAGAGCTCCGCTCATGACAGGATATCGCTTCCGCTGCATACGCTCACAGTTTTCTTTGATTTGCTTGTAGCGGTGCTTCCGTATCAACACGGAATTAGGACTCTGGGACCACAGCTTGTGAACAAAGCCACCCAGCAGCCCAACACGAAGCTAAGTGCCTTAACCTGTATTTTCAGTTTATTGTGTGTTGGTTGTGTGTCTTAAACCAGCACGCTGCATGCAAACTGTGAAAGCACAGAGTACAGTTCACATGTTGATGTACCAAAGGCAATAATACCAGGGCCAGAAGGCCAGATGAGGCAGGGACTCTGGGGCATAGTGGGCAAGAGTGAATGGGGGGGGGCGTGGAGTACCTACAGATCTCAGGAACCCCAGGAGGGGGCAACGAAAAGTACCTTTCCCAAGATCCCTTTACCCATCCAACACCTCTACCTAACCCTCTACCCCGTTTCCCTAACTACCACTACCCATCCAATCCAGTGGACCGTAACCCTCTATCCGCGGCGGGTTACGGAGGCCTGTGGTTTTATGCATTCCCAGGCACCAAGACCTTACAGAGAGGCAGGTGTTCGCGCTACCTCTGTGTAAGAATAAAGAAACCTGACAGTACCCAAGGAACCAGGTCCTGTATTAGAGAAGGGAGATAACCGATGTAAGGCATTGCTATGAATACGCAGGGATTCTCTGGGGCTACAGACTTGGTTCCTTTCACCGACATCCTTCCGATTTCCATAGGGGAATATGACCTGACCATGCCATTGTTATAGTTCCGACAGACACCAGTCAACATAATACGTAGGTACATGATGAGGCGATTTAACATGACCATTTCCTTTACAAATCAGGGTATAGTATGCTTGTCCTCAGAAATTCACTACATGAACGTGAGAGAACTCATTCAGGCCTAACGCGGGGCATGGCTAGAGAATATGTAAGGAGGACGTGCCTTTTAGGAGCTCCTGGTGATCCGTAAAGTGATCCGACAATCTGTTGTCTGTAAAGTTCCAAAATGCTATCAAGCAGTGTGCGGCGGCATGAAGACACAGGGAACCTCTGCGCCGAGAACGATTGCCAGGCGAGACTGAAATACGTGTGAAAAGCCGTCTTGAAATCGAACTGCAGGACGGATAACAATGGTGGTCACAGCCTAAACTACTGAACGGGTGCGGTGGAGGAAGCGGAGTGCCTGAAGTGAAGAACAGCTGAGCCAATCTGCAGAGGGCAGAGGAGCTCTACACAACAGGGCTGCCATGAACTTATTTGAGGGAAAGGCAGCACCTGCGCTCCCAGGTTGGGAGAGGGAGGTTGCTTCGACTGGGAGCACAGCAACAAAGGCAGCCTTGCAGGCACACGGTGCACTGCGGAGGCCACCTGCTGCAGAGTGAGAAGAATCTGTGGGCGGGAGCTCCTTCGGCGGATACAAGCACCCCAAGGACGCATCAGATCAGTGATCGGAGCGGCTCTGCTGCAGCAGACGTAAGCAGGCACAACGCAGTTACAGAGGAGCTGCAGCAGAGACAGAGAGGAGGAGCCGCGGAGGAGCCTGCCACCATCGGCTGCCTACATGGCAGCGAACAATGAGTGGCAGAGAAGCAGACAGTGACAGTGTTGGCATACTGTGGTAAGGAGCTTGGTGAGGGGGAGGCCCGAAAATAGACCAGGTTCCCTGAATAAGGCAAGCGGGCTCCCCCCTACTGCGCCTGCATTGCGACTGCAGTGAATATACACCTGAGGGGTCACTGCGGTGCCCACGGCCGACCTAGCCCTCCTGATCACAGAGCAAGGTTACCCCAGGCCCACCCGCTCCATGCCCAAGGTATCCGCCCTAGACAGTTGCAGGCAGCGGTGAGGAGAGGAGAGGAGAGGAGAGGACGCCCTGGCGCAGCACCAAACATGCCAATTAGCCACGGAATCCATTTGACCCAGCTCCACACCTCCCACTAAATGATTGCTGGGCTGAAAACTGCGACAAGCAAGTGGGTCCTCCCCCTCTGCTCACGGGGCCCGTCGAGGTAACCACAGCGAACACAAATTCGGAGGTCACTGCGGTGCCCGTGGCCGAACTGGCCCCCGGATTAAGGAGGGGTTACCTTGGGCCCAGATACACACGCCCTTAACAGGTGATAACGGCACAGAAGGTGGTGCAGACGGGCATTGAGGGGGAACTGCAAGATCTTGAAAGGGAAACGAACATGGACCTGGAACACATAAAAAAGGAGATTGAATTGCGACAGGCATGCTTGTTGCAATGGGATAGGATGGGGAAGCTCAACTATGCATGACATGTGGAAAGGAGCCACACGCAAGGCGATAAACCCGGCAGAATGCGGCTTGGTTGTATAGACGTGAAACACCTAGGACCCCAATATGCTCTATTCAATCCACGGATCACGAAGTAGTAAACATGCAAGGCGGCGTAAACGCAGTTTTCTCCGAGTACTACCAGGCATTATACGCTGACTCCCAGTCAGCAGAGGAGTGTGATCATAGAGGATGCCTTAGACACAATAAGATTACCTGGACTGGAAATACACCAGTCTGAAATATTAGACTACCGAAGAAGTAAAAGCCACCATAAGAACGCTTCCCTCTGGGGCGTGGTTAACGAACCATGGAGTAGGACGTGCTCCTGAGATGCTCCTGCAGAGCCTGAATCGATCCAGGTAAAAAGCATGCTAAATGATGCCCATGATCTCTTCAATTGCACATATGGACGCTTGAAGATGTGCTGCTTGGCAGATGTGCATGGCGAATTAACTGTAATTTCGGTTTGCACAGAACAAAGCTCTTTATGTCGCGGCCGATCACGTATAAGAAATCCAAGATGGCGGATCCTGACAGACAAAGGGATCGAAAATAGAGGTCGCTGATGTGAAATAACTGCAACCCGGGGTCGCGCCGCAAGTGAGCCGGAGATGATAATAGCAGTTTGCAACTATAAAGGGAGCGGCAACCCAAGAACTGCTCAGTTCAAGGGTCAGCAGAAGTCCGATGCGGGGCAGACGAAGAAGCAGCCTCTGGAGAAAATGGGAAGCGCACACTGGGAGGTGACTGGTGGACCCTGCGACCAATCGCTGAGCCCGGGAGTGTAAGCATAAACATCCCTTTCAAGTCGTGGTGTGGGAGCCGAGAATGAGCACCGGCGGGCATCGCACAGAACGAAGTGAAGCTACGGACTGCCTGCGGGCCTGTAACACAAAGTAACAAGGTACGCACAAGCTAGGAAATATACTAGGAGCAGCTACAGGCTGGCAGGAAGCTACGACAACACGGGATACTTTGTTAATGGTATACGGAGGTAGCCGCATGCTACTGTAGCACGCACTGGAACGAACGCCAGTCGAGCCCTGGATGAGGAGGCAACGTTCCATTGATGCTAACGAAGGCCCATAAGGGGGACAGCAACAGACGGGGTAGGTGGCAGTGCAGAAGTGTGGCCCGTGCGTGGCTGCAGCCCTCTGCAAGGGGCTGTGAGCAGAGACCTCGTATGCTGTAACGAGGATACTCTATACAGGAAGACTTCCAGCATGCTTGGAGTGATCCTGCTGCCTGTGCCAACATAGCACTGTATAATAATATTGAAGCCATCAGACAATACGAGACACTTACCGGCCTGCTATACCGTGCCTGGCTAGGTGGGGAACAGACCTTATATGCCTATCTGAGACGAGTAGACCCCCAGAGCACAGTGCACTGGTGGACACCTGAATAATTCAGTTGATAAGCGCACATACAGACAGCCAGTCCAGGAAGACACCTGGCGCAGAGATAGTGGCACAAATGATGCGGAGGTGCAACATGGCAAATAGAGGTGATGCCGCGCTGACCCAGAGTGTCATGATCTCTGCTTCCAAAAGGTCAGGGTTTTCCCAACTCCCTTGGAAGCAGATCCATAACCCAGGTTCCGAGTGCCAACCAGTCCCAATTGGGACCTTTTGGACCCAGTCCTGGCGCCAGTGGCACCAGGCTCATAAATATGCCCAGTCCCAGCGCTGGAAGCGCCGGGCTCATAATGCTTGGGTGGACTTACCTGCAGCAGACCATGCTGCTTACTTGCCTGCCAGTTGAGCCTCTGATCCTCTTCTGTTTGGAACTACTTTTCCTGTTGGGTGGGGCAGGAGCCACTCCCTAGATTCAGAACACTGGAACTCTTCTGGAAAGCAGGAACTCTTTTCTTACCTAGGCGTGGCTGTGGAAGGAGACACCTAAGCACTACAGGAGGCTATTTAAACCACACCCGATGGATGAATCTTGCTTTGCGTTATTCTGCATCCTCTGCAGCAGAACGCTCATCGTGTCTTCTGCATCTGATCCTGGGCCTAAGGAAAAAGGCTTACCATCCTGAATCCAGTCTTCAGCAACACCTATAAAGACAAGAAAATCCAGTCTTCAGCAACACCTATAAAGACAAGAAAGAACAGGTTAGCATTACGGTCTTCAGTGACAGCTCTTCACTTACCTGGTCCATCGGCTGTCACCAACGCCTCGCGCTGCATTCCGGCATCTGAAAGACAAAGGCTTACCTACTCTTCGTGCGCTCCGGAGGTCTTCACACTGCATTCCCGCATCTGAAAGACAAAAGCTTACCAACTCTTCGCACGCTCCGGAGGCCTTCGGCGCTGCATCCCACATCTGAAAGACAAAACAAGGTGCGTTTAAAGACATTGGGGAACTTTAATACTCACGTGCCATTACTCCTTTCCACATCTAACCCAGTGGGTATTCCGGCACCCTGCAGCCGCTCCGAACTTGTACCTGCAAAATAAAAAGACAGTTGGAGCGCATCGTGAAGCGGGCAACAAGCGCTTACTTACGTGCTTCCAGGCGCTTCTATTCATCACACGGGCTCCATCTTCAACTCACTTCAGCCCGTCATCCGCCATCGCCGGAACCCTGCAAAACAAGAAACATCATTACTAAAGACTTTAAAGACATTAGAATTACTCAAAACTTACCGTTCGTGCAGTAAACGACGGACAGCAGTCCTCTGAAGTCAAGAGGCCTGCTCCCCTTATCCAGTGAAGAAACTGGTTACAGCACCCTGCCCCGAGGCAGATGGAGAGCACGGCGTTCACTTACCTAAGGTGAGAGCGTTAACCTTTGGGGTTCTACAGGAGAAGAGAAAGGGAAGAAGAGAGAGACATTCAATAACCCAGTTCCTTAATCCCATATTTTCTATCTGCAGACATCTTACCCTTCGAGTCAGACATACAGTGCACAGAGGTCCAGCCCAAAGAGCCAGCCGTGTGTTACACATCACCTTTGAAGATACGGTATACGCCCAGTCAAGACCGGCGCCTCTACGGGAATCAGGTGAGCGTTACACAGAGTGACTTAGGCCAAACATGGTGCTTGGGCGAGAGTGGACCAGACAGCACACCGGTTCAAGAACCTGAGATGAGTGACAGATAAAACTGTGCACAGGCTGCTAAACGCAAGATACATACGAGGCGCATATTGCCAGTGATTATTGCAAAACACAAGACTTTCTGGGGGCGCGAAGGACATCCAGGATATGCGCAGTGATGGCGTCCAAGGTCAGCAAAGTCAAAGGGAAAGAACCAACGCTGGATATCTTTGCTAAGTTGTCACTGTCACCGGACGCATCTGCGGACACTGAGGGAATCCAGCACCAAGTAGCCACCCCATCGCAAGGTGATCAACAGATCCTGGATGCCATAGCGGATTTCATATCCTCGTGGGAGACAAAGCTCAATGTGGCCATGGCGGAATTGAAAACTGCATTGGAAGTCAAAATTGACGCGGTCAGTATAGACGTCAACCTTCTGCGACAGGACGTACAAACGCTGGCAGAGTGCACATATGGGTTGGAGAGTCAAGTGAAGACCAATACCGACACCAGCAAGGCCAACGCTACGGAGGTTCACATATTGCAGCAACAGGTACGCAACGTGGAAAGCTGAGCGGAGGAGGCGAAAGGAAGGGCGCGACGCAATAACATATGGGTGGTGGGGCTACTAGAGGGAGAAGAGGGTATGGACCCGACGAACTATGTGGAAAACATGCTGATACAGGAGAAAGGCGCGGGGCCGCTTACTCAAGGGTTCACGGTGGAAAGGGCTCACAGGGCCCAAGAGAGGAAACCCCAACCGGGAGCCCCTCCCACAGTGATCATTGCCAAGATCCTGAACTATAAAGATAGGGAGAAAATCTTGAAACACTTCTGCAAGGGTGGGACGATGACAAGAGCGTCAGCCACGGTTACAGCGTACCTGGAATACACCTTCGGGGTTCAGAGACAACGACTACAGTATGTGGCGATCAAGAGGAGGCTGCGAGAATCCGGCTTTAAATACATGTTGTAATACCCGGCAAAACTAAAAGTCTTTCACAAAAATAACATGTTTTTCTTTGAGAAGCCCGAGGAGGCTGCAAGCTGGCTTGACACGCGGGGTTGCCGGATGGTACGGAGCGCCAATCTCGGAAAGAGCAGGATAAGTGACCCAGTATTGTTCTATATTGTACTATAAACCAATATAAAGGGATGCCAGACCCTACAGGGCATAAGGGGAACGTATACTGATGCACACATTGAACACTGTCACTCTTGAGAATAGGGTATCTGGGCACACATACATAGCAATTTGTAATATGGGCATAATGTGGCTTTTAAGCAATTTAGCTTAATGCAGGAGGAGTTAAGGAAATGTGTCCTTTCCCCCCTCCACTCCCTAGTAGTTGGTTCAGTAGGGGTACCAATAGCAGGGTGTCATGATTCCTGCCCCTCATGTCCCTAGCCCTCCAAGATGTCAGGCTGGAGCCAGGCCACAATCACCTACATGGCCCTCAAGGGCCTCTCCATCCCTCCAAAGACCCACTTGGAGTCAGACTTGGCGCTTGTGGCACCAGACTCACTCACTCCCATAGGATAACATTGGGGATTGGACTTGTAGTGCATTGTTGGGGACAAGATGGATGCCCCCACATATTTCGGTTCCCAGAACTGCATGTGCAGTCTAGTCTTTTGGGTGTGGTTCAGCCCAGAGACACCTGGGATACCCAGAGACTATTTAAGCCACATCCAGGCTGAGAAACATGCTTTGCGTTTTCTGCACCTGCAGCATGACACTCACCGTGTTCGGATCGGTCTCCAGTAGGCCTGCATCTTTCTTCTGCACTCAGCTCCTACAAGAACACCGTTGGGAACAGCCTTACCTTGCGGCGCTTCTGCCCATCATTCATCGCTCCTTCTGTTCTGCGGGTATCTTCGGCTGTGTCATTCCCATCCCGGCACGCCGCTTCCTAAGGAAAAGGGAAAAGAACAGAAAAAAGGCATTAGTAAGCATTCTGCAAATCTTCGCTTATTTTTAAATACTGTACGAGCTTCAAACGCTTACCTGAATCCCAGCCGCTCTGGGGGAACTCTGTCTCCAGAACTTCACATCCATCTGCAAGAGGGAAAAGACACTCCAGGTTAGCGTGGAAACATCTAGAGGCGCCGCATACCGCGCTTACCCACCGCATTTGTTCTTCATAACCCGCATCCACGCTGAAAACATTGCGGCACCTAAAAGACACAGAAAAAGAACTCAGTTCAATACAAATACGAAAAGGGTGCATCGCGCTCTCACTCACCTTCAGCGCTACTCATCTCAGCAGCACACCACCATCCCCGCACGCCGGCCATCATCTAAGGAAGGAAAGGAACGAAGTTAGAGAACTGTTCAAAAGACTCATTATACTTACCTGTCGGACTCTTGCCAGCGAACTAACTAGGCAGCAACGAGCCCGCATCAATCAACGCACCCCTGCGCTGAAAGCAGGATGGAGAGCACACTATCCAAGAAAATAAGGTGAGCTGTGGATCAAAGGGAAGGGTTGGACCCCGGGGAAGAAGGGGTTCAAGCACAAAGACAATAGGGAGTTAAACTTTACCAATACTGTGTTTCAGGCCCAGTCTCCAGTGGAATAGCCTCCAGGGAAGGGTTCGAGGTCGTAAGAGGTCAGAACAGGCTGAGTGACGTCCCCGTGGATACCAGGTGAGTGTTACACAGGGTATCCCCCTGCGGAGCCCGGCACCGACGGAGCCGAGGGCTAGATGCAGGATAGCCTGAGATCCAGGGATGGAGCTGGGTAGTTGGGAATGGGAAGGGTGGTTAGGGGGGGAGTTGGGGAGTTGAAGGAGAGGGCGGGGAAGGGTGTTGGGGGTGTTTTTGAGGTACAAGCCTACGTTCATAAGCCACAGAGGAAGACTAGGAGAGTGGGGGCGGAGACAGGAGGAGTGGTGTTGGGGAGAATTCTCTGTAAAGGCTAATTTCCCAAACCTAGTGAGTCCCCCAGCAGCTTTGCTGGATTATTGGGGTTTATTTTTTTCTCCTGCTAAGAGTGAGACTCTTTTACTCCCACTCTTAGACATGATTTGAGGTGTTCCTTTGACTTTGTATGTGTTCTATGGGCTATGGGGTCCTTTACCCCATAGGGCTTCATGTGTTTTTGATATGTGGGTTACACAGCACCCTCCGTGCAGTAACCCAGGGGTGTCGTCGCGACCCCCAAACAGACTCCATACTCTGACACTGACTACCGTCTCCCAGGGCATGTAAAGTCACCATTGGCTTTACTAGTCTCAAATTGTGAACAGAACCAGTACAAACCATCATATTGTGGACGTACTGGTTGGGGCAATTCGACTGTGAACTATCTACAAAGACTCTTTGGGCATAACCCCACTGTGTGATCCTGGACACATTTCATTACTCTCTCTAAGAGTGGGTCTGGCATTTGAACTTCCCTGCTCTCCAGTAGACTTTGCCTAACCTGCCTCACTGTGGTTCTTTGGAAGGTATTGAACTTGTGTGCATTCATGACTTTGCCTTTTCCCTCTCTTTTTTACAACTTATTAGAGTGCCATCTTATGTTAAGCGCTCACCTCTGTCTGAAAATAAGTGGTGTTTCTCACTAAGACTTGTCTAATAAGTATTTAAGTTGTATATATATAATAATGACTGTGTGTTTAATTTACTTACCTCTTTTTGTGCTACTGTAATTTACACGTGTGTCTTTAAATAAATAATTATATACTTTTACACCAAAGCTCTGGTCAGTGTTTGCTTGTGCTACTGTATCTCTGTACCTATTGTGTATACTCTATATACTGCCTAACTCATCCTGAGAGAAGTTTGACTGCTCAGCCACAGCTACCAGGTAAATCTGGGTGGTACGGACTGCTACCAATTGGGTTTACTGCCAACCACCTGTAGTCCTAAATCTTTTGCAGTGGTCCCTATGGGAACTGCACAGGTTTCTGCCTAACAAGTGGGAAATGGATAGAATGGAAGATTTGAGGATACTGACTTGGAATGTGAAGGGATTGAATTCTTATATTAAGCGCAACTAAGTGATGATGTATTTGAAAAGGCTGAAGGTGGATATTGCATTACTCCAAGAAACTCACTTGAATAAGGAAAGGATGGGGGTAGTAATTAGGAAATGGAAAGGAACAACCCTGGTGGCGACATACTCGGCATATGCTAGAGGAGTCATCACATGGATAGCACCACACGTCCCGTTTAAACTATTACAATCCACCATTGATGGGGATGGGAGGATGGTACTGATTAAGGGATTAGTGGAAAATAAAGAAGTAAACATTATAAACGTCTATGCACCGAATCATGATACTGCGACCTTCTTTAATAACCTGTACGTTAAGATTAGCCCATACATGGATAGGGCAGTCATATGGGGTGGAGACTTCAATTGTACCTTAAACCCGAGATTAGATAGATCGGACGAAAAGGTTGATAAGCCTGCTCCGGCGGAAACAGCCTTGTTTACCCCGCTAACGGAATTTAGATTAGAGGATGTGTGGAGAATACAACAACCACGAGATAGGGGGTACTTGCATTATTCTGCCCCATAAAACCTACGTACCAGATTAGATTACGTATTCATTGGACCAGAGTTACTGGAAGCAGTGACACTAGTAGAATATAAGGCTATAGTTCTCTCGGACCATGCACCACTGATAATAACATGACAAATCTCACCCCCTAGGGTGAAAATCCTGACTTGGAAACTTAGGTCAGAGGCATTGAAGGATACCACGTTCAGGGAAGACCTGAGAAAAGATATAGTGGAGTATTTTGAATTCAACACCGGGAGTGTGAAATTGGCTGCGACACTGTGGGAGGCATTTAAGGTGGTAGCAAGGGGAGCGGCTATATCAGAATCAAATGGGATACAGGGTAGCATTTTACAAGAACTGAGCAACGCTGAGGGAGAGCTAGAACCTAAAATGCAGAGGAGGGCGGTGAAATCCCCTGATGAAACAGCAACCATAAACCAACTACAGCAAACGTGTAGAGCGCATCGGGAGAGACTATGCTATCTAAATTACGAGAAATATGTGGAAAGACAACAAGCTGAAGGGGACAAGCCTGGCAGGTTCCTAGCATGGTTATATAAGAGTGAGACCCATTGGCAGGCAATCAGAGTAGTTAAAGGAGCAGACGGTCAACTACGAGACACTCAGGATGGGGTACATTAATGCTTTTACGAATACTATAACGAACTGTATGCAGATGGTGCGGTGGAGGAGGAAATAGACATGTTAGAGGCATTGACAGAGATAACCCTGCCTAAGCTAGATGAGACAGAAAGGGATTGCCTAGAAGTGCCTTTGACGCTGGAGGAACTAAATGACGTTATTAAGACACTACCCACTAATAAAGCTCCAGGGACAGATGGCCTACCGAGTGAGAAGACAGACTTCCAGTGCTACAGATATGGTGGTAAACAGAAAAGTTCAGACATCTGGGAATAGACAAATAGCACAAGGTTGAGGCGGAGCATGAGCAAAACACAGTGAAGGTTGTGGCTAATATTAAGAATAGTATGATATTATGGGCTAAGCTACCACTAACCATGATGGGGAGAGCGGCGATGTTGAAAATGGTTGTGCTGCCCAGGCTGTTGCATTATTTTGCCAATATTCTGTATATGATATCCAGACGTTTCTTTGTTGACATGCAGTGTATATGCAGGGGGTTTATTTGGCACAATTCCAGGAACAGAATTGCGTTATGGAAATTACAAAACCCGTACGAACAAGGATGTACTAGACTGCCTAACTTTGAAGTGTACTATCTGGCCAGCCAACTCCAATACGTGGCACGTGGCTGGCGGTTGACCCCACGCCTGAGTCTAGGTTGCTCAGAGTAGAATGTGCCCCTTACTTTCTGAATGAATGGATGTGGTTGTCGACGCAGCAACAGATGGGAAAGACGAGATTGCTAGACATGGGCAGAGGAGTATGGCAGAGTGCTTGCCGGATGTTGGGGAACCCGACGCTGTGCTCTCCGCAAATGCCACTAGTGGCACTGGAGGGGATTGATGACTAGATGAGAGGGATACTTAGGGGACAATGGGAAACAAAAGGTATAGCAGCCCTGGGCGATGTATGGGAAGATGGGAAATTGATAGAGTTTGACGCGTTGGTGAAGGATACAGGATTGCACCAAGGACAATACATCACATATGCCAGGTTAATTAAGATGGTTAAGGGCAAATGGCCAGCAACAGTATTGACTCAAAACCTGATCGGGTTATAGAAACATTCTGTGATGTGTCGGAGGGAGGCCATGAAGTCTCTCGGATATATGAGTTGATCATGTCACGGGTGGGGAAGGAGGTGATTAAGGTAAGACGTGATTGGGGGGAGAATTGATGGTGGATGGGTTGCAACACAGAGCGCAAGGGTATCCTAAAAAGGTATCTAGAAATGTAAGGCTACAACAAATTCAGTTTTTTATTACCTATAGAGCGTATTTGACCCCCGGGAAGATAGCCAAGTTAAAAAACGTGGGGGGACAGGCATGCCCGAAATGTGAAGAAAAGAACGCTGGAATGGTGCATATGTTTTCGGTATGCCCCGAAATTAGAAGATTCTGAGGGCAGGTGACGCACTTCCTGGCAGAGAAAGAGAATCTTGGACATAGATTCCCTGTGGGCGGGGATGGTAGAGGGTTCCTTAGGCCACGTCACCTTAAACATGTGAGCAAGCTTAAAGACCTAGCGTACATACTTGCCAACCGTAGGATTGCTATGAGTTGGAAGGCGAATAGGAGGCAGAGAGTGGAGGCTTGGTGGCAGGATCTCCAGAAATGGGCAAATGCCGAAACAACGGTATGGCAAGAGGCCACAAACAGGGGTGGGGAGGAAGAGGCAAATACGCTGATGGCCTGGAAACACCTGGTGGCATCTTTGTTTGGGGGTAGTTCGGGAGGCTCAGAGGAAGGAGACTCTTCAAGCGATGGAAATGCAGAGATGCCCGTAAGAGAGGCTGAAGTGGATAAAAGTGTGCGGTAGGCTCAGAGAGGTGGGTGGGAGGGTGGGAGGGTGGGAGGGAGGGGATATGTGGTTTTGTATATGTAGACACAAATGTACCGTTATACTGTATGTGGCTTATAATGAACCCAATAAAGAAATAATAAAAAAAAATAAAACAACGCTTCCCTCTGGTAAAGCCCCAGGGTCTGACGGGCGAGTATTACAAGGCATATGAGGATGCCTGGCACCACTCCTTGCCAAAGTGTACAACAAAGTTTATGAAGAGGGAGGGGATCCTTTCGGACTCCATGAGGGAAACTGTTGTAGTCCCTCTTCTGAAACCCAATAAAGAGGGCACGGACTGCGGCTCATATATACCGCTGTGCATGTTAAATCAGGACAATCAGATCCTGACAGCTTTACTGGCAAACAGACGCAGGAAAGTGATCCCCTTGCCGATTCACCGAGATCAGACAGGATATGTTCCAGGCAGGAACATCTCTGAAAACCTGGCCTGATTGCACCATGTTATGTATGGCTCGCAGGAAATGAAGGCGCAGTGCGCGGTGGCATCACTATGTGGAAATTATTGTCGATATGTGGAAAAAATGTCGATTCAGTCCGCTGGAACTGGTTATATGCCACCATGGAAAAAATGGGAATAGGACCGGCCTATATGAAGTGGGTCAAGCTGGTATATAATGAACCGATGGCTAGGGTCCGAACTGGGAAGGTGTACTCGGATAAGTGGCAGTTGTACAGGGGCACGCAACAGGGCTGCCCCCGGTCTCCAATGCTATACATTATAGCTGCAGAACCAACAGCCGCATACTTAAGAATGGCGACGTGGGCATTGAAATAAATGGAATATCAATCGTTGTGTCGATGTACCGCGACGATATGCTGTTATATCTAAGAAATCCAGACACCATCCTGCCATATGTGCTGGAGGTGCTAGACGGGTTTAGTTTATTCACGGGGATCCGGATACATAAAAACAAGTCATGCCTCTTCCCTGTGGCCGTGAGAAAGGGGAATTTGCCTGCACTGCCCCTGCCATGGTGTACCGATTCCTTCAAATACCTTGGGGTGAACATACACCACGACATCCGGAGCACAGATGTCTGACGTCAATCCTCCCGCCAACCAAGCAACCAACCCGGAGGAAGAGATGCCACCCACACCTGAGACAGCGTGCAACTGACCAATCCGGGATCGACATAATATCCTATGTTAATTGCGTCATACTACTGTATAAAAATGTAATGTAACGATAATTTGTTAGAGCGCTCTCAGAGATCTAGATAAACTTTTCCTTGAACTCTCGCAGCCTGCTCTCTTTTGCCCTATTCCCTGTCCAGGGAGTGTCTGTTTTATTTTCTTGCACGTGTGAGACAGGGAGGGCACAAACATTTGGTGACCCCCTGCGACGTGATTCGGAGAAGAGCCTCGAGGTTGGCGCCGTGCGGCGAGATCCGGGATGGCCCCCAGCAAAACCATTGCCTCCGCGGCCGACCAGACTGTGCATACTACGAGGAAGGGTCAAGTGTTCCCGGTTGACGAATACCCGACTGAAAAGCTGCTCGCCGAGGAGGGCCATGGCTTGGTTGGGGTGCGGACCTGACTGAGGTCGGACCGCGAACGGTGACCCTCGGATTACCTGACTGAACACGTGAGTGCTGGTTGCGAAGGTTCCCAAGGAAAGGTAAGGGGGAATATAGGGGAAGAAGGGAACAAGTGATAGTGGGGTTTATCCAAGAATAGGGTCTGTGTGAGTGATGACGAGGCTTTTCTGATCTATCCTTTATATGGCGATGAGATTTTGTGAAAAGTGAGAAGAAGAGGAGAAGTGGTATCCTAGCCCGAACGGGGTAGAAGGCGGCGCCGTGTAGCATTGTCTCGTCCAGTGCAGAATAAATAAGTGAAGATAAAGAGACAATAGTAGGCGTCTCGTATATTGAGTAGACTCGGAGTAGTTATTTAGAATATTCTTTTTCTGGGTACGAAAGAATTCTTGGAAAGGAGCAAGAGGGTGTAAGAGGTGGGGAGTGAATGAGAAGAGTAGGTGAAACGGGGAAGGGGTGGTAACAAGAACAAACGGGAAGTAAAAGCGTGCAGGTAGTGCATGTGCATGATATGTGGTATATGTTCTTTTGTGTTCTGTCTATTTTTGTCAAGGATATCCAAGTGTTGTAATTGCTTTGTTGGTAAAGTGAACAAATTTACAAAAGTGAACTGTTGAATTTGAAAATGCAACAATCATAAGAATAACAATGAAAATTGATCCATATATATATTGACATATATATGTACTTATAACTACAAGTGATTGAGAAGTCTGTGGTATATTGTTGAACTAGAAGAAAGGAAGAGTGGGTGGGGAGGTGATTAGAGGGGAATAGAGATTGAAGCGCAAATACAGGCAAGGGCAAAAAACATCATCATGGGGGAGTAACGCCATTAGCTCATATTTGTCAACACCTTCCACTATACAGTGTAAAGATACAAAAATACCACAACCAGTGGTTGACAGAGATAAAAGGAGACCGTGTGACGCCAATTTGGCCAGAAGGTGGGTCATTTGATAAAAGGGTGTTAGATTTAGTGTCCACACACTTGTTGGCAAGGTATAAGGGGAAACAGTTACAGAATAGAAGAGAAGTACTAGATCTGTGGCGAATGTTTGAAGAAGTTACACCCACAGCAGAGGTAGGTAAAGAAAGAGCGAACACAAAACAGAAAACGCAGGAAGAGGTAAGCGGGACGCCAAAGGGGGAGTGCACGACCACTACAGCTGAGGGTGATACAACTAAAATATATCCCTTAATGTCAAGACCAGCAGTGGGATACAGCGAGCCCCTGTACATACCAGCATGTCCCACCCCCACACCCTCAAACGGAGTAGTCGCTACGGCACCACCGCCCTATGATTAAGGAGGTTTGTATGGCCCGAAAAGTGCACCCCCGTGAATTTGGCACACTTAACGGGAGAATTAGAGCGCCAGCTATCGCATGCACAGATGGAAATAACACGGCTAAGAGCATTGTGCGATAGAGGCCAAATGCTGCCAGGGGGAGGAGAGGTACCACCGTTGTCCATGGCAGATCTCACGCCATCAGTAAGCACAGCAGGGGAAGTAGCGCCAGCAATCTCAGAGCCAGCGCGATCAATATCATCCCAGGGAACACGCATACTACAAGGGCGAGAGAAAGAGTGGCAGTCAGGGGAGTACTTGTTCCATCAAAATGACAGGCCCGTGAGGATTATACGCCCACCCACCCTGGAAAGTGAGAAAGGGGAAGGACACGAAGAAAACAATGAGCAAGAATCAGAAATATACCAAGTATGGAGTGACTTACACGAATATGAAGAGGCAGCTGCCGTGGCAGGGTCCCCACTGCCAAACCACTGTTACCCAGATACACCATCACCACCACTATGGCAGGGTAGATTAAGACAGCGAGGAGAGAATATGATGGTAAGTAAAATAAAGAAAGGTGTGGTACGTAAAGTAGGAAAGAAACACAAGTTACAAATGCCATTAATACATAAAGGAGCAGGTAGGCCACACTACATACCGTGGGCACAGATGGATAAAAACAACTTGCTGAAAGTCCACCCCCCACTATCGGGAGGGGCTGGGAAATGGATACATGCTTTTGAGAAGAACACGGCAGTAGTGCCACTAGCAATGGGGTATGTGAAAAGTTTATTAGTGTCAGCAATTGGTGACCAAGCAGACGCAGTGTGGGAAAAGGCTGGATTCCCTGGAGTAACAATGAGTTGTGACCGCCATGATGGGTCGGCGTTCAACAACGTTCGAGCACAAGTGTGGGATGCACTGCGGCGCACTTTTCAAGATATTCCAGATTTACATTTAGTGATGCAGTGTACAATGGAGGAGAACGAGGATCCTACACAGTTCATACTACGGGTGCAGGATTTGTGGAGAAGCGAAACTGGCACAGCGTGGAACCAGTCCACCGCCTTGTTCTATTTCATCATCAAAAAAGAGCTCCCGAAGGAGGTAAAGAAGGCCGTGGATAAAATAGCTGGGATAGAAGCCAAGGGTTGGCCTGAAATTCAGAGTATAATTGTGCACCACTGCAGGAGGATCAAAGAGAGAGAAAAGGAGATGGCACAAAAAAGGCTGCCAGACGAGGCAAAGCTGGTACAGAACAAATTAGTGAAGGTAGCCGCCATCAACGCCAGCGTAGCCACAGATAGAGAAAACGAGGGGATGAAGGAGCCGGAAACAGACCAGTTACAATAGCAGCACTGCAGGCAACAGGAGGACAAGAGCCATGCAATGGATAAGAGCAATACGGCGGAAAACGGTGGCAGGACAGACCGGGAAGAGGTGGGTACCGTGGCCAGAGAGGGGGGTTTGGAGGTATGGAGAGTAGAGGATTTGGTGGGCAAGGAATGAGAGGCGGACCACAAGGGTCTTGTTGGAACTGTGGGAGATGGGGACACTATTCAAGAGATTGCAGAATGCGGCCTTCAGGGTATTTCCAAGGGCAGCAGCCCATAGAGAACGAACAAGGATGGGGGTGCCCACACCCAGGTAGCCCTTATGGACTACCAATGGGAGGAGGAAGACAGCAGGATCAGTGCTATAATGAACCTCAAATGCAGCAAAGACAACAGCCACCCCCACAACCTATGGCAAGACAAAACGCGGTAGGAAACGCAAGCCATGATTGATTCGCAACGGCTGCTAATGGTGCACCCGCACCATTTCGCAGCGTGACAGTGGTTGGAGACAATGTCTTTTCAGTACCAGGACAAGAAAGGCATTCAGATTAGGACAGCCCACAGGGAACACTTGTGTGTCCGGTCCTATCCACCACCCTACGTGCAGAAGAGGAACCACTTGTGGGAGCAGAGATAGGAAACAAGCAGTTTATCTTTATGGTAGACTCAAGAGCAGAGAAATGATGTCTCATGGAAGGGCGGTTTCAGCTATCAGGCAGGAATTTGGAAAGGCAGGAGTTCTCTGGGGCTATTTTAAAAGTTCCTTACACTAAAGATCTTGATATAACGGTAGGGGGAAAAACCGTGTGCGCGCCCTTACTGTACCACAAAGACACGCTGATCAATTTGCTGGGGAGAGATTTGTTAAGCAAATTCAATATGACCATCTCGTTTACAGAACGAGGAATAGTATGTTCAAACCCGGGAGTGTGCCCAGTACGAGCCATGTTGATGATCAGCACAGTGATGAATGAAGTTGCGGTGCGAGGAATACCCATTGACATAGACATGTTTATTTATGGCATCAAGGTATTAGCACGAGTGGTACCAGAGATAATGAGAAAAGAATGGAGAACACAATCAGATTTTATATTCCGCCCAATTGCACACACAGATGTTGTGCCAGGTACGATCATGTCCATAGACATCGAGGCAGTTCAGGTATCAAGCAGACGCATTGTGGTCATAGGATTGGACGCACATGGATGTGAGTGGAGAACTGTGTTATGCATAGACCCAAACATAATGCTAAGAGACATAACAGACGAGGAATTATTCACTGATAATGAAGATGGTGGAGAAATAATAATGGAAATAAGCATACCATGCGACATCATGATCCAGTACAGAGAGGTACACAACGCACTCATGGCTAGTGTCAATGCCCCACCGACTATATTTGAGGAAGACGTGGCAAAGGTAGCGCCTGAAATTTGGACTACAGGGCCCCGCGATGTAGGGTTACTACATGAAGTGACACCAATAAAAATAAAACTCAAACCAGGTGCCATACCGCCGAGAGTAAAACAATATCCCATATCAAGAGAAGCAGAGGAGGGAATTAGGGAAACAATAAATGCACTCCTAAAACAAGGTATCGTAGTGCCATCGAACTTCCCGTGTAACACGGCAATTTTCCTGATCAAAAAAGCAAAAGGAGGGGCGTGGAGGATGATCCAAGATCTCCGCCCACTCAATGAGGTCATTCAAAAAGAGTTCCCATTAGTGCCTAACCCGGCATCAATATTGTGCAGCATACCGAAAGAATCAACATGTTTTACTGTAATTGATTTGAAGAATGCTTTCTTCTCCATGCCACTCGACCCAGGATCTCAATACCTGACAGCGTTCACATTAGGGAACAACAGGTATGAACATCACAGACTCCCACAAGGGTATTGCGAGAGCCCCAGCATTTTTAACAGAGTACTACATGAAGACATTATAGATGTAGAGAGCACCATTATACAATACGTAGACGATTTACTCGTCTGCAGCCATACAGAAGAAAAACGCAGAGAAGATTCGATAGCACTGCTAAATGTGTTAGCTACCAATGGGTACAAGGTGGACAAAGGAAAATTGCAATACTGCCTCGCCGAGGTTGTATACCTCAGACAGTTAATATCAAAATATTGGGAAACAAATACTTCCAGACAGAGCAGCTGCCATACGCAACATAATCATCCCAAAAACAGTGAAGGACATGCAAAAGTTTCTTGGCATCTGTAACTATTGTCGAGCATGGATCCTCAATTACTCAGCATACACACGTCCATTGCTACAAGCATTAAAAGAAGCACAGAAAAATAGAGCCGCAATACACAGAATTTTAAACTAAAAGACCTCATTGCTGATGCCCCAGTTCTTGCGAACCCAGTTTATGAGAGGGAATTTTTCTTGTTTTCACACTGTAATGGAACACGGATGACGGCAGTACTGACATAAAAAACATCATTAGGTCACAAACCATTGGCTTACTACAGCGGGACACTAGATCCCGTAATGCAAGGTCACTTCGTGTGCGAACAGGCTCTCGCAGCTGCGACCTTCGCGATTGAAAAAAATGCCATCATTGTGATGGGTTGTTCAGTAACGCTATATGCAGAACATTCCTTATTTGCCATTCTTGAGCGCTCAAAATCAACATTAACAACACAGAGAGCGACAGCATATGAGATAATAATTTCGAGCACCAACGTACACGTTGTCAGGTGCAAAACAGTGTACCGAGCAACATTCATCACAAAGCCATGCACGACAGAGGACATACAGGTACACGATTGTGCCACCTATGAGGGGGAAGGTGATGACATCCCAAAAGCAAGTGAAAATGCCCTGAAGGAGGAAGAAATATATTTCATAGATGGTTCAGCATCAATAAACCCAGAAACAGGGGAAAAACTCATAGGGATGGTGCTAGTGCGCATGGAAGATGGCTATGAAACGATTGTCCAAAAGCGCCTCCCGTCCCATTACTCAGCACAGGCAGCTGAACTAACTGCATTGATTGAGGCATTGCACACAGCTAAAGGATGCATAGTAACCATATACTCAGATTCAGCATATGCAACTACGACAGTCCATTCAGGGCTGTCCCGGTGGCGTAGAAGGGGGTTCAAATGAGCGGATGGCTCTCCAGTACAGCACGCCAACCTATTGAATGAGCTGATAGACGCACTAGTAGTACCGTCGGTAGTGGCAGTGGTGAAATGCCAAGCCCATACCAACAACACAGATGCAATTTAATTGGGAAACGCGGCAGCCGACGCAGTGCCGAAGGAGGCCTCGTATTTCAATGTAACACCAACACTCGAATGCGTTGTAAAGGCAACCATTACAGAACCACTAGAAGAAGCCTACAGTAATACGCCAATAGCGCAGATAATAGAGTTACAAAGAAGAGCACCACAGGAGGAGCAAGAATTGTGGAAGAAACGGGGATGTAAACAATCAGCCACAGACCTCATTTGAGGCAGGAGACAACAGGAAAGGTAGTAATGCCTGTAGAATTACTAGAAATAGCATTCCAACAGCTGCATTTCCCCGGCCATGTAGCAAAACAACACAATGCCGCAGACATCCATGAACATTGGTTCGTCCCCAATTTACAGGAGCACCTGTCAAAATTCATTGTGGAATGCATAACATGGCAAACTTATAATTCAGGGATGACATTGAGAACACTGCGCGGTACCCTGCCCCGGCCAACAGGACCATTTATAGAGCTCCATATAGACTATGCTGATATGGGAGAGCGATGCAATGGAGCAAGATATTTGATTGTAGTGGTATGCCCCTTTTCAAGATGGGTGGAAGCGGGCCCATGTCCCCACCCAGACGTGAAGTGTGCGGCGAAATTCCTTGTTCAGGAAGTATTCTCCCGATGGGGAATATGCGATGTGATAAGATCAGACAATGGTACCCACTTTGTGAATGACCTCTTTAAGGAAGTGACATTGTGGGTAAAACACAAACTATGTTCCATTTATCATCTGATGGCGAATGGAGTGGTAGAAAAGATCAACAGATTACTGAAGAGTAAGCTATCGAAATTGTGTAATACACTGAAAAAAAACTGGGTATATTGCTTACCCCTAGCACTGTTCCAGCTCAGGACGCAGCCATGTAATGACCACCATCTGAGCCCCCATGAAATTGTAACTGGGAGACGAATACACACGCCAGTATCTCAGATTGGGAGAGCATCGGATGCGCACAGGGCTGCCACAGTGCTGGGGGAAGAATTCAAGGAATACCTAACCCAGTTGACGGACGCAGTGCGAAGCATAGTGCGACAAATAGCACTGCCTTTTACTGAAAATGTGGCGACTGATACTAATACACCAGCCCAAGTGGACCACTGATGCCAGGAGCACAAGTGTACGTTCGTAGCTTTGTAGGGAGGTGGAATTCACCTAGGTTTCATGGCCCTTACGAGGTCATATATAGTACACCCACTGCAATGAAGGTGAAGGGATTGAAGTATTGGGTGCACTTATCAGATGTGAGGAGGGCACGCGATAGTAAAATCCCCCAGAATGAGCAAGATGATGCTACTAGCACCACAAATGAGGTTGAAAAGGGATAGCAAAATTGTCGGCAATCAGAACCTGCAGAGATAAAAGTTATGATATGCGTCTTGTTCTGCATGACCTATCTCCTACTTTCTTCTTTTCCGCTCTTCCTTTTTTATTGTTTAATATCCTCTCTGCAAATATATCTCTCTCTCTCCCTCTCTCTCTCTCCCTCTCTCTCTCTCGATTATTGTTCCTCGCTTTTCTCCATCACTCTTTCACTCTCCTTCTCTCCATAATGAAATAAATGTGTAATGGAGAAATGAGCAAACATGAATAAAAATGATGATTAAATATGAAGTTGATGTAAATACATGTATATATTGTGGTGACTTAACGAATTTATATCGCCCCTCCAGGTGACAAATGGCCCAACGAACCACAATCGCAGAGAACCGATTAATGCTAGATATTGATAGGGATGCCATTAGGGCTAATAGGTTCAGTAATGTTGAATGTGTTTTAAAATGTGCTGCAGTTTTGTTGTCAGTAATGTTGTTCTTTATGGCTTGGTATTATACCCTTCTATCTTTGGTTAATGACATGCACAAGGGGGGGGGGCGGGGCTAACTTGATACGAGAAGGGTCGCACTTGATATGGACTGGGGTAAAGACGATGTGGAAAGAAACATATGACATTAATGCCAATGGTACAATTGTAACACAACCTTCAGAACACGCCACTGCAGGCCCAACAAGTGTCTCCTTGCTACTTCCGAATATAAATATGAGTAATGATTATGAACTTAATTAATACGATGGCGATTATTACTGGCCAAATGATTTAACTAACACTAGTACACGTTCACAGACAACCATACACCCTACCTCACAGGACGCTGCTGCTACTGATGAAGATACACATGCCATATTGAATAACAATGATACAACCTGGACTGGAATGTTTCCAATACATTAGAAAAGGGTGAGAAACAATAACAAGGAAGGGTGAAGGAGGAGAAAAAGGGGGGCGGGAGGGAAAAGATACGACATTTATCATGACCTGGGGCTAGACGAAATAGAAGATCCCTGCCACCCAGATCAATCAAACAAGTGGTATTCGGACATGAGTGCCACTGCGAAGCAGGCAACAAATGAAAGCTGCTACGTCTGTTCACTGATTCCGCATGCATCAGGAACACTGAAAAATGTTAATACCCCAGGAAGTGCCCTTGTCGGAGGCCCAATGTTTAATTCATCTAGTTTTGTGCAGGATAAAAACCACCTTCCAAGCGCACACCGTCACAATGGAAAAACAGGAAAATGAGAGAACATGCACAAGCAGACGCCAAGGAGTAATTTGCCTTAAGGAACCATTTCTTGTCATCAAGGGAACGAGATATGCAGAAAATAAGTGGCACGAAGAAACTATCGAATGCAAAGCAGAAGCACTTCGAGGCCTATTCAATGACACCTTCCAATGGATAAAGGAGGTATGTGTCCCCCATCTGGTCGCAGCATGTCACGAAGCTAACGTGGGTCACAGCGTTGGAAAAACCTATCAAAATACAGAAAGAAGTGCCACATGAACTGTGTGTCCATGGGGAAGGAAGAGTGAACATGGGGGAAACAAAGAAATGCAACAAGACGGTAATAATACCTGACATGAAGAAAGGGACCGCTGCACTCATCGACATGTACTGGATTTGCGGCAAACAAGCCTATCTACACCTCCCAACAGCATGGAAAGGTACATGTGCCTTAGCCACCCCTCCACACAGCCCTCATGGTAATACCTGAAAGCCATATCCAAGGGACAACGGGAAAATCGGCTGGCACATCAGCAGCAGGGCAATCGGCTGAACAATCGACAGCGCCCCAACAAATGATAACAGAAGCTCCAATTTACGAACTATTGTCAGAATATGAACTGAAGAAAAACTTGTACGAAGTAAAAGGTCCTCCAATTACATCTCATCCGAATCATAGGAGCTCCTTGCTGAGATCCCGCAGAAATACAAGCTCTTTTCATCAGCAGAGACATTTTTCGCCTCACTTCTTGTCCCGGGACTCCAAGCACGAACAAACGTCAAATGGTTGCAGATAGTGCGCTGGGAGCTCATCCAACTGGCTAACGACACCGTAGCAGGGTTCAACGTTATAAAAATAGAGCTCCGCACACTGCGCCTGATAACGATGCAAAATAGATATGTCCTAGATCTCCTCACCGCGATGGACGGTGGTGTTTGACGAAAAATTGGGGGGCGTGTTGCACATTCGTGCCAACTGAAGATGCTGATAACAGGACACTCTCACATGTGATAACAGCAGTACACAATCTAGGAGAGAGGATGAGAATAGAAGGAGGCGCAGAGGAAAGCACGTGGTTCGACAATATGTTCAGTTGGATACCGTCATGGGTAAACGTGGCAATGAAAATACTCATCCCCATCATCGTCTTTGTGCTCTTATTCTTCTGTGTGTGCCAACTGGGACTGCGGTGTTATGAAAAAAGCATGCCCACCTCAGCTATGATGATGGTAACAATGGGCCGACCGACACCGGTAGCTACCATGATAGATGCACAAATACAAACAGGGGAATACACCACACCGCAGTACAGGATGACAGCCATTTACAGGCAATATGGGGACAGGGTTGATAATTTACACCACACAACAATAAAGGAACCAACAGAGCTGCAATAGTACAGAGAAGTATGGGTAGACTTAGATGGAGATGGTGGGATTTACTTAATGTGTACACCAGACGAATATGCAAGAAGAGGGAATAGCTTAAGAAGTGTGTGTAGGGCGGGGATGCCAATAAAAGGCACCCCCGCTTGGGACGAGGCTGTGGCAGAGGCTGAGTACTACCGAAGGGAGAATGAAAAGAATAAAAAAATGTAAATATTCATTACTTCAGATGTAACGAAAGGGGGGAATGTGTGGGAGCGGGAGGCCAACAGGCCCCTCTCTGCCTTCACTTCTCAGTACAAAACTTGGACCAAGTGCCTCCAGTAGTGGGTTCGCCCCTTGCCCTTATGCGATGTTAACTATGGGTTACATTCGCGGAGATGGAACCACTGAGCAGGACACAGGGCATCCATTTTTGTACCCCCTTTCGACTCCATCTTGGTGACCAGGCCTCACTGCGATAGTACAAAATGCTTCTCTCCCTTTCCTCGCAGCAGCTCAGAGCACATGGCCCCCACCTTTGTTCCCACTTTGACTGGAAAACTCTGCAGCTCCATCCTCACGCTGAAGCCGGAGGTGCTTGCAACAAATAATAAATGTAACACATCTCTTTTCCTCTGAGATCACTGTCCTGCATGTGAATCAACATGAGCTAAGCACATAGCTCGGCCATCTCCACAAAAGTCTCCTTGCCCTCTTACCCTCGCCAGTGGAAACATATTGCCATTCCGACCCTGTGTCCCTGCAAGGTATTCCTTTCATGTGCCAGATTATTGACCATGCCATGATGCCCACCCAGCAGACCCCCTATTAACACTAGACCTATGCTGCAGTATACCGTGCCCAATACTAACAAATGCCACATACCTGAGATTCTCGTAAGCATGAACCTACACTCCGGTAATTGTATTAGAGTGGTCAAGACTCCTAACCTATGACTTGTATAATACAAGATTATAGATGATATAAGTACCTGTGTGATGTGACTTTTATAGAGACATGACAAACTATTGAGAGCCCTTGAATCGTCATTATTTAGTGCATGCATTATTTAGAATGTATTTTCTTAGCTTAGACGGTGCCCACCGTGTTTCACAGCGACCTGACCTTCACCCATCCGGAGCACAGATGTCTGACGTCAATCCTCCCGCCAACCAAGCAACCAACCCGGAGGAAGAGATGCCACCCACACCTGAGACAGCGTGCAACTGACCAATCCGGGATCGACATAATATCCTATGTTAATTGCGTCATACTACTGTATAAAAATGTAATGTAACGATAATTTGTTAGAGCGCTCTCAGAGATCTAGATAAACTTTTCCTTGAACTCTCGCAGCCTGCTCTCTTTTGCCTTATTCCCTGTCCAGGGAGTGTCTTTTATTTTCTTGCACGTGTGAGACAAGGAGGGCACAAACACCCTGCTCCCAAATGCCAAAAGAATCTCTCTCCAGGATACTAGACTCCATTTTGCATAAAATCAATTTATAAGGATTTAATTTCTCGACAATAGTTGGACCTTCACCTTCTCCACTACCAGGAATGCTACCTGGTTCTGGCAGACGTTTTAAAATTCGGCGCCCATCAAAACCTTAGCTGTGCATCAGAAGTGTCAGTTTCCTATCCACACTAAATGACGGGCCACGGACGCGAGAACAGTCTTAAAAATCATTCTGTGTTCCACTTCACTATGGGCTCTCCAGGATTAGGGAGGAACTGAGGGGTTAAGCATGCCATAGTACCCCAATAATTCACTCAGATAGTTATTTGTAAGGAGACTGTCCGTGAGGAAGTGTTTGTGTTGGAAAAGAGGTGTGTAGGGGGGTTGACTTCCTAAGTATCCTGGGGTAAAGGCATTCCAATCCCTGAAGACCCCTCACCCAGTTGATCCTCCTGCACTGGTCCACCCCCAGGAACTGGATCCCAAAGCGATGGCCGTGTCCTGGCCACCTGGATGACAGATCCCTGGAGACTACCTGGTGAGATACCTTCAGGTTTCTCATATATGCAGACGTCCTTCCAGCTTCCTTCGCAGCACAATCACACGCCTGCTTCTCTTCAGGTCTCCGGCTGGCGAACGCTGCCTCTTGGAGCTGCTGAGCACCTAGGAACTCTGTTGCGGCTCCCGGCGTCCCCACAGCTCTTCCTGCTAACGCACTGCATTTCTCCTTCTAACTGGACAGATTATTCTTTTTCCGCCAAACATGTCTCTCTCGCTCAGAAGCCTCTGCATAGGAGCCAAAGTCTTTTCCTGCACCCGTCACTCTGAGTAGTGCAGGTGCCATCTTTGTGTCCCACGCAAAGGTGATTCGGCAAAACAACTAGTCTGCATATTGAGCTTCGAGCTCCTGTTAGATTGAACCAACTCCTTCATCCTTCTCGTCTCAGTACTTTGGTGATTGTGGGAGTTGTAGTCCATGGACGTCATCGGACAAATAGAATTTTGGTAGTGTTTATCATTGTTTTTACATGAGGGAACACTTTCACATCACATAAAAGGTATATCAGAAGCAAAAAGGGTTTTGTTGGAGCGTTGTGTGTCTAGCTCATTAATGGGTTTTTGACCTAAAGAATATTGGAAAGAGGTTTCTTTACTTCCTCTACAAGGTGGACCAAAAGGATGACACTAGGCCATCAAGGTTTTGGGCATTTGAGGGACTTCCTCATGGGAAACGGGGGCATACCGCAACTCGTCCAATGAAGTCATGACATCTCCCCGGTAGTGGTCTCCTCCCATGTGATCTTCCCTCATATAGCCGCCCCCAGGGTCAGGATCAGGTAGCGAATGCCGTCCCCTGGCCACATGGGTGGTGCCTGCCGGGGAATCTGTGATGACTATACGAATAACCCAGGAAAGGGTGAGAGAAGAACCAAAGCAGGGCTGAGCAGGTCCATAGCCCAAGAAGGGATGAGAACCTGAATACCCCAGGAGGAGGTTAGAGAAACCACTACCAAAGCAGGGCCAATCAGGTCCAATGGCCACGCGGGGCTGAGAACCCACATACCTCAGGAGGGGCTGAGAGAAGCAACAACTAAAGCAGGGCTAACCAGGCCCGTAACCTACATGAGCATGAAAGTAGAAGTAACCAACCAGGGATAAAGAGAGTTTTGTTTTTGTGAATTTCGTCCTATCCAGATCAGAAGAAACTGTTAAGGTTAATAAAGACAATACATCCCTGAAGAGGGGATAAACTAGAAACTGTTCAGACTACAAGGCAGTTGTTTTGAAACTGAGAGACATTTGGTTTGTTATTTGGACTAGTACACTAGCCGGAGGTCTGAGAAAGATTTTGAGAACTCCTTAGTGTGAGGGTTGGAAAAACAGCCACCACTATTTAACCCAAGGGAGACTAACCCAATCCTAAATTAAAACTTACATTGTCTTTTCATTTCATAATAATAGGGCAAATGTTAGGTTAGAATACAGAGGGTGAGTTGTCTTTGTGAGATGTCCTGAACAATGATCTCCTAGAATTAGTTTTTAGATTGTCCTCTGCCTTTTTTCAGTAAGTCAAGATAAGGTCAACAACATACACCAGTTCCCAGTCTATGCCTCGAATCTGCCTTAGACCAGATGACATGATGACTTTCTTTCAGCATAAAAAAAAAAGGTTCTGTCTGACCAGCAACCTCTCGATCTGTCCCTCAAAGGAAAGTTTCACTCTGACCTCAGAGTTCTCTCGGAATAAGTGTTCACTTGGATGATAATGTCTCTCAAGATCTCGTTTAGTGCTGCATTGTTTCTCGGATCCCTTAGGAATGTACGCACCTCAGTGTGTCTTCCAACAAGCTGAGGACATTCTTCAATCAGATAATAAAAGGCCAAGCTGACCAGTCTATATGCATTATCAGCTAATAGGGGCATTTGCACTTTCCCCACTATACTCTGGTAGCTGCAAAACTTGTTCGATGATTACTGTGAGCAATCTTCTCACTATGGGACCATTCTTAGGATCTTGTAGAAAAATATGTATGCTAGTAGTTCTCCCAATGATAGCCGGATAAGTGCGCAAAATGAAGAGAAAAACTTCAAATATGATCCTTGAAACATTGTCACTAGGCAACAACTTGGGCAAATCCAAACAGGAACTCAGTGAGAGATTAATCAGTGTACAGCACCCTCTTTCAATTGTCGAACTTAAACTCAGAATTTGGCACATTTTTCTTCTTATCAAGGCTTAAGCATGCCTCAGTCCAAAGTCAAAAACTCCTGTGACTACAGATCTTCCATTAACCCAGACATGACTGCATAGAGTGTTTGAATCAGCTTCCCTTAACTCTTTTATAAGTGGCTAAAAGAGTGTCCCGAACTGAGCCACAGTCCAATGAAATCTTTTCTTTTACTCGACAGCCTCTGCGTCCTCCTTCCTCCTTACTCGTCATAGACCTTGTCTGCATTTGCTGAGGTTCTTCGCCGGTGCTTGCTTCTGAAGGGTGCGGGGGTGAAGGGGTCTCTCCAGCATAGAGTTTCACGTCACCCAAGAAAGTCCAAGCACGTCTGCCTTGCATTCTTACTACAGGACTGCATCCCCAGGGAAAAGTTTGGGAAGACATAATTCTTGAAGTCCACTTGTTGAAGCACACCCTTTTTGCCGTAGCTGACCTGAAATCACAGAAATACTTTGAGTCATACACGTAAGATAGTCACGTAGCTCCATTCCTAACAATTCAGATGTAGGCTGAGCATCACTTCCAACTCTGGATGGAGGTGCGAGAGGTGTTCTCATCCTCTTCCCTGTCACTATCTCATGGAGGGTGAGATGGTGGTCCGAACCTGGTTGGTTCCTCAATGCATATAATGCCAGTGGTAGGCAATGCAACTACCCTTTCCCACCAAGTTAAGCTTCAACTTGGCTATCCTTTCTTTAAGAAAGCCATTGAGCCGTTCCCAGATCCAATTTCCTTGTGGTTGATAGGCCGAAGAAAACCTGTGCTTTATACCAAGTAACAAGCTGATCTGCTCAAATGTCTGATTCACAAAATGCGGGCCATTGTCTGACCTCATTACTTTACATACTCCCTATCTAGGAAAGACTTCTTGCACTAAGAATTTTGCTGCACAGGTGTACTTGGACCAGCCTCAATCCATCGTGAAAAGGGACAAATTACTACAATCATGTATCTATACCCATTACATACTTGCAGAATTTCGACATAGGGGCCAGTGGGTCTCGGAATAACTCCCCTAACTGTGCACAGTGTATGCCCAGCCGTGAATTTTTGACACACAATGCAGTTCACTACATAGAACGCAATGTGCTCTAACAAATTTGGCACGAACCAATCCTCTGCAATAGTTGCAGCAAGGTTCTCTCTAGTTGTGTGCGCAGGGTAGTGTAGCAGTTCCAGCACCACCCTTAACAAGGCTACAGGCATTACCGGTTTACCAGTGCTGTCTTGTCGCCACAGTGCTTCAAAGGGATTTAAGGAACACCCTCTTCGCGTCCATAAATCCTTCTCATCTTCAGGTGCTTCCCCCTGGACCTCTATTAATTGTGTCTTTGATAAACCACTATATTTTTCACACACATTCATCATTACAACCATTTTTCTTTTACATCAGGCATATCAAATGTCATAATATTTTCTGAACATGCAGTGAGTTTGGCCTCATCGGCTGCTGCTTGATTTCCATGTGAGATAAAATCTGCCTTTTTAGTATGAGCTGTGCATTTAACGACCGCAATGGCTACTGGGATTTGTAGTGCCCTAATAAGCCTGTCCAATAAGGCGGCGTGCTGCAATGGAGTGCCATCCACTAGGAGGTAGCCCCTCCTTTTTCAATGTGCTAATCCTAAGTGCACTGTTGACGTCACATAGGCGGAGTTGCTGTACACTGTTACTTCTTGGTCTGCATGATTCTCAAGCGCGACTATCAACGCCACTAACTCTGCAGCCTGTGCTGAATAATGTGACTGTAGTCGAGCACTTACCATCTTTTGAAATTTCCTATTGGCTGTGTGTTTTACCACAGCAGCACCTGTAAATCTCTGTCCATCATTTTGATCAATCCTCGAAGAACCGTCAATAAAAACAATTTCAACTCCTGCTGAAGCATTTTCTTTTATCCTAGGGATTTCATCATAGAACTCTTCATAGTTCGATCAGTCGTGCACATGCTCATCCTCTGCCAGTGGTTCAGATACAAACATGGCAGGATTCACTATACTGCATCGAACTATTTTAATCACCGGGTTCAATATGACTACTTCATAGGCAGAAGCCCTTTCACAGAGGTCAACGTGCCTTTTGGTTTCTCTAAAATGGCAAACAGTGCATGTTCAACAAATAACGTCATAGAGCATCCCATCAGTATACTTGCAGCTTTCTCTATGGCGGACGCAGCGGCAGCCAAAGAATGTTTGCATCGAAAATGACCTCTCATCACTGGGTCTAAAATCCCACTGTAATATGCAAGGGGCTTGTACCCCAAGGTGGTTCTCTGTGTAAGGACTGCTGTCATAACAGTGCCATCTGTGTGCGAAAACAAGAAGAATTCCTCAGCATAATTAGGAATTCCTAAAACTAGAGCTGTGCAAATTGCTTTTTTCAACTCATCAAACCCCGTTTGCATTTCCTCAGTCCACAAGATTTTCTCTTGCATTGCCTGGGCTTTCTTTAAAGCCTGCAATAAAGGCCTTATATATGAACTGTAGTCAAAAAGCCATGCTCTAAAATAATTAAATAATCCCAGAAATCTTTGCATATGTTTATTGTGTGTGGCTCTGTGGTTTTCAAAATAGCCTCAGCTCTCTCAGGGGTAACCTTCTTTCCTTCATGTGAAATCAATCGGCCAATGTACAACACCTCCTGTTGACAATACTGTAAGTTCTCTTTGTCAATCTTATATCCTTTGTCAGCAAGTGTAATCATCAGATGAAAAGAATCGTGTTTGCACTCTTCCTCTGAAGTGCTGCAAACTAAAATGTCATCTACGTATTGCAACATTACACTTTCTAAATCAATATGGCTTAAGTCCATTTGGAGGACTATTGAAAATCGATCGAGACTCGCAATACCCTTGAGGCAATCTCGTGCTTTTTAACTTAGTCTGTCTGAACGTAAATTACATCAGATCCTACAAGTCTTTGTGAAGTGGGATTGAGAAAAATGCAGTTTTCAAATCAATCACAGTGAAATATCGTGCTTTAACAGGTATATTACATAAGATTGTAGCCGGATAAGGAACTAAAGGTAACTCTGGTTTATCGGTCTCAAATCTTGAATTAAACAGCACAAGCCCCTTTTAGATTTAGTACACCATGGCATTGCATAGTGAGACTGACGTCACTTACATGGCCTGATCCATCATGGCGGAAATGGTCTTAAAAATGCCTTCATCTGCCTCTTGAGACATGGGATACTGTTGTGCTCGAGGTCAAATTCTTCCTGGTTTCAATTTAATCTTTACTTCTCCAACCCCCTTCAACAGGTCTACGTCATAGGGGCCTGTGGTCCATAATGAAGTTGGCACTTTCACTATATCTTCATTAAAATACTAAGGATGTTTTAGTGCTAACATTTTCTGAGGCACTTCTCGTTTAATTGCTCTCACCCAATACGTAATGATCATCTCAAATACTAGTTCATCATCAGACGGATGATCTCCAAATAGAGCCTCATCAGTGACGTTAATCTGTAGCCTTCCCCGATGGCAATTATTGCACGCCATCGTCTGCCCTCATCATCATTCCCATCAAGCAAATCCATTTCACCTCGCACTATGGTTGCTTCCAATTCTAAGGGAAAGACTCGTCCCTCTTCTTCAAGCATAGGTATCTTTGGTTTGAATAGAAACTCATCAGGTATTGGCATAGTTCTGTCTAAACCTGGTAACCATGTCAACGGAATGCGGACTCCATAATGAAAAACCTCTGGTTATAAAGGTACCGCTCGCATGGCTATTTGTCCTGCAAATGCCATAATAAATTTGCCCATATTTAAATAAGGCATTCCTGGTGTTGAAAACATGATGCCTTCATCGGTAAACAAAATCGTCATATTCAACTGTCATTAAATCTCGACCCAATATGTTGACAGGAGTCTGCCTCTAGTATAGCAATGGCACCGACATGTCACACTCTCCTATAGAGACTGGTAATTCTTCAGTAAAAGGAACTCTGCTAGTAGCTCCTGTAAAACCTTTAGAATTTATGGCATTTCCAGACATCGAAAATGTCCCCTCTCGTATACATGAGCGCGTTGCACCCATGTCTACTAAAAACAAAAATGATTTGCCTCCTATACTGAAGTGTACCCTTGGTTCCTCATGAGGATTTGGTGTCACGGATAGTATTGAACACATCAGGTCTCCCAGTGAGATGTCCTATTGCGGGTACAGCCTCATTCCGTTACCTGCAAAAGGATTCCCTCCATCAACAGTGACAGCCCCTATCCTAGGCGTCATTAACTGTCCTGTGCTTGTACTTTACTGAATCTGCATAGGCGAATGCTGCAACTGCCCTTGTGGCGGATTCACTGCTGCTTGCTTCATCTGCAAGCCTTGCTGCACTCTCGGCACTTGTTGCTGCTGCATCATTTGATTCTGAGCAAACCCGTCTCCACTCTGCTGTGAATACGCAGGCGAGTTTGAAGTCCCCCCTCTTGAAAATTGGCCGTTTTGCATGAACCCTTGACTTCTGCACATATGAGCAAAGTGCCCTGTCATACCACATGTCCAACATATAGGAGGTCTCCTAATCTGCCCATCCTGCATATTTTGATTATCATTCTGCATGTTCTGAAACCCACCTTGATTATTCTGGAAGCTTCCCTGATTATTCTGCCAAATCCCTAGATTATTCTGAATACCACTTCCTCGAAATCCTACCCTTCCTCGTAGAGCAAATCCATTATTGCCCTGATCAAACTGCCTTTGGTTATTCATCTGCGGCATATTCACAACTTGCTGTGAATTCGATCCGTCTACACTAGTCAACATTGCCCCTTCAATGGGATACTTGGATAATTATTTTCTGTACTAACTTGCCTCTTCGCCTTTCCTAGTGTCCTCTTTTTTGCGATTATTTTCTTGCAAGAGTCTATAATAATGCGCAATGGTCAGCTGAATCTCAGACCACGGTTTGGCTTCCATACCCACTAACTTTTTGAGCTGCTTCTGTACAGGGTCTGGTAGCCCTTGGCACAATATATGAAAGAATACAGGTATAGATTTTCCCCAAGCTTCGCTTGTCTCCAAACTCCATTGCTCTTGGAAATTTTGAATGTAAACAAACGGATCATCCCCTTCTTGAATCTTTTTCGTCATTATAGCTCCCATATCGGACGTGTATGGATACAGTACTCTAAGCGCTTTCCAGACTGCCGCTCTACAGTTATTGAACGGTGCTCCATCGTGAGCAGTGCTAACTGTAGTAACACCAGTATATCTTGCCCTGGACCAAACTTCATCAGCGCTCTCCCCAAATATGACGATCAGGAGACCCTTAATGTCCCCTATAGCCAATGTGTTTCCCCCATTATTTTCTCTAGCTCATGTATCCATTTCCCAGCGCCAGAAGTTAAACTCAGGAGTTTACACCTTAAATTATTCTTGTCCCACTACGGCCACGGTATATACTGTTGTCTGCCCTCCCCCCCCTTTCCCTAGCAGGGAAACAGAAGCCCCAAACTCGTTCTCGTTTCTCATCATTTGCCTGTCCTCCGTATGGACAATATTCCCCCACCGCCTTCTTCCTGGAAGCGACCTTCATCTGCTCACATATGGTGGCGACTCCCCCGCTCTCACCATGGAGTTGCCCTTTAGGTTGGTCTAACTGAGTCAATGATTTTGACTTCTTAGATATAGGTGCCTGCAAATCTGAGCATCTCACTTCTTTTTCCATTGTGAAACATCCCTCAGGACCACATGTGTCACCTTTCTCTTCCCCACGGAAAGTGTCTGTCTTCCTCTGACATTTCTTGTGCCCAACTCGTACAACTTCTCTCCTCTTCATCTCTGTTCAAAGTCAGTCTATCTAAAGACAACTCCTTCTGCCTCGTACTACATGAGGCTCCCTCTATTTCGTGTAACTGTGTACTCTCGAGTCAATCTTTTTTTCCCTTTCCCTGTGACTCTTTGAATCCTCATATCATGATAAACTATCGATCGCTTCCCCAATACTCCTAGAGTCAAACTCGTCTTCTGGATTTGCTCTGGACAGGCCTGGTAATGACTCGTATTCTGGGAAGAATTCCTCTATGTCCTCCCATGCTACTTCTGGATCAGGATTCCTTACTTCTTTTTCCAAGTGATCAAGATCGCGTGCTCTTTGCCTTCTTTTACGTTCTATATTGTTGTCAAATTCTCTCTGCTTCCTCTCTCACCCTGTCTTCGTCTTTTTTCTTCATATTCCTTCTCTCGTATACCCTTCGTATCTCCTCATCCTTTCGTCTTTGTATTCTTTTATCCATAAACTTCTGTTCTTCCTCTTCTATTGTTTTCCTTTCTAGCGTTTCCTGCTCATCAATTGCTCTTTTTCTGTTATCATGTTTTCTTTGCTCTTCTGCTCTCTGTTTCTTTAATTGCTCTTCCTGATATAACTTCATCTTGTCTCTCCTTGTCCCTCGGGACCTTAGAGATTACATCTCTCACTGTGTTGTTCTCTGTACCCTCATCACTGCTATGCGCAGGTGACTCATATGCCGAGTGTCTATACCCTGTTGCTGCCTTAAGCTCCCTCAATGGGTATAACCCATCGTCTTTCTTATTTTCGTCTTTTATTTCATACGGGGATGGGAGCAGAGGCCTCATCAACCCCCTCTTTGCATAGATTGAGTATCCAATCTACAGGAGGCGGCCCATCTCGTTCCTCCTGGTACATTTTCCAAAACTCTAAGCTCACTAGTCGCTTTTCTAGCTTTTACCCTGTATGTGCTGCATTCAAATATATCATCATATGCTGCAGGAAAGCCTTCGATAATGACCCTCCTTGCGGCCACGGCATAAACATTTTCATCTGCGGTTCCTTTAACCCATTCTGCACTATACTGTCTAAGCTTGGTTGCATGGTTCGGCAACTGCTTGCAGAGGTGCATCAGTGGAGTAATAGCCTCCTTTCTCAACACTTCACTCTTAACCTGTTTGACACTCGCTTGCTTTAAATCACAGATTTAAAAAGTATGTTTCAGAAAAATAACACAATATGAGCGTGCACCAATCATTGCAGGCTCCAATCCCGTTAATCACAATTTTTACTTTAATCTTGCTAAAAAAACAAACCACCAAGTTCAATTTAAAACAATCCATTCATTTTTTCCGCTTCTGATGTCATCATTTTCATAATCACATAAAACGAACAAATGTACTTGACCGGTCAGATATCTCTCTTACGATCTTCTCTTAAAGACTTGTCTTGCCCTCTAAAAATGCTCCATACGGAACTCAAATCAAACTATTTAGATTTGTCTTTAATCGAATCTGTCTCCTACGTCATCCGCTATGGGACTCTAGATTAAGATTTCTTCTGATACGTTCTTTAAAACCAAGGCCAAGGCGTATCGTCTTTATCGTGGCCTCTCTCACGAAACCTTATTGCTTGGCCACACTCAAGTCAAAATATATATATATATGTATGTGTATATGTATGTGTATATGTATGTGTGTATGTATGTATGTATGTATGTATGTATGTATGTATGTATGTATGTATGAATGTATGTATATATATATTCAATGAAAAAAACTTTGTTAAAGGGACGTTATGGTTAAGTTGCACACATAAAAACCTATGAAATTCAATGAAAAAACTTTGTTAAAGGGACGTTATGGTGACAAGTAAAACCGAAAAACCTCTGAATTTTGCGAGTTATGGTAAGCTAAGCAACCATAACTCATGCCACCACCGTGCACTGCTAAGACTAACACCCAGGACATCAAAGATTACATCACAAATGGCATAGATGACATCACTAATGACATCACATGTGAAATTAATTTTGATGAAAAGTCCCTACAAGGGGTTGTGTTTATAATTTTGGTAACAAGATGTAAGGGGGGGATCGGGAGACCTATCGTGAACTACTTAATTGATTAAAGAATGTACTCATCTAAACAACATTGTATTCGAGTGTTAATACAGGAACCTAATCATATATAAACATAGGTAATGGCTGCAGCATGCATCATAGAAGTACAATATTTATAATCTTGTAATTTTGGAAAGTACAATAATGAATGCAACCATATGCGAATGTTGAGTAATGTAATAACTAGCTAACAATTCAAGACTTGCTACACTTTTGCTAGTACAAACAATACATATGAAGAACCACAATGCATACAAATCAAAGGCACATGCAGGCAAACTAAAGTAAGGAAGAAAGAAACAGCATCATCAGAAAATGTTATTAAGATTAAAGTTTATCTTCATGTATAGAAATGAAATGTGTTTAAGGCCTGCTTATTTCCCCATGTATGTGCACCATCAGCTGAGACTAAACCATATGGACCGTACCTTTAAGAACATATGACAAGGTTAACGTCTAGATACAAAACCACCTGGCCTAGATATGTCAGTGAACAAAAACAAGTGGCCCAGATATGTGATGTTATCAATGATATTTGTGATGTCATCTTTGATGTCCTGGGTGTTAATATTCGCAGTGCACGGTGGTGGAGCAAGTTATGGTTGCTGTCTGAGGTTTTCCTGTTTTACTTGTAACCATAACGTCCCTTTAAAAAGTTTTTTCATTGAATTTCATAGGTTTTTATTAGTGCAACTTAACCATAATGTCCCTTTAACAAAGTTTTTTCACTGAATTTCATGGGTTTTTACAAGTGCATGCTATTTTCCTATAACTTACTAATATCATACTTACCCCAATATAGCAACACTTCTGTCCAATTTACAATGTTTCACATTAAAACTCTGCCATTTCCCACCTTCTAGCATCATTTGTCTGTGCTTGGAAGACTGTTTGGAACTTCCTTTTTTCGACTTATCTAGGAACTTTTAAGCTCAAAATGTACCCTTGCACAGCTCCTACACCTATACTTACTCATTATCCATTAATAATCTAGTGCAAAGCACATACTTGGAAGAATATTAGTAAAACTGCTATTTCTCTTAAAAATGTTATCAGATATTGCCCTCCCTCCTCCCCAAGAGCCACCACCACCAGCTGGAGGACCTACACAACAGAAAAAGCGCAGTACTTCAGACAATGAAGAGGACCAAGAAGATGAGGTAGAGGACTTGCCTACCTCTAGCACCCAGAGAGAATCATGGGTGTGGCAGTTCTTTACCACTGTTGAGTGTACCAAAGGCTTAAGATACCAAGGTGAAATGCACAAAGCGGCAACCCGGGGTGCTAATAATCCCGCTGTAGGAAGGAAGGACAATCCGTTTCCAAGATTGCCACCATGGAAAGAGAAGGCGGGCGGCTCCGTACAGAGCCCCTCTTCCCTTTCTATGGCAGCCTGCAGAACCCTATGACCATATTACCACTAGCACATTTTTTCCCTTTCAAACCTATCCTACTTTCCAATAACTTTACCACATAGCCGGTCCCAGGTGGCCATCACCGCTTTAACACCATCCGCAACAGGGGATAACAGCCCTGGCAGCCCAAATTATCGGCTCAAGAGAAGTGTGTCTGTGTGCGCCCTGATGTCTGTGGGCTTTAACGTGTTATAAATAAATAAATAACGAGGACTCCAGACCATTATCTTCCATTGCAGCCCCTGCAATGAGGGATAAAGGCCATTAGCAACCCTGGTTCCCAAAGCGGGAAGCCGGGGTGCTAAAAAATAGATTTCTTTTCCTACAGTAGGAAGGACAATCCTTTTCCAAGATGCCCACCATGGAAAGAGAAGGTGGGGCTCCGTACAGAGCCCCTCTTCCCTTTCTATGGCAGCCTGCAGAACCCTATGACCATATTACCACAATCCCTTTCAAACCTATCCTACTTTCGAATAACTTTACCACACAGCTGGTCACAGGTGGACATGGCCACTTTTGCCATGACCCAGACAATCTGGCTACTGTCCACAGCCACAGGCTATACCTCAGTCACCAAAGGTATAGGACTATTTTTTGTACCTACATTATGACACTTGTCAAAAAATAAAACACGGGCACATTTGCAAAACCATGCTTTAATGTCCTTGCCAATGCTCCTCACGAGTTTGCTCGAAATCCGCCCATGTTTTATGTTTTCAAAAGTGTCAAAATGTATGTACATAAAATAGCCATATAACTTTTATATCTAGATCCAAAATCGTTTTGCCAAATGTTGTGCAGATTCGGCAAATGACACCACATTTATATGCCTTTACAATATTTTGGGACCCCCACTCTAATTTTGCCCCTTCTTGACAGAATCCCACAAAACTTTGAAAAACCATTCAGGATTAGGTCTAGAAAATAATTACATGCAGTTTCATTGAAGTTATAAGCTATCCAAAAACTAATTTCCCCCAACCCTGTAATGCAGAAATAGGAACAGATGTCCCAGGACATTTGGAGTGTTCGCGGACTGTCGGGGGTGAAACAATGCATTTTTTGGCTTCGTATGGCCATACCTCATCCCATCCTCATCCCCACCCACCTCCCCAGAGATTGTTGCTTTTTTTTGATCTTCGATGCACTGTCCGCGGACCCCAAAGTCAGCAAATCCAACATGCCAGGCGTTTCGCTGAAACCGACGCATTTCACGTTTTCTCACCACCCAATCAGCGGCTGTGTCATGATGTCTGCAGACCACGCAAAAGTCAGTGAATTGTTCTGGGCCAATCAGAGGCCAGTCCGCGGACAGAACAGGGAAGTGAGTCCGCGGACCGGTCAAAGATATCACTAATTTATTTGCCTTACTATAACTTTGCCCCCCCCCTCGATCAAACATCACCAAACTTTGCTCGGAATGGTGAGGATTCATCCAGAGGAAGCAAAGTTATAAGCCGACCAAAAAGTGCTCTTCCTATGGGTTTAGCAACTTAACCATAACTACATGGCCATGTAATATATATATATATATATATAAAAAACACTCTTATTCCCACGTTATGTTTATCACGCCTCCCTCCGTTACTCACTTTTTCTCTTGTCTTCTTTTTCTTCACTTATCCCCCATATGTTTTGCAAACTATCCCAGTTTTTACGCACCATTCGCATATTTGTCTTCTGACTCTCGGGATCGTATGCCTCTTTCACCACCTCCTCAACTTTCTGTCCGATCAGCTTCTCATAGACATGGGAGGGGATTATGTAGAAACCAGGGGACCCGTCACGCCGCGCTTGCAGACTTTTTTCAAATTACGCTAACCACCATCTACGGGGAGCTTCACGTCCTTTCAGCCGAATGGCAAAGGTCGTTCGATATTGCCGGGACTCTTAAGTTTACTTATGTTGATGGATCTGAACTATCCTCTCTGCTACCAAGTGAACTGGATAACCCAGTCCTTGAAGATGAGTAGCAATTACCCTTGAGATGGACGGGGATGCAGATTTGTATTCATACATCAATAATCAAAACGACTCAGGTAATTGACAAAAGGAAAACTGTTTTCATTTAAATTATCTAAAACAGTATAACTAACATCAACGAATTCACTCGATCCACTTACTCAATGCATTCTAATAAAAACTGAGATTTTATACACAAAACGCGTCATCGATGACATTAACCTGCGTGTTTACTAATGTCAGCCTACGTGGCAAACAACAAAAACCTACGAGTATGGGTTATTGGCTCTGAGTGAACATCTAAATACGATCCATACAAGTCTAAAAAAAGTGTGAATATGTGATTGGTTACTCATCAGGTAGGGCAACTAAGCCCTCCCCTTAAAATTACTACGAACTTCACTAAATGTATGACGTCCCATTGGTTTACACAACTACAGGACCCCTAATTACGCGGTCCCCTACAATTGGTTGGCACTCTAAACTTCGTCAGTACTTTTCCACCTACGTCTAACAGCATGCAGGCTGGCCATCCAGGTGCTGGTGAGCTCGCCTTAACCATTACTTCCCACCAATTAGCATATCAATCCATCATCACCTCAGCGGTCTACTGTCAATTAGGCTTTGAAGCTCGGCCTTGAGAGTGTTCTTAGCTCTGAGAAATTCAAGGAGTGAAGGCACGCTCTGCCCTTATGCGTAGGTGTGACCATCTAGTTCGTATAACTTCTCCCTTCCACGTGACTGGAGACCATGAAATCGAGCTTTTAGTGCATTAAAATAGACCTCTGACGTCTTCCTTGTTTTTTTCATGCCTTCTGAACAGGAGGTCTGTTCTTTCACACGATTTGTATCCAATGTCAGTTTACTCCAGTTTGATAAGACCTTGGCTTCTTTGGCTCGTCCAGCCTTGTCTGCTGAGATTCACTTTGTAATTCAATTTGCTTTTTATCTGCGACACTCTGGAAATGCGGCTTTCTCATCCTTCTTGCTAACGTCCAGCACTGCTATAATGCGTAGTAGAAACATCTGCCCTTTACTTGCCTATCTATATTATATATATATCTATATATATATATGCGCTTGCCGCAATCTATTCACTATAAAGCTAGCATCAAGATCACTTCATCTGCTTGCGTTTCTTTTGCATCTGTCCACGTGTAACATAGCTTGATGTCTTTATCAGTTCTGTGGCATAAGCTTCTTCAACTTGATCCCAAGATGTGACTTATCCTTGATACTTTCTTGATGCTTTCTTGATGCTTTATAGAATATCTGCATTCCCTGAGCTCTGCATCGCTTCTAGGTACGTACGTATCTTGCAACATGTGAGGGCCATTACTAATAAGGACTGCTCTTACCCTATGGCCAAACATTTTTCGGAAATGCATAATGCCGATCCGGTCCATCTTACGTTTTTTGGCATTCATAAGGTCATCCCAGGTCCCAGGGGAGGCGATAATGAAAGAACACTCCGCCAGGAAGAGACTAAATACATCTTAGACTTTGAGAGTAAAACACTGTTAGGACATAACATCGATGAGGAGCTTTACACATTTTTGGGGACATAAAAGATCATATTAAACACGATAACACCCCCGGCAGCTCATTTATTCAAATGACTTTTCCTAATTGTATATGCTTAATGGATTGGGCATTGTTTCATTTTTTATTCCTTTTTACTTATCACTTCTCTCTTTCACTTTTTATGGTGACTTTCAATTTGACTCAAAAATTATTTGTTCAATACACTTGGCTTGGATATGCCCATTGAGAGGCCTGTTTTGGATTTACTGATTTCGGCCTGGCAAGCAAGTTCCAATCTGAATGCAATTCTAAAATTTAGATGTGCTTATGATGGTGTGATTATATTCGCAGTTCAGAGTTGACATCTGGGTATTCTTTACCAGGTATTATACTTGACAGTATCCTTTCCCCTTTTTAGATCTATTTTTTGATATTATCAAGTTACAAAAATACGAGAACATCATAAGGCAAGGGGGTCATTTGAAGTCACCATTACGAGTGAATGTTGGGACATATTTAATTTTAATGTGTTGTATTATACAAAAAAATGAATTCCTACGTTTTGTATTGAACAATTTTAGAGAGATGCTTATTGCTGGCACAATGCACTTTATAATATGACATGAATGTTCTTTATATTCTTCTATTAATACTTATTGTATCATAGGAATGCATTGTTTGCACAACAGCACTACGCACTTTACATTGTCTCTACGCTACTTATTTAGCGAAGATATCTATCTCGACTCCAGATACCTCGTAATTATGGTGAAAAATACATATAATTACTTCTTTGCCTCGCTAGTAATATTTTTGGCAGACTTTTTCTGTTGCCCTTGCACTTTCACATTCACGTACCCTATGTGACAGGTAACACGATACTAACTAGTCAAATAAACATGGCAACATCACATGGCAAGGGAGCTATTTGAAGCCACTACTAGAAGCAGATGTTGAGATATATTTGCACTAAGCACTTTATAATATAACATTAATGTGCCCTATTGTTTCATATGAACTTATCAGATCATAGGAATGCATTGTTTACATAAATGCACTATGCACTTTACATTGACTCAATATTATATGCATAGCGAAGATATCAATCTCGCTTTGTAGGCACCTCATAAACATGTCAAGATGCATTAGTAGTCATCTTTTCGCTCCATATACATTTCAGACAGGTCTATCTTGTTATCCGTGTCACTATGTATCAAATGGGAAAGACAACACTATGTTTACAATATGACAATCTTGATGTTTCTCGTAATGCACTTACAATTATATTTTATGTCATACATTATGAACTGATTCTCTGAAATAGCACCAATATTTAAAATGCCAATTTTATTTTTATTGGTCTTGCTGTGGCTGAAAAGTCATGTTTATATTTATATTTAAACATATGCTTATATCCTTCCTTTTTTAATGTGAATCAGCAGCCAAAGCCAAGATGTCTAATTGCCATTATTTTTGAGATTTTAAGTCACCTTTTTTATGTCCTTCACTTTGGTGGGAGTGTTTGGTATAAAAACAAACACTCTATGGTTGATGAGTAACTGTGATCAAGCCACTGGTTAGTGGTGAAACGCGTCAGGCTGCCGTCTGGCCAAGCATAAAATTGCACTGGGAGATTACTTTTTCATCTGTTGCACACGTTAAATAAAGGCTGTTCTATTATATGCAACCTTTGCTGCAGTTGTTGCTGTTGGATTTCCGTGATTTCCTGGATTACTGGAACACTTTTGTTCGTGGAGTGCTGCTCGCCTGAATAGTTTCTGGTTGAAGCCGTTCGTAATTGAAATATCTATATATATATATGCGCTTGCCGCAATCTATTCACTATAAAGCTAGCATCAAGATCACTTCATCTTCTTGCGTTTCTTTTGCATCTGTCCACATGTAACATAGCTTGATGTCTTTATCAGTTCTGTGGCATAAGCTTCTTCAACTTGATCCCAAGATGTCACTTATCCTTGATACTTTCTTGATGCTTTATAGAATATCTGCATTCCCTGAGCTCCGCATCGCTTCTAGGTACGTCAGTTCAGCGCTGTGTGATGTTTATTTGGTGATGGTTGGTGACGTCACCACTCTTCTTTGCCATTCACTTGCTCTGCTTCTTCAGGAATCTCATTTAAGCAAGCATCATATTTTCTCGTATGCAGGTATGGTTTCCTCAATGGGAATCTTGCCTCTAGGATTCTCATAGGTATCAGTATTCTTAAAGGTACTGCAAGGTTTTCATACTCTGACCTTTGTCGATTCAACTGCTCTGTGTATGTTACATACTTTGTCTTCCAACATACAGGCAATAGGGGTGGAACGGTTGAGGTGGGGGTACTTGGCTCCTCCTCTGCATAATCTTTGCAGTTGGTGGGTTTGTGAACTTCAAAAGTGTTGGCCAAGTTGGCTGGAGTAATTGTTTTTAATTTGAGCCATATTGATATGCTGCGGGCTGCTATGGGTGGTGTTTCTGGTGTGTTTGGAGGTGTCAATGTGTCACCATGTCTCATATACCTTTGTCTGTGAAGATGTTGTTGATGATATTTTAGTGGATTGTGATATTCCAGGGTATGGCAGAGGGTTGATACATTGCTTCATGACTTGGAAGAGCACTCTGCTCTTCTTGGATGCTACATGATGATTGTTGTGTAGTATTTTACTTTGGCAGTGGTGAAGAGTGTCATGTGTGCTAATCAAAAGGTTCTCAGGGTGACTGTCAACGTGCCCCGTCTCCCATTCTCTGACTCTTAGCCTCCTAACACCCGAGTGCCTCACATGTGGGTGCAAAGGAGTCTTTAGATAAAAAAAAGCAGCACTTACACAGTGGTTCATCAACATGTTGTAACGCTCACCTGATTCCCGTAGAGGCGCCGGTCTTGACTGGGCGTATACCGTATCTTCAAAGGTGATGTGTAACACACGGCTGGCTCTTTGGGCTGGACCTCTGTGCACTGTATGTCTGACTCGAAGGGTAAGATGTCTGCAGATAGAAAATATGGGATTAATGAACTGGGTTATTGAATGTCTCTCTCTTCTTCCCTTTCTCTTCTCCTGTAGAACCCCAAAGGTTAACGCTCTCACCTTAGGTAAGTGAACGCCGTGCTCTCCATCTGCCTCGGGGCAGGGTGCTGTAACCAGTTTCTTCACTGGATAAGGGGAGCAGGCCTCTTGACTTCAGAGGACTGCTGTCCGTCGTTTACTGCACGAACGGTAAGTTTCGAGTAATTCTAATGTCTTTAAAAGTCTTTAGCAATGATGTCTCTTGTTTTGCAGGGTTCCGGCGATGGCGGATGACTGGCTGAAGTGAGTTGAAGATGGAGCCCGTGTGATGAATAGAAGCGCCTGGAAGCACGTAAGTAAGCGCTTGTTGCCTGCTTCACGATGCGCTCTAACTGTCTTTTTATTTTGCAGGTACAAGTTCGGAGCGGCTGCAGGTTGCCGGAATACCCACTGGGTTAGATGTGGAAAGGAGTAATGGCACGTGAGTATTAAAGTTCCCCAATGTCTTTAAACGCACCTTGTTTTGTCTTTCAGATGCGGGATGCAGCGCCGAAGGCCTCCGGAGCGTGCGAAGAGTTGGTAAGCTTTTGTCTTTCAGATGCCGGAATGCAGTGCGAAGACCTCCGGAGCGCACGAAGAGTAGGTAAGCCTTTGTCTTTCAGATGCCGGAATGCAGCGCGAGGCGTTGGTGACAGCCGATGGACCAGGTAAGTGAAGCACTGTCACTGAAGACCGTAATGCTAACCTGTTCTTTCTTGTCTTTATAGGTGTTGCTGAAGACTGGATTCAGGATGGTAAGCCTTTTTCCTTAGGCCCAGGATCAGATGCAGAAGACACGATGAGCGTTCTGCTGCAGAGGATGCAGAATAACGCAAAGCAAGATTCATCCATCGGGTGTGGTTTAAATAGCCTCCTGTAGTGCTTAGGTGTCTCCTTCCACAGCCACGCCTAGGTAAGAAAAGAGTTCCTGCTTTCCAGAAGAGTTCCAGTGTTCTGAACCTAGGGAGTGGCTCCTGCCCCACCCAACAGGAAAAGTAGTTCCAAACAGAAGAGGATCAGAGGCTCAACTGGCAGGCAAGTAAGCAGCATGGTCTGCTGCAGGTAAGTCCACCCAAGCATTATGAGCCCGGCGCTTCCAGCGCTGGGACTGGGCATATTTATGAGCCTGGTGCCACTGGCGCCAGGACTGGGTCCAAAAGGTCCCAATTGGGACTGGTTGGCACTCGGAACCTGGGTTATGGATCTGCTTCCAAGGGAGTTGGGAAAACCCTGACCTTTTGGAAGCAGAGATCATGACACATGTGCTTTACCACTAAAGTCCCTTTTTTGTTGATTACTACTAGGCCACAAACCAAGAAAAGGGACTTTATAAGCGCAGTGGCAAAAGGAACCACTGCTCATCATTTGTTTTATTTGTTTTTTTAAATCTAAATAAACCTTAGTAACTGTGTGTGCTACCCGGCGCTAATGGCGATATTACCCTTGGCACCAGGCCGGCTGCCACCCACCCACATTAAGGAACCCTCGCTTTGCTCTTAACTTGGCCGGCAGGCCATTAACGACAGGGTTGGCTCACCGCCTCAGGTCATATCACCTCAATAAAAAGGCTTTTTTCTTTTTTTTTAAACTTTCTTTATTGAGTGCTTGACATTACAACATAAGTAAGAGATAGCAGCATTGACAGAAGTAAGTACAGTACATCTTAATTTTTATGCTTTTGTTCTTCAGTGGTTAAGACATAGTCAGTATTGGGCAGTGACTTACACTTCCAGAGGTACAGCATTTAGGATATAAGGTGGAGGGGGGTTATTACTCCGGCGCTGAGCTCTCGCTATCACTTTCATACATTTGGGTTGACAACAGGTAGCTGTGGAAGGGGGGGGGGCATATATCAATGGGCTTGCAGTTCATGGGTTGTAGTGAGAACCAGTGTTCCTCCATATCAGATGCCCACGCGACTGCCCGCAGCCACTGTGCCACAGTTGGGCAGGTGGGACGTAGCCATAACAGTAGCACACATCGGATTGCTAATAACATACAAAGGCTTGCCAGTTTGTGAAAGCTGTTTGTAATTGTTTGAATTGGTGGAACATGCAGCTTAGTGGAGAGGGTTCAATTGTGCAACCACACATTTCTGACATGGCGTCGCAAACCCTGTTCCAGTATTCCCCCAGTTTTGGCCAACTTCAAAGAATGTGAAGGTAGCCGCCCCATCAGTGTGACATCTGGGGCATAGGGCAGAGCGGGTACTTGAGAAAAGGTGAAATCTAGTCGGGGGGGGGGGTGAAATTGGTGTAATACTTTAAATTGTATTAATCGAAATCTGGAATTGAGAGATACTGCACGGGTTCATAGGCACATTGATTTTCCAGATGTCGTCGGTAATGTTTGTGTCTAGATCTCTTGCCCAGGACTCCCGAAGCCTCAGAAAGGGTTTCCTGCTGCTGTTCTGCAGCTGATCATCCAGAGTGGCCACCCGTCCGTGTTGATGTCCCTCTCATGATATGATAGGTTATTTATAGTGCGCTTAATACCCAGAGGTTTCAAAGCGCAGACCCGGGAATGGAACCTGTGTAGCTCTGTGTCGTCTTGCTCCCAAGGCGAGCACGTTATTTATTTATTTAGTTGCATTTGTAAAGCGCACTAACAGAACGCCCGTAAGCTATCCTCTCTAATGGTGCCTAGCAGTGGCTCGTCGGGTGGCTGCACTGGAAATTCAGTCCAAGCTTTTTTAGTTGCTTGACGAAGTCCAGCGAATCGTAGCTGGCGCAGCGTTCTTCTGCGAGAGGGTCCTGATAGATCCTGCAACGTGATAAAGGATTCCGTATTATAACTGTCGCATATATTCGTGTACCCATCTGCGGCCCACTGTCGCGCTGCTGTTTGGCTTATTTTAGGGAATGACAGGAAGAATTTCCACAATGGCAGGTCACTATGGTACGGACCAGGGTTATCCACCAACCTCCAATATCTTGGTGCAGGCTAATGCCGTTGTAGCCACTGGGTCATTAACTTAAGGATCTTTCCACTGTGGTGGTAATATCAATGAGCAGGTATTGCGGGTGCCAGTCGCATGTCGCTCAATTTTTAAGTGTGGTGGTCTCGAGTCTTCACCGAAGTCTGGGGTGGCCAGACCACCATGTGCATAGGGTTTTGTCAAGGTATCATTTAAGCCGAACCGCACCAGCGTGCCAAATGAAGTCATTAATCGCTACTTTTAGTGCATCGAATAATATTGTTTCTGGCCACAACGGTATATTTAGGAAATAATATAATATTTTGGGAAGGATGATCATTTTAAGGAGTGAAACGGCCCGCCATTGTGAGTGATAGTTTTGCCCAAGTTTGCAGCTCAACCGTTAGCTGAGGTAGGTATTCTTCATAATTGAGGGTATAAAGGGAGGGATTGGTGTCATGTCACGATGACCCCTAAATATTTAATTTCTAGTGGGAACCAGGTGAAGCCATGAGGTTGTGTGGGGTGGTAGTCACATCGGTGAGTGGGAATAATTTGGATTTGGCGCAGTTGACGTGTAGCCCAGATAGGGTCCCGAAGAAAGGACATCTTGCATGATCAGCGCCAGGTGTCTTTCTGGGTCGCGTACAAATAATAATGCATCGTCTGCATATAGTGAGATCATTTCCGGTTCGCCTGTTAATCGGATCCTCTTTTGCACATGAATGCAGCGGATCGCGTCCGCTTAAGGTTCCATCACTATGGCGAAGAGCAGGGTGACAGGGGGCAGCCTTGCCAAGTTCTGCTGTTTATTTCGATAGGGTCTGAGAGAACTCCATTTACATCCACCCTGGCAGTGTGTATAGTAGTTTGACCTATGAAATAAACCCATGCCCAAAGTTGCATTTCTTTAGTACTGCCCACATAAATTACCAGGATACTGAGTCAAAGGCTTTTTGTATGTCCAGTGCTGCGGCTACAGCCTGCACCTTTGGGTCGATCTGTGCCAAGTTATTAAAAAGGCGTCTCAGATTGAGCACCATGGATCGGCCACGGACAAAACCAGATTGGTCTGGGTGAATGATATGTTCCATGTAGAGGGCTAATCCTAGTGCCAGCACTTATTGGGTTTAAGTAAAATGGTGATCACTACTTCTCGTAGTGTGGGGGGGAAGTGTACCCGAGAAGCAGGTTTCTTCCCGAAGATCGGTTAATTTGGGGATGAGGCGAGTCTTGAAGTGTTTAAAGAACTCCATTGTAAGGCCATCAGGACCAGGGGCTTTGCTGGATGGCAGGGCTTCGATAGCTCAAGATATTTCTTCAGGGGTAATAGGACGGTCGAGGTTTTCTTTCGCTTCCTCAGACAGTACCAATAGTGGGAGGCTATCTAGGAATGTGTCTATGTCTGGGAGGGCTGCTGCGTCTGAATTAGCATATAGCATAGAGTAAAATGAATGAAATACCTGGCTCACCTCTGTTGTGGTATTTATTTGATTGTTTTTTTATAACGTGCCTAACAGCATACCTGAGTTTGGTTTCTAAGCGCAGATCCAGGATTCGAACCTCTGCTGCTCTGCGTGGTCTTGCTTCCAAGACCAGCGCGTTGTGCTTGTGCTATCCTCCGTTCACAGGTATGAACTGTTTTTCCCGTCATGTCAAATTTCTGCCGTTTTTTCCACGGCCAAAACGAATACATCCGTGCATTTCCCATTGTATTGTTGTGAGTATCCCTGATTCAGTTGCTAGAGAAATTCACTGTATGTACACTTTAAAGGCTTCCCAAAGGGTTGCATGTCTGTCAACGGAGCAAGTGTTCATCTCAAAGTATTTGTCGATTTGATTCTCCATTTCAGTGGCAAATACTGGATCGAACAGTGATTGCGGCTTAAATCTCCAGTGCCTTCTTGTTTTCTGTGTTACGCCAATGGCTAGTGTCAGTGTGATCGGGGAGTGGTCTGAGAATGTTCTGGGCAGTATGTCAGTTTAATTAAGACAGCTTACAAATGTGTCAGATATCCACCACATGTCTATTCGGGAATGGGAATTGCGCACTGTAGAATAATAGGTGTATTGACGGGCTGTGGAGTTAAGCAGCTGCCAGGCGTCCAAAATCCCAATTTCACGCAGGCCTCTACGCATCACCAGGGTGGCTATGGTCAGTTTGCAGACTCTTGGATCCTGACCTGTCGAGGTCCAAGTCAATTATAGTGTTGAAATCCCCTCCCCACAGGACGGGTACTAAAGGATAAAGTACCAGGAGGGTCCAATATTTCTGTATAAAATTCGGCATCATCGATATTGGGTGCGTACACATTTAACATAATTATTTCCTGACCCAAGAGCATGCCATACAACAGCACATAGCACCCCAGTGGGTCCAAGTGTGCCTTTAGGTGTGTGGAGTGTATGGATTTATGAATGAGAGTGCATTGGGTCGAGTATGAAGTGCAATAGCGTTGTGGGCCTGGTTCTTTGCAAATATCTCACTGCCCGTGGCCAACGCGTGGGTTTCCTGTAGGAACAGGATACATGCTTTGTGCCGCTCAGCATTTTCATCGGATTCCCTAGCCCCCTTACATTCCAACTCAAGGTTTATCGGTTCAGTTCCCATTAGGCCGATTTGTGTCATAGTTACTGAATTCCATCGTATTGGATATTGGGATTACCAGCGGAGTCGCTGTCCAGTAACGTCACTTGGTATCGGCAGGAACACACGTCAAGCACATTTTTCATAACTGTCCCACAACTTCCATTCCCCACCCACATCCCTCTCCCAATCCGAGGAATGAACATCCCGTCCCAGACATCCCAACAATATTTCCAACTTTGCGTGGGGGCCGTTAGCCAACTACAGCCCGGCATTGGCGCAGCTAACTTTATGTCTTCTAAAAGTGGTTATGGGTGCATATTTTCGAAGTGTATGGTACCGAGCTGGTAGACAGTGGCAGACACCACAGAGTAGGCAGGTACCGTCTCGTTGGAGCCACCATTTCCATTGGCGTCTTATTTAGGATTTGTAACAAAGGGCTCAAGGGAGCCGGAGTGCGTCAGGTGAGGTCACCCAGGGTTGTGTTTGTCTACAAATCTCTAGGCCTCCTCAGCATGGTAAAGAAGTACACCTTGTTGCAGTGTTCTACTCTCAGTTTAGCAGGGTAGAGCATGACATATTTCACGTTGTGGTCGCTGAGCCTCTTTTTAGTGGCCATGAAGGATTTACGCTCTTGTTGCACCAATGTTGAGAAATCCAGATATAGATGGAGCTCAGTAGTAGTTCACCCTTGTCTTTTGCGGCTCACAGTAGTGCATCCCTGTCTCCGTAGATTAATACGCATGCTATTATTGGGCGAGGAGGGGCTCCAGAGTTGGGCTCAGGAGCAAGTGTGCGATGGGTCCGCTCTTTTGCAAAGTGCAGAGACAATTTGGGGGTGTCACGGAGTGATATTAGGGTATTCTCCACATATTCTTCCATGGGCCCTGCAATGTGTCTTCCGGTACCCCATTATGCGCGGGTTATTATGTCACAATCTGGATTCAAGGTAGTCGTTCTTTTTGCCAATGGTTAGTACTTGTTTCGGGAGTGAGGCGACATCTGCTCTCAGAGTGATGATTTTATCTTCGTTAGTACCCACTCTGGTTTCTACCTCCATAATGCGTGTATCTGTTTTGTCCATCCAAGATTTTATTGAGCTGGTCGTGTCACTCATATCATCCAGCTTGGTGTGTATGGCAGTGAACCCTTCTCGCATGTATTCCATCATACAGTGTAGTTCACTGGGTTCCTGTTGCTCAGCCACAACACCTGAAGCTCCAGCAATGTCGCCAGCTCCCTCCCCGGCTTTGGGCACTGGTTTAGCAAAAATGTAACTCGAGCTCTGCCTCTTCCTGGACCCTTTGGTCATTGTGCGTCTGCTGGTCTGCGGTTCTGTGGTAGAGGTATTGTTAGTGGTAGTATTGCTGGGGGCGTTGGCAGTATGATAACTGTGACGTCAAAGCTGGTATCACCTGGGTCGTGCAATGACCTCGGCTTGTGCAGTTGCTGCGTGCGGATATGTGGTTTGTCCCAAGTAGTTCTGGTTTATTAATTAAATGGTGTGGCGCCTGTAGTAGAAGGTGTTGCTGTTACCAGCTTAGTGTCACCTGAATGTGTGTTGTTCCTGAGGTTCTTCATTTGGCTTGTGGCCTGCTGGTTTGGCCCCGTTACTCCAATTCAATTATTAAGGGTTGATGAAATGTGGGAGCGAAGAAGCAGAAATGCAGCGGTCCCTGGCTTGGCAAAATCATCAGCACACTGCCGCAATATGAGGTAGGTGGTATGTGGAGCTGGTGTTGCGTATTCGGTATCCAAGTATAAGGAATGACTCTGCTTTATGGGGTCTGCGCAGACCACCGGGTAGGCGTTGGGTGTATAGGCAAAGTTGCTGCAATCCAGTCAGGGAGGCAATGGGCTTTAGTGCCTTAGAGATAGTACTACTATTAGGACGTGGGATCCCAAGTTGCCACATGTAGCAGATAGCTGTGAGGGCTCACCGCTGCCCATCAGTGGGGGGCCCAGAGTGTTGCGTCCAATTGGCACTGGGGGTCCCGGAAACGCAGCAGAGAGTTGACTGGGGGCCGCTGAGCCCAGATCAACACTGCCCATGGGCCGCGGCGTCCCACACCCCAGTCCCTGACAACCACGGGCAGGGTGGATCCGGGCAGCCCCCTCCCCCAGTGCAGGGCCCCACTCACCGTAGCTCCAGAGAAGGCTGGTGCAGTCTGCACTGACAGGGCTCAATACAGCAGGTCTAGGCGGCAGCACCGCGCGCTGCGGAGTATCTGGTGAGGTGATTGGCGGTGCTGCAGGGATTAAGTCAGAGCGAGCACCACCATGTGGGTCGCCGGTGACGCTGGGTTGCAGCTGCGCTCGCAGCAGTAGTCAGGCTGGTCGATTTGTACCATGGGGCAGGTATGATACGTACCTCAATCCTGCGGCGACGGCCGTGAAAGGAGGGTGGCCCACTGCAGCGTATCGGTGGGACCAAGGAGGGTCAGACCCGGCGGTCTTGCAGTGTCCACACTCGAGCTTGAGCTCACGTCTGCGGTATGAAGTGCACCCTGAAAGACAGGATATATTCTGTGTCGCAATGCCGGGATGCGGAGCTCCTCTAGAAGGCGGCCATCTTAGACGAGTGCAACAGCGCCCTCCCACCAGGCTTTTTTCTAATAAATAAAAATGTTTTCTAGTTTTTAGCATGCAACTCTTCAGTCAAGGTTTATTATGCCTAACAAATCCAGAAGTTTCAATATGAGCACACAATACGTAATTGGTAAAACTACCATTGGCAGAACATTTTGGTCCCCCCACCCCATGCCTCTGTACCTGAGTCAGAATGGAAAGACTCATGTTCTGTTCACAAGCCTCGTCAATCAGATGGATGAGTTCTTCATATGGCAAAGGCCTGAATGAATAAAAACAGACATTTCAATAAAATAAACCAAATACAAACTCTCTCTTAGTGCTACATGGTGAAACAACTTTTCTTTTTCCAAATACAAATGTTATTGATAGTTTCTGATAGTGTGAAATGCAATAGACCCATTAAACCAAAAATGCCAAAACCTTAACTGTAATGATGCCTGTTATAGTGCTAACAACAGCGAGTGGAACCTGGAGATCCCGTTCAGCTCCTGTACCCAGGAGAAAACCTTCTCCTAATATTTCTCTATCTCCACGCACCTCCATCACATATGCCAATAACCTGTCTTCCTTTCACTGGCGATTAACCCCCTTGATACATCTTTGCCAAAATGGAAGGGGGATAGTGCCATCTATGCAACAATTTGATGGCTTGCCACCTATACTGTAGTGACATTGTGGCTTGAAAAACCTTCCGAGACATAATGGCCCACAGTTTGTCTGAAATATCCCTACAGGATCTCTTCCCCCAATTTGTCTTAGCTCCACAATCCTCATGCGAATCAGCAACCAGCAATTCCTTGCACAAGCTAGCCACTAAGCATTTAGAACCCTTCTTCTGGATTAGAATTATCTCAAAAGGAGTCAATCCCCTCCTCAAATTATCCCCCACTTCTGGGTTGCAAGTGCAATCTTTAACTGCAGATAGCGCAATTCTGATACGCTACCTATGAGGCATTCCAGTGACAAAAAGTGTCCCTTCTCTGACATCTGACTTGCTTTCTCCAGACCAGCCTGGTACCATCTTTGAAACTGCAAAGGCTCACTGATAACATCCCTCAATGGCGATTCTCTATAGCCTGCCATACCTCTGCAAGCCCTCCAGTAAAGGAGAAAGCAAGTGTCTGTTACATACAGCAATGCGTCATCTGTCAAGACTCACTTTATAAGGCTTCCCCACCTACCTCGACACTACATATGGAGCCGTCACCCCTCACACTTGCAGCCCACGGGTCCATTACCAAGGCATAAAGCAGCAGTGACGAGGGGCATTCCTGTCTGGTGTCTCTCTGAAGAACTAAGGTCCATGATCAACCAGTACCTTTGCAGAGTGGGGACGAATAACCCACCCATCCCATCAATGTATTCCCCATGCCGAACCTCCTCAGTACCTCCCTCATAAAGGACCAGTCTACTCAATCACAGGCCTTTTCATCATCTAGAGTCAGCACCAACGCCCCTCTCGAAGGAACTTTTCCGGATGCTAGGAAATCCAAGGTCTTTTACAAATTATCAGAGCCCTGCCTATTCCACACAAAGTATGCTTGGTCTGGGAGGACAACCTCGAACCTGGACGCAAGAACTTGTGTAAAGATCTTTGCGTCCCCATGCAATGGCGAGATGGGTCAATAGGTAGAGCATCGCATCAAGTCTTTCCCTTCTTTCGGGGTAACTGTAATGGGAGCTCCCAGATACAAAGGGGAAATATATCCCTCATTTTTTATATCATTAAAAACTTACACCAAAATTGATGCCAGAAGGTCCACATACAGCTTATAAATGGCTGGTGTGAAGCCATCCTCTCCCTGCGCTTTTTCCCCATTTTATATACAGAAATTCATTCTGGATTTTCCCAGCAGAAATCTCAGCCTCCACGCCCTACCGATCAGCATGGCTCAGAGGCGGATGCGCGAGACCTCCCAGGTATTCCTGAATCTCTGCCTCCGAGACCCATTCCCCCTGACTATACAGATCCTTAATAAAGAGTGCAAAACTCTGAAGTATCTCTTCCAGTGATCTGGTCAGCTGCCCTGCCCGCCTATCCCTACGGATCACCCGGACCCTATTCGGCAATACGTCACTCACCTTATCCCCCCTTCTCCTAATGTCGCCATTTGGAAAATATCATACCCCTGTAGACATACCCCAGGGAAAGTGAGTGCAACTCCCCTCTCTTTACCCTCAGGGATATAGAGATCTCTGCCTTGTACCCTTCCGTCTGTGCCAGCTGAATTCTGAGGATTTAAATTTCCACCTTTAACCTGCCTTCCACCAGACCCTTCCCCCTTTTTTTCACAGCTCCCTCTAAAATCATGAGCCCCCGGAATGTAGATTCAGCCGCTTACCACACATCTCCTTTGGACCTCCTGAATATCATTAATTGCAAAGAAACACTGAACCTCCTTTGCCATGAAGTACCTAACAACCATATCCTTAAACAAGGAAACATTCCAGTGCCATTGAAATTGAGCTTGCCTTCCAACTTCCCATGTGAGCACTGCCACATAATCAGACCATGAGATAGTTTCAACCAGGGCAGCCTTCACGGTCCCAAATACCCCATGGGGAGTAAAAGCATATCAATCCTAGTAAGGAAGTCATGTGGGGGTGATGGGACGATCTTTCAGATGGCGTCACTTCTCCCCAGGGGAGAACCATCTTTCCATGAGGCTTGGGAGGTGAGGCTGCTAACCAAAAGTCCCCCCCCTATGGGTGGTAACATGCAGTAGGATATCATGGAGAGGGACTCCTCTCCTGGGGATAAAGATGCAATTGGGAGGCACAGTGCCTGTAAAGCCCCATCACGTAGGCTTATGAGAACACCCAAATCTTAACATAAGATTACCTCCGAAACCATCTGTTATTGTAAAAGATCGAACCCTCCTGTTGAAATAGGTAATGAGACGAAAAAGCACTGAAAATGTTTACATTCGAGCAGGATGAAGGCTAGAACAGCTGCTGTCAATTGGACAGATGTTATGCTGGGGCCGTTCCTGCTATTTAAACTCAGCAGCAAAGAAGAACTGTGTTCTTCGTCATCCTCTGACCTGTACGGCAATCGCCCGTGCAGTTCCAGCAAGCTGGAAGCTGTGTTACGACCAGAAGGAGAACCAGGCACCTGAGGAGGCTGCAGCAAAACCTGAAAAGCTGACGCAGCGCTTCAGAAGATTGCAACGTGGCTCATCTTCAATGATGAAAAGAGGAATATCGGGACACCTGAGAAGTGTCTTGCGAGTCGGTTGGGAACCGGCGTGATAAACTTGCAGAAACTGAAAGGTGGTGGCACGACGGGCAGTGGGTAGACCAGGTGGTCTGACAATGGTGCTGAGACCGCCAACTATAGACCACGGAAGAAAAGCGTAGGTGATTATTAGGAGAAGGCAAGAGACCGTGGAGGTGTAACCTGTCACAATGGGACTGATTGATCAGATGGCTACACCGAGGCAGTCCACAAAAAATCAAGGTGGAGAGAGGCGAGAAACCGAGGACTACTAAAGGAAGAAGTTGAAGTAGGAAGAGCAACCCCACGACCCCTGGCGAAACCGGTGAAGAGTTCCCCGGGAGAAGTTACCGGGAACACGTACAAGTCCTGGAGTGGGCCGGGAACTTTCGAGACTGTAAACCATAAAGAAATAGAGAAAACCGTAAACAGTTTTGTGATGCAGTTCCCAGCTCAATTCCACAAAAGGAATGATACTGAACAGTCAAGAGGGACTCCAGGAACGGCTTCATCGTCCCAGTGGGTTGTGGAGCAAGAGAGGTGCAAAACCCAGATATTGTGAAAATGGCCATAAGGGAACTACAAACCTTGTCATGAACTGTGAAAGACATTAGAGAGTCATTCTCCTAGCCCCACAAGAACTTTATTTAACTATTTGATTTTCTGTTGGGTTACAGAGAAACCAAACTTTTATGGAACTTTTGCTTTGAACAACTCGAGAGGCATTTTGACGCTTGGCATCCAGGAGAAGGGGGTTATTCTCCTGGATTAAAAACAGTACTTTATGGGGTTTTGTTGTAGCGACAGATAGAGTAGGAGCAATTGTGATTAGGACAGTGACTTTTTACACCGACGGACCTCCTGATCAGCATCAGAGTTTCCTTAGTTTTGGTAGGGAAATCTCCTTAATGTTAGGGATAGATAGGTTTTGTTTTACATGTAATAAGAGCCTATAGCAACCATTATGGCACCACTTGGTCAGTCTCTTCATTCCTTGTCACAGTGAAAAAATGTGTATCCACCCTGTTCATTGTGCACCAGCCTCCACACGTCCCCCAGCTATATTCCTCAATATGATATATGATATGATATTTATAACACACCTGTACACAAGTGCTTCTAGGTGCCACAAGACAAGTGAGGAGAGACAGGGGGAGACAAGACAAAGGTTCCTACTAGGCCTTGTGACATTGGGATTGTGCAAGTGCGACAAGAGGGGGAAGTGCAGGGGAAAGTAGGGGGCGGTAGGGGGGATAATGCGATCAGGGCAGCATGGCTCTGAGTAAGTGCAGCTAGGGCAGTGCGGCTCTGGATAGTGCAAGGAGGCAAGGGGCTGTAAGGGTTACAGTTAAAGCCCATAAATGTGCGGGAGGCCAGGAGGCAACGCAACGAAGACTGGTCATGGTGGAGCCTAGTGCCCACTGAGACTCAGTAGGAACAAGTTACTTACCTGTAACTGTTGTTCTCCAGCATGGGTCTGGCATGGATTCACATGCTCATGAATATTCCCCGTCGTCAGGCTGGGAATCCTTGGTAAAGAAAAATCAGTATCAGTTTTGTTTCTGATCTGTCTTTCGTAGTAGTAACCAATCACTGATCTCTGCGTCATACTGACCACAGCCAATGACTGCCCTCTACCTAAGCCCCGCCTCTGGCAGTCATCTTCAGATTTGGTAGCACGTGAAGTGGCAGTATGACCAAGTGAAGAGCCGCAGAGGGGTAGGCGGGAGGGTTCGCATGTGAATCCATGCCAGACCCATGCTGGAGAACAACAGTTACAGGTAAGTAACTTGTTCCTTCTCCAGCATGGGGTCTGGCATGGATTCAAATGCTCATGAATATAAGAATAAATAGCAGTACACAAATGCACAACCACGGGGGGTGGCAAAAGGCTCAACATTAAGCAATACAAAAAACTCAACATTAAGCATTAGCCAACCGGTGGCAGTGCATGATGCAGTCGGAGAGCCATCTGGAAATAGAAGACTTCGAGAGAGCCTTCCCTTGATTCACAGGTCCAAAGTTCACGAACAGCTGCGATGTCCTCCGGAAACTCTTCGTGCGGTCCACGTAGAACTTCAGCGCTCTAGCCACATCCAGCGAGTGCAAAGTCCTCTCGGCCGGCGACGAAGGAGACGGGAAGAAAACAGGTAACACCAGGGGCTCGTTAAGATGGAAGTCCGACGGCACCTTGGGCATAAAGGAGGGGTGCGTCCTAAGCACCACCCTCGAGGCATGGAAAGTCAAGTACGGTGCTTTGCAGGATAGGGCCTGGATCTCTCCCACTCGTGCGGAGGTAATGGCCACCAGGAATGCAGTCTTCCACGACACAAACTTCATCGGTGCGGAGTGCATCGGCTCAAATGGGGGCCCCATGAGCCTGGTCAGCACCACGTTAAGTTCCCACGCCGGGGCCGGGGCCTTCACCGACTGGAACAGTCCTTTCATAAACTCTTTTACCAGTCGATAGGACCACAGGGACGTCCGTCCTGTGGTTCTGGTATATCTGGAGATCGCCGCCAGATGAATCTTAATGGAGGCATGGGCTATCCCAGCCTTTGCCAGCGATAGCAGGTACGGCAGCACTTGAGGGGCCGTAATCCGTAGTGGGTTGATCTTCTGTGCTCGGCACCAGATAGAGAACCACTTCCACTTATGACTGTAGCATTTGAGAGTCGAGGACGCCCTGGCCTTTGCAAGAACCTCTCTGCAATCGGCCGGTATATCGTACCCTCCAAACTCTAGCGCTGCAGGAGCCAAGCCTGCAGGTTCAGCGACGCCGGGTCGTGGTGGAAGATGGCGCCTCCTTCTCTGGAGAGAAGGTCCGCGTCCGCCGACAGCTTGATGGGAGGGCACGTTGACAAGTCCAGAAGGTCCAGGAACCAGATCTGCCTCGGCCACGCCAGTGCGACGAGGATCATCCTGCACCGGGACCTCTTGAGCTGGTTGATGAGTCGAAGCAGCAACGGCATCGGAGGGAACGCATACAGGTATAGGCCGTCCCAGGGGAACGAGAACACATCGCCCATGCTTCTCGGCTGGGGAAACCTGCTGGCGAACCTCTTGCACTTCGAGTTCGTCGCTGTTGCGAACAGGTCGATTTGGGGTTTGCCCCATTGTCGGAAGAGTTGATCCACCTGATCCTGGCGCAGTTCCCACTCGTGACACGCGCGCAGCTCCCTGCTGAGCGAGTCGGCAATGGTGTTTCTTTCTCCTGCCAGGTGGAAGGGAACCAGGAACATCACCTGGGCGACCGCCCAGTGCCACAGATCCTGTGCCTCCTTGGATAGGGCTGGGGATCTGATGCCTCCCTGCTTCCGTATGCAAAACATTGTCGTGGTGTTGTCCGTGAAGATCCGCACCACCTTCCCCTTGAGCGACGGGAGGAACGATTTGATAGCCCAGAACACGGCTCGGAGTTCCAGGACGTTGATGTGCAGGAGCCTCTCCTCCAGGAGCCAGAGGCCTCTTGCGTGAAGATCTCCGTTGTGGGCGCCCCAACCTTCCATGGAGGCGTCTGTCGTCACCGTCTCCAGGTCCAACGACGATAGAAAGTCGCCTTCCTCCAGCTGTCCCAGTACGTGCTGGAGGGTGACCATCCTGAACTTTTGTGACCTGATGTATTTGTTCAAACGACGAAGGTCCAGGATGGGGCGCCAGCCGCCCGTCTTCTTCCTGACGAGGAAGTACCTTGAGTACACCCCGGAGCCCCGGAGCCTCTTCGGGACAAGCTGGATGGCGCCTTTCCTGAGCATCGCCCGTAATTCCAACAGCAGTTGCGGGACGTGATTTTCCTTCCTGGCCACAGGTGGAACGTGAGGGCACTTCTTCAGGAATTCGATAGAGTGTCCTCTTGCCAGGGTATCCAGCACCCAACGGTCGGTGGAGATGGACTTCCACACGCCGACGTAATTCGTCAGCTGGCCTCCCACCGGGGTTCTTCGGTGGGGGCCCGAGACCACGGCCGGTTCAGTCCTGCTTGGAGGTGGTGGCCCTGCCACCATGGCCACCTTGCCGACGGCGGCGAGGCGCTCCCTGCTTGCCGCGACCCCTTCGGCCTCCTGAGATGAGGAGCGATCCGCCTGGCGGTAGGACGACGAGCCACCGTTGGATCCCTTGGAGGCAACCTGTCTGCCTCCGGAGCTCCGAAAGGGCCGTCATTGCTGAAGGGCTCCTAGGGCGTGGGCCGTCTCCGTGTCCGTCTTTATGGCTTGGAGGGATTCGTCCACCGCCTTCCCGAACAAGTTGCTGCCGTCAAACGGCATGTCCAACACCCTGGTCTGGACGTCCTGACGGAAGTCGGTCGCCCGGAGCCAACCCCGTCATCGTAGGCAAACACTGTTGCCCAGCTGGCGGAACCCGGTATCGGCAATATTGGTTGCCACCGTTATGGCGTGGTCCGACGCCACCTCGCCTTCTTAAAGTATTTCGAGGGCCTCGGACCTCTTGTCGTCCGGTAGAAAGTCCAATATGGGAGCCAGCTTAAACCACAGCTCCCTGTCGTAACGGGCCACGATCGCCAGGGCGTTGGCCGCTTTGATCGTCGTCGCCGCCGACGAAATGACCCGCCGCCCCGTGGCAACCAACTTCTTTCCCTCGCCGTCCGGCGGGGAATTCGACGTCGAGGCTCCTGAGCCCGCCGCTTTCTTCTTCTTCGCCGCCGACGAGACGACCGAGTCTGGCGTTGGCTGGGCCCTGAGGCACAGGGGAGCGGTTTCGGGGACCCGGTACTTCTTCTCGTACGGGTCCCATTTGGCTGGTGCTGTGGAGGGGTTCTTGAGAACCGACAGGCCTTCCTCCCAGATGTCATCGATTAGAGGCACCGCAATGACAGTCTTCCTCTTGGCCTCCCGGCGCTGATAGAGGAAACCTTCCTTTTTCTGCTCCTCCGGGCAGAGCTGGAACAATTTGGACGGCCTGGCGATCATGGCGTGGAATGAGCCAATCTCGTCGGGCGGCGAGGCCCGTGCGACGGGAGACCCGTTCCGTCGTAGTCGCCGTCGCCCTCAGAACCCG